>NC_137276.1:78352142-79577500 GCF_054371585.1 Giraffa tippelskirchi | reverse complement strand
AAGCACCACATGGTCAAAACACTATTTTCGTTTCAAGCATCTTTAATTTTGATTCAGCTGCACATCCTCAAGAGCATGCCAAGCTATAGTTATTAATGTGAATCTGGAGATGATGTCATCATGTCTGTTATTATGTTAATCAGTTTAAGTGAATTACAGATGTCCAGCAAGACATTACTCACTTTGCAAGGCATTCCGCTAGCAATTTGTCATAGTAATAAGAGGTAGAGAAGACATTAGTTCCGTAAGTGGCAGCAATTGTACCTGCTAATGGAAAGGGAGGCTGTAGTTGTTAGAACACATTATATCTTTTGTATCAGAGTTGTTCATGTTTACTTAGATACCTCATTTCAGTTCCCTTTGATTCATGTTCTTCTGTTTATGTTTACTACCTTTGAGGAATTCTTTGGATCCAGGCTAATTATTTACTTTTCATCCTAAATTGCTGTCAAATAGGCATGCGTGCATGCTCAGTCACTTCAGTTGCGTCCAACTCTTTGCCACTGCATGGATTGTAGCCCTCCTGGCCCCTCTGTGCATGGGATTCTCCAGGCAAGAATACTGGAGTGGGTTGCCATGACCTCCTCCAGGGGATCTTCCCAACCCAGGGATCGAACTTGCATCTCCTGTATTGTAGGCAGGTTCTTTACACACTAAGCCATCTGGGAAGCCCCACTGTCAAGTAGGATGGGACATAAATTCCCTTTGGAACATGAAGATTTTTCCTAGGAATATAGATTGGAAGAGAACTTGGAGGAGGTCTCTTTGCTCTCCTTTAGGGCAAATGCCTGCAGTCTAGTGTTGAGTTTTAAGCTCAGCAGCACTGCCAGGCTCCTAGCCTTGTGAAACAGTAGTTCCAGTGGCAGAGCAGCAACTCCAAGATGAAGGGTTATCAACAAAGTACAGCTTTCTCCAGGTAAATAAATATGATTCCTGGTAGCTCAGACAGTAAAGAATCTGCCTGCAGTGTGGGAGTCCCGGTTTGGATCTCTGGGTCGGAAAGAACCCCTAGAGAAGAAAATGGTGACCCACTCTAGTATTCTTGCCTGGGAAATTCCATGGACAGAGGTGCCTGGCATGGCACGGTCCATGGGGTCTCAGAGTTGGACACAACTGAGTTACTAACACTTTCATTGATCACAAATACATATAATGTGTCTGGGTTCAAGCATATTCTCAATGACAGATTAAAAATTCCTGACAGAGATGTACCATATTTGTATAGAGTTAAATTAACTAGCTCAAGATCTTTGTTCCAGAATGACTAGAAGATGTTATTCTAAGAAAAGCATCATTGTATTAGAATGATTGAATGGAGTAGTCATTTATTTCATAACTATCTCAGACACTTATTTGCTAAAATTTTATAATTGGCCTTTCTCAACAGTAAACATAGTTGTAATTATCCTATCAAAGAAACATTTAAGAGTTAATTGTTGTTCAGTCGCTAAGTCATGTCCGACTCTTTGCAACCCCGTGAATTGCAGCACACCAGGCTTCTCTGTCCATCACTGTCTCCCTGAGTTTACTCAAACTCATGTCCATGAATTACTGTTAGGGGCTACTTAAGTTATCTATAGGCTTCTCAGATGGCTCTAGTGGTAAAGAACCTGCCTGCCAATGCAGGAGATATAGGAGATGTGGGTTCAATCCTTGGGTCAGGAAGATCCCCTAGAGGACAGCATGACAACCCACTCCAGTATTCTTGCCTGGAGAATCCCATGGACAGAGGAGCCTGGTGGGTCCATAGGGTTGGGAAGAGTTGGACACAACTGAAGTGACAGTGCAGAACAACACAAATTATCTATGACCTTATTAAAACTGATAAATGCTCTTTATATACATTCTAATTTTAAAAGAAGAGTTCTTTGTGATGTGGTCAAGATTTTCATTCTCTCTACAACACAGATATGCAGATAAAATTCATTTCCTTTATATTAACTCTATGCTGCTGGTTTAAACACTTTCAGAGTTTATTTGATTTGATTTGATTTTTATTGAAGGATAATTGCTTTACAGAATTTTACTGTTTTCTGTCAAACCTCAACATGAATCAGCCATAGGTATACATATATCCCCTCCCTTTTGAACCTCCCTCCCATCTCCCTCCCCATCCCATTCCTCTAGGTTGATACAGAGCCCCTGTTTGAGTTTCCTAAGCCATACAGCAAATTCCCCTTGGCTATCTATTTTACATATGGTAATGTAAGTTTCCATGTTACTCTTTCCATATATCTCACCCTCTCCTGCCTTCTCCCCATGTCCATAAGTCTATTCTCTATGTCTGTTATATTTATCATATAAATATAAATATATGTGTGTGTGTGTGTGTGTGTCTGTTAAATATAACAGACATAGAGAATTTATTTTTGAAGCAATAATTTAAACAGTACCCAAAATACTGCTCATTCTCTGATGGAAATGATCAGCCTCAAGTCACGTCCCACCCCCACAGGTAAAGACAGCTTCTGTGAGTGGAGATGAGAGTGTGGCTTCCATTATATCATGAAGGATGTGATGCAGGTCAGTGGGCACCAGGACCCTCTGGCTGTCATCTCCTTTGGGCTCCAGGATGCTGCCCCCATTGCCTCTGCCTCACTTGCCCTGTTGGCATTTAAGGATGCAATGTGGATTAGTGGAAACATAGAGGCTGGTCTGTTTTGGCACAAGACTTTGGTGGCTTTCCCTGGCAGACTTCCCCTGTCTTTGGCACCTGCTAGTGGATTCTCTCTAAGCTCTCATAAGGGTCTTCACTTTACCCCACTTGGCTCCAATTGGGCTGACACTGCATCCCTTCCCCCTGCTTCTGTGGACTGCCCTGGCTAGTTGGCAGGCAGCCTCCCAGCCTCTTCCGAGCCCATCTCCATCTCACATGAACATAGAGAGGCCAGGAAGTTTTATGGTCTCCCCTGCTCAGTCATGCCAGCCAGCCACTTTCCCTTGCATATGGCTGTACCTCTTTCTTTCCATTTTGTGTCGGGAAATTCTGCATTGGAACATAATTAAAAGGAACAAAGTGGAATATGTTGGTCTAACATCATAATCATATTACCTCAAGTATTTATATACGTGATGCATGTGCAAATCTTTGTATATAAATATGATAATATTGTCATCTGTTAGCTACATGACACGGAGAAGGCAATGGCACCCCACTCCAGTACTCTTGCCTGGAAAATCCCATGGACGGAGGAGCCTGGTAGGCTACAGTCCATGGGGTCGCTAAGAGTCGGACACGACTGAGCGACTTCACTTTCACTTTTCCCTTTCATGCACTGGAGAAGGAAATGGCAACCCACTCCAGTATTCTTGCCTGGAGAATCCTAGGGACGGCGGAGCCTGGTGAGCTGCCGTCTATGGGGTCGCACAGAGTCGGACACGACTGAAGCGACTTAGCAGCAGCTACATGACAATAAGAAAGTTGCTTCACTTTGTAAGCTTGAATTTGCTCCAAGTTGTGTATAGAAAAGTACATATATCATAGGATTTTTTAAATGGCTTTTAAAACTTATTCATTTGTTCTTTTATTTTTTAATTAATTTTTATTATAGCTGCTTTACAATGTTGTGTTAATTTCTACTGTACAGCAAAATGAATCAGCCATACATATACATATATCCCTTCCCTTAAAAAAATAAATAAAAGTAAAATGGTTTTTGAAGCAGGGCTTAGTAGGGGAAATAAAGACTTCAACCTCTTTAATGATACAGGTCTCCTAGTGATCCTTTATGACCCTTGTTCCCATGGTTAACCTTCCCTGTGGCCCCTCCACCTTTGTGTAGTGTTGCACACTGCTTTGGATTCCATTTCCTCTCAGGGATCTCTGCCTCCCACTTTTATTACTCTCTCCGGCCTATTAGCAAAGTCCCTGATGTGCCCCGCTCCAAATGGAAATGGTTAGAGCACTAGCTCCTTTTCTCTTAAAAGTAATCATTGTATTAATTTGTAAATACAAATAGATATGTGGGCATTGGACATTTGCTTCTTACTTTCCACTCGGATTCAACATCTTGATGCTGATCAGTGCCTTGGAGCAGAGCTGACTTCTTTGACTTCTTCAAGAATAAAAGCTCAGCCAGTATACCTTGTCAACTACCTTTTAATTATTAAAATCACCTTGTGTCAGAAGCCATGTGATGTACATATCTCAGTTACCTTTACAAGCATCCTGTGGGCAAGTTGCAGTACTTCCTATTTTAACTTGGATTTGACCTAAAGTTGTGTTAGTAGCCATTTTTCCACCCAAAGCTCCCATGATTTGCCAACTAGGATTTACACGTGTGCACAGGATTACAGGTGCAGGAGCTGAGGGAAGTATTCTCACCCAGAAAGATTTTGAGCCTCATGAGTTTTCTATGATTGTGAAGAATCCCTGGGTCACTTTGCTAAGATAGAGAAGAGATTTCAGTGGGTAACTTTTTCACAAATTCAATCCTCTTTTTCAGGCACTTAAGTGTCTAACAGTTACTGCTAATTTTCCTTTCTGAAAATGAGAAACTTTGGTTATTTTTTGACTGTATGTCACTAAATATTAGATGTCTAACAGATCAGCTAGACATCTGATATTGATGAGGATCGTGTTGAATGAGATTTCCTAATTCAGTACAAACTGGCATCAGGATAATGCACATTTTCCAGCAAGTATTCTTCATAATGAGTAATCATCAGCAATAAACAAACTCATAAATTTGTATTTGTCTCCACTGTTCTTTAAACCATTTCATTAAATGGTGACTTCTATTTCCATACTTAATATATCCAATCTTTGTTCTCAAGAATTACTGGATTTTGTACATCATTTTGGTGCCATGATGTTACTCTGGTAAAATAGTTAAGTAAATAGTGACAATGGATGCCAGTTCTTAATGGATGTGATCTGGTACGTATTATATATACATAGCATTGTTTCAGATTTCTTTCACAGTGATTGTTTTATTTCAGAGAACAAACCAAAATCATGTTATTAAGGATTCCACAATACATTTCAAAGTAAAGAGAGATAAAATGAGCCTGTATGCTTTATATATATCCCTCTCTTGCATATGATTATTTATAACCCTCTTTTGAGTTTGGCTTTCACATCGAGTATCTTTCTTCATAAAACATTCTTACCTCTGCTTCACTGAATGGGTATTCTATACTCTCCCGTTTCTCCCAGGCTTCCAGGGGTTCTTTAACATACCTGACTCTAGATCTACCATACAGAGCAGGGGTCTCCAACCCCTGGACCACGAATTGGTTATGGCTCTGTGGTCTGTTAGGAACTAGGCCACACAGCAGGAGGTGAGTAGCAAGGAAGCCAGACAAGCTTCATCTGTATTTATAGCCACTCCCCATTGCTTGCATCACTGCCTGAGCTCCAGCTCCTGTCAGATCAGCAGTGACATTAGATTCCCATAAGAGCGCGAACCCTACTATGGTCTGTGCACATGAGGGATCTAGGCTGCATACTCCTTATGTAATAATAATAGAAATAAAGTGCAGAATAAATGTAATACGCTTAAATCATTCCAAAATCATTCTTCCCACCCCCAGACCATGGAAAAATTATGTTCCAGAAAAGTGGCCCCTAATGGCAAAAAGATTGGAGACCACTGGTATATAGTTCATATGTATATGGAAGCCATATAACTCACAAAGCCCTCATATCTTTTCTTCCATTTTCTACTCTTTCTATTACAAGGCTCATTTTCTTTTCCAGCATCCTTTCTCTTACTTGTATTTAGTGCCAGATTTCCCCCATGTTTAGCTGTCACTTTCCCTTTTCATCTCTATCTCTAGCTCCACCCTTCCAGTGCTTTGCTAATTAGCTAACCAGACAATTTGATTGAGTGCCCTCTAGATGAAGAAGATCAAAGAGATGAGGATAGTAGCAGTATTATCTTGATACTGAAGAGATTATTCTCTGTAGAAAGTTTCTTTGATTCATTTATCATTGATACATCTTAGGGCCAAAATTTGGCCCTGGTTCCCTGGCATATCCCAGGAAATTAATTCTCTTTTCCAAGCCATATTCTTCCCAAGGTAATCAGTAAAGTTCTTTAGTAATTTTAGTACATAAGATAAGAACAAAATTATATTAAATGCACATAACCTATATTGTTTTGTTCTTATATTAATTTTTCTATATTGATTGTGTTCTATATTAATTGTGTTCTATATTAACTTTGTTCTGTATTAAAGAGCTTATATGGAATGTACATAATGTTGTATAACAGTGTAGTATAGGTCCTGATACACCATGCTTTTCATTCCCTTCAGCCCTCCTGCTGGTAGTAGGTATTTTGGCCAAGATCTCTTCTAGGTGGCCCTCAGGTTTCCTGGTCAAATCTCGTTACAATTGTCCTATTCTCTTCCGAGTTTTGTTCAGGGCATTTCTCTGAGCTGAAATCCCTATTTATAGCCCTGTTAATCTTGTATTTGTTTTAGATATTTCATTTCTGACTCACAATTTGCATATAATTATATCCTCATAGCTTTATCATTCTGGACCTTGTCTTTCACACGAGGTCACCATCATGCCCTCGAAAAGCTCCTAGTTAATTATGCAGTTGGTGATGTGGGTCTGATCTCTTGTCTGCTGATCTAGTTCTCTTTGCACTGCACAAAGACAGCCCTGATATCATCATATCTAAAAGCAATCCACACTGACTTCCCCTGACAATCCACTGAGAGTCACTCATTTATTTGTACCACAGCTGCACACCTTTTTGTTATGGGGAAGAGATATTCGATCTGCCTGCTCCTTGCCCCATTTTAGTTTACTCTCAGGAGAGCAGCCAAAGTGATCCTTATAAAATACACACCAACGAACACCACTTTTCTGCGATATACTACCAGGGCTCCACACATCCCTCAGTGTCAAAGGTAGAGGTCTTGCAGAACCCTGATGGTCAGTATGGTTTGAGTGTCCATGTTCTGTAGCCTCCTCTCCTATATCTACTGTTTCCTCCTCTCCAGCCATCGTCCTTGGTGGTCCTCATACCTGCCTCACATGATTCTACTGTGGCCTGGAGCACTTGGCTCCCAGATGCACTCAAACAAGCCCTTCACTTCCTTCAAGTCTTGGATTAAATTTCACTTCCTTTACCAGGGCTCCAGAGACTGCCCTCTATAACAGAGCTAGCTGCCTGTCTTCCTCCCCACTAAACTCTAGCTATTTCCTATCACTCTTGGCATACCCTATTCTTTTTTTGCCATGTTCTTATCACTTTCCAGTGTTGTATAGAATTTACTTTTCTATTGGGTTTATTGTTTTATTCTCTTTGCCACAATTTATATTAAATAAGGGTGATGATTTTCATCTGTATTATTATTACCATCATCATCATCCCCTAGGTGAACAATGCCTAGCATATATTTGGTATTCACAAAAATATTTATTGGCTGGAAGTATTAACTTATCCAACTGATGATTTGGCCCTAATATTACCCATAGATAGAAGATTCCATCCCAGAATTTACTAATGCTGATTTTATAGTGGCAGAAACTATGCCTTGATTCTGATGAAAAATAAATTTATCAGTTTAATGAAGCTCTTTAAACGTTGTACACCCTAAAATGAGAATGGAAGGATTTAAATTAAGGAGTCTTTCATTTTTCAACTGGGGTATTACTTTGTGGTGAAATTTCTCCCTTTAGGACAACAAATTTTAAAGAAAGTTTCTTCATATTTATTAACACTCATCCCTTAAAATTCTTTGAGTTCTCCTTTTTGCTGAGTAGCCTTAAGAGTTTTTTGGGGTTTTTTTTGAGGGGGGGCGGGAGAGTATTTTTTGCACTTCTGGTTTACCAAAATCATCAGTCTATCATGAATTCAGAGAGAGAAATTCCAAGTTTTAGGAAAACCAAGGACAAAAGCATATCTCCTATTATTTTTATTGCTAATATCTTACAAGAATCTCCAAGGAGGAACCAGAGTATATAGACTTAACTGTGTTTTGAATTAGTTGCATCTCACCATATCTGACTTTCTAGAGAAAGGCGTAGAATAGCTTTGAGAGAGAGGATCTGCTTAACATCATTCGTGCCTAGGACCCAGAGTCAGTTCTGACTCCTGATCTAGGACTCTGTCACTAGAGGTAAGTGTGGGCTGAAAGTCCTGGATATTCTGTGGTATCGGTAGAGGGATTCATGTTTTCCCCAGCCTGAGCCAGTTATTTGGATTCTATGCTGAAGTGATTCTTTCCTGGAAGTTAGGAAACCTATGGAATGTTAGAGCCAGGAAGATGTCTAGCCTGACCTCATCTCTGGTCAGTGATGGCCACATGCAGCCATTCGTCAGGACTTGAACAGGAAAGCTGTGTGATGGCAAGCTGGGTCTGAACACATGTGTACATGCCCTTCCATGAGCTATGTACATCTTTAATATTTTGAACACACATACATATATATATATTTAATTTTTTAATTGTGGCAAAAAAACACATGTCATTAAATTTACCATCCTAAGCACTTCAAAGTGTACAGTTCAGTTGGGTTTAGTATATTCACATTGCTGTGTAGTGAATCTCTAGACCTTTTTCATCTTGCAAAATTCTCCTCATTAAACACTAACTTCCTGTCTGTGCCTCCTTCCAGGCCCTGGCAACCACCACTTGACTTCCTGTCTCTGTGAATTTGACTACTCCGGGTGCCTCATATGAGTGGAATCCAACTTCTTTGTCCTTTATGTCTTACTTTGTCTTTGTATTCTTGGTGACAGTCTTATTTTACTTAACTTAATGTCCTTAGGATCATCCATTCTGTGTCAGGAATATCCTTTTTAAAGCCAAATAATATCCCATTTTGATACTGTTCATGGGGTTCTCAAGGCAGGAATACTGAAGTGGTTTGCTATTCCCTTCTCCAGTGGACCACATTTTGTCAGAACTCTCCACCATGACCTGTCCATCTTGGGTGGCCCTACACGGCATGGCTCATAGTTTCATTGAGTTAGATGAGGCTGTGGTCCATGTGATTAGATTGGTTAGTTTTCTGTGATTGTGGTTTTCAGTCTATCTGCCCTATGATGGAGAAGGATAAAAGGCTTATGAAAGCTTCCTGATGGGATAGACTGACTGAGGGGGGATACCTGGTCTTGTTCTTATGGGTGGGGCCGTGCTCAGTAAATCTTTAATACAATTTTCTGTTGATGGGTGGAGCTGTGTTCCCTCTCTGCTATTTATCTGGGGCCAAACTATGGTGGAGGTAAAGGAGATAATGGTGACCTCCCTCAAAAGATCCCATAAATGTACTGCTACAGTCCATGCCCCCAAGCCTGCAGCAGGCCACCACCAACCCACACGTTCACCTGAGACTCCCAGACACCCACAGGCAAGTCCGGGACAGTCTCCTGTGGGGTCACTGTTCCTTTCTCCTGGGTCCTGGTGCACAAGGTTCTGTTGTGCCCTCCAAGAGTCAATTTCCCAGTACCCTGTAAGTTCTGGCAGCTCTCTGGTGGGGTTAATGGCAACCTCCTCCAAGAACTCTTATTCCATACCCACACCCAGAACTCCTGCCCCTGTGGCAGTCCACCGCTGACCTATACCTCCACAGGAGATGCTCAAACACAGTTCTGTCTCAGTCTCTGTGGGATCCCTGGTGCCAGGTGTGCACAAGGTTTATTTGAGCCCTCTGAACATCTCTGGTGGGAATGGGGTTTGATTCTAAACGTGAATTTGCTCCTCCTACCATCTTGATGGGGCTTCTCCTTTGCCCTTGGACATGAGATATCTCCTCACAGCTGCTCCAGTGCCTGCCAACTTACTGGGGTTTCTCTGACTTTGGACGTGGGGTATCTCCACATGGCTGCTCCAGTGAAGCACAGGCACCGCTCCTGATCTTGGAAGTGGCGTATCTCCTCACAACCACTGTTCCTGACCTTGGATGTGGGGTATCTCCTCTTGGGCACTCGCCACTCCAGCGCCGGACCTTAATGGAAGCAAGGTCCGATGCTGTAAAGAGCAATATTGCATAGGAACCTGGAATGTTAGGTTCATGAATCAACGCAAGTTGAAAGTGATCAAACAGGAGATGGCAAGAGCGAACGTCAACATTTTAGGAATCAGCAAACTAAAATGGACTGGAATGGGTGAAATTAATGCAGATGACCATTATATCTACTACTGTGGGCAAGAATCGCTTAGAAGAAATGGAGTAGCCATCATAGTCACAAAAGAGTCCAAAATGCAGTACTTGGATGCAGTCTCAAAAACGACAGAGTGATCTCTGTTCATTTCCAAGGCAAACCATTCAATATCATGGCAATCCAAGTCTATGCCCTGATGAGTAATGCTGAAGAAGCTGAAGTTGAACGGTTCTATGAAGACTTACAAGACCTGCTAGAACTAACACCCAGAAAAGATGTCCTTTTCATTATAGGGAACTGGAATGCAAAAGTAGGAAGTCAAGAAATACCTGGAGTAACAGGCAAATTTGGCCTTGGAGTACAGAATGAAGCAGGGCAAAGGCTAATAGAGTTCTGCCAAGAGAATACACTGGTCATAGCAAACACCCTCTTCCAACAACACAAGAGAAGGCACTACACATGGACATCACCAGATGGTCAACACTGAGATCAGATGGATTATATTCTTTGCAGCCAAAGATGGAGAAGCTCTATACAGTCAGCAAAATCAAGACCAGGAGCTGACTGTGGCTCAGATCATTAACTCTTTATTGGCAAATACAGACTTAAATTGAAGAAAGTAGGGAAAACCACTAGACCATTCAGGTATGACCTAAATCAAATCCCTAATGATAATACAGTGGAAGTGAGAAATAGATTTAAGGGACTAGATCTGATAGACAGAGTTCCTGATGAACTATGGATTGAGGTTCATGACAATGTACGGGAGACAGGGATCAAGACCATCCCCAAGAAAAAGAAATGTGAAAAAGCGAAATGGCTGGGGAGGCCTTACAAATAGCTGTGAAAAGAAGAGAAGCAAAAAGCAAAGGAGAAAAGGAAAGATATACCCATTTGAATACAGAGTTCCAAACAATAGCAGGGAGAATAAGAAAGCCTTCCTCAGTGATCAGGACAAAGAAATAGAAGAAAACAATAGAATGGGAAAGACTAGAGGTCTCTTCAGGGAAGGCAATGGCAACCCACTCCAGTACTCTTCCCTGGAAAATCCCATAGACAGAGGAGCCTGGTAGGCTGCAGTCCATGGGGTCCCTAAGAGTCAGACACGACTGAGCGGCTTCACTTTCACTTTTCACTTTGATGCATTGGAGAAGGAAATGGCAACCCACTCCAGTGTTCTTGCCTGGAGATACCCAAGGACGGGGGAGCCTGGTGGGCTGCCGTCTATGGGGTCGCACAGAGTCAGAGACAACTTAGCAGCAGCAGCAGCAGAGATCTCTTCAAGAAAATTAGAGATACTAAGGGAACATTTCATGCAAAGATGGGCTCAATAAAAGACAGAAATGGTATGGACCTAACAGAAGCAGAAGATATTAAGAAGAGGTGGCAAGAATACACAGAAGACCTGTACAAAAAAATCTTCATGACCAAGATAATCACAATGGTGTGATCACTCACCTAGAGCCAGACATCCTGGAATATGAAGTCAAGTGGGCCTTAGGAAGCATCACTACAAACAAAGCTAGTGGAGGTGATGAAATTCCAGTTGAGCTATTTTAAACCCTAAAAGATGATGCTGTGAAATTGCTGCACTCAATATGCCAGCATATTTGGAAAACTCAGCAGTGGCCACAGGACCGAAAAAGGTCAGTTTTCATTCCGATCCCTAAGAAAGGCAGTGCCAAAGAATGCTCAATTTATTGCACAATTGCACTCATCTCACACACTAGTAAAGAAATGCTCAAAATTCTCCAAGCCAGGCTTCAACAGTATGTGAACCGTGAACTTTCAGATGTTCAAGCTTGTTTTAGAAAAGGCAGAGGAACCAGAGATCAAATTGCCAACATCCGCTGGATCATCAAAAAACCAAGAGAATTCCAAGAAAACATCTATTTCTGCTTTATGGACTATGCTAAAGCCTTTGACTGTGTGGATCACAATAAACTGTGGAAAATTCTTCAAGAGATGGGAATACCAGACCACCTGACGTACCTCTTGAGAAATCTGTATACAGGTCAGGAAGCAACAGTTAGAACGGGACATGGAACAACAGACTGATTCCAAATAGGAAAAGGAGTACATCAAGGCTGTATATTGTCACCCTGCTTATTTAACTTGTATGCAGAGTACATCATGAGAAATGCTGGACTGGATGAAGCACAAGTTGGAATCAAGATTTCTGGGAGAAATATCAATAACCTCTGATAAGCAGATGACATCACCCTTATGGCAGAAAGTGAAGAAGAGCTAAAGAGCCTCTTGATGAAAGGGAAAGAGGAGAGTGAAAAAGTCGACTTAAAGCTCAACATTTAGAAAACAATGATCATGGCATCCAGTCCCATTACTTCAAGGCAAATAGATGGATAAACAGTTGATACAATGCAGACTTTATTTTCTTGGGCTCCAAAGTCACTGCAGATGGTGACTGCAGCCATGAAATAAAAAGACGCTTACTCCTTGGAAGAAATGTTATGAGCAACCTAGACAGCATATTAAAAAGCAGAGATATTATTTTGCCAACCAAGGTCCATCTAGATAAAGCTATGGTTTTTCCAGTAGTCATGTATGCATGTGAGAGTTGAACTATAAAGAAAGCTGAGCGCCTAAGAATTGATGCATTTAAGCTGTGGTGTTGGAGAAGACTCTTGAGAGTCCCTTGGACTGCAAGGAGATCCAACCAGTCCATCCTAAAGGAAATCAGTCCTGAATGTTCATTGGAAAGACTGATGTTAAAGCTGAAACTCCAATACTTTGGCCATCTGATGCGAAGAACTGATTCATTTGAAAAGACCCTGATGTTGGGAAAGAGTGAAGGCAAGAGGAGAATGGGACGACAGAGGATCAGATGGTTGGATGGCATCACTGACTCAGTGGACATGAGTTTGGGTAAACTCCAGGAGTTGGTGTTGGACAGAGATGCCTGATGTGCTGCAGTCCATGGGCTCGCAAAGAATCGGACATGACTGAGTAACTGAACTGAACTGAATATCCCATTATGTGCATATATCACTTTTTGTTTATATTCATTCTGTGAGGCTAAACCTCTGGCCCCACCAAGTACCTCCTGTAAGGTTCATACTTAATAGCATTTGTAAATGAAATTATAGTACTTATAGAATGTACTTGAGATTATTCAGTAAGTGGCCTCAGAGAGTATTAGAAAGGATCCTGTTTTTAAAAATTTATGTATTTTTAATTGGAGGATAGTTGCTTTATAATTTCGTGTTGGTTTCTGCCATACATCAACATCAGTCAGCTATAGGAATATATATGTCCCCTCCCTCTTGAACCTCCTCCCACCTCCCACCCTTTTCCATCCCTCTAGGTTGTCGCATAGCACCAGGTTTGAGTTCCCTACATCATACAGCAAATTCCTGCTGACTGTCTAGAATGACTCCTATTTTTAAGCAAGGAAGAGAGAATTAGTAACATATGAGAAGTTTGGCTAATGATGATGAAATATGAAAGTTCACCATTTCTGCAGTTACTCCACAACTCCTCTCTGTGTCACTTGGGAAAACATCCATTGTGCACACAAACATCCACAAGCCCAATCCTTCTTGGTAAAGATTACACACATAGAAATTTTAGCTTTAAAGCTTGGTTACTTACTTCTCCATACATAATTACCAAAAAAGTAGAACAAATGTTCAGAAGCAGTTTAGAATTTTCAAGACCATTTGAGGTCTTTAAGTGGAAAGCGAAATATTAGAAACTTAATCTGTTTGTGATTGCTCCTTTAAAATATGTAAAGGACTAGGCATTATTCTGGTCTTGCCTCTTCTCCATCCCTCCCTCCCTCTCTCCCTACCCTTCTCTCTCCCTCCCTTCATTCCTTCTCTTTTTCTTTTGATGTTTATTCACTGATAAATTTATGCTATTACCTTAGTCCTTGTAATTTTAAAGTGAGAAATTCTTTTATATTTCTTCAAATACATTTTGAAAAACATAATAGAGAACAAACTGGTCAGAGAAAATTCACAATGAATAAAATTCTTCCCCCGAGATGATGATGGCCGGCAAGGTTGAGATTGACACGTGATCTTCTCCTGCAAGGGGGCCAAACAGCATGAGTTCTCATCACACCATGCATTATCCCCTCCCCTGCCTTGGCTGGTGTCACAGGATGATTGGTTATATAAATCCTTACAATTGTTAGGATTGTGTATGTTAAAACATACACTTGAGTTTTGGAATGATGATTGCTTCTGAGTATGAACTGCTTCCTAAATATACATTGGTACCTACTCCATTGTAAAATTCTGGATAAAGTGGTCGTTTTAGAACAGTCTAAATTTTTTCCTAATCTTACTTTCTGTCAGATTTATGTGTTGATTGTTATTTCAAATACGCCCAAGCCATACGTTATCTTGAAGGAGGCAAGTCCTATTTGCAGCATTCACATTTACTCTCTTGTGACTATTTTGAAGATAATCCAACTTACTAGAATGTATAGATTGGAATGTGTTAGATTTTATAAAATGAATATGATTATCTCAGGTTGAGCTCCTTATTAAATATTCTTTTCAGTGGTTCCCAAGCCTAGATGAATACCAAAACCACTGGAAAGCATTTTATACCTGAGGTTCCCCGACCCAGCATCTCCAGGTCTCTAGCTCAGAATGCATAACTGTAATTGGCTCCCCAAAGTGATTCCTCTGTAGCCAGGTCACCTTTTGATGGACCACTGGGAATCATTGATTTCAGTGGCTCTAGTTCATAATACTTGTAGCAACCTCAGAATTTCTCATCCTCCCTCTATAAGTAAAAAGATCCTGCTGAATTTATATTTTAAATATATCACTGTCCAGCTCTTACATTTATTAACATAAATGTATTATCATTTCTCTCAAATAAAGGAATTAGATTCCTTTCTAGCTTAATTTTAGCATTTATTAAATATCTATTAAATTAACAATAAAGAGAATGAATGAAAGAAATTATGAAGGACCTTGTCACATGCCTTTTGGATGTCAGTTCTATTATATTCCATATTTCCCTGGGTTACTAATCTACCAACCCTACCAAAAAAAACAATGTGGTCAGTGTGATTTTAAGACGTTTTATTAAGTCCATACCGGTTCTTAGTGATTCCCAAGTGTCTCTTCATGACATTCATTGTCATACTGATCTATTCTGTATTAGTCAATCAGTTGTGTCCAACTCTCCGCATGACTATAGACTGTAGCCTGGCAGGCTCCTCTGCCAATGGAATTCTTCAAGCAAGAAAACTGGAGTGGGTTGCCATTCCTTTCTCCAGGGCATCTTCCCAACCCAGGTATCGAACCCAAGACTCTGCATTGCAGGCAAACTCTTTACTGTCTGAGCCACCAGAGAAATCCATATTGGTTCCTAGAGATTTCCAAGTGTCTCTTCATGATGTCCATTGCCATGCTGATCTATTAGAGAGTAATTTCTGGAGTATTAAGCATATTAATTCAAGTAATTGGAAATGGCATTGCTTTTAGAAATTAGAATAGCGTAGGTAATTTTCCAGAATTGTAGGAACTCTTCTTTTGTATATTGTTTTAAAGATCTCAGGTCATAGAGAAGTTTTCTTGCTTATGGATCCTTTCAGTACCTATAAATATATTTCCCATGAGGCCTGCATAGTAGAATTCACTTAGAGCAGCCCTGTATAAGCCCCACATTCATGTAATGGTGTTTAGATTTTACCTTAGCAGTTTTCACTTTCACTTGGATGCTCTTCTTTCTTGCCAGAGAAGACCAAAAAAATGTATGAAGAGTTGAAGGGTTTTTGATTTCTCTTTCACTTTTTCATCCAATAACAGCACCATTGCACAAAAGTAGTAAACGTGAGCTTATGTACTCTTAAAATAAACTCTCTTGCCTGTAATAATTGTTGTTCACTTAATGTGAATTTTAGATTTTTTAAATGGTGTTCAGTCCAGTTCAGTCGCTCAGTCATGTCTGACTCTTTGCGACCCCATGGACTGCAGCACACCAGGCTTCCCTGTCCATCACTAACTCCTGGAGCTTACTCAAACTCATGTCCATCAAGTCGATGATTCCACCCAAGCATCTCTTCCTCTGTCGTCACCTTCTCCTCCTGCCTTCAATGTTTCCCAGCATCAGGGTCTTTTCAAATGAGCCAGTTCTTCACATCAGGTGGCCAAAGTATTGGAGTTTCAGCCTCAGTATCAGTCCTTCCAGTGGATATTCAGGACTGATTTATTTTAGGATGGACTGGTTTGATCTCCTTGAAGTCCAAGGGACTCTCAAGAGTCTTCTTCAACACCACAGTTCAAAAGCATCAATTCTTCAGCGCTCAGCTTTCTTTATAGACCAACTCTGACATCCATACGTGACTACCTTGGAAAAACCATAGCTTTGTCCAGACGGACGTTTGTTGGCAAAGTAATGTCTCTGCTTTTTAATATGCTGTCTAGGTTGCTCATAGCTTTTCTTCCAAGGAGCAAGCGTCTTTTAATTTCATGGCTGCAGTCACCATCTGCAATGACTTTGGAGCCCAAGAAAATAAAGACTCTCACTGTTTCCATTGTTTCCCCATCTATTTGCCATGAACTGATGTTACCAGATGCCTTAATCTTAGTTTTCTGAATGTTGAGTTTTAAGCCAACTTTTTCACTCTCCTCTTTCCCTTTCATCAAGAGGCTCTTTAGTTCTTCTTCACTTTCTGCCATAAGGATGTTGTCATTTGCATATCTGAGGTTATTGATATTTCTCCCAGAAATCATTCCAGCTTGTGCTTCAGCCAGCCCAGCATTTCACATGATGTACTCTGCATATAAGTTAAATAAGCAGGGTGACAATATACAGCCTTGACGTACTCCTTTTCCTATTTGGAACCAGTCTGTTGTTCCATGTCCAGTTCTAACTGTTGCTTCTTGACCTGCATACAGATTTCTCAGGATGCAGGTGAGGTGGTCAGGTATTCCCATCTCTTTAAGAGTTTTCCACAGTTTGTTGTGATCCATACAGTCAAAGGCTTTGGCATAGTCAATAAAGCAGAAATAGATGTTTTTCTGGAACTCTCTTTCTTTTTCAATGATCCAGCGGATGTTGGCAATTTGATCTCTGGTTCCTCTGCCTTGTCTAAATCATTTTTGAACATCTGGAATTTCACAGTTCATGTACTATTGAAGCCTCGCTTGGAGAATTTTGAGCATTATTTTGCTAGAATGTGAGATGAGTGTAATTGTGTGGTAGTTTGAGCATTCTTTGGCATTGCCTTTCTTAGGGTTTGGAATGAAACTGACCTTTTCCCATCCTGTGGCCACTGCTACTGGTGTTAAATGGTATTATTTGTCTTTAATAATAGTTAATACTTACTTAGTACTCACTGCATGTCAGGCATCTCTGTAATAAGCATTTTATATACCTATGTTAACTTACTGATTAATCTCCACTAAAACTCTGTGAGGGAGGCATTGTCTTTATAATCACTTTACAGAGAAGGAAGCCAGAGCACAGAGAAGTCAAGTAATCTGCCTAGGGTCCTACAACTTAAAGATATCTGAATTGAAATTTGAGTTTAAGCAGCCTGGCCCCAAACATTAACCACTGTGGCAGTCTGTGTCTTTACTTACCTCTCTTCTGTTATGTACCATTTGTCTGTATACTTCATCCTTAACTTAATACTGTATTAATTCATATCCACATTAATTCTCTTAATTACCTACCCTTCTATCACTAAAAATTTATGAATACACCAATGACATTAGTTTTTTCCTTATGTTTTCCCAAGCCTCTTGGAACTAGACTATGTAAAAGACACACACACTCACACATGTGCACACACAGATACATGAACACAAACATTGTAAGTTGAAAAGAGACTGATTAACATATTTGACTGAGTATTATGATCACTTTCCCTATTTTCTTTTAGCCTAATTAGAATATTGTTATCTAACAAGGAATAAAAACTAAAATCCCTCCATGCTGTTCACACTTTTCAACTATTTATATAATATTCTATTTTGGCAAACAGTTTAGCAGCTGTTTATGCTTTGTTGAAAAGTCACTGTTATTCTCCCTCAACAGAGGAAAAAAATGTTAAGTGATTGAATTGTGGTCCTCAAGAATTTAACAAAAATCATAATACAATTGAATGTTTCTGCTCTGACCTCCAGACCTAGTGTCAGAATAGTTATATACTATGCACATATATTAGTTGTATATATTGTTATACTCATGTTAGTTATATACATGAATCATTTAGAAATGTGATTTTTGACATACAGATGTTTACAGTGAAAATGCTTCTTCCAATGGACTTTCTGGAGAGTACATCTCTCCACTTTTGGATGCAGATGATTCTTTATGTCTAGGATATTTGTCTACCCAAACGTATGCTGATTGGATCTTACTCAGAGCGTTTGACAGTGATCTAGGGACATAGACGTTTACACAGACCTCAAGATGCTCCAAAGTTGCATTTTGTCCCCATTTTTTGAATCTTTTCAAGATAGCATTGATGTTCATTTTAATTTAGGGTTTCTTGGCAGGAAGTTAGTATATGAGTCATATAGTAGCACTGCATAACCTGTACTCTTGTATGTATGGTTTTGTTTCTCAAATGAGAATATTAATAACATGAAGGAGGAGAAGGAATGTGGTATAATAAATTTTAAATCATCCTTATGAAGTAGTTATTATTACTGTTCTCTTTTGGGTGGAAAAAATAAAAAGGTCCATCTAGTCAAAGCTATGGTTTTTCCAGTAGTCATGTATGGATGTGAGAGTTGGACTATAAAGAAAGTTGAGCACCAAAGAATTGATGGTTTTGAGCTGTGTTGGAGAAGGCTCTTGAGAGTCCCTTGGACTGCAAGGAGATCCAACCAGTCCATCCTAAAGGAAACCTGTCCTGATTACTCATTGGAAGGACTGATGCTGAAGCTGAAACTCCAATGCTTTGGTTACCTGATGTGAAGAACTGACTCATTTGAAAAGATCCTGATGCCGTGAGATTGAAGGCAGGAGGAGAAGCGGATGACAGAGAACAAGATGGTTGGATGGCATCATTGACTCGATGGACATGAGTCTCAGTAAACTCCGGGAGTTGGTGATGAACAGGGAGGTCTGACATGCTGCAGTCCATGGGGTTGCAAAGAGCTGGACATGACTGAGCGGCTGAACTGAACTGAACCGAACAGAGCAGAGAAAAATAAGTTCTATATCATTTAAGATGTATTTCTTTTTATCCTTTCATCATCCCTGCTGTAATGTTGTGACAAAAATATCAAAGAATACATATCCAATATTTGTAGAATGTTTTTAACATACCCACTTTGCCAATACATGTCATTTAAATAACTAAAACTTTGAATTTCTGGTAAGAGGGCACAGTGACACTAAATTGTGTGCTAAGTAAAACCATAATTTATGTACTAGGAACTTAGGAAGCTGCTGGGTAAGACAAATTATGCCAACATGCTGACTTAGTGAGTTTTCTTGTGCTCTATTAACTTGACAACATCAAACCAGAGAGGCCTCAGACTGCTCTGTAGAGCCAGAGAGTTTGCAGGCTGACTTTGCTACAAATGCTTATTTCTAACCTATATTATCATCTCACTGGGAAAAAAATGAACCATTGCATAAAATATGTATACCTGGGGTACTAAGCTTTTGAGTATTATTTTATCAGTAATGCAGTTTGTTACCTGTAGAAAAATTGTTCACTCAAGTGATAAATTCTCCGAAGACATTGTCTCCCTGAGACCCATGGACAGCCTGGTTTCAGTTACCAGGCATGTATTTGTGGCTCTCAGACAATTTCCCTGGTTAGCAGGGGTTCGCTCAGCTCCAGAATGATACATCCTGCATTTTATTTCACATGCCTCTTGTGTGCTTCAGGCATCTCAAACTGCACACGTTGTTTTCTCCAATTCCCCCAAAGCCATCCCTCATCCATGGTGCTATATTCTCTCAGCTGAGTCATTGAAACAACATCACAGCCTGTCCCTTAACTAATCTCTCCCCTCTGGAATCCATTCTTTACACAACAACTAATGTGAACTTCCCAAAATCACATGGGATCTTCCTGATGGGATCACGCTGTGCATTCATGCAGAACTATTCAGAGTCTTCCATGGCGATCAAGTCCAATGGCTTTAACTTCAATCAGTTCAGTTCAGTTGTTCAGTCATGTCAGACTCTTTGCGACCCCATGGACTGCAGCATGCCAGGCTTCCCTGTCTATCACCAACTCCTGGAGCTTGCTCAAACTCATGTCCATCGAGTTGGTGATGCCATCCAACCATCATATCCTCTGTCGTCCCCTTCTCCTCTTACCTTGCCAGATATGATCCTGGGTGAAGTCTCTGCAGTCCGTCTAAGTCATTCTCCTTTTTCCCTGCTAAGTCAGGAAAAGTCTCCAGCCAGACAGAAAGTCTCTCGGTTTTTCTGGATGAGAGTTAAACTCATACCCATGTGTTCTCGTGAGCTGGCTCATTGCTCTGGCTTACATCTTCCCTGACAACCATTCACTGAAGCTCTGCTCACTGTGGACCAGATGAATTTCCCACACCACCACTCACCACACCACAGTAGTGATAGTTTAATATCTCTTTTCCTTGAGAGGGTGAAATACTGTGAAGGCAGGTCACATGTATGAATGTACCATATGGGAAGTCAGTATGTTAATAACTGTATTTTGTGTTAAATATGCATATGTGTTTGTTTATAGCTTAATTATGAATAATGCACTGAAGATATAAAACATGGATAAAGATGTATCAGTCTCAAAAATATTTATGTTTATTATGTTTATTACTAAATGTTGGAAGAAAGAATGCATTAGTTTGATAAATATTTAGTAAACACCTGAAAGTGTGCTAAATATAAGAGATATAAGGCACAGTCTGTGTCTTCCAAGTTTTAGATAGTCTACTTGGGAATATAGGACTCAGACACAAAGAACTATGGTAATTTAGGCCAATTTAGTGTCGGGGTACTAGGTCTCAGAATCTATTCTTACTGATGAATTACTTAGCTAGGAATTACTTTGAAAGCAATTTTGACTTGTTTTTTCTCTCCATTTGCTCCTCCCCCCATACCCACTTCTCTGAGCAGAGGTGTAAGATTTATTTAATTCCCTTCATTTGGCATCATGACAAGATAAAGTCATCAGTGTAATCACCATAAGAGGACTTTGTTTTATTTTTTATCATCCAGCACATTTTTATTGTCAGAATGGTTACTAATCATTCATTTTTATTTACTCTAGCTGGGGAAGTTTTGCAAAAAACCTTATTACTATTTAGAAAAAAATGCTTTAAATGATGGGTTCTCTCCAAGCTTGTTAACCAGTGAACACACCACAGACTCAAACCTCATGACTTCATTATATTAAGCCTGAGTATTGATAAGATCTGTTTCTCTCCTTGTCAACTGGGGCTTCCTGGCCCCAGGGCCCCCTTATATCCTCAGCATCAGAATGTCAGAGCAACACTGTATATTCCTCAAGTTTAATTGGAATAACCCTTTCAGGTGACTGAGATAGAAAACAAAGATACAGATGATTTGTGTCTATTTCAAACTCTTGGGCTCTTTTTTTTTTTTTTTCTCTTTTGTTTTGCTTTATAGTTTTGTTAAGCTGAATTCAAATATTTTAGTGGTATATTTAAAAATGCATGGAAGAAAAGAGAAATGGGGTAAGGTTAAACATAACATAGACTAAAAAATGCCATGATGATGGAAATGATGATTCTTTGGGAGCTGATGAGAGTAGCTAAAATCTTCTGTTGAGAATAGAGTCAAAGAGGGTTCGGGTTAATTCACATGAGTGTCCAGATGTAGCCTTCCACAAAGTCAAGGATAGCAATGTCTTCTCTCCTCTATTGGGACGTTTTTCTCATGATCTCATTCAGGATGCCAAGATATTTGATATACATCTGTTGGTTACGTGGTCATCGTAGTGACCAGCAGTATGTCAGTTGTAGTCCCTCATACTCTTGAAGCTCATTAAGACCTCAAATTCATATTGACTGAGGTATCTATATTATAAAGTCAAATTAATTTTATGAACTTTTGCACTAGGTACTAGTTTGAGTAATTCAAATAGGCCCATGAGGTACTTCTGCTAGAGGCAGTAGTTCTTCACAAAAGCAACAGCAACAACAAAAAGACTTGCAAAATTATGTTATTGATCATTTGGAGATAGAATTAATACATATAAATCTATTCATAGTTTAGGACCCATGTTTACATATATAAAATATAGTCAAAGTCTAAAGTCTTAGATGCTAGATGGATGATATACTGGAAATTCCATTTGAATAAAGGGTGATTGCCCTTCCTCTCTTGGGATTATACAGACGAGTTATCTGGGGGAAAAAAATTTGGTGCTCAAAACCTTTATGAGTGTCAACTAGCTACTCAGGGGGAAAGGGTGTTTCCGTTTGGTGAGGGTGGAGAGAGATTTGAAGCTGAAGTCAGTAGGGAAAGATTTTGACCAGTTTTGTCTAACATAATCAAGGGAAGTGACTCAGATTAGTAAAGGAAGTAATCATGTGATGCATTCATGAAACAGAACCCCTAACCTGTAATAGTTCAGAGAAGTTTAGGGGAAACCTCACTTCTGTTCATTTTGCCATAAAATTCATACCTCAGCCTTGCCCTGAATAGTATTCAGGAACAAACATAGAGCTGCTTGGATCTAGGACAGCCTGTGTCTAATGATCACAGTTGAAGGTGCTAGAAATGCTTGGCAGGCATATCACTACCATCTTTTTCAGGCTGAATCTTACAAAAGCCAATGAGGCTTTGTATTTCAATAAGTCCTTGTACTTCAAAAGAAGAGAGAAAATATGAACTGTAAATGGCCAATTCAGGATTAACTTGGTTTGTAAACTATGATAACCATCTTGTATTGAATTTTGGGTAGCGTGCAAGAAGAAAAATAATTAGATATTAATGAACGCTTGCTATTTGCTAGGCACTTTGCTCCAATTTTTGCAAAAACAAAAACAAAAAACAGCATTTATTCTGTAATGTCAGTTTTATTTATCTTTCCTACTTTAGCGATGAGAATACTCTGTATAGTCGAATAACCCTGCTGCTGCTAAATCGCTTCAGTCGTGTCCGACTCTGTGCGACCCCATAGACGGCAGCCCACCAGGCTCCACCGTCCCCGGGATTCTCCAGGCAAGAATACTGGAGTGGGTTGCCATTTCCTTCTCCAGTGAATGAAAGGGAAAACTGAAAGTGAAGTCGCTCAGTCATGTCCGACTTATAGCGACCCCATGGACTGTAGCCTACCAGGCTTCTCCGTCCATGGGATTTTCCAGGCAAGAGTACTGGAGTGGGGTGCCATTGCCTTCTCCGAGTAACCCTGCTAGAGCTCGACTAATCAATCATGATGCAAAGCCTGATCTGATCACTTAGCAGTCCATGTACTTTCTACCCCTCATACTGTCTTCTATCTACCCTGTTCTTCCTTAGGAAGCAGACATCCCTAGCACCTCCAAAGTCTGTGAATTAACATGTTAAAGATGTTTAGATTCTTCATGAGATAATATCCAAGGCCAAACCAAGTCAGACCTGACATAAAGTTATATAGGTGTTTTTTGTTACTGTCTCTTAGTGGATTTTAGCTCTGGACTTGAACCAAAACCTAATGTATAACTGTGATCCACGCAGCCATAAGGGTCTTTATGTGACAACTGCAGAGGTGAGCTTGGACTGTGGCCTATTTTTTTGCAGCATGGAAATTTCTCAAAGCAAATGTCGGGGTTTTGGGTACTCATGAATCAAAACACAGACAGAAATAAAGTTTTCGGCCCTTCTTAGAACCAAAACTAAAGGCCAGAATGTAATCCCCTTCTTATTCTTCAACATCTGAAAGAGATTCTTCTTAAATTCACCATTAATTTATTTGTAAAGTATTCAGGTGTTCTTTAAGAAACATTTCAGTTCTTTTCACTATATATACTCAGATGTTATAAAGCAGATATGTCGCACACTTCCCATTTATTTCTGTGTGAAAATTACGAGTTTGACATTCAGGGTAAAAAAATGTGCTATGAAACTCCTTAAATTTTTGAGTAAGCTAAAGTTATTTTCTTGTACTTTATATGAGACACTCTGAATGAACAGCCAGTTCCAGAGTTGGTACTGGAAGTTTGGGGTTCCTGTTTATTGCCTCCTCTTCTTTTTAGATTCTGTCTGGCAGAGATGAATAGGAAGGTTGAAGGTTCAGCTTTATTTAGGATGAGTATTGACATCTCTTGATAGGCAGGTGTTTTGAGTAGAGCTGGATTGAAAAGCACAGCTGGTGGGGAAATCTGGGCTCTTCTCCTAAGCACTCAGGGCTGTCCCTTTCCAGGCTTGTCGAGAAAACTGGGGTACCTCCCTTACCTGAGCCAGCAGAAGGTCGACCCCACATCTGTCTACCTCATACATTCAGAGCAGCGTCAGCAGGGTGACTCTCTGGGCCACCCTCAGGAAAATGTTGAAGAGAGCACCCAGTTGGGTCCTGCCTTTTCCTGCAGATTGGGGATGGTCCCACAGGGACAGTGACTGGCAGCCCTTCCTCACCTGGGGAGTGAGCTCAGCTATCCATCATGTAAGTGAAAACTCCCATAGAGGCCAGTCTCTTACCAATCAGTTTACTGCAGCCCTCTCCTTTTGTTGAGAAAATATGATGGAAAGAGGAATATAAAGTTGAAAGAAGGTCTCCTCCTCCCAACCCCACTCCCACCCCCAAACACACACACTGGAAAAGACTTTGCTTCTTTTTTTTTTTTTTTTTTAAACCAACAGACATTTATTTTCTCACAGATCTGGAAGCTAAAAATTTAGGTTCAAGCTGACAGCAGTGTTGGTTTCTTCTGAAGCCTCTCTCCTTGGCTTGCAGATGGCCATCTTCTCCCTGTGTCTCCACATGTTTTTTTCTTCTGTGTATACTGGTGTCTTTCTGTATGCCCAAATTTCCTCTTTTTTTTTTTTTTTTAATAAATTTATTTATTTTAGTTGGGGGCTAATTACTTTACAATATTGTAATAGTTTTTGCCATACATTGACATGAATCAGCCATGGATTTACATGAGTTCCCCTTCCTGGACCCCCCACCCACCTCCCTCCCCATCCCATCCCTCTGGGTCATCCCATTGCCCTGGCCCTGAGCCCTTGTCTCATGCATCGAACATGGAATGGTGTTCTGTTTCACATATGATAATATACGTGTTTCAATGCTATTCTCCCAGAACGTCCCACCCTCACCTTCTCCCTCAGAGTCCATAGATTCCTGCATTTATAGGCAGAGTAGGGATCTGGAGAGCCAGAGGGTCACCCATGCAAGATGCAGGGGAATTTTAAGCCGGCTGTGCAGTTAAAGATAGTGAGATTGGGAAAATTGTTTAAATTACCTACAGACACTTACTAGTCTCTGTTTTGTTTTTCTGTTTATCTGTCTGTCTCTCTGCCCTGCTCTTTCTCTTTTCTCCATTTCCCTTACCACTAAACAGCAACAAAATAATTTTTCTAGGGCTTAATTCAGCAATTATAGTCAAGGTTACAAAAACATGTTTTGGCAAAGAAAAACATCTTCTCAGATTCATATATAAAGAAATTTTCTCCCGTGCCAAGCAACAAAAGAAGCTCCAAAATTTCTTTAATTCTATAGATCTGATACAACCGATATAGTTTTCTCACTCATGCTAATTTTATTTTTATTAGACCAGTAAACAGGCTAATGCATTCTGATTTTCTTTTTTCTTTAAGTGCAAAGGTTTCTGAAATTTGGATTTTTAATATCCTATTAGACCCATAGATGAGCTTCACATCTTTGCTGTCTCAATTCAAATCATGTAGCATATTTTTAGTTCTATGTGAATCCTGCATAAAAACTTTTGAATACATTATGCCATTTCTAATTTTAAGCAAACTTGATTTAAGCATGTATGCAGATTGGTTCATTTGCTACTTAGAATACCACCCCTGCCACTTGCAGGGACTAGATGAGCCTGGGAACAATATTTATGAAACCATAGTTTAGAATATTGATCAACCTTTGTACTATCCAGTTGAAGATGAAGTGATGTATCTGCAAGTCCCTGTCTACCGTATGGAGGCACTATTATTCTCTAGAATTTATGAACCTCCATTAGGTAGCACATTGTATAGCATCTGGGAGAAATTCAACAAAAAATTGTTGCCTGAATAAATGCTCCTTTATTCAGTGTGTGGCCACAATCAAGCCCCCACAAGAAATGTTCAGTTGTCCTTTGCATTTTACATCTTTAGATGTAACAATGTTGCAGCGATTGAGTGCATAATTATCCTATGAATGAAAGACTAGTTTGAAAATCTAAAGCAAAATTAAAAAACAGAGCATTGAGAGAGTTTGAAAAAAGAAAACACATATATTATATATATATACACATAATTTTTTTTGACTGTCATGTGCTCTAATGTCCTGCTGTATAACAGAGGAACTCATGACTTCCAACAGGTCTGGGTGAACAAGCTTGAAAAAATCCTGCTCATAATGTCATTTTACAATAACTTGCAGTCATTAGATTTGCAGAGCAGTGGAAGGATTATGTGCACTTGCATATAATGCTTCAAAAATGCCCAGAGCACTTTGTGAAGAAGGAATTTGGTTTTCTAAATCCAGCTTAGGCCTCCAGTTGCTACAAGAAAGCAGAAGTTCTATCTTTAGTGAGTTACTGAAACATCATTATAAATGAGAACTGAAAAATGGATTAGCTTATGAATAGTCAATGTACTGATTACAATGAGAAACCAAATTTAAAATCTACTAAGTCACTCAACTGAGTGAAAATAGGCTCCTACATGTGTAGACATCTCTTTGCCAAAGATAATTCAAGGTACGAATGTAAAGCACTGTTCGTGAAAAAAAATCATGCATCAGTACATGAAAATTGCCTAAAACTATATATTTCCAACTTTGCATCTAAAGTATTGTACTATATAAGTCTCCATTAAATGTATGACTTCAGATACAAGACCATTTACTTACAAATGCCATAAAATGCCTTACTGATAAAGTAGTGGGACCTTTTATTTTTATATGGAAACCCACATTTTAAGTGTCACTACTTAAAAAAAAAAATCTCTCATTTTAGATTTCTCTCTGAGACATATTGTAATGTTTGTCTGTAAATGGTCTTGGACTAAAATTATGGATGTGATGGATCCACAACACCCATGGTCATCTTCACAGTTCACCGGGTCTGTCTGATTCTCTTACTGTCCCGGAGGAGGGCAAGATATGGTGGCCTTGCCCCTGTGTATTTCTGTCCCTACCTGGAATATAATAGATGCTGAAGGTTTGTTGATGAGATGACTGAATCCCTTTTCCTAGTACTTTTACCTTCAGTTCATTCAGTGAGTTATTAAGTTAACTATTAAAAATCTGTTAAATGCCCATCATATATCTTGGGATTTAAGGACCGATATGTTTCTTATCCTCAGAGACGTTACAGTCTAGCCTGAAAAAGAGGTCGAATAAGAGAAGAAAGGCAATACATCTTGCCAGTATTATGATCTACATATAAAAGAAGATGCATGTGATACACAAAGAAAAGTTGGCCAGTTTGTCTTGAGGTTGGGATAAAAGTTTACTTAAAGAACTATGTTTTAACCCTTTTTTAATAAGATGAAACTTTATAATTCAAAAATAGTTATTGATAATTAAAAAATCTACAAACCAGAATATTTCCCTGTATCTAGTCTAGCTTCTCTGTTCTTCTCATTAGGAAATTCTTTATGTCTTACCCAATTCTTCATTATGCAATTTTAAAGTGAAGTTCCTTAGTTTCTCCAGGGAGGATAGAAAATAACGGATTGGTATCCCTTTTTTTAGCAGTCTGAATTTTTGGCAGTCTGAATTGCTGGATCAAAACCAAAATGATTAAATATAACTGAAATAAACATAAAATCCTATATTTAAATTTAAAATGTTATCATACATATAAAAGATAAGAGAAGCACAGTTTTACATGGGAAAAAAAAGTCTAGTATTTTAGTTGGCTACAAATTTAAATATAAGTCCATTGCAGGATGTAGCTGCTAAAACCTGGCTCACCTTCTTGCTCACAGTTGGTATTCATGGAAACTGTCTTCAGTCAGAATTATGCTCACTATGCTGGGTACTGGGCAGAACATCTGAAAAATAATCAGTTTGGTTTTGTGTGTCACATTGAAAACTATGGAAAACGTAAAAGGTGCTTCTGAGGACCATCCACATATGCATCTCTAGAGGAGCCCTGGCCTCCATCCTGGTCTTCAGCTCCAACCACCTGCTGAGTGGCTCTTTCACCTAGTTAGTAACAATTCAGAGTTTTTATAATAGATCAGTTCCTCAATACAAATGACCCACAATCAGTTCTCTAACACTGAATTGCTCTTCTTCCCTTCCACAAACCTTCTCTCTGCAATGCATGCTTCCCTTCCCAGCATCCCTCCTCTACATCCACCTACATGGAAAACTTTGGGTTTCTTTTTTTTTTTAAGTTGTCGCATACGGACTCTTAGTTGCCACATGTGGGATCTAGTTCCCTGACCAGGGATTGAATCTGGGTTCCCCACATTGACAACATGGAGTCTTAGCCACTGGACCACCAGGGAAGTCCCTGGGTTTCTTTTTTTTTAAACTTCTCCAATTTCTTTGCCTCTGCTTCTCTGATGTTGACCTGGCTAATGAACTTCATTGTCCTTCCTTTAGCTTTAATCCTCCTGTTCTTTTGTTTCTTGTATTCAGTTCACAGCTAAGGTGAAAGAATATGGTCATACTGTCTTAAAAATGCTAAAACAAGTTCTTAAGCTTACTACTGAGAAAGGATTTATTTTTTTTCATTTTAAAATAAAAGTGATGGCAAAATTCACCCTACATAGGGTCTTTATTTTATAAAAATTACAAGAAGCAAGAAGATGACTCTGAATTAATATTCTGAACTAGAATTCTATTACCACTTATGTAAATGTATTGAACATCAACTGAAAGTTGAGAATACTTTGACTCCCTGTCAAACATGTTATTAGAGTCATGTGTCTGAGAATGTAGCAAAGTAATATGGTTTGAAGCATATCTAAGCAGAACTGCCAACAAATTTTATGTCCTGAAAAATAAGATATAACATAAAATAAAACATAAAAATGAAAAATAACATAAAAATATGTCCTGTCTATTTTTATAAGGATGATGGGTGCCATTTCCACCCCCTGATTCTCCTAGGGTGGAAAAATGCAGTGAGTGAAATGGGAGACAACTTGGGCCTGGGAGGTCAGAGTTCAAAGGTCTTAACTGGCAACCCCCAGATCCCTTCTCCAGAGTTCTCAGCTGGCAGAACAAATGGTCCCAAGATTGCAGAGTGCCCGTCTTTTATTTTCTCTCCTACAAAGAAGCTGGCTTTCCGTAAGTGGAGCTTATTCACTTGAATTAGGGCTTCTCACCATGTTTTCATTAAAAATAAATGAAGTCCCTGATATATGACACCAATGCATTCCTTAGTAGCCTAGATGTTATAATGACAGAGCTGTATTGAAAAATGAATTTGAGTCTTAGAAAGCTTCATTGTAGTAAAGAGGTTTTGCCTTTTCACCCTTGACATACAGCTAATCTAGAAACTTATGTCCTTATAATTATTTGAGCATGAAGTGATCTGCCATGATTGACCTTAAAACTAAAATTTTATTCTGCATCCGTAGTAGTCATACCACACTTTTTCCTCTACAGAAATTATCAGGTGTTTTGTTCTTGCCTTTTGTGTGTGTGTTTGTTTATTTTTCAATCTTCATTCTAGTGCCTGAAGGATCTGATTTCTCCTTTAGTTTCCAAAATTTGCTTGGGTGTCAGACCAAAATAACAATTAGATTCACTTGATTTATTTCTTATTTTAGAATGTTCCTTTAAAAAAAAAAAAAAAGCTCAAATATTTCATTTGGCTGAGATCAATTATGTGATCTGTTTACTAGGCTTTTATAATTCAATATTGAGTTCATGCCATCTAGAAAAACTATATTAACTTATATTTAAAATTATAATAACTACATTAATTTCAGCAGCTGCCCCTAAACTTTTTCCTTCTCCATTTCCAAGAAAAAAATGGCTAGGGATTTTTTTTTTTAATTTTCTGTTATTTATACTGATTTCCCTAAAAGTATGTATTTATGAGCCAGCTCATAATCAGAAGAGCAATTTCAAATTGTTTGCCTATTTGTAACCTCGGCTTAGAGAAAACAAACTTTTCTTTATCAGGCTCAGAATTTCTCTGGAAGCACAACTTGAAGTAATTTTATTTAAAAGATGAATAATACCCCGAGTAGTTCTAGACTATGACAAGTCCAGTAAGGAAGTGTTTCTCAACTAGAGGATACAGAGTCAAACCCTCCGTGAACCACAAGTGCAGAAAACATCCACTGAAAGAGACCTTCGTTCAGGCCTAAGGAGAACAGAAGTCATTAATACTAACTGACATATTACCACAGTTGATCAGTTGGTTATAAAAGCAACAAACTTATTCAAAAGCAATCCCCAGCACCTGTAATCCTTACTCAAATGCAATTGCTAGTAAGTTGTAAATAAATCTTCAGAATTATAATTAAGCCCTGATGTTCAAATCCTCTGATAAGCAAGTTTGTCATTCACTGCTTTATATAACCACTTTAACTGGGCTGTTAGGTATTTTTCCATATCATGGGCATCTTTTTTCCCCTTTGAAACTGTATTAATGATTACCATTGGGCTTGGAATATATCAGGAGGTATTGTAAAACATGTAAGTAGATTAACGTTTTTCTCCCTTTTGATGTCTAAATCATTTTGCTAGGTATAAAATGAGCTTCCCTGGTGGCTCAGCTGGTAAAGAATCCGCCTGCAATGTGGGAGACCTAAGTTCAACCCCTGAGTTGGGAAGATCCCCTGGAGAAGGGAAGGACTACCCACTCCAGTATTCTGGCCTGGAGAATTCCATGGACTATACAGTCCATGAGTCGGACACGCAAAGAGTGTCCGAGTCTGAGTTGGACACAACTGAGCAACTTTCACTTTCAGGCTTAAAGTATTTCTGTATTTGGTGTTCTGACACCACTTAATGTTATTAGTTTTAACATTTGGAAATCAGAAGTAAGTAAAGTACTTTTCAAATGACTCATTTGATTTACAGGCAAAGGACTAAAACTGCATTTCTGAAATGAAACAAATTTGATAAGCCCAGTTGTACTACAGTGAGTTTGTTGACTTTTGTTTTAGGAGACTAAAAGTGGCAGTAACAAAACATTTCCCCAAATGGTTCGCTTTCTATATGTGGGTATGGGATCGTGAGATGCTCTGGCAGAGAATATATTTTGCAAGATGTTTGTGTTTATAACAAACACTGTTTGTATCTGTACAGGAATATCGTTATTGTGAATATAGCAGTCATACTGTTATATCTATAGATTACTGTCTAAAAGCTGTGGATTTATTGTTCTGGAATCCACTTGACATTGATGGAAAGGCTCAGACAAGTTCAAAGTCTGTTTAAGACTTTCTTCACTGTTTCAGACTTTGATAGTATTTTGAGAAAGTATAATTTCAGATACATTTGTGGCATTTCTCAGTTTGATCAAAGTTTCACTCTATCATTTTGGATAGGTAGAATTCCAATAGACTATAGAAAACTGCCAGAATGCATGATTAAAGTATTTTAAAGAAAGAAAGTACTATTATTTGTTTAACTGAAGAAAGTCTTATGTCTTCAGAAGTATTTTTCATAAATTAAGGTATTGACATACGCAAGTTGACCTCTACTGTAATCATTTATATATATTTTATTTTTATGAAGCAAAAAATCATTGAATTTAAGTATTTGAAACTCATGTATTTCTAAGACATTTCTTATATTAAAGCATTTTTCTAAACTTTTCTTTCAGTTACCCAGTTCTTCAAGATTGTGAACATTTTAAGTAATCACTGAAACTATGTTTTATATTTATTCATTTGGGTGGAAGAGATTAGAATTTTCCTTAGACAAACAAATCTAAATTTACTTTAACTCTTTTGCTATAAAATGGCAAAACTAGCTCCATTGCTTGTTGAAAATTGAATTGTCTACCAGGGGAAATCTGTTCGATATAAACATCATTGTCAAAATTCAGTCCTGTTTTTCTACTTTACTTCCTTAATTTTAGAGTTGATTTTTAGAATACTGCAGGTTTTTTCAGAGAACCCCATAGTTTTGGACACTCATACACCAGTCTTTCTTACTGCATGTTTTATATGTGTTATAGTTAAGAGACAGAACCTTGCCTAGTCTCTTTGTACTAGGAGTTGGTGTTTGTTCATGCTTCTTAGTTTTAATTAGAGAAAAAAGTTTAAGTACATTTCACCTGGATGGATGTATAAAATTCAAAATCTTAAAAATTTGATGTGCAACATTTATTTCCTCTCTCAACTTTCACTAGACCATTTGAGGTTTCTAGAAATAAAGCAATGCTGAGATAACCCCTCTAAGAATGCCTTCTTTAAATCTAGTAATTTTCCATCTCTGACTCTTTAAAAGAAAAGCATTTGCAGCTCCTGGGACATTTCAGCTGTTGACACTTTAGGAACCTCCAACTCTGTGTAGGTGTTTTGAAGTAAATTTGAAACATGGAGGTGGAAGAAAAGCCATATGTCCCTGAAAGTTTTATTTTATTTTATTTTTTTTAAATGAAAGACTGCTGCAAGTACAAAAGGAGAGTCAACAAGCAACTCGTTCATAAGGAAAGTCCTGATAAGAGAACCAAAGTAGAGTCTCTAGTGTTTAGCAATTCTTAGCAAAATAACAAGCCATTGTTTTATTCCTTGGAGAATATGACAACTTTAAAAAAAGAAACAGTTGCATAACTGTACAGTTTCTTTTTGATGGATAACAAATTTTTATCAGCAATAAGTGTACTACCTCATAATACTAAATTTTAATTCATAAAGGAATTGATTAATTTTAAATCAGAGGATGGACTCCAGCCCTAGTCATCACACTTTTTGAGAAGAAGGCTTTCCTGCACCAATGCATCTGTGTCACAGTGTCCCAGAGTGTGCAACATTTTCCAAGGAGGCAGATGTACTCTCTGTTGATGATTTTAAAATAGGTTTGTATTTAATGGACAGGAATGCACTGTTTTTTTTTGAGTATCTGTATATAAATACAGATATTTTATATATTTGTTAATGTCACACACTGCTGCTACTGCTACTGCTAAGTCGCTTCAGTCGTGTCCGACTCTGTGCGACCCCACAGACGGCAGCCCACCAGGCTCTGCCATCCCTGGGATTCTCCAGGCAAGAACACTGGAGTGGGTTGCCATTTCCTTCTCCAGTGCATGAAAGGGAAAAGTGAAAGTGAAGTTGCTCAGTCGTGTCCGGCTCTTAGCGACCCCATGGACTGTAGCCTACCAGGCTCCTCCGTCCATGGGATTTTCCAAGCAAGAGTACTGGAGTGGGGTGCCATTGCCTTCTCCGAATGTCACACAAGTGACCACAATATTTTTAGCAGGATTCAGGGAATACAAAGCAAAAGAAGCCTCATTTTTCTGTGTGTTTCTGTGGGAGGGAAGGAAGGAGAATCTGAGAACCAAAACATTTTCACAAAGAAAATAAATATATTTTTTTATTTTTTTCCAAATAGCTGAGTTTAAACTGAAGAATCAAAATAAAAAGTAAAATAAAAACATCTAAGTAAAATTAAACTAAAAGATTTATGGATGAGTATTCAATTATAATTCAACTTCAGCTTATAATTGGGTAATATTCCACTTTTTACATCATCCTACCATTTATTATCATCATTGCAATGCATTTTTTGACATTTCTTATGAGCAGGGCCCTAGGGATACAAGAAGGTGTATGTTCTCTGTCCTTTAGTGATTTAAATCTGTTTTTACTTTTTGTGTTAGAGAAAAATAATTGCACATTTACTTTTGTTTCAATGGGTTTATCAAGAGGGAAATTTATTTCTGAAAGCTAAAATGATATATAATAGTACAATTACCAGTAGCTAACCTGTAGCTAGATCTTCCCTGGTGGCTCAGACGGTAAAGCGTCTGTCTGCAATGCTGGAGACCCGGGTTCGATCCCTGGGTCAGGAAGATCCCCTGGAGAAGGAAATGGCAACCCACTCCAGTACTCTTGCCTGGAAAATCCTATGGACAGAGGAGCCTGGTAGGCTACAGTCCATGGGGTCGCAAAGAGTCGGACACGACTGAGCTACTTTACTTTTTAACCTGTAGCTAACCTGTAACCAGTAGCTAACCTGAGAAATCTTTTCCAAAATGTAAAGTGAAACCACAGTAAAAATGGTAGGGTTAGAATTTTCTGGTCTAGTGGGCTTTTGTTGTTGTTTTTAATGAAATGACTGCAAGTTAGGTTTCTCATCATGAATTGTTTCTAATGATACCTTTTGATTTTTTTAATCTCATATTAATATTAGGCCAAATGATTAGAATATTAACTTGTGTTTATTCTCCCAGCTGTCCTTGACCCCACTTCAAGCATATAGCTATACTTTAGTATTTTCTTACCTCTGCTTAGGTTTTTGTCATTTTTCTGTCAGGAGAATTTCTCATTTTCTGTGAAAAGCCTAAACTTATTGACAGAGTTGTTTGCCATGGTGTATCTTGTGAGTGCAATAAGAAGAGAAAAAAATGATTTGCTAGAGCTTTCCTTTCCTCTAAAAATACAACTCTGACAATTGATGTCTCTGAGAATAGGAGCGCCTTGTCTAATTCAGTGGGGAACATGGCAATTCTTGAGGACATTCTAGCAAGAATCTGGACTTAGACACCTAGTTCTTAATTGCATAGTTAATTCCTGTGTATCACCATCACACAGAACCAGAGATTTGAAGGCAAAACCCGAAGTGGACAGCAGACAAGTGATGACTAGGGTAGGTGAGGGGCTCCCTTGCACCAGGACCTGGGAAAGGCCTCAGTCATTATTGAGATTGTTATTGTTATGTTGTTATTGTTTAGATTTCCCTGCCCAGCAGAGCAGAACAGAGCCTTCAAGTTGGATCTTTGTTGATTCAGAGAAAATAAGAAGCGTGTTATTTCTTGGCTCCCTTGCATCTTGAATGTGCCCTGAGACACATTACTTTTATTTATTTATTTTTTTGAAGGTCACTAGAAGATGCTTATTGACTTTATTTATTTATTTTTTTTAATAAATTAATTTATTTTAGTTGGGGGCTAATTACTTTACAATATTGTAGTGGTTTTTGCCATACATTGACATGAATCAGCCATGGGTTTACATGTGTTCCCCATCCTGAACCCCCCTCCCACCTCCCTCCCCATCCCATTACTTTTATATTCCTGTGAAATTGGTGTAATGAAAAGGACACTGGACAAGGGCTCAGGAGACTCTGAATCTAAGCCTGGGATTGCAACCTCATCTTTGTTAGAACCTGGGCCATCAACACCTTTGTAAATATATTTAGACTGAAGTGATGTTAAGTGGAGTTTTCTGTATCCATGCCCCCAAATTTAAAGGTAGGGTCACTTGATTAAAGGTTCCTGATTAAGGATAAGACATGAATATGGTTCAAGGAAGGAGTCACAGATGACTCAGAGCAGGGTCGGTGCCCCCTGACTTGTTTGGGGAAGCAGTGCCAAAGGTTTCAGTTTTTACACTTTAATTGGCTCTCAGGTTTTGAGTGGATGCCAAATGCTCGGAACTAATTTTTCTCCTTTACACATCAAAGTGCTCCTAGCCTATCCCCAGGTCTTTTCTCTTTTTTTTTCTTCCCTACCCCAAAATTCAGAGTGGTTTTCCAAATTTGAGAAAAGGGGCTGTGAAATCAGAATAGATGAGCTTGTGGAATGATCATGTTCTCCCCATTCCCCAACCCAAATGCATGCTGCCACCAGCATCTGAAGAGAAGCCCCCAAACACAACCAAGAATCCCCACGCCACCACCTTCATTTCCATGCACCCCTCACTCATGTTGTGGCTCTTGCCTCATCCTGTCTCAGCTGCTCCTTCCTCTTGTGACATATCTATGGGGGATCTTATTTCTCCTCTGTGTTTTCAACCCCTCTCTCTCTTTTAGCTCCTTTCCATAGCCTGGGCTCAACTTTCTTTTCTTTTGAGATGATATCCTTCCTTTCATTCTGCCTTCCATGTAGACATTACTCTACACCTTCCCATTACCAGCAGACTTCTTCAGAATTGATAGGGACTGGGCTTTATTTTCCATTTTCAGCTCCACTAATGTTCATGAAGATGCTCCCTTCCTCACCCAATAAAGCTGCTTTTTCTTAAATGAACAAAGACCATCTCATCACCAGACCCACTGGACACTCCATTTCTCCAACCTTCTCCCATTCCAGCTGTCAGTTTCGGTGACTCTCTGTACAACTCTCTCCTCCCAAAGTTTCTCCTACTTCTCATCCTTTGTCAGTCTCCTTTGCAGGCTCTGGGTGACTTTTCTTCCTCTGTTGGATCCTTAAACATTATATAATATTCCACAGGGTTACTCACTGACCCTCCATTTTTCTTTCCTGACATCATACCCAAGGGCTTTTTGTCCTTTCCCATGTCTTTAACTTCTACTCATTTGCTGATTATGCCCAAAGTTGATTTCTATATCTCCTATTGAGGTAGTGCAAGACCCATACCCAGTAACATTCAGTGTGTGATCATTTCGGCACTTCTCAGACATAGCATACACACATAAGGTCTAATTTTCCCTTAAACCTACATGTTCATGTCTATTTAACCTTCTGGTTATAAGCCATGCCACTCACGACCAAAACCAGTAACATTTCAAAGCCATCTGTGAATGTTCCTCTTTCCCCCACTTCACATCCAATTTAAAGCTAAGTCATATTTAGTTTAACTCTCAAATTATCTCTGGTATCTTCCTCTTCTTCTTCCTCTCCATCCTCACTGCCTCTGTGATGATCTCAGTAACCATTTTTGATGGCTCATCTCCCTTGGCCACTCCCCCATGCCAATACAGTCTCTGCCTGTCCTCCTAAATTGAGGGATTGAGCCCTGGGAGGCTGACTTCTATGTGGGCTCTTCTTCTATTTTTAATACTTATCTATCTGTTTGGCTGCATTGGATCTTGGTTGAAGCATGTGGGATCTAGTTCCCTGACCAGGGATCAAATCCCAGCTGTCTGCATTGGAAGCTCAGAGTCTTAGCCACTGGACCACCAGGGAAGTCCCTGGCCTCTTTCTCTTGAGCTGCACCCATGAGAGGCAGGGAGGATGATGAGAGTGAGGAGAGAGGTTGGGTTCCTGGGTTCTGATTTGTTTGCCTTTTTCTAGGGACACAACTTCTCCTGGGGGCCCTCCTTCCATCCCGTTTTCTCCAGGCTCTGACATGGTTGCCTTCTGCCCCTTTCTACTTTGTGATGGTAACAGATTTTCATTGTTGCTGATCTCTCTGATGGTTCCCCCTTTTTTGTGGTTCTTTATATCTACTCACACACCTCTGTAAATAGCCCCTTCAGTAAAGTGTCTTCTGTTAAACCCTTCGAGTGTGCCAGTCTGTTTCCTGCCAGGACTCAGACAGATGCAGCTTTTAACTAGTCTCTGTCTTTAGCTCTACATTCCTTCAGTCCCTCCTCCACCCTCTTATTGCAGAACAAACTTTTTAAATATAAAACTGAAGTCACCTACCTGCTTAAAACCCTACAAGGACTTCCTCTGCTCCAAGAATGAGAATGAAGCCGTCTACGGCAAAAAGTGTCCTCTGTGATCTGCAGCCCCTCCAGTCTTCTCCCACACCAACTGCCCCTTCTCAGGGTGGAACTAGTGAAGGCTAAGTGTTTCTGACCCAGCTGAGTAGGGAAAGCCCTGAGCTTTGGAGAGACTGACTCTGGCCATGCTCTGTGTGACCTGCTGGTCCTCCTCTTCCAGTGCTCCCACCAGGTGAACCAATAGGTCTTTTTTTTTTTTTTCCAGATTATGCCACCTAGGTTAATATCCAAGAAAAGGAATGAAAATGAGAAAGATTGCTTTTCCACACCCCCCACCCCCCCACCGCCAGTGGATGACTTTTTTCCCCCTTGGAAGATATTAAATTAGAAATAAGGCATATTTTATTTTTCACAAAAACAAGAAGGATGAAATGAGGGTTACACATGGAAGCTCGAGAGAGAGATATTTTGTCCTCTATGCAATAACCTCTGAATAGATCAAAGAAACATTTTTTCTCTATCTCTGTTCCTCTCTTCTTTCTTTCTGCTTTTGTTTTCACTCATTTTGTCTTTCTCTCTTTTTATTCTTCATGTTTCACTTAGTATCAATATGTGGGCATGACATGTTTTCCTACATTATATGAAATATATTTAGATTTTTAAACTCATTGATTTAATTTATGTGGGATGGGAAAGGGGGAGAAGAGTAATTTTAAAGCCCATTGATAGGAGGCTGGAGTTATCATTCTCGTTTGAAATATTCCTTTGAGAATCCAATGGAGAGGATTATGTAATTTCTTAAGTGGCTCTTCATATTTCAGGAAAGGTATTAATTTTCCTAAGGGAGTGAATCTCATGCTGGATCATTCCTTTCAGCAACTCCTGCCTGCCTTCCCCCACCACTGTTCTCCACTCTCAAATCTTGTTTTTTCCCCAGTTAATTTGCTGAGGTCTGGCTGTTGGGTGATTGATGGGAGATTTTAGAGAGGCAGGGACTCTGAGTTGTGGTGATACAAGTAATGACAATGTTGGGTTGTTTCCTGATCCATAAAACAAGCAAATAATTTCTATGACCTGATTGATCCCTTGGCATAGAAGTGATTTTTAAAGTGTGTTTTCTTAAAGGAAATGTCAGTATCCATGAAAATCTGGCAGAGAGTATTGAATAATAAAGTGGAAATAAATGGGAAGATTTAAAGCCAGAAAAAGGGCATGTGTTTAAGAGAAAGCCCTGGGTTGGTTAAAGCTTTGTAGTTCCTCAACCAGTTGAGGGGCACAGGTAAACCTGTGCTCATGAAACCAAGACTGTGTGACATTGGACTAATGACTTAAATTCACTGAACCTCAGTCTTACTTCTGAAACAAGGGGACATAGTCTACCACATGCACTTATTGTGATGAGTCAATAAAAGAGATAACCTGGAAAAATGTCTAATAGAGTACAAAGCCTGAATGCTAACTAAATGGATAAATGATGGCTCTTGCTTTGTTCCGATGGCTGTTCTTATCATTTTTCTTTGGACATTTTCGGGCTTCTCAATGTTGTCTGTATCTATGCTTTTTATGTCAATTTGGTCTCAATCCTTTTATGCCAAATAGTGCATTAACTGTCCCACCATGTTAGCCTTCAGTTCAAAGCGTTTATAGTGGCCTCTTTTCTTCTTATAAAACCTTTAATATATAAATGCTTCAAATGCCAATAGTTTTGTCCTTTAAAAAAAAAATTGTGTTTTGAGAAAGAAGGATCATGCCTGCCTTTAAGATTATGATTTTGTAATAAAAAATTAATCCTAGTAACAATCCTGGACCATTTTCAGTATTGTTAGAGATGAAATCTCCTTATCAAACTATGAATTTTGGTATGAAAAGAAACTGAATAACTGGGAGTCTGAAACACTGACCTAACAAGGGGTTTCCATTAGTGATATATTTAGATAGGAGAAAACAGATTATCTGTCCTGAAAAGCCCATCATGAACTCAAAAAAATAAATAAGTAAAAGTGTTCATTGAAAGATCTTTACACAATAAAAGGTAGCATTTTAAATAACATGTAAACAGGGATTTCCCTGGCAGTCCTGTGGTTGGGACTTCACCTTACAGTGCAGGGGTTCTGGGTTCAATCCCTTTTCAGGAGTTAAGATCCCACATGCCTCGTGGCCAAAAAACCAACCAAAATGTAAAACAGAAACAATATTGTAACAGATTCAATAAAGACTTTAAAAATGGTCCACATCAAAAAATCTTTGAAAAAACCTTTATAAAAAGGAAAATAAACATAATTATTAAAGATAAATAACATGTAAACAGTAGATGCTTAATACATATTTTTAAAATTAACGCTCAGTGTGCAAATAATTATTTATGTAGTCTACTGGAAGTATGTCCGTATAGGACTGGAAGCACTTTTCTATAAGTGTGTAGGAAACTTCTTTGATCTATTTGCAATGATAGTATAAGGAGCATTCACCATGTTTACATGTACTGTTCAGTTTCATTAAGTGTGTACAAACTGTTGTCCAGCCAGTCTCCAGAATTTTTCATCTTGCAAAACTGACACCTTATCCCTATTAAACAGCAACTCACCAATTCCCCTAGTCTTTGGCAAACGCCATTCTTTGTTTCTATACATTGCCATTTAGATATCTCTTATAAGTGGAATCATATAGTAGTCATTTTTTTGTGACTGGTTTATTTGGTGTGTGTAATTTCCTCAAGTTTCATCCATGTTGTAGCCTAGGTCTGAAGGTTGAATAAATACTCCATTGTTTGTATATACCACATTTGCTTATCCACTCATCTGGTGATGGACACTGGGTTGCTTCCAGTGTCCAGTTGCTTCCAGTTGCTTCATGGCTGTTGTTCATAGTGCTGCTGTGAACTTGGGTGTGTAAATACCTCTTTTGAGATTTTGCTTTCAATTCATATACACACACACACACACACACACACATACATACACACACACCCAGGAGTGGAATTGCTGCATCATGTGGTAATTCTATTTTTAATTATTTTGAGGAGGCTTTATACTGTTTTATATGGTGGCTGCCCCATTTTATCGGAGAAGGCAATGGCACCCCACTCCAGTACTCTTGCCTGGAAAATCCCACGGATGGAGGAGCCTGATAGGCTGCAGTCCATGGGGTCACTAAGAGTCGGACACAACTGAGCGACTTCACTTTCACTCTTCCCTTTCATGCCCTGGAGAAGGAAATGGCAATCCACTCTAGTATTCTTGCCTAGAGAATCCCAGGGACGGCGGAGCCTGGTGGGCTGCTGTCTATGGGGTCGCAGAGAGTCGGACATGACTGAAGCGACTTAGCAGCAGCAGCAGCAGCAGCAGCCCCATTTTATATTTCTACCAACAGTGTACTTTTATTTCCCCACTTCTCAACATCAATTGTTATTTTCTAGTTTTTGATAGTGACCATCCTGATGGGTTTGGAGTAGTATTGTATTATGGTTTTGGTTTGCACTTCCTTAATGATTAGTGACATTGGGCATCTTTTCATAGGCTTATTGGCCATTTGTATATACTCTTTGAAGAAATGTGTATTCGAGTCTTTCCCCATTTTCCAATCAAGTGTTGTTTGTTTTTGTTGTTGTTAAGTTGCAGTAGTTCTTTATCCTGTATATAATCCCTTATCAAATATATGATTTACAAGTATTTTCTCCCATTCTGTGGGTTGCCACTTTACTCTGTTGATTATGCTGTTTGCACAGAAGTTTTAAATTTTGATATAGTTCAGTTTCTTTAATTTTTAGAATTATTTTGTAATTTTTTTTAATAAATCTTCATACAGAGTGAATGACTGTAGAGTTGTATTATAATACTTGTAGTTCATTGTTGTTTGTCATGGTAAATAAGTAACATGGAAATATTTAATAGCTCCTTATCACAGTAGGATAGCATTTTTAAGAAGTGTAGTACTTATTTTCATCTCAAAATTTTTATAAGAAATTCCTGCAATTAAGGGCAAGAATTTAGACAAGGTTAACTTTCTAGAAAAGATAGATAAGACAAAAATGAATAATAAAGCAATATTTGAAGAATATCTGAGTTATTCTAAACAGATATTACTATCTAAATGACTACTACTATTCGGTGACAGGCAAGACCACATATCCTGTATCCTGATAGGCATTCAGTTGTCTTAGACAAAACAGGTCCATGCTATTTACAGACTACTCATCACCAGATTCTCACCTGGGGTTGGTTATTCAGTCTTTCTTAGCCTTTGGAAGGAAGTTGTCTGTAAAATATGCATGTTTAGTAAAAGCCAGTGAGTTCTGTGTCCGAAGCTGCGATAGGCATTACTGACAAAATGGAGGCACTGCCCCAACCCCCTCTCCTCATCCTGCAGGCACGGTCCCGGGATGAAGGAGTTAGGTCTTATGATTCTGACTTGTCCTTTCCTTCCTCCGGTTGAGTTGGTTGGAAAGAATGTTATAATCCATAAAGGTAACTATTGACATTTGTTCAAGCATCTTTACAAAGAATGATCCAGGATGAGCACATAGGCTGCAGCCTGAGGCCATGGGAAACATTGTTATCTGAAACCTGCCTGTAAGGGGAATGTTTATGGCAAAAGAAGTTTGCTGAGTTTAGGGGTTAGGAATAATTAAGAATAGTTAGAAGCTAAAAGTTTAAGGTATGTTGTAGTGTTGGCATATTTTACTATAGCTTATGAAAACTAGGAATTTTAGAGATACTAATAGCTAAAACCCTTTTTAGGAGATGATGAGCCTAAGTTACCAGGGGAGAACAGGATTTAAAGAGATAAGAAATAAACTGAGGAATGTGATATACAGCCCAGAGACAAACTTGAGTTACAATGTTATCACAAGGACACTTAAGAAGAAACTCTGAAGGACAACAATGATTTATGGAAACAGTAAATATGGGTGAGGGGAAACTGAAGATGTCATACCTCTGACCTAATGCTTTTGTAAAAGTATAAAAGAAAACCTGATGTTTAAAATAAACATGAGCCCAGTGCTTTGACGAGAGACTGCATCATTTTCATTCGCTGACCCCGTTCATCCCTTCAGTGCTTCCCTGGCTGCAGGAGCTGGACTCCAGCAGTTCTGGATTTGACCTTTATTCTAGCCAAGGGTTTTTCAAACAATACTTAGGCCACCTGATGCAAATAACTGGCTCATTGGAAAAGATCCTGATGCTGGGAAAGATTGAATACAGAGAGAGAAGGGGGCAACAGAGGATGAGATGGTTGGATGGCATCATTGACTCGATGGACATGAGTTTGAGCCACCTCTCGGAGTTGGTGATGGACAGGGAAGCCTGGCGTGCTGTAGTCCATGGGGTCGCAAAGAGTTGGACACAACTGAGCAACTGAACTGAGTCAGGGGTTTTCCAATATGGGTGTTGAAACTGACCCTCTGTTTTACCGGAAAAAATGTATTAATAGCCCATGAAAAAGAGCCTTATATGATTAATGTGCAAGAACTCTCAGGGAACCTCAGAGGTAAGCTGAGTTGTGGGTGCCTGGATATTTCTTTTAACCTTAATGTAGATGTTTCTTTTAACTTTACACACACACACACACACACACACACACACATATACACACACACACATATATATATGGTTAAAGTTATATATATATATATATAAAGTTATATATTATGAAGCAATTACATAATATATATAACAATTTTATGCACACATATAGACATAGACTCATTTTGAATAGTTCATAGATATGTTAAATCTCACAATAAAAAATGAATAGGTTTAAGTAAAGTTCTGTTTGGAGTGAAGATTATACTTAGAAACATTTTCTGTAGCTTGGTCATTTGCCACTGGAGAGAGTGGTTTTATGGTCCAAAATTCTATTTGATTTTCTTAGATGGTATTTTGAATTTTCAACCATACAGTAAAAGATGAAATTTGAAAAGAAACAAGAAGATACCTAGTTATATGTTAATAAAAATAAAGAGGATTTATAAAATTATACCTTTAAAATTCAAATATAGCTTTAAAATTTTCTCTCCTGAGGTAATCCATTTTTCTTTGATGCAGGAACCTTCTTTGTTGTTGAGTTTGAGATTTAAGATGATGGATTAAATGTTTCTTGACTGTCTTTGTGCTCTGTGCTCTGTAAGTGAAAGATTGTGCTTATTTACACTTTAAGAGGTATCATGTACCCCAATGTTCATTGCAGCACTGTTTATAATAGCCAGGACATGGAAGCAGCCTAGATGCCCATCAGCAGACAAATGGATAAGGAAGCTGTGGTACATATACACAATGGAATATTACTCAGCCATTAAAAAGAATACATTCGAATCAGTTCTAATGAGGTAGATGACACTGGAGCCTATTATACAGAGTGAAGTAAGCCAGAAAGAAAAACACCAATACAGTATACTAATGCATATATATGGAATTTAGTAAAGCGGTAAAGATAACCCTGTATGCGAGACAACAAAAGAGACACATATATATGGACTCTATGGGAGAGGGAGAGGGTGGGATGATATGGGAGAATGGCATTGAAGCATGTAAACGATCATATGTGAAATGAATCACTGCTCCAGGTTCGATGCATGATACGGGGTGCCCCGGGCTGGTGCACCAGGAAGACCCGGAAGGATGGGATGGGGAGAGAGGTGAGAGGGGGGTTTCAGAAGGGGAACACATGTACACCCATTGTGGATTCATGTCATTGTATGACAAAACAAATACAATATTGTAAAGTTAAAAAATAGATAAACTATTTTAAAAAATTTTTAAAAAAAGAAGTATCATTTCTTAGGTTAGAAATTTAATCAAATTTTAAATTGATTAGAAAGTTCAGTCTATCTGGGATAACCGAGGCTGGATTTTTTTTTTTAATGACAAAAGCAATCTGAAAAAAAATTCAGTATTCTAAATACAGCTTTGGTACATTTTCATGATATTCCTTTATTCCAATTATTTCATCTACCCAATGCTTGTATTACTTGAGCTAGATAAATTCTTGAATATATTTTCACCTATTTTTGGATAGGATTGAAATTATTAAGAAATTGAAAGTTTCTCTACAGTCTCTGACAATATGTCTAGAAATATTCCTACTTCTCTGAGATTTATGTCTAGAGCCAAGTGAATCTTGGCTGGCTCTCTTTGCCTGGTACACCAAGCATGTCAGGTGGCACTTGACCTCTAATGAAGTGGCAGACTGTGGATCTCCAGAGACTGGGGTCATTTTCTGTGGCCTACAAATAATCCAAGAGAAATAGGTCCCAGCATCGATGTCATCTGAAATATTTCAACCTGAGAATTTTTAGATAATTCCATTGTTCCTTTCATCTAGGGATGTGCAGATATCTTTCCTGTAAAGAGGTGCTGTTGGGGAAAGCAGAATGTCAACTGATATTTTAAAATTTCTGTACCTTTTAAAGATTGTTAGACTATTTCTTGGATGATTAATTACAAAGTAAGTTTGTTCTGTGTTGCTTTCTTAATTTATGATTGTATGAGTTCATTTCATTAAGGTCTCTTTATTTTCAGTGAAAATGCCCTGTTTAAGATTTTTAATAGAAAAATTGGATTTGATAATATATATTTCTAAAAGTTAGGATGAAATGTGTATCTCATGAGATCATTTATGGGTTCAGTTACACTGGTTTTTATCCCAGGAAGAACCACATGAGCTATCCAGAATTTAATCAGCTAACATTTAAAATATCTGTATGGCTGTGTGGTCCAGATAATATAAATGACTGAAGAATTATTGTCACATTTAAAAGTCTTTAGGCAAGAAGACATTTATATATCTCAAGATCCAGATGCATTCAAAATCTGATCAGGCCATCAGCCATCATCACTCTCTGTGTGAGTGTTTCAAACTTTTTTAGTAGAAGGAAAAAACTAGGTCATGCCATAACTGAATTTACTCTTATGGGGCAACGTGTTTTTTCCCACTCAATGGTCATTGATGAAGCTGTTGATATACTGACCATGTGGAGTTCAGTGCTCCTTATAATATAGACCAACAAAATCCCATGAAAGCCCTGATCAAAGGAGCAGGTCAAAAGGAATCATAATCAGGCTGAGAAAGCAAACATCTTTCAACTCTGAGAAGATATGGAATTAAAATAAAGGTATTTAAAAGAATCAAGACCAGAATATTAATATTTGTGTTTTTTGTGTTTTAAGGATAATTCATGCATATTTGGTAATTTTCAAACATGTAACTTTAAGATTGCTTAGTAGAGTTACAGTTCAATAATTCTACTTTAAAATGTATAGTCATTTAAAGCTGGGATTTTGACCATAAACCTCATTAAATTTATATTTTACATTGGAATATTTAAGATAAAGTTTCTGGCATTTATAAGGTTAGGTTATGAGAACTACTTAAATACTTAGGGAGGCTCTTCATTCAAGCATTTATAATACTTAAAACAGACTAGACATATTAGTTGCTAACAAGCATCATTCAAGGTCATCCTGAGATCAGTTTCCAAAGTGTGCCTTGGTACCTTATGGGGTCCCAGAGGTGATCTAAGGGGTTTCATGTGGTCAAAACTATTTTCATAATAATGCTAATATGTACTTCAACATTATAAAGGCCATATATAACAAACGCACAGCTAACATCATACTCAGCACTGAGAAGCTGGAAGCTTTCTCTAAGATCAGGAATGAAAAACGAATGCCTACTCTTACACTTTTATCCAGTGTAGTACTAGAAGTCCTAGCTAGAGCAAATAGCAAGAGAAAATAAATTATATCCTGTGTTCTGTTTTAAGATTGGGACATACATGTGCATTATTTTGTTTGGAAAATCTCCAGGTTGTGCTAGTGGTAAAGAACCCGCCTGCCAGTGCAGGAGACATAAGAGACATGGGTTTGATCCCTGGATTGGGAAGAACCCTTGGAGAAGGGCATGGCAACCCACTCCAGTATTCTTGCCCGGAAATGCCATGGACAGAGGAGCCTGGCAGGCTACAGTCCATAGGGTTGCAAAGTGTTGAACACAACTGTAGTGACTTTGTACACATGCAGGCAATTTCCCATTGCCTTCTAGGAGTTTATGTAATTTTAGAGGAAGGTGCATTTTCATTGGAAGAAATTCACAAGTATTTATTAATAAGCACAGTAGTTTTCATCTCTCTGAGGTTCTAAGCTCCTTTATTTTATGGGGGCAACCCTGTATCATAATAAATACAATAAATTTCAAACATGCCCTAGGTTATGTATATTATTATTTGTTGTAAAAATTTAAAGTTTATGTATGATTTCATTTTTAAATCATTTAGTTATAAATGAATCAAACTTACTTGTTGTTGACTGAGATTTCTTGATAAACATCATAGTAGACACAAGATTTAACTCTATTCTGCCATCTGAATCTTTTAAGTACTTATCGCATATAACTCCTTTGTTCATAGGTTGCTCTCAAAAATATTCTCCATGTAGTTACTCAAAATGAACTTTTGTAGGTTTTAATAAATTAGAATTTCTGAAAAGAGTTGCTTTGACAAAATTCTTGTTGGCAAGGATATTTCCTGCTAGATACTGCCATCTGTATTAATTGTTCTGTATGCCCTAAAATAAGCTCATGGATGCATTTACATCCAAAGAAGAGCCATAGTTCTCTTGTCAAACTATAAAGCAATAAACCTTAATAGTTCTGTGGTTTAGAACATGGACAAATTCATTTAGTACTTTTGAGTACCGTCTCACAAATGCAGAAGGGGATAATGACACCACTAGCCAGTACCACATATGCAGAAACATTAATAAAAGGCAGAGTTTATAATCTCTGTGACTCAGTTCTAAGGAAAATGTGTCAATTTTCAGCAGAACAAAGGTTTTAAATGTGAAATTATTAGATATAATGTTTCCACAAAGATTTTTAATTTCACAGATTCGACATGCTGTGTATAACAACTTAATTCAAAATTATTTTTCTTGCAAAGCCCCATTGTTCCCTGGGAAAACCCATGGACAGAGGAGCCTGGCAGGCTATTGTCCATGGGGTCGCAAATGTTGGACACAAATTAGCAAATAAACTACCACTATTGCATATATAATTTCTTCTTAAATGTTTTATTGCTGTCCCATTTCTCATGCCACAGTTACCAAGTTCTTTTAATGTTGTTCTGTATATGTCAGTCAGTCAGTTCAGTCACTCAGTTGTGTCCGACTCTTTGCAACCCCATGAACCGCAGCACGCCAGTCCTCCCTGTCCTTCACCATCCCCCGGAGTCTACCCAAACCCATGTCCATTGAGTCGGTGATGCCATCCAACCATAACATCCTCCGTTGTCCCCTTCTCCTCCTGCCCTCAATCTTTCCCAGCATCAGGGTCTTTTCCAATGAGTCAGCTCTTTGCATCGGGTGGCCAAAGTATTGGAGTTTTAGCTTCAACATCAGTCCTTCCGATGAACACTCAGGACTGATTTCCTTTAGGATGGACTGGTTGGATCTCCTTGCAGTCCAAGGGACTCTCAAGAGTCTTCTCCAACACCACAGTTCAAAAGCATCAATTCTTCGCCTCTCAGCTTTCTTCACCGTCCAACTCTCACATCCATACATGACTACTGGAAAAACTATAGCCTTGACTAGACGGAACTTTGTTGAAAAAGTAATGTCTCTGCTTTTTAGTATGCTGTCTAGGTTGGTCATAACTTTCCTTCCAAGGAGTAAGCGTCTTTTAATTTCATGGCTAAAATCACCATCTGCAGTGATTTTGGAGCCCAGAAACATAAAGTCAGCCACTGTTTCCCCATCTGTTTGTCATGAAGTGATGGGACTGGATGCCATGATCTTTGTTTTCTGAATGTTGAGCTTTAAGCCAACTTTTTCACTCTCCTCTTTCCCTTTCATCAAGAGGCTCTTTAGTTCTTCACTTTCTGCCATAAGGGTGGTGTCATCTGCATATCTGAGGTTATTAATATTTCTCCCAGCAATCTTGATTCCAGCTTGTGCTTCCTCCAGCCCAGCATTTCTCATGATGTACTCTGCATATAAGTTAAATAAGCAGGGTGACAATATACAGCCTTGATGTACTCCTTTTCCTGTTTGGAACCAGTCTGTTGTTCCATGTCCAGTTCTAACTGTTACTTCCTGACCTGCGTACAGGTTTCTCAAGAGGCAGGTCAGGTGGTCTGGTATTCCTATGTCTTTCAGAATTTTCCACAGTTCATTATAATCCACACAGTCAAAGGCTTTGGCATAAGCAATAATGCAGAAATAGATGTTTTTCTGGAACTCTCTTGCTTTTTCGATGATCCAGTGGATGTTGACAATTTGATTTCTGGTTCCTCTGCCTTTTCTAAATCCAGCTTGAACATCTGGAAGTTCATGGTTCACATACTGTTGAAGCCTGGCTTGGAGAATTTTGAGCATTACTTTGCTAGCATGTGAGATGAGTGCAATTGTGTGGTAGTTTGAGCATTCTTTGGCATTGCCTTTCTTTGGGATTGGAATGAAAACTGACCTTTTCCAGTCCTGTGGCCACTGCTGAGTTTTCCAAATTTGCTGGCATATTGAGTGCAGGACTTTCACAGCATCATCTTTTAGGATTTGAAATAGCTCAACTGGAATTCCATCACCTCCACTAGCTTTGTTCGTAGTGATGCTGCCTAAGGCCCACTTGACTTCACATTCCAGGATATCTGTCTCTAGGTGAGTGTGAGTGATCACACCATCTTGATTATCCATATAAAACCTTATATTAATAGCTTTATGTAGATATAATAATAGCTAACACTTGTCAGGCCCTAAGCCCTTTACCTATGTTAAACAAATCAGTCCTCACAACAGTCCAGGTATACTATTGTGATCCCATTAAGAAATGAGAAAACTAGTCTCTCAAAGGAAAAATACTTGCCTAAGGCCACAGGTAAGTGGCAGCACTAGTATTCACATCTGGCTGTCCAGTTTCTGTACGCGCACTCGGTGCTTCTGTTAAAAACTTGAAAGTTCACTTTTAAAAACATGCTCTGAACAATAATTTTTTTGTCAGCAGAGTATAAATCATGCCTTAATTTACCCTCTCCAGTTAACCTTTGTACAATAAATTTCTGTTTTATCTTATTTACCTTTTTAAGCAATGAAATTGCCTAAATGTATGTAATGGAAGGAAAGAAAACAAAGTTTAGTTTATTGAAAAAAATCTATAAATTTTAACCTTAATTGTTACCCCTTAAACACTCTTGTACTAATTTTTACAGCATAACTTCCAAGAATATAGTATCATATGACCAGATACTCCATTAAGCCTTGGCTAAATATAAAGTTTATAAGTGAAATTTTTTGCATCAGAGAAATTTTAAGGTGGGTCATGTCTCTATGTAGACAAAGCCCATGTAGACAAAATTCTCTAGCATACAAATTTGGAATGATCTACCTAAAATATACCTGGTGGGCTTCTCTGGTGGCTCAGATGGTAAAGAATCTGACTGCAGTACAGGAGACCAAGGTTCAATACCTGGGTGGGGAAGATCCCCTGGTGAAGGGAATGACTACCCACTCCAGTATTCTTGCCTGGAAAATCCCATGGACAGAGGAACCTGATGGGCTACAGTCCGTGGGGTCACAGAGAGTCAGACACAACTGAGCAACTAACACACACACACCTAAAACTCATCATCAATAGGTTATAGTTAAGAATTTTATGGTATTGATGTTGATGAAAATGGAGAAAATTTTAATATTATCGAGGATGAAGAATTCTAAGTACAATTTATAAAATTCAAATTTATGTACATTGTGCAAATAGACTCATTCATAAAATGACTTAACCACTGGGTCATAGAGCTAGGATGGCTCTTATGGCTTTTCTAATCTGGATCTCTGCTTTTATCATCTCCTCATGAACCTAGCAGTAAGTGTCTCTCTCTGCTTAAAGATATTTAGAAATGGAAACACCATGTCTTTTTTGATCATAAATCTCAGTATTTTATCTTGTCAAAGGGACAGTCACAATTTCTGCTGCCCTAACTTTCTTAGAAGGGGGACTCTTAGGAAACATATGTCAGATTTCCAATTTTATATTCATTGATATGTCACAGATATAATCCACAAACCAGATAGCGGCTGTTGCTTAATTTTTGTTAGGTAATGTTGTTAATTTATAGATAACTGTAAGTGTGAGATTTTGTGTATTGAATTGCCACTTCTATAAATCAAAAATTCAGTACTTGTTGAGTTTTGCAAAGACCTCTTTATGATTTAAAACTTTTCCTTAAATCACAAAATATTTTCTTTCTTGTTTAAACTGTGTGCTCTCTTTCTCAGATAAGAAAAAAGCAATCAAACCCACAGATAAACAGAAAACCTAGCCTATTCCTCATTGCCTGTCAAACTCACTCTTCATTATGTACTGAGAAATATCAATCTAGAGAGGGTCCCTTTCACCATCCCAAAAGAAATTACTTTTCTTTTTTTTTTCTTCTCCATCATTTCCTTTCCCATTCCCTGCAAGATACACCTAAAGGAACGCTGTTGTCTCACCCTTTTGTTTCTGGACCCATCATGAAATTGACTCCCTACTGTGTTTCCTTGTTGGGTGATATGGATTCACTCACCAAACGGCAATGTGCCATCGCACTGCAGAGGAAAGTCCCAGGTCTGGAGCCTCATGGTCCAGGTTCAGATCCTTCCGTCACCACTTGTGTCATCTTGAGGAAGCTGCCTAACCCTTCCAGACCTTGTCTTTCTCTTCTCACTTATAGGAATGATAATAACAGTATCCTTGACATCAAGTTATCATGAGAAATATGGGAGGTAATTTACGAAAACCATCTGGAATATGTTAAGTGCTAGATATATACTCTCTTTTTTTATTTGTTTGTTTTTGGATATAAACTCAAGATTAGGGTATTGCTACCTAAAACCATTGGCTTCCCTGGTGGTTCAGTGGTAAAGAATCTGCCTGCCAATGCAGGAAACGTGGGTTCAACCCCTGGGTTGGGAAGATTCCCTGGAGGAGGAAATGGCAACCCACTCTAGTATTCTTACCTAGGAAATCCCATGGACAGAGGAGCCTAGTGGGCTACAGTCCATGGGGTCACAAAGAGCTGGACATGACTTAGTGACTAAACAACAACTTAAAACTATATTGCAAAATAGGCAAATGTGATTTGGGGTTTGCTCTCATCATTTTAGTACAACTCTTCCAACACTTCTAGGGTGACTTAAGCAGGAAGTGAAGAAGTGATGTGACATTCACATAGCCTGTGATTTTGCTAAGCCAAGTTCAAACTGCACTGACCTCACAAGCAAAGACTAAAGGTTCACTCCTCTTACAATCTTTTCTGCCTGCTACAAATTATCTCTGAGGAGTAACTTATGACTTGGAGAAGAATAAGCAATTTGCACTGCTGTGATTTTTTAAAATAGAATTAAGACAATGTGCAACTTTATGCATATTTAAATATAGGATTTGTAGTTATAGAAAAATGAGGATCACACAGATAATGTATTTTTAAACTCTCCCATCCTCAGAATGAGGCTTTCAATCACTGTCGATCTCATACACTCACACAAAGGTGAAGCCTAAGTAGTTCCAGGGCTCAAAATGAGTAATGTCAGCTGCTAAAAGGTCTGTAAGTACAAGAGAAATGAAAACAGACAGACCATAAGGGGAGGAAGAGCCAACGTCTGTCACTGTGTATGTGTGTATCTATATATGTATCTGTCTTTGTCTCTCTCCCTCTGTCAATCTTTCTTTGTGTATGTTTCTTACTGTCTGTCTCCTTCTGTCTCATGCTGTCTCTGTCATTCTCTGTCTCTTTCTGCCCTACACATGTGTAAAGATACACATATTAATGACTCTGATTTTTCAGAAATGTGATATCATGACAGCAGTAATCAAGAAAGATTGGGACTTCCCTGGTGGTCCATTGGTTAAGACTCCACCTTCCAATACAGGGGATGTGGGTTTGATCCCTGGTCAGGGAACTAAGATCCCATATGCCTCAAAAATTTTAGTCACTCAGTCGTGTCTGACTCTTTGCAACCCCACAGACAGTAGCCTAGCAGGCTCCTCTGCCCATGGGGATTCTCCAGGCAAGATACTGGAGTGGGTAGCCATTTCCTTATCCAGGAGATCTTCCTGACTGGGGGATCAAACCTGGGTCTCCTGCAATGCCGGCAGAACCCTTACTGTCTGCGCCACCCACAGAAGTCCATATGCCTCGGGGTATGGCCAATAATTAAAGAAAGAAAGATGCAGCATCCTCTGTAAGTGAAATGAGTAAGAATAGGGAAGTGAAGTATCCCTTTATTTGGTCAGTTCTATTTTCAAAATCAAGTTTTGTGTCTCAAACTGACTAGTTATATGTCAAAAACTAATCTCCCATGAGTCTGACTTATGAAGCAATGCACAAGCTGGGGAAGTGGCCACTTATCTGCGAAAAATTTTGCAACCATATAGGTCCCTTGCAACTGTTTAGTTGTAAAGGATGAAATCAAAACATCAATTAGATAATATTCTTTGAGTAAACAAGCAAAAGATGGAAAAGAACAATGTTATGTATGACATTTTTGACAAAATAAAAATCTGCGTTTAAAGATTCATCATGTTATGTATATGGGATAGTAATTGTCAGTCACACTAGGAAGATATGGAAATAATTGCTATAATTTTAATACTTAGTCACAGAACAGGCTTATACTAGGCCCAGGAAATGTAACTCTTTAATTAAGTCCCACGTCCTTTTTAACCTGTACCTCAGATTTCCCTTAATTCTTACCACGCCTCTAGGTTATCACAATGCCCAGCTGTTACCTCATCCAACAAAACTTGTATCCTCTCGGTATACCTCTGTGATGAAAGGAAAATAGTGTGCTTTAAAAAAAAAAAATGTTTATTTGGCTGCATGAAGTCTTAGTTGTGGCACCTAAAATCTTGGATCTTCATTGCAGTGTGAGAACACTTAGTTGTGGCATATAGGTTCTAGTTCCCTGACCAGGGATTGAACCCAGGCCCCCTTCATTGGAAGCATAAAATCTTAGCCACTGGACCACCATGGAAGTCCCAGCAGTGTGCTTTAATACATACAAAAGTGGAATATTTCATGGGTTATAGCAATATTTACATTTAGAGTATTTTTGAATCCCTAAATGAGTGCCTGATTGCCAGAAATTTAGGTAATCTTTTTCAAGGCAATGAATGTTTCAAACACAGCAGAATTAACGTATTGTGAAAAGCAAGATGGAATACAAAGATTTTATATTCAAATAAAAATGCCCTACCATTAGTTTGAAAAGTATTCACTTCTTTCTAATCTCAAGATGGGAAAAGTCAATATTTATTTTTAAGTGTTATTAATTATTTGGTTGACTATTTCCTAAATAAGTTATTACTGCTGGTTTTTAACAACAAATAGAAGTTTTGTTTGTTTGTTTTTAATTGTAATGTAATTGGCTTACAATGCTGTGTTAGTTTCAGGTGTACAGCAAAGAGGTTCATTTACACATACATATGAATGGATAAAGATGTGCTATATATAATGGAGTATTACTCAGCCATAAAAAAGAATGAAATAATGCCATCTGCAGCAACATGGATGGACCTAGAGATTATTATATTAAATGACATCAGACAGAGAAAGATATCATACAATATCGCATATATGTAAAATCTAAACTATGACACAAATGAACTTATTCACAAAATAGAAATAGACTGATGGACATAGAAAACAAACTTATGATTAACAAGTAGAGTTTTGTTAGAGCCTTACTGTTTTTTTCTTATCTTGCCCATGACTTTGGCGAGAGTTATCCCAGAAAAATGGCCGTAACAAGCATGAGACCATTTCTGTGAAATCCAGATGGACCTTTCTAAGGGAAGACAGGGACCCCTCCATGCTGTCAGCCATCAGCCATAGATAAGCTCCTCCCCTGGCCCAGACCTGGGGTGCCTTCCAGGTGGAAGAAGTGACATTTCCTTCTAAAGGACTATAATACGAAAAAAAAGAAAGGATCACTATGCTGTACAACTGAAACTAACACAATATTGTAAATCAACTATACTTCAATTACAGTAAATAAGAACTCTTTGCTTTTCTAGCCTTAGGACTGTAGGTATCCTCCAGACTACTTCTGATTCATGAAGACCAAGGTAAATCCTTGCTTATTAGAAGGTATTGGTTGTTCAACTATAAACACAGTCCAGGAGAAAATATAACTTCAATGGATACGTTCAGGATTTTAATCTGGGTACTCACAAATGAACTAAAGAGAGTCAACTATCTTAAGCAGAAAAAGAGAATGATACTACATGAACAATACAGATAGCTTCCTTACCATATTGCCTATTCCCTCATATAATGGATGGCATCCTTGTGTTCCTACTTTGAGCCCAAACTGAGGGTAATCCTTTAACAGTGTATGCAGAAAACATTTCTTTCCCTAAACTCTAGGAAACCAGGATCCTTCTTACATGTCAGCTTATAATGAGATGTTGGAATCCACATACAACTCTTGAAAATGATATCTAAACCACAGTCCAGACTCTTCCTTCACTTTCTTTATCTTCCCCTCCAGGAAATAATTTAATCCCTTCATTTACATGTTTGTGCTTCTGTGTGTCTTCTTGTAAAAGTCTAAAAGTATGTTGTTTAAAACTAATGAGTGCTCACTATGAAATTTTGAAAATAAGAGAAGGTATACACATATATCGGAGAAGGCAATGGCACCCCACTCCAATACTCTTGCCTGGAAAATCCCATGGACAGAGGAGCCTGGTAGGCTGCAGTCCATGGGGTCGCTAAGAGTCAGACACGACTGAGTGACTTCACTTTCACTTTTCACTTTCATGCATTGGAGAAGGAAATGGCAACCCACTCCAGTGTTCTTGCCTGGAGAATCCCAGGGACGGTGGAGTCTGCTGGGCTGCCATCTATGGGATCGCACAGAGTCGGACAGGACTGAGGTGACTTAGCAGCTTAGCAGCAGCATACACATATATACACCCACACGCAAAAGTATAAAGATAACCATTATTTAGTTCCCAAGTTACAACCACTGTGAACATTTTGGTCTGCAAGTTGAACTGTATGAAATTGCTGAAAAGTGACTGTTTTGGACCTGCTTAATCAGCAAATTCATTTGGTTAAGCCTTAATTTTCTTTGTTTTTTTAAAGATTACTCTATGTATTTGTGCTTATAAGGTTGTGGACACATTGTCCAGACCACATTATATCTAGGTTTTTTTTTTTTTTTAGATTGAGGGCAGGAGGAGAAGGGGGCAACAGAAGATGAGATGGTTGGATGGCATCACCAACTCAATGGACATGAGTTTGAGCAAACTCAGGAGATAGTGAAGGGCAGGGAAGCCTGGCGTGCTGCAGTCCACGGGGTCTCAAAGAGTCAGACATGACTGAACAACAGCAAACATAGAGTACTTTTTGCCGTGCAATTGTTTTTAAAAATATAATTTTTAAATGAGATTTTCCTTTAAGGAGCTCCTTTATCAGTGTATTTGCTTCATAGATTGGGGTTCCTGGGCTCCAGGAGGACTGTTATCTGCAGTATGTGTTAACCACTTACCAACCAAAAGCATTGCTTAAGCTAGTAAGAAAGAAAAGCTATTAATTTGGAACATTTGAACATTTTCTTGGAGAAGGCAATGGCACCCCACTCCAGTACTCTTGCCTGGAAAATCCCACGGACAGAGGAGCCTGGTAGGCTACAGTCCATGGGGTCGCTAAGAGTCGGACACGACTGAGCGACTTCACTTTCACTTTTCCCTTTCATGCACTGGAGAAGGAAATGGCAACCCACTCCAGTGTTCTTGCCTGGAGAATCCCAGGGATGGCGGAGCCTGGTGGGCTGCCCTCTATGGGGTCGCACAGAGTCAGACACGACTGAAGCGACTTAGCAGCAGCAGCAGCAGCACGGCATTTTCTAAAAGGTATTTTAACAAGAAAAACTCCAGGGAAACCAGTTAAATATGTTATTTATACCACCAACAGTATTATATTTCCTTAGAACAGCTGTACGATAGGAATTGCCAAAATTGTAATTCATCATATCAAAATTGACCTTTCCAAATATTTAAGAGATTGGAATTTTAGCTAAATACAGTCAGGAGCTCATTTGATTTTCAAGAGTATATCTAAGAATGTCATGGTTGCATTTCAAATTGTGGTATTTGAAAATATGTATTTCTAAATATTATTATTGAATTTTTTTCTACCCCAGATCTATTCGTTTTTGTTTTGCAATGTAGCATGCACTATTCTATTTTCAGAAAGATAAATTTATTTTTCATGATGTTTTGGAGTCTATGAGTTTTGAGAGAAATACTTATCTGGACTCAAGCAAATACATTTTCAAGCTAGGCTGCTACTAAGTCGCTTCAGTCATGTCCGACTCTGTGCGACCCCATAGACGGCAGCCCACCAGGCTCCACCGTCCCTAGGATTCTCCAGGCAAGAATACTGGAGTGGGTTGCCATTTCCTTCTCCAGTGCATGAAAGGGAAAAGTGAAAGTGAAGTCGCTCAGTCGCGTCCTACTCTTAGCGACCCCATGGACTGTAGCCTACCAGGCTCCTCCGTCCATGGGATTTTCCAGGCAAGAGTCCTGGAGTGGGGTGCCATTGCCTTCTCCGCAAGCTACGCTAGCCACTGAAGAATAGATCCTTTTTTTTTTTTTCCTGTTCTGAAGTAGAAAAGGATCCTGAGCTGTTTGTGCTATACAGCATTTACTCCGGTTCCCGTCAGAAAAACCTCACTTGCCCAAACAAGATGGGGAAAAACTAGAGTCAGGGTGTATCTACCTTGAGGAAATTCACAATCCAAGGCTCAGTTTTAACATTTCTAACTAATCCTGTTGTAAAAATAATGATAACATTGTATTTAAGCCAATATTTCCCAGATTATCTGAGCATCAGATATCTTCCTGGAATCTTGTGGAGCTCCTGGGATAGGGTGAAGTCTAAAAGATGTCGTAAACATCTATAAAGAGTCCTTTGATTGCTTGATTTTGCCTTCTTGAAACAGTGTCATCTTGGTCACTTATTAAAATTCAGACAGTTAAGATGGCCCTTACAGTAATGCCAGCAAGGGTTACTTTTTATCAAAATGGTAAAGTGTTGTGTCAAAATTTGACTCTATAATGTGATATTTAAATATCAGTATTTTTAATAAGCATAATATACAACACTGCCCTGGAGGAGGGCATAGCAACCCACTTCTTCTTGCCTGGAGAATCCCATGGACAGAGGAGCCTGGCCAGCTACAATCCATGGGTCACAAAGAGTCAGACACGACTGAAGCAACTTAGCATGCATGCATACATACGGCACTGCAAATTATATAAAGTTCTAATGTTAATTTCCATTGTATTCCAGATGCACACATACATACAGATTATAGATAAAATGACCATGTTAATGGTCCACTGAGGTTCCTTTTATATCCGGATTGAATGACTTGTGACAGTCATTCACAAGAGTATGTCCCCACACTCTTACTGTTTCATGACAGTATCCCTGAATGCCCTGCTTTCTTGTATCTTCTACAAGCATTTGTAAATCTTCTCAGTTTCTGCCTGCAGTTGTTAAGTTTGTTACTTGCTTGTTTGTTTTAATCATCTGTATTCCTAAGGAGTCTGGCTTAGCTGAAGTTCTCTCTGAGAAGTGCCTGCAGTTAAGAGTTTACCACGCAGGGCCTCATTATTTGCTCTGGTCTTGGCTGTGTGTCTATTTTGGCAGCAGTGTGGACTTCAGGGCATATTTGTGGCACAGAATCCTTACCTACCATCTTGTGGAAGAGACAGACCGATGAATAGGTGAATAGGGATAACTTTTAACTACAGGGAGTCTGGGAGTCTCTGCAGCACCTAGCATCCCAAAGAGGGAGTGTGGAGAAGAAAGAAGCTGAGAGACGCCAGCAGGGCATCGGGTGTGGAGGATCCTGTCTGACTTGGACAAGAACTCAGACTTAAATAGTGTAGGGGTTTTGTTTTCAAGTTATTTTTCCATTTTAAAAAACAAATACAGCCATGTTACCATTTAGCTGTAGTATTTCCTTTCTCTCTTTATAAGGTAAAGTTATTTTTATCATTCCTTTGAGGTAAGTTGATGGCTTTAACTTTAGGCTCTGAGTGAGAAGACCAAGGCACTGAATGAAGCAGCTCCCCAGAGTCCAGGTTAACTTTTGCTGAAGACCCGACATGGAAATTTCCTGAGTCCTGAAATGAAAAGTGAAAACTGGGAAAAAAGGAAAAACATTATTCTCTAAACAAGCAAATTCTAGACATAGAGAAAGATGTGCCTTTATTATTATTTATTTTAATTTTTAAAAACATATCCATCTTAGATGCCTTAAACTAAGCTAATATAATTACTAATTCATTCATCATCTAATCAATTCCAAAGTTGTTTATGTAATTAAGGAACTCAGGACTGAAACTTTTTCTTTGTTGTGGATTGTTTAGAACTTCTCAAGAATACAGGAAACCCTTTGTTGGGTTAAACATTTTTAAAAATTATGGTTTTGTGGTGAAAATAATAGCAGTGACTTTTAAATCAGATTTTTTTTTTTCCTGTAGAGCAGCTTACTGAAAGAAGCGTTTATCATTTTCACTTGTTACAACACAATCTTTAAAAATCCTTTCTCCAAATAGTAGTTATTATTGTTTTCCTGAAATATATTTTTCCAAGGATTATTTCCATTTCCCCAGGTAGTGCTAGTGGTAAAGAACCCAACTGTCAATGCAGGAGCCATAAGAGACACGGGTTTGATCTCTGAGTGGGGAAGATCCCCTGGAAAAGGAAATGGCAACCCACTCCAGTATTCTTGCCTGGAGAATCCCATGGACAGAGGAGCCTGGTGGGCTACAGTCCATGGGGTCACAAAGAGTCGCACATGACTGAAACACCTCAGTACACATTTCCATTTTATGACTCAGCTCTGGGACATTGGCCAAGGGTTTTTTCCACTCTGCCCTTGGTACAAAACTACCCCTGAGAACCTACAGATAATAAAGAGGTTTTGCTGAGAATACTGTTTTTCTTTCCAAAAATCAGATACACTTACTGATTGATCAATAGAGATAATGTCCAATTATGATGAGGAAAGCGGGAAACAAAATTGTTAAATCTTTTTGATAAGTCACTAACATCATCTACAAAAATAAATGTGATGACCCTAGGACCTATAAATTATAGTTTTAAGACTATATAACTGCACAAGTTAACATACATGTACAGAGACAAGAGGATTATAATTGCTAAATTGTTTATAATTAAAAAAAGAAATGATCCTAATCCTATAAACATAAATGGATTAAATAAATTGTGGCATATCCATGTTGAAATGGATTAATCAGTTCTTACAATGCATGTTTTAGAATTGAAAGCTAAAAACCATATTATCTGAATAGGTGCAGAGAAAGCCTTTGACAAAATTCAACATTCATTTGTGATAAAAAAAAAAAAACCCTCCAGAAAGCAGGCACAGAAGGAACATACCTCAACATAATAAAAGCCATATATGATAAACCCACAGCAAACATTATCCTCAATGGTGAAAAATTGAAAGCATTTCCCCTAAAGTCAGGAACAAGACAAGGGTGCCCACTCTCACTGCTACTATTCAGCATAGTTTTGGAAGTTTTGGCCACAGCAATCAGAATAGAAAAAGAAATAAAAGGAATCCAGATTGGAAAAGAGGAAGTAAAACTCTCACTGTTTGCAGATGACATGATCCTCTACATAGAAAACCCTGAAGACACCACTAGAAAATTACTAGAGCTAAGCAATGAATATAGTAAAGTTGCAGAATATAAAATTAACACACAGAAATCCCTTGCATTCCTATACATTAACAATGAGAAAACAGAATGAGAAATTAAGAAAACAATTCCATTCATCATTGTGATGAAAAGAATAAAATACTTAGGAATAAATCTACCTAAAGAAACAAAAGACCTATATATAGAAAACTATAAAACACTGATGAAAGAAATCAAAGATGACACAAATAGATGGAGAAATATACCATGTTCATGGATCAGAAGAATCAATATAGTGAAAATGAGTATACTACCCTAAACAATCTATAGATTCAATGCAATCCCTATCTAGCTACCAACAGTAATTTTCAGAGAACTAGAACAAATATTTCACAATCTGTATGGAAATACAAAGAACCTCGAATAGCCAAAGCAATCTTGAGAAAGAAGAATGGAACTGGAGGAATCAGCCTACCTGACTTCAGACTATACTACAAAGCTACAGTAATTAAGACAGTATGGTACTGGCACAAAGACAGAAATATAGATCATTGGAACAAAATAGAAAGCCCAGAGATAAATCCACGCACCTATGGACACCTTATCTTTGACAAAGGCAAGAATATACAATGGTGAAAAGATAATCTCTTTAACAAGTGGTGCTGGGAAAACTGGTCAACCACTTGTAAAAGAATGAATCTAGAACACTTTCTAACACCATACAGAAAAATAAACTCAAAATGAATTAAAGATCTAAACGTAAGACCATAAACTATAAAACTCCTAGAGGAAAACATAGGCAAAACACTCTCTGTCATAATTCGTAGCAGGATCCTCTGTGACCCTCCTCCCAGAGTAATGGAAATAAAAGCAAAAATAAACAAATGGAACCTAATTAAACTTAAAGGCTTTTGCATAATGAAGGAAACTATAAGCAAGGTGAAAAGACAGCCTTCAGAATGGGAGAAAATAATAGCAAACAAAGCAACAGACAAAGAATTAATCTCAAAAATATACAAACAGCTCCTGCAGTTCAATTCCAGAAAAATAAATGACACAATCAAAAAGCGGGCCAAAGAACTAAACAGACACTTCTCCAAAGAAGACATATAGATGGCTAACAAATACATGAAAAGATGCTAAACATCACTCATTATCAGAAAAATACAAATTAAAACCACAATGAGATACCATCTCACACCAGTCTGAATGGCTGCTATCAAAAAGTCTACAAACAGTAAATGCTGGAGAGGGTGTGGAGAAAAGGGAACCCTCTTACACTGTTGGGGAATGCCAACTAGTACAGCCACTATGGAGAACAGTGTGGAGATTCCTTAAAAAATTGGAAAATAGAACTGCCATATGACCCAGCAATCCCACTGCTGGGCATACACACCGAGGAAACCAGAATTGAAAGAGACACGTGTACCTCAATGTTCGTTGCAGCACTGTTTACAATAGCTAGGACATGGAAGCAACCTAGATGTCCATTGGCAGATGAATGGATAAGAAATCTGTGGGTACATATACACAATGGAATATTTCTCAGCTATTAAAGAGAATGCATTTGAATAAGTTCTAATGAGGTGGATGAAACTGGAGTCTATTATACCGAGTGAAGTAAGTCAGAAAGAAAAACACCAATACAGTATATTAATGCATATATATGAAATTTAGAAAGATCGTAATGATGACCCTATATCCGAGACAGAAAAAGAGACACAGATATAAAGAACAGACTTTTGGACTCTGTGGAAGAAGGCAAGGGTGATATGATTTGAAAGAATAGCATTGAAACATGTATATTACCACCTGTGAAATAGATGACAGTCCAGGTTCAATGCATGAGACAGGGCACTCAGGGCCAGTGCACTGGGATGACCCTGAGGGATGGGATGGGAGGTGGGAGGGGGGTTCATGGTGGGGGACACATGTACACCCATGGCTGATTCATGTCAATATATGGCAAAAACCACTACAGTATTGTAAAATAATTAGCCTCCAATTAAAATAAATAAATAAAAATTTTTTTAAGTATATGTTAGATCTGGAGAGGGCAATGGCAACCCACTCCAGTATTCTTGCCTGGAGAGTCCCAGGGATGGGGGAGCCTTGTGGGCTGCCGTCTATGGGGTCATACAGAGTCGGACAGGACTGAAGCAACTTAGCAGCATGTGTTAGATCCACTGGGATGGATGAGGAAGTTGTGCTGCATATTTAGTGAAAAGAGAATATGCATTATAGTATAGTGACAGAAGAACAGTAAAGGAAATGGGTAAGTTTGAATGAAAAGAGAAAATACATGGAATGATAAATATCAAATTTAACATTTAAGGGACTGAATTTGGGAGTGACAATGAGAAGAAATAAAATCATTTTTTTCCTTTTTTGTAACTTGAGTATTGTTTCATTTATTAAACGAGCTTTATTACTAAGAAAGAAACTATTCTATTATGTATTGTTATACAGGAATAGTCATTTAATTCTGCTTCTAAGTTGCTAGGAAGCCTAGAATTCAGGCTGACAGAGATTGAGATGTAAGAACAAAAAATTGATGACAGGACCAGGGTGAACAAAACAGCTTCCTTCTCCTTAGTATTCTTCCCACTCTGTTACCATAGGTACTTTAGCATTAGAAATAAGTTGATCTCTAAGCTTAACCACAAATGCATATATCAACTCATATATAACTCTATCTCCACTATGAATAAAAAGGTAAAAGTTAATAATTTCTCTGGATAAAAGAAAAAGTGCAAGTTTGTAACCTATGGCTTTTCTACCTACCTCATTTCTACCAGTTATACAGATTAACTACTTTTTGATCACCCTACCTTACCAATTTAATATTATGGTGAATCATATGCAATAAATAATCTTCATTCTTTGAATTAAAGATATAGTAGTCCCTACACAATATCCAGTGGTATGAGTTGCCTTCAAATTAATTGTGCTATGAAAGGAGCTATGGTTTTGAAATGTCCTCATTTGATTTTTATCCTTATAATGAAAGGTGTTAGTTAGCAAAGTGGGATATTTCTCTTTTGGCATCATACATGTTTTACTCAAAGGTCATATTTCATTTTAAATTCACCACTTGGAAGCCAAGGACAAAATTCAGAAATGGTAGGACTTGGGCTAAGTGATTCTTTAACTCTTTTCGGCTTAATCATTCTATAAATTTATGAGTTTTAAGGAAAGGTGGAAGCCAAAATTACAGATAAAGCTCAACATAACCTGTAGGCTTTTGTTCACTGTTCAGTTCACTTCATCACTCAGTTGTGTCCGATTCTTTGCGACCCCATGAATTGCAGCACGCCAGGCCTCCCTGTCCATCACCAACTCCCAGAGTCTACCCAAACCCATGCCCATAGAGTCGGTGATGACATCCAGCCATCTCATCCTCTGTCGTCCCCTTCTCCTCCTGCCCCTAATCCTTTCCAGCATCAGGGTCCTTTCCAATCAGTCAACTCTTCACATCAGGTGGCCAAAGTATTGGAGTTTCAGCTTCAATATCAGTCCTTCCAATGAACACCCAGAACTGATCTCCTTTAGGATAGACTTGTTGGATCTCTTTGCAGTCCAAGGGGCTCTCAAGAGTCTTCTCCAACACCACAGTTCAAAAGCATCAATTCTTCAGGGCTCAGCTTGCTTCACCGTCTAACTCTCACATCCATACATGACTACTGGGAAAACCATAGCCTTGACTAGATGGACCTTTGTTGGCAAAGTAATGTCTCTGCTTTTAAATATGCTATCTAGGTTGGTCATAACTTTCCTTCCAAGGAGTAAGCATCTTTTAATTTCATGGCTGCAATCACCATCAGCAGTGATTTTGGAGCCCCAAAAAATAAAGTCTGACACTGTTTCCACTGTTTCCCCATCTATTTCCCATGAAGTGATGGGACCAGATGCCATGATCTTAGTTTTCTGAATGTTGAGCTTTAAGCCAACTTTTTCACTCTCCTCTTTCACTTTCATCAAGAGGCTCTTTAGTTCTTCTTCACTTTTTGCCATAAGGGTGGTGTTATCTGCATATCTGGGGTTATTGATATTTCTCCTGGCAATCTTGATTCCAGCTTGTACTTCCTCCAGCCCAGCGTTTCTCATGATGTACTCTACATATAAGTTAAATAAGCAGGGTGACAATATACAGCCTTGACGTACTCCTTTTCCTATTTGGAACCAGTCTGTTGTTCCATGTCCAGTTCTAACTGTTGTTTCCTGACCTGCATACAGGTTTCTTAAGAGACAGGTCAGATGGTCTGGTATTCCTGTCTCTTTCAGAATTTTCCACAGTTTATTGTGATCCACACAGTCAAAGGCTTTGGCATAGTCAATAAAGCAGAAATAGATGTTTTTCTGGAACTCTCTTGTTTTTTCGATGATCCAGCAGATGTTGGCAATTTGATCTCTGGTTCCTCTGCCTTTTCTAAATCCAGCTTGAACATCTGGAAGTTCACGGTTCACATATTGCTGAAGCCTGGCTTGGAGAATTTTGAGCATTACTTTACTAGCGTGTAAGATGAGTGCAATTGTGCGGTAGTTTGAGCATTCTTTGGCATTGCCTTTCTTAGGGATTGGAATGAAAACTGACCTTTTCCAGTCCTGTGGCCACTGCTGAGTTTTCCAAATTTGCTGGCATATTGAGTGCAGGACTTTCACAGCAACATCTTTCAGGATTTGAAATAGCTCAACTGGAATTCCATCTCCTCCACTAGCTTTGTTCGTAGTGATGCTTTCTAAGACCCACTTGACTTCACATTCCAGGATGTCTGGCTCTAGGTGAGTGATCACATCATCATGATTATCTGGGTCATGAAGATCTCTTTTGTACGGTTCTTCTGTGTATTCTTGCCAGCTCTTCTTTTTCACTGTAGAATTGAATATAACATTGGGAGTGTATTAGTCTAGGGTTGGTATAACATAATACCAGACTAGGTAGCTTAAACTACACAAATTTTTCTTTCCTTGTTCTGCAGCCTGATTTGTCAAGATCAAGGTGCCATCAGGGTCAGTTTCTGGGGAGGCCTCTGTCCTTGGCTTGCAGACAGTGCCTTGTCAGTGTGTCCTCCTGTGGCCTTTTTTATATGCATGGGGTTTGGGGTGGGAGGGGAAAGGAGAGCACGTGTTCTCAAGTGCACTCAGGTACTTCTTCTTACAAGGACACCATTCTTGTTGAATTACACCTGCAACCTTAAGATCCTATTTAAATTACATCGGGACTTTCGGCTTTAACCTATTACTTTGCGGAAGACACAGTTCAGTCCATAACAGGGAGAAAAATAGGCCTGGGATACTATAGGATAGTAAAGTTGTATATGTTTCATTTTATGCTAAGTTTCTGCTTTCTAAGTTTTCACTCCATCTTTTAGTAAAAGCAGTAAATTTAAGTGACATTTAACTGCCTTTTCCAGCCGGCAGTCATAATCTTTAAAGTCTAATTTTATAAAGGCATGCATTATTTTGTTAAATTGTTAAAATGTCTTTAACATTTTATGCAGAATATATGCATATATCTTTCTAAAGAGTTATGTTTAAAAATATGTCTTTTAAAAACTTTTCCTTTTAAAATAGCTTTAGTGCTGAAAGAACTGTTTAAATCTCAGTTAGATGTTAGAAGTCATCAGTTTATATTATTTAACTGCCACTATAGAAGTATTAGTTGGTTGTTAAATACTTTTTTCTGATTTATAAAAAAATCAAAATTTAGAAGAATGCAAAAATCACATCTAATTACAGAAAGAACCAACAAACATTAATTTTATTGGTGAAATTCCTTTTAGTCACTTTTGTATGTCCATAGAACAAAAAGTGAAATTACAAAGTTTGAGTAATACTCTTCACCCTGTTTTGTGTATCAAGTTGAATTCAGCCTCCAACTTTTATCTCAGAAGTATGAGATTAGGTTTGCTGAAATTGGATTGACAAGTGGTCCTTTTCTACAAATGAGAGTAACATTTCCTTCTCCCATTAAGACTCTCCGCCAAAATTGAAATGGAAAACAGTACTTTCCACTTGACTGTCATTTGATACTGCCTTGAATTTCTTGAACTCTTGGTGTAATGAGACTTTATAAGAGTCTCAGTATCCACTCCTGTAGGCCTCAGGCTCAGGGACTTGCAAGAATTTAAAACTATCACCTTGCAAGTCTCAGGCCTACCCAGTCTCTGTGCAGTAAATAGGACTCATTCCTCTGTTAGTGGTTACTGGGAGAACATTCAGAGGTCTGGAGTAGGTCTTGGCAAGAGACAATCTTTAGTTTAACTTCTTCAGATCCTGTTTTGCTCTTCTCATTCTTAAACGTAGATGCCACCCAACCCCACCCCAGCACACCTCCTCCGAAGGTAAGAGATTTAATAATCTGACCTGCTACACTATTAACCAGTCCACTTACCCCAGACTACTGCACTTTGCCCATGTTCCCAATCACTAGCTGAGGGCTTATCAGCTTATATGAGCCAGCAAGTTGGCTACCATCTTGATAACAAATATGGAACCTACCCAGAAGACTTCTGATATTGTGCTCTCCATCAGCCCAGCCTAGTGCAGTGGCCATTCTTCTGGGTTTGTAGTGTCTCCTCAGACATTTGTCAGCTGAAGACAATGCACTATCTAAAAGCTTAGAATTGTGTTTTATTGGGCAGAGAACTTCAGCCCAGGAGACAGCCGCTGATGGACTGCTCTGAAGAGGTAACAGAGGAGCCAGGATTCGAAGGCATTTTTGCAAAGTAACTTGATACTCAGAACATCAAATGATTATTGTTAATTAAAGAGAAATAGACATCTCTAGTTAATGAATTTAGCACTCTTCTATGTATAGGAAGTTGCAAGAGTCTGAGCTTATTAAAATCATTGCTTCGGTATGCACCTTAACTATTTCATGCTAGTGTTCTGCTTTTCTTCTTCCTGAATCCCCTCAGGGTACACTGTCAAGAGGCAGCTGCAGTGGCTGATGACTTGATGGCCACAGCATCCTTTTGTTTACTAATGTGACGGGAACAGTCTTCATTCACAAGCTTCAATCAAGGGTGACACAGCACTCATTGATTCAAAAAAAAAAAAAAAAAACTCCCAAAGTGAGTGATTTTCTTTCTCTGAAATGCCATTCTCATTTGCTGTCTCTTCCCTTCCACAGTGTTGGGCTGCCTGGAATACCCAGGTAGAGCCTACTTTAGAGCACTTGGTATCTTTTTTGCGCTGCTCTAATGCCCATCAATCAAAACAGCTAAACCTCTTCTCACAATCCTTGTAGAGAATAATGGGCCAATAGAACCTCTACCATTCAAACCAGGAGTTGTGTTAATGAGTAAACATTAATTTACTTGGATGAGTAAAATAAGGATGGACAAAGGCGAAGGAATGTAGATGGCAAAAGATGACTCAGCACCAAGTTTTTGTCTCAATAATCTCTGTAGAGCTGTGGTTCTACACAGAGCAAGCGAGCAGAACATCTGTTTCTTTATCTATAAAATACAAGTAACAATAGGGCTGTGAAGATGAAATGATTGGGTGTATGTCAAGGCCTTGGAATAGCACCTGGAATGTGGCAAGCATTCAGTAAATATTTGTTGTTGCTGTTGTTAGTATGGATACTATTGTTAAGTGAAAAGTGAAAGTGAAGTTGCTTACTTGTGTCTGACTCTTTGCGACCCCGTGGACTGTAGCCTACCAGGCTCCTCCATCCATGGGATTCTCCAGACAAGAATACTGGAGTGGATTGCCATTTCCTTCTCTAGGGGATCTTTCCTGACCCAGGGATCAAACCCAGGTTTCCCACATTGTAGGCAGATGCTTTAACCTCTGAGCCACCAGGGAAGCTATTGTTAAGTGGAATTTAAAATGGAAAAGATCCAAGCTTTTGTATATCAATTTTACCAGTTTCTTACTGGTCAACTTGGAGACAGTTATTTCATCCCTGAACCTCCTCTGCAAATGGGAAAAATAACCAGTCTGGCACACAAGAACCAACTTGTTCTCTCAACCTCTCTCACCTGCTGTTATTTTTGCTTTCCTTCAGTTACAAAGGAATGAATAATTTTACTTATAAGAACTGTTGCATATTTTCATTAGTTCTCTCTCTCTCTCTGAATGGGATGGGCTGGCTAAAGTGAGAAGGGCTCTGAAGGAAACAAATCAGAATACAAATCTGAATGAACAATGATATTTAGTAAATGCTGTTTTTTCATAAATACTGAATGCAAGCCAGACCTAGCATAATATCTACATTTTGAAACTATTTATCCTATTCCCATGAAACAAATTGTCAGGCTCAACTTTGTCAAAGCACTTGTTATTTGGTCTTCAAATAAAGATATGTTGTGAAATTAAGTGGGGAAATATTCTAGGTCTGCTCTGAGAGTTTGGGCTCTAATTTCATCCAAATACTAGAAGTTAATTAGTTAAGCTTATTTGTTTCAAAACTGTGAGCAGGTATAATGCTGTCCAAATTAGAGGGCTACAGATTCATTTATCATGCACTTAGATTACAAAACATCCTTTAAAATGTTTTGCATCTTCCTAGGCATAGTAGAATATGCACATTCAAAATAATTAGAAAATAGGGAAATTCGATTTAAAAAAAAAATTTTAAGGAAATGGAACAGCTCAAATTATCATATTAAGCCTCCAAAACTGCTACCTTGTTGAATGGTCTTCTCAGAGTCTGTGTTCCAGAAACACCTGATAATCTGATAGAAAGAAGCTACTACTTTAAAGATACTATCAAAATAGCCTACCATTCTCTATATACATCCTAAATCAAGGTAATGTTTTGTTGACCTATTAAAAGAGCCTGACACCTGGTCTTCCATAATTATTATTCTGTCTCTTTCTTAGTTTCTCAAATTATGTAGCTAACTGCATAATTACAACAACAATCTCTGAAATCACCAATCATATTTTGATTATGAAACCTTTTAAGCCATGTTTGCTAGCATTCAGAAGAGCCTGTCATTTATACTCAGAGATTTGAAGCTTACTCCTTAATGAACGTCATATACAATTAATTTGCAATAGACTGAATGTGAAGCCAGGGTGAAAGCCAGTTCCCTTGCTTGTTTTCAAAATGAATACTTTGCTCAATCTAATACTAGAGAAACTTAGATAAACTTCAGGGTGTTCAATCTTATTTGTTGTTCTCTGGTTCATTTAGCACAGAAGGTCTTTTTATTATCAGATACCTTAATGACTGAATGGTGTTTGTTTCTTTTGGTTATTAATCATACAACTTAATTTTTATTATTGAGAGATATATATTCACTTACTTTAAATGATGTGCATCTCAATATGTAGGTGTGTTGGGACCCCTATTAGGCAAGTGTGTTCTGGATATTTATTAGTTTTAATGATAAAACCCATATAACAAAGACTTACTGAGAAACTACTGTGTGAAAGACACTTAGTAAGTTACTATGAGAAGACTGGCACATGCCTCAGTGGAATTCACCGAGTACTTGCCCTTTGGCCCATTAGATTCGATGAAGAATCTATGGTGAAATATGAATTGCAGGATCACTTGTATGTCTCATACACCAGAAAAATGTCTGTTTTCTAAGGAGAATGTCTGTTTTCTGAGGAGAATGTCTGTTTTCAGAGGAGAGACAGAAAGTGGTATTAAAGAGGCTTCCATATTCCTTGATTATACTTTCTTTATTTTAGACTCTTATGGATTGCATTTTTGGCAGCAAGATTGGTTTTCCCTGTTTGATGACTTACCCATCACTTCCTCTAGTAGGAATGAGCGTGTTACTATACTACTGAATTTTCTCTTGAAGTTCCCACTGTAGAGATACTGTTTCCTAAAGAGATGCCAGAATCTAAATAGAGCAGAGCCATTAGTGGGAAAAATAGCCTGGATTCAAGTGACCTCTGCTCACTGACTCACTAGCCTGTCTCCCCATGCATAAAGCGAATGGGTCTCATGAAAGATTAGCGTCTACCATTGCCTTCCTTAGAACACATTCCTCTAATTGGGGCTCCCAAGAGAAGAGCAATCTAAGAGGCCTCCCTTGGGTCAGGTGCCCTCCTTTTGCGGAAAGTAGGAGAGGGTTCCTTGATGGATAGTTTCAGTGCTGGGAGCCACAGCAGAGGGAGAGGTTCTAGAGGGGGAGGGATGCTGAGCTGGCAAAGTGGCTGATGTTCTTTAAAATGGTGCTTCCCAAACTATGAAGGACCAATTGCTTTTTTTCTTTTCTTTCTCCCCAGTCCTTTGCAAATTGATACTTTTTAACAAGACGTGTAAGATACGAATCTATCTCTAAATTATTAATCAAGCATTCCTCCATCTCTCGGATTATCCTGTTGCACAGTCTCAGAGGAGCTTCTCTCATCCTTGCTGAGAAAATCCCTCCACACATGCCCCTAGGATCCCTCTACTTCTCACCTTGCAGCCTCTTCTTATCCTCTGGTCATCTGACTTAACCTTCACCTCTCAAGAAACTGCAAGGTCCTCCTTTTAAAAATCCAATAATATCTTGTCAGGTTTCATGCTCAAGTTCTCCTCTAGCACTTACTATTCCTTCCGGATGGATGCTCTATCTTCAAGGACATCCCTCACAAGAACACATTTCCCTTCTTCTCCTCTCATGAAACTTGGTGCCTTTTTCTTTCTCTCAGCCAACTTTCTAAGAGAGATGCTTTTCTCAGATTCAGGGCCCAATTCTTAGGCTCTGTGCTTTTTAAAAATATGAATATCGGCGTCCAAAATGGGGTTATGGGATTTTCTATCAGATTTGATTATATCCCAAGATATTTGCAAACAATATATCTGATAAGGGATTGAAATCCAAAATATGTTTTAAAAACTCATACCACTAAATGTCCAAAAAAAAAAAAAAAAAAACTGTAATCTGATTAGGAAATGGACAGAAGACCTGAAGAGACATTTTTCCAAAAATATACAGGTAGCCACCTGGCACATGAAAAGATGCTCAGTATGACTAGTTATCAGGTAAATATGCAAATCAAAACTACAGTGAGGCACTTCCCTTTTGGTCCAGTGGTTAAGAATCTACATTGCAATGCAGAGGCCACCAGTTCAATCCCTGGTCTGAGAAGATCCCACATGCCCTGGGACCACAAAGTCTGTGTGCCACAATTACTGAGCCCATGCTCTGGAGCCTGCAAGCTGCAACTACTGAGGCCATGTGCCACAACTATTGAAGCCTGTGCACTCTAGAGCCTGTGTTCCACAATAAGAGAAACCACTGCAATGAGAAGTCTGTGTGTGTACTGCAACTAGAGAGTAGCCCCCACTCACCACAACTGGAGAGAGCCCACACACAGATTCAAAGACCCAGTGCAGTCAAAATTAAATAAATAGTCCACATAAAAAAATAAAAAAATAAAAAAACTAAGATACAACCTAACACCTGTCAGAATAGCTGTTATCAAAAAGACAAGAAATAACAAGTGTTGGCAAGAATGAGTAGAAAAAGGAACCCTAGTACACTGCCACTTGGAATATAAATTGCAGCCACTATGGAAAACAATATGGAGGTTCCTCAAAAAATTAAAAATAGAACTACCATATGATCCAGCAATTGCACTTCTGGATATTTATCCCGAGAAAACAAAGACACTAATTTTAAAAGATATATGCACCCCTATGTTCATTTAAAAGATACATGCACCCCTATTATTTTCAATAGCCAAGATATAGATGCAATTGAAGTGTGTATTGACAAAAGAGTGGATAAAGAAGATGCAATATTCTGGAATGTTACTCAGTCATAAAAAGGAATGAAATCTTGTCATTTGTAACAACATGTGTAGACCTAGAGGGTATTATGCTAAGGGAAATAAGCCAGAGAGAATAAAATAAATACCATATGATTTCACTTATATGTGAAGTATAAAAAGCAAGTAAATGGACAAAATAAAGTAGACTCATAGATACAGAAGGCAAATTGATGGCTACAACAGGGGAGAGAGATGGGAAAACAGACGAAATAAGTGAAGGAGATTGCTGCTGCTGCTAAGTCACTTCAGTCGTGTCTGACTCTGTGCGACCCCATAGACGACAGCCCACCATGACAGATGGTTCATTTCAGTTCAGTGGCTCAGTCCTGTCAGACTTTTTGCGACCCCATGGACTGCAGCACACCAGGCCTCTCTGTCCATCACCAACTCCTGGAGTTTACTAAAACTCATGTCCATTGAGTTGGTGATGCCATCCAACCGTCTCATCCTCTGTCCCCTTCTCCTCCTGCCTTCAATCTTTCCCAGCATCAGAGTCTTTTCCAAGGAGTCAGTTCTTTGCATCAGGTGGCCAAAGTATTGGAGTTTCAGCTTCAGCATCAGTCCTTCCAATGAATATTCAGGACTGATTTCCTTTAGGATGGACTGGTTGGATCTCCTTGCTGTCCAAGGGACTCTCAAGAGTCTTCTCCAACACCACAGTTCAAAAGCATCAATTCTAGATACCATAGTATCAATTCTAGATACCATGACAGATGGTATCTAGACTTAATGGCAGTGATCACTTCATAATGTGTACAAATAGCGAATCACTGTTGTACACCTGAAACAAATAGGATATTGTATGTCAATTATAGTTCAGTTTATAAAGATTTGGTTCTATCTCTGTGTTAGAATTTAGCTAGTCATAAGATAATAGCATGTATATACTCCCAATAATGTCTGGGAGAAGATAGTGGACTAGAACTTCTAAGTAGACAGTGCTGACTCATTTACTGAAAAAGTAAGACACCATCACTAGCACATAAAATAAGGGGTAAGCAACTTCTTTTGTTTCCTTCTTACTTGATGCCTTTCTTTGTGTCTGGAGCTTTGGCAGGTATGAGAGATGAAACTATAGAAAGAGCCTTTCATCCGAAGTCAATAGGTATGTTTCCTTTGTCAGTAACAGGTTCCTTAACTCTCTGACCACCAGTGTCATGATACATGAAATCACTTTCTACAAAAGTTTGTAATTTTCTTATATTTCTTCAAATCATTGTGTGTAATAGTTGACTTTCCCTTTTCCAGGATCCTGGCTTTGTGTAAGCTCCATTTTCTTATTCTCTTCTAGCACCTGTGTTCTAATTAGAGGCGAAATAAATGACATTCAGAACTTCCACTAAGATACTATAAGGTAAGATCCTTTCATGAGTTGAAATCTTTGCTTTAAAAGGGGAGCTTATGGCTTGATTTATGAGAAGAGATTAAGGAGGAATAGGAATTCTGTTTGGTGCTTTTCAATACAATTTATAATTGTTACTGTACACATTTTAATGTAAATATACAGTCATGCTCAATTTTGTTTCTCTTAATAAAGATTTTTTTTTAACTTATTTGCTCATCAGATTCAAAACTACAATGCAGGCATTTGTTGAAATATGAGATAAGTTGATTTTATTTCAAAAGCTTGTTTGTATCTTAACTGTAGTAACATAACGGTTTTAAAAATAACATTCGATTTCTTATTGCATGAGACAGATCTTGAACTTCAACAAGATTGTTAGGTCTTGTGATACTCAAATCTAAATGGAGAATTACCTTGTTCTAGCATTCATATCTGGTCATGATGCTGGATGTATTTCCATACCTTATTTTGTCTTCACAAATAGTGCCATCAGGTTAAGTATTATGATCCCCATTTTACCAATGAGGAAACTGATGCTTTGAGATGTTAAGAACTTTATCCTATGACAATGTCAAAGGCAAGGTTTGATCTTGGACATGTCAGATGCCCTTCCCTGTACTCTGCTACCTTAATGCTGATCCTCACATTATGATGCCAGGAGCCTGTACTATTGCTGTGGGATTGTTAGTACACCAATCCTTTGAATGTTCTTCAGTAACACAGACATTCCACTAAATTATCCATTTATAAAACAAAGTGAACTGAGGCTATTCCACATATAGAAAAGAGAAAAATCTGATTTGGGGGACTTAGGATGAATTGAAATTGCTTATGAAAGAAGATAAAGGAAATACTAATTCCAAGTTTCTTCTTTTGCTTTTTGTTCTTTTAAAATAAAGGTTTAGGAGTAATGGTGCAAGTATGGCCACCAAAACTAAGCTTTTAAACTATAGTCCTGATATTAAATACTTTCCACTCATTAGGCTCAGAAAAAAATACAGGTTAAAGATAAATTATACAATAAAATTCCTTTCCAAAGAAAGCCATGCAAGATATTGAATAAGGTACTGAGCTGAGTCGGGGGAAGGAGGTGCTGGTTAATGGAAAAGTCCCTGGGCTGGAAAATAGGAAATGGGAAATGCAGGTGACAGCAGCTCTTGAAGGCTTAAAAAAGCTACTTCACCTCTCTGGACCTTTGTTCTTTATTTGTAAATGGAGGGTGTACTGGTACTCTCTTAATATAAAATAATAACTTGCCTTTTGGATATCCATTGCTAATGCAGGGATGTGCTGTGTCTACTAAAGTCAACTTTTTCCTTTATGGCCATTGAACTAAAGAGTTATCAGCTATTTTCCTTTTCCTGTTCTTTATTTTAAATACATCCTGAAACTCTTAATTTCTTTTTATTTTGTTACCACCCTGATTATCATTCAGTCTTGCTGAGACAATGGTGTAAGCTTCCTGATGGTCTCCTGGCTTCTATTCTTCCCACCCCAAAATCCATTCTGTGTGCAAGACTAGTGTCTAAGGGAACCTGGATTAGAGCTTGTTATTCTGTGTGCTCGTGCTTGTGATGCTGTCATGTAGGACTCTTTGCAACCATAAGGACTGGGGTCCACCAGGCTCCTCTGCCCATGGGATTTCCCACGCAAGAATACTGGAGTGGGTTGCTATTTCCTTCTCTATGAGATCTTCCTGACCCAGGGATTCAACCCTAGGCTCCTGCCTCATCTCCTGCACTGCAGGCAGATTCTTTACCCCTGAGCCATCATAAGAATCCAACTAACTATGCTCTGTAAATGAGCACTGTTCCAGCTACCCAAATTTAATTCCTTTTAAAAACTAGTTTTATTTTTAAGGCACATTAAAATATTCCCATATGGAAAAAATACTTACTTGTGTAGCTTGAGGGATTTAGGCAAGACATGAAGAATTCTCACATGTGTTTATGGTTTGTTTTATGGTCTCAGCTCCTTGAGGGTAGGGATTCCCTAGTCTCTTGCTCACTGTGTGAACTACAGTACCACTAAAGATGCTTGTTCCCTGCAGGAAACATAGTAAATATTTATTGAATGAATGAATATAGAGTCAGAAAATGCCTTAGGTAAAAATATCTCAAAAAAAATTAAACAGTGATTATAGATGTCCGCAAAAGTCTTATTGCTTTAGACGGAGGGTGAGGTGGGGAGAGAAAAATAGAGGAAAAGATGAAAAAACAAATTCTAGGAAAGGAGACAGATAGCATTGCACACAGAAAATAGCAGTAAATTGTTTGGAGGGACCACTTGTGGTATTTTTGCTAGTGACATTTCTTTTTTTTTTTTAGTAATTTTATTTATTTATTTACTTTGGCCATCCTGGGTCTTCACTGCTGTGTGGGCTTTTCTCTAGTTTGGGCGAGTAGGGGCTCCTCTCTAGTTGCAGTGCATGGGCTTCTCATTGCGGTGGCTTCTCTTGGAGCACAGGCTTTAGGGCGTGTGGGCTTCAGGAGTTGGAGCACTTGGGCTTTCTAGTTGTGGCTCCCAGGGTCTAGAGCACAGGCTCAGTAGTTGTGGTGCACGGGCTTAGTTGCTCCATGGCATGTGGGATATTCCCAGATCAGGGATCAAACTCATATCACCAGCACTGGCAGGTGGATTTTTACCACTGAGCCCCCAGGGAAGCCCACTAGTGGCATTTCTTATCAGTTGTAATGGGTGAAAGAGCCCAGTCCTTTGGATCTTGCATAGATTTATTAGTTAAGCCTGGCACATAAATGATCAGAAATCTTTGTTGAATGAAGGCCCAAAAGAATGAAATAATAAATTATCGAACTGCTAAAAGCAAAAGTTTGCCTTTTTTTTAATGGCTATGATAATATTCCCTTGATGCTAATATTTAGTCCCTGTTAGTAACTGAAATTCCAAATACAGTGAATGTGAAAAATGTTCCATGAAACTGAGTTCAATTACTCTGCTAGGCTTCTCCCTTAGAGAGCTTCAGTTATCCCATCTTTCAGTCATTTGTCACAGGGACGATCCAGGATGGCACACTATGCAAATGTGTTAAAATGCTGATGGGAAAATGGAAGCTCAAAAAAATGTCTTCTCTGTCAATTAAATGATGTAGCCTTGTGGTTAGATTACAGCAATTCGGGGGCTTTTTGTTTTCTGCTAATTGAGATTTGACAGCTGTTTATAAAATATTTACATTCTGATTTCAGTCACATTGACAGCACTTTAGGATCTTTGGAAGATGATAATTGTATGTTAGGAAAGTGTTTTAAAAAGTTTGAAGCTGATCTGTTGAGGGGGAAAAATCCTTGAAAAATTTTACAAAGGAAGGAAATCCACTTTATAAAACGATAAACTTTTAATAAAAGTCAGAAATGATAGACATTTCGGACCCAGAGATACTGTATGTGATGGAAAGGAGTATCCTTCTCCACTCTGCCTGTTTTGGGTCCCTTTGCTTTTGTCTAGCTGAGTATACATGCTTCTCACCCTTTTTCACTTAATTATGCTGATGTGATATTTATATGATAGGTACATGAGTAAATTAGTTAGGATTTGAGGACATCCATATGGACTTTTGTGAAAAAATTCAATACATATGCTTGGTATTAAGTGAAGAGAAATTAATGAAACAGAAACAGACTCAAGGACATAGAGAACATACTTATGGGTGCCAAGGTCAGTGGGGGAGGGGTGGAATGGGAATTTGGGGTTAGCAAACTATTATATAAAGAATAGATAAACAATAAGGTCCTACTGTATACCACAGGGAACTATGTTCAAAATTCTGTGATAAACCATAGTAGAAAAGAATATGAAAAAAAATGTATATTATGTATAACTGAATCACTTTGCTGTACAGAAGAAATTAACATCTTATAAATCAACTATATTTCAGGAAAATAAATTTTAAAGAGAAGAATAGAAAATAAAAAGCATTGGAAATAAGAATAAGTATTGAATTTCCAAAGGAAATATTGTCAAACATTTTAATGAAAACCATAAATTCATAAGTAACTTTTCCTTATAAGATACTATGTTAGACATGATGACTTGCATTTATAATTTTAAATCAGTTGTCTCTCCAAAGTCTTGATAGTTACTGTTTGTGGGATGCTTTGTAAGAACAAGGAGATGATAAAAAGTCTAAAACTGATTTTTATAGCCATTCAGAAGGTTCCTGGGATTGAAATTACACCTAAAGAATATGACAGCTATTGTATTCTTTCACTGACAACTGTAATGTTGAAATTTCTTAGGATAAGGCAAATGATTCTGGAATCCAACCTAACATTTCATATCAAATATTTAAAATTTTTGTAGAAATCATATATTCTTTTATAGCCTCACCCTGCCCATTGCTTGGACCCCACTAGAAGGGTATATCAGGTATAAATGAACAGAAGTAGCCTCAACCCTCTCTAAAGGACCAGGAGCTAAAGTAGAATTAGAGGCCCTAGATCCACCCCCCCACCCCTGACTATTTTCTGCTCCTACAGGGCCTTACATGGACATTCAGCTTGGAAGCCCCACCCACCCCCTCCCACTGTGTCACAGTGGTCCCTTGACCACCTGCTCCGTCCTGGATGCAGGGGAGGATGTATCTGGTGAAGACCCACTGTGTACCCTAGAAGTGAGTAGACTTGGGCCTTTGGACAAAGGATTCTGGGGACCTGAGTATATGAAGCCTGTTCAAAAAGGAAGCCAATTTGCCTTGGCCATGTCCCTTAGAAAGGGTGATGTCCAGAGAAAAGCCAGAATGGGTCCTCTGACTCAGTGCTTCTCAAGCACAAATGTGTGTGCAATCTCCTTTTCAAATACAGATTCTGGTTCATAAGGGCTAAGGTAAACTTACCCTTCTGCATTTCGGCCACATACCCAGCTGCTGCTGTTGCTGACTGCACTCTGAGAAGCAAGACTGTAATGCACAAGCCCAGGGGTCCCTGCTTGGGTCTCAGGGTGGGTACTGAACAGAAGTACCAGCTTTAGGTGAAGACAAAGATATGGACCTGCTGTGGAGAGCTGTCCTCACTGGAGACCCCCAGCCTGGATCCACTCCTGGTACTCCTCCCTATTCTGTACTAGGTCCCTTGGCAACCTGTCCCTCCAGTTCCTTCATCTATTCACAGCCCCTGGTCCCTGCGAGCCAACAGCTCACTCTCTGGCTAGACATTCAGTTTGACGTTTGGGTGGCAGAAGCCACCCCCACTGTGCTTAGGGCATCTCAGAGGAGCAGCAGGTACTGGGAGTCCCCATTATCCTTGCAGCCTGTGAGACTTGAGGGTCAGTATCAGACTCTTGAGGACTGGGGCCCCCTGCTCAGGCCCTGCTAGCCACACGGGGGTCTCCCAGTGTGGATCTTATACACCTGGGTACTACTGCCCAGCACGTGGAAGGCTCCACAGTTAGGTTTTAAAAGGCACTTTAAGTGAAGGTAGAAAATCTAATAGTTTTCTAGCAAGATTTTAATATATTACATGGGAATAGATGAAAAGGCAATTTCATTTTCAGAAATGATCCAAAATGAAAACAATCCCCTTTTCTTAAAACAAACAAACAAAAATACTTAAATTCTCAGTGGAACATTTGAACTAAAAGAAATAGAAAATCCAAATCAGGAACAAAATAAAGCAGAAAATCACAGATAATATTTTTAAATAAAAAGAGCATTTGTGTGTTATGCTATACGCAAAAGAAATAAAATGCAAAAAAAAAATCAAAGTAAATTGATCAAATGATCAAAAGTGTATCACAGAGTAGTATTGAAGACACAGAACAGAAAATTCACAAAAAGAGTATCAGAATATGGACCTAAAAATAAAATAAATCTTATGGGATAATTACAAAAATTGTTTCAAAAGAGTAGTTATAGAAAACTAGGAGTGATCAGGTAAAATAAAAGAGATGATTTGTAAAAATCCAAATTTGAAGTTAGTAGGTGATACTTTTTAAAGAAAGAGTGTTTTAGACACTGTTCCATAACATAGATAGGTTAAATTACATTTGGAGAGGAATAAGGAAACTCATAGGCTTACAGTGAAAATTGTAGAAAGTAATGTGAAAATGAGAGGCTCAATCTTCACATCAAACAACATGTAGCATGCATGCTAGTATAAGACGAGATAAATTCAAAGCACATATAAGAATGCTTTGGGAAAATCAGATCTCATAATGTGATAAAAGGCAAAAGCTGTGGACATGCTATATTTACATTCCAGCGTATCCTAGGGGAGAAAAAAGAAAATTCAATTTACACAGTTTCTTATTATTCTAAGATTGCAAACTCTGTCCAGTTTTCCTTTCAGCAGAATACTAATTCAATTCCTGCTGTATGTTCCTGAGATGAAATTTTAGATCATCTGTACTAATACTTTAATACACAGCTTCTCTCATGAAGAGCTTGCAGTCCAGTTTTGATGACAAGCTACATGCATTTTTTAGTGAGTGTTACATGTAAGGCCAGATTTAAGTAATGAGACCAAGCAGTTTAAATACCAGATGATGACTCCATAGTTGGCATGGTCTATATCTTTAGCCTGTTGACATTCTTGATTCTTTTTTATGGTGTATCACTTTTTTACAGTGATATGATGTTTATGACGTGAAATGATGACATTCCAAGGTGGAAGAAAATGTACCATTTTTATATGGCTTCAAGGGCATAGAGACCCTTCTACAAGAAGAGGATGATATGAGACCAAAAAGGAAACTGTCAGCAGGAGGAAAGAATAGATTCAAAAAACAGCAGGATGAGACAGTTCAGCGGTTAAGACTTCACCTTCGAATACAAGGGGTGTGGGTTCAATTACTATTCAGGGAATTAAGATCCCACATGCTTCATGGCCAAAAAACCAAAACATAAAATAGAAGCAGTGTTGTAACAAATTCAATAAAGACTTGAAAAATGATCCACATCAAAAAAATAAAATTAAAAATAAAAAGGACAGCATGAAGCCTGGACCTTACTCCTTCCCTATATCAGTTTTGCTTTGACTGTCTCTTGGGTCTTCATACTTTTTCATGAAGATATGAAATTCTTTGGAAGATTCGTCTTTCACATGTAAATAGAAAATTGGTTCAAGTCACAAAGGGAAAATAAACAGCACCCCTGCCTAAGTTTTCCTTTGATTTTAATGGCTTCCTCCTTCTCAGTCTCTCACCTTCTTTGACCATGTTCTTTCTTTCAATTTCTTATGTGTCTAGCACTCCTCAAAGAGCTGCAGCTTGGCCTCTAATTCCACCACTTCACTGGCACTGCAGTTGCCAAAATGAGCAGAGATCCTCTGGCTGATAAACCCCAAGAACTTTTGAGCCTTCACTCTCTTGACTTCTCTGCCAATTTTATTCCCACTGACCTTTTTGAAATTCTCTCTTTCCTTGTCTTCCAGGAACTTCAATCTGATTGAATCTCCTGGTACCCTTTTCCCTTCCTTGTCTTTCTCTCTTTCTCCCTCCTTCCTTTCCTTCCTTTCTTTCTTTTCTTTTTCCTTCTGTCTGTTGTTTAAGTACAAACCCCCTTCCCTGCCTCCACCAAAATTCTATTCAGAATTCTTTTCTTCCTAATTCACTTAATTTCCAGGATTAAGCTATGGTCTTCAGCCCAGTGACTCATATCTCTTCTGCCTCCAGCCTAGACATCTCTCCCTAGTCTGCATCTGTACATCCAACTGGACCACTCTACTTTGTGGGCTTTCACCCTTGACCCCAGTCAGGATGGCAGAACCTAACTTCTCTGCTTCTCTTGCCCCATTCCACTTCTCCACATCTCTGTCCAACCCTTCTGTGCATTATGCAGGATCTACCTAGACACTAAATGCATCCCTCTCCCTTTCTGAAATGAAAATCTCATTATAATTCAAATTGAGCCACTTCCTAGCTGTCTGACCTTCAGCATTACTTAACTTCTGTGTCTCTCAGTTTTCTTATTTGTATAATGGAAAAAATAATAGCACCTGCCTCACAGGAGTGTTGTGAAAATAATAAATGGCACATTGTAAGTTCTCAGTAAATATTAACTATTTGAGAGTTTGATGTGAGCAGACTCCTCATTGACTTAAAAAAAAAAGGGAAAAAAAACCCTAGATTTCTTAGCATGTGATTTCTTTTGTTGCTTATTTTCAAGTTTTATTCCTTGTCAATTCCTACCCTCTCCTGAGCTCACTTGTGTCTCTTCCCTTTACTGGATCAAGACTTAGCCATGATAATTTCCACTGACCTTCAGAGTGTCGGGGGGAGACCTCTTCTTAGCCTCTTCTCCCCAAGTCTAAATTAGTTTTGCACCATGGGCTCCTAGAGAGCCATGATCTTAGAGGTTGTGTGGCCATTGTGTGTATATCTTTAAACTACCAGCTTCTTTGTGGTAGAGGATGCACCATTTATGTGGGAGTGGTTTTGAGAGACCATCTAACCCTAGGGTGTGGACCACAAAAGAGAATTAACAGTAGGATGCATCAATTATACACCTAGAATTGGCCCTGAATAGAGCCAGCCCTCTTCCTTCCAACATTTAAGCCTGCGATAACAGAAAAGGGGGAAATTTGAAGAGAAGAAAGCAAAAGGAAACCTGGTGCTATCAAGGTAGAGCAAAAACCAAGGTGTGAGGGTGAAAATGGAAGCCAGTTAATAGACTGTTCACAATAGATGAGAGATTTCGTGACCCATAGTGGAGGGACCAACACGGGGGCGGCTGGCAAAAGAGGAGAGTTCATACTAGCCTGCTGATAAATTTGTATAAAATCTTCTGGGGCAAGATTTCAGTATCAAGCATGAGGAAAGGATAATACTGATACATAAATTTGTTATATATAGAAAATTGAGCTATAGAATTGGCATATATACACAGTTTTCTTTTTATTGGTGTATGTTCCATTACAATATTGAATTTCTGCTGTACAGCAAAATGAATCAATCATATGTATACATACATCTCCTCTTTTTGATTAAGTCACCACAGACCATGGAGTAGAGTTTTGTGCTATCGAGTAGGCTCTCATTAGTTTTCTATTTTATACATAGTATCAATATACACAGTCTTAATGAGTCATATTGAATGGTTTGCCTTAGAAACGAACGGAGATCATTCTGTCGTTTTTGAGACTGCATACAGTACTGTATTTCGGACTCTTTTGTTGACCATGATGGCTACTCCGTTTCTTCTAAGGAATTCCTGCCCACAGTAGTAGATATAGTGGTCATCTGAGTTAAATTCACCCATGCCAGTCCATCTTAGTTCGCTGATTCCTAGAATGTCGATGTTCACTCTTGCCATCTCCTGGTTGACCACTTCCAATTTGCCTTGATTCATGAACCTAACATTCCAGGTTCCTATGCAATATTGCTCTTTACAGCATCAGACTTTGCTTCTATCACCAGTCACATCCACAGCTGGGTATTGTTTTTGCTTTGGCTCCATCCCATCATTCTTTCTGGAGTTATTTCTCCACTGATCTCCAGTAGCATACTGGGCACCTACCGACCTGGGAGTGCATCTTTCAGTGTCCTATCTTTTTGCCTTTTAATAATGTTCATGGGGGTCTCAAGGCAAGAATACTGATGTGGTTTGCCATTTCCTTCTCCAGTGGACCACATTCTGTCAGACCTCTCCACCATGACCCATCCATCTTGGGTGGCCCCACATGGCATGGCTTAGTTTCATTGAAATAGACAAGGCTGTGGTCCATGTGATCAGATTGGCTAGTTTTCTGTGGTTATAGTTTCAGTGTGTCTGCCCTCTGATGCCCTCTCGCAACACCTACCATCTTACTTGGGTTTCTCTTACTTTGGACGTGGGATAACTCTTCACGGCTGCTCCAGCAAAGTGCAGCCTTTGCTCCTTACCTTGGACAAGGGGTACCTACTCAAGATGGCCCCTCCTGACCTTGAATGTGGAGTAAGCCCTCTCAGAACCTCCTGTGCCCAGGCAGCCGCTGCTCATTGGACGTGGGGTAGCTCCTCTCGGCCGCCGCCCCCATCCTCGGCCGTTGGGTAGCTCCTCTCTGTTCATTTCCAAGACAAACCATTCAATACCACAGTAATCCAAGTCTATGCCCCGACCAGTAATGCTGAAGAAGCTGAACTTGAACGGTTCTATGAAGACCTACAAGACCTGCTAGAACTAACATCCAAAAAAGATGTCCTTTTCATTATAGGGGACTGGAATGAAAAAGTAGGAAGTCAGGAAACACCTGGCGTAACAGGTAAATTTGGCCTTGGAGTACAGAATGAAGCACGACAAAGGCTAATAGAGTTTTGTCAAGAGAAAGCACTGGTCGTAGCAAACACCCTCTTCCAACAACACAAGAGAAGACTCTACACATGGACATCACCAGATGGTCAACACCAAAATCAGACGGATTATCTTCTTGCAGCCAAAAATGGAGAAGCTCTATACAGTCAGCAAAAACAAGACTGGGAGCGGACTGTGGATCAGATCATGAACTTCTTATTTCCAAATTCAGATGTAAATTGAAGAAAGTAGGGAAAGCCACTAGACCATTCAGGTATGACCTAAATCAAATCCCTTATGATTATACAGTGTAAGTGACAAATAGATTTAAGAGACTAGATCTGATAGACAGAGTGCCTGATGAACTATGGACAGAGGTTCGTGACATTGTACAGGAGACAGGGATCAAGACCATCCTCATGGAAAAGACATGCAATAAAGCAAAATGGCTGTCTGAGGAAGCCTTACAAATAGCTGTGAAAAGAAGAGAAGTGAAAAGCAAAGGAGAAAAGGAAAGATATTCCCATCTGAATGCAGAGTTCCAAAGAATAGCAAGGAGAGATAAGAAAGCCTTCCTCAGCGATCAGTGCAAAGAAATAGAGAAAAACAACAGAATGGGAAAGCCTAGAAATCTCTTCAAGAAAATTAGAGATTCCAAGGGAACATTTCATGCAAAGATAGGCTCGATAAAGGACAGAAATGGTATGGACCTAACAGAAGCAGAAGATATTAAGAAGAGGTGGCAAGAATACACAGAAGAACTGTACAAAAAAGATCTTCATGACCCAGATAATCACGATGGTGTGATCACTCACCTGGAGCCAGACATCCTGGAATGTGAAGTCAAGTGGGCCTTAGAAAGCATCACTATGAACAAAGCTAGTGAAGGTGATGCAATTCCAGTTGAGCTATTGCAAATCCTCAAAGATGATGCTGTGAAAGTGCTGCACTTAATATACCAGCAAATCTGGAAAACTCAGCAGTGGCCACAGGACTAGAAAAGGTCAGTTTCATTCCAATCCCAAAGAAAGGCAATGCCAAAGAATGCTCAAACTACCGCACAATTGCACTCATCTCACACGCTAGTAAACTAATGCTCCAAATTCTCCAAGCCAGGCTTCAGCAATACGTGAACCATGAACTTCCAGATGTTCAAAACGCTTTTAGAAAAGGCAGAGGAACCAGAGATCAAATTGCCAACATCTGCTGGATCATCGAAAAAGCAAGAGAGTTCCAGAAAAACATCTATTTCTGCTTTATTGACTGTGCCAAAGCCTTTGACTATGTGGATCACAATCAACTGTGGAAAATTCTGAAAGAGATGGGAATACCAGACCATCTGACCTGTCTCTTGAGAAACCTATATGCAGGTCAGGAAGAAACAGTTAGAACTGGACATGGAACAACAGACTGGTTCCAAATAGGAAAAGTAGTACATCAAGGCTGTATATTGTCACCCTGCTTATTTAATTTATATACAGAGTACATCATGAGAAATGCTGGGCTGGAAGAAACACAAGCTGGAATCAAGATTGCCGGGAGAAATATCAATAACCTCAGATATGCAGATGACACCACCCTTATGGCAGAAAGTGAAGAAGAACTAAAGAGCCTCTTGTTGAAAGTGAAAGAGGAGAGTGAAAAAGTTGGCTTAAAGCTCAACTTTCAGAAAACTAAGATCATGGCATCTGGTCCCATCACTTCATGGGAAATAGATGGGGAAACAGAGAAAACGGTGTCAGACTTTATTTTTTGGGGCTCCAAAATCACTGCTGATGGTGATTGCAGCCATGAAATTAAAAGACGCTTACTCCTTGGAAGGAAGGTTATGACAAACCTAGATAGCATATTTAAAAGCAGAGACATTACTTTGCCAACAATGGTCCGTCTAGTCAAGGCTATGGTTTTTGCAGTGATCGTGTATAGATGTGAGAATTGGATGGTGAAGAAAGCTGAGCACCGAAGAATTGATGCTTTTGAACTGTGGTGTTGGAGAAGACTTTTGAGAGTCCCTTGGACTGCAAGGAGATCCAACCAGTCCATCCTAAAGGAGATCAGTCCTGGGTGTTCATTGGAAGGACTGATGTTGAAGCTGAAACTCCAATACTTTGGCCACCTGATGCGAAGAGTTGACTCATTGGAAAAGACCCTGATGCTGGGTAGGATTGGGGGCTGGAGGAGAAGGGGATGACAGAGGATGATATGGTTGGATGGTACCACTGACTCAATGGACATGGGTTTGGGTAGACTCTGGGAGTTGGTGATGGACAGGGAGATCTGGCGTGCTGCGATTCATGGGGCGCAAAGAGTCGGACACGACTGAGCAACTGAACTGAACTGAACTGAATGAGTCATAGTATTTTTTGATTTAACATGTGTGTGTGTGGTGCCATATTTGAAAGCATGCTATATATACATTTTAATGTATTTTGATAATAAGAGTAGCACAGTGTTTATTATATAAATATTAGGAATCAAAGAAACATAACTCTTACATGAAATGGGATTAAAAACCGAGTTGGATGTGAGGAAGTGGAGGTAGATGATATAGCCAACTTTGTAGGCAAGCTTGACCATAAGAGGAAGCATTGTGTGGTAGTGATTGTCATCCAGAGAGAGGAGGGCAGTACCTGAAACCAAGTGTGGACTTTCTAAATATGAGAGATTTTATAGCCCACTTATTAAATGATGCAAATAATTGAGGAAGGAAGGATAAACTGACAATGGCTGGGAAAGGGTGGACACTTCAGGAGTAAAGACCTTGTGTGAATGAGAACAGTGAACTGGACTGGCCCTGGGTAGGTGCATGAGCACAGATGCCAGTGAGTATACAGATGATGATGGTCAGAAAAGGAAGCAGTTCTCAAATCATTATTACTTTTCCTGTGTGCCCTTGAGTTCAGATAAGTTCCAGATTTAAGCCTGTCCTTTAGATTGAGAAGGATGGCTCTGAAGAAAGTAAGCCGTGTGCACAGTGACCATTGTTAGGGGCTTTATTTTCAGACAGATTTTTGTGTTCGGGATCTGAAAATTTCTATCAGGTCTGGGACCCCCATAGGGTTAGCTGATGGTGGATAAGAACACAGGCTCCAGACTGGACTCTGATGCTGGGACCCAGGCTCCGTCACCAACTGGCTATGTCAACTTGAATCAGGCACTTGGCCCTTTCTACCTGAGTGCTTCTATTGCAACGTGGAGATTAAAGATGACCCTACTCATAGGCGGGATAAGGAATAATCGAGAAAACTGTAAATTGTGTAGAATATATATTTTTTTGCCTACACAATGTTGGTTATTGTTTCACTCTCTACACTTTCATTTCCATCTGTAATATGGGATTGTTGTGAGAATAGGAAAGATATGCTATACAATGTCTCAGCGTTACAGCAAGTGAGTGTCAGAGAGAAGAGAAATGTGAGTGAAAATCAGGATAGCCAGAGATTTGTTGTTGTTCACTCAGTCCATCCGACTCCTTGCAACCCCGTGGACTGCATCACGCCAGGCTTCCCTATCCTTCACCATCTCCCAGAGCTTGTTAAAACTCATGTCCATCAAGTCAGTATTGCCATCCAACCATTTAGCCCCCTGTTGTCCCTATCTCCTCCTGCCTTCAATATTTTCCAGCATCAGGGTCTTTTCTTGTGAGTCAGCTCTTTGCATCAGGTGGTCAAAGTATTGGAGTTTCAGCTTCAACATCAGTCCTTCCAATGAATATTCAGGACTGATTTCCTTTAGGATGGACTGGTTGGATCTCCTTGCAGTCCAAGGGACTCTCAAGAGTCTTCTCCAACCCCACAGTTCAAAAGCATCAATTCTTTGGCGCTCAGCTTTCTTTATACTCCAGGTCTTAACATCCATACATGACTACTGGAAAAACCATAGCTTTGACTAGACGGATCTTTGTCAGTAAAGAAATGTCTCTGCTTTCTAATCTACTGTCTAGGTTTGTCATAGCTTTTCTTTCAAGGAACAAGCATCTTTTAATTTCATGGCTGCAGTCACCATCTGCAGTGATTTTGAAGCCCAAAAAGATAAAGTCTGTCACTGTTTCCATTGTTTCCCCGTTTATTTGCCCTGAAGTGATGGGACCAGATGCCATGATCTTTGGTTTGGTTTTTTTTTTTTTTTTTTTTTGCATATATGATTCGTTGATTTTCTTTCTTTCTTTTTTTTTTTTTAATTTTATAAATTTATTTATTTTAGTTGGGGGCTAATTACTTACAATATTGTAATAGTTTTTGCCATACATTGACATGAATCAGCCATGGGTTTACATGTGTTCCCCTTCCTGGACCCCCCACCCACCTCCCTCCCCATCCCATCCCTCTGGGTCATCCCATTGCCCCGGCCCTGAGCCCTTGTCTCATGCACTGAACATGGAATGGTGTTCTGTTTCACATATGATAATATACATGTTTCAATGCTATTCTCCCAGAACGTCCCACCCTCACCTTCTCCCTCAGAGTCCATAAAATTGTTCTATGCATCTGTGTCTCTTATTCTGTCTTGCATATAGGGTTATCATTACCATCTTTCAAATTCCATATATATGCATTAGTATACTGTATTGTTGTTTTTCTTTCTGGCTGACTTCACTCTGTATAATGGGCTCCAGTTTCATCCATCTCAGTAGAACCGATTCAAATGTATTTTTTTAATGGCTGAGTAATATTCCATTGTGTATATGTACCACAGCTTCCTTATCCATTCGTCTGCTGATGGACATCTAGGTTGCTTCCATGTCCTGGCTATTGTAAACAGTGCTGCGATGAACATTGGGGTACATGTGTCTCTTTCAATTCTGGTTTCCTCGGTGTATATGCCCAGCAGTGGGATTGCTGGGTCATATGGCAGTTCTATTCCCAGTTTTTTAAGGAAATGCCATGATCTTTGTTTTTTGAATGGTGAGCTTTAAGCTAGCTTTTTCACTCTCCTCTTTCACCTTCATCAAGAGGCTCCTTAGTTCCACTTTGCTTTCTACCATAAGGGTGGTGTCATCTGCATATCTGAGGTTATTGATGTTTTTCTTGGCAATCTTGATTCTAGCTTGTGCTTCATCCAGTCTGGCATTTCACATTATGTATTCTGAGTATAAGTTAAGTAAACATGGTGACAATATACAGCCTTGACAGATTTCTTTCCCAATTTGGAACCAGTCCATTGTTCCATGTCCAGTTCTGTTGCTTCTTGACCTGCACACAGGTTTTGCAGGAGGCAGATAAGGTGATCTGGTACTCCCATGTCTTTAAGAATTTTCCACAGTTTGTTGTGATCCACACAGTCAAAGGCTTCAGTGTAGTCAATGAAAAAGAAATAGATGTTTTCCTGGAACTCTCTTGCTTTTTCTAAGATCCAACAGATGTTGGCAATTGGATCTCTGGTTCCTCTGCTTTCTCTAAATCCAGGTTGTACATCTGGAAGTTCTCTGCTCATGTACTGTTGAAGCCTGACTTGGAGAATTTTGAGCATTAGTTTGCTAGCATGTTATATGAGTGCAACTGTGCAGTTGTTTGAACATTCTTTCACATTGCCGTTCTTTGGAATTGGAATGAAAACTGACCTTTTCCAGTCCTGTGGCCACTGCTGAGTTTTCCAAATTTGCTGGCATATTGAGTACAGAACTTTCACAGCATCATCTTTTAGGATTTGAAATAATTCAACTGGAATTCCATCACCTCCACTAGCTTTGTTCATAGTGATGCTTCCTAAGGCCCACTTGACGTCGCACTCCAGGATTTCTGGCTCTAAGTGAGTGATCATACCATTGTGGGTTATTTGGGTCATGAAGATCTTTTTTGTATAGTTCTGTGTAGTCTTGCCACCTCTTCTTAATATCTTCTGCTTCTGTTAGGTCCATACCATTTCTGTCCTTTATCGAGCCCATCTTTGCATGAAATGTTCCCTTGGTATCTCTAAGTTTCTTGAAGAGATCTCTAGTCTTTACCATTCTATTGTTTTCTTCTACTTTGCATTGATCACTGAGGAAGACTTTCTCATCTCTCCTTGCTATTCTTTGGAACTCTGCATTCAAATGGATATATCTTTCTTTTTCTCCTTTGCCTTTAGCTTCTCTTCTTTTCTCAGCTATTTGTAAGGCCTCCTCAGACAACCATTTTGCCTTTTTGCAGTTCTTTTTCTTGGGGAAGATTTTGATCACTACCTCATGTACAATGTAATGAACCTCCATCCATAGTTCTTCAGGCACTCTGTCTATCAGATCTAATCCCTTGAATCTATTTGTCACTTCCACTGTATAATCATAAGGGATTTGATTTAGGTCACACCTGAATGGCCTTGAGGTTTTCCTTCCTTTCTTCAATTTAAGTCTGAATTTTGCAATAAGGAGTTCATGATCTGAGCCACAGTCAGCCACCAGTCTTGTTTTTGCTCACTGTATAGAACCTCTGTATCTTCACCTTCCAAGAATATAATCAATCTGGTTTCAGTATTGATCATCTGGTTATGTCCATGTGCAGAGTCTTCTTTTGTGTTGTTGGAAGAGGGTGTTTGCTATGACCAGTGGCTTCTCTTGGCAAAACTTTTTATTCTTTGCCCTGCTTCATTTGTACTCCAAGGCCAAATTTTCCTGTTATTCCAGGTATCTCTTGATGTCCCACTTTTGCATTCTAGTCCCCTGTGATGAAAATGACATGTTTTTTTGATGTTAGTTCTAAAAGGTCTTGTAGGTCTTCATAGAACCATTCAACTTCAGCTTCTTCAGCATTAGCAGTTGCAGCATAGACTTGAATTACTGATATTCAATGATTTGCCTTGGAAAGGAACAGAGATCATTATGTTGTTTTTGAGATTTCACCCAAGGACTGGGAAATGCATCCCACTCCAGTACTCTTGCCTAGAGAATTCCTCGACAGAGGAGCCAGGCAAGCTGCAGTCCATGGGATCACAGAGTCGGACAGGACTATGTGACTAGCTTTCACTTTTACTGCATTTCTGACTCTTTTGTTGACTATGAGGGCCACTCCTTTTTTTCTAAGGCATCTTGCCCACAGTAGTAGATATAGCAGTGGTCATGTAAATTAAATTCACCCATTCCAGTCCATTTTAGTTTGGTGGTTCCTAAAATGTCGATGTTTACTCTTGCCATCTCATTTGACCACTTCCAATTTACCTTGATTCATGGACATAACATTCCTGGTTCCTATGCACTATTGTCCTTTACAGCATTGGACTTCACTTCCACCACAGACACATCCACAACTCAAAATTTTCAGAGATTGGGAATTTTCAAATGAAGATTGGGAGAGAGAAATAGACTTGTGATTTGAAGGCAGTTTTTAGGACTTATTTTGTAACAGAATGGAACCCAATTAAAGGCTGATTATTGGCTAGGGCCAGCCTTTCGATTGGGGCTGCTAAGTTTGATAAAAAGTGATTCATTTTCACTTCACTAAAGGTGAGGGGAGATTGTGTGTGTGCATGGGCACATTATAAAGCAAATATCTGCAGAGGCTCAGTTATTGTAATGAGTTTTTATATTGGTAAGTGACATTAATTACCACATTATATCAGAGTATCTGAACAAGTACACTAGAACAGTTAAAAATAAGTAAGCTAAATTTATTTAATTAAATTTACTGTGTTTTGTAGCATCATGCACACAATTTAAAAATAATGTATTAAAATATATATCCATTAGGTTTTGATTTCCAAGTGAAACACAAGAATCATGAGGGCAAACCTAGCACAGTGCCTGGTACACTATAGCTTCTGGAAATGATGGGTGAATAAATGGATGAATAAATGCCATATTTACAACTTGTGTGATTTATTTTGGAGATCTCCCTCCTATAAAAAAAGTAGCTAACACATTCTATTTATTTCCTTACAAACAAATGTAATACAAAATGGTGCTTCATGATGGAAATACAGATAGTTAGGGACTTTCATATGAGTTGGTGTATCTGATCAAAGAATAAAGGCAGGGCATTATAAAACGCATGTAAGGTAAGTGTAGATAGAATTGCGTTCCAGGCAAGAAAACATTTTGGTACCGAATAATATAATTAAGTATCATCTGAAGCAATGTTTAATGTGCTTCAAGATGAAAATACTCTTAGGAGAAACCAAGGAAGGGAAGAGTTAAAGCTGGAAGCCAAGGAGCATTGCACAAGGCACAGGGAGGGACGTTCAGGGAAGCTTCAGCAGTAGGCTTGGCTAAGACAGAGGCAAGAGCCTCCATCCATCCTTCTTTCTCTGTCCCTCAGCTGGCCCCCAGAACTAGAACATCAGAGACTCGAGTTGCTAACTCTAGTACTCTCTGAGTGGAGTACAGAGATAGTAGTACTCAAACTGTGGCCCGTTGTTCATCAGCATCACCTGGGAACTTGTAAATGCAACATCTCAGACCCCCTATCAACCCTACTGAATCAGAATTGGTAGATAACAAATTCTGCAGGTAATTCACATTAAATCACAAATTAAATTTTGGAAAGTATTGGCACAGACATTTGAAATGTGGGCTTTAATGCTATATGATCTGAATTCAAATCCCCATTCCACCACGGGCAAGCTAATTTTCTGATCTTGTTTTATCATCTGTACTCTGTAGTTAGAAGCACCCCATAAATACTATTATGTAAAGTTAGATTTTTACATGCAAAGTCTTTATGTAGTGCCAGCCCTTTAGTAAGCATTCGATACATCTTAGATATTTTTCCTTATTTCCCTCTGCTTTCTCAGTCTTATCCTCAGCATAAACCTGCAGATAAATACAATCATCTTTCTGCTTTTCCTTCCACCACTAAAAGTTTTTTCTACTTGCATTACTACAGACAAGGCACTTACCTTCATTGAGCCTCGTTTTTCTCCTCAGTAGTGTGGGATGGCCACATCATCCTATATCAGACTTGTGAAAATCAAGTGAAGTGATTCGTAAGACAGCATTTTGTTCATTGTAGAAATTATCATAATACACTTCACATATTCATCTGAAGATGAGAGGCTAAGTAGCATATGATGCTGAATTAGATCATTTATAATAATGCTTGGTATCAGTGACGGATAGAGGCCATTCCCTCTTTGATAGGAAAAGAGGTGGACTCTGGTTGCAGATGAGGTGGAGATGAAATTGATTCCCTCATCAGAAACAGAGGCCTCTGTATATAGATCCCAGAAAATCTATTGCCAAAAAATGATCTAGATTTATAATAGGTGCACTTAAGCATTTTGTGCTTTACCTTCATAGCAGCAGAAAATGAGACACATTTACTTAAAGAGTAAGGCAAACTTTAACAACTGGGAGTCAAGGAAAGTTTCAAAGGAGGATCAGAGAAGGGGACTGTTGCATCTGGTTGTATGTCAGCAGGGCTTCTGAGACAGATTTTTATGGCTGGCCTTGGTGGAGATAGAATCTTGAAAGGCAGTTACAGTGCAGTTTTCTTGGAGGGAGTAGTGTGAGAACAAGCAGAACCAGAAAAGCCTGAAGCACATGAAGGAAGGGTAAAAAAAATCTACTTTGGGAAGTCCAGATTACAAAGGATTGGAAAGGAAAAATGAATGGCGAAGGTAGGTGTGGGTCAGATTCTGAAGGACCTTGATTGCGCAATTCCCAATTTCTGTTTTCATGGTGAGTCATAAATTATTTTGGAGGTGGGAACTGACATGATCAGGGAGGTGTCTCAGAACATTTACCTGGCATCCAAGGGTAAGTTGATGTAAATCAGGAATGAGTAGGGAGAGTAACTCAGAGCAGATATCTTGTGGCCCAGGGGAAGTAATAAGACCCTGAGCTGGGTTTGTTACACTGGGAATGAAAAGGAAAGAACAGTTTGGAACCGATGCCTTTCTAACAGGTTTAGGTTGACTCTTTCATGTCAGCAAGAAACCTCAATATTAGAGAAAACCAAAAATGATTCATCTCATAGTAGGCGTTGTTCTTGCCAAGTTCCATCTCTCGGTATATTTTTTTTTTACGTTAGTGTGAGTAGATGTGCAAATATACTGGTTAGTTTTTCTATTATTTTTATGTTCCAGTGCAGGGAAAGAGAAAAAGGAAGAATTCTATTCATGTGTCATACTCTTGAGACTTATGGTAGTTTACTAATTATAAGTTCTATTGTCTTGATCTCAAAAGGCACTCAGGAGCTGAACCAAGTATAGTAAGGTCTCCCAGACCCCGCTTATTACCCAGCTGCAAAATTTGTAGCCGAAATGTCAGGCTGCCTTAGTATTTTTGCAGGCCAAAAGGCTAAGCGAAGTCAAGTCAAATTTTTTCTTGTTTCTCTTGAAAATTTGCAGGATCTAACAATAGAGTTCAAGTCAGCTTCAGAAACTCTGATCCCTTTAACCTCCTGGACTGTTGGCTGAGCCTGGTTACTTCCCATCTGTTGAATGAGGGATAATCATGCTTTCATCTCTTCCTGCCTTTCTGAGAAAGTCTTTTTGAGCTCCTTGGTTTCAAGATGTTTTTGTAGAGTCAAAGATTAAATATACTTCGGATGTACTCATATACATGGCCATGGGCCAGTTTCAGCCTTGGTGTAATGCATTAGAGTGAGGATATCTGCCTTCATCTCACTTTACTCTCAGAATTTTGTGCCTGGCTGCCTTCTCATCTCTAAAGTTAATTCATTAACTTGCACAATCAGGCATGATATCAGTGTCATCTTGAAATATCTTCTCTGTAAGTCTTTCTAAAGGCTTCCTGAGTAATATGGAATGAAACAATTGATTTAATGCCACCCCTTTTTGGGAAAAATAAATAGTAAAAAATGTAAAGAAAAAGAACTGATACATAAAAATATTGATGTAAGGATTATAAGTGATTTTTTTAATTTTAGAATTTATAATGAACAATTATTACTTACCTGAGTTTTAAAAAAACTATTACTAAAATGCTTTTTCTAATTGTAGTCATTGTACTTCATTTTTATAACTTCTTTGCTTTATTTCTAAAAGACATATCCTTGAAATGTTTTTTGATGATTGCCTACATCAGAGTTATTTTCTTCTATAGCGATGGTTCTCAAATTTTAGGATTTCAAAATAACTTAGGAAGCTGAGAGAGAATTATGAATTTGCAGTTTTGAAAATGGCAATCCCTTAAAGCTGCTAACCTTTGCTGACAACATTTGTAAGGGAAGGATGTTATAATACTATACTTTTTTTATTTTAAAGGATTTAAGAATAAAATGGGCCCTTTCACAAGAAATGCCATAGGTATATTTGCACCAACATTTATGCATGGTATATTTATATATGTATATACTATTTCAAGTATATCAACTTCAAGTATATATATGTATAAACATATCATGCATAATTGTTGGACCATAAAGAAGGTAAAGTGCTAAAGAATTGAAGCCTTTGAACTGTGGTGCTAGAGAAGACTCCTGAAAGTCCCTTGGATAGCAAGGAGATCAAACCAGTCAGTCTTAAGGGAAATCAATCCTGAACACTCATTGGAAGGACTGATGCTGAAACAGAAGCTCCAGTATTTTGGTCTTCTGATGCGAACAGCCAATTCATTGGGAAAGTCCCTGATGCTAGGAAAGATTGAGGGCAGATGGAGAAGAGGGCATTAGAAGATGAGATGGCTGAATGGCACCTCCAATGCAATGGACATGAACTTGGGCAAATTTCAGGAGATAGTGAGGAACAGGGAGGCCTGGTGTGCTGCAGTTCATTGGGGTCGCAAAGTCAAACACAACTGGGCAACTGAACAACAACAAAATACTATTTCAAATCCATTAAACTTCTATTTAATGACATTATACCAGATAAATTATTTTGGAACCAACCATTTTACAGTGGAATATGAAGAGGAGCTAGAATACCTAAAAGTCTCAATGTTCTTTCTATAATTTTATTGCCATTATAAAATTATCTGAATTTACACAGGATGTTGAGAAAACACAAACAATAGACTCTTATATTATTGCACTCAATTTGGAACGTTTCCAGTAGATTGAGAGAAACCAAGGTGTACCAACCACCCTGCCAAAATTTTTCCACTACAGAGCCTTGAATTAAGAACTGAGATGACTAACTAACAAGGTGAGCTCAGCAGTTATGGGCCCTGATGATTCAACACAGAGAGGTCAGCAGCTTATATGAACTGTTCATCAAGATTGCTACCAGAATAGGCATTTGAGAAGCCCTTTTCTTCCTTAATTGCCTTTTATACTCTAATATTTTTTTCTCAGTCAGAAATATGTATTAGGTACTAAATCTCATGATAAAACCCTTTTAACTCCCATTTGGTTCTGTGATTTAAAGTATGGACACTGGACCTCAGAAAATGTTCACACTGGTAGGTTGCCTTTTATTAAAATAAAGCAAAATCACATGACAAATATCATCTGTCTCCACTACTCTTGGTTGCTTTGTGGGCTTAATGTGTCCTTTAAATAACTAATATATCTATTTTCTTCCTCCTACATTCCTTGGAGAGAAATTGTGAGATTTATCTTCTTACTCTGACAGCTTTGTTATTGCATACTTACTGAAAAGCTGAGAACAATGGGCTATACTTCATTGGGGTTATTTTAAGGGCTCTAGTATGTGCTTCTTAGTAAATCTTAATTTGAAATTCTTAATATGCTTTGTTTATGGGTTGCTCAAATAAGGAAAAGTTCCTGGATTAGGAGTTAAATACTTAAAAGTGCTGAGACCACCTATTGCAATCTACTCTTTTTTTTTTTTTTGATGAGTGATTAACTCTGGTTTTCAAACAGTGAGATGAATATATTATAGTAAAATAAATCTGTAGCTTTACCATGGGCTTCCTCTTTCACTATACAATTCTAATACCATCTGTGCTGGATTTATAAATAGTTTTTATTTCTCATACTAACTAGGAGATTGAATAATGGGGCTTGTGTTGAAAGGCATCCTGAGGCTTCTTTGGGCTCAACCAGAAAGAATGTCAAGATTGATTCATGATATCTACTGCAACTTGAAGGTATCAGCCTGAGTGCCAGAGGGTTGCCACTCCTAATTTGAGATAACATGTTTAAGCTGCACTCCATAACTGATCATTTATTTGTGTTGTTCTCTAAGTTCTTTCTGCAAATTGAAACTTTCAATTTCATTATGTTTGCTCAGAAAGCCTGGGGTATTAGTATCCAATAAATAATAGCTGTTTGATTAATGAATGTGAAAATTATCAAATGTATTGGCACCTAGAAATGGTCAAGTTGGCTTCCTCAAAATAATTTTACTGACTTCGATTTTCAGTTAAGTACATTTATTCTCAATCCACTGTATGAAAACACTAGTCCAGTCTAACTTCTTTTTTCTCCATGGCTGTTTTATGATTCTGCTCAAGGTTATCGTCGCTTCACAGGTGTGTCTTCATCTTCTGTTTCAAATTCTTAATTTTGTATTTGTCCTCTGCTGCTTATGTATCCAAGTAAGCCTTTGTTCTACCATTGTCCTGTGTCCCTCCTGGGCTCTTGTAGCTCAATTGTTCCCAAGATTTCTCATAACTGCCATATTTCTCATCCTCTTGTCGGGACCCTTTCTCATCCTCTGGAGCCTTTCTCGTCCTCTTGTCTGGAGCCTTATGCTCCCTATATACATCTACCAGTCTCTCCTATTTCAGTATAAACTACACTTCATCTTACTGGCTCTGTGTCTTACCTCCACCTTTCATCCTATTTTTCCGCTCTTAATGGTGCTTCTCTAGCCTCTAGACCTTCTTTCTCCCAAGAGCCTTTATTTGTTTTTTTGCCAGCCATGTGGCATGTGGAATCTTAGTTCCCCAACCAGGGCTCGAACCTGCATGCCCTGCATTCAAAGTGTGAGATTTTAACCACTGGACAACCAGGGAAGTCCCTCAAGAGACTTGATATGATGATGGAAGTATTCTATATCAGTGCAGTGGCCATTAAGCCCTTGTGGTAATTAAACACTTGAAATTTAACTAATATGACTAGAAGAAATTGTTTTTTAATTCTTTACATTTAAAATTAAACCATTCCTATGTGGAAAATGGCTACACTATTAGACAATGGGTCAACTTTCTTACCCACAGAACACAGAATTTTATTTGAATCTATCATCTCATTTCTCCAAGTGTAACTGGTACTGTTCCAAAATATGTGGAAGAGAAGTTAAGTCATTACATACAGTAGATACTTGAGGGCATTAGAACTTTATTCTCTATGCTTAGGTAACTGAAGTTTTTCTTTCCTGCCCATTGGAAGACGAAGTTGAAATATCTGTCATTTGCAAAGGTCACCAGCATCTCTAAAAGGCAGTCAGCTTCCATTTCTCATTTCTGCCTCCTAATCTCTACTTGAATCAAATTGACCACTGTCCTCCAAATGTTCCTTTTGCTTTTCTACTTCTCAGCCCAGTACTGTGCTATATCCTCAGTCTTTTATATTTTTATTCCTCTCTTCATTTTCCAAACTATGTATGTTCTTCAAGGCTCACATCTTAGATTTTCTCAGAAGCTTCCACAAACCAAATTAAGCCTATGAAAAGTGGAATCCTCCAGCTTTTAAAAAATGTATGTCAAGTATTGAGGTTTTTTTCTGTATTCCAGCAAAGATAGAGTGACTTATAATAATAATAGATTAATATTTGTTGAAGTCTTATGTGCCAGATCCTCTTCTTAGCTCTGTGTGTGCAGGATTCATTTACTTCTCATAAGTACTCAGTGCAATAGATTTTGTGTGTGTGTGTATGCATGCACACACACTCAGTTGTGTCTGACTCTCTGTGGCCCCATGGACTGTAGTCTGGGAGGCTCCTCTGTCCGTGGAATCCTCCAGGCAAGTATAGTGGAGTGGGTTGCCATTTCCTTCTCCAGAGGATCTTCCTGACCCAGGGATCAAACTCATGTCTCCTGTGTCTCCTGTATCTGCAGGCGGGTTCTTTACCAGCTGAGCCATTGGAGAAGATATTACTTCTCTGATATTACTAATATAATATTAGGAATTATATATATAACTAATATTTATATATAAATATATACATTATTAATATTTTATATAAATATATATTACTAATATATGTTATTATTACTATTTACTAATAATATATATTACTAATATATATTCTAATATTTACATAACTAATATAATATAATATAATAGATGTTACTAGTATATAAATTTTACAGATGAGGAAACTTGAGGTGTCTAAAAGTACCATCCCCAGGCCTGCTGATTAGTAAATGACAATAAAGTCCTGCTCTCATGGGACACTTGACAGTTCTTCATATTCCTCAAGAGTACTAATGGATTTATAGTTCTTTTCTATTCTTTCTTACCTTTTTGTCACTAAGCATCTCATAGATGATAGCATCACTGACATGATGGATGAGAATTTGAGCAAACTCTGGGAGATAGTGGAGGATAGAAGAGCCTGGCACACTGCAGTCCACAGTTGATAAGAGTAGGATGCAACTTAGAAACTGAACAACAATAGCAACATCTCAGAGATTCACGCCTTTCCTTCCCGGTAACTTTCTAAGCTCCTAAAATAGGGACCAAGCTGTTTGTCCCTTTGTGTTCAGCAAGAACTTAATGTCATATTGTAGGCAAATAGTCCCCAGACTACAGATATGGCTCATTCATACCCTCTGAAATCATTTTATTATCTACGCAATTCACACCCCAAATATTTTAATGGAAGAGTGCAGTGAATAATATCAAACTGTAGTACATTACCATACAATGGAATATTATTCAGTAAGAAAGAGAAAGAGCTCTCAAAGTCATGGAGCAATCTCAGATGCATAGTGCCATGTGGAATAAGCTAGTGTAAAAAGCTACATGCTGTGAGATTCCAAATACACAACTTTCTGGAAACAGTAAAACAAAGGAGACAGTAAAAACATTAGTGGCTGCCAAACGTTCAGGGAGACGAAGGAGTGAGTGATGAATAGAGCTCGGGGGTGGGGGTGGGGGGCTAGGGCAGTGAAACTATTCTGTGGGATAACGTCATGGTTAATATATGTGCTCAGTCATGTCTGACTGCGACTCCATGGACTGTAGCCCCCCAGGCTCCTCCGTCCATGGAATTTTTCAGACAAGAATACTGGAGTGGTTTGCCATTTCTGCCTCCATTATATGCCATTATACAATGTTAGAATCCATTAAATGTACAACACAAAGAGTGAACCCTAATGGACGCTATGGATTTTAGTTAATAAAAATGTACAAATATGTGTTTATTAATTTTAACAAATATACACACTCAGGCAAGATGTTACTCATAAGGGAAGTGGAGGATGGGGGTAGCGATGAGAGGGATGCATGCAAATTCCCTGTAGTTTCTCTTCAGTTTTCTGCAGGCCTAAAACGACCCCAAAGAACAAAGTTTATCAGTGAAGATAAATGGAACAAAATGTCTAAGAACACTACATTCTGAGAATAAATGTTCTTACAGGAAACATCTGTTGGAGTTTTAGATAGGCATTTGCGTACTCAGGTACATGGGTGCACTGGGTTACAATGTAAGAAATACATATCTGATTGTGGATAAGAAGTCAAAAATGTTTGAATGCTACTGTTCCAGAGATTATTTTAAATACAAAACGCCTATTTTCCAGCTAATCAAAAGCCATCTTAGAATTCTGGTAATGATTGTAAGCTTGCCTCACTTAAGCAGGGACAGTCTTTTATCCACAGACTTTAGTAGGTATGAAATGTCACTGGTGTAATGTGTCTGTTTTCTAGAATGGTTATACATGATGGTTATAGGATGCTATATAGAAGCCTTTAAGCATGCAATATAACAGAATTAACCCAAAAGGTGTTGGTTCTTGTCAGGATACTTTTCAGCCTTTCCAATTGGGTGTGATAGCTACTTATTCAGGTTTTGGTAAAATATTGGGAGTATCTTGATTTTTTTCAGTGAAATATAGTTGATTTACTGTGCTGTGTTAGTTTCTGGTTACAGCAAAGTGATTCAGTTATATATACATATATACATGTGTGTGTGTGTGTGTGTTCTTTTTCAGATTCTTTCCCATTATAGGTTATTACAGGGTATTGAATATATTTCCTTGTACTACATAGTAGGACATTGTTGTTTATCTATTTTATATGTAGTAGTTTGTATCTGTAGATCTCAGCCTCCTATTTAACCCCTCTCCTTTCTTTCTCCTTGATAACCATAAATTTGTTTTCTATGTCTGTGAGTCTGTTTCTCTTTCATAAATAAGTTCATCTGTGTCTTTTTTTTTTTTTTGGCCATGCCATACAATTTGCAGAATCTTAGTTCCCTGACCAGGGATTGAACCCAAGCCAATACCAGTGAAACAACTGAATTGTAACCACTGGACCACCAGTGAATTCCCTTGTATCATGTTTTAGATTTCACACATAAGTGATATCACATGTTAGTCTTTCTCTGTCTGACATACTTCATTTAGTGTGATAATCTCCAGGTCCATCCATGTTGCTGCAAATGGCATTATTTCATTCCTTTTTATGGCTGAGTAATATTCCATTGTGTACATGTACCATGTCTTCTTTATCCATTCATCTGTTGGTAGACATTTGGGTTGCTTCCATGCCTTGGCAAGTGTAAATACTGCTACTGTGAACATAGGGTTGCATGTATCTTTTTTATTTAGATTTTTGTGTAGATATATACCCAAGAGTAGGATTGTAGGATCATATGGTAACTCTAGTTTTAGTTTTTTAAGGAACGTCCATACTGTTTGCCATAGTGTCTGTATCAGTTTACATTCCCACCAACAGTGTAGGAAGGTTCCTTTTCCTCCACACCCTAACATTTATTATTTACAGACTTTTGATGATGGCCATTCTGACTGGTGTGAAGTTGTACCCTCACTGTAGTTTTGATTTACATTTCACTAATAATTAGCAATGTTGAGCATCTTTTCACAGCCTATTGGCCATCTGTATGTCTTGTTTGGAGAAATGTCTGTTTAGATCTCCTGCCTATTCTTTGATTTTTGTTATTGCTGTTGTTCGTTATTGAGCTGTATGAGCTATTTGTATAGTTTGAAGATTAAGCCCTCGATGTTTGCATCATTTGCAAATATTTTCTCCCAGTATATAGATTGTCTTTTCTTGGTTTTTCTTTTTAATACACCAGAACTGAATTATAACCTCAAAACAATATCAGGCCTTCTTTTTTACAAAATATCTGAAGTAACCTATGAGCATGGAGACTGTATTTGTTCAGTCTCCCTGTTGTCCCCTAACATTGCTCAGAATGCTGCATGTGTGTGTGTGCTCAGTTGTGTCCAACTCTTTGCAAATCCATGGAATATAGCCCACCAGGTTCCTCTGTCCATGAATTTTTCAGGCAGGAATACTGGAGTGGGCTGCCATGCCCTTCTCCAGGGGATCTTCCCAACCCAGGTATCAAACTGGTGTCTCTGGTGTCTCCTGCATTGGCAGGCAGATTCTTTACCACTAAGCCACCTGGGAAGTGCTGCTCAGAATAGGTGCCCAATAAATACAAGTAGATTGATTCAAGTTAGCAGTTTTTGGCAATTGTCATTAAAAAATGCTAGGAGTGTTTATTTCATGATTTTGTTTTTTGTTATAGATTGGCTGTATTTTTTCATTATGGTTTTTCTTTCTTTCTGAATTTTTATGGTGTTCTTTCATTTTTTTTAATTTTTTTTTTTTAATTTTTTTGTATCTCACATGGATTCCCATGTCTGAGAAGCAGAAGGTCGTAGTTTGAGAGCCAGTATGGAGCTGGTGCTGAGATAACTCTGAACTGAGCTGAAAGGGGCCGCTGTCCTGTCTGCTCTGCCTCCTCAAGCTTTTCAACCTCACCTCTTTTGTTCTTCCTTTTTCTTACCCCTTTTTAAAATACATGTCATCCTGAGAGCTTTGACTTTTATCTCAGCAAACTTACAAGAGTATCAAAAGAACTAACGCAATGAATTTTGTCTACAGTCTGCTAAACTCCCAGATCCTATTTAATTCACACTTCTTTTCTTGCATTTGTTTCCCTTGCTGCCCATTCCAAGAGAGGGAAATGTGAATTCTTTCTGTGGCAAATATACTGAAGGTGATCTCAGCACATATCAATGCTATTGTGGTCGATGGAATGGAATCATATGAGAAAGGAAGACTATAAAGTAGTAAATTAATTTCTAGTTTATAGTCTAATTATCTTTAGTCCTATTTATATTATTAAAGAGGAATAAATAGAACCAAAGCCCATGTATGTTAGGTTTCCAAATGAAATAACAAGCTAGTTTTATATCTGGGACTGGAGTTGAGCAATGCCAGTTTACTCTTAAATTTTGTACAATGTCAATCAAAATATATTTATTCTGCAGTTTGTTAATTATAGTGAATCCTTACCAGCAGATGATTCTTTCAGTATTCCTTTAGAGACTTTTTGTAAAAATACAGACTCTTGTGCCCAATCTTAGGCCTCTAGAATTAGAATCTTTGGAGATAAACCAGATATCTTTCTTTCCCTTTGAAAGAAATTCTGGAGAATTTCAGTAAGTTCATCAGCTTAGGGAACCAGTGAGATAAAATCTTAGTAGAATCTTGGGTGATAAGTCAGTCATTTACATATCAGAACAATTTTCTAATGTGTGTGTGTGTGTGTGTGTGTGTGTGTGTGTACATGAAACACTTATAAAGATAACATTTTCTTCTTAGTCATGAAACCAAGTTTCACAAATGTGATACTCAGATTTATCCTCTGGGTCTTGCTTGTGAGTCCTGTGAAGGATTGAAAGCTACCAAAATCCTAATGTTGTCTCCATTTGAAAAAAAATTTTTATGATATCAGGAAGCGGTAGATAAGTATTCACTGATCTGAGAATGCTCTTTGCCTGTAAATATTTACAGAGCCCTTTCTTTCCGAGCATAAAGCAGTATCTTCACTTAAATCGTTCTGTTCAATCTACTCTATTAGTTCATGCACACAGCCTGGAAAGGAAAGTAGCTTTTATTCCGTGTTTGATTTATCACTGATTCAACAGTATCAAAAGCATTTTTTAAATTCCTGCTTGTGTGGCCCTGTTCTTTGCCGTCTACAATGAAAGTTACAAGCACACTGGTCTTGCCTCTTAGAACTAAAGGAGGCCTTCTATATATATCCAAAATATTTTCCAAACATTTTCATTTTTTATTCTGCAACACAGGGAGCAAAACTATCCTTGTTCCTTTGGCAGAGGGACCTGTACCATGCAGAGAGGTTTTGTTCTCCCACACCCCTTGTCTTCAAAATCTCTCCTCGTGAATTCTGAACTCTTTTTCTTCCTCTGTCTCCCATGGAGTCCATGCTGTGGGTTCCCTTCTGGCCACACCAGGCATTTTGCCCAGACCCCTCTCTGCCACCTACTCTTTCTGATGCCCCAGCCACTCTTGCCCCTTCATGTGGATATGCCCTTTCACCCTCCTTGAAGCCCTCCTCTTCTCATGTTTCAGTGTCACGAGACATCGTTGGACAAACCCATGAGGCTTGTAGACAAGACTCATTGTAACTGTGGCTCTTCCTAGCTCCTCAGCACGCTTCCTGTCTGTCTTTCATCATGGCTTAGTCCACTCTTCACTGAAGCTTTGCCAGAAGTTCCCCTTTACTTTTCACCCCTAATTCTTTCTGATCAAAGGTGAATATCCCATCTCCTGCTTCTCTGAGAAACCTAGAGCCTACACATCTTTCCTCAGGTTCTCTTTAACACATCTATCCTTATTCTGCCCCTTTTCGTATCCCTCTCTCTGTCTCTGGAGAAGAAATGCCCCTTCAGCTAAGACATTTCACATTTCCATCTGGACTCTCATCCTATTTCTGGTCTTTGACATCTGCCCTTTTAGCCTATTTCCTGACTTCTAATCCTAGTATTTTAAACATTAAAACTTAATTTTTTCTTACCACAGGAAAAAAATTAGTGGGGGAGGACTTCCCTGGCAGTCCAATGGTTAGGATTTTGTGCTTTCACTGCCGAGGGCCTGAGTCCAACCCAAGTCAAAGAACTAAGATCCTAGGAGCCTCATGGTGCAGCCAAAAAAAAAAAAAAAATAGTATGTTATGTATAGTGACAGACGTTAACTGGACGTATTATGGTGGTCATTTTGCAGTATTTACAAATATTGCATCAGTATGTTGTGCACTTGAAACTCATATAATGCTATATGTTAATTGTACCTCAATAAAAATTTTTAATTAAATTTGTTTTCTTAAGAAGTGTAAAATATTTTCTTGAGCTCACCTGCCTATCTTCTTTTACTCATTCAGAAAGGTTCCAGTGCCATCTGTGTGCTGTATGCCTGGCACTGTCTCCTCCAACTCCCATGTGTTTTCCTGCTTCCTCTTCTTTGTCAGATTCATCAGCATCTCTGCCCTTACCTGCCATCTCCTCTCATCCTTGATTCACTGTCCTTAGCATCTCCTTCTCTTTCACTATCCTGAGACATTGGTCTTAAAGGTTATCAATGAACACTTCTTTTTCCTAACCTGAGCTTTTTTTTTTTTTTCTATTTTTTCTACCTGAAAGCATCTTAGAATTTGAGGCAATTTCTTAACATTGCTGTCAACATCTCAGCATCCTTGAATTCTTCTGCTCTCTCTTGCTGGTTCCTAAGTTTTGGCTGGATTCTGCTTTTCTACCTCCTGCCTCCTGAAATAGTTATTCCCTAAAACTGAGTCTTCAACTCCACTCTTATACTGTCTTAGCTTCCTTTTCTACATCTTTCTTCCCAAGTCACTCTCCCAGGAGCTGTTATACAAATAGGTCATCTTTATATTTTAATCTTTAAATTCTATCCAAACCTTAATTTCTGTATAACTTATTGTTTCTATTGCTGAATGAGTCCCACTCACACCAAATTCAGCATCTCTGAAACACAGATCTATTTACAGTATTTCCTGAAATATACACACACCTTTCCCTTTTTATCTCAGGAGCTATGTCACACAGCTAGAGGCTTCCCAGGTGACACTAATAGTAAAGAACCCACCCACCAATGCAGGAGACATAAGAGACTCGGGTTCATTCCCTGAGTTGGGAAGATCCCCTAGAGGGAGGAGAAGGGCATGACAACCCACTCCAGTATTCTTACCTGGAGAGTCCTGTGGATAGAGGAGGCTGGAGGGCTAGAATCCATAGGTTCGAGTCACAAAGACTCAAACACGACTGAAGTGACTTAGCAAGCACACAGCTGGCAATGTATATATATATTTTAAATCTTATATATTTATTTGACTCTGCCGAGTCTTAGTTGCAGCATATGTGATGTAGTTCCCTGACCAGGGATCAAACCCAGGCCCCATGTGTTGGGAGCATGGAGTCTCAGCCACCAGACCACCAGGGAAGTCTCCTGGCAATGTTTACTGAGATGGATGTCTTTGAAATGGATGCCTTGGCAATCAAAAGCTTGATTCCAGGCACTTATACTGTGGTCAGAAGTCTGGTGACACATTTTCTTCAGCATGTGTCCCTTACATTCCACCCTCACCTGAGCATCTTGTCTATTGTTCTGTGCTGGGTACTTTTCAGTCATCTCTAAAGTGCTGCCAAGACGTTTTCTCATGGTTCCCACGGTAACTACTCCCCACAATTTCTCTATTTCAATGCTCTCAGTTACAGAGTGATAATCATTCAACTTTGGGACAGGTCTTCAGTGTGAATTTTAACTATAAAAGTATAAAGTTCTATTGCAGGAAGGGGGACTTCTTCTACAGCACAAGAGCAAGTTCCTATCTATCACTCAGAAATAAACTGTCCAAGGAGACACACTTGCTAACAAAGCAAGAGACTTTATTGGGAAGAGATGCCTGGGTGGAGAGCAGGAGGGTAAGGGGACTCAGGAGAGCTACTCTGCTCACAGTCTCAGGTTTTAGGGTAATGGGGTGAGTTTCCAGGTTGTCTCTAGCCAATCATCTTGCTTGTCTCATATTTAGTCTGACTGGAGTCCTTCCTGGTGGCACAGACATCTCTCAGCCAAGATGGATTCCAGCGTGAGGGCTTCTGGGAGACTAGCAGACATATTATGGGCTGGCATGTCCTCCCTCCTCTCAGCCAGTCTCAAATTCTCCCAGTTATTTTTCATTGGCAACACTGTAGTTTTTTTATCAAGACCTCCTGTCGTGAGGCGACTCAGGCAAGTGGTTATTGTCATTCCTGGCTAAAGCGGGCATTTTCTGTAAGCAGCTCCCAAACAGTTCCATGAATAAACTGAAGCCAAAAGGGTAGAAGTAATTTTCTCAAGGAAACATTCTGTCATTCTCTCCTGCACGTGCCACCTTCTATAAACGCAGGGGCAGGCACATGCGGAGTCCCCTGATGTATTCTCCGCTGCTGGCCTCCTAACGTTTTCCTACATTTCTCTTCGCCTGAATCCGCTTGTCTTCAGTGTCTTCCTATCAAAACCCGACCCCACTCCACAGGATCTAGCATGAATGAACTTCCTCTGTGTCCTCTTTCAGTGTCTTCCAGGGCCTGGTGGACACCAAACTCATCCTGCTCTGATGCTTGTAGCTTTGCAACCCTGTGATAAGCCTTGCTGTCTTTCTCAGACAACTTAAAGCCATATGCAGTCAATGTTTCGTATTGAATTGCTTCCAAATTCACCAATGTATGTAGACTCTAAGCATTTAATCTTATTAAGAGTTTGCTACTACTTAGACATGTTCTTTATTCATCACTTAAGGTCATTATACTGTTTTGTTTTGTTTGTTTTTTTTTTACCATCTGCTTATTTTATTTATTTATTTTTGGCCACACCACATGGCATAAAGGATCTTAGTTCCCCAATCAAGAATGGAACCAGTGCCCCCTGCACTGGGAGCATAGAGTCCTATCCGCTGGACCACCAGGGAAGTCCTGAGGTCAATACACTTTTAAAATTTGATTTAGCCTCTGCTTCTTTAGTCTCTTGCCCTTTGTCTAGTCAGCATCATTTCTATATCTCCTTTATGTAAAAACCATCTCTAGCGTGTCCACCTTCTATTCAGAACATTTCAGAGTCTGCCTTGCTCTCAGAATAAAGTGTAAGTTCCTGAGGACCAGCATTCAAGGCTTTCCCAAGTCAAGCTCCAAGCTAATTTCCGCTGACTTAGCCCAGTGTTTTTCTCCCTTGGTCCCACAGTGGATCATCTTGATTCTTAACCTTTGTTTTTATTGTCCCCCACCCCAGAAGCATTTACCTTCTGTTACTTTATCAATTGTATTCATATTTTGAGATTTGGCTTAGCTCTCACAAAGCATTTCCTTCTTTCTCAATTTATCCTTTATAAATTTATGCATTTCCCACAGCACTGTGGTCCTCACTGCCAAGAACTTGAGCACCACATTAGATAAATGGATGGGTGGATGGATGGATGGATGGATAGATAGATAGACAGATAGATTCACACTATGTATATAATATACATACATATATAAAAAAAACTTTGTATCATTTTACTTACGACATGATTATCTTTTTGCATAAATGATAACATAAACTTCCCAAAAGCAAGGAAGATAATTACATTTCTCCACATCCCAGAAACACACTAGTGTATGTATCGTGCTCTTTATCTGCTATTTCCTTTGGAATAATTAAATATAAAGCATCTTGGTAAAGAAACGAGTATAAAGTGTTTCTACCCTAGGAATTTTTCTGTCCCTTTTTCTATATTCAGACTCTTTAAAAATTTTGTTCTTTAATTTCTAAGGTGAAACATTTTATAAGAAGATATACTTTATTGTTTTTAAAATTTTTACTTTTTGATCATATCACGCAGCATGTGAGATCTTAGTGCCCCAACCTGGGACTGAACCCGTGCCCTTTGCATTGGAAGCACAGGATCCTAAACACTGGACCATCAGAAAAGTCCCCAAGAAGATATATTTGAAAAAGGAATGTGTCTAAAGGAAAATGAGAGTTCTACAATAATAGGATTATGTGTCAACCCTGTACAGCGTGCACTCTTAAATATCCCAATGCCTTATTGTTCCAGTTTAATGTTAAGAACAATTCTCAGTTTGTCCATAATGGGCTGAATTCTGGGGAACAAAGTTCTGATTTATCCCATCAGAGTGTGATTGCAGAGCTTATGTTCTTTGTTGGTAATTAATACATATTTTTTGGTCCGCTCTTGCTCATTAGAAAATCAGTTTGGGGTCTTATTCATAGAAAGAACTGGTAGTTCTAGACATAATAGGAATAGGGGAAAGTGCTATATTCCATTTAATACATCACTAAGAAACTGAAGGGGACATTAATTTCTCTAAAGGGCATTGTTGCCTACATAGTTGAACACTGCCGTCAACATCCTTAATCAGTTTCTACTTTGACTGACTTCATCTTGGGCTTCATTCTCACTGGAAAATCTATAAAATGATCCATAAAATCTATAAAAATAATGTCAGCATGGAGCCTATGCACACTCTGTGTTAGCCAGAACCAGGCTCAGCACCTGTGGACCAGAATCCCACTCCTGTGACTAGGAGCCTGGAGCCAACTTTCCCTGAAGTTAGCAAGAATCTGAATGTCTTAAAAGGGAAAAAAGGTAGGATGAAAATTATAAAGTCCAGTTTCCTTTCCCTTTTAAATGTTTCCAACTGTCTCTTTGTGTTCACTGTGTTGAATTGGTTTCTTTGTTCCATTTGTTTCAATCATCCTGGTAAGCAGACTTCTTAACAAAATGGCATTTCTCCATACCTGGCTGTTTCATTTGTTTCTGAAGGGGCCTCTCTTCTGCAGGCCAGCTTTACTGAAATTCATGATTGTTGAATGTAAAGGACCAGACTCAGAAGTTTAACTAATTTTCTCTCAAATTCCTCTGGTCTTGGCTTAAATGTGTCATGCAGGCTGATTCTGTAAAAGTTGTTGTTGGCTAAGAGATGAAAGGAGAAAAGTAAAGGACAACACGAAAAGTGTAACAAAGACACAGAAAGACTTTACACATAATCTGGGGATAAGGATGTGGAGAGTAAGTAAAGTAGACATCTAATGCTAACTGATATGTTAATAATGTCTTAAATGCAATCCACTAGATGTTTAAAACATTTTAAATTAAAAAATTACAGACATATTCAAAAGTAGAAAAGTATAATCAACCCCCTGTGATCACCACCTGCCTTCAGGAATTAGCAGCACATGGGCAGTGTATTGCTTTCTAATATATCCTTTTCCCACAGACACTGGATTTGTTTTTAAATTAATTTATTTGGCTGAGCTGGGTCTTCATTGCAACATGCAAACTCTTACTTGCTACATGTGGGATCTTTGTTCCCTGACCAGGGATCAAACCTGTGCCGCCTCCATTGGGAGTGTCTTAGCCAGTTGGACCACTGGGGAAGTCCCAACACTGGATTATTTTGAAACAAATGCAAGATCTGCTCATTCCCTAATGTATCTAAATTACTATTTAAAAAAGAATTTTAATGACAAAATATTTTTAAGAGATCAGTTCTGATATTATAAAAGAATAAACCACCAAGTAAAATTTAATTTTAATCTGATTATATTGAGATATAATGTATATACAATAACAAGCACTCACTTTAACTACATGTTTGGATGAGGTGAAACAAATTTATCTGCCATGTTATTACCACTAAACCAAGTCCCAGTACATTTCCCTCACCACACAAGTTCTCCTATTGCCCTTCCTAGTCAGCTGACACCCCCTTGCCCCACCCTAACCCCAGGCAAATACTGTTCTGCTTTCTGACCCTAAGACTTTTTTCCCTAGAGTTTTATAATAATGAAATCCCTCAATATTCACTTTTGTGTCTGGCTTCTTTTACTCAGCATAATATTTTTACATGGTGTTGTAATGGTTTCAGTGATTCTTCCCTTTCTCTTGCATTTTTTAATTCCATTGTATGACAGTATCAAGATTTTGCTTTCTCCAGTCCATCTGATAGACATTTTTTTCCAGTTTGAGGCAATTAAGAATGAAGTTGCTATGAAAATCGATGTATAAGTTTCTGTGTAGACATATATTTTTATCTCTCTTGGGTAAATAACTAGGAGTAAAATTGCTCAGCTGCATATTAAGCATATGTTTACCTGTATAATAAATTGTGAAACTGTCTTCTAAAGTGGTTGTATCATTTTATATTCTCACCAGCAGTGTAAGAGTGCTATAGTTACCACACATCCTTGCCAACATTCTGTAATCAGTTCTTTTAGTGGTATTGTGGCCTCTTACTGTGGTTTTAATTTACATTTTCCTAGTAACTAATGTTGAGCATCTTCTTCATAGTATTCCTGGAATCCTCAGTGAGCACCACTTCCTCAGTTCAATGAGGCAATCAGGCTGTGTTTGACTTTCTTTTTCCTGTGCCCACTTTCCAGAAATCTCTTCCAAACAAAGAACCCAGATATAGGTTTTTCTTCCCTTATTGGTTTCCTTTCTCTGTCATCACAGCCCTGTACTACCTATTCCAGTTCCTCAAAATAGTTACTTCATTTATTTTTTATAGTTTTCTAGGGTTTGGAGGGAAATAGGAGAGTGCTAGGCTGTAAGTTATACTCCATCCTTGTATTTTGTCATGGTTATGAGAGGAAATCTGAATTACTTTTTGAGAAAGCATCCTCTAGATTTATCAAGGGTAGATTGATAAAGATTAGATTATCAAGGGTCAGCCTCAAAAACTGAAGTCCTTTTGTATAGGGGGGAAACCCTTCAACTTATTACATGTAGGCTCACTCTCTGATATTGAGATTATGACACCAAGAAAGAAAAGGAAGACATGCCCCCTTGCTGAGTCTGAGGAATTCTGCAAAATAAGAATGACTGTGAAAGGAAAGTGACGCAATCTAATAGGTACCTCCCAACTTTCTCTCTTGGAGTTTCAGTCCAGAGAATGAGGTTTGTATTCGTGAGAAGGAGGTGTGTCTAAGACAGGCAGCTAATTCATATGCAGCCCTTTGCCAGCATCATAGTGAACTTAGCAGTGTAACAAGGTCAATCGGAGGAAAGCCTTGGAACTTAAGTTCTAGTGTGGCATGGATAGAACCCTGAAACAGCTGGAGAATGTGTCATTGGGGCTGGGGTGCCATCCCATAGGTGAAGATGATTCTGATCTGAGGGCTGCAGCACCCCAAGGCTGAAGGTGCATCACGGTCAGACCTCTGAGAAGGATACATTGTCAGCAGGAGGTAAGATGAGGTCGAGTTAAACAGAAACGTCTACCCAACTTGAATTGGTCAAGAAATAACAGATGACATGTGTGCCAGTGGTAAACTTTACTATGTCAGCAGGGTTAGGAGCACCCAGATAAATGAGATCTACCCCACAAGTCAAAGGAAATAGACAAAGTCATGTTTGGAAATGCAAACTGTTTCTTCTCTTCTGCATTTATTGAAGCCACACTTCTGTGTGTGTGTGTGTGTGCGCGTGTGTGTGCGTGCGTGTGTGTGCGTGGGTGTGCGCGCGTGCGCGCGCGCGCGTGCGCGCATGTATGCACCCATGTTGAAAGAAAGAGTTGTAGAGGAAGGCTAATAGAAAGGCTGGCTTATCCAAAAGACATTCAACAGTACTTGAATTACATTGAATTTTGCATTTCTCTTTATATAGAAATGTATAAACAACTGCTGGGGGAGGGGCAGGGAATGTGGTTTGTGAATTTCTAATGATTTGTGAAATTTACAGACACAGGAAGGTAGGAAGGTCCTTTGCTTTCTAAGAGCTCTATAGTCAGGAGATAGGCACTGTAGCTTTTACCCCTTAATCTTACTTCTAGAGGGTAGGAGATGTTTTGGAGCAGCAAATGCTAGAAATTTACTGCCTAAAGCCAAGACTAGAGAGAGATGAATATGATACCATCTGAGACAAATGATGAACACTTGCTGGCTCACCCTTATTCTTAGATAGAGGTCAGCAAGCAAAAATTAGCTGTTGCTTCTTCAAAAGCACTTTCTCCCTGCCCTGGTAAGACTAAATGGCTTCCCAGGGGTGGAGAAGATCCTGTTAGGGAGATGGGTGATGTTTTAATGAAGAATATGAAGAAATGGGAGATTTCTGCAGCTAGCCAATTTTCCTTAGCTTTTGTTTTTATTTTAGGAAATGGAACAGAGGGAGTGTAAGAAAGTGAAAGCTATGGTACAATGGGAAAACACTGTTGATCATAGATCTATTTAAAATCACGTACATTAGTGATCATGTTAACAAGTCTTCTTGTTTTTGTAATCTTACCTAATTTTTCCATGGACTGTCATTATAAGAAACTGGATTCCACCTTCTGTTAAAATATATATGTATTTTATCTCAAAATCATCCTAAGTCTATCTCCTTCATCTCCAAACTCTTTCCTCCACTATCAAATAGTTAACAGTGTAACAAAATAATATTGTGTGTGCTGGAAACCATTTAACCTTGTAAACACATATTCTAAATATATCGTGTTTGTGAGTTTGTATTTCTAGTCAGTGGGTATTTCAAATGAGTAAAGCTTTAAAATATATTATGAGAATGGGGTTAAGATTTTTTAATGCATTCATAACTACTCTATCTTAGTACCACAATTGTCTTATTCTGGCCTTGTGGCTAGTATTTATTCACATATCTATTTTGTACCTATTTATAATCAGAACATATAATTTTATATACCACTTTCTCTGTATTGTGACTTAATTATTACTTTAATGGCAACTTAATATACTATGCAGTTAATATGCCCATATTTTCTTAGATGCCCTGCTGTGGGATACACAAATAGTTTCTATTATTCACTATAATGAATAATGCTGCAATGACATTTTCCTGATTTTGAATTGTTTGCTTGGGATAATCTGTGAGTGGATTACTAGGTCCAAAGATATGAATATATTTAAGGACTCTAAATATAGGTATGGGTGAGGCAGTGATTTGGTGGACTCTACATATGTATAATACAACTGAAATATGTGAGTCTATCAGTTGTTTTTCCAATAATCTCAGCTGCATTTTATTATTTATAATTGTAGTTAATGCAATGAGAAGGCCACTTCTTATTGTGTACTAAGTGAGTTAACCTATCAAAAAAATTATAATTTTTCTATTTGTAAACTAGTGACAGTGATATTTTCTTCACAAAGCTGTTGAAATGATTTAGATGAATTCATCAGTGCCTCGTGTGTTTGCGCCACAAAGGAAATTATTAATTCTCCTTCCCTCTGTGGCTCCCTCATTTTGTCCATCAACCCTCCTGCTCCTGACTCCTTCTTCAATGAATTAAACATTCAAGTTCTTTTTGTACAAATTTTCATAGAACCTGATTTCTCATTCCAGAGTTTACAGGAGCTAATTGTCAGGTTTCTGCAGAGAACCAATCTCTATCATGCCAGCAAATGCTGAATTATACCACAAATCACGGAGATCAAATCTATCAGAACCCTTGAATTTCCTAAGTGTCCATACAAACAAGTGAGAAATATACTCAGAATAAAATTGTTCCATAAACTGCTCATTTTAGAATTTTGTGTATAGTTCAATTTCTCTTTATATGGCTTGTCCAAGTTTTCTTCCTTTAGGTTGCTTGGAGATATTTTGATTTGTTTATTTGCTTCTTTGTTTTGGTTTTGGGTAATGTTTCTGCTTCATCTGCTTTCTGCTGCCGGTACCCAAGAACAAGCTTACTTCTGTGGTAACAAGTGTGGTTTGTCAAGCAACTGCAATGCAAGAGCATTGCTTCAAGTTGCATATCTGGATGGTACTGTCACTTGGATTTTGTCCGTCTTACATCTAATGTCTGTCTGTTTTCTAGGCATTCTTGCTCATCTGTTGCCTGGAATTGGTTTCTATCTTGAAAGCCTCTATAGCAGAAGCTGCCTTTTTAAGTAACCACGCTTCTTTAAAGCTAAAATAATTCCTAATATGTTATAAGGTCTCAGGAAGCCTATAACAGGCATATAGTTTCTCAGTTGGAAAAGCATTGAAAATAAAAGCTTACATCCTATTTCATGAGGGCAAGGAGATGTGGGGGCTACCACAAGATTTTCCAGTCTCACTTTCATGATGAGAAGTTGAACTGAATAAGACATGTTCTAAGCAGTTTCACTTTAGGAGTTTAGAAGAGGAAAAGTGAGAGGAAGAGGAAGAAGAGGAAGGAAAAAAATTCCTCTCCAGTCTTTCCAACCTCAGCAACTATATTTCTTGTCCCTTGGAGCACATCACAGGCCCTCTTTAGATTTTTTTCTTTCATAAGCTATGTGTCATAGACAAGGTTTCTCCATTTTTATATTACTAAAGCTGCATTTCCCCCAACTCCATGCTGGCTCTCCCCATTTTCATATGTTTCAAACGAGTGCTGGCCTCTTTTCCTCTCTGAATAGATGTACTAATCCAACCTCTGACCACAGTGCAAAGCCCTTTTATCCACACACTACATCAGCAATGTTATTAAAGTGCTGATGAAGTCAGAAGCAAAAACCAGGAGGTCTGAGCGAGGCTTGTATGTAACAGCTACAAACACAGAGGGCATCTGAGGATCAGAGCTGAATGTAGACAAGCACCAGTTTCTCCACAGTTGCTGGACGGTACACAGTCGCCAGTCTTGCCTTCAATATGGCTGCACCAAGCAGTCTTTTTTAAACATATCAAAACCCAGGGGGTGAAAACACATGAACTAATCATAATCTTTCTACCCCATGCTTGCTTTCCTAAAACTGGAAACAGAAAAGGTGATAGTGGCAGCACTTTGGTTGTGCCTGGAGCCCGAACTGCAGTGCAATCAGGAAAACATATTCATGAAATAGGATGTCATACCAGATGCTACACATCCCTCTCCCTGCACAGAGTGGGGACTAGACTTGTCTACATGAATCAATTTTTTCCCCAATTATATGAAGTTTTCTTTTAGTTTCTATTATTATTATTTTGTATTGAATATAGTTGATTTGCAATGATTCAGTGTACAGCAGTGATTATGTTTTATTTACATATATATGTGTAGACACATTATATATATATATTTAACATATATATATATATAAAATTTTTCAGATTCTTTTCCATTATAGGTTATTACAAGGTATTGAGTAAAGTTCTCTGTGCTACACAGTAGGTCCTTGTTTATCTAATTTATATAGTAGTACATATCTGTTAGTTGTAAACTCCCAATTTATCCCTCCCCCTTATTCCTTTTTGGTAACCATAAGTTTGTTGCCATGTCTATGAGTCTTAGTTCTGTTTTGTAAATAAGTATATTAGTCATGGGCTTTCCTGATGGCTCAGTGGTAAAGAACCTGCCTGCCAGTGCAGGAGAGGCACGTTTGATCCCTGGCTGGGAAAGATCCCCTGGAGAAAGAAATAGCAGCCCACTCAAATATTCTTGCCTGGGAAATCTCGTGGACAGAGGAGCCTGGCAGGTTACAGTCCATGGGGTCGCAAAAGAGTCAGAAATGACTTCGCATCTAAACACCAACAGTATTATTCAGTCACTAAAAAGAATGAAATAGTGCCATTTGCAGCAATGGGTGGACCCAGAAATTGTCATATTGAGTAAGTCAGAGAAAGATAAATATCATATGATATCACTTACATTCAGAATCTAAAAAAGTGAACTTATTTATACAAATCACTTTCTGGTCTTGGGTGGGCCCCTCAACCTTGTGAGTCCGGGATGAGATGACATGTGTGCAGGAGTTAGGGAATGGTTTCAAATTTTATAGTTATTTGGGTGGGTGTTTTTGTTTGTATTGTTGGGCTGATTTATGGTTATTTAAATCTGTAAAAGGATGTTCTGCCATTTCCTTTGTGCATGTTCTGTTCCCTCACATTATTGTAGGCCCGATATAAGGCCGCTTTGAGAACATGCCATTCTCCCTCACAACTTCCTGTGTTTGAACATGCTGTCTGAATAACACCCTTCTCCCCCCACCTTGCCTCCATCTCCCTTTGTCTGTCTGTTCCTCTCCTACTCACCATTCAAGGCTTAACTTAAAGACCCTCTGCTTTGTGCCACACCCATGGGTCTGTCTGCACTGTGAACACAATGACTTCGTCCTCAGGGTCGCTGTGGGTCCAAGTGTGGCCTTTCCTATTGAGTGGACTTGGGTTTTTGAGGGCAGGACCAAATCTTACTCATTTTCTCAACCCAATATCAAGTTCTTGCTATTTACTCAGTGAATATTGATCAGAACGATGAGTGAATATCAGATACTCACCACCATGAAAGAAATTGTACTAGTCAGGTTCATGATTATTCACTAATTTGCTATGAAACTTATGAAAGAAACAACACTCAAGCTTTCTGTATGTGATATAAATATATGCGCCTTATGTGCATATTTTAATGGGGGAGCTTATAAAGTACTCCTGATTATTGAAAGTTTCAAACTGAGAACATGTGACCATATGACAGTCTGCAAGATGTGTCCCTTGTGGAGAAGTACGTTACACAAGTTGTTTCCCCAGTAATTGCTGTGGATCGCTCCTGTGGCAGGATGCTAACAGGTATTGTGGGATGAAAAGGTTTCTTGATAAAATTCATTTGGGAAAACACTGGAATAAATCTCCAGTTATGAAACCTGTCATTTCATTAAAGTGCCATCTCACAATTCAGTGGTCCCAAGTTTCCTGCTGCTTCTTTTATCTTGTTTTAGATTTGCTTACTCCTCCTTTGTCTGGTTTTCAGCTTTCGTGGTGACATGGCATCTGGTTTCTTTCTACAAGGGAAGCTCAGCACACAGCACAGTCTTTGATACATTGGATTGGTTTGAGGATCCTACCTGGAATAGGTATGTACGACTTCCAGTGTTTGCTTTCTCATCCTTTGAATACCCATGGATGTTATATCCATTTCTGCTTTTCTTGTTGTTGATTAAGAGTGGAATTTGTTCTGAAGAGTAAACTTCATGTATTAGAGATGATCTTTGTCTTTTCTGCTTAGAGCGTGTGTTTATAATATGACCTACGAGACTCCCCAACACCCTTCATTTCCTTTGTTGTGTGATTAATACAAATTAAGAATACATTCATGCCAGTAGAGAATGGAAATTCCATGCTCATATGGCTCTGAAAATAATGGAATTTAATATATAACTCTGTGGAACTCAAGTATATGAAATATGACAGATCCCCTGGTATGTTTATAAATATAGTATCCAAAAGTCTAAAGTCTAACAGAAAGATGTAACTTTTTTTTCCAAAATTAGTCCAGTCTTAGGCAAACCTAAGTACCAAATTTTGAACTAAATGACTGCACATGAGAATTAATGATTATTTGACCCTCTTAGTTTTTGTGGTAAGTATTCCTATGGTGTAAAATGACATAAATATAGCATAAAGGCAAAAAATACAGTATTTGAAGGTGTTATTGTTTTATGAGTTATCTTGAAGGGGATATTCTGAAGTTCTAGTCTCATGACATATAAGCTGTGTAGCTCCTGATTTAATTTAGTTCAGACTACTTTGATGAGTGCTGTGGTGGGGCGGTGGGGGAAGTGGTATGCTAGCTCTAAGAGATACTTGATTGTAAGATTTATTGCTTTGTTGTATTCAATTTTCAAAATATCTTGGGGAATATTGTAGACTTTTTGAAATTTTGGTTTGTATTTAAAGTGTCCAGTCTATATAAATTGTGTTTTCAAAAGTAAAGCTGCCCTGCCCAATCCTCCTTCCCAAAATGTCTGCTGAAAACCACATTTGGGAAGTAGCATAGCCTGGAGACTTAATCAGATATAACCCATGACCTTAGGGAAAAAATGTAATGCTGTACTCCTTAACCCATGACCTTGGAAAAAAAATGTTTTGCTTCCTTAGAAAGAGGGAGGGAGAGAGAGAGGAGGGAGGAAGAGAGGTAAGGAAGGAGAAAATAAATTCACAATTGCAATGTGCCAAATAATCTAGGTCACCTTTATTCTTAATAAGGTATCAAGTAATTAATTGACATGTTTCCCTGAGTCTCCAGAGAATTTAACTTCTACATTCTGTGAAAGTCTTAAATCTATAATTAGAGTTTAACCTTCCTGATTTAAGGCAGAAGTTGCAACTTGTCACCTGCATGTTCCAGCTCTCTTAGGTTGTTTATTTTATAGGTTTTTTTTTTTTGGCTTAACACAAAATTAATATATCAATCCATGTGTTTTTAAAAAATGCCAAATCAAAAAATCAGAAGAGTTCACAAAAAAATCTGGGCTTCCCATATTCTTTCTCTGGAAATGAATTAAATTAGTTGCTTGTGCCCAAATTCTAGCTGTCATACAAATTACCTCCCTCATCTTAAACTCTCCACATCTAACCCATCAAGTCCTCTAAAGCCTTGCTGTGACCCCCCATGGTTCTCAACCCTCACTGTGAGAAGACAATTTCCTGGGTGCTCAGGCTGTACCCAGAAAATTAAGCCAATAGTTCTGAGTGTAGAGCTGGGCTTCAAAACTGCAGAAAGTTCTTCAGGTGATTCTGGTATGCAACCAAGGTTTAGAACCACTGCCCTAACATCTTCCTCTGTCCCTATATGGCAATGGCCATGCCCTGAGTCCAAGTCATACTCACCACTTTCTGGTCTTAACAGTTTTCTACCGTCATTGCTAAATCACCTTCTCATTTCTGTTCTCGTCTTGTTCAGTTCCATCCCCATCCAACAGCCAGAGTCACTGTTTCAGAACTGAAACATACCTAGTTAATGCATGCTTAAACCTCTTCAATAATGATAACAGCTGATGATAATCATTGATACCTGGTTGAATGAAGAATCTGAGTTGAGGCTTTGTTGAAGGATTAAGTCATTGGAGCATTAAATATCAGAAGAAAATGGGGGAGGCCCACATGAAGCCTATTGCCTAATCTGACAGTATCTTCTGCCTGCCTACTCTTACAGGCAGTGACCCATGAGCCAAAAGCATCCCTGACTTCTACAAATTGCCACCTAGTCAGTGTCCTGATGTCACATGTGCTGTCAGGAGCAAAGGGGGTTTATAGCCTGGCAGTGACATTATTATAAGATTAATGTTAGTACACAGCCACCAATGTTTATTAAATGTCACTTCTTCCTAGCTGCATGATCCACCCAGCAAAGTAAGTTGATGCTAGTAAATTTTTAGGCAGACTAATTGAACTAGGGATGTGTGTTTGTCAGGGTTAGTAGTTATACACGGAATCATCTGTTTTGCCACTCTGACACATGGTTCCTCCTTGTCACCAACAAATAACATAAATCCAGTTATTTATTTGAGCTGCAATGGAGACTTTTCTTTTCCAAAATGACTGTGTAGTGGTGGTGTGGGCCATAGAGGTAGTTACTGGAGTTTTTCCTTTTGACTCCACCCACCCCATAACTGGAGATGATATGCTTCCCATCGCAAGGGAAGAAGATAAGGTGGCATCAGAAAATTTTCAGAAAAGACATCTTCTGACATATTGTGATGTTATTTTATTCAGAGTTTAAAAATAAATCAATAAATGCAAACTGCTTTGAAGCTGAGTGGAAACTTGCGTCCATGTCAGTACCCCTTGTGCACACTGTAATCAAGTTTTATTTCACACAGGTGGCAATTATTTTCTTCAATATAAAACCATCAATGCTTCACTACTGACATTATAAAAAGTTCAAGAAGTTGTGTTAAGATAAAAATGTGCCTATGACATTCAGGTAACGGACACCAATAAAGATGTTATAGCCTGAGATGTTGAATTAATGTCTGAGACACAGTTTTCCACTTTACCTTAGGGTCCTAGCTTACCCAAATAATATGCCTGGGCAGAGCTGTCTTACATCTAAAGAAATAATTGACATTTTCACTTCTTTCCTAAATGTTTATTTTGGATGACAAGTGGAAAACAAAATACAAAGAGAGGCACAAGCACATACTCACTGAACATCCCTAGAGTTAAATTCCTCTGTCCGCAGAATTCTCCAGGCAAGAATACTGGAGTGGGTAACCATTCCCTTCTCTAGGGAATCTTCCTGACCCAGGGACTGAACCCAGGTCTCGTGCATCGCAGGGAGGTTCTTTACTGTCTGAGCCATCAGGGAAGCCCCAAATACAGGATAGTGCTTGTTAATGAGATGCCTTTGTTTTTCCTATGGAAATCAAGGTGAACTGGACGTGCATATAATTTTTCTTTGTGGTGAGTAGGTTTGTAATAAGGCCACAGATTCTTTTCATGCCATTTTGGAAATCACTTGAAAGGATTCAGGCAGTGATGGCCATTATGTTTTAAGGTTTTACATTAGGACATGCAAAGCTTTTCCAATAAGATAAATCCACTTTTCTAAATTCTTTGTATCACTGAGTGCCTGGGATCTGGACAGAGGAAGATTAAAATCTATCTTATTGTCACCACATGAAACAGCTATTGAGAGGGAAATTAATAGTGTCTGGAATGAACCCTGGGTTAAGCATAGCTCACGTTGTATTTCTACTATTATTTTTCACTTGCCATTAATTCACTTTAATCAGAGAAGTTCCCTAAACTAATTAGGATTCCTTTTTAAAAATCTAAAGTAAAAGGTAAATGTATCCTATATTTATTTTAGGGCAGGAACAATATGGATGCTGAATTGATTGTGAATCTATGTATTATGTTATATGTATACATCAGATGGCTTCAAAAATATGCATGTTTGTCATAGATATTTATTATTATATCAGACTTTTTCTTATTCCTATCATTCCCCTAGCACTTTGTGTTGACTTTTGAGAATGAACACTTTGGAACAAAAGATATATTCTTCCAGGACCCTGCATGCTTGAACCATATTAGACTAGTAAATGTTTGTGAAATGAATGATGAATAGCAAATGTGTTTTAATTTTAGATACAAGCAGATGAAATTGTACCGAAGCTAGGAACTGACTTAGCCGGTGAACTAGATGTATAAAATAATGACCAATAAAAATGGTAATTCATCAGAGCTGATATTATATCTGGTATGCTCTGTGGAAGCAGAGAGAGTTGGGCATCATTTTTAAAGGATTTGGACAAAGTCAAAGGGCCAGCAAATCTAATATTTTGGTGAGCAGCTCATCCTGATTTCATTAAGGCATGGCTGTTCGCTTCCCTTTCTCCTTCACTGAAGTTTTCATCTTTAAAACCTTATTTAACTGCCATGTTAAGAGGATGTTCTAGTCTAAAGACTCCTGGTTCAGGTACCTTATCTTTAAAAACTTTGCTAGGGGCATGTGGGACATTAAGAGTAAAATACTACAGTATCTCGGTAAATACTAGTCTAGTACAGAAACAGGTGCACTTATAACTGAACAGAGTCTAATGTTGTCTGATCAGGCAATATGCTGCCCAAGTGAATTCTCTAGGAAGTGCTTGAATTATTCCTATGCCTCCATCTATTTATCTATTCAATCTTTGACTTTTCTTGGCAAAGCTCAAACCCACTTAAAGTCCATATGCTTTACATTGCTTCACTTTTGCATTTTAGAAAATGAGTAGATGGTCCAAATGTATGTGATGATCATATTAGCCAATAGTAATATAAGCCCTTCATACATAAAATTATTTTTCTCAAAAGGATATGAAATTTCATTTTGAAATTAAGTTGTTTTCTTAGTATCACAACATACTGTGCCTCAAGGATAAGTAATTTCATATGTATAGGATCCTTCAACTATATTCCCATACTGGAGAGATACTTAAAATTATTTTATTTTATCTAAATATTAATAATATGATCAATGATAACTTTGATTATAAGTATTCTGAAATTGGAAACATCCCCATATTTAACTTAGCCACCTTAATGTTCAAACATGTCTTTCTTTATATTATTAGTTTTTTTCCTATAAACATTTTCATTCTCCACTGTTCACTTGTTTGTGATTAATGCGATTAATGTGTCTGTATTCTGCTTTTTTATATATAAAAATACTTTAGATGGATTATAAAAAGATGAATGGAATAGAAAATTAAGGCACAATAACTATCAATGAAATAGAAAATTAAGAAACAACAAATATAAATAAAACTGCAGAATCAAGAGAAATAAATATCAATCACAATTAGGCAGACCAACATTTGCTGTGGTGATCATCAGACTTGACTCTAGGTTTACTGGGGGCTAAAGCCAAATTTTGTTGAACAATTCTCTTATCTGAAAAAAGATATATTTGCCTAACATTAAAATACTCATTCCATAAAAAGAGAAATTACATACCTGATAGGAATGGAAGGGAAAATAGTACTTATCATACTATGGGACCATTGAACTCATATTTGAGGATCATGGATGTAGGAATGAGATACAACTGTCCTGAACTACGTGTATTTATCATCAGCCTCTTTTTATTTATATTTATGGTTGTGCTTCACAGACGATTGAAACAAAACCATTGAAGTCTGAATTTATATGGTGAATTTCATTGACCTTTGAACCTCAGTGTGCTCAGAGATCTTGATTTTGTTTTTTGTTCTTTACCACTATCAACACTAAATTTTAAATGCTGTTTTATGAAATCAAGTAGAAGCTATAGTTGCAAAATTGTTGACTAGGGTCTCATAAAAGTTGAGATGATTTTATTGATTTAAATTTTGGCAGTTTTTTTCCTTTGGCATAAAACTATGTGTTTGCCTAACACTGTTTTTATTTATGATATTGGCTACTACTTTATTGGTGTATCTTTAATTTCTTACTCTTTGAGCTTTTGGAAAAAAAAATAAGTCTATATTTTCTTTGAGACCATTGAACTAAGAGAATAAGTGTGTTAGTCACTCAGTCGTGTCTGACTCTCTGTGACCCCATGGACTGTAGCCCACTAGGCTCCTCTGTCCATGGAATTCTCCAGGCAAGAATACCAGAGTAGGTTGCCATTTAAGTGCTGCTTATTTTCCGAGATAGCAACTTTGTGGATTCATGGCACAAGCTTTATATCATTGTCCTACTCTTGAAATCTACCCTATTTTAAATCTTCTATCAAATCTTTTGCAATATAAAAATTGTTGTGATTAATCCTCTAAAAGCATGGCACACAATTTAATTATTTTAAAAAGAAAAAAGAGTCATATTTTGCAAGCAACATTCTATGGGATAAAGGGAGTTAAGAATGCCTAGTACTACGGATTCTGGTCTTAAAATATTGAAGACATTTTCAGTTTGAAAAACCAGCAGATATGGATCTATTTTAAAAAGTCATTTAAAAAATAAAGCTCTGTCTTCCTGGTAAATGACTTATATAATTATGTTAACATATAACTTATTTCCAAATATTGCATCATAAACTACACACAGTAGTAAAAAAACAATGATGGCAAATAGACCCAAGTAACGAGTGGCCAAAATCTCAACTTATGTTATACTTCCATGAGTTACTTATGACTTTGAGGGTATTCTGAATTAACTTCTGGTTTTAATACATTTAGTTCCTATTTAGGAAGAAAAAAAGATTAAAAAAAAATTTGAGCTCCTGTCTCAGAGTTGTGAACAAAAGATGATCCTGGTGGTGCTGAAAGCTATCTTTCTGGGACATTTTTCAACTAACAAAAACTGTTTCAAACTAAACTGATTATCTGTACACTGCAAAGCAATTGACACAGTTGATTCTACCCTTTAATCTGCTGGCCCATCTCACATTTACAAGGCACTGTCATGGGCCAGTCCCTCTTTGAGTCCCCTAACACATATCATCTCTTCAGAATATCTTATTTAATCTTCAGAGTCACCCTGTGAGAAAAGTAATAGCCTTTCTTTACATATAACAAAGAAAAATGTGTTAGAGAAAAATAATGTCATGAATCATTCCTATCTGCTTACTAATAAGAAAGATAAATTGTGATACTAGAACTTTTTCTTTCTTAAAGCATAATCCTCTTCCTCTAACCCAGTGCTTCTCAATCAGAATGATTTTGTTCCCTAGGAGGATATTGAGCAATGTCTGAAACCTTGTTTGGTGTTCATAACAGAGAAGGAAACTGAACTGGTTTCACAACTGAGTTTCTATGAAAGGTCATATAAACTACTCTCTTCCATGACTCCTGTATATACTCCTCACTCCACTGTTTGTTTCCTGAAAACTATATAGGAAATTGCTTGCATTTACTCATCATTCTGCCTGGAGTACACTGAACCCCCTTTCCTGCCAAATGTGTACTCATTTTCAAGATCCAAATGAATTCCCCATGGTTCATTGATTGATGCCTTTCCCCATGCCCTGCTCATCTTCTCCCCAGGCAAAGTTCACCATGTTCTTCCCCCAACCCCTGCTAGCTTTATGGTTAACCAGCACTTACAGCTCTGTATTACAACTTACTGATTTTCTGGATTGTTTTCCCCTAAGACTGAATTCCTTGAGGATTGGCACCAACATCATATTCATCATAGTATTTCCTAATGGCAGTACAAAACAGTCACTAAACAAATACTTGATTGTATATTGAATAAATACTAAGTGATCCATGAATCCCTCCTGATTTATCATTCCCTAACAGCTGGGGAAATGATGCAATAAATTAATTTACCCAGTATTCTGGAGCATCCAAAAAGATTAGGAATGAGTTTCATTAACTTGAGCTTTCACACTCTCACCATTTTTTAGTTGGGAAAAAGTCCAAATAGAGAAAAATGTAGTGTTTCAGAAGGTGACTCCAAAAACTTTAATAATTTTAAAAGATGTAGTGTCATTCACATTCCACTTTACTTATTAATATAGGAATTTGGCAAAATGCAAGGTGTTAAGAAAAAAAGCTATCACTTAAGGTCAAATATTGTCCATTCATTAAATAAATTTGTATTGATTGCCTAATATGTGCTGGGTTACCTGGAACATTATTTTGGATTTTTTTACTAATACTGTATTTTAATAATTATAGTAATTTGGAGGAAAATTAATGAGTTGTGAGATGTGTTTTCTAATCAGTTCAGTTGCTCAGTCGTGTCCGACTCTTTGTGACCCCATTGAACCGCAGCACACCAGGCCTCCCTGTCCATTTCTAGCTCCTGGAGTTCACCCCAACTCATGTCCATTGAGTCGGTGATGCCATCCAACCATCTCATCCTCTGTCATCCCCTTCTCCTCCTGCCCTCAATCTGCCCTAGAATAAATAAGTGGTTTGCTTTTGCTAAGAAAAGTATCTACATGTTTTATATTTGATCTCTACTTTATTTGTTAATAATTTTTTTAATGGAAGCTAACGTTACCTGTGTACCCCTGATGCTGGGTTCAGAGGTTATTCATCAGTATTGTTTATGAGAGGGAATGTTCCAGAACAATAACATCATGTGGTAATATGAGCATCATCTTTATGAGTAAATTAGAGCATACTGATACTTATAATAGATATACTTTAGAAAAGCATTTCACTACATAGTTAAATCCATTCTAAGTTTCAAACTGTTTAGTATGGAACAGGAAACAAATCTGCGGTCTTCATATCACAAAGTTATAAAAACCTGTCTTTAATAATGTAAATGTGACCTCTTTTAATCAGTTGCACTCAAGAAATATATATATGCATGCATGCTAAATTGCTTCAGTGGTGTTGACTCTTTGTGACTCTGTGGACCACAGCCCGCCAGGCTCCTCTGTCCATGGGATTCTCCAGGGAAGAATACTGGAGTGGGTTGCCATGCCCTTCTCTAGCAGATCTTCTCGACCCTGGGATCGGACTCACGTCTCTTAATGCCTCCTGCATTGGCAGGCAGGTTCTTTACCACTAGCACCACCTTATATTCTTACCACCATCAAATACTACTGTTAGTGCATCATGCCATACTTGGTGCTTTACAGTAATCCATAAACTCTGCTTCTAAAGTGGTTGCCAGTCTGAAAAAAAAAAATGTTTTTATACCTTCTTTTACTCTTTTTAAAAAAATATATTGCAATGCTTTTTCACTGAGCTATTTGCAGAAGGGACTGGTATAACTGGTAAGTAACAATGTATATATATAATTAGTGTATAACTCTGTGAGTGTGTATATGTATGTGTATTTCCCATTAACTTAAACACATTGTCTTGGATTTTTCCCTCAAATATTTTACCATACAAAAGATCCAGTGACCTTTTTTTCAATTTTATTGAAACTCCATTGTCAGGACAATATTTAATGTTTTAGTTGCTGTCTATTTGAATTCTAAGATTATCCTTTAAGACTTACAGTGTTCTATGTTGGTGTATCTATGGTTTAGCAGGACTTCCACATAGTAAGTAGTATAGCTGATGTAAGGATCAGTTTTGCACTCAGCAGCTCTGGATTCACGACCTCGATTAAAACCTACAAATTGTGTTTCCCTGTCTCTTGACTTATCTTAGCCTCTGCTTTCCCATTCATTCTGCCAATAAGGATCATCAGGCCCACTTTATGAACAGAATCTGTTGAAAGGATTCAATGAGATATAAGAGGAATGCCTGGGTATGGTAAGAGTTTGGAGAATGGTGATATTAATTCAGACCTCACCAACACCCTTACTGGTTTAAATTTACGTCAAAGAGAGGGACATAAAATGGAAAAATTAAAAAAGCGATGTCCCCAGAGACTGTGAAATGTCTAACTCCAGGTCACACAGCTTTGATATGCCAGAATGAGGGCTCCCCACCTATAGGCCAACAGGAGACCTGACTGATCTTTATATACTCCACATTCTGACATAGTAAGCATTCCAGAAACAATGAGTAAGTGAGTTTTAAGAATTCCTGTGGAGAACTAAAGTCATAGATGAGTGCATGGAGAATGAGCTACACTAGTGTAGCACATGATAGTCTTTTTGCTGAGGCTGTGTTATTCACACACCCCACTGGCAAGAATCCTATAGTATTTGTTTTTATGCTGCCAGTACTTAAGAGGGGGGCCTCAAGTAGACACTTAATACATCTTTGTTTAATTACTGAATAAGTAAATGGATGAACTCAAAAAGCTGAGAATTAATTTTTAATTTATATGTTTTTAACTTTAAAAAGCTGTTATTTTTATTATTTTGCCACTACAATTTGGAAAGAAGGTATGTCTTTCAGTATGTTTTGTCTTAGGGTCTGCCTTACTGTAGTCTTTTCTACATTCGGTTTAAAATACTCCAGTTACTTTAAGTCTTCTCTTAGTTTTTTTTTTTTTTAATTTATCAACAAGTTATCTTTGTTTTCTCGATATGTAAAAAATATTAATCCTTTTTCATAAGATTCTTTCATTAAAATAATATAAAACTACTCGTGTACTAAATTAATAGGAAGTCATGACTTGTAGATATTTATTGGTTTTGATTTATACATAGTATATAACTAAAATTTAGGTAGCAAAGTATTGATGGTATTTTGAGGGATTTGTGTTACAAGGTGAAAAAGAATGATACTCACTGAGCATAACAAGTTGCAATAACACAGACACCTCCAAAGTCATTTAAGTCATCGTGTGTTCTTAGGACAGTTAATCTTGCCCTGAAATCATATTTACTCTCATGTTTTTGACAGTCAAATTAAAGACCCTATGAATCTGGTCCCACTATTATGTTAAATTCACCATTGATTAAGTCATAATTAAAAATTTAGTTCAAAGAATAAAGGCTGAAGATATACTTAGATGATACTTTTCTATTTGTTTAAAAATAAATAGACCTCCCCAGTTCCCTCCATAGGAGTTTTTAATAACAATTAGAATAAAATGTGACTTATTTGAATGTCACTAATTTGCCTTGTTGAAAAATAAAAAAATGAAATTTTCTCAGTATTCCCCCCACCCCCACCCCCACCCCAGGGAGGATTCTGTATTGAAGTGTCATAAATTTTAGTTGCAAGAGGAATGATGAGTGATAAAATATTTATAGAGCCAATTGTTGCCTTCACTTTGAACACTTCTGTTGTACACAGAGAGAATTGCATTCAAGTTTAGGTTAAGTAAACATTTGTATAAAACAGTGATAAGGACAGGAATAAAAATGTAAATATCTCTGGTTAGAGTGGTTTTAGTTAGTAGAAAAAAATTATGAAATATCAGCACCCATGAATTAGACTTTTGAAAACGCTATGTTAAAAAACCATAAACTTGGGACTTCCCTGGCAGTCCAGTGGTTAAGACTATGCCCTTCCAATGCAAGGGGCTTGGGTTTGATCCCTGGTCAGAGAACTAAGATCATGCTGCCAAAAGGAGAAAAAAAAATTGAGAAAAAATAAAAATGGGCATAAAAATCAAACAAAAAACCTAAACTCACTCCACAAATACAGGAAAATTATTTTGTATATGGAATTTCTTGCACTTCACCAAATGCTTCCCTGATAGCTCAGTCAGTAAAGAACCCACCTGCAATGCAGGAGACCCCAGTTCAATTCCTGGTTTGGGAAGATCCGCTGGTGAAGGGATAGGTTACCCACTCCAGTATTTTTGGACTTTCCTTGTGGCTCAGCTGGTAAAGAATCCGCCTGCAATGCAGGTGACCTGGGTTCAATCCCTGGGTTGGGAAGATCCCCCTGGAGAAAGGAAAGGCTACCCACTCCAGTTTTCTGGCCTGGAGAATTCCATGGATTGTATAATCCATGGGGTTGCAAAGAGTCGGATGTGACTGAGCGACTTTGATTTTCACACTTTACCAAACATGTACTGTGTCTTCAAAAACAGTATGCTTCCTCTTTCTGAGAGATCCTAAAACTGGAATATTTATTGACTACATTCTCTGTGCCAGACATTCTTTTAGGTGCTGATGTTATGACAGGAAATAGAAAAGTCTATGCCTTCATAAAGACTATATCCTAGTTAAAGGGCAGGCAGAAGAAACATATGTAAATATACAAGGTCAAGGGAAATCAGTCTTATTAAATGTATTAAGGAAACAGAGAATCATGGCAAGGGGCAGTGTTCTTCTATAGAGAGTGTTCAGGAAAGTCCTTTTTAGTAAAGTCTGTTAAGGTCATATTGGAAGAGAAATCAGAAGAAGCCCAGCCAGGGGAACCAGCATCAAAAAGACCCGAGTGCTACTTAGTAAGGCCAAGTAGACCATGGTTAAGAACCTTGGATTTTTTGCTAATTGACCTGGGAAGCCATTATAGGACTTTGAACTGGAAGGGAGGAAGATTTTCCTTCTACCCTTCTAAGTTCTTTTGACTAGTTTAGTAATTAAATTGACATAAAATGGATTAACTGGAGAAAAACAAATTTAACTTTATATGTATAGAAATCTCATGTAGACATGAGAAGCTCTCAGGCAGTCAGGCAGCTGACACTTGTGTGCCACCCTGAGCTCAGTAGAAGAGAGGAGAGGTCTGGGGCTTCAAAGAGAAGGAAGATTATTCACAGGAGGGTGGGAAGAGCAAATGTTTGGTAAACAAATGTTTGCCATGCCAGGTGGAGGCAATGATTTTGAACAAATAAGCCCTCCCAGGGTCCCCCCACCTTCTTATACCAGCGCACACTCTTATCATTATCCCTGGTGATGATTCTTTACCTGGACCGAGTCATCCATCTAAATTCTTTTAGGTGATTAAGTGGGAAGTAAAAAACTCTTTGTGAGACTGTTAGGCCTTAATTGTCTTCAGATGAACATAATCTATATGCCAAAGTGGCACATTGTGGGGCAGCCTGCCCTGAACCCCATCAGAGCAACAGAGTGACCTTATCTGAGGATTTTTTTAGAAGGATGAATCTGGCTTTTCTGTTAAGAAGAATAGATAGGGAAAAGATTACATTTTGTCAACAGAGTAGGAAAGCGTGGGTGTCAGAAGGGAACATTTCTCTTTCTTGCATAGTCACACCTCACTATGGGGAAGGTAACCATGTGACCAGCTCGATATCTGAGGGATTTATTATTCCAGGAAAAGGGAGAATGGATCTACGTATGTAAAGAGCAGTTTTGGTATTGCTCCTAGAAGTGAGACTTGGGTAGGTGGGGTTAGTGGAGGGGAAGTCATGAGTAGGATTTGAACATGAAGAATCTGAGGTTCTTAGATGGACTCCAAGGGAAATGATTGGGAGGGGTCTCCAGGAGGTCTGAGGTGGACTGGATTTCAGGAGTTGTCTGATTGGAGATTTGGTGGCATTTCATATTATTTTAAAGCAATTCAAATCCTGGAAATGAGAGCAAGTAAAGGGAGAAGAGACAAGAACTCTGCTGGTGCTTCTAAGCTCATTTGGTTCTAAAAAGCTCTCCGAGTGTCACATGACCCTCAGAGGGAGAAGAGGGGTTGCTGGGTGAACTTCTCTTTTTCTTCAAAGTCTGTACATTACCTTTTACCATAACACCCAGCATCCCATGGCTTCACATTCCAGTTTGTTTCTCCAACTTAACAAGAAAGCTAGTTTTAGGAGATATAATACTTGAAATTCCTAAATTGATCCTAGCTCGGCAAAATGATTACCCCAAAAAAGGAGGAGGGGCTACTTTAACATAAATTGAGCAGATTTCATGCAAAATTACTTTCTCATCTTAAAAAAAAGCACTTAAAATAGGACTGTGTTTCTCAAAAATTACCCCTTATATGGAAATTCACAGTAAATAATGTTTTCCTGCTTTGGAAAAAGTACCATCATTGAAAAGAGTTGCACATTGTTGTTTTATTGTTCTATTCCTAAAACTTCAAATGTTTGTGTGACATGTAGTGAGTGGCTGAAACTTTTTAATGTGTATTTATTACTAATTTAGCTGTTCATAACAAAATACTAAAACATATATAAATACAAGTGAAAGGAATCCAGAGAGTTGATGAAAAACTGCAGAGGATCTGAAGTTGAAGTCATTTAGATGCTCAGACTTCAGCTGAGAACAGCCGTAGAAGCAGACACCCTCCGTTAGCAAGTGGTTTCTTGGTCCCTGTGCTGTGCTCAGTCGTGTACAGCTCTTTGCAACCCCATGGACTGTAGCCTGCCAGGGTTCTCTGTCCATGGAATTTTCCAGGCAAGAGTACTGGAGTGGATTGCCATTTCCTCCTCCAGGGGACTTAAAGAATTAAGGAACCAGCATCACTCAGGAAAATATATCAGACTCAGTTGGGAGTTGTCAAGGGCTACAGGGAGCCACTCTGGGGTGAGAAAAGCCAGGAAGTAATCCCATTAAGGTGAGGAACTATTCTTCTCATCCAAGGTCATGGAGCTGGGCAGAGGGGCTTGAAGGGCTACTTCAAGATCTCCAGGAAGCAGTTGGATTTCATTGTAAACTTGTAGGAGCCCATGCATGCATGCATGCTAAGTCACTTCAGTCATGTCTTACTCTTTGTGACCCTATGGACTGTAGCCTGCCGGTCTCCTTTGTCCATGGGATTCTCCAGACAAGAATACTGGAGGGGTTGCCATGCCCTCCCCAGGGGATCTTTCAGACCCAGGGATTAAACCAGCATCTCCTGCATCACACGCAGATTCTTTACCACTAAGCCACCCAGGAAGTCCTTGTAGGAGCCCATATCCTTGTAAAGAAAGGTGTTGGTAAGTGTGATTAAGGACGTTGAAAGGTTTTAATTATAAGAGTAATTTTTAAAAATATTATGAATATGATTTGTGTTTGCTCAGAGATTTTTTTTGTTATTCAACATGTTGTTTGAACATTTCCTGAGTCTTACTCCCCAAAAAAGAAAATATTTTAAAGGTCAGAGGCTACAAGCTTTTCATCATTTAGCCAAGAGACATAGATAATATGGTCCATGTATTCAGTTTAATTTAAATAAAATGTCAGCTTGAGGGTGTAACTACTAAGCAATTATCTGAAGATAGATTAGAGTGACATTAAGCCATGTTCCTTCTGTCTACCTGGGGATCTCATCATATAGTAATTTATACATTTTAAGTTTTAAATATTGCTTCTATGAAGAAAATAGTCATAATTTTAAATGAACTCTAAATGTTTTATATTCAGTCATGATGATGTCTCCTAATTTGGAGGTGCATATAAGCAGTGGAAGAATTGGCTCTCTCTATATTTTGATGAGAAATGAAAGGTCCCCTTTTAGACTCAGGGCTTACAGCCCCCTAAGGCACACCATTTGAAGATTTTCCCTCAAGACCAAGTGTCTGGAAAGATCAATTGTGAAGTAATGAAATCAAAGAGTACTTATTCCAGTGTTTTGACAAGGATCCTGAGGCAAGAGACCCCAGGGGATGCAACTATCTCAAAATGTATTAGGAGTTTCAAATGTCACCGGTATCTCATATCAGTTTCCTCTAGGCTAGTTCCCTGGAAGCTGTTCCAGGTTCTTTCTCTTGAATCTGAAAGATGACCAAACTTTTAGGCATCTTGAGCAAAACATTTAATATCTCTCAGATAGATATTTAGAGACTGGAATTTGTCGAGCAGGGGGAAAAAAAGATGCATCTTTCTTTTGAAGAAATTGGCTCTGTGGTAATGGTACCATTCATCCTGCAGAGAATTTTGCATATGCATAGGCCAAGCAATTGGGAGAGGGTACAGTAAACCTGCAGAGTTTAAGAGAATTAAGGTTTCAAGAAACTACACTCTGGGATTTAAACTCTAGTTCAAGATGATTTGTATGTCAAAAATAATTGAAGGCTTGCGGTAGTTGCAGTTTTGAGAGACAGACTCTCCTGGAATAAGAAATAGCAGCTGAGAAGATGTAAGGAAGTGTAAGGAAGATGATGTAAGAGCAGCTCCTTGAGGGAAGATGGTGTTCATGTTTGCTCTCTTCCTGGCTGGAGGACTTTCCACTGCAGAAAGAGAAAACGTCCCTGATGGTAAAACTTGGGAGCTAGATGGAGTGGGAACCAAAAGAGATCATCAAGTTGAGTTGTTGGAAGGATTAGGGTGAGGAGAGGATACATTTTATCTATTTTTTGGCTTCAGTAAATTCTGACCCAGATTGATTCCTTTGTCTTTTCTAACTGTTTCCATGAATTTATTCATGTACTTCAGAGAAATACATCTGAAGTGGAAAATTTAGGAGTAGGAAATCAGATCATCAGATCATGCCCAGTATCTATATTCTTGCTCTGCATTCATACACACCTGTGCCTCCTCTGTATTTCCTCACATGGCTTTGTAAGAAAAGTCTGATGATTGCTGCCCTTAGCACTCTACAAAATCATAGTCACATAGTTCAGAATATACTCACACCATCTCCTTTTTGGGCTTCCCTAGTGGCTCAGATGGTAAAGAATCTACCTGCAATGCAGGAGACCTGGATTAAATTCCTGGGTCTGGAACATCCCCTGGAGGAGGGAATGACAACCCACTCCAGTATTCTTGCCTGGAGAATCCCATGGACAGAGAAACCTGGCAGGCCACAATCCGTGGGGTTGCAGAGTCAGACAGACACACTTTCACCTCCTTTTTGTTCACAAAGCTACAATAGTTCTTTGACTTTTCAGGGTGCTTTGGGTTGAATTGTCTATGCTCAAATTCCTATGTTGAAACCCTAACCCCCAAGGCAATTTTATTTGGAGAGAGGACTTTCAGGAGGCAATAAAGGTTAAGTGATCTCACAAATACAGGTCCTAATAGCATAGGATTGACGGCTTCTATCCCCACACCAGAAACTAAATCCACCGAACACTCACCTTTGATGTCCAGAACTGTTAGAAATAAGTGTTTATATTATCTAGGCTCCTGGTATATAGCATTTGGTTATGGCAACCTGAGCATTTTGATATACAGAAGAATGTTTGCTGCTTGACTGTCATCATTTCATTCGTTTCAAATGGTGAGAGGTGAGAGGTAGGGAAACTCAAGGTATCAGGGGTAAAATAAGGATGGTGAGAAAAGTTTGAGGCAGATGTATCTTCAACCAATTTTTATAAAGGTGAAAACAGAGGCTTGGATTACAGGATCATTACAAGATGGCTTGGCCTATGATGAATATATGAATGACAGAAAGCTGTATTTCAGAAAGATGATATTTAGTTCCTTATCACATAGTGGTAGTTTTTTTTTCGTATATATATTGTATACTGTATATCGAGATGCCACAAGCTTTATGTTATGTGTGGCATGCAGGATTCAGATCTTTAGGTGTCTGCGAAGTTTAAGACCTTTAAGAACAGAAGGCAGCATTCAAAAATGTAAAATATAGAGGGGAGTCCTATATGAAAAACTGTTGAAGACTTATGGTTGCCAATTGAAGACCAAGTGATCTGATACCTATACCCAGTACAATAGGAATTCGGCTAAGGAAAGCTTGAACTTAGTCATGTTTTCTCTTAGATAATTACTGTTTAAAACGTCACTGAATAAAAACTGTTTTGTTCTTATATTCATGTATTCATATAAGTGATAAGAATTGTTCTTGAAAGAATGAACATCCAGAATGAAAGACTGAAACCAGTAATAGGTATTAATCTAAGAACTGTCTCAAAGATAGATGATGTCCTACAGAAGCTTATAATTGAGTGTAGAAACCTCTCATGATACTGTTTGGATTCAATATGACCTGGCAAATTTATACAATCCTCAGACCTAGAAGATCTTGAGCCATAGAAATTTCTAAGGATTCTGCACTTACTAATTTCTCTCTTCCTCATAGCAGCCCTTCTTTGAGGTAGGCTCTGTGAATATTGTGCCCACTTCTCAGTTGAGGAAATTAAGGCTAAAGGATGTTGTCTGTGCAGGTCTCAGGAATGGGAGCTGAACTAAGCAGTCCGTGTCCATACCTCCACTGGTCTATTTACTGCTCATCAGTTCTGTTCTCTGTAGAGTCTGTACTGCCTCACCTTGAGCTTCTCTACCTCTCAAACTTGTTTTATTCTTAAAAATTTAGATCAATATGTAACCAAAAACTTATGGTCACAATGAAGACATCTTTTTTAAAGGTTATTACTTAAAAAAAAAAAAAATGTGTTTGGCTATTCTGGGTCTTCATTGCTGTACTTGGGCTTTTTCTAGTTGCCACGAGCGGAAGCCTCTATACAGCTTCTGATGGCAGTGGCTTCTCTGGTTGTGGAGTATGGGCTCTAGGACGCATAGACTTCAGTAGTTCTGGCATGCTGGCATTATTGCTCCGCAGCATGTGGGATCCCCTCGGACCAGGTACTGAACCCATGTCCCCTGCACTGGCAGGCAGATTCTTAAACACTGGACCACCAGGGAAGTCCCAAGATAGCTTTAGATTATCTCAAGATATGAAGTCGCGGAATACAGGCAAGATCTTTTGCCTCATTTACCACTAGGGCACATGAGAGCTTCCCTGGGTCAAAAAGAACAAGGTATAAATCATCTGTCACAGGTTAAAGGGACCTCAGCCAAACTAGGCATATGATTATGTCTGTGCTCCCACATGGTGGCCTTGTGTAAATGAGCCATCTAAGTTCTGAATGTTTGAAATGAGATTAGATGTTCCAAGAAATAAGAAAAGGTCTCGGGCACAATTGAGTAAAGTGCTTATATAACATAAATTTGCTCTTGCATAATGATAAATTAATTTTTTTTCTGACTGGTGTTAGAACATTAGAGATTTCCCTCCCTCTGTTTTAAAACAATTTTATTTCATTTTTACTTTGAAGCTGGGCTTAAAAATCAAAGGAATTAAAATGTTCCATTCTCTTACACATTAATGAACATATAAAAATGGAACTGAAGAAAAAGTTGAGTCATCATTTGTCTTTTAACATAAACTTCCCATCCTAAAATTATCAAACTAATCTTGATCTGCATCGTCAATGCAAAAAAAAATCCTCAATTTTATTAATAATGAACAGGTAATTTTCATAAAAACTGCTTTCATTTTCATTAACTTTTATTTACCTTTTAGAGGCATATGTGTATTTTTCATTGACCTCTATGCTGCAAGCAAAAACAAATAAGCAAAAGGAACCATAGAAATAACGACACAGATAAAATTGGACTTGATTATTAAAGAATATTTTAATTTTATTTTTGGAATTTTTCTGATAAATTTTCAAAATATGTTACTATACACAACACTAACAAAATAAAATAGTATTTTGTTGGTTTTTTTATTTAGGGAAATTTAGTTTACTGCTTTGATATGTTGGTACTTTTATATTATTCATAAATTTACTTTTTTTCTTACTTTAACAAGAAATGTGGGAGATCTTGAGAACTCAGTGCTTAAAATCATCACCTGAACTCTGTGTAGTCAACTACAGGCATTACACATAACATGATAAAGGTTGAAGTTCCTGCTGTGAGCTCAAGTGATGAAAATTCAATGTATGCTATAAAATTTTTAAACTATTTTTGTAGTTAGGAAGAAGGAAATTTTTCCCTCATATGCTTCAGGGTAGGCATATTCAGATAAGATGTAAAGGAAAGGAAACTCATTTTTATTTTTGAGAATGAGGGAAAGAATTTTCATTCTCTTTGAAATATTTCAGATTCACTGTTCTTTAACTGGATTTTGAACTAGACTTACACGGTTATTTAATTTCACTTACTTGGAAAATACACTAGAAGATAACTACAATTCAAGTGACCTAATTAACTCAAAATCATTTATCTTTTTCATGTTAATGCATGTATTACATCTAGAAGCATAAAAATATATAGGAAGTGTTACCTCTAACTTCAACATCCTCTTCAAACTTTCCATCTTTGCACTAACAGATTATCTCTTAAGAATATTATTTACAACACAGAAAGTGTGTAAACCATCTTTATCAAGTAAATAGTGGGAAGCACACTTTGGATTTGAAAACAGAAAGCATGCTTTCTGGACCTATCTTTGCTGCTTGCAAAAATTCTGGCTGTGGATAAGCCACTTAACCTCCCCAAGCTCACTGCATCGGTTCAGTTCAGTTCAGTAAGTCGCTCAGTCATGTCCAACTCTTTGCGACCCCATGAACCATGGCACGCCAGGCCTCCCTGTCCATCACCAACTCCCGGAGTCCACCCAAACCCATGTCCATCGAGTCGGTGATGCCATCTAGCCATCTCATCCTCTGTCATCCCCTTCTCCTCTTGCCCTCAATCTTTCCCAGCATCAGGGTCTTTTCCAGTGAGTCAGCTCTTCACATCAGGTGGCCAAAGTATTGGAGTTTCAGCTTCAACATCAGTCCTTCCAATGAACACCCAGGATTGATCTCCTTTAGGATGGACTAGTTGGATCTCCTTGCAGTCCAAGGGACTCTCAAGAGTCTTCTCCAACACCACAGTTCAAAAGCATCAATTCTTCGCTGCTCAGCTTTCTTTATAGTCCAACTATCATATCCATACATGACCACTGGAAAAATCATAGCCTTGACTAGACGGAATTTTGTTGGCAAAGTAATGTCTCTGCTTTTTAATATGCTATCTAGGTTGGTCATAACTTTCCTTCCAAGGAGTAAGTGTCTTTTAATTTCATGGCTGCAAGCACCATCTGCAGTGATTTTGGAGCCCCCCAAAATAAAGTCAGCCACTGTTTCCACTGTTTCCCCATCTATCTGCCATCAAGTGATGGGACCAGATGCCATGATCTTAGTTTTCTGAATGTTGAGCCTTAAGCCAACGTTTTCACACTCTTCTTTCGCTTTCATCAAGAGGCTCTTTAGTTCTTCTTCATTTTCTGCCATAAGGGTGGTGTCATCTGCATATCTGAGGCTATTGATATTTCTCCCGGCAATCTTGATTCCAGCTTGTGCTTCCTCCAGCCCAGTGTTTCTCATGATGTACTCTGTATATAAGTTAAATAAGCAGGGTGACAATATACAGCCTTGATGTACTCCTTTTCCTATTTGGAACCAGTCTGTTGTTCCATGTCCGGTTCTAACTGTTGCTTCCTGACCTGCATACAGGTTTCTCAAGAGGCAGGTCAGGTGGTCTGGTATTCCCATGTCTTTCAGATTTTCCACAGTTTATTGTGATCCACACAGTCAGAGGCTTTGGCATAGCCAATAAAGCAGAAATAAATGTTTTTCTGGTACTCTCTTGCTTTTTCGATGATCCAGCAGATGTTGGCGATTTGATCTCTGGTTCCTCTGCCTTTTCTAAAACCAGCTTGAACATCGGGAAGTTCACGGTTCATGTATTGCTGAAGCCTGGCTTGGAGAATTTTAAGCATTACTTTACTAGCATGTGAGATGAGTGCAATTGTGCGGTAGTTTGAGCATTCTTTGGCATTGCCTTTCTTTGGGATTGGAATGAAAACTGACCTTTTCCAGTCCTGTGGCCACTGCTGAGTTTTCCATATATGCTGGCATGTTGAGTGCAGCACTTTCACAGCGTCATCTTTCAGGATTTGAAACAGCTCACCTGGAATTCCATCACCTCCACTAGCTTTGTTCGTAGTAATGCTTCCTAAGGCCCATTTGACTTCACATTCCAGGATGTCTAGCTCTAGGTGAATGATCACACCATCGTGGTTATCGGGGTTGTGAAGATCTTTTTTGTACAATTCTTCTGTGTATTCTTGCCATTATTCTTGCATCATTAAGATAGAAATAATAGTACCTGCTCTGTGACTTGCATGAACATCTCAGGTCAAAAATATAAGCCTATCTTTTGTAAACTGTAACATACAATAGAAAGGCACGCTCCTGTATGCTCTCACTTTGTAGAAGTTGACAGTTGTTAAGGGAGTAGATCTGAAATTTTATCACCACAAAAAGAAATGTAATTATATATGAGGACAGAGGTGCTAGCTAACCTTATTGTGGTAATCATTTTGCAATATATACATGAATCAAGTCACCACATTGTACACCTTAAGCTTATGTAGTTACATGTCAGTGTCTCAATAAATCTGGAATTTTTTTTCATGAAAAGAAACAAATAACAAAAAAGATATTACAATAAATAATATAAAATTATGAACAAAAAATTATCATCTGTGGCTAGAATATTCACTAAGGAAGCCACTTGCCACGTGTGGCTATTCAGCATTTAAAATGTGCTCTAAGTGTGAAGTTAATCATATTATGAGGGCTTACTGTGGAAAAAAATGTATAATATCATATTAGTAATATTGGTTACATTTTGAAATTATAATTTTTATAAATTTATTTTACATAAATTTTATAAATTTTCAATTTTTTGAAATTCTAATTTTAACATGTAGTACAATAAAATTACTAATATGATTTTATACATTTTTTTTTCACAGTAAGTCCTCATAACATGATTGACTTCCCACTTACAGCATATTTTAAGTGCTGAATGGCCACGTGGCATGTGGCTCTCTTAGTGAATATTCTAGCCACAGATCATATTTTTCTATTCATAATTTTATATTATTTATTATAATGTCTTTTTTGTTATTTGTTCCTTTTCACATAAAAAAATACCAGATTTATTGAGACATTGACATGTAACTACATAAGCTTAAGGTGTACAATGTGATGATTTGATTCATGTATATATTGCAAAATGATTAACACAATAACGTTAGCTAGCACCTCCGTCCTCATATATAATTACATTTCTTTTTGTGGTGATAAAATTTCAGATGTACTCTCTTAACAACTTTCAACTTCACATAGGGTGAAATAAAATATATTATTAATTTTTTTAAGAATGTAAGCTCTCATTGGGGAAACAGAGTAGGTGTCTTGGTGGAAACATAAATACTCATGAAATCCTTGTACAGTTCACCTCATTCCTGTCACTCTTACCAGCCTACTGACTTAGGATAAGATCCTTCACTTCCCTGAGTTTCAGTTTCTTCATCTTCCAAACAGCAATTATGAAAACATTCCCCTCCCTGGTCAAAGTGAAGTTTAAACAAGAAAATATATGTAAAGCACTTGTAGAAGAGCCTAGCAGTTTCTGAGTATAAAATAAATAATAATCATTATTGTCTTCTTTTAAAATGCACTTGTTTGGCAGCATAATGACACATTTTTGTATTTGGCATTTGTAGTACATGCTCAGCGTAGTCTATGTTTAGAAGAAAAAATGATTTTTTAATACTATTTCTTTCTCTGTACTAGATAATACATATGTACTGTAAAAGCTCAGAATACACAGAAAAGCATCAAGAGCAAACAAAAGCCACTAGCAATCCAGCCATCAAAATATAATCACTATTTAGCATGTTTCAGAAGGAAATACTTGAGCAAATGTGATTTCAGGGAAAACCAAGGTAAACAGTTGACAGCAATAGAAAGGGGATGAATTGAGGTTGCAGAGAAACCAGTCCCTAAGAATGGAAACCAGCGGCGTGAGTACAGGGAGGAGGCAGATATTCAGGAAGTATAAGAAAAAAAGAAGCAAAAGACTAGGCTGGGAGGGGCGGGTGGGGGGATGCACTGGAAGATTTGTACTGACGTTGTTGTTGTTCAGTTGCTAAGTCACACTGGACTCTTTGCCACCCCATGGACTGCAGCACACCAGGCTTCCCTGTCCTTCAGAAATCACCCAGAGTTTACTCAAATTCATGTCCATTGAGTTAGTGCCACTGTCTAACCATCTCATCCTCTGCCGCCCCCTTCTGCTTATGCCTTCAATCTTTCTGAGCATTAGGGTCTTTTCCAATGAGTTGGCTCTTGACATCAGGTAGCCAAAGTATTGGAGAAGGAAATGGCAACCCACTCCAGTACTCTTGTCTGGGAAATCCCATGGACAGAGGAGCCTGATAGGCTGTAGTCCATGGGGTCGCTAAGAGTCGGACAAGACTGAGTGACTTCACTTTCACTTTTCACTTTCATGCATTGGAGAAGGAAATGGCAACCCACTCCAGTGTTCTTGCCTGAAGAATCCCAGGGACGGGGGAGCCTGGTGGGCTGCCGTCTATGGGGTTGCACAGAGTCGGGCACGACGGAAGCAACTTAGCAGCAGCAGCAGCCAAAGTATTGGAGCTTCAGTTTCAGCATCAGTTCTTCCAATGAATATTCTGGGTTAATTTCCCTTAGGATTGACTGGTTTGATCTGTTTGCAGTCCAAGGGACTCTCAAGAGTCTTCCCTAGCGCCATAATTCGAAAGCATCAATTTTTCGGTGCTCAGCCTTCATTATGGTTCAACTCTCACATATGTGCATGATTACTGGAAAAACAGTAGCTTTGACTATATAGACCTTTGTCAGCAATGATCAGGATTGACATATATACACTATGGATCAGTCCAGTTCAGTTCAGTTCAGTCGCTCAGTCATGTCCGACTCTTTGCGACCCCATGAATTGCAGTACGCCAGGCCTCTCTGTCCATCACCAACTCCAGGAGTATACCCAAACCCATGTTCATCGAGTCAGTGATGCCATCCAACCATCTCATCCTCTGTCATCCCCTTCTCCTCCTGCCCCCAATCCTACCCAGCATCAGGGTCTTTTCCAATGAGTCAACTCTTCACATGAGGTAGCCAAAGTATTGGAGTTTCAGCTTCAACATCAGTCCTTCCAATGAACACCCAGGATTGATCTCCTTTAGGATGGATTGATTGGATCTCCTTGCAGTCCAAGGGACTCTCAAGAGTCTTCTCCAACACCACAGTTCAAAAGCATCAATTCTGTGGCGCTCAGCTTTCTTCACAGTTCAACTCTCACATCCATACATGACCACTGGAAAAATCATAGCCTTGACTAGACGGAATTTTGTTGGCAAAGTAATGTCTCTGCTTTTAAATATACTATCTAGGTGGGTCATAACCTTCCTTCCAAGGAGTAAGCGTCTTTTAATTTCATGGCTGCAATCACCATCAGCAGTGATTTTGGAGCCCCCAAAAATAAAGTCTGACACTGTTTCCACTGTTTCCCCATCTATTTGCCATGAAGTGATGGGACTGGATGCCATTATCTTAGTTTTCTGAACGTTGAGCTTTAAGCCAACATTTTCACTCTCCTCTTTCATGTTCATCAAGAGGTTCTTTAGTTCTTCTTCACTTTCTGCCATAAGGGTGGTGTCATCTGCATATCTGAGGTTATTGATATTTCTCCCAGCAATCTGGATTCCAGCACGTGCTTCCTCCAGCCCAGCGTTTCTCATGATGTACTCTGCATATATGTTAAAGAAGCAGGGTGACAATATACAGCCTTGACGTACTCCTTTTCCTATTTGGAACTAGTCTGTTGTTCCATGTCCGGTTCTAACTGTTGCTTCCTGACCTGCATACACTGTGGATAATATGTATAAAACAAATAACTAATGAGAACCTACTGTATAGCACAGAGAACTCGACTCAGTGCTCTGCGGTGACCTAGATGGAAAGAAATCCAAAAAAAGAGAGTATATATGTATACATATAGCTGATTCACTTTGCTGTACAGTAAAAACTAACACAATATTGTAAACAAACTATACTCCAATAAGAATTTTTTTAATTAAAATATTCTGAAAAAGACTTTTAAAATTGTAGTAGTTTTAACAAGGACTGTTAATCACTCCAATATTGCCAAGACTAAATAAGTAAAGCACTTGCCTTTGCTTTGATTTCACTGATTTCACTCTTGCCTCCATAATATTTTGAGCTTCCCTTGTGGCTCAGATAGTAAAGAATCTGCCTGCAGTGCAAGAGATACAAGAAATTCTGATTCAACCCCTGGGTCAGAAAGATCCCCTGAATAGCAATCTACTCCAGTATTCCTGCCTGGAGAATTCTATGGACAGAGGGGCCTGGCGGGCTACAGTACACGAGGTTGCAAAGAATCGGATACAACTGAGCAAGTAACACTTTCACACTTCCATAGTGTTTGACTGCCCTACTATCAGAGATGTCTCCAAAGCTTGTTTATAGAGTTATCCACATAGACAAAGGGAGAGGGGTCAGGAAGTATAAACCACTTTCCAGTCCTTTCCCAAGAAAAATGAAATAGGAAGAGGAAAGATCACTAAATCCTTATGGTGTCCAAAGCCTTTGTCCTGGTGGATGGCTGGTGAGTGAGAACTGGCAGAAGAAAAAACAAGGAAGAGAAGAAAATTTGACATTTCTGGACTTATGCAGATGATTAACAAATTATTCATACGCAGGAACAATTTTTTAAAAAAGATTCTAAGAAAGAAATGACAAACCAGGTTTGTCAAATTCATCTTCTAAAAACAGGCATTAAGCGGTAATTACTGTTTTGTAAAACTATGCACAGTGACAGCTGTATGAACGCTGCAATGTCAGTACTTGACATTACTACACAATTAAGAATAGATTATTTCAAATCCCAAGAAATCACTCCTGTTTCCTCCTTAAAGGTCATTAGTCCTAAACCATTAATCTGAACTATTACAGTGCTTTAGCAGCATATATGAAAGACAACTTAAAAGTTTAAAGCAGATTTATTCTTTACATGGGGCAGTTATTTAGTTTACAGCTGTTAACCCCTGAAAATATAGAATCATGCCTACCTGATATGCCTGAAATTCTGGAATTCTACTCAGTACTTCACTGACAAAGAGTGAGTGAATTGGTTGCATTTTGGGGGTGGGGGGGGATAAATTGCACATTTCTATGAAGCCATTCAGTTGTTCAGCAGTACATAAGATAGTAAAAAGAGAAAGTGAAAGTCATTCAGTCATGTGTGACTCTTTGCGACCCCATGGACTCTACAGTCCATGGGATTCTCCAGGCCAGAATACTAGAGTGGGTAGCTGTTCCATTCTCCAGATCTTCCTAACCCAGAGATCGAACCCAGGTCTCCCACATTGCAGGCTGATTCTTTACCAGCTGAGCCACCAGGGAAGCCCATATATTAAGTCACAATAAATATAACGTATTTCCAGCCAAGCATATATGCATTTGGCAAAAGTTAATTCTTCCAAATAAAAAAGATTAGTTAACTAGACTACACACACTTGCTTGGGGAAGAACGACAGTGAGTCTCCTATTACCCCTATTGTATTCAGACTGTCTTATTGCAGAAATAGTAAGTTAAATAACCAGTTACTGAGGGTGGACCATGTGTTTTCTGGGCTGTGACTGCAGTGTATGGGTGTCGCTTCCACATGGCCAGGATCTTGCTTGTTCATGTCTCTCTTGCTCTTGGGAATCTCTGTATTACACAGGTTGTAGAGACTTAGTTTTTGAGAGTTAATTAGCAGTTGTATTCTCACAAACTTAATTCTTCTAGCATAATTTTAAAGCTGTATATACTTATTTATTAAAGCCTGGGAAATAAAAATATTTTTCAACTCAGTCCTATCACACAACACAATCACAACTAACATATTGGTATTTTTCTTTAAAGAGTTATTTTTCTAACTTTTTTCCCCCATGATTTTAATAATATTACATGTGTAATTTCTATGTCCTTTTAAAAATTAATTTTTATTTAAGTATAGTTACAATTTTGTTTTAGTTTCTACTGTACAACAAAGTGAATCAGCCCTATGCCTATGTATATCCCCTCTTTTTTGGATTTCCTTCCCATTTGGGTCACCACAGAGCACTAAGTAGAGTCCTTTGTGCAATATAGTAGGTTCCTATGTGTCTATTTTATACATAGTATTAATAGTGTATATATGTCAATCCCTATCTCCCAATTCATCCCACCCCTTCTGTCCCCTCTTGATGTCTATCCATTTGTTCTCTATGTCTGTGTCTATTTCTGTTTTGTAAATAATCATTTATACCATTTTTCTAGATTCCTCATATATGTGTTAGTATCCGATATTTGTTTTTCTCTTTCTGACTTCACTCGGTATGACAATCTCTAGGTCCATCCTCTTTTTTACTTAATATATCAAGAGTATGTTCATTATATAGTTTTATAAAATACATAGTTGAATAGTGTTATGGGCTGAATGTTTGTTTCTGCCCAAAATTCCTGTAGTGAATTCCATACCCTAGTGGTATTTTGACATAGGGTCTCTGGGGAGGTATTAGGGTTAGATGAAATCCTGAGAGTGGGGCTCTGGTCTCATAACATTAGTAGTGCCCTTAAAAGAAAAGACACCAGAGAGCTCATTCTCGCTTCATACAAACACAAAGAGGTCTTGGGAAGACTTAATGAGAAGGTGCCAGTCTACAAGCCAAGATGAGAGAGCGTTCATTAGCCTGAATTGGCTGACAGCTTGATCTTGGACTTCACAGCCACTAGAGCTGTATGAACATCCAGATGTTCAACCTGGATTTAGAAAAGGTAGAGGGACCAGAAATCAAATTGCCAACATCTGCTGGATCATCGAAAAAGCAAGGGAGTTCCAGAAAAAACATCTAATTCTGCTTTATTGACTATGCCAGAGCCTTTGACTCTGTGGATCACAACAAACTGTGGAAAATTCTTAAAGATATGGGAATACCAGACCACCTTACCTGCCTCCTGAGAAATATGTATTCAGGTCACAAAACAACAGTTAGAACTGGACATGGAGCAACGGACTGGTTCCAAACTGGGAAAAGGGTATGTCAAGGATGTATATTGTCACCCTGTTTACTTAACTTATTTGCAGAGTACATCATGAGAAACTCTGAGCTGGAGGAACCACAATCTGGAATCAAGATTGCCAGGAGAAATATCAATAACCTCTGATATGCAGATGACAACACCCTTATGGCAGAAAGTGAAGAAGCACTAAAGAGCTCTTGATGAAAGTGAAAGAGGAGAGTGAAAAAGTTGGCTTAAATTTCAACATTCAGAAAACTAAGATCATGACCTCTGGTCCTGCCACTTCATGGCAAATAGATGGGGAAACAATGGAAACAGTGACAGACTTTATCTTTTAGGGCTTCAAAATCACCACAGATGGTGACTGCAGCCATGAAATTAAAGACGCTTGTTCCTTGGAAGAAAAGTTATGACCAACCTAGACAGCATATTGAAAAGCAGAGACATTACTTTGCCAAAAAATGTCTGTCTAGTCAAGGCTGTGGTTTTTCAAGTAGTCATGTATGGATGTGAGAGCTGGACTATAAAGAAAGCTGAGCGTGGAAGAATTGATGCATTTGAACTGTGGTGTTGGAGAAGACTCTTGAGAGTCTCTTGGACTGCAAGGAGATCCAACCAGTCCATCCTAAAGAAAAGCAGTCCTGAATATTCACTGGAAGGACTGATGCTGAAGCTCAAACTCCAATACTTTGGCCACCTGATATGAAGAACTGACTCATTTGAAAAGACCCTGATGCTGGGAAAGATTGAAGGCAGAAGGAGAAGGGGACAACAGAGGATGAGATGGTTGGATGGCATCACTGACTCAATGGACATGAGTTTGAGTAAACTCTGGGAGTTGGTGATGGACAGAGAAGCCTGGCGTGCTGCAGTCCGTGGGGTCGCACACGACTGAGCAACTGAACTGGCTGATAGAGCCAAATAGAATATGAAAAAAAAAAAAGAATGTCTTCAACCTACAGCACTGAACAGAAAAACATGATCACAACTCTTTAAATATTAGTTAGAATATCAGAGCTATATTTGATACCAACTTTAGGAAAATAGGGAAGGCATTTAATTTATTTTATCTTTCCTTTCCCTTCTCTTAATTTTCTTCCCATTCAGGAGGCTTGTATTTTCCTTCACTCTAGAAGGAAAAAGAATCTTGGATCCATATGCCTTCAGTTTTTTAATTTATTCTGTACCTTTCTGTCAAGTTACCAATGTTCTGTTCCATTCTCTCCTACCTGAGACTTGATGTTATATAATGCTGTAATCTTAGATGTGCAGAGGATTTCAGAGGCTATCAATGTAACATCCCATCTAATATATGTTTTTCCTTCTGTAACATCTTTAGCAAGTGTTCATTTAATCTTAAATCACCTTCAGTGATAGGAAACTCACTATCTCACAAGCCAGTCTCATTTATTGATATTCATCTTTGACTGTTGCAAAATTGCCCCAAATAGCAAGCCCAAAACCCTGACAACTTTCCTATTAATACTGGTATTACCTTCTGGAGGAATCATTAAAAGCAAATCTATTTCCACTTTGACTTGAAAACCTTCAGAAATTTGAAAACAGCTATACAATCCACCTTCTCATGGATAAATGTTATTAGTCCATCCCCTCTCCCTGTAGGATATGACTTTGAGTCCCATTAGCAATCCTGTCACTTCAGCTCTCAACTGTGGGCCTGTTCCTATGAAAGTAGATGTTATAAGCCTGCAGCCTAGTTTTTTATCCTTGAGCATTTGAGAGGAAAAAAGGAAAGATACAAATGGCATTATTTCATTAATTTGGCATGTTCTCCCCTATTTCCTTATGCCTAGAAGTCATGAGTCATCTAAGTTATCTGCCAACTTTTGGAAACATTTCTGTGGCCTCTGTCTTCAAGGGTAGATTCCTCAACTCACCTCTGTACTGTAGGTGATCTGAACAGTTTGGAGGAAAAGAGAGCTGTCACCTCCTGCATTTCATTACATGTCACTAGTGGGTAAAATCAATGTAGAACTTTTATCAGCCATTTATGCTCTCAGCTTCTGTTTACTCTTCATTTGTCTTCTTAATAATTGCTTAAATTCCTAAGACCTTTTTCCACTCTTTACATTCCTCTTGAGTAATTTATCTGCTGTCTTTTTTTTTTTTAATTTTATTTATTTATTTAGTAGCTGTGCTGGGTCCTGGTTCTTGCATGAGTTTTTCTCTCATTACATTGTGGTGTGTGGGCTTCTTACAACGGTGGCTTCTCTTGTTGTGGAGCATGGGCTCTAGAGCACACAGTCTTCAGTAGTTGCAACATGAGGGCTCGGTAGTTGCTGTTCTCGGATCATGGATTTAGTTGCTCCACAGCATGTGGGATCTTCCCAGACCAGGGATCGAACTCATGTCTCCTGCATTGGCAGGCATATTCTTTACCACTGAGCCACCAGGGAAGCCTTTTAATTTATTTTTAAAGGAAAGATGATTGCTTTACAATGTTGTGTTTGTTTCTGCTGTACAACATCTTAAATCAACTATAATTAAATATATATCCCCTCCCTCTTAAGCCTCCCTCCCACCACCCCCATCCCACTTTTGTCAGTCATCAGAGCACCAAGCTGAGTTCCCTGGGCTATACAGCAGCTTCCCACTAGCTGTCTATTTTACACATTGTAGTATAAAATATGTCAATTCTACTCTTTCAATTCATCCCACCCTTCCCTTCCACCAGTGTGTCCACAGGTCCATTTTCTATGTCTGAATCTATATTCCTGCCCTGCAAATAGTTTCATCAGTACCATTTTTCTAGATTCCATATATGTGCATTGATATGTTATTCTTCTGGTCTCTGCTGTCTTTTACTTGTGCAGTTAGGTTTCTGAACCTAAGCTGAAGACTGTGCATTTGTTACAACTGCTCATCTCTTTCTCAGTTCAGTCCACCAGGGCAAAATTGGAGAACCTTTTGGGTCCTGATCCTGTCAGTCCTATATAGGGTTGTTTTGTCTGCAAGAAAACTCTGTCTCTGTCATGTGCTGATAAGCTGGTGAGCAGGACAAAACTGAGGCAGGTATCTAGAAGCAGGGATCTGCAAATGTTCCCCCCCCCCCAAATTCACCTCTCCCTTCTCATCTTTGAGTCTTTCCTCCTTCACCAAAACTTGACACTGAGGTGTGGGAGGTCTGACTATCAAAGAGCTATCCAAATCTTCTCCTCATTCTCATGGTTGGAAAGGAGTGGTCCCTCATCTAATTAGGCCTATATCTTGTGAGTAATCAACTGGTTTGGCTAGCTGGCTTTTTCTCTTTTAATCCATTTTTCATATCATTACCCAACCATGTTCCTAAAATACCACTCTCATCATGTCTGCTCTGCTCCTGATCTTTTCAAAAATTATTTTTATTTATTTATTTATTTATTTATTTTTGTCTACATTGGGTCTTAGTTGCAACAGATGGGAGTTTCATTGAGTCATGTGGGATCTTTAGTTTCAGTGCCTAGACTCTCCAGTTACAGTGTCTGCGCTTAGTTGCTCCAAGGCATGTGGGATCTTAGTTCCCACACCAGAGATTGAGCCCCACATCCCCTGCATTACAAGGAGGATTCTTAAGCACTGGACTACCAGGGAAACCTTCTGATCTTTTAATAGGTTCTAGTTAGCAGTGCAGATTCTTCTCTGTGAGGTTCATGGCCTCCATGATCCCCTTCCTTTCAAACTCACCCATTGTCTTAGGCAGCCTAGACTTCTGTATCCTTAAATCTGTTTGCTCATTCTCACTCCTTTCTTGTTCATGCTCTTTCTTTTGCTTAGAATATTCTTTATTCTCCTTATTGACCATCCAGTTCTTATCTATTCTTTAAAGGACAGATTTAATCCCTTTTCCTCTATAATTTATTTACTCTGGTGAAGGAAAGTTATGACCAACCTAGACAGCATATTAAAAAGCAGAGACATTACTTTGTCAACAAAGGTCTGTCTAGTCAAGGCTATGGTTTTCCAGTAGTCATATATGGATGTCAGAGTTTGACTATAAAGAAAACTGAGCGCCGAAGAGTTGATGCTTTTGAACTGTGGTGTTAGAGAAGACTCTGGAGAGTCCCTTAGACTGCAAAGAGATCCAACCAATCCATCCTAAAGGAGACTAGCCCTGGGTGTTCATTGGAAGGACTGATGTTGAAGCTGAAACTCCAATACTTTGGCCACCTGATGCGAAGAGCTGACTTATTTGAAAAGACCCCGATGCTGGTAAAGATTGAGGGCAGGAGGAGAAGAGGATGGCAGAGGATGAGATGGTTGGATGGCATTACCAACTCAATGGACATGAGTTTGGGTAGACTCCGGGAGTTGGTGATGGACAGGGAGGCCTGGCATGCTGCGGTTCATGGGGTTGCAAAGAGTCAGACACAACTGAGTGACTGAACTGAACTGAACTGAACACTGGTCAACTTTAAGTCAACTCCTGACGTCTAGGTCATGATTATTCTGTTATCACTTTCTTAATAGCTCTACATGTGTTATATTCCTTGTTTCTGGGCTGAAGAGTAAGTGTGCCTTGAGAAGGGGCCATGTCAATTAATAGTTTGGGTCTAAACTACTTTTCCTGAAATAACATTAAACCTCTAGTTGATGCTTGGTAAATATTGCTCTTGGGTTGATACAGTTTTCTTTCAAGGGAATGTGGTGCTTAAATGAATCACTGATTAAATGTGGAATTAATTTGATTAATGTATTGATTGTGAAATTTCAAGCTGAGGACAATATTTGGGAGTGATCGACTTATTTGCAACTGTTCTAACAATATTTCTGAAGAGCTGTCTACTTGTTCCACAAACATGGCTATCTTGATTCAATTCTGGCATTCCTATCAAAGGAGGACACTGTGAGTTGTTATTGTTGCTTAGTCACTATATTGTGTCTGACTCTTTGCAACCCCATGGACTGTTTCCTGCCAAGCTCCTCTGTCCATGGGATTTCCCAGGCAAGATTATTGGAGTGGGTTGCCATTTCCTTTTCCAAGGTATCTTCCACAGGGATCCAACCTGCGTCTCCTACATCTCCTGCATAGCAGGCAGATTCTTTACTACTGAACCACCTGGGTTCAGATTCTTTACTACCGAAGCCCACACTGGGTGTAGTTCTTCTTTTAAAAACTGCATGTAAATTCTTCCCTTTGCTGAATAACACTCACTTCTCTGAGCTTTCACAAATGTTCACTCACAACACATTGTGTGTGTGTTCAGTTTAAGTCTAGAAAAATAAGCAGTGCCTTTTTCTCAGTTTTTTTTTTTACTCCTATCATATACTAAATCAATATCTAACATTTACAAAAACAAAATTCTTCTCATTTGCTACACAGTAACATCTTTAAGATTTGCTTTCAACCCATTGTAGAAGATTCCTCAGAGTCCCTTGGACTGCAGGTAGATCATGCTAGTCAATCCTAAAGGAAATCAACCCTGAATATTCATTGGAAGGACTCATGTTGAAATCCCAATACTTTGGCCTCCTGATGTGAAGAGCCAACTAATCGAAAAAGAACCTGATGCTGGGAAAGACTGAGAGCATGAGGAGAAGGGGGCGACAGAGGATGAGATGGTTGGATGGCATCACCGACTCAATGGACATGAGTTTGAGCAAATTCTGGGAGATGGTGAAGGACAGGGATACCTGGCATGCTGCAGTCCATGGGATCACAAAGAGTCGGACACAGCTTAGCAAGTGAACAGCAACAACACTTGAGTTATCTATTGCTATGGAGACCTGAGTCTCCATTCAAAAAAGTAGCATGCAGTGTGTAACTTACTTTGTTTGTCCTGATTTACAATATTTTTATTTCAACAACATTTACACTCTTGAATAGTTATCATGTTGTTGTTGAATTGATAAAATCTTAAAGTGCCTTCAAAATTCCAGACTGTTACACCACTTACCTCTGTTTTATATTGTTATAAATAATTCAAAGTTGTATCGCCATCCCAGAAATATTGATATATTGATTAGGCTCCTAATTAGCCGTAGCATCAGGTTCCATCTTACATAAAAAGAGCAATATAGATAAGCCATATTTGTTATTCCCCTGGGAAACTCATTGTTGCTTGATTCTCTTGCAAATTTGCATTAGTTTCTGGTTCCTAGGATGACAGAGGAAGTTTCTAAATTGTCTGGAGATTACATATTCCCACACACTGAAATCCTCTTAACTGGATGATTTAGCTTTCTCTGCTGCTGTGCCTGTGGGCAAAAAGCAAAGTGTGAGGAAATTCCAGACCCAGTCACATTCAGGAGGTGTCCGATTAAGGAAAACATGAAAAGAGTAATATTTACTAATATGATTTGATTTGATTGTTTTTGGTAGAGATGTGAGAAATTACTACAGTACAAATCAAGAAATTCATCAGGGCTGCCAGTTGATGGCTATTACCTATTAATCGTTTGTTTTCTCTTTTTTTTCCTAATTATATGTCCTCTTATTCCAAGTAAAGAAAGCAAAGTCTTTTTACTTTTTTGAGAAGGAAACATACTAATCATTAAATTCAAATTTTGGTATATCTGTGTTCAAATATTCAGGCTGAAAATAGTTTAATCAAATTATAACACAAATTGATATGTATGTGTATTTGTATATATCACTTTAATAAGTAACAATGTCATCTTGTAAGAATTAATTAGTGAACCCACTTGAAATGTGTTAGATTCACCTCTATTCAGAATTTACTTATTAATTATTTATTACTTATTAATTAATGCAGGAGCAACTCTTTTGTATAAATTTGACATTTCAGCTGGAAAGAAGTGGAAGAACTTTGGGGAAATAGTTCTATGAATGGTAATAAACATTTGTCTTTTAGACATTTTATGAAGGTCTCAGAGGCTTTATCTAGCTTTGTTCATCCTAAAGGATTGTAGATAAAGTTTTTGAAACACCATTTCACAGCTTTTTTGGAAATAGTCTCTGTCAGCTGTGATTTTTGCACAAGTAACTTTGAAGATAACAAAAACAGCAGAAAGAGTTGCACATATATATCAGAAGTATGTACAAACTTCAGAGTGGTTCTTCATCTTGAACCAGTGGGGAAGTGTGGGGTAAAACAAGCAATGAAGAGCTGGCCATGGAAGTTATACGTAAATGGGGGAATTCTTCCTTCCATTTAACTGATGAATCAGTCAGAGAAAAACTTTTTGCAGAATGGTGATTTGAATTGTTGTATGGATTACAGAAAGGGAAGTTTTAGTAAACCAGATCCAAGAAGAAGACATAATTTAAAAGAATGTTGAAAAGATAATAAACAATCAAAATTATATTTTAGCTTCTTATCACAGAAGCAGGAAGATGGTTCTCTGCAACCTTTTCCCAAGTAGCCAAATCTCTCTTGTGCAACTGAAGTAGCAAAATAAATATGAAGCGCCATCTCTCTACAGAGCTCTTTGATCAACATCATGAGCAATACCATAATGAGGAAGAGGTAGCCTTTGTCTCAAAGGACATGGTTTATTTATTAGAGGGAGATAAGATATGTATACAAGAAGCCACAATACAAGAGAGAATTTAGTAATATTTATTATAAAGATACAAATAAAGTGCTAGAGAGAACATAGAGGAAATAAATTTACTCCAGCTAGAGTTTTGCAGAATTTATGTGGAAATCATCTTCATGCTAATCATAAACATTAATGAGAAATTCTTTACACATATATGAAAAGAAAAGGCTCTCCAAATAAATATGGAAGAGAGAAAAGGATGGAACATATATGAGGAAAAGCAAATAACCATCTTTGAATATAGTTCAAGGTAGGGCTTCCCAGGCATCTCAGTGGTAAAGAATTCACCTGCAGTGATGGTACTTGGGTTTGATCCCTGCTTTGGGAAAATCACCTGGAGAAGGAAATGGCAACCCACTCAAGTATTCTTGTCTGGGAAACCACATGGACAGAGGAGCCTGGAGGCCAACAGTCCATGGGGTTGCAAAGAGTCAGATACAACTTAGCAACTTAAGTAACAATACTTGTCTTAGTTTCCTGGGACTTCTGTAAAAACTAACCATGGACTGAAGGACTTAAACTACAGAAATTGATAGTGTCAGAATGCTGGTGGCCGGAAGTCCAACATCAGAGTGTCAGCAGGGTTGATTGCTTCTGAGTGCTGGAAAGGATCATCTATTTCATGCCTGCTCTTAGCTTCTTAGGTCTGCCAACAATCTTTGATGTTCTTGGGCTTGTAGGTGCATCTCTTCAGTCTCTGCTTTCATCTTTAGGATGACATTCTCCCACGTCTATGTGTCTGGATATTCACTTTTTATAAGAACCTTAGTCACTGGATGTGGGCCCACCCAGATGACACCATTTTTTACTTGATTACCTCAAATATGGAAAACTCAGCAGTGGCCACAGGACTGGAAAAGGTCAGTTTTCATTCTAATCCCAAAGAAAGGCAATGCCAAAGAATGCTCAAACTACCGCACAATTGCACTCATCTCACATGCTAGTAAAGTAATGCTCAAAATTCTCCAAGCCAGGCTTCAGCAATACGTGAACCGTGAGCTTCCAGATGTTCAAGCTGGTTTTAGAAAAGGCAGAGGAACCAGAGATCAAATGGCCAATATCCGCTGGATCATCGAAAAAGCAAGAGAGTACCAGAAAAACATCTATTTCTGCTTTATTGACTATGCCAAAGCCTTTGACTGTGTAGATCACAATAAACTGTGGAAAATTCTGAAAGAGATGGGAATACCAGACCACCTGACCTGCTTCTTGAGAAACCTGTATGCAGGTCAGGAAGCAACAGTTAGAACTGGACATGGAACAACAGTTCAGTTCAGTTCATTTCAGTCGCTCAGTCGTGTCCGACTCTCTGCGACCCCATGAATTGCAGCACGCCAGGCCTCCCTGTCCATCACCAACTCCCGGAGTCTACCCAAACCCATGTTCATCGAGTCGGTGATGACATCCAACCATCTCATCCTCTGTCGTCCCCTTCTCCTCCCAACCCCAATCCTACCCAACATTAGGGTCTTTTCCAATGAGTCAACCCTTCGCATGAGGTGGCCAAAGTATTGGAGCTTCAGCTTCAACATCAGACCTTCCAATGAACACCCAGGATTGATCTCTTTTAGGATGGATTGATTGGATCTCCTTGCAGTCCAAGGGACTCTCAAGAGTCTTCTCCAACACCACAGTTCAAAAGCATCAGTTCTTCAGTGCTCAGCTTTCTTCACAGTCCAACTCTCACATCCATACATGACCACTGGAAAAACCATAGCCTTGACTAGACGGACTTTGTTGGCAAAGTAATGTCTCTGCTTTTAAACATGCTATCTAGGTTGGCCATAACCTTCCTTCCAAGGAGTAAGCGTCTTTTAATTTCATGGCTGCAGTCACCATCAGCAGTGATTCTGGAGCCCAAAAAAGTAAAGTCTGACACTGTTTCCACTGTTTCCCCATCTATTTCCCATGGAGTGATGGGACCAGATGCCATAATCTTAGTTTTCTGAACGTTGAGCTTTAAGCCAACTTTTTCACTCTCCTCCTTCACCTTCATCAAGAGGCTCTTTAGTTCTTCTTCACTTTCTGCCATAAGGGTGGTGTCATCTGCATATCTGAGGTTATTGATATTTCTCCCGGCAATCTTGATTCCAGCTTGTGTTTCTTCCAGCCCAGCGTTTCTCATGATGTACTCTGTATATAAGTTAAATAAGCAGGGTGACAATATACAGCCTTGACGTACTCCTTTTCCTATTTGGAACCAGTCTGTTGTTCCATGTCCAGTTCTAACTGTTGCTTCCTGACCTGCATACAGGTTTCTCAAGAGACAGGTCAGATGGTCTGGTACTCCCATCTCTTTCAGAATTTTCCACAGTTTATTGTGATCCACACAGTCAAAGGCTTTGGCATAGTCAATAAAGCAGAAATAGATGTTTTTCTGGAACTCTCTTGCTTTTTCGATGATCCAGCAGATATTGGCAATTTGATCTCTGGTTCCTCTGCCTTTTCTAAAACCAGCTTGAACATCTGGAAGTTCACGGTTCACGTATTGCTGAAGCCTGGCTTGGAAAATTTTGAGCATTACTTTACTAGCATGTGAGATGAGTTCAATTGTGCGGTAGTTTGAGCATTCTTTGGCATTGCCTTTCTTTGGGATCGGAACGAAAACTGACCTTTTCCAGTCCTGTGGCCACTGCTGAGTTTTCCAAATTTGCTGGCATATTGAGTGCAGCACTTTCACAGCATCACCTTTGAGGATTTAAAATAGCTCACCTGGAATTCCATCACCTCCACTAGCTTTGTTCGTAGTGATGCTTTCTAAGGCGCACTTGACTTCACATTCCAGGATGTCTGGCTCTAGGTGAGTGATCACATCATCGTGATTATCTGTGTCGTGAAGATCTTTTTTGTACAGTTCTTCTGTTTATTCTTGCCACCTCTTCTTAATATCTTCTGCTTCTGTTAGGTCTGTACCGTTTCTGTCCTTTATCGAGCCTATCTTTGCATGAAATGTTCCTTTGGTATCTCTAATTTTCTTGAAGAGGACTCTAGTCTTTCCCAATCTGTTGTTTTCCTCTATTTGTTTGCACTGATCGCTGAGGAAGGCTTTCTTATCTCTCCTTGCTATTCTTTGGAACTCTGCATTCAGATGAGAATATCTGTTCTTTTCTCCTTTGCTTTTCGCTTCTCTTCTCTTCCCAGCTATCTGTAAGGCCTCCTCAGACAGCCATTTTGCTTTTTTGCATTTCTTTTCCATGGGGATTTTCTTGATCCCTGTCTCTTGTACAATGTCACGAACCTCTGTCCATAGTTCATCAGGCACTCTGTCTATCAGGTCTAGTCCCTTAAATCTATTTGTCACTTCCACTGTATACTCATAAGGGATTTCATCTAGGTCATACCTGAATGGTCTAGTGGTTTTCCCTACTTTCTTCAATTTAAGTCTGAATTTGGCAATAAGCAGTTCATGATCTGAGCCACAGTCTGCTCCTGGTCTTGTTTTTGCTGATTGTATAGAGCTTCTCCATCTTTGGCTGCAAAGAATATAATCAATCTGATTTGGGTGTTGACCATCTGGTGATGTCCACGTGTAGAGTCTTCTCTTGTGTTGTTGGAATTGGGTGTTTGCTATTACCAGTGCGTTCTCGTGGCAAAACTCTATTAGCCTTTGCCCTGCTTCATTCTGTACTCCAAGGCCAAACCTGCCTCTTACGCCAGGTGTTTCTTGACTTCCTACTTTTGCATTCCAGTCCCCTATAATGAAAAGGACCTCTTTTTTGGGTGTTAGTTCTAGAAGGTCTTATAGGTCTTCATAGAACCGTTCAACTTCAGCTTCTTCAGCGTTACTGGTCGGGGCATAGACTTGGATTACCGTGATATTGAATGGTTTGCCTTGGAAACGAACAGAGATCATTCTGTTGTTTTTGAGATTGCATCCAAGTACTGCATTTTGGACTCTTTTGTTGACCATGATGGCTACTCCATTTCTTCTAAGGGATTCTTGCCCACAGTAGTAGATATAATTGGCATCTGTGTTAAATTCACCCATTCCAGTCCATCTTAGTTCGCTGATTCCTAGAATGTCAACGTTCACTCTTGCCATCTCCTGTTTGACCACTTCCAGTTTGCCTTGATTCAACAGACTGGTTCCAAATAGGAAAAGGAGTATATTGTCACCCTGCTTATTTAACTTATATACAGAGTACATCATGAGAAACGCTGGACTGGAGGAAGCACAAGCTGGAATCAAGATTGCCGGGAGAAATATCAATAACCTCAGATATGCAGATGACACCACCCTTATGGCAGAAAATGAAGAAGAACTAAAGAGCCTCTTGATGAAAGTGAAAGAAGAGTGTGAAAACATTGGCTTAAGGCTCAACATTCAGAAAACTAAGATCATAGCATCTGGTCCCATCACTTGATGGCAGATAGATGGGGAAACAGTGGAAACAGTGGCTGACTTTATTTTTTGGGGCTCCAAAATCACTGCAGATGGTGCTTGCAGCCATGAAATTAAAAGACACTTACTCCTTGGAAGGAAAGTTATGACCAACCTAGATAGCATATTAAAAAGCAGAGACATTACTTTGTCAACAAAGGTCTATCTAGTCAAGGCTATTGTTTGTCCAGTGGCCATGTATGGATGTGAGAGTTGGACTATAAAGAAGGCTGAGTGCCGAAGAATTGATGCTTTTGAATTGTGGTGTTGGAGAAGACTCTTGAGAGTCCCTTGGACTGCAAGGAGATCCAACCAGTTCATCCTAAAGGAGATCAGTCCTGGATGTTCATCGGAAGGACCGAGGTTGAAGCTGAAACTCCAGTACTTTAGCCACCTAATGTGAAGAGCTGACTCATTGGAAAAGACCCTGATGCTGGGAAAGATTGAGGGCAGGAGGAGAAGGGGATGACAGAGGATGAGATGGCTGGATGGCATCACTGACTCGACGGACATGGGTTTGGGTCGACTCAGGGAGTTGGTGATGGACAGGGAGGCCTAGTGTGCTGTGGTTCATGGGATCACAAAGAGTCAGACACGGCTGAGCGACTGAACTAAACTGACCTCTGTTAAGATTCTGTCTCCAAATAAAGTCAGATTATGACATGCTAGGACTTTAACATATCTTTTGGAAGGGATGCAAATCCTTGTCCTTTATATACAATGACAGTATGTAAAGAAGATAAAAATGACAGTTTGGGCTGAAAAGAGATTCTCTTTATGTATTAAGAGGCCTTGGTATTCATAGACATTATTCTCAGAGGGAAGCTCTGTGACTAATATGTTCAGAGTGATTTAATTACCTTGGGATAGAATAGCTAATAAGCTAATATATGTAATTGGGGTGCAAAGTTATAAAAGAAAGAATAGATGTAAATGATTTTGAAGGCAGCAATAAATAAAGATTTTTAAAAAATTAACTCTTAAGATGAGGAATTTGGATAGGGAGAATGGTCAGTTCATCATAAGGTGGATGGAAATTTCATTGAGGAAAATAATGCCTTCTTTCAACTTCCAAGAGATCAAAAGACACTGAACTCAGCAAGGCCATTCCATGACCCAGTGTGCGAACTGTTTCCCCAGTGCACATTAGGCTGATATCTGAAACCCTGCTGTCAGACACCATCTCCTGGGTTAGATGGGCCGTCTTCTTGAAAGGCTAGAAGGAGTAGGATTTCTTAGCCATGAAGCAGATTTACACTAACTCCTTGAAACTTAGCATCTAGAAAAAAAGTAATTACTTCTCTGACCCATACATACATGCACACATAGGCACCAACAGGCATGCTAGCACTTATATGCCAGATGTAGAAAAATTCTAAGAGGGCTTCTCTGGTAGCTCAGCTGATAAAAGAATCCGCCTGCAATACAGGAGACCCTGGTGCGATTCCTGGGTCCGGAAGATCCCCTGGAGAAGGTATAGGCTACCCACTCCAGTATTCTGGCCTGGAGAATTCCATGGACTATTCTATAGGGTCACAAAGAGTCGGACATGTCTGAGCGACTTTCACTTAAGGGGATACATACAGAAACTAAATTTATTATCATAAGTAATTTGTAAAACTGTAAAAAATGAAATGATATTTTTCAACATACATAAAGAAAATGAAGGCAGCATAAAGAAGTGGAAGGAGGGAAGAGCTTGGAGTCTGGCAGGCAGCCTTACACAGAGCTCCACAAGCGATTTTCTGGGTGACTTTGGACAAATGAACTAATCCTACATGCTTGGGTTAATGTGCTACGTAAGGTGGGGATAAATGTGTCAACTAGTTATTTGGAGGATTAGGTGGAATAAGCTATATAAAGAGTACAGTGTTACATAACTCTTTCATTATTATGAATTCTAATTTTCATAAGCATAAGGATTCTAGATGTTACTCCCCATAGATTTAAACATATGCTTATGCCTAGACTGACTTGCTATCTTAAGCTGAAAAAATTTAACTAGATAATAAAAGATTTCATCTGAATCTGTGGATAGAAAAACCCATAGCTTTTGTGGCACTGTGATGATTCTTAGCAGAAATGGCAACTATTGCTTGTGTAAAGTTTCCTTCCATTTGTTTAGCTTTGCAATCCCAGAAGTTCTGAATAATGAGATCTTAACACTTGTTTTAGTTGTAAATAAAGTCGGCATTTTCAAATGCATATACCAGTACTGTTTGTTGGAAGAACTTAAGAAATGATCCTAAACTTTGAATGCAGATGTGTAATATTGGGCCTGCAAAGACAGACTAGCAAGGAAGCACTGGTTTTGAAATAAGACGTAAGTAAAACATCCTCCTTTTTTCATTGCTTTTGTATTTTTTTTGTACGCTAAAATTCCAATAGACATTTTCTGGGCAACAGAGTTTCTCAGCAATTATTATGTAGAGAGTGTAGAAAACAAAACAGTAATTAAATACCTTCACTTATCCCACTTTATCCCTGACTCTGTAGCTAAACTTAATCATAGATAGATAAACATACCTTGGGATAACTTAATATAGAAAGTATTGGGTAACCTTGCCCTTGAAACAATCTTTTATGCAATTATAGACAGTAAGTGCTTTTATAAGTACAACTTTAGTTTTTATTTCTGTGTCTAACTTGGTAAATAAATGCTCTGGAATATTTTGTTAAATGAAATACTCATCTTGAAGAGTATATACCATAGCAGCATCTGAATGTAGTAATTCTGGAACGTGGGAAAGAATGTGGCCTGCAGGATGTGTGAGTCTATGTAATAACACCTTTCTTTATGGATTAAAAAAATAACCAGGAGATAAAACAAAGCAAAAAACCAATGCTAGCGATATAACACTACATAATTTTTTTTAGAAAATAGAAAAGAAATCATGATTTCCCTCAGCTGTTGACATTTTTATCCTTTTTCCTATTTATAATCAGAGAATGTGTAAAAGTTTACAGACACTGTATTTGGAAACCTTAAATTTCCCATTATGGTATAGACTTTTACATTGCTTAATTAAATTTATAATTCTTTTATTAGTTATATTTCAGAAAATAGTCTTTCATCTTATTAAATTTTCTCTATTTTTAGGCATTTATAGTAGTCTCAATGTTTCTGTATTTTCAAAATTATAAATAACCATGCAGCAAGTTCTTTCTTATCTTCACTAAGATTTCATGTTCTGTGTCTTGCCTGAGAATATAATTCCTGAGGTTTGATTGTTCAGGTTTCCACTTCCTGGAACTGAGAAAGAAAATATATTTCAAATTAGAAAGACGTTTTAGCAGAGTTAATAAGACTGTGTCTGGATTTCTTAAGAAAATAAACCTACAATGTTAGCTTAAATATTCCATAAAGAAAGGATAAAATTAATTTTCTGAGAAATTAGGACATCCAAATGAATATTACTTTGAGGATTTAAGCAAAAAATAGACAAAAAAAAGCTTTTCCTGCTTCTTGGAAGTGGTGTTTATGAGCTTGTAAGATACATATTTGAATTCCTCTTATGAAACATGCAAGGTAACTTAAGTAGGTAGCTACTCCTCAGAGACAAAAGGGCTAGAATGGTTAATTAAATAACTTACAGAGTCTCTTAGCTTGTCTTCCACCTTGGGTGTAGAAGTGGTTTCTGAGCCTGAAGGCTAAAGATAGACTTGAGCTTATTTATCTTTATCTTTTGTTGGGCTGTTAAATTGTTCCATTCATAATGGTTCATTCCTGTGATCCCATGACAAGTTCAGTAACATCAACCAGCCTTCAAGGTCCATGTTGCCAGAAAGAAATTTCCAACTTAGAAAAAAAAAAGTTTCCAAAACTCTTTTCTATCTAGTCCTGCCTAGTTATTTTTATATTTTTAAGAATATAATGCTTCCTCTTGCATTCTACTTTTCTGCAACTAAATCCGATATTCGTCAAAACTTTTAACACTCAGACCTAGCACAGTCACACTGACCTTGCAGCTTCTTGAATCTGTGGAGCTGGTTCTCACCCCAGGACTTTGCTCTCTCAGGTTCCACTGTCTGGAATGCTTTTACAGACTGCCCCCTGGTGAACAAGGGTCTGCTCACATGTCTGCACCCTCAGGCAGCTTTCACTGGCAACTAGGTCTAAAATAGTCATACTCTATAGACAGTTGCTCCTTTTACACACATACCCTGGTTCATTTTTTCAATAAAGCAGCTAATGTTATCATATAAATTTTGCTGCAATTTTGTGTTCCCCTCTAGAATACAGTTCCTTTTAATCAATTACTTTATTTTATCCCTATAGTCAAAGCTAGAACAATCCTTGTTGTATGATTGGGACTCCATATTTGTTGAAATAATGATGAATGAATGACTAAGTGAATAAATGAATGAATGAAATCCATCTTATAGACCTGGAGCTGCTAAGAGGGGTTTAAGGAACCCTTTAAACTGTATTGCCTGCTATTGGGAATAATTGTTGACAGGGATAGGCTTTTAAGAATTCTCTAACTTAAGAGGCAATTTCTGGCATTTTTTAAAAATTTGTTGTGAAGTTCTAGTTAAGTAACTATATTTCAAATAAGTTTAAAGAGATAACCAATGGTATCTAAATTCCTTATTATTGACAAATAACTGCCTGGTAGCAAAATTACTTGTTTAATTTTATCTTTAACGCCTAAGTGTTAATTATTATATGTAAAATAGAAGCCCATAAAAGAGATAGCCAGAGAGAATTTGCTGTGTGATGCTGGGAGCTCAGCCCAATACTCTGTGATATCCTAGAGGAGTGGGATGGGATGAGAGGTGGGTGGGAAGTTCAAAAGTATACCTATGACTGATTAATATTGATATATGGCAGAAACCAATGCAACATTGTAAAGCAATAATCCCTCAATTAAAAATAAATAAATTTTCAAAAAAAGAAATTAAAAAACATAATTGTTTAATAAAGTCAATACCGTAAGTCAAAACAATATTCATATTAAGTTTAAAATGATGTTAATTGGCATTTGGCATAAAATGTCATTGTATCATGAGGTGCAACTGAAATAAACTATGCAGTCCTTCTATACCATGGCCAGATAAGAAACAAGCTGATGATGTTTCTTATAATGGCAATTTCTTTTCATCATCATTGACCTTGAAGAATGGTTAATGTTGTTGAACTTGTCATGGGAACTCAGGACAAGTTTGTGAATGAGACAGTTTAATAGCCCAATTAAATGCTAAAAAGTAAACAATCTTTCTGTCTGTATCTATATATCATCTATAACTGTATTCAAATCACTGAAGATCAATCATCGCAAAATTCCCTGATCTAAATTGGACAGAGATTTCATAAAGTCTTAGCAATTTCATGTCCATGTCCTAGGCAGATAATGCAAGAAAATACATCGCAACTAAGAAATAACATGGTGAATGATTAAGATTGTTAATACTGCAGAGATAGATGTGTTATCGGTCTTATGTGACATATGGGAAAGGAGATGGGAAGGGGGTGCCCTGAGGTTCACTTCCAAAACAAGCCTCTATTAAGCATGTGAATTCAAATAATTTACTGCATATTATTTAATTATTTAGCCAGGTATAGTGCAGTGAATTTGATAACTATAACTGAATAGCACACTTAGATAAAGTAATTTAATAAAATGTTCTCGTGTCTCATTCTTGAGAAATCACTCCTTTCTATGCATAAAGACAAAAAATACAGCCTGTTTCTGAGCACTTCTCATTCATATAAGCAGCATTTTTCACTACTCCCCAGACAACCTATTTGTCTTCCTGTACAGCCTCGTTCATGCTCTACCCTCTGCTGGGAAAGCCTTTCCTTTTCTTTTCTGGTTTTGTTTGGCTTTATTTTAGGGGATGGAGGGGTTACTGGTCTCAGTTTGCACAATTATTTAACCACTCATGCTCCAAAAATGCCATCTGAGTCCTCAGGTGAGATAAGTAGCTGCCTGTGGGGGGCCCCCATTGCATTGTGCAAGTGTGATCACTCTGGCACAGATGAGATTATTTCAGTTTAGTTCATTGCTTGCCTATCTGTCTGTCTCTCTATCCACTCCATGAGGCTTTGGGGCCATGCATAGATTATGTCTGTAACAAGTTGAAATGTTTCTGCTCCTCTGAGATCTGGTAAACTTGATTCACTCATATCTAGTTTTGCATTGTCCTAGAGTCCAGAGTTCTCCCCACAAGTCCTGAATTACTCGAGTTAATTTCTGTTCAGTCTCACCAATGTCTTCATTCCAAGCTCAATGTGTCTTAGTAATTCCCTAACTCTCACTTAGTAATTCCCTACCAGACTCACCATTCAGCCCCTTCTCAATTTTCCCCCCAAAAAATTTGACTTTCTTCAGAATTTGATGAGCTTAGTTAATAACTCATCAAAGATTTGAGATGTTATGAGGAAAGGGTCACAAAACACAACAAATCCTCAGTGCCCTGCCACTCTCCCTATTTCTCCGTATCCCCCTTTAAAACTACAGCTGGATCCTTCCCTGGAGCTCACCCAGGGCAGCTCCTGCTAGACTTAGGCTCCTCAGGATCTCAGTTTTTATGCCTAGCAAGCTTATTCAGAAATATTCCCAACAAAACTCTCCCTTTAAGAGAAACTCAGACTATCCAGAAAGGGAGCAATTGCCTTTATCTCTGAAGCGACTTAGCAGCAGCAGCAGCAAGTCTTATTCATCTTTGTCACGAGCACAAGACCAAAATTTTTGTAGATGCTAAACAGAAAATACTTTTATCGACTCTGTTGTCTCGGTTAACTTGGTCTCTGATCAATTTCAGGCAACTTTAGAAGTCTATTTTGGGCATCCTTGGTTGTGATTTGAATGACTTAATTGATTTGTGAGCTATTTGAATTTTCCCTTTGCCCTTTACAAAATTCTCCTCAGATAAGAAAACTAGATTGTCTGAAAGTCATCTCTTACTTGGAAATACTTGTGTAAAATAAGTGAAATACATGATTTTAAAAAACTAAAAATATAAAAGTTCACCTTTACGTTGATCAGTAGGATCATATACTAATAACACTCTATGGTTAGACTGAATAAAAACCTAAAGGTCTTTGTAAGTGGGAGGATATGTCTTATTATTAAAAAATACTTAGCATTTTAGTGAGCTCCTCTTACCAACATATAAAATATAAGCATGATGGCTTATTGCCTCTCTTGCCATAATCACAATCTCAAAAGCAGTTTCCTTTAAGAACCTGACAACAGTGATAAATCTATTTTGTAAAGACTGAAGGATACACCCAAAGCACAAGTAAATTAGAATTCATCTGTTAATGATAAAGTAAAATGTTCTATCATGGACAGATAACCTTGTTTTGTGTGGTAGACATGGTTTGATCCCCAAGGGTAGCTAAATCTGGACTATTTCATTACTCCCCTGAAGTGGAATTTGACCATAAAATAAAAGGGCATATTTTTTGGCCTTTTAATTTACCCAGGATTTAAACATGACTATGATACATGACGAGCCAATCAGAGATGTGTTTGGCATTCTAAAGCCCCTTTAAATCCTTGTCACAGGGCCAATTCCCAGTGCCTAGAAAGGAAGTCCACACGGGCAATACAAACTGCCCGCCGAGCCTGGGCACAGACTACTTCTGCAGAGATTGTGTAAACATTCTTCATGGGCATTTCTGTGAGGTAGTGGACAAGAGCATAAAACACATTTAAGGGTGTTTTCTCCATTTTGGTAGTTTAGCGAAATAAACTGAACTCTGAACTGGAAGTCAGAGATCTGAATTACAATTCTAGCTCTGTGATTTACTGTCTGCACAACTCTACCAAAGTCATTTCTGAGTCCTGGGTGCTAGTTTCTCCATCTGTAAATGTGGGCAGTGCCACTTGCCTTATCGTTAAACTGTCCACGCTTCAGAGTGATCAGTATCTTGTGCTTCCTTCACATCTGCAGTTGTGCCTGGTCCAGTGCTCAGTAAGTGCCTTTTGAGGAACTGGTTGTTGTGGTGATCAAATAAAAGAACAAGATCCAGATAAAATATAAAATGATTAATGCAATTATATTATCAGCAATGCATTATCGGAAATACATTACTTATTCAGTAGTTTGCATAAACACCTACACTACATGATTTTTGTTTTTTTGTTTTTTTTCATTTAAGTACAGTCAGTTTAAGTGTTTCACATGTACAGCAGAGATTCAGTTATATACATATATATATATATCTTTTTCAAATTCTTTTACATTATAGTTTATTACAAGATATTAAATGTAGTTCTCTTACAGTAGGTCCTTGTTGTTTATTTTATGTAGGGTGGTGTGTATCTGTTAATTCCAAATTCCCAATTTATTCCTCCCCACCCCCACCTTGGTAACCATGAGTTTGCTTTCTATGGCTGCCAACACCACATTGTAAGAAGCCTTCTTGTGTAATGGATTTGTTCATTCTGTGACTCCAAACACAGTTCCACATGCTCAGAGAATTTAGTATTTACCTATTTTACTCTTTGTCAGCTAAAACTTGGATGACCGTGTGTCCTAGTTTGCCAAGGACCTCCACAGTCCTCCTGTGTTATCCTGATATAATTATTAATATTACCCTTTTTCACCAACAAATGTCCCAGTTTGGATGATAAACTATATGGTCACTCTATTTAAGCATAAATGATGACATTCTGATATATTCTATATAGAACATGGACTAAGCAAAAAACTAGAGAACTATATTCAGCTCTTTATGATTTTAAATCTTGAGACTATACATGCTGTTAAAACAACAGATCTCTTTTATATCACTTGAGTAACTCATCTGTATTTAACCAGCAATGTTTATTAAGTCAAACTGTAGCTCTGTCAAGGCCTTAATTTCCTGGCTTAGAAGTGTCCTCTGCTTGCAGAAGAGAATCTAGTCTACCAGTTTCCCTACCTGAAAAACTGGAAATTCCCAAGGTCTGCATTCATTCATTCAGTAAATATTTATAGGACCAGCATAGCTAAGATGACATAAACAGCTCGGGAGTGTAATTGTGAGCAAGAAGGTAATCATCCTTCATGGAGGTCACCTTCTAAAGAGAGAAACAAATGTTACTAATCACCCAAAATTAAAGCTACATTTTTTATAATGTTCAAAAGAGAGGTAGAAGAGTAGGGTGCTCTGAAAGCTGACAATAGGGGAACTTGAGTGATCAGGAATATTCAGGGAATATTTCTTTGTGGAAGCTTCATTTGATTTGGTATCAGAATGATTAATTCAACATTACCTTGGTGAAGAAAGAAAAGCAGATGTGGAAGAAAGCTTGTTCCAAGGTCCTGTGGTGGGAGGAGACTATGGGCACAAGACTTGGGAGGGATAAAAAGGCCAGAACTTTGTGCAAAACACAGTACAGAAGTCAGATAAAGCCTCATGGGAAATGAAGCTGCAGCAGTATCACAAGAGGTAGGAAAAAACTGCAATGTTTTAAACCAGGGGTATGTGATCAGATTTGTGCTTGGAATATATCAACTCAGTTAAGTTATATAAGATATATTGAGGGGCAAGTGAACAAGAGTAAACACTTGCATAGCACTCCTGGCAAAATTCCAAGGTAGAGGCCTTCATAGCAGTCCTGGCTGGAGATGAAGAAAGACAGATTACAAAAGGAGAGAAATATGCTGGTTTTGATATTCCATATGAAAGTCATTCTTGGTCCCACTCTAATCTTCACACTCCCATATCTTACCCATCACCTTGACCTACAGATTTTACCTCCTGAATATCAAACCAGCATATTTCTCTCCTTTAGTAATCTGCCCTAACTTCATATCCAGCCGGGACCACTATCAAAGCCTCCTACCTTGTAATCTTGCCTACTTTGGCTCCCTTGCCTCTCAGTCTATCTTACACAACTTAGCTGAGCTGATATATTCCAAGCACAAATCTGATCACATACCAAGAATGACTTTTCTCTTTCTCAGAAAGAGAAAAACAAACGTCATATATTAACACATATATGTGGAATCTAGAAAAATAGTATAGATGAACCTATTTGAAAGCAGAAATAGGACACAGATGTAGAGAACAAATGTATGGATGCCAAGGGCAGGAGTGGAGGGTGGGTTGAATTGGGAGATTGGGATTGATATATATACACTATTGATACTGTGTATAAAATAACTAATTAGAACCTACTGTATAGCACAAGGAACTCTACTTATTGCTCTGTGGTAACATGGAAAGGAAATCCAGAGAAGAGGGGATATATGAAAATGTTTAGCTGATTCACTTTGCTTTATGGCAGAAATTAACACAACATTGTAAAGCAATTATACCCCAATAGAAATTGGAAAAAAAAAAAAAAAGACTTCCAGTTCTAGCTTGGGCAACTTCATGGTTCACAAATGCATCTTGGCTGCCTTTCATCTTCCACCTTAGCTGTCCATCTGACCAATCTTGTGTTCATTCTACTGCCAGGACTGGGATGCTATCCTCAAGGATGGGCAGAGACTTTAATCTTAATTCCCCAGGAGGACAACTGAGACATTTTTTTTCTCTTTTAGAAGACTATACTGAAGTTCAGGGGAAAGAAAAGAGAATTATAACAGTAACTTGAAACTCATGAGTTTGAGTAAGCTCTGAGAGTTGGTGATGGACAGGGAAGCCTGGAGTGCTACATTCCATGGGGTTGCAAAGAGCTGGACACGACTGAGTGACTGAACTGAACTGAACTTGAAACTACCCCAAAGTAACTACTTTTGGAGCCCAAAAACCCACACTCATCCTCACAGAGTCTATAACAAGGTGTATCACTCCTTACCTAGGAAATACCACAAGGTTTCAAGGGTTGGCTTATATTCACCAACAGGAGTGATTTCACCCATGTAGTTGCTTCTTGAAATTAAGGTCCAAAATCTGCAGTATGATCATGTCTTTCTCCCCCAGTTATAAAGTTCTTGGCCCTCATTTCCTTTTCTGAGATGATCTTCTCCCCATAGTTGACTATGCAGATGACCCTTCTAACAGGAAAAAAAAAAAACACCTCCCAGCGAAGGGGTGTCATGTTATCTTACGATCTCAATAGGACAATGAGATGAGAACACAAAATCAGTACATTCTGGGATATTCAGACTTAAATTACCCCCTATAGTTAAACTTTTGAGTGGTGTGTATTATGAGCAGATTTCATAAGCTTTCTTTGGCTGCAATGTAGAAGATGAACTAGAGAGAGTCAAGACTAGGTGTATGAAAATAAGAAAGAGACTTCTGTAGCAAAGTCAACATGAGAAGAGAATTTGAAATGAGGTAGTGACAGTGGTGATGAAGAGACAAGGAAAAACAATCATTAAGCCTAAAATCATTAAGGCTTAATGATTAAGGCAATGCATCATAGTAGTTAAGAGTCAAGGCTTTACAGACAACAAATCTAGTTTCCAGACTTGGTTTACTATATATTAAAAATGTGACCTGAGAAAATTGCTTAATATCTCAAATCTCAATCACGTCATCTATGAAGTGAGAAGAATGATACCTACTTTACTAGATGGTTGGAAGGATCAAATGGGAAAATTTTCCAGAGCATTTTGTTACCTGTCACAGAATTAAGTATTAGGTTGAGCTAGGAATTTGACAGGCTCAATTTGGTGGGTTTTGGGTTAGAGGTGCTTGGTGTGTTGGACCATCTAAATGGACAATTGTACACTGGTAAATGCAACAAATGAAGTAGATGTGGGAGAGAAATGACTTTGTGAGTGGTCAGAATTTTGTCAGTAGTTACAGCCACAGATTATTGAGTAAGACTCAAATGAGTAAGGTATTAAATAAATGAAGGAGAAGAAAGGTTGAGGAAAGAACACTGGAGAAGACCTGTTAAAAGTGGGCAAATGAAGGGTTCCTGAAAATAAAACCTAAGAAAAATTTGGCCAGAGAAGTAAGGGGCAATTTAGGAAATGGTGATATCCTGGAAGCTAAGGCAAGAGAGAATTATAAGGAGGGAATGACCAGTAGTGTCAAATACCACAGATTAAGTTAGTAAACTCTGAAAAATATCCACTAGATTTATCAACTAGGAGGTTATTGATTGCCTTGAACATATCAACTTCAGTGAAGAACTGATAAGAATTGAAGACATACTTAGGAGTGAATGATTGAGTATACTGCACATTTTTAAGTAGCTAGAACATAAAAGGAGAGAGAGGGCAGTATAACTAGAAGAGGAGATATGCTAGATGCAAGGATTTTTGTCAGCATTTTGGTTTGTTTCGTTTTGAGCAGGCTTGTATGCCGTGGTGCCCTGAGATGCCAGCACCGCTGGGAAGGGAAGGGAAACAGAAGCCCTGGTTTGTACCTTTTGCCATTGTCTTGGTTACCATAATCCCACCATGACTGAAGTCAAGCTGTAAGTGTGATATTACTAAATGCAGATAAAAGATATAGATACCAGAATCATGCACCAACTCCAATGTACCACTGTGTAGAAGCCAATGGAATGGGAAAGCATAAAGGTTTGTGTGTGAAATGAAATATCTTATAAAATATATAAGGAGGGTGAGAGCAGAATCAAGAATACAGGAGAAACTCAGAATACAGAGAAAATATATCACTTGTAATAATTTGGGAGGCAGAGATTTGGGTTGGAATAAGTTAATACTGGAGGAGATGATGTTGAGTGAGATCTCACTTCATGGACGAAGGATAAGCCCATGTAAATTAGACAATGAGGGCTTTGCTGAGAGGAAGAAAATGGTGGTTGGTATATAACATTGGATTGGAAGGAATAGGTAATATTTAAAGGAAAGGTGGATGTGGTAGGAGAGTTGGACAGTGTTGAGGTGCCAATGATATTGATCCCAGGACTTCGTATCAGCACCATTCTACAGTCACATGGACTTTCCCAGAATTTAGCACAGATATATAGCAGCATAGAAATGAAAACCACTGCATTGTTCTTGGGTTTAAATTTTGCAGGAGAATGTGGAGGGTGGGTGGGCAAAGATTTGGGGGAGCGGTGGGTAGTAACAAGAGCATGTTTAAAGAGATAGGCTATGATGTCTAGGATGAAGAGAGAAAAGAGTAAAGCCAAAAGGATTTGTTCAACCCAAAGAAAATGGTACTTTTCAGAGAGTCAAAATCTTAATGAGGTTGTTGGACAGATGTAGAGGAACTATGAAATAGAGCTGAAAAGATGGGGGGGGGGTGCTGGTGAGGGAATATCACAGAGTGAGCAAGTAAAGAGGGAACAGAGTTTAGGTGACCATGCATGTGACTGACTGAAGCTGAGTGGAGGTGAAGATCATTACACTGAGTAAGGGAGGGCATTGGATGTTCATTCCAAAAGATATTATAGTCACCAAGGATCTTGGATTGAATATTAAGACCTTAAACCGTGTGCCAAAGTCTCTGATGGATATAAGGAGGTCCCTGGGATTGCAGCCAGTTGCAAGAAAAAATGGGGAATAGTTAAAAAGTTTAGGCCTCAAAAGAGAACATGCTTCAGGGGACAATGAAGAAAGCTAGCCATTGGGTCCTGAGACAGTAAGATTTTTTTTTAATTAAGATCCTGCACTTCAGTAAACATTAGTAGGCACAGGGAAAAGCCCAGGTGCAACCAAGGTGGTTATCAGGGAAAAGCAGATCTCTTCTAAGATGAGAATGCACAAGAGGGTTTTGCATTATTTGACCTGGTCTAGGTTTGTTAATTTACTTTGGTTTTCACTGTTTATACACGCATGTTTGAAAAATATGTTTCTGAAGATAGTTATAGGATGATCTTTTCAGGATAGTAATTGAAATGTCTTCAGTTCCAGAAAGACATAGGTATTCTTAATCACCTTCACTGTTTTTTGCACGAATAAATTTGTCATGACTGCATCTTCCAAAAAAGAAAAAGTTCAAGGGTAAGAACAGAGGTGAATTGAGGCTCTCAGGAAGTCTTATACCTGTTCTGGACCAATATGCTCGCTGAGAAGGTAGCTACTGGCCTTAAAAGCAACCAGTTGTATTGACTTTGTTATCCTGGTACTAGGAAAACACAGAACAAACTCTTTTGAATGATAGAAGCCTTGCTGGACATTTCAGTATCACAGAAGGAAGTTGGGGCCATTTCTTTGGCAGAAATAGAAGTATTTTTCTTACCGGACAATTCCATTACCGTTGTTGTTGTTATTGTTCAGTTGCTAAGTTGTGTCTGACTCTGCAACCTCATCGACTGCAGCAGACTAGGCTCACCTGTTCTCCTTCATCTCAGGCAGTTTGCTCAAATTCATGTCCGTTGAGTCAGTGATGCTATCTAACCATTTCATCCTCTGCCACCCCCTTCTGTTTTCCTTCAGTCTTTTCCAGTATCAGGGTCTTTTCCAATGAGTCAGCTCTTCTCATCAGGTGGACAAAATATTGGAGCTTCAGCATCAGTCCTTCCAATGAATGTTCAGTGTTGATTTCCTTTAGGATTAACTGGTTTGATCTCCTTGTTCAAGGGACTCTCAAGAGTCTTCTCCAGCACCACAATTCGAAAGCATCAATTCTTTGGTGGCTCAACCTTCTTTATGGTCCAACTCTCACATCTGTACATAACTACTGGAAAAACCATAGCTTTGACTATACAGACCTTTGTCAGCAAAGTGATGTCTCTGCTTTGTAATATGCTGTCTAGGTTTGTCATAGCTTTTCTTCCAAGAAGCAAACATCTTTTAATTTCATAGCTGCAGTCACCATCTGCAGTGATTTTGGAGCCCAAGAAAATAAAGTCTCACTGTTTCCACTTTTTCCCCATATATTTGCCATGAAGCAATGGGACTGGATGCCATGATTTTAGTTTTGTTAATGTTGAGTTACAAGCAAGCTTATTCACCTTCCTCTTTTACCTTCATCAAGACACTCTTTAGTTCCTCTTTGATTTCTGCTTTTAGAGTGGTATCATCTGCATATCTGAGGTTGTTGATATTTTTCTTGATTCTGGTTTGTGATTCATGTAGCCTAGCATTTTGCATGATGTACTCTGCATGTAAGTTAAATAAGCAAAGTGACAATATACAGCCTACACTTGGATTACTATGATATTGAATGGTTTGCCTTGGAAAGGAACCAAGATTATTCTCTTGTTTTTGAGGTTGCACCCAAGTACTGAATTTCAGACTGTTTTGTTGACTGTGAAGATTACTCCATTTCTCCTAAGGGATTCTTGCCCATAGTAATAGATATAATGGTCATCTGAATTAAATTTGCCCATTCCCATACATTTTAGTTTACTGATTCCTAAGATGTCAGTGTTCGGTTTTACCATTTCCTGCTTGACCACATCCAATTTACTTTGATTCACAGACCTAACAGTCCAGGTTCCTATGCAATATTGTTCTTTTCAGTATCGCACTTTACTTTCACTACCAGACAGATCCACAACTGAGCATCATTTCTACTTTGGTCCAGCTGCTTCATTCTTTCTAGAGCTATTAGTAATTGCCCTCTGCTCTTTCCCAGTAGCATACTGGGCACCTGCTGGCTTGGAGGGCTCATCTTCTGGTGTCATATATCTTTTTGCCCCTTCATACTGTTCATGGGGTTCTCGCGGCAAGATTACTGGAATTGGTTGTCATTTCCTCCTCCAGTGGACCACATTTTGTGAGAACTCTTCACTATGACCCATCCCTCTTGGGTAGCCATGCACTGCATGGCTCATGGCTTCACTGAGTTACACAAGTGCCTTCTTCATGACAAGGCTGTGATCCATGAAGGGGTTCATCACCACTGGAAAACCCTAATACAGAATTTAAGAAGGAACAGATGCACTATTTATCATAGTTTCATAGTTATGTTACTAAAGAGTAACTAAATGTGGTTGTTGATGATTATCAGTTGGTTAGGGCTTGAAGTGACATTTCTTCAGATGTGAGCAGTGATCTATGTGGTAATGTCCTTTGTGGCAGAAATATGAGGTTTGGGATGCTTATACACCATCTGCTTTCTCAAAGTGTGGTTTACTCTTCTATGCTACCTGTCACTTCTGGCTTAAACATTGTCCAGGAAATTTACCAATACTGAACAAAGAACCAGCTCCCTAACTTGAGTTTTATCCTTCCTCCTCTAAAATTGACATCCCCTGAGGCAATGTCCTGAAACAACTTGTCCTGCTCTGGCTAAATGGTAGTAATTTGTTCTTGACTCCAGCAGTTTATCAGACAAGCTCATTTTATGCCATGTCAGTGCCTTGAGTGGCATAGCCACAATAGGACAGGGAAGTTGATTTTTCTACATTTATTTTTGCTTCATCAGAAGCATGATTTTGTGTACTGACAAGTAAATGGCATAGGTATAGGAGAAAGAGTAGCAACCACCATATTATTTTGCCAGAATTCTTAGGTTAGGGTATCAAAAAATGCTGAGAAAGATAACTGCATGTTATAGCATTCTTTTCAAATAATGGAAAAGCTTTAATTAACTGATAATCAGACACACTCAGGATTGAAATGCAGCTTACAAAGTTGAAACATGGCAAGTGGTTCATTGAACACTGCACAGAAAGTAAATGAAGTGTGTATGTTCCAATCACAATTGGAATTTTAAGTGAGTGGAATGGAATAAACTTGGTTTGGAATTTGAAATAAATTCAGCTTGGAATGTGTCTTAGAGACCAAGGTTTATACAAGAGCTACACAAACTTCTCAGCATGAAACATGACACAAGGTGAAATTTTCCTGGCATCTTAGAAGAGCCAGATATGGATTTCTGCAGGACTGGGGCACAGACAGTTGGTCCAGAACTATTTGTTTCTACTTGGGGAAGAAACATGGAAGCTTATCTAATACATTGGAGTGGCAGTTATATTCCACCTGGGGGATGGAATTGTGTGTGCTTTCTCAGAAGGTGCTATTTTTAGCTTTGTGTTACCAATAAAATATTTTATCCAGTTTTCATTTTTCTATCATTTGATCTCTACTCCAGTAGTTCTAAGTAACTTTATCTATCACATACAGTAAAAACTAGTTAGAAAAAAGGAGAAGTGGCTGGAGACAACACAAGAATTAACTTCCAGTAATTCAGGAGAAACCACTAGCAGCAATTTACCTGTTTTGTTGCCAAAGCTGTTTTCTCAAATTATAGATTCTCGTGAGCTCAGAACTCTGCGGGGGAAATTGTAAAGGAGACCAGACTTTGCATGCAAAGCTGAAGAAGCAGTTGGTAACTAACAATACATCTTTTTTTCAAAGGTAAGTTTAAGTCATGAAAAAACTTAATCTGCAGAGTAGAAAAACCTGCATCTCTCTTAAGAGCTTAGAAATACCAAGTGAATTAAGGCTCCAGAGAAGGCTCCAGGGAAATGCAAGGTGCTAGACTTCAAAAGAGAGATCATCTGTAGATTAATACACTGGGAAAGGGGGATGACTTCAGAAAATGGAGAAAATAAAAAGAGTGAGAGGCTGTAAATTAAAGGCTCATAGAGTTCGAGGGTTTTGGAAGTGAAATGATGAAGTTGGTGAGCTCCAGGAATGCTGGATAATCAGGTTTGATGGATTGCTTGTTCTGAGTTTATTGCTGTTTGGAGGGATGAAATTAGTCCCTTGTACTACATGTTACATTGTTCCACTAAACCATATTTCCATTAGACAGTAGCTTGTGATTATTTAGTCCTTGTTTGCATTCAGGTAGAATCAAGATAATGCCCTAGAATTTAGCAAATGTTTGTCTTCCTGGCAATGACGGACCTGCCAGTATTACTGTTTTGGGGGCAGATGTACAATGTTTACGATTTCCACTGCTTGGAGATTTCTATATATTTATCCTTGGATTAGACTCAAAGTAAGCTGATTTTATCGAGCCACTGGGTAATTCTGACCATTTCATCTGGCGATTCTAGTCCTGTATTATTGCAGCAGATCTTTAGACATAAGGAATTACTGGGTCACCAGCTCACAGAAATGTCTTTTGATTATGAACGCACTTTCAGCATGTGTCCATTCAAGGTAAGGGGGAAACTATTTCATGATCTGCTTTAATGCCAATTTTAGTTAAATAGAAGTGGGACTTCAGGCATGGCCCAGTTGTATCTTCTTAAATTTAGATAGTCATTCAGCAATTCTGTGTAAAACAAGAGTGTTCTTTGAAAAACTGAACACTTGGATGAAGCAACTGTGTCCTTCAAACCACATCCTTCCTCCTGCCTGTGGGAAAGAGGTGGTGTTTGTGTCAGGCTCTGAGCACATGCAGAATAGATCTGTGTGTATTTCCATAAATAAAAGGACATTGTGTGTGTGTTTGGCACCTGTGATGGCAAGAGCAGTTGATTGCTTCCGAAAGCTTTGTTCCATCCTCCAGGATCAGCAAGATTTTTAAACACTGAACTAGGAACCAGGCACTAAAAATACATACACAGGAGACCTATGATAGCATGAAGTTTTGGAAGCAGAATGAAGCAAACTGTGTTATAGGTGTGTCATTACTCTCACTATTATGTGCAGGGGAAGTGATTTGACAGGCTGTGTATCCAACCTGCAGACTAATGAGCCATGTTTTAGTAGCGAAGTGAGTTACTGCTTGTTTCAGGGAAAGTGATCCAGAATATATAGAATATAAGCATATATTTTGCTAAAACTGGAAACTTTGCTTTGTCTATTTTCTTTGCTTATATTCTTCGTATTGTGTTTCATAGAGCAATTGGCAATTAACCATCCTGTCATTTATTCAGAGACAGAGGACTACCTAATCAAAAGATTTTTAATAGAATTGAATGTTGTATTAAAAATTAGGCTTGGATTATTAAAATGAAGCATTACTTCTCTAATGCTATTTGACTCCCATTTTCTCAGGGCAAAAATTGGGACTTTTCCATGTTGCAAGCAGTTACCAAGTAAACAAAGAGTGTGACGTTTTAAATGCACCTGATATTTTCAGATGCTTACTCCCAAGTCTTCAAGGGTTTTGTCTGTAGAGATATGGAAATTTGAGCGTATTTTTTTCTTTTTTATATCTTTCTCTTACGTGATTCTCTAGAGCTTTTACTATAAAGTTCAAGAATAGGCATGATTTAAAGAGAAAACAAAGTCTTATGAAATTCATGTTGGAAATCATGAGTATTGTATTTGATCCTTACATCAAAGTGGCCATCTCCTTGAATATAATGAAAATAAAGACATACTTTCCCCTTAGGTTTATTTGAATGCAGTTTTTTTCTTTGTGAATTAAATTTCCTTCTTGAAATATCTGTGACAGGGAGTGATTTTGTTGAGAGGCAGTATGCATTTTAAAATTTTATTTTTGTTTTATTTACATTCAACTGAAGTAGATTTGAGAAGAATATATATTTATTTAAGGAAAGGTTTCCATCAATTATTATAATATGGGAATTATGTATTGTGATATTTTAAATAATCATAATTGTATTCAGGTGATGGACAGAGGAACCTGGCCTCTGAAGCCTGGCAGGCTACAACCCACAGGGTCACAGAGTCAGACACGACTGAAGCAACTGAGCACGCACGCACACACACAGTCCCATTAAAGGAGCACTCTTTTGAAGAAGTGGGAATATGTCAAAAGCCCAAACTCTGTGCTGTGTAAGGATGTCTATTTCTCAGAAAACCCAGTGTGTTTCAGTTCTTAGAACAGACATTGTGAGACTCCCTGTCTAATTCAATGAGTGAAATTCTCTTCAAAGAGAATGCAGAATACAAAAGATGAGTTTAGTGATAGGTAAGAAAGGAATGTTCTCCAGCTCACCTTACAATAGGACCACCTTTCCCCCAGCTCTTATCTCTCTCCTTAGATCACAATCCCGGAGATTTCAGGATCAAGTGGGAATAAACACATTTAAATGTTAGGCCTAGCATTAAACTTTACAGATGGCATTTTATTGAGTAATCATTAATTTTCTCAGGGCTTCTCTTTTGCTATTTATTTACATTTTTATTTTTTGACTGTGCTGGACTTTCATTGCTGCAAGGGCTTTTTTCTAGTTGCAGCAAGTGAGGGCTACTCTATGGTTGTAATTGCAGGCTTCTTATTGTGGTGGCTTTTCTTGTTGCAGAGCACAGGTTCTAGGATGTGTGGGCTTCAGTAGTTGCCACTCCTGGGCTCTAGAGCACAGGCTCAATAGTTGTGAGGCATAGGCTTAATTGTTCTGCAGCATGTCGTTCCGCAGATCAAGAATTGAACCCATGTCTCTTGCATTGACATGTGGATTCTTTACCACTGAGCCACAAGAGAAGCCCCGGGGTTTTTCGTTTTGTTTTGAGGCCACACCACACAGCATGTGGGATCTTACCAGAGATTCCTGTACAGAGATCTCTGGTACTGAGTTCCTGTACCAGAGATCAAACATGTGCCCCCTGCATTGGGAGCACCAAGTCTTAACCAATGGACCGCCAGGGAAGTCCCATTTTCAGGGCTTCTGAAACACAATAATGTGTCATCCATGAACAACATAAATGCATTTCATTAACAGGTAGTACAAAGTTTCAAACTAAGAGTAAGTCAAAATGGAAGATTATATTTTAATGAAGGACAGAAAAAGTACCTTTGTAACAGATGAAAAAGAATGAAAAAAATCTTTACATATTCCAGTTCAAATAAAGAACATTTCAGTGAAATGGTTCCTACACCAATAATTTATCATGGGGTAGTCAATACATATTCTCTTTGTACAGTATGCAGAATACAAAAGCAGTGTTATATAATCTGGTAGGAGATTATTTGCACTCATTTGTGTTATATGCACCTATAAACCAATTGGAGAAAAATACAAACAAGACCAAAAAATATAAAAATGTAGCATGAAAAAGTAAATGTTGCAGAAGGTGAGCAAAGGCAAAGGAGCTGATGTGGGGAATTTCCAGGACCTTGAAAATGAGTAAAATTTGTATACTCAACAAAAGATAGGGGAGGGTATTCCATACTATGAAATTCTAGAAGAAAATGAAAAATAATTATTTTCTTACTTCACATTCAGATTTTGATTCAAGGTACAAGCATTTAGAAACAGTGCAACTACTTGATCTTCTCCTGCATAAATCATTCAATTTCTCTAATGTTCTAGCCAAAGTCTGTGAGGTAGTTTAACCGCTTTATTTTGCTGGCAATTTATGAAGACATAGTCACCTGGAAAATGCTAAAAGGGCTGACCGAAATCAATTTTCTTCCATGACTGTGAAATGTGCCTTTGTTTCAGTCAAGTTGACTTGATAGCTGAGAAAACCAAGAGAACCCACTATATGTTTCTTAGCACCCATTGGCCACATGGGCCTAACCACTCACAGGTACCCAGTTAGTTGCGTGAACAGATATTATTGCTATCTGCCCCTCCTCATTTAAGTATTATGTTTACCAACTTACAAAATCTTTTCTCTCACAGTTTAGTAGTTAAAAGGACACAAGTAAAATCTGAAGACATAGATTCTTGTCTTATGGTTATTCTTAGTTGTGACTTTGGTAAAATCAGTTACCTTATTTTCATCTTAGTTTTCTTTCATTGAGTTACTATTTTTTGGTTCAGTATTTATTTATTTATTTGGCTGTATTTTGTCTTAGTTGCAGCAAGCAGGATCTTTGATGTGTCATGTGGGACTTTTTGTTGAGGCATGTGGCCTTCTCTCTTGAGAAGGCACACAGACCCCATAGTTGCAGCTGGCGGACTTAGTTGCCCTGAGGCATGTGGTATCTTAGTTCTCCCACCAGGGACCAAACCTGCTTCTCTTGAGTTGCAAAGCAGGTTCTTAACCATTGGACCACAAGGGAAGTTCCTCATTGAATTACTATTCATTAATCACACTGAGCAGTACAAATGCCTTGTCTGCAATGCAAGTATATAGGAGTTGCTGCTGCTGCTAAGTCACTACAGCCGTGTCCGACTCTGTGCAACCCCATAGACGGCAGCCCACCAGGCTCCCCCGTCCCTGGGATTCTCCAGGCAAGAACACTGGAGTGGGTTGCCATTTCCTTCTCCAATGCATGAAGGTGAATAGTGAAAGCGAAGTCACTCAGTCGTGTTGGACTCTTAGCGACCCCATGAACTGCAGCCTATCAGGCTCCTCTGTCCATGGGATTTCCCAGACAAGAGTACTGGAGTGGGTTGCCATTGCCTTCTCCGATGCATGAAAGGGAAAAGTGAAAGTGAAGTCGTTCAGTCATGTCTGACTCTTAGCGACCCCATGGACTGCAGCCCACCAGGCTCCTCTGTCCATGGGATTTTCCAGGCGAGAGTACTGGAGTGGGGTGCCATTGCCTTCTCCAGTATTGGAGTTAAGAACATTCAATATTTAAGATAACTAATGTATAAGTAATATATTTCATTTAGAGCTAAACCAACATATGCAAGAGTTGCATTTATGATGACCATTCAAATGACTTATATCTAAGTCTATAAAAATTATGCATTCATTTAAGAACATTTATAAACACAATTCAGTTTTATTGAATCCTATATTTCTTTTATGTGGGTTTCTTAAGTACATTCCAGGGTAAATATAGAGCAGATATCACTTAAGAGATTATAAAAAGTTAAAAGTAGTAAAAACTAGATTAAGTTTGGTTGATCATCACTATATTAATTTATTCTGATTAAGGCTTAACAATTCCTTATTGATATATATATATATAGAGAGAGAGACAGACAGAGAGAGAGACAGAGAGAGAGACAGAGAGAGAGAGAGAGAACCTAGATGAGCACTTGGAGTCAATGGAAACATATGAATTTACTCAATACCTTTGCTTTCTGTCTCTTATTTCCTCTGTGTAATGTGAAAAATATTGCTGAGGTGCAATGTCAGTGGTATCTAAATCTGCTTTCATGAGAAAGGAGCCATTACTTCAATTTTTGTAGCCACATACAAAGCAACATCACTCAGTTATTTACCAGAAATACTAAACACATGAAACAGTTCCCTTCAGTAAGCATAAAACAGGGTCTAAGTAAATTCTAGATACTTTATTATAATGATAAAATTGTTTTCTAAAGTGTTATAGTTTTCACCTTTTTAAATGTTAATATCTTAAATGTTAATCTTTCTTTGAAAGATAGTTTATATTACCTTTGGTAGCAATGACATAAACAGAATTACATTTTTTACTTTTTTGTACTTGATATTTTCAACTTTATCTTTAAAGTGCATTATGGATCATAAGGACTAGCAAGTTCAACAACTGTGCAAATGTTTATTAAGCTTCCCTATTGTTATTACTACAGTATATTGCTATGACTTACAATAATAGCTAACATATACTGAACAATTTGTGTGCACCATACCCAGTGTTTGGTACTTGATATGCTGTATCTCACTACACTAACCATGTGTAGGATGTCAAGTGAATACATATGATCTTTTTCCTTTGGGAAAAAATGTATGAGATGATTCTAGAACTTTATCAGAAATTATTGTGGTCAGTGTGACTGATCCAAGGCTACTGCGGCTCTTTTGGGGAGCTATTCTTACTACTGAGCCTCTGCTAATTCTGCAACTTAAATATGAGGCCACAGTATGTAGACCAGTAGCATTTTTCATCTTTACAGCCCCAGTTCCATTGAGTGCCATATTGTTGTTGTTTATCACTCAGTTGTGTCCTACTCTTGGCAACCCTACGAACTCCAACACACTAGGCTTCCCTGTCCTTCACTATCTCCCAGAGCTTGCTCAAACTCATGTCCATTGAGTCGATGATGCCACCAACTGTCTCATCCTCTGTTGTCCCCTTCTCCTCCTGCCCTCAATCTTCCCCAGCATCAGGGTATTTTCCAGTGAGTCAGCTCATCACATCAGGTGGCCAAAAATTGGAGTATCTGCTTCAGCATCAGTCCTTCTAATGAATATTCGGAGTTGATTTCCTTTAGGATTGACTGGTTTAATCTCCTTGCTGTCCAAGGAACCCTTGAGAGTTTTCTCCAGCACCACAATTCAAAAGCATCAATTCTTTGGTGCTCAGCCTTCTTTATGGTCCAAATCTCACATCTGTACATGACTACTGGAAAAATCATGGCTTTGACTCTACAGACTTTTGTCGTCAAAGTGGTATCTCTGCTTTATAATATGCTGTCTAGGTTTGTCATAGCTTTTATTCCAAGGACCAAGGATCTTTTAACTTCATGGCTGCAGTAACCATCCACAGTGATTTTGGAGCCCAAGAAAAGAAAGTCTGTCACTGTTTCCATTTTTCCCCCATCTATTTGCCATGAAGTGAAGGGACCAGATGCCATGATCTTTGTTTAGCCTTTTCAGTCTCCTCTTTCACCTTCATCAAGAAGCTTCTTTAGCTTCTTTAGCTTCACTTCACCTCTTTAGCTCCTCTTCACTTTCTACTGTTAGGGTGGTGTCATCTGCATATATGGTGTTATTGGTAATATTTCTCCCGGAAATCTTGACGCCAGCTTGTGATTCATCCAGCTTGGTATTTCACATGATGTCCTCTGCATATAAGCAGAGTGACAATATACAACCTTCATGTACACATTTCCCAGTTTTGAACCAGTTCGTTGTTCCACATCTGCTTCTTGACCTGTATATAGGTTTTGCAGGAGACAGGTAAGGTGGTCTGGTATTCCCCTCTCTTGAAGAATTTTCCACCGTTTGTTGTGATCCACACAGTCAAAAGCTTTAGGATAGTCAATGAAGCAAAAGTATGTATATTTTTGTAATTCCTTTGTTTTTTCTATGATTCAACGGATGTTGGCAATTTGATCTCTGGTTCCTCTGCCTTTTCTAAATCCAGCTTGTACATCTGAAAATTCTCAGTTCATGTACTGTTGAAGCCTAGGTGGAAGGATTTTGAGCATTATCTTGCTAGCATGTGAAATGAGTGCAATTGTGAAGTTGTTTGAATATTCTTTGGCATTGCTCTTCTTTGGGATTGGAATGAAAACTGACTTTATCCAGCCCTGTGGCCACCGCTGAGTCTTCCAAATTTGCTGGCATCTTGAGTACAGCACTTTCACAGCATCATCTTTTAGGATTTGAATTAGTTCAGCTGGAATTCCATCACCTCCACTAGCTTTGTTCATAGTAATGCTTCCTAAGGCCCACTTGACTTCACACTCCAGAATGTCTGGTTCTAGGTGAGTGATCACATTATCATGGTTATCTAGGTCATTAAGACCTTTTTTGTACAGTTCTCCTGTGTATTCTTGCCACCTCTTCTTAATGTCTTCTGCAGAGCTTGCCAAAAATTCAGGGACTTTAACCACAAAAGTCAGGAAACAAGCTTCATTTTATGAATAAGTATGCTTTGAGATGACAGTCACTAAAGGCAAGCAGTACAGTCTCTGTTATTTTCAAATATGGTTGAAAACTCACAAATCTGCCCCTTTGTCTCTATCCAGATCAGTATTGGCCAAAGCCAGAAGCCATGCCTCTGCTGGCTATGTTGTAGATGCTGCAACAGTGATCACCTTGGCTAAAATGTTGTCTTAGGAGGGCATGGATACATTCTAGTTCTTATAAACTTTCCCAGTTAACAGAAGAATATCTTAAGCTCTTGTTGTTTAGTTGCTAAGTCATGCCCAATTCTTTTGTGACCCCATGGACTATAGCTTGCCAGGCTCCTCTGTCCATGGGATTTCCCAGGCAAAAATGCTGGGTTGGGAGACCATTTCTTCCTCCAGGGGATCTTCCTGACCTAGGGATCAAACCCTCATCTCCTGCATCTCCTTGCATTGGCAAGCGTATTCTTTACTGCTGAGCCATCTGGGAAACAATCCTTGACTTCTTAGTGAAGTGCAGTAAAATGTGACTCTCTTTATCAAGTCATTTGTTGATGAGACACTTATGGGGCTAGCATTGGCAAAAAGGGATCATTTTTGGGGGTGTTCTTCAAATTGAGATGTTTTATTAATACAGGTATGGTAGTGGTTAGGAGTCAATGTGAAAAGTATGATTTAATGGGTTAAAAGCCAGGTTTTACTGTTTATGTAATTTTGTGTGCTTTGGGAGGTTATTAACCTCACTAGACTTTAGGTCCCTTACTTGTAGAATGTGTATTCCAGTGGGGCTATCATGCGAATTCAATGAACTTGTGCAATCAAGTACTTAGCACAGTTCCAGGTACAAAGAACACATATATTAAATGCTAATGTTAGAATAGCATCTAATAATGATTCACTAATCTGGCATTTTTTCCACATGGATATTTTAATCTTATATCAAATAGAACAGCTTAATCTTCTTTCAGTGTGCCATATTTCAACTTTTCACTTAATCATCTAAGCTAGAAATTCTAGTTGCTTACTATTTTTTCGCTCTGTCTCCCACATGTGATCGGTTACCAAGGCCTGATTATTTTGCCATGTAAATATTCCTAAAGTTTCTGCTTTCTTATACCAGTTCCTTGTTTCAGGCCCTTGTCTTCTCTGGACCTGATGACTAAAGCAGCAATCACTTATTCTCATGTCCAGTTTTGCCTAAGATATCCCCATCCCTCCCTCCCCAGCACTGTTCTTCCATAGCACATGCTCACTATGGCACTCTTCCCATCACCTATAACTGTAAGCCGAGCATTTTAGGACAGCATCTTTTTTGATCTGGCTGCTACCTCCCTCTCTAACATAATTTCCTTCCTCAACATACTTTCCACTGTGGAAGTTACTTAGGAAATAATTTTTTTGAAAATAATTTAGCTATTAGAAAAAGTCCAGCTTTATCATTGTCTGGAGAATAATGGCCCTATATTTTCTCTGCTTTTGTGGTATAATGCTAGTATACTTTACCAAGTAATTAGGCCATTTTTCTGCCATTGTAACCATTAAATTGAAGCTTGGAAAATGAATATTAAGTAAGAGCCTGAAGTATTGATCATTTGTTTCTAAGATATTGTAAATTAAATGCGTACTATATTGGGTAGAAATATATAGGTGTGTGTGTTAGTAACTTAGTTGTGTCCAACTCTTTGTGACTCCATGACCCCCCAGACTCCTTGGTCCATGGAATTCTCCAGGCAAGAGTACTGGAGTGGGTTGCCATTTTCTTCTCCAAGAAATATACAAATGTAAACTAAAATTGAATATACATCTACTTAAGATGAATACTGACATACTAGATTATATGCGCACGCACATGCGTGTGTGTGTGTGTGCGTGCGCACGTGTGCGCTCAGTCGCTCCATCGTGTCTGACGCTTTGCGACCTCATAGACTGTGGCCCATCGGGCTCCTCTGTCCATGGGATTTTCCAGGCAAGCGTACTGGAATGGATTTCCATTTCCTACTCCAGGGGATTTTGCAACCGAGGAATTGAGCGCATGTGTCCTGTGTTTTCTGCATTGGTAGGTGGATTCTTTACCACTGAGCCACCTAGATTACATACTAGAGTAATTTTTAAAATCTACAAGAGTGCATATGTTTTTATATGCTAGAGTAATTACACCGTCTGCAAACTGATGTGCTTTTTTGTTTCTTGTTACCAGACATGACAGTTGTTTCTATGGATATTCATACTTTTTATGCCAAATGTCCCACTGCATAAATTAAGGTGATGTAGTTGCCTCATCTATTAGGTTTTAAGCTTCTTGACAATAGGGAAACTCTTAAAAGGTGCTTCCCACAATGCTTAGAAAAGACAAAACACTTTGTAACTAGTCTGTAAATGATTGTTGACCAGCTTGAGGGTCAGATCATGAATTTTGAATTACTTTACCCAACAATTAGGAGAGTTTTGCTGTCTGATAAATATAAAGATTGCTTGCCTTAAATCTAGCCTGGGTTTGCAAACTATTTCGAGGGAGTAAAGGTTAATTGGGTTAAAATAATAAATGGTTACTAGTTTGAATTCAAATGCAGAACGGTACACAATTTCCCCTTTTTAAAATTTATTAAGCAGTACTATAAAATATGACTAAAAACACTACTGTAAACGTCTTTAAACTCTTTCATATTTCCATAGTCTGGCACTGGAGTCAGCAAACCATAGCCCTCAACGAAAATGTGCCCTGCTGACTGTTTTTTAAGTAAAATTTTTATTGGAACAGAGCCATGCTCACCCATTTGCACAGACAGAATAGAAACTCTCTCCTTTAATGAAAATTTTGCTAACTCTTGATGTAGCATACTAGTTCTTCAATATTTTGTTTAGATCCAATTATATTAATATGTAATTTTTATACATTGTGAGTGATTGTTTTATGTATGTATTATGATAATGTTCATCTTGGCACTCAACTTTTGAATAAAAAATAATGTTAACAAGTTCCCTGGTGATCTAGTGGTTAAAATTCATTCTTTTCACTGCCAAGGGTCTGGGTTCAATCCCTGGGGGGCTGGGGAGGACTAGGATCCCACAGGCTGCAGGGCATGGCCAAAATAAATAAATGGTAATTTCACAATACCCATGGAGCTCATGGGCCCTATGTTACTAAACTAGACCCCATTTGTTAGACATTTAGTTTTTTCTACTATGTTTTGACTGACTTCAGTTTACCTTTTAAAAAATATGACTACCATACACTTCAAAGTAAAAGATATTAATGTAGCTCCTATATCTAGAGATTTATCAAGTGGTTTATCAAGTTCGGGGGGATAGAACTCATCTTTATGGTCTCAACAATTACTTTCCTGATTATCTAAAAGACGTGTTGGAAGAGGGTGTTTGCTATGACCAGTGCATTCTCTTGGAAGAACCCTATTAGCCTTTGCCCTGCCTCATTCTGTACTCCAAGGCCAAATTTGCCTGTTACTCCAGGTGTATCTTGACTTCCTACTTTTGCATTCCAGTTCCTTATAATGAAAAAGACATCTTTTCTGGGTGTTAGATCTAGAAGACCTTGTAGGTCTTCATAGAACTGTTCAGCTTCTTCAGCATTACTGGTCAGGGCATAGACTTGGATTGCCATGATATTGAACGGTTTGCCTTGAAAATGAACAGAGATCATTCTGTCATATTTGAGATTGCATTCAAGTACTGCATTTCAGACTCTTTTGTTGACTATGATGGCTACTCCATTTCTTCTAAGGGATTCCTGCCCACAATAGTAGATATAATGGTAATCTGAGTTAAATTCACCAATTCCAGTCCATCTTAGTTCGCTGATTCCTAGAATGTAGATGTTCACTCTTGTCATCTCCTGTTTGACCACTTCCAATTTGCCTTGATTCATGGACCTATCATTCCAGGTTCCTATGCAATATTGCTCTTTACAGCATCGAACCTTGCTTCTATCACCAGTCACATCCACAACTTGGTGTTGTTTTTGCTTTGACTCCATCCCTTCATTCTTTCTGGAGTTATGTCTCCACTGATCTCCATAGCATATTCGGCACACACCGACCTGGGGAGTTCATCTTTCTGTGCCCTATCTTTTTGCCTTTTCATAGTGTTCATGGGGTTCTCAAGGCAAGAATACTGACGTGGTTTGCCATTTCCTTCTCCAGTGGACCACATTCTGTCAGACCTCTCCACCATGACCCATCCATCTTGGCTGGCCCCACACGGCATGGCTTAGTTTCATTGAGTTATACAAGGCTGTGGTCCGTGTGATCAGATTGGCTAGTTGCCTGTGATTCTGGCCTCAGTCTATCTGCCTTATGATGCCCTATCTCAGTGCCTACCATCTTACTTGGGTTTCTCTTACCTTGGACGTGGGGTATCTCTTCACGGCTGCTCCAGCAAAGCGCATCCTCTGCTCCTTACCTTGGACTTGGGGTAGCTCCTCTCAGCCGCTGCCCCTGACCTTGAACGTGCAAAAACAAGACTGGGAGTTGACTGTGGCTCAGATCATGAACTCCTTATTGCCAAATTCAGACTGAAATTGAAGAAAGTGGAGAAAACCACTAGACCATTCAGGGATGACCTAAATCAAATCCCTTATGACTATACAGTGGAAGTGAGAAATAGATATAAAGGACTAGATCTGATAGACAGAGTGCCTGATGAACTATGGACAGAGGTTTATGACATTGTACAGGAGACAGGAATCAAGACCATTCCCAAGAAAAAGAAATGCAAAAAAGCAAAATGGCTGTCCGAGCAGGCCTTACAAATAGCTGTGAAAAGAAGGGAAGCGAAAAGCAAAGGAGAAAAGGAAAGATATACCCATTTGAATGCAGAGTTCCGAAGAGTAGCAAGGAGAGATAAGAAAGCCTTCCTCAGTGATCAGTGCAAAGAAATAGAGGAAAACAATAGAATGGGAAAGACTAGAGATCTCTTCAAGAAGATTAGAGATACCAAGGGAACATTTCACGCAAAGATGGGCTCAATAAAGGACAGAAATAGTAGGGACCTAACAGAAGCAGAAGATATTAAGAAGAGGTGGCAAGAATACACAGAAGAACTGTACAAAAAAGATCTTCACAACCCAGAAAATCACAATGGTGTGATCACTCACCTAGAGCCAGACATCCTGGAATGTGAAGTCAAGTGGGCCTTAGGAAGCATCACTACAAACAAAGCTAGTGGAGGTGATGGAATTCTGGTTGAGCTATTTCAAATCCTAAAAGATGATGCTGTGAAAGTGCTGCACTCAATATGCCAGCAAATTTGGAAAACTCAGCAGTGGCCACAGAAGTGGAAAACGTCAGTTTTTATTCCAATCCCAAAGAAAGGCAATGCCAAAGAATGCTCAAACTACCACACAATTGCACTCATCTCACATGCTAGTAAAGTAATGCTTAAAATTCTCCAAGCCAGGCTTCAGCAATATGTGAACTGTGAAATTCCAGATGTTCAAGCTTGTTTTAGAAAAGGCAGAGGAACCAGAGATCAAATTGCCAACATCCGATGGATCATCAAAAAAGCAAGAGAATTCCAGAAAAACATCTATTTCTGCTTTATTGACTATGCCAAAGCCTTTGACTGTGTGGATCACAATAAACTGTGGAAAATTTTGAGAGAGATGGGAATATACCAGACCACCTGATCTGCCTCTTGAGAAACCTGTATGCAGGAAGCAACAGTTAGAACTCTGGACGTGGAACAGCAGACTGGTTCCAAATAGGAAAAGGAGTACATCAAGGCTGTATATAGTCACCCTGCTTATTTAACTTATATGCAGAGTACATCATGAGAAATGCTGGGCTGGAGGAAGCACAAGCTGGAATCAAGATTGCCGGGAGAAATATCAATAACCTCAGATATGCAGATGACACCACCCTTATGGCAGAAAGTAAAGAACTAAAGAGCCTCTTGATGAAAGTGAAAGAGGAGAGTAAAAAAGTTGGCTTAAAGCTCAACATTCAGAAAACTAAGATCATGGCATCCAGTCCCATCACTTCATGGCAAATAGATGGGGAAACAGTGGAAACAGTGGCTGACTTTATTTTTCTGGGCTGCAAAATCACTGCAGATGGTGACTGCAGCCATGAAATTAAAAGACACTTACTCCTTAGAAGGAAAGTTATGACCAACCTAGACAGCATATTAAAAAGCAGATCATTACTTTGTCAACAAAGGTCCATTTAGTCAAGGCCATGGTTTTTCCAGTAGTCATGTATGGATGTGAGAGTTGGACTGTAAGGAAAGCTGAGCACTGAAGAATTGATGCTTTTGAACGTGGTATTGGAGAAGACTGTTGAGAGTCCCTTGGACTGCAAGGAGATTCAACCAGTCCATCCTAAAGGAGATCAGTCCTGGGTGTTCATTGGAAGGACTGATGTTGAAGCTGAAACTCCAATACTTTGGCTACCTGATGTGAGGAGCTGACTCATTGGAAAAGACCCTGATGCTGGGAAAGATTGAGGGCAGGAGGAGAAGGGGATGACAGAGGATGAGATGGTTGGATGGGATCACCGACTCAATGGACATGGGTTTGAGTGGACTCCGGGAGTTGGTGATGGACAGGGAGGCCTAGCGTGCTGCTATTCATGGGGTTGCAAAGAGTCGGACACCACTGAGTGACTGACCTGACTGAAAAGACATGTGGTAATATTTAGTGGACAAAACACTTGCCTGAAATCTCTGGGCAATTCTTCTGTTTTCCATTGAGCATAAAATCCTGGGCAATCTCTATTTTAGTTTTCATTCTAGAAAAACAGACCTGACAATAAATGTTTTATGGAACCAACTCCAAGAAATGGTCTCCTGATGAAACTGTGCTTTTCTGAATAAATAAGAATGATTTATTTACTATTATGATGTCAACATCTCACAGTGCCTGATAACAGTTCTTATTAGTTATTTATTATCTAAATTAATAACGATGCAATAGGGAGTTTCAGATGTTCTAGAAGGCTACCAGAACACTAGTTAAGACTGTAGCATCTAGAGTTAGCAGCCCTGCATTTGGATATTAGTTGCACCGCTCAATCACTTTACACACGTTAGTTCACCTGTAAGCCACAGTTTTGGCACCTGTATGATACGGATAATAACAGTACCTATTTCATAGAATTATTGCTAAGATCAAATGGTAAAATCCAAATATAGTGCTAACCATGTACTTGGTACATGGACAACTCTCTGTATATATAAGTTATTATCATGTATTAGTGTGAATCTCAAGGGAAGAGGTATATATCCTGTCTTGAAGGTAATTCTTCCTGGAAGGTCTTCATCTTCTGTTTGGATATAATTGTTATTCTAAGTAGCCTGGCCCTGACCCCAGTAGAATGAATATTAAAATATTCTCTCATTTCAAAATGTCAGTTTCATAATTTCTTTGCCAATTGAGCCCTTGACAGGGAGGCACTTTCTCTGACCTTTTTTGGTATTACCAATTGTTTAAAAGTCTCTATTAAATTTTAAAAAGCTTTTGTGCTACTTTTCCTTGATCCTTATTATAGGTTTGGAATCATGTGCTATAAAAAGTATTTGGCTGTATGTGCTTTTATGATGGAAGTAATTTAATTGGGCACTCTGCCTCCACAGATCAGCAAGGGTCAAATGACTTTTTAAGAGTACATGAGAGAAGTATTACATAAGGGGGAAAAAAGAGGAAAATAAAATAGTCTTCCTACTTGCTTTCAGCACTGAATTGCTTATGCTTCATTAAGGCCATTGGTAAGTCTCCCATGTTGTGTATTTGCAAACCTGCTCCACTGGCAGACAAGCTCTCCACATTTGTGCTCCTGGGATGGACAGCTAATCACTCCACATCTGTTTAGTTTCTGTCTGCACAATTTGAAAATCCTGAGACAAGGACACCTCATACATGCTATACCTAATATACTTACTCACTGTCTTGTCAAGAACGCTTGCTGCCTTTGAAGTTTCCTTATTAAAATTTTCCAGGATTACACTTGTCACTCTGGAAGAGTACAGGAAAAGAAATATCTTTCTTAAAAAGGTGTTAGATACCCCAACCAAATCCATTTACATAACCTACTTCCTTTTCACACAATGTCAGCAGAATTATAGTTAACCACCTTTCTGCCTGTTGTTGATAAGGGTTTCCCGTTTAAGTGAAACTAATAGTTTGCCTCTCTCTGAATATACACACACTCATGTCACAACCCCCCTACTGACAGAAGCTAAATTTAACACTGATGATCAGGATTACAAGCCATTTGAATGAGATTGGGATCGAAGACAGTGAGACTTTCGGGATTCTGCCAGAAATCCTGAGTTTCTGATTTATGTAACATTAAAATATAACTATTTTGTGACCAACTCTCTGGTTAAGGATGTAATGTAGAAAACTATATCTCCTAGAAAGCACTGTGTCCATTTGTCAATATTCCTGACTCAGTTATAAGTCTTTAAAATCTTTCCATCTTTGTCCCCTATTTTATAAGTTTGTGATAGTAGTTCAGTTATGTATTAGATAGATAATTTTTTTTCAAAATAGTTAAAATGGCATAAGTTGACAAGTCTATAGGAAATGAAGAAATATTGTATTACCTTGCAGTTGATGGTAGTACAATTAATGGAATCACTTAATCATTTCACTTTAGGATATACCCAAATCACAATGGAAATTTTGGCACAATCTCTGTTTTTCATTCTAATTTTGACTCGAGGGTCTACTTTTCATCAAGCAGACAGGTCTTCATTGTACACACACACACACATGCATACATATTTATTTATATTCTTTGAGCCACCAAAAAGACTATCACTGTAATAGATAAAGCCAACACAAGTTCATTCATTCAGTTCTTCATTTGAAATGTTTTGTGTATTCATCGTGTTTAAGGTGTTGTCTAGATCAGTTCTCCAAGTATGATCTGTTGAGATGTATTTTTTTCCCCAAGACCCACACAGAACAAAGTACACCAGGTCAGAACTCTTTTAAGATACTAAGATTATAATTATACTATGTTGACATTTATGTTGATGGTGTAAGCTGCTGCTGCTCAGACGCTCAGTCATATCTGACTCTTGGCAACCCCATGGACTATAGCCCACCAGGCTCCTCTGTCCATGCGATTCTCAAGGCAAGAATACCAGAGTGGGGTGCCATTTCCTCCTCCAGATCATCTTCCCCACCTAGGGATAGAGCCCAAGTCTCCTGCATTGGCAGGTGGATACTTTACCACTAGTGTCACCTGGTAGCCCTTGATGGTATAAAAGCAATAGTAAATAAAACTACTGGTTCCTTAGCAGGAATCAAGGCAGGGACACAAAACTGTACTAGTCATTGTATTCTTCACTACCTCTTCCCCACACAGATTTCACGTGAGTGCAATGAAACAGTTAAAAAACTAAAGCCAAATAATTTTGTTAAATCTCCATCCTTGAGGACACATCAGTTTAATATTCTGTGTGCATAGTGTGAAATATGCATAAAATTGTCTCATGCTGAAGTGTGATGTTTGGCTTTAGAAAAAAACAGTTGCTTGTTTCAGATGCAAGTTGAACAAACCACTTTTTTCTTGGAACACCATTTGTACTTGAAAGAAAGACTAACAGACAAACTTTGGTTATTCAGACTTGAATATTTTGTGGATATTTTCTTTAAAATGAATGAGATGAACTGTCGTTTAAAGAAAAATAGTTAACAGTACCTGTTGCCAATGGTAATTTTAAGCTTTCAATTAAAATTAAAAGTTTCAAAGAATTATATCCATCACATGAGTTTGACAACTTAGTAATATTTTAAAGGTTTGAGACAGATATAATGAGACTAGTGGTGATATTAATGTGACTATTTTGTGTTGAAAAAAAGTGTTTGGAATCTGGAAGATCTACATAAGGTAATGAACCAATGTTTTGTTTTTTTTTTTAAACGCAAGATGGTAAAGAATTATGCATTGGTTAAAAGAACCATTCAAAATACCGTGGGTTTTAATATCACATTGTATAAAAGCCATAGTTTAGATTTTACACTGCATCTCATATTTAAGAAACTACTACTGTTGAGTTTAGATATATTTTCAAAGTAAAATAGCTACAATTATCTGAAAAAAAGAGTATTAAAATACTACTCTCCTTCTAATTATATCTTTATGGAGGTAGATTTTCTACATATATATGAAGCAAAACTACATATCTCATTAATGTATTGAATTCAGAAGCAGAGATAAGAATCTAGCTGTCTTCTTGTCAGACATTAATGCAATCTGTAAAAATGTAAAACAGTGCTACTATTATCAATAAGATATTGTTTAGAAAATACAACCACTCTTCAGCAAAAAAAAATATGTTATCTGTGTTAGCATACGATTGGCTTATTGTTTTTAAATTATGTTTTAAATTATCAATTTTAACTCTAAGTATGGTAAATATGTTAATATATAGTCCCATAAACAAATAATCTTTTGTGTACTCAGTAATTTTAATAGTATAAAGAGGAATTGAGACCAGAAATTTTGAGTTTATTAGACATGGGAATGCAGAATCAAAGATACAAAGTCACCATCTTCATGGTTTAATAGAGGAAGCAGAACAAGGAATGCAGCTATTACATTTCATGTGATATTAAATAGAAATTTGTAAGAATACCATGAGGAGAGAGAGGCAGGACTTGTAACTCACAGGTGAGACAGGAAAGGCTTCTTGAAAGAAATATCATTGTATCTGAGTTTAAAAGTTCATCTGAATCTTGAAGTTCAAGTACACATTAGGCCAGTATGGAGAGAGTGGGCATTCTTGTAGAAAGAACAGTCTGTTTAGAGGAACTCCTGATAGCAGAGTTTTCTGGAAACTGCACATTTATGTTTCATGAGTGAGCCACGGGTACTGAAGCTGGAGCTATAGAACTTGCATGTGGTTCTGACTGTGTGGGAAGCAATTGAAAGATTCCCCTGGTAGAAAGATAAACTTTCACAGTAGTATGGATGCTCATGGGCGTTTCAGGAAAGACTGGCAGAGGGAGAAGTAATTTAGGACTCTGTTACAATAGTCTGAAGAAGGATTGATAAAAGCCTGTACTAGGGCAGTAGCGTGGCAGGGGTAGAGAGAATGAAGGAGTGGATTTGAGCAATGCTAATGAGGTTGAATTTATGGACTTGTGAGCCAACTGAATACCAAAGAGAATGAAGAAGGTGAAAACAATAGCTAAGTTTTTGGCTTAGGTGGTTGGACAACAATAATGCCGTTCTTTGAGTGAGAGAACAAAGGAGCAAAAACATTGGGGAAGGATGCTGTTGGTAAATAAAATTTAATACTTTGAGCTATATATGATTATGGATCATCAATCAGAAAGAGCCAGTGAGCAGCTGAGTGTGCACATCTGTTAAGAGAAACACAGAGACTGAAAATAAGATGTGGGAACCATCAGTATATAGATGTCAGCCAAATCCATGGGTCTGATTGAGATCACTCAGACACTAGGTATAGGATGAGAACATAGGAAATCTGAGGGATATCAACATGGATAAGGTGAACAAGGCAAAAGGAATTAATGCTGCCAGTGATATAGGCTATTGTATCAATAGTTCATTTAGCCTCACTGGCTATATTAATAGTTTTGTTTTCAACTTGAGTTAACCTAAGGTTGAGTTTAAGGAAGATCTCAGTTAGTGATGTATTCGTAATTGAGGAATTCAGCCATCGATTCTCTGTCACAGTTAGTTTGTACATGCCATTAATATTTTGCTATTTGTATACATTCTTGTGTGAGCAAGAATAAGAGAGTAGAGAGAAGGGAGGAGTTTCTTAGAGTATAGTGAATGTGTATGAAAACTATAATACTCTCTAGTACAAATCTTCCCTATTTAAATATTTGGAGCATTTAGATAATAGAAAATGTTTCAGTTTTGGTCTAGATTCAAATGCATCTTTTGCCAATCATTTGTGATCCATAACAAATAGCTGAAGATAATGTTCCCTCAAAAAAACATTCAAAAGTCTTTACTGCTGGCCTCAGTGATTTGGCAGAAATGATGGTCCAGAATTGAAAAAAAAATTAACCAATAATTAGTCATTTGTGCTTGTGTTTTGCATTTTTAAATGTTTATTAGATTAGTTTATAAAGATTGTATTTCTAGACTATAAAGAGCAAATATAAACAATTAGGCTCAAGCACAATTGTTTAGGAACCTGTAAATTTCAGTTCTAACTCAGAAGCATCTCTGAGTCTAGAAAATGCTCAGTGATACAGCCATGGAACACAGCTTGCTTGAGCAGAGGCCTTTCTTGCAAAAATTTATACTTGGTTGGTCCCCTACCTACATGCAGATGAAATTCAGTGATTCAGATGAAGTTATTTAAATAAATCATATCACATTTAAATAATCACAATATCTCATTTTACTTGATTGATTGGATGAGCTTTATTCAAAAAGAGGGACAAATGTCTTTTTAACACTACCTCCATTCTTAGAAGTGATATTCCCCTCCCCCCATGTCGCCATTGTTTATAGGCCATTTTATTCAGTTAAGATTTCATGGCATCCGTATCCTTTCATCCTGTTTTCCTGATCATTTAATCCTGTTGACCAAATTCTTCTATTTCCCAAATTATTCAGCTGTTTAAGTTACCTTGCTATGGCCTCTGATCTCAAACCATAAGACTAACTGCCTCAATCAGCCATGAGATAAAGTGGAGACAGCTCCAGCATCTGGACAGCTCCCCCAGCTGTGCATGCTAGGACGAGGCTCCAAGGGCAAGATGGATGCGGAGGAGAACTATAATGAGGACTCCAAAGGTTTCTCCAGCTGTCTCAAAGACTTAGGAACAATTGGAGAGAACTGAGGCAAAAAGTTCTATGAACAATGGGCAAGTAGCTATTTGTAGATATGTTGGGTTGGCGGAAAAGTTTGAGTTTTTCCGTAAGATGTTATGGAAAAACAGAATGAAATTTTGGCCAACCCAATCTGTGCCCAACATATAGTTAGCATCCAAGAAATATTTCCTTGTTTTATATTATCCTTTAGTCATTTTCAAGATAGATAACCTTACATTAGAGATTACCAATAAGTTCCTGTTTTGCTATTGCTCTCTGTAGGTGCTCATAAAGGCACTTTAGTATTATCACAAAGCACATTTATTTAACTTTTAATTTTTTTCAGTATAGTTGATTTACAGTATCATATTAGTTTCAGGTGTACAGCATAGTGATTCAGTATTTTTACAGATTATAAAAACTGAAGTTGAAGATGAAGATTAAATAGGAAATTGGGGTAAATCAAGAATTAAACTTAAATATTACTCTAAGTATGGCTCCAGTACATTTTCCAAATGTAGAGAAAGGTGAAGTAAATAAACAATATTATTAAACATCTGTCATCTTTCAGACATTGCTAGATCCTTTCCTTTGCAAGCCTTATTTCATATTTAATTAAATTTAATATAAAGCATTTCCTTATACTTCTTCATATGTTATTAAATTATGCTGAACTTGACTCTAGATGTAAATTCAAATTTTTTTTTTATATAAGTAGTTTTTTCTAAAAACAGAAACTATTGTACTCTGCAGACTTTTCACACATTTACACAGCATAGAAGGTGCTAGTCAAATGTTACTTTTATTGGTGACATTATTATTACCTCTGACCCTGCAAAGCAGAACTTATTCATGAAAGGCAATTAACCTAATAGCATGAGCATCTCAGGCATTATGATTCTGGTCTCCAAAAATCATCTGCCATTTAAGGAACAGAATCACTCCTGTAGAAATGGCTGATTTCAGATATGGGACTGGAAATGTTCAGAATGAGTATCTTGTGCTGAGGAATCCAGAGAACCTGTCATGTCAAAATGATTTGGATTCAACTTGAATGGACTTCCACTAGTTAGAGATGGAACGATTTGAAAATCAAAAAGTATATTCACATATAATTGAAATACATTAAATGTGTTACGGTTCTATGGATTTGTGATAATACTAAAAAATTAGTACTTTTCAAATACTACTAGGTACTCAATATTATGAAAACTGGTAAATAAAGGAAAGAATTTTTTTCTGCCTTTCCTTTGCAAGTTATACCTTGGGTTGTACCACTTAATTGATAAGAGAAATGTTCTTTTTAGAAGAAATCCAGCTAACTTAGAAAGAATGGTAAATTTGGAATCACTCCTTTAACCTGTAAATGAAATAATGAACTTGAGAGGGGATCATCAATCACTGTCAAAAACCATTAGTAGAAAAGCTCATGAGAAATTTACATGTGATAAATAAATTAAGATCTACTAAAAAAAAACAGGAAAAAGGGAGAGCCCATTTTTAAACAGAACTAAGGTCAAACAAATGCATGTTAGACTTGAACAAACCAACCATAAAATAACAGTTATGATATAATCAGAGAAATGTCATAAGCAAACATTAGGGAATCTTTGTTAACTGTTAAATGTGATATTGATATAGTGGTTATATATAAGTGGTTATTTAAGCAAAACTGGGATTTGCTCCAAAACAATCCAAAATAGAGAGGAGTAGACGGAGATTTAGATGAAATAAGATTGCCTTACATTGGCAGTTGTTGAAGCTACATAGTGGAGTTCATTGTCTCTACTTTTGTGTATGTTGGAAATTTTCCATTATTTAACATACATTTCTTGTTCTAAAGAGTATACTCATTTGAAATACACGACATTTGCATTTTCTTCAAAATGGTGGTTATGTTAGAATGGGAAAAGAATTTTCATACTTTTAATTTATCTATTTTTTTTTAGGAGAGAAAGCAGACAGAATATAAGACCTTTGAAACAGAAACATAAATCTTTTCTATAAAATCAATGTAATATGAGTTTATCATCTCTAATGTTACCCTGGCTGAGATTGCTGTGACTGATCTCAATCTCCAGAGGCCCCCACATGGGTCTTCTGTCAAAGCAAAAGTCAAATCATTTCTACCATCATGTTATAGACGTTGTTGATTTGGTCGATTCGTAAATTGGGTATTCAGAGCACATGGCATGTGTCTGTTTCCTGTACTGCCAAATAATCCTGCTCAGCACTGTCTATCTGCTTCAACAACATGTTTCCTGTAGCTGACAAGTTTTAAATGAGAGACAAATTTTCCCTGCTTTTATTATTTTTAAAAAATGATAAGCCAATTTAAAAATCATGGAGTAGTGTTGAATGTTTTTTATCAAAACAAGTCACTGTCAAATTTTTCCCCAGACATGAGTTTATTGCTTTTGAATAAAATAAAAGCAGTGAATAAAAATAATAAATAATTAATGAAATGGTATTTTGGCTTGAGGCATAAATTGCTGTCACATTTCTTTTTCCTGACCATCTATAGTACATCATTTGATTGATCATTACCTCTGGAAGACTGAGTTTCATTCAACTAGTTTTTCTTTTGTCCCTGGAATGTGCCACAAGAGAAAACTGCCTCCCCTAAGATGAATGGTGACAAATTAACATTATTGCATAATTCACACAAGCAAAATACATCAGAAAAGCAGTTATGCTGAAATAATTTAGTTGCTGAGACCATGCAGGAGGATTTCCTTGGAGATGTATGGATGTGCCATATGGTTTGCTGGTCACACCTTCAGCATCAAGAAGGCCTTCTGTAAAAACTGTGGACAAATTAATGACCTCTTGATCCGCATCTCTACTACTTCTTCTCTCGAGAGAGGACAAGAACTAAACACAATATAATGTTGTGATGTTCTCCACTAAATTAAAGCAGCTATTAGAGACTGCTCTCTTTCCCTATGTCATATATAGCTCTAGTGCTTCTTGTATACCTTTTAATCGTCACAGAAGTCCCTATGCTGTGCTTAGTCACTCAGTCATGTCCAACACTTTGCAAGCCCATGTACTGTATCCCACCAGGCTCCTCTGTGCATGGAATTCTCCAGGCAAGAATACTGGAGTGGGTAGCTGTTCCCTTCTCCAGGGGATCTTCCCAACCCAGGGATCGAACTGGGGTCTCCTGCATTGCAGGCGGATTCTTTACCAGCTGAGCTACCAGGGAAGCCGGTATGGCACAGAAGTCCCATAAGGAGGTTATTCTTTATTACTGTAAGTATATATTATATATGTCATATGAGGAACTTGTGGTCCAGGAAACAAATTGCTCTGAAGCCAACAGGTTAGAAAATAAGGATTTGAGCTCTGCATTTTGCTCTGAACCTTGCACTTTTAATATCTAATTAATACATCTACTTTGAGAATGACTATTTTACATTTTAACCAAAATATCTATTAAAAAATAATATACGGGCTTCCCTTGTAGCTCAGCCAGTGAAGAATCTCCTGCAATGCAGGAGATCCGGATTCGATTCCTGGTCAGGAAGATCCCCTGGAGAAGGAAATGGCAACCCACTCCAGTATTCTTGCCTGGAGAATCCCATGGACAGAGGAGCCTGGCAGGCCACAGTCCATGGGGTCGCAAGAGTTGGACACAACTTAGCAAATAAATGACAACAATGACAAAAAATAATGTACAGTTAAAGACATAACCAATCACCAAGTAATATAACAAGAAGAAGGAGGAGGAAAAGGAAAGGGAGGAGGAGAAGGAGAGGAAGAAAAATGTAAAACTTGATATATCATTATTTAGCTCTATATTCACTTTAATACTGTCCTAAACACCAATGACATCAGCTTCAATTGCATTATAGATAGGGACATGGGTGTGCCACAGTTAATGCTGTGGGAATAAAGGATTTATTTCAGGGTATCTTATCAGATGTTGAAGCTAATGACTGTCAGGTTAATACAGAATGCTACAGATATTGCTTTCTGTCGTAGATTTGAAACTCCATATCAGTTTTTTGTTTGGGGAATTTTTCCAAGGTTAATTGCTGATCTTGCTGATGTTAGTGCCATAACAGATCATGCCAACAAAATTCACATCTCCAGCATTGAATTGGCAGCATTGAGTCCTTAATGTTCCTTTTCTTTAACCATAATAAAGTGTAATAAAGTAACTTGTAAAGATGTTGCCTTTTAAAATGACTGCAACTTGGAAATCCACTTAAAATATTCCATTGAGTAATCACACAAATTGATTTTCTGCTTTTAACATAATTTTGCATGAAAGTTTAGTCTTGCTGAAAAGTGTGTGAATACACTATAAAGCACGTTTATATTTGTATGGAATTACCGCTGCTGAAGTGTTTTTAAGTAGTTTATTGTTTGGAGTTTATTTCAGGGGTTTTTTTTTTTCCCCTATAGCACTAACTTCTGGGAAATTAAATATGTATTTGACTTGATATCTACATTTTCCACATATAAATTCACTCTGCAGTATAGCAATCTGAATGTTGAGAATGATGTACCTGAGTCTATTTACAATCATTGGTCATCCAGGGAGCATTTAGTTTAGTATGTTGTTTACCGGTATTTTTAGCCACATTTTAATAAAATGACAAAATAACTTTGGTTGACTTTTTTTTCCTTTTGTTAATTTTTGTTGTCCTCTGTCACCGTATGTAAGGGGTATAGCCACTCTGTAATGATCTCTTTGGGAAAAAAGATTTTCCACAGAAAATCTGAGTAAATAACTGAATTTAAATCTAGTCTCTAGATCTAAGATTCCTCAAGGAAACTGATAATGTTACTATTGGGGCAATTGCTACATATTATCTAAGGAAAAAGCAAAACACAACTAACCATAGGTACAGATATTTAAATATTCAAATACCATTTAGCAAAGTCCCAAGCACATAGTTCAAAGCTAGAGCTCTGCCAAATAGCTTTGACTTTGCTTGTTCTTTTCATATATCCTCTGCTCCTCACCCTGAAGGTATAACCACTTTCTTCTCTCATATTTGCATCATTATTCTTTGCAGCTTAGACCTGGCACTGTTGGTTGACCTGAGGCAGAGAAGTGTTTTCCAGAGTTGAGCTGGCTTTGTTCATTACATGAGACGTCTGTCTCTGCTGTTTAGATTTGTTTGAAGTAACAGAAAACTTAGAAATTCTTCGTAAGATACCTTGACTAGAAGAGAATCATGTTGGATTACAAAAATGCCTGTCCGGGTACCTTTGAGATCGCACCTTTGAGAATCCACAAATGAAGTAAACTGATCTATCAGAACACATGTGAAAACTGTATTTATTTCTCATGGTCAATTATAAATGATAGTAATTACTCACAAATGTAGCTTCCTTGGCCTTCCCAGGTGGCGCTAGTGATAAAGAACCCACCTACCAATTCAGGAGACATAAGAGACCCTGGTTTGATCCCTGGGTCAGGAAGATCCTCTTGAGAAGAGCATGGCAGCCCCTCCAATATTCTTGCCTAGAGAATTCCTGGACAGAGGAGCCTGGTGGGCTACAGTCCATGGGGTCGCAAAGAGTCAGACACAACTGAAGTGACTTAGCATGGACTTAGCTTCTTTAGTTTACCCATTTCTTTAATTGCTAGCAGGAATTAAGAGAGCTGCTTTCAATAAGGAATAGTGATGAGGGTTACAAGTTTCCTTCCATGACAGTTTTTCAGGAAAGCATCCATGTGACTGGACATTCTCTTTAATCGTACTCTGTACCTGCATTTTAGAAACCAGCTTTTGGTCCCATCCTCATCCCTGAGAACCTTGTGCTCTTCATTTCTCACTCTGATGCCATCTGTGATTGTAGGATCTACTCTCTTTGTACAGAATTAGAAACAAAGCTGCATTCCTCAGTTTTGTATGCATCCACACCCCATATGGAGAGCCCTGGCTTGTAGTCAACACTGAGGCTTGACAGTTGGGAAAGAGGGTGATCCCAGCCGGCTTAATGATGGGGATCATCATCCAGGGTCAGGTTCAGGAAGGTTTGGGGAGCCAGTGATTGTGTATAAATGGGCGATTGGGGATACACTAATACTAGGGTGGGGGAAAAAGTGTTTCTTCACCAGAAAAGTGAAAGTGTCTTGGAATGGGGTATGTGGTCAGTTTGTTATTAGAAACCTGGTAAACAGATGTTTGGACATGAGGAATAAAATGAGAAAGAGAAAGCAAAAGCCTAACCTATACTTTCTTTTTCTAGTTCTTATGTGCTGCGAACAGAGAAAGAAAATTAACCACTCGGGCATTCTTTCTGTTCTCAGAAGGTCTACAGTATGCTTTGAAAAGCATTGTATACAAAATAGACATTATTCAGAAAGGATTGAAAATGACCACCCATGAAGGGCTCCAGAAAGGGTAGGTTTCATTTAAGGCTTGTTTTTCAGGTAGAAATCCTCATCATGGTCACTGCTGAAGCAAGGGAAGGTATCCTGTCTTGTCAGAGGTTTACATGGCCCCCCACCCCATTATCCTCTCCCCATCCCTACCTGTTTCCATAGATTCCAATCAATTAGGTAATGTTCACTGCAAGAAGCACCTAAGAACAGACTTGCTACTCTAAGCAGATTCTATATCTGGACATGATGGGTGGAGAACAGCCAAGAACATTGTAGCAAATAGGTGTCCAGTTGGGCTTTTCAATATTATGTATTTGACAGGGCACAGCAGCACCAACATGCATTGGCATTGGAAAAATGCACTGCCCAGTGCTGTTTGAAAGCACCCTGTCATTTCAGAAGCACTTGGAAACAGGCGTGCACTGGCTTTGCTGCTGCGCTTGCAGGGACTATTAATAGGAGTTCAAGACTTGTGCTTGTATTGCCCTTTTTGTCTTAGAAAAAAAAAAAAAATTCCAAGAGCTTTTCTTTTCCAAAAGAATACCAATCAAGCCAACTGTGGCCATCTTTCCACATAACATCACATAACTCTTAAAACTGAAGTCAGGTGAGCTGAATCACATTCCCATTAGGCAAGATATTTCCTCTGTGCAGAAGATATTACAGGATTCACACTGAATGAAGGTGGTGAATGCCAGGCTTCCCCACCCAGCCAGGGAAATAGCCAGTTCAGGGATAATGCCATGGCATTGGGTGATTCTACTGAAGAGCTCAATAGCATATTATACACCCAGATAGCCACAGTCATGTGCTGGAGGAGATATAGGTATCTGTGTACATATAGATACTTTCTTGGCTTGTTTTAAATACTATAACAGGAAAAAAGGAAGTGTGTTCCTATTATCTCAGGGAAAATACTGAAAGTGATGTCAAAAAACTTAATGTCTGATTTTTTTTTTTGTAATCTGGTAATTTTATTTTTTTACCTGACTTTCCATACTATTTTTATTTGTTATATCTAAAACTTCGGTTAAGGGAAGGAGTGTCTGTCAACTGATGAATAAACAAATTGTGCCATATCCCAGAAAGGAATATTCCTCAGCCAGGAAAAGGAACAAACCATCAATTTTTGCAACAATGTGACTAAATCCCAAAAGCACCACACTGAATGAAAGATGTCAGACACCAAGGAGTACAGAATAAATAATTCCATTTGTATGAAATTCTAGAAAAGGCAAAATTGAAATAATGAATAAAAGGTCAGTGATCACCAAGGGTTAAGGTAAAAGAAAGGAATTAACTGCAAATTGGCAAAAGGGAACTTTCTGGGATGATGGAAATATTCTACATGATGATTACAATAATGATTCAGTCTTGTTCTACTCTTTGCAACCCCATGGACTGAAGCACGCCAGGCTTCTCTGTCCATCACCAACTCCCGGCGCTTACTCAAACTCATGTCCACCAAGTCGGTGATGCCATCCAACCATTTCATCCTCTGTCATCCCCTTCTCCTTCTGCCTTCAATCTTTTCCAGCAGCAGGGCCTTTTCTAATGAGTCAGTGCTTCGTTTCAGGTGGCCAGAGTATTGGGCTTCAGCTTCAGCATCAGTCTTTCCAATGAATATTCAGGACTGATATCCTTTTGGATTGACTGGTTTGATCTCCTTGCAGTCCAAGCGACTCTCAAGGGTCTTCTCTAACACCACAGTTCAAAAGCATCAATTCTTTGGCGCTCAGTTTTCTTTATGGTTCAAGTCTCACATCCATACATGACTAATGGAAAAACCATAGCTTTGACTAGATGGACCTTTGTTGGCAAAGTAATGTCTCTGCTTTTTAATATGCTGTCTAGGTTTGTCATAGCTTTTCTTCCAAGGAGCAAGCATTTTAATGATTAGTAATAGTGGCAAAATCATCCTGCTGGGAGACATATGGGTGCCTCTTGCAAAGGTCACCTTGCATCCTACAACCTTGTTCCAGGCAGGAAATAGGATGCTCTCTAGGCCAGGAATTTTAGAGGTTAAAACTCAAGTTATGAAAACTATTGTCTTTTAAAACAACAACTGGAAATCTCATGAAAATAATATCATGAAGTGTTTTGCCTAGGATTTAAGGGGAAAAAAAATATTTCTTTTTTTCCTTACAATTGTTTACCGATTTTCAAAGCTGAAAGTTTGGAATTTTGACAAGATGTCCTAGGCTCCATCAGAGCCGCTCAGGCAGGAAACCTGAGTGCTGCTTGCTCTATGGTGCCGCTGGCTTCCAAGGAAGTTGACATTGAGGATGTTTTGACAACATGCACTGAGGTGCCGGTGAAGGTTAAATTTAGTTAAATAAATCATTGTTGCTTTTAAAAACGACTTCCCCAGCTTAACCTTATTACCACTCCCTGTTTTTATTCTTTCTTGATGTATTCATATATTTTCTTCTTAGTTCTTTGTGTGTGTTCTGTAAGCCATCTCATATCCTTTTAGTAAGACATCTGAGTTTGAACTAATAAAAGAATTCCATCACTGAAGCCAATGGAATATTGGCTGAATTCAATCAGTTAAAGCCGCCTTGGTGGTGGTGATGGTGGTTTGCAATTCAATAAGCCCCCACACCCTCTCACATACACTTGTATTCACACACACTCACACAATCGCATATTTGCATGTCCACACAGTCAAAGATATATTTAGCTCCACAAGATACAGTCATGGCAGATTAGGAGAAAAAAGTAAGACTTCTTTTCTAAAAATTAAATCTAATTTCATTTTGCCTATCAGCCTCCTCTCTGCTTGCCCATCAAATAGTGTCTGCATGAGGCAGAGCCAGCCCCATCCATTGTGACAGTTGTGACTTCTGCTCATCTCTTGAGCTCTTCACCCTATCACCATCTTCTCTGGCCACCTTTGCCCTGTCCCAAACCGTCTCACTCTCCTCCAAACCCCAGGCCTCTCTTGTTCTTCTGAAGAGCTATTACATTTCAATTTTGACCTATAGGTATTAGAGGTTAGAATTATTTATCCCTTAAATAATTCGATATTTCTGCCTCCTAATTATGTCATGTGTAAAAGGATGTATGAGTTCTGTCTCATGAGTCACAGATCGAGGTACAATGTGAGGCACCCAAAAGGCACTTCATAGTTTCAGTTAGTTGAGAACTAACGTAAAAGTCGGTTTTATAATACACTTCTGGAGTAATGTCTCTCAACTTTTAAATTTCTTCCATGATATGGTGAATCCAGTGTTTTTCAGGGGAAAAAAAAGAAAAAGATGCATGAAGACAATTGCCATGTGTGTTTGCCTGAACAGAATGTTACAATTTTCGTCTTATTGCTTCAGCATGCATACATGTTTTGGTCCTTTTCTGTTTATATGGCCTTTGCTCAACTAGATACAAGAGAAATTTTACATTAAAGTGACATATTTAAGAAAATATTTTTGTGACTTAAGTTATTTTAAGAACTGTTGCCTCAGTTATCAGTTGCTACACAACCACCCCAAATTTTAGTGACTTAAAGCAATGAGCATCTATTGATGACATTTCTTTTTTTTTTTAAGATATTTTATGTGGACCATTTTTAATGTCTTTATTGAATTTGTTGCAATATTGTGTCTGTGTTTATGTTTTGGTGTTTTGGCCACAGGGCTTATGAGCTCTTACCTCCCCAACCAGGGAATGAACCCATACCCCCTACATTGCAAGGCAAAGTCTTAACCACTGGACCACCAGGGAAGTCCCTAATGATGACATTTCTGTACTTTGGATTGGTCCCCTCAAGCCCCTCAAGGGTCACTCATGAACCTGGAGTCTCTGCTGGGATCACGTGGTCCCAGATTATCTCACTAACCTGGCTGGACAGCTGACAGGGCTGTCTGCAGGTAATTCAGCCCTCCTTCACTTGGCTGATGTGGCAGGATATCCTGTTTTCTTGTGGCAGTCTAGCCAATCCAGGAGGGGAAGAGCAAAACCAACAGACTTGGAAGTTACACTTGTAAGGACCTTCATATCCTCTAGGTCAAGTCAAGTCACAGGGCCAGTCTAAATTCAAGGAAAGAGAGGATATATACTTCCACAATATAGAGCAGGAAGTAATTTATGACCATGTTTAATCTAGCATCTTCTTAATTTTTATCCAATTCGTTTAATTAGCAGTAGATATGCAAATAAGAAAAATAAGATTTTCATGTTTCAAGACTGAATATTAGGCAAACCACAGGGCAGCCTGGATTCAAGGAAGGAGAGGAAGTATACTCCCATGAGGGGAAGAGCAGGAAATAATTTGTGACCATGTTTAATCTAGCATCATCTTAATTTTTATCCAGTTCATTTAATTAGTAGTAAATATGCAAATAAGAGAAATAAGATTTTCGTGCTGCAAGACTGAATATCAATGAAACAAGCATCTGGTGTCATTTTTAAATCTCTAATAAAGTTCATTCAGAAGCTATGGCCCTGTGATAGTTGAAAGAAAATGAAAAAGCTTTATTGCTATTTTCTGTTTTACTGATACTTACCACCATCTAGCTCTACCTAAACCTCAAATGAATATAGAAGTTTTAAAAAGCTACAAATTTTTATAATCTATTGAAAAAGGAAGAAGTTTGGGGATATGTTGAACATCTAGTCATTTTTAATGAAGCCATGCCTTGGAGCCTAAAATTAAGACCAGTCAGAAAAAGAAATTACTTCTATTTAAACAGAAACTAGCAATTGTTTAGATAATGAGGATGCCTTCATTTTACTACTTATTTTATTTATAATTTGAACTCAAAACTGAAATTAGTTTTCAAAGAAAAGATAGACACACACACACACATATTTACATTTAGCAACAAGTTTCTTTCTAGGCTTGAAGTATTTAGGGAGCAATCCCCTAAATCACATGCTACTATAAAATTAGATAAAGAGGAACTTCCTTAGTCCAGTGGCTAAGACTCCGAGCTCCCAATGCAGGGGCCCAGGTTTGATCCCTGGTCAGAAAAATAGATCCTGTATGCTGCAACTAAAGATCCTTCATGCCACAGCAAAGATTGAAGATCCCTTGTGCCACAACTAAGACCCAGCACAGCTAAATAAATTTAAAATATAATTTTAAAAAAATAAAAATTAAATTAGCTAATGATGAAAAGAGTAACAACAGCTGCCATTGCACTAAGGTTCCTTGACTGTCTACTGCACTTTTAATCAGTTATCCTCTTTAATGCTAATTTATAGAAGATGGATCTTGAAAATCTATGAAATGTGCTCAGAGTTACAGAGTTTCCCAGTCAGGAAACTGGGATTCCTGACTCCTACTCACTTCTATAAATAAGCCATTATACCTTCTAACAAGCTTCCTCAGTCAGCATCCCTGAATTGAACTTTGGTGCAGAGCTCATCCATCATGCCTGTAATAAAATATACAGCCTATAAGTAAGTGATTAAAAACTATAGGGAAAATAGGAAAGGGAAAAGTGTGTGGAGCAGGGGTGGTGATGCAGGAGTCATTGAATCCATTTTAGACAGAGGTCAAGGAAAGCCTTACTGAGTAGATGAGTCAAAGCCTGCCGGGAGGACTTGAGGGAGGGGCCCAGTGGCTAGGGAGAAGGATGTTCTTGGCAGAGGCAAAGAAAATTGCAAATGTCCTGAGGCAGGAGTATGAATGGCTTATTGAGGAAAGAACCAGGAGGCCAGCATGGCTGGAAGGCAGCCAACAAAGGGAGATTAAATGAGACTGGGAAGAATGGCAGGTTGGGAGAGGAGGGTTTGTTTTAGGTATTTTAATTTTCATGGATGCTTATTAAACATCCATGGGGAGATGTTGAAGAGATACATAGATAAAGAACCCAGAGTGCCAGGAGGACAGTAGGGCTGGTACCTACCTGTGGAAATCAAAGATTCATAGAGCGTTTGAATCTGTGGCAACTCGGAGAGGGAACAGAATGGCAAACTTGTGGTAAGTTGTCCATGAAGAGATGCTCTCTGGGCAGGATCCTGAAGAAGTCACATAAGATCAAGGAGCAGAAATTGGGGAAGAGGACCGGCAGGGAAAGGGATCTGCTTTGTACGAGGACATTGGACAAGGGGAGGTTTGGAGTGTGGGGAGCAGTGTTGGATGTGGCCGCATGCAGGACACAACACTGAGAGGGAAGACAGGATGTGAGAGAGGGGCTGGTTAGAGAAACAGATTGGGGAGCCAAGTCACTAACATCTTTATAGGGCCTGCTAAGAAATTTAGTATTTGTTCTGCAACAAGATGGGAGCCACTGAAGGCTTTTAAACAGGAATGTGACACAATCAGATGCATTGTTTAGGAAAATAACTGTCAGACTGGTGAAGGTTAAATTGGAGATGAGAAAACTTTAATTCATGTACATAAAAACTGTCAACGATGTTGAAAGTGCTGGTCACACAATGTATAGGTTAAGTGCTATGGAAAGATTGTATGTACCTCTTTCATGATGAAAAATATTTCTGAAAGGACAAACAATGTGTTTGATGCTACTTTTTTTTCTATATCAGTTCAGTTTATATTTTTCACCTTACAGTCTAATTTAAAATGAATTTTAGAAAGCAGGTTCCAAGCACAAGTTAAAGGGGCCTCTGTCTATAACAATTACAGCATCATTCTTTTTCATTTCATTTCATTTTAATTTGTTTTGCCTTCCAATTTAAATATGTAAATATATTTATTTCACAGTTTATTTCACACCCATCAGGAAAACATCAACCTAGGTGCTTTATAGTTTTAAATTTAATTTTTATTTTACATTAGAATATAATTGATTTACAATATTGTGTTAATTTCAGGTATACAGCAAAGTGATGTTACACTTTATTATAATATTTGTTAGAGGATAATATGCTGTGACTGACTTCTTTTTCCTAAAGGCCTTTCTTATCTTGACAACTGTCCTTCTAAACTTATAATCTATATTGAGTACATTGTAAACATTCACATCTCTGTCCACAGGGCTGGACTCTCAGGTGTCACAATTAGCTCATTATTTTTACTCGGTTTCTAAAGAAACCTATCCAACTGACTTGTGATTAAATCCCATTTCAATTGGATATGTGAAAAAAAGAAAGATGGCAATTAAGAAATGCCCTTGTTCTTTCTATTCCAGGATACCATTAGCCATGTAATTCTGGTCAAATTGCAGTATTTCATCTGGAAAAACAATGGAGCATTTAGCCCAAATAAAAGTTGTAGGAGCCAGAAATACACATCCCATAAAGCTTGCTTAAAGGGATTCCTCAGACTTCCGTCTATGGGGTCGCACAGAGTCAGACACGACTGAAGCGACTTAGCAGCAGCAGCAGCATTATAAGACAGGAGCCTATTCTCCCTCTTGATGGAGATTGAGAGCAAAGCCACATTTCTTACATGTCTATTCTGTGCCTGGAAACTTTCACATGAATTTTCATGTAAGTTTTAAAACACTGTAATTAGGTATAATTTTACAAGTGACAAAATTGAGGCTCAGAGATTTAAATAACTTGACTAAGAGGACTGCAGCTCTTATCTGAAGTGATTGTTACTTCCATTTCACCTCTGCATACCTTGTTAAGAGAAAACATACTTGATGTCTAAAGCAAAATATCCACAGAGAGATAGAAGGGCCCCGTGAATGTTTTCCTTAGAGAAGGGTTTGAGGGCTGTTTTAAAGATCCATCCATCTCATTAATAAATTTCAATTCTCTGTCTAAGTGTTTCTTCCTGTCCCTGGTCATCATGCAGGTATAGGTATGAAGGGTTGAAAAAAAATCCATCAAGAGGGTTGGTTTTTTTTATCTGTTTGCCCTTCAGGACTTAAAGTGAAAGTGAAGCCACTCATTCGTGTCTGACTCTTCGCGACCCCATGGACAGTAGCCCACCAGGCTCCTCCGTCCATGGGATTTTCCAGGCAAGAATGCTAGAGTGGGTTGCCAGGACTTAAAAGTCTTACTAAAAGATTAGCCTTTATTGCTCTAAACATGTCAATCCATTAGCAAAATGTTTGGCTAATTTGGGTGAATAATTGATGAAATTAAAAGAAAAATCAAAATGTATTCTTCTGTCATGTAAAAAAAGATAAATTATTTGAATTTTCCTGCATTCAAACAGACTGATTTCTACTATCATTTTCTCATCAAGGAACTCTATAAATATCATTTGTAGTATGAGTATTTTTGAGCACCTACTCCCTACTAGGCATTGTTCTGGAAACTGAATAAAGAACAGTAAACAAAAAGAAACAACAATCCGTGCCGCCTTTTGGGAGCAGGCATCCAGTTTAAGTTTGTGTTATTTTCAATGAAAGACACACATCAGAATGACCCACAGAGAAGTTTAAAGGTGCAGAGTACCTACCATCAGAATCCAAGGATGTTCGCATGTTTTATAAATTCATAGAGGATTCTAATTAGGTCCCTCAGACTAAGAGACTTTTGTAGACAGAAGTGGCAATGCTCACATTTTTCCTCCATTGAAACTGTTCTTGCTCCTCTTTTCTTATCAAATCTCCATCTTTTGTTCAAACATGGAGAATGTAAGAAAATACAAGGCACAGAGTTCTTGTTTTGAGAAAGTATGATTTGTTCAAGGTTTTAAATGCATTGATTAAATGTTATAAATCAGTTTTACAAGTAAGATAATGTTTTTAACCCGTGAGGAATATTGATGTGTAAAGGAACACTATCAAAATAAGAATGAGGAAATTATCTTATTTTAATTTGAACAGACACCTATAGATCTCACTGTTTCATAAAATTGTTCTGGATTATCAGCTCTTGGGGTATCTTAAAAGACTGTAATCCAGGAGAAAGTGTACATACACTCACCTATTATCTGCACTAATCTAAAATATTTGTATTGAGTATTGACTACTTTTTATTGTTAATTCTCATTTTGAAAGTCACATTCCTCATTTCTGTCTTATTTTGGTTTTCCAAATATCAATACTCTCTTGTTATGAGAACTGAGTTTTATTGGCATTTCTTTCTAATTTTCAGCGTGATCAGTCTCCCATCCTATAGGGTGCTTTTGCTCAGCCATAATTCTCTTAAAGGATAAATCATAATACCCACCAGTCCTTGACTCTTTTTAATTCCATAAAATTTTAAAATACATGTTTTTCAGTTAATAGAATGTCTGGACAGCTAAGTAGTAAATTCTGTGCAGAAGCTGATTTTGAGGTCAGAAAAATTTCAATGATGAAGTTATTAACTAGAATCAATTTGCATATATCTCACTTCATTGTTAGCTCAGTGTCAGGAAGGAAAGAAGGAACAGCCAGGGAATATGTGATTAGTTCAAAATGGATGAATTGAATTCATTTGATAAATATAATTAGCCATAAATCACCAACTTCATTAAACAAGGAACAATTTGCAGAAAACAAAGGTGCATGCAAATGTCCGTGTGCCTTGTCTTTTATGTGAGCCCTTCTCCAGATGTAAGCAGGATTGAGATGACTTGACCTTCCTGTTTAGTGAATGGCTTTCTTGATGGAAAATTGTGTGTGTGGAACACCAAGCCTGCACTGGTGGCTCTGTGAAGGAAGTTTAAAACAGGTGCTGAAATGAGCATTAGTATTGAAATGCACAGTAATGATGGCTCCTCATTAAGGTGTAGGAAAGGAGTACCTGGGCCATGAGCAGATTGTTACCAAGGCCACAGACTGTGCTTATCACTAGTTCAGAAGGCCATGGGCACATTTATGTTTCACCCCTTGATGTTTGCTTTCTCTGTTAGTAAAATCTGGATTAGACACTACGTGCTAGAGAAAGGAATCATTAGCAGTGGTGAAACTTTACCTTTTGACCCTTTACAACTTTGCAGTAGTGAAATGGGATCTTTTTTTTTCCGTTTGGGGGACTAGTTATGATCAGACCACTGTATGTGGCTTCATGGAACAGATAAACCCTGAAGTGGGAAAGCAGATGTGTACTCATTATCCCTCCAAACTCTGAGAGTTGGACATGAAATTTCAAGGATGGCTTTGCGTATTGTGTGAGCTGAGTTTCAGGGGGCTGGAAACCCATTTTAACAACAGCAACTTAATCACTAACCAGAATGGTTGTGTTGGTGTGGTCAGTCACAAAGTCATGTCCAACTCTTTGCAACCCCATGGACTGTAGCCCTCCAGGCTCTTCTGTCCATGGGCTTCTCTAGGCAAGAATGCTGGAGTTGGGTGCCATTTCCTCTGCCAGGGGAATGACCCAGGGATCAAACTCACATATCCTGTATTGACAGCCAGGTTCTTTACCACTGTGCCACCTGGGAAGCCCAACCAGAATGGTTGCATTTGGTTAAATAAGAATTTCTTTTGTAAGCAAATTAAAATTTAGGACATCCTGACCTCAGATTACAAAATAGTCCTTTAGGAAGAGCTGGCTTACCCAAATGGTAAGTGGATACTTTGAGTTATAAGGATCTGCATGAATGATACAAAATAACATAACATGTCACATAGAGTCTCTGTTAAGGGTTAGAATACTCCATGACTGCTGTTGAAGAAATAGTTATTCATAGATTGAATCCTTTTCAATGCAGATAAAAACTACCCTATCACATCAGGTTTTATCTTAAATATCACCCATTCTGCAATACCTTCTCTTACTACTCTCTTGTAGAGCTTTCCTTTCACTAACTGTTCTGACCTGTACTTACCTCCATCTTTTACCTGCAACTCAGCATTAGAATCTGCAGCTTACTTGGTTAGTTGGCTGGCCTAGGATTTATGTGTATGTGCAGGATATAAATGGCAAATGATAGATTGTTAGATATAAGTTTGAAAGAAAGTACATGAAAGGCTATAATAGTGAATTTGTAAAAATCATACCTATGGTAAATGAATTTTCTAGGAAGTCTCCAATGATATGTATTTATTGTAGTCAAATGCACTTTTCCAATTTATACAGAAATTTCTTTCTTTAATAACTTGCGTTACTGCCATCATTCAGTTAACTCTTCAGATTCCATTTTCCATGTAAGGACTTCTCATTCAAAAATTTTGTATTGCCATCACCCAAAAATGTTCTTCTTGCCAAGTATCTCCCAATGTTACATCTTATCCTTAACAAAGGATAAAGGAACCCTTTGGGATTTCTTGCTTCCATCAAAAATAATTGTGTAAAATAATTATCCCTTAAAGGGATATTCAATGAATAATTATTGCCACCTCCTGTTTGCATCTTTTGTGTTGCTCTAAGGGAAAACAAAGGTAAGGTGTCTATGCTAAAAGTGCCAACCTCCCAGTCAATTTCTGCAATGTAAATCTGAAATTTGCATCAGTCATCTTAAACTAACTTGTGCTATTAAGATAAGAACAAGTAGACACTGGACATCTAAATAAAATTCATATTGTTGGGATTCTTATAAGCTTTCTTATTAAAATGATTTTACTCATAACAGTATTTCTTTTGGAAATGGACTTATGGGTCACAGTTCATGTATGTAACTAGCTAGTGTAAGTTCAGAGAAGCAAAGAATTGTCAGGTTAGAAGAAAGAGCACAGACATTCAGATGCATTGGGACTGTGATCTCAGATCCACCAAGTTATTCAAGGAACTTCAGTATTCTCAACTACAGAATGGAGAAAATAGAATCTACCTGAGAATTTGTAATAAATAAATAATATCCATGTAATGTGTTTAACACTGGGTGAACCACAAACTAAGCATTGTAAAAAGAGGTGGTATAATAATATTAATGCATTGTTTTAAAGGATGCAAGAAGATACAAAAGAGAATTTGCTAAAGAGTCCATCAGATGCCATATATATGCATTAATATATGATGTTTTTGTCTCTTTCTGACTTATTTCACTCTGTATGACAGGCTCTAGGTTCATCCACATCGCTTCAACTGACTCAATTTCATTCCTTTTATGGCTGAGTAATATTCTATTATATGTATGTACCACATCTTCTTTATTCATTCATCTGTCAGTGGACATCTAGGTTGCTTCCATGTTCTGGCTATTGTAAATAGTGCTGCAGTGAACATTCAGGTACATAAGTCTTTTTGAGTTATGGTTTTCTCAGGGCATATGCCCAGCATGTGTATGGAATCTAGAAAAATGATACAGATGAACCTACTTGCATGGCAAGAATAGAGATGCAGACATAGAGAACGGTCTTGTGGACACTAGGGTTGGGGAGGAGAAGAGGGGACAAATTTAGAGAGTAGCATTGACATATATACACTATCATGTGTAAAATAGATAGTGGGAAGATGCTATATAGCCCAGAGAGCTCAGCTCAGTGCTGTGTGATGACCTAGACAGGTGGAAAGGTGGGGAAGGCTCAAGAGGGAAGGGATATATTTATACCTATGACTGATTCATGATGTTGTACAACAGAAATCAACATAACACTATAAAGTAATTATATTCCAATAAAAAAAATTTCCAAAAAAAGAGTCCATCAGGACTATGTATTAGTTAGAGAATGCTACACTGCCTTAACACAGGATCCCTTGTAGTCCAGGGGCTCAAAGAATGCAGTTTATGTATTGTTTACTTAATCCTCCTCAACAAGTATTGAAAGTCAGTGGGTGCTGTTTTATATGATCATTTTCAAAGTCTCTGTGGTTAGCCTCATTTCAGAAGTACATGGAAAGGACACAAGAACATGGAAAAGCAAATGTGGAAGATTTGGGATCAGACATGGAAATTTAACCTCTCAGGTCCACTCAGATTGTACTAGGGGAATAAATATTCACAAAGTTACTCACAACTGTAAAGGAGGATGGGAAAGACATGTAGCTGGGCAGCCATGTGCTTCTGTGGAAGAAGAGGAGGAAGTTTTCTTGAGCTCTTAGTCTTCTGTGGGAGATTGAAGTTTTTGGAAGATTGGCAGGGCACACACCAGTCTTAAGTAAATTGCCTACGTTTACAGTTTATAAGCCAGCCTGTCTACCTTTTATAGTTTTGTGGTTTTCCTTTTATTAAATGAAGGAGTGGAAATAAACTTGTTTACAAGATTGTTTCCAGTTCTTGGTATTACAGATTTAGAGAATACTGACTTTTAGCAAAATATCACCTTGGTTCAATATCTTTCCTAATTGAAAAATCACCACCAAAAATATACGATAAGTACTATGTGGATTTATTTTTCCATTCTCACATGTGAATAACATTAAGTGTGAAGTTATGACAAACAACTGCCAACTTATCCATTCAAACATTTTAAAAACAAATAGGATAGTATAATCATGCTTTTATGAACTGGAAAATCCTGAAATTCCTATGATTATCTATTTGATGTGATAATCATATTTTAAAGTATATTTTCACTAGGCTTAACCTGTTGTGGGACCCCCATCTGAAATTAGAGGGGGAGAAAAGGATTAGGGTCAGGTTTAAGGTTAGACTCATCATATTTTGGTAAAGAGAATGTGAAGTTTATGATATGCATCATTTTTATTGATATTTATGTGCAATATTAATAGGTAATGGTTTTTAAATTCATTATTCTTTTAAGCAGCAGAGTATTTGTTTGGAAGAAATACTTTGATAAGCTGCTTAAGCTAGAGGGCAAGTCTGCAAAGACATAAGCTACTGTGTGTAAGATTAGAATCATTTTTATTCTTTCGGAAATCTAGAGTGAGCGTATGAATTTCTCCCAGAGATATTAGCACTTGGAATGACTTTAGATCAAAAACATAGAAATTTCTTTATAGTTTTCTTTTTTCTAAACTAAGCTTGATGAACTATATATTTTTCTAATAGAGTCAGACATGACTACATGACTAGACAACAACAGCACCATTTATTTATTTGGCTGCACCAGGCCTTAGTCAGCGCACACAAGATCTTCAATCTTCATTGCAAAGTGCAGAATCTTTTAGTTGTGGCTTTGGGATCTAGTTCTCTGACCAGGGATCGAACCTGGGCCCCCTGTGTTGGCAAAGTGGAGTCTTAGCCACTGGAGGTCCCTCTTTATAGTGTCTTGAAGGTGAGAGTTACATCTATCTTGTTTGCCAAACAGCTCCAGGATCTGGAAGAGTGCCTATATCTCTATCTATCACATAGATGATGGTAGATATAGACATAGATATGGATACAGATATAAGTGCATTTACAGATGATAGAGACAGTAAGTCTTCATATTTTTTTGAATTAATGGATAATTGTGGAAGTCTGAGCTTCAACGAGACCCGAGCTGACTCTGGGCTTGTATAAGCAACCTGCAGATTGGGAAGATGTCGTTTACCAAGCGACTGCACCTGTTACAAACACAGCAGTGGATATTTTCCCAGAGATTATTTTAAAGATGTTTTTTGACAGAGTAAAAAAAAAGTTAACTCAAAAGAAGTAGGCAGTTTCCTCTGTTGACGTTTTGAACATCATAAATCATGTGTGACTAAGCTCATTCCTGCTTGATTGTAGGTGTGAAGTGGTTGGAGGAGACTTTGCTGTCTTCATTCATTTACTAATTTACTATTGATTTTTAGTATTTGTTTATTTTATCTATTTATTTATTTTAATACTTATGCCAGACTTTGTGTTTATTAGCACTGTGATTACAGCTACAAACAAGGAGGGATATGACAACCTATTATAAATGGATTTATAGTTCAGAGGCAAATATAGCCAAGTCACCAGGCTATTAGGTATATGCTGACTGTGTGTTCCAGGTGAGGTTGGTGAGTTTGGGTTGGTCCAAACAAACGTCTTTCATTTGCATTTGTTTGTACAGAGGAAATATGTCTGATAACCACAATTACAAGGTATAAATATTTGTGTTCCATGTGAACAAATAATTTAGAACCTAGACATCTTCTGCATATTGATTTAGCAACTGTTTAATGGGAATATCAGTGCTGGCCTAGTTTTCATCTGTTTGTTGAGATGGTGGTGGTGGTGGTTTCTACATATATTTCAGCACAGCACAAAGACTAACGCAGTTCTCAGGTGAGGCCAGTATGACCTCTCCAGAAGCCCTTTGGAAATATGTTGGGGCATTTCCAGTTCTCACAATGAATGAGGAGACTGGGCAGAGGCCAAGATGCCTAGACTCCCTACGACTCATTACCGCAGAGGATTGTTGTACCTGAAATGTCACTGGTTCCCCACTGAGAAGCACTGGGAGAGATCAAGTCATTCTTACTCCCTTTCTGTGGTCTGAAGATCGTGAGCTAGATATCTGTCCTAGGCTGCTGCTGCTGCTGCTGCTAAGTCGCTTCAGTCGTGTCCGGCTCTGTGCGACCCCATAGACAGCAGCCCACCAGGCTCCCCCGTCCCTGGGATTCTCCAGGCAAGAACACTGGAGTGGGTTGCCATTTCCTTCTCCAGTGCATGAAAGTGAAAAGTGAAAGGGAAGTCGCTCAGTCGTGTCCGACTCTTAGCGACCCCATGGACTGCAGCCTACCAGGCTCCTCCGTCCGTGGGATTTTCCAGGCAAGAGTACTGGAGTGGGCAAGCATATAAAAAGGCAATCTATTCCCACACTAGGCACAGGACAAGAGAATTATACCGGAATCTGTGATGACTAATGCTTTGTTTATAAGGGGAGCTATGGTCCTGGGGTTACCCCTAACCAAAGGACTGTAAGGGAGAAAAAGCATCAAAGCCCATCAAAGCAATGAGTTATGGGCTGGTCCTCCAGAAGCTTAAAGAGAGAAGGAAAAAGGAAGATTTTCCTTAATAATTTTCCTGATTGTGGAAAAAAATGTCCAATCTAATTCTCAGGTTAAGATCATTAATGAATTTTAAATGTGCAGACTCAAGGCTATCCTACCCTGTCTTAAAAGGATTATGGATCAGATTAAGGGACTTTTCTGTTCCATCAAAGCTTATAAGAACTTTCCTACTTTATTGAGGTAGAATTCTTTTTAATCTTAATGAGATTTATCCTTTCTTTGTTCTCTTAAAACTAAATCCAAAACATGTCCTTATCAGTGCTTCTACTACCCAAGTTAAATATTCCAGAGGACTCTATCCTATTTTTTTTTTAAGGAAATCTGTTCAGAATCACTGCAGATGTTGTGATCAACATTCTAAAAGGTTTTATTTACCTTAAATATGTCAGACAGCCCCCAGGCTTAATTTTGCAAGCCATTGTGTTTTATTTCAGTAACACAATAAAAACCTCACTTATCAGGAAGTGCCTTATCTGTGAGCCTCAAATATCTAGGACATGGTAAACTCAGGGAACAAAGTTCCTGATTTTTATGCCCCAAATGGAAAACTTTTGGCCTCTCCTGGGAGTCAGTTTATTTTCAGTCTACATGTAGTTCTGATAAACTTAGTTACTTGGTTCTCTACCTTATAACAGATTAGAAAATGAACAGCCAGAGTAATTTTTAGTTCAAGCTGGGGACTGGAGCCAGAGACTGCCTATAGCCTAGGAAGGAAAAGGTAGGGAAAAAAAAAAAATGGTTTCAAACATTTGGAAACAATAAAGGACGTTCAAAACCACGTGTCTGGACCATGCTGTTAGTTTCAGAGGAACCATCCCATCCAGGGGGTTCCTGAAGTGTGGCTAGTGTCTAGCTAGGGAGTGTCACTGATGATCATAGTAACCATGTTGTAAGAAGTGAGAGAAGTTTGTGGCATATTTTTTAAAAGTTCCCCTCAAGCTTGAATTTTTTAAATTGTGTTAATTATAAGACTAAACTATAGTGGTCTAGAGGCTTCCCTGGTGGCTCAGACGGTAAAGAATCTGCCTGCAATGCAGGAGACCTGGATTCAATCCCTGGGTCAGGGAGATCCCCTGGAGAAGGGAATGCCATCCACTCCAGTATTCTTGCCTGGAGAAGTCCATGTATAGAGGAGCCTGGTGAGCTACAGTTCATGGGTCGCAGAGAATGGGACATAACTGAGCAACTAACACTTGCACACTTTCCTAGTGATCTGGGGGGAAAATACTTACTTAGAATGCCGTATTTCTTAGTAAAATTGGATGGATGGGACAGTTACATGTGAAATTCAATTGAGAAACCCACCATTGAAAGTTGAAAGGATTCAAAGTCAAACACAGCCAATTTCGCATTTTCTTATGTCCCTCAAAGAATAGATGTGTTTCTGACCTACACACTTCCTAATACTGTGTGTAGTTCACTTGATATGCACACTTGGATTTGTCGCAGCTCACTCTCATGTGAATGGGTATGGTCAGGCTGGTTCATGCATGAGAGGGTCATTTCCTAACATTTATTAAAGTGTAGGGAGAGTGCTTCTCCTGTCGGGTTTGCACTAATATGGTTAAAAAGGATTGAGGAACTGGACTGAAATTAGATGCTACCAAAGTAGAAGATAGCTGTTACATAATAATTAAAGCTTGCATATTACCTTATTTTTATATTTTTGTTATAACACTTAGATTAATATAATTGCATTTGCATTTGTAGAGTATGATTTCTGTGAAATCAGCTTATTTCTGAGAAAGACTAATCATTGTTGATAGAGTAAAATGCATAGCCATAAAATGTTTGTATATACTGGATCACTATTGTTCTATTACCCAGTGTATAATAAGAAAGATAATATCATAGTTGGGCTTCCCAGGTGGCACTAGTGTTAAAAGAATCTGCCTGCCAAAGCAGAAGTTCAAGAGATGCAAGTTCAATCCCTGGGTCAAGAAGATCCCCTGGAGAAGGAAATGGCACCCGACTCCAGTATTCTTGTCTGGAAAATTTCATTGACAGAGGAGCCTGGTGGACTCCAGTCCATGGGGCTACAAAGAGTCTGACACAACTTAGTGACTGTGCATGAGCACATGTCATAGTTACTGAAATGATGATAAACAGTGGGAGTGCTTTGAGACAATGAACAGAGTGCTCTAGGGGAAAAAAAATTATGGGAGAAAGGCTGACCTGTTTTCCATGTAAAGTTTTTAATTATCAAACCATCCAGTTACAGTTACCTTTTGGTGTCCAAAGTAGGCAGCACAGGCAAATGGTTGTTCTTACGAATTGTTGCCATGCTTGTCTTATTCTTTCCTGAGTTTTTGACATAATATTTCTGCCCTCTTACTACACAGAGGTAAGTTTTTAGACTGTTTATGAGGAAATCCTGAGATGTAGGTTATCACATGCATTTTTAAGCATTAGGCAACTGACTTGTAATCATTGAAAAGCTGTATAATTATACATAATCTAGTTAATGAAATCTAAAATAGAACATATGCCTTGCTTTAGCCTCATATTTCTCATTTAATAATAAAATAACCATTTGTTTTCCTCACATGATCATACTATGAATATTGTTTGAAAAGGACTTTGAGAATTTCAAGAGAAAGGTGCTAAAAGGTTTTTCAGTACAGAAATGAATATTGTTGCAATTCTTAATTTATCTTCCTCATTCACGAAGTAGTTTAAATTCCTATTTATCTCAGTCTTCATCTAGTTGTTAATTCAAGGAGTGAGATACTGAAAGATCAACTTCACACGTCTTTATCTTTTCCTGTCTAGTTAATAAACACATGTTATATCTCCATTCAGTGTATATTGTTGTTTAGTCACTAAGTTGTATCCAACTCTTTGTAACCCCATGGACTGCAGCATGCCAGGCTTCCCTGTCCTTTACTGTCTCCCAGAATTTGCTCAAACTCATGTCCATTGAGTCGGTGATGCCATCCAACCACCTCTTTTCGGTTACCCTCTTTTCGGTTACCCTCTTTTCGGTTTCAGCATCAGTCTTCCCAATGAATACTTAGGGTTGATTTTCTTTAGGATTGATTAGTTTGATTTCCTTGTTGTCCGAGGGACTTTCAAGAGTCTTCTCCAGCACCACAGTTCAAAAGCATCAATTCTTAGGCTTTCAGCCTTCTTTATGGTCCAGGTCCCATATCCATACATGACATATGAAAAAACCATAGCTTTCATTATATATGCTGCTGCTGCTGCTGCTAAGTCGCTTCAGTAGTGTCCGACTCTGTGCGACCCCATAGACAGCAGCCCACCAGGCTCCCCCGTCCCTGGGATTCTCCAGGCAAGAATACTGGAGTGGATTGCCATTTCCTTCTCCAGTGCATGAAAGTGAAAAGTGAAAGTAAAGTCGTTCAGTCGTATCCGACTCTTCGTGACCCCATGGACTGCAGCCTACCAGGCTCCTCCATCCGTGGGATTTTCCAGGCAAGAGTACTGGAGTGGGGTGCCATTGCCTTCTCCGTCATTATATATAGCCTCTTTTAAAATAACTGTAGGGAAGAATTCTTTATTAAGAATGTCTGAGTGGTAGATATGGAGGTACTTTTTGTATACTTGCCCAGCAGCTTTATGAAGTAGAAGTTCAATATAAGCAATCCATTTTAATCCTTTGCTGCTCTGACTTTAAAGCTTAATAAACATTTGGTAAATGAATGTTGAATGTTAATGCATTCTGTTTTCCCATCTCATGAAATAGACAAAAGGAAGCAGGTACCTTAATAAAAGCAGCAGTGACTGATGCACATAATCCTGTTGATAGGAAGATGTTTAAATGCAACTCACTCTTCCTGAGTGACTCTGAAGTCAGACCAGTCAGTTCAACTGCAAACATCTTATGTGTGGTTAAGAAATCCAAGTTCACTTGTAGAATTCAATAATTCCCAGCACTGCGCCACAAAGTAGTTCTAGATCTTAACCGTTTGTTGCCGGAGTCCAGCTCCAGCTGGTCCAGGGTTCCTTCAGGATGGACGGCGTCAGCGATACGAATGAGAAGACACAGTGAGTCTCGGTGTTTCCAAGTGTCTTCTGACTTTATTGTTTTTAAGACAGCTTTTATATCTTTAGTTGTATTTTTTGAAGAATATAGGCACAGCAGATTATGACAAAGAAAGAATTCATTAACAGAAAGTTTTAAAGCAAAACCTGTTTTTCTAAGGATTGATCAGCCAAAACACTTTTGTATCAGGCACAGCAGGTTATGACAAGGAATGCATTCGTCAACAGAAAGTCTTAAAATAAAACCTGTTTTTCTATAATCTATCTTACACCTTGAGCCCAGCAAAAAGGAATGTGGTCCTATAAAGTCATGGTACAGCAAGCTGAAACAATATAGTACAAAGGTCAGTTCTTAGCAAAAATCACCAGCTAAATTAACAATCGTCTTATTATTTGTATTAAGGCTAAACTTTTATTTCTATAAGTTTTTAACTATTATACTTTCATTACGCAGGCTAAATACGTTAAGAGCAAAAACATAGTGAGTAAATATAGACTAAGTAACAGTTTCATAAAGCAGTATTTCTTGTATTTCCTAATAAGCCTTTTTCCTACGAAGAGCTCTGTACCTATTGGGGCTTTTGTGTGTTAGGCTCTCAATGCTGTTTATTGTTAAAGGGCAGTCATGCACATTAGCTCCAAAGGCACAGGTACATTTATTAAATAAACCAATATGCCAGCAAGAAGAATTTAGATTAATATACTCCATATCCTAGACAATCCCATCAGAGTGCCACCATTTTTTAGGGGCCTTGTCGATTGAGGTTTTAGATTGATCTATATTGGAAGAGAATCAGGAAAAGATCTTTTACCTAAGTCATAGAAAATAAGAAGAGGTCTATTGTAGCAAACATCAGAAAGATAGACGTTATCTTTAAGGTGAGCACTGAGGCAGCCTTCCGAGAATCCCTGAGGCCTGAGAAGCCATGCTCGATCAGTCTTGCCCCTCATGACACTGTCATGGGTGGGATCTCGTGGGCTGGCTCCCGGCAGTTTGTTGCATAGATAACAATTGTTGGTATTGGTTTATATCACTGAGTACCTTACACAACTCGCCTGGCCTTAATAGGGATGCCTGACATTGCCCAGGCTCCCTGGACATAATAGAAACATTGATCTCAGAGGAATCCTTTTCTTTCACTTGTCACTAGTATAAGGTTAGACTCTGGCTGTATTCCCCAAAATATTTTAAAATTAATATAGAAATTTAGCAAATAGCATATTTTTTTATACAGTAAGTTAAAAATCAGATTTAAGACCACAGTTGAAAACAAGGGGTAAGAAACAACTTGCAATGACCTAATGTAATATGTTTCCAATGATTGTATGAAAAAGCTATGGTTTTTCCAGTAGTCATGTATGGATGTGAGAGTTGGACCATAAAGCTGAGCACCGAAGAATTGATGCTTTTAAATTATGGTGTTGGAGAAGACTCTTAAGAGTCCCTTGCACTGCAAGGAGATCCAACCAGTCCATCCTAAAGGAGATCAGTCCGGGGTGTTCATTGGAAGGACTGATGCTAAAGCTGAAACTCCAATACTTTGGCCACCTGATGTGAAGAACTGACTCATTGGAAAAGACACTGATACTGGGAAACATTGAAGGCAGGAGGAGAAGGGGACGACAGAGGATAAGATGGTTGGATGGCATTCCCAACTTGATGGACATGAATTTGAGTAAACTCCAGGAGTTGGTGATGGACAGGGAAGCCTGTCGTGCTGAAGTCCAAGGGGTCACAAAGAGTTGAACACAACTGAGTGACTGAACTGAACTGAAGGATTGTAGCTCTTGAAACTTTAGTGTCTCAAAATCGTCCTTAGGAAAGAGGCTTTTATAGCCTGGATCTTAATAACTATGTCCTGGACAGGAGAAAAGATGTTTTTTGTTCCTCTGAGTGCTATCCCAGGCCTCTGGCTCTGTTCCTGCACACAATAATTCTTGGTAAAGTGAAGTCGCTCAGTTGTGTCTGACTCTTTGCGACCCCAGGGACTGTAGTCTACCAGGCTCCTCCATCCATGGGGTTTTCCAGGCAAGAGTACTGGAGTGGATTGCCATTTCCTTCTCCAGGGGATCTTCCCAACCCAGGGATCGAACCCATTGTAGGCAGACGCTTTACCATCTGAGCCACCAGAGAAGTGAGTCACTGAATGGTACACTACATGGTGTCTTCGCCACTACCCCAGCATACAAGGTGGTGTGTAATGATTATAATGACCCTATAGGTGAAGCAGCAAGTTTACATGAAAATGGCTGACAATTGCTTATTGGGATATGACTATCTAAAAACATTTATATAGGTGATTCCAGATTTACCCAGCTTTTTAGGAGGTGTCTCAGTGCTTCCTCATTTTGAGGTAACAGAAATTGTTAAATGCCTGAACTTTTTAAAAAAATTGCCTTGTCTATTAATAGCATTTCTGAACATAACTGGCTCAAAGGAAAGGCTATTTTTTCCTACTTCTATGATTTCATTTTCCTTAGGAAAACTCTGACATTGTGTTTCTTGTGGTGAATTATTGTGGTTATTGATTGAGTTCCGAAGTGAACAACTTTGTTTTGTAAATATTCATGTAATAGAGTTTGGGCTTGATGAATAGGATTCCTCATTCTCATGCATCTATTTAAGCTTTGCCAGGAAACTCTAAGCCTCAGGCATCTTTTCTGAGAAGTCAGGGAATCAGCAGTACAGATTGTCTCACAGTCAGGTACTTGATGCTTAAATTTGTAGGTTTTTCCACAGTGTTTGTGGTCGAGCAATCAGATTTATTAAATGGCTCCATACCTAAATCATCAGAGCAGGAGTGGAAGACCAATCAGAACTTGGACATTTTCCTCCTAACTTGATGTTTAGTTTAAGAGGCTTATCCAGAATGTCTGTGGGCTTTAGCAGAGAGGAAACTAATATTTTAAAATATATGCGTACACAGTTTGGGCTGAATTTTAACTCAATAAAAAATATGTTATTTTGCAGCAAGCTCTTTGATATCTGTTTAATTTTACCTGGGATTTCATTTCATATTAATTTATCAAAGAGGAAGTGAGGATGAATAGGAATACCACTCATACTTTTAAAAAAGAGCTGCAAGCAAAAGAAATAACAAGCTTTTTGGTATTCCACATAAATCTTGGCCTTGTAACCACAAAACAAAAGGGACTAGGGGATTTAATCTGCAGCATTTTCTAGGCTTTGTAGCATCCAAAATGAAATAAAACTGACTGTGGCTTTCTGTTTGTCCATTGATACCTAAATTTGTTTTTTCAGTCTGTGTATAAAATAGCAAAAAAGAATCATATTGCTCTAAATTTACTTTGAAGTAAACTGTAAAATTCAGAGATTTTGAAACGTAAAAATCGGTGTGGCTGTGCCATGTTTCGCCCATTTTTTATGCAGCCAGGAAGGAACAGAATAAATGAGTGCAGTCCCCTGTTCTTCCTTGTTTAACAAAATTTTGAGTACTTAGTTGATTACAGTGTAATCTTAATCTCTGTGTGTGTGTGTTAGTCACTCAGTTATGCCTGACTCTTTGCTACCCCACGGACTGTAGCCTGAAAGGCTCCTCTGTCCATGGAACTCTCTAGGCAAGAATACTAGAGTGAGTTGTCATTTTCTTCTTCAGGGGATCATCTTCCCAACCAAGGGATTGAAACTGGGTCTGCTTCACTGCAGGCAGACTCTTAAACATCTGAGTCACCAGGGAAGCCCACAGTAATAGTAAATAGTACATAAGTAGTAAATATGACATCGTTTTCTAAATACCTAGAAAAGTGTAGGTGAATAATTTTAACCAGTTTCTAAATATGTCTTTTCATGTCTATTTTTCATAGCCATATTTAAAATAATCCTGTGTATCTTCTGTAATATATCACTGTTATATAATATGTAACTTTATATATTTACATCAGTTCAGTTCAGTCGCTCAGTCGTATCCGACTCTTTGCGACCCCATGAATCAGTCATCATCAATTCAGTCCTTCATCCAGTGAAAGTGAAAGTGTTCACTCAGTTGTGTCTGACTCTTTGCGACCCTGTGGACTGTTGCCCACCATGCTCCTCTGTCCATGGAATTCTCCTGGCAAGAATACTGGAGTGAACGCTATTCCCTTCTCCAGCGGATCTTCCTAACCTAGGTATAGAACTGGGGTCTTCTGCATTGCAGGCAGATTCTTTACCATCTGAGCCACCAGGGAAGTACACACATAAATATAAAATTTCTAAAAATTTCACCTCACCAGTTGGTTCTCCAATCTTTATTCAGAACAAGGTCTCTAACATACTGAACAATGTTGTGTTATTGTTCTTAGGGTCCAAAACTGAATAACGTGGGTTGTTGATGATGACTGATGTAAATATATAAAGTTACATATTATAAAACAGTGTTACATATTACAGAAGATACACAGGATTATTTTAAATATGACTATGAAAAATAGACATGAAAGGACACATTTTAATATTATCCCATTTAAAAATTTTCACTGAAGTCCCCACTGTACTTGAAGAAAACAGTATTTTTAGTGTAGCTTGAAAGTCACAGATCTCTTAGCTCTATTGATGGCCTGTCTTTCCCTCTTCGTGTCCGCATCTGTGCCTCTATTTACAACCCTTGTGCTACCCCTTTCCTGTCTGTTTCCTGAATTCACACTACTGCTTCCTACCCACACACCTTTTCTTACACTAGCTCCTTCTCCCTCTGTGCACTCTCTCTTCTCTTTATCCCACCTTTGTATAGTTTCTCTGACTCGGAGCTCTAGGTTGGAAAGTGATGTTCTTTGAGTTCAAAGGGCTCCTCTGCTTGCTTATGTTTGCATTGTCTCCAACCAGAAGTCAGCTTTTGTTCTTACATTTACTCCTCTATATAATTTCAGCATTTTCCTCTGAGTGCTTCTAAGATTTTCTCTTTTATCATTCATTTTAAGCAATTTGATTTTAATGTTCCTGGGTGTGGTTTTTCTTCATATTTCTTTTGCTTGGCATTTTTGATGGATAGAGTTTTCACAGATTGGGTCATATTTCAGTCAGTATTTTTTCAGAGTGTTTATCCATTTCCCTCTTTTCTGCCCTTTCATGACATTCCAGTTACCCATTTATATGGTTATCTGATGACGTCCCACTGCTCAATATACTCCATTCTTTGTTTTTGTCCCAGACACTATATATTTGATTTGATTTGATTCTTTTCATATCTTGTATGATTTTCTTATCATGTTCATACTTTCCTTTAACTTCTTGAAACAGAGAGAGAGAATATATTTGTGTGTGCATGCATATCTATGCTCTTTTAATATCTTTGTCATGGTTTAGTTTATTCTGTTGATTCTGATTTATAGATTGTATGATCTTACTTGTTTGCATGTCTGAGGATTTTTTTTTTAATTTGATGGCAGATATTGTGAATTGTGAATTTTATACCATTGGGTACTGTTATTTTTATATTCCTGTAAATGTTTTATCAATGTCCTGGGATGCATTTAAATTGGAGACATTTCCATCTTTACAAGGCTTGCTTTTAAGATTTGTTAAGAAGGACCAAAAATTCCTTTAGTCTAAGACTGCCACGTCAGTGCCATCCCAAGTATTCTGCAGGTGTCCAGAGGGTCGGGGGCCTTTGCACTCTGGCTGGAGGAAATATGGACTCTCCTGGCCTATTGTGCTCTGGAGGTAGATCTTGATGCTCCTTTCAGGTAGGCCTTTCTCGGGCCACAGGTAGTTTGTTCACACTCCTGTACCCATCAGTCATACCTGTCAGACTTCTGGAGCTCTCTTTTTTTGCAGCTGTTTCTTTACTGTACTGCTGACTCTTTTCACTTTTCTCTTCAGGAATTCTCAACTTGGTTTCTCCAACTCAGAGAAAACCCTGCCTCTGTTTGAGTTTCTCTTTCCTGGACTGCAACCTTGAAAGTGTTCTCCAGGCCATAAACAGGGACTGTAATAGGACTTCTCTTCTCCTGGGGATCCCTGCCTTTGTTCCCTATTGTCCAATGTCACCATGATGTCATATATTTTGTCTAGTTTTGTATTATCTCCCTGATGAAAGTTTATGAATCCCTTTTATCCCTAAGAGAAATAATTCTGACTTCGTCTGCAGGTTTCCATTTTTTTACTTCTTCCAACATTACTGCATATCTCTATTCTTCTTTATATTATTCCTCAAGGTTCACAAATTACCTTTCGATGAATTATAGGCTTCTTGAAAGCAGAATCCATGACACGTTCTTTTTTAAATTTCCCATTGCACATAGCAAAATGTGTTGTACACAGAGAGTGCTTAATAAAAGTCAATCGAATGATTAATAAATTGTCTCATATGTATGTGCAATATGTTTTTATATTTATTTTATTGAAGAATAGTTCATTTATGATATATTTCTATTATATAGCAAAGTGATTGTTATACATATATGTGTATAATATATATTTATATATACACACACACACACATTCTTTTTCAGATTCTTTTCCATTATGGTTTTTCACAGAATACTGGATATAGTTCCCTGTGCTATACAGGAGGACCTTGTGGTTTATCCATTCCATATATAGTATTTTGTATCTGCTAATCCCAAACCCTCAATCCATCCTTCCTCCTCCTCCCACCCCCTTGGATAATATGTTTACATTCATTAAAATGTGAGAATTTGGGCCTGTGTTTAACATCGCAGATGAATGAAATCCATTTGCCTATATTTGCATTCACTCTGCTTCCCCATTTGTCTTTCTGCTCAGTTTTACCAGTGACAGGAATGAGAGAATCATAAGCATGTTCATTAAATTTCTAGATATTAGAGCTAACTATATCCTTGGCAAGTAGGATGAATGATCACAAATAAATAAGTAAATTAAATGAAACTACCAGGTATTAAATTTTAGAAAGAAACTAAGCTGCATGATATGATAGAGATGATTGGAACCAAGTGAGATCATAAGAACCATAGTGAACCACAAGTTGAAAATGCATCAAAAAAGAAACTTCCTGTTGTTTTAAGATGCTATGTAAAAGTGGCAAAGATCCTTTTATAGTCATAATTATGAAACCCTTATAAAATTCGGTGGCATTTTTGAGGTCTATTTTTGTCTTGAGAACATTAACAAATAAAGGGTTTTAAGAAGAGGGCTGCTAAACTGCTGCTAACAGATGCCAAGAAAAGATACCTAACTTTTTCCCTTTTGGTTTTTCATTTTTCTGCAAGAACAAGGTGTGTGTAAAGAAAATTAGCATGTTGTAACAAAGAAAACACACAAACAAAAGAGAACAACCGCTGCCTTTAACTGAAACAAAAGCAATGGTCTTAGTTAGTTAGTCAGTAAATGAAAAACATGACAAACTGTCATTAACATTCACTAGGTTTTTGGTTGTTGTACTAACTCCTTTTGAAGCATTACAAAGCATCACCTAGCAATCGAATAGCTCTTTTGATGTGTTTTCAGCATGTCATGAAAGTATAATCCCACTTCAGCCCCACAGCTATTCTGTGAAATATTATTTCCATTTTACAGAAAATAAAATTGAGTAGTTTCAGAGAAATGAATTGTATTTCAAGTCAGGTAGCTATAGTCCAGACAGATAGAGAGGTCTCTACAGCACTGTATCAAACAAGTAGTTAAATATATGTGGAAGTACTCTGAATGCATCAAAGTGCTATAAAATGGGAACTTCCCTGGTGATTAATACTCTGCTCTCCCAGTATAGGGGGCCTGGGTTCAATACCTGGTCAAGGAACTAGATCCCACATGATGCAACTAAGAGTTTGCACACTGGAACTAAAAAAATAATGATGCCACTTGCTGCAACTAATATGCATTTTTTTTTAAACTGGTAAATATTATTAATATTGTCTGTGGTCTGGAGATCATGCCCTCCTGAAAAAGTATTCCTGTGAATTTCAGTGAATCCCTTCAACATTCCAAAAGAAAAAGAATCTTATTATTTTCCATATCTGGCACTAGAAATGGAAGGGACAAAAAACCTAAGACCTGTGTCCTCAGAGAGGCTTGATTTCATTGACCCCTTGGGGGTATGGTGGCCATTAATAGCACAAGCTGATGATGTTGCCAACTTCTTTCCCACTGTGTAAAAATAATCGTTTATGTTACTGCACCACCTCTGTTCATTTGTTTTATTGTTATTGTTGTTTTGTATTCCTCTTTAAAAATGTTAAGTTCATAACAATGCCTCTTGAACTAAATGTCAAAAATTTGGATGTAAAATGGTAAAATTGATGCTGAGTCCAAAGAATTATCCTTTACTTTGAGAAGACTCCTCTTCCATTGGAACAAAAAGAAAAGAAAGATGAATTGGCACAGAGGCTGTGTGGCAGGTCTTCCTCAATGAATTCTTTAGAGCAGATCAGCTGCCCAGATGTGTGTGTTGGGCCTAAGACTTGGGTATGAGAAAGATGAGGAAGTGGAATAAGAGTTTGAATTGGAGTTGTTGTGTTGTTTTTTTTTTTGTCAGTATAATGTTACACAATTTATTTTACTTTTCAGATCGAAGTTGAAATAGGTACTCAAGTTGCCATCTTTACCAATTCATCTGATGGGAACAAGGTGCTCTCTCCACATGTGAACACTAGAGAAGAGCTGGGTGTGAGGAGTGGTCGAGTGTGATTTATCCAGATGTGTACACAAACACCAGGGGTGGATAAAGACAGAATTTGGCCATTATCTCATTGGGGCTTTACTAAAACTCTATTTCCTCCGTGGAAGTGTTAGTCGGTCCAACATTTTGCAACCCCATGGCTTCTCTGTCCGTGGAATTCTCCAGGCAAGAATACTGGAGTGGGTTGCCATTCCTTTCTCCAGGAGATCTTCCCAACCCAGGAATCAAACCAAGGTCTCCTGCCTATCCCAGTTGAGGTTGACTGGTGAGCATAGCTGCCTTCCAGACAAGCTTCATGTGCTTACCCTTTTTATTTTTTTAAACTGGAATACATTTGCTTTATAATGTTGTGTTAGTTTCTGCTGTACAAAAAGTGAATCAGCTATATGTCTACATATATCCCCTCTACTATACAAAGTAGTTTATATATGTTAATCCCAATCTCACAACTCATCCCACTTTCCCTATCCCTCTTGGTAGCCATGTTTGTTCTCTATTTCTTCTTTGCAAATAAGTTCATCTATACTATTTTTCTAGATTCCACATATATGCATTAAAATATGATAATTGTTTTCCTTTCTGACTTTGAAGGAGTTTTAAATAGCTACCTGGAAAACACTATTTATCAAAATATCTTCATATTCCTTCTATGTGCATGCAGTTTTTCATAACAGAAAGCAATTTTGGTACCTTCTGAATGTCCAAACCTAGCATAATGGGTTCATAAATTAGGTGACATTAACTCAACAGAATAATTTTGGCAAGAAGAGATGACTCTGTAGACACTTCTCATCAAGATTTATCTCTAAAGTTGACAAATTTTGAACAGGTAAAGACATACCCACATAGTTACTGTTGAAGAGAGCCTTGTCCAGATGAGCCTGAAATTGCCTTTGATTGAATAACAAGTGTGATCGTATGAAGGAATTTAGTCATGCAGTTGACTGGCTACCACTGAGGTAACATTATATGACTATAGAAAGTCTCCTCTGCTTCTTCTCATAGTCTCCAACTCAGAATATTCTAAAAAAAATTTTTTTCAAGGCCCTTCTGGAATCATAGACTTGAAACAGGCTAGAAAGGAAAGGGACCTAGCTCATTTTATTCCTTCATTTTAGAGATGAGGAGACTCTACCAGTCACAGGGTGCCTTACTCAGTGGTTCAGGAGGTATTGATACTAGCGATGCTGCCATTCCACTGCCCAGGCCTCTCCAGGAAAATGCTGATCTTTCACAGTGGGAGCCAGCAAACCTCTCTACTGACCTCTCTACATTCAGAGAGCCTTGACATCTGTCTCTGTCCTCCTGTTGCTCTTCATGGCCTCCTAGGAAGCAGGGAGATACCTTTGCTGTTGGCCCCTGGGCCCTGCTGACTGTTAAGTTCTCATCACTATGGCAATAAGTCCTGCTCAGGGTCAAATCCGGTTAATGCACTATTATTTTCTAGTTATGAGATTTGTAAGGCTAATTGCTTATAGCAACAGAAAATAGGAACTTATGCAGACTTTATATTGACAGTCTGTGACATTTGACAGAAATAAGCTGAAAACAACATTTTTACGACAAAAAATCAGTAGTTTATCCTCTTGATGTTGCTGGTGTTGGGTTGGTCATAAAAGCAGAAGTCTACTTCTTTCCTTACTCAAAAAGTGGCTTTGTTGGGTAAGAGCCCAACTGCTGACTTTTATGTATTTTATTTGATGTACGAATGTATAAAATATGTTAGAAAGGCCTTCGAGAGGTCAGTACATTCAGGATGTATGTACATAATCAAACAGGAAAAAAACTAAACTGGAAAGGAAATAAATTTAATAAAATGAATGAGCATTTGCTTAACAAAAATATATGCTAGAAGTGGGAGAGATAAGTAATAAATGGTATATATAAATAACTGTAATTCTGAGAGCTTATCATCAAATATGGGATTACCATAAATGGATATGCTGTCATATAGAAGAAATAATAAAATGAAGGGAAAACAAGAGGAAAAACAGCACAGCTGTCACAGCACACTGTCCTGCCAAGGCTTGTTCAAATACAGGATGAATAATAAGGGTCTTTTATACATAATATTATAAATAAATATTTATTTACCAATATTATAGATAAAGAAGTTTAAAAATCTTCCCCTTTAGAATATAGTGAAGTCTTAATGTCATTTCTTTTTTTCTTGATTTTAATAAGCATGCGTAGGGAGCTATAGAAAGTTCATGAAATATCTGACCCATCTTCTTACAAAGTGTTCTCCATGTGATATCAGATATGGAGAATCCAGAAGGAAGGACATTCATGCACCTCAGATCATGAATCTCACTCACCCTCCTGGCCAGGTGGATGGGGAAGTGGTTTTTACATAAGCAAAACAGTCAAGCTTTCAACCAGCTAAACTACTTTAAGAACATACAGACTCTTACACTTTAGAACAAAAATTTCCAGAAGGCTTAATATTGATTTAGTAGCAGATTTAGCAAAGAGATGGAATACAAAACAACAAAAATAACAAATTCACAAAAACCCTGGTGTCTTATTCTAGTTCTGCCTATGAAACACTGTATCCCTTAAAAGTCCTTTAAAAGTTCCTTAAAAGACTTGTATGTAGAAAACTATACATACCCAGTGCGTGTGTACATGCTAAGTCACTTCAGTACTGTTCAACTCTCAGGGACCCCATGATCTGGAGCCCTTCAGGCTCCCTCTGTCCATGGGATTCTCCAAGCAAGAATACTGGAGTGGGTTCCCAGTATACACTTTGCCCTCCTCCAGGAGATCTTCCCAATCCAAGGATCAAAACTGCACCTCTTATGTCTCCTGCATTGGCAGACAGATTCTTTACCACTAGCACCATGTGGGAAGCCCATATATACCCAGAGAAAAATGTAATTCAAAAAGACACATCCACCCCAATTTCACTGCAGCAGTGTTTTCAATAGCCAGGACATGGAAACAACCTAAATATCCATCAACATTAGAATGGACAAATGAGTATGTTACATATATATACAATGGATTATTACTCAGTCATTGAAAAGAAAAAAAATGGGTCATTTGTAGAGATGTGGATGGACCTAGAGACTGTCATACAGAATGAAGTAAGTTAGAAAGAGAAAAACAAATATTGGATATTAGTGCATATATGTGGAATCGAGAAAAATGGTATAAATTATCCTATTTGCAAAGCAGAAATAGAGACACAGTGTAGACATCAACCATATGGACACCAAAGGGGAAGGAATTGAAGGTGGGATGTATTGTGAGGCTGGGATTAAAATATATATACTGCAAATATATATATATGTAATATATATGTATAAAATAGATAACTAATGAGAATCTACTGTATAGCACAGGGAACTCGACTCAATGCTCTGTGGTGACCTAAATGGGAAGGAAATTCAAAAAAAGGGGGATATATGTATACATATAGCAGATTCACTTTGCTGTACAGCAGAAACAAGCACAACACTGTAAAGCAACTATAATCCAATAGAAACTGATTTTTTTTAAAGTTTCTTAAATCCTTCAGGGGTCTGAAGCATCCTATTAAAAGAAAAAAAAATACTTTGTTCTAGGAAAATACTGTGATATGTAAAGAGGGATAATGGGAAAGGACCTTCTGAACATTTAAAAGGAGATATTATGTGTGGAGCCAGACATCCTGGAATGTAAAGTCAAGTGGGCCTTAGAAAGCATCACTACGAATAAGGCTAGTGGAGGTGATGGAATTCCAGTTGAGCTGTTTCAAATCCTGAAAGATGATGCTGTGAAAGTCCTGCACTCAATATGCCAGCAAATATGGAAAACTCAGCAGTGGCCACAGGACTGGAAAAGGTCAGTTTTCATCCCAATCCTAAAGAAAGGCAATGTCAAAGAATGCTCAAACTACCGCACAATTGCACTCATCTCACACGCTAGTAAAGTAATGCTCAAAATTCTCCAAGCCAGGATTCAGCAATACGTGAACCCTGAACTTCCAGATGTTCAAGCTGGTTTTAGAAAAGGCAGAGGAACCAGAGATCAAATTGCCAATATCCGCTGGATCATCGAAAAAGCAAGAGAGTTCCAGAAAAACATCTATTTCTGCTTTATTGACTATGCCAAAGCCTTTGACTGTGTGGATCACAATAAACTGTGGAAAATTCTGAAAGAGATGGGAATACCAGACCATCTGACCTGTCTCTTGAGAAACCTGTATGCAGGTCAGGAAGCAACAGTTAGAACTGGACATGGAACAACAAACTGGTTCCAAATAGGAAAAGGAGTACATCAAGGCTGTATATTGTCACCCTGCTTATTTAACTTATATACAGAGTACATCATGAGAAACGCTGGGCTGGAAGAAACATAAGCTGGAATCAAGATTGCCGGGAGAAATATCAAAATAACCTCAGATATGCAGATGACACCACCCTTATGGCAGAAAGTGAAGAAGAACTAAAGAGCCTCTTGATGAACGTGAAAGAGGAGAGTGAAAATGTTGGCTTAAAGCTCAACGTCCAGAAAACTAAGATCATGGCATCGGGTCCCATCACTTCATGGGAAATAGATGGGGAAACAGTGGAAACAGTGTCAGACTTTATTTTTTGGGGCTCCAAAATCACTGCTGATGGTGATTGCAGCCATGAAATTAAAAGATGCTTACTCCTTGGAAGGAAAGTTATGACCAACCTAGATAGCATATTAAAAAGCAGAGACATTACTTTGCCAACAAAGGTCCATCTAGTCAAGGCTATGGTTTTTCCACTGGTCATGTATGGATGTGAGAGTTGGACAATAAAGAAAGCTGAGTGCCGCAGAATTGATGCTTTTAAACTGTGGTGTTGGAGAAGACTCTTGAGAGTCCCTTGGACTGCAAGGAGATCGAATCAATCCATCCTAAAGGAGATCAGTACTGGATGTTCATTGGAAGGACTGATGTTGAAGCTGAAACTCCAATCCTTTGGCCACCTCATGCGAAGAGTTGACTCATTGGAAAAGACCCTAATGCTGGGTAGAATTGGGGGCAGGAGGAGAAGGGGACGACAGAGGATGAGATGGTTGGATGGCATCACTGACTCGATGGACATGGATTTGGGTAAACTCCAGGAGCTGATGATGGACAGGGAGGCCTGGCGTACTGCAGTTCATGGGGTCACAAAGAGTCGGATACAACTGAGCAACTGAACTGAACTGATTATGTGTGTGTGTGTTATATATGAAACATGATACATATATATGTGTATGTGTGTATGTATATATATAGAGAGAGAAAGACAGAGAGAGAGAGAGAAGATTATAGAGAAATCAAAACACATAATTCCTAATTCTAAGAAAAAAATGTAAAGTTTTGGACATTTAAAGTTCATGTGGGTACAAAATACAAATGGAGTTCGTAGGATATATATTAAATAATGTATCAAAAATAGAAAATGTTGGCAGAAAGGATTTAAACTTGCTGATCAGATTTCTGTTGTTAAGTTTCACCTCTTTCCCAACTGACTTTTGACACTTCTTTCTGACAAAATCTCAATAAATGTCTACTACATGCAACATGGAAAGCAAACTAGTGTGATTATTTTAAAAATGAGTATTCTTTGTACGTGCCTAAGATAAATTGAATTCAAATTGCTGATTAAGTATTAGGGTATTAAACTAATGGCATGGCAGCCTGGATAGGAGGGGAGTTTGGGGGAGAATGAATACATGTATATGTATGGCTTAGTTGCTCTGCTGTGGGCCTAAAACTATGGCAACATTGTTAGTCAGTTATACTCCAATATAAAATAAAAAACTTTTTAAAAACTAATGGCATAAAACGTGTCCTCGGGAATCTATACATTTCAGACCTGAGACTTAAATTCCAATTCTGTGTCCTCCATTTCTCCTGCCGGAAAAGGAAAGCAACCTAATGAGAATCATCTCTGCTACTGCTGCTGCTAAGTCGCTTCAGTCGTGTCCGACTCTGTGCGACCCCATAGACGGCAGCCCATCAGGCTCCGCCGTCCCTGGGATTCTCTAGTCAAGAATACTGGAGTGGGTTGCCATTTCCTTCTCCAGTGCATAAAAGGGAAAAGTGAAAGTGAAGTCGCTCAGTCGTGTCCGACTCTTAGCGACCCCATGGACTGTAGCCTACCAGGCTCCTCTGTCCATGGGATTTTCCAGGCAAGAGTACTGGAGTGGGGTGCCATTGCCTTCTCCGAATGAGAATCATCTCAGACTTATGTAAAACAACTTCCTATTTCTCTGAATGTGTAGGTCCCCATAATAAAAACAACTCCTTTGGATAAGTAAAAGAGAACTTTTGAGGTTATGAAATTCCTCTTTCGTTGCAATAAACATTCATTATACTATCCTTATAGAATCAAAACTATCAACAGATCACTTCTGGTGGTCATTTGAAATGAATAATTATACATTATATAGTGAATGGAGTATATATAGAGTATGAATAATAATCATAATAGTATTAATAACTGTAATTCACTATTTATACGTGCCAGATGATTTATTTACCATATCTTCACAATGACTGTGCAAGATACATACTGTCTTTCAGGAGATAACATGGTAATCAGATTCATCTGGTTCCAAAGCTAAAGCCTTTTTTAGTTATACCAGAATTTCCTTAAGTGTGTCCTACAAGTATCGAGGTATAGGTGAGTCACTCTGGTATCTTGTTAAGATTTTGGCTCAGGTTCAGTAGGGTTGGAGTCAAAGACCTGAGATTCTGCATTTCTGACAAGCTCCCAGGCCATGTCAGTGCTGCTGGTCCATGGGCCACACCTCAAGTAGCAAGGTTCTAAAGTAGGATCATTAATGTGTGTTAATAAAAATGGTTAAATCAAAAAGTACTCCTATTCAACATAACAGGAGAGATGGAGCTACCAGGACTGAACCAATCACTTCAGTGCAGGTTTTTTCATAGCCCTCAATTATCAATACTAATGTGCATGTTACTTCCAGAGGTGAATGGTATATACCCCATTTTTCAGAATTTTTTGGCAGTAGGAATTTTTTCTTGTAAAGCGTAGCACAGGGTTAGTGTTCACTTCTGAAGCATTGCATTGCATCAGGCTGACTGCCTAAAGGTAACTTTTTTTTTTTCCTGAAAAAATTGAAATAAAACAGTAGTCAGGAGAGGGTAAAATTATATAACCATTATTATGTCTAATATAAGCCAGGTAGTTACCAGAGTTGGGAAGGGATGGGGTGAATAGGGAATACAAAGATGAATGAATAAAGCACAACTTGTGCATTCAAGGAGAGATCAACCTGGTGAAAATAAATGCGTAAAAAATTAACTGCAGGGCAGGATTAAATGAATTTTAACTGCAGGGTGGAAAAAAAAAAACATGCTGTAAGAAATAATAGGAGGAATTGTTAATTTTAGGATTTTGTTAGTACTTTGGAATTCTACTTTTTTTCTTTATCTAATGCTTCCTTTATTGAAATCCTAGACACGGTAGGGATTGCTTACAGAGAGATATAGAAGGCTTACTACTTTTCTTAGGTTTAGCCTTTTCCTGGATCCTAAGTTTCTTCTTTGCTTTACTTTTCTATGGGGTCAGGCTAAAATATCACTGATTTTATTTTTCTTCGGAATATGTCCTGCATGATTTTGCACATCTAGGTTTTGTATTTCTTCTTTAATTCAGTTGCTTTATTGGGGAGGGGGTGGAACCTGTGGTCCATTTCCCTGCCGGCATCAGGAGAACCTAGGCAAGCAGTAGAAGGGGTGACTGTGTCGTGAGTTATGCCCGTGGCACCCTCAGCTGGTCTAACAAGCCTCTGATCCGTCTTATATGAACTTTCCTGGATCTGATCTCAAAGGTCTCAGGACAAGGCATCTGTGTTGTTGCTATGTCACCAGAGCTGCCAGCAAACTTTAGTAGCCAAGACCTTCTTTGCTTCACAATGTGAACTTGGTAATAGAATTACTGACCTATTCAGCATGTGGAACAGTGGTACAAGCACCATGTTCCAAATGAGATCATGGCATTTTGCTATCAGCTTTGCTTCTGTAATTTCTTTTTCTTGATCACTCAATAATTCCATCCACTTTTTCTTCCAGAATCCAGAATCACTGGGTCCAGAATCACTTGGGGTCCATCTCTTTCCTTTCATGTTAACAATTCATTTATTTTGGTCAAATTCTGTCTGTCCATCCCTGGAGCTCCTTTCCTCTTGAAAATTGCAGAAACAAAACCCCAAATGTAATCATATTACTACCTCATTTTAAAAAGACTTATAGATTTTACAGCACTGTGGTTTAATATGCACCAAAGCTCTGTAATAAATCATGTTAACTGCCCACTGTGAAAAACCCCACAGTTATCAAGGGAAGGCTAGTGAAGGACCTGGAAGGACAGCAGGGTGATGACCACCACACCAGAATCTGTTGGATTTAAAATAACTAGTGTTTGTTGTACACCTGAAATTAATGAAATATTGTGAATCCACTAGACTTCAATAAAAACAAACTGAATTTTGTCAAGCTAGATAATAAAAAGAATCCAAATCTTTGTTCAGAGTCACACTCGTCCCCAAATGAAAGTAATTGTGTGAGTTTTATATCAATTTGTCATTTTCAAGTGAAATATATTTCCTTAAATTCACATTTCTAATGGTGCTTCTTTTCAGTGAATGAGTTACCTAACCTCTTGATTTCAGACGCATTTTAACCTCAGAAGCATTTAACACCACCCGTTCACTTTGACTTTATCCAATGTGGCATTCTCAGCATTCCCTCCTGAATCTCTTCAACTCTAACTTCTCTGCCCATTCCCACCTTTGGACTTGCCTAATCTCTAGCCTACATGATAGGAACTGCCTTCTAGTTGATCCATTTGCTGTAAGAACTCCTTACTCCAGACTCTTCACACCGCCACCAGGATTCTCTACAAAAACGAAAAAAGAAGAAAATATAGCAAATCTACTTCTAGAGAACTTCTACAGAAACACTCACTTAAACAGATAAAGATATATGTATCAAAATGTTAATTTCAGTTTTATTTGCAACAGAACAGTTGGGTGACCTCACTGTCAATGTGGAAATGATGAAATTTGTTCTAATGCATATACATTATAGACTGCTGCTGCTGCTGCTACTGCTAAGTCGCTTCAGTCGTGTCCAACTCTGTGCGACCCCATAGACGGCAGCCCACCAGGCTCCACCATCCCTGGGATTCTCCAGGCAAGAATACTGGAGTGGGTTGCCATTTCCTTCTCCAGTGCATGAAAGGGAAAAATAAAAGTGAAGTTGCTCAGTTGTATCCGACTCTTAGCAACCCCATGGACTGTAGCCTACCAGGCTCCTCCCATCCATGGGATTTTCCATTATAGACTAGCAGGTAGCAAACTTTTTTGTAAAGGGCCAATAGTAATATTGCAGGCTTTCCAGGCCAAACTCCGTTTTTATATCAAGAAAACAGCTATAGACAACATGTGAACAAATGAGTCTGACTGTGTTCTAATAAAACTTTATTTACAAAAACAGAGAGATGTGCTAATTTGGCCCATTAACCTATGGGCTGCCGAGCCTGTTGTAGATTACCATGCAGATGTTAAGGACAGTGAGATTAATTTGCAAGTGCTGACAGGAAAGGATATCCACAGTATGTGTGGTGTGATGGTGTTAGTTGCTCAATTGTACTCATCTTTGCAACCCATGGACTGTAGCCTGTCAGGCTCTGTCCACGGAATTTTCCAGGCAAGAATACTGGGATGGGTTGCCATTCCATCTTCAGGGGACCATCCAGACCCAGGGATTGAACCTGGGTCTCCTGCATTGCAGGCAGATTCTTTAATATCTGATCCACCAGGGAAGCCCATAATTCAGTATGCTACAGATACATACTGTTTGTTATCCTATCTTTGTTTGTGGTTCTATTTTTGTTAAAAAGATAGATATATATCAGACAGAGGAAGATAGATACAATAGAGAAATAAATAGATAAACTAGATGACACAGTATGTGTGAAAAAGAGAAATCCAGAAAATACATACCAGATGTTACTACAAAATTCTCCTGAGATAGAATATATGTGAAGGCAAGAAACTTTCCATTTTTATATATTTTACATCTTAATATATCCCATATTATTTAAACTTTTACATGATTTATATATTACATTTTTGTTATAGAAAAACATTGAAATAATGAATTCTATTCCCAAATCTGATTCTATACTTCCACTGTTCAAAGACCTTCTATTAGTCTGCATCATCTATAGTATAAACTCTAAGCAGTTCAGCAGAGCATCAAAGGCAGTTCACGATGTGCCCAGCTGTCTGCTCGGGTCTCGTCTCCCATCCTCCTGCCTCCTCTGCAAAATCTCCCTACTCCCAAGACTACCATGCCACTCCATGACTCCCTCTCTTTACAAAGACCACTTCCCTTTCTCTAAATGACTTCTGTCTTGCTTCTCCTCTAGACAAACTCTTACTCATATTTCTCAGCCCCACCTAGATGTCCCCTGCTTTCACAGCTTTCCTGTCTTTACAGGCAGAAGTTGCTCCCAATCTTTTATTTTAATGGACACTTGGTTCCATTTCCCATATCTGCTGTTAGTTTATTATCATTTCTGAATCCCCACACTCAGCACAGAGCTCAGCACCCGGTATTTACTCATTACCTATGCCAATGAAGACTTCAAGTTAAGGAAATGTTTTGAGTATCTTAGTGATATAATATGGAGATTTCTCAATGAAATTTAAAATGTTCCAAAAAGTCTAGAATATAGACTCAAATGGCAAAAATTTTTAAATATCCCCACCTAGAAAAGGGTTCTGTGTTAATGATCTGTAACAGAAAAGTACACATTCAAGTGTGCTTTAGGGCTTAACGTACTTATGTGTTTTCAGCATCATCTAAGCAACCAAAATAAACAGAAGCATTTTGAAGTATAAGTCAAACAGCACACTTTATTCTAAAATGTTAATTTTATGGCTATATTCATAGTGAAAGTATTCAGCTGCAAATGACAGAATATTAAGAACTTTCTTGTCTCAAATATGAAATAGTCTAGAGGAAGGCAGGTGTGTTGATCTTGAATTAACTGCTCAGTGCTAGACACCCTTTCCATCTTCTACTATTTCTTATCACACTGGCTTTGTTCCCTGTCCTTGGTGATATGAGACATGGTTGCAGAGTGGCTACTCCACCACCAAGAATCACATCCACATTCAAGAAGAACTTAAACTATAAGAACAAAAGACTTTCCCTTGTTTGTCTTTTAATTCTGAAAGAGAAGTCTTTACTAACAGTCTTTGCCTTTCATTTTATTTGGGCCCTTACTGAGGGCCATTCATATCAATCTAGTCAAAGGATGTGAGATGAAGATGATTAGTTTAAATCATTCATGATTAAACCCTTAGACCCTTTCCACCTATTATCTCAATATGTAAGGATTTTTTTTAATTTAAACTTATTATTTTATATTGCTGTATCAGTTCAGTTCTGTCACTCAGTCATGTCCGACTCTTTGAGACCCCATGGACTGAATCATGCCAAGCTTCCCTGTCCATCACCAACTCCTGGAGCTTGCTCAAACTCATGTCTATTGAGTTGGTGATGCCATCCAACTATCTCATCCACTGTTGTTCCCATCTCCTCCTGCCTTCAATCTTTCTCAGCATCAGGGTCTTTTCCAAGGAGTCAGTTCTTCCAGTCAGGTGGCCCAAGTATTGGAGCTTCAGCTTCAGCATCAGTCCTTCCAGTGAATATTCAGGGTTGATTTCCTTTAAGATGGACTGGTTTGATCTCCTTGCAGTCCAAGGGACTCTCAAGAGTCTTCTCCAACACCACGGTTCAAAAGCATCAATTCTTCAGCGTTCAGCTTTCTTTATAGTTAAATTCTCACATCCATACATGACTACTGGGAAAACCATAGCTTTGACTAGACGGACCTTTGTTGGCAAAGTAGTGTCTCTGCTTTTTAAAATACTGTCTAGGTTGGTCATAGCTTTTCTTCCAAGGAGCAAGCATCTTTTAATTTCATGGCTGCATCTACTATCTGCCGTGATTTTGGAGTTCAAGAAAAAAAAGTTCTGTCATAGTTTCCATTGTTTCCCCATCTATTTGCTGTGAAGTGATGGGACCAGATGTCATGATCTTCATTTTTTGAATGTTGAGTTTTAAGCCAGCTTTTTCACTCTCCTCTTTCACTTTCATCAAGAGGCTCTTTAGTTCCTCTTCACTTTCTGCCTTAAGGGTGGTGTCATCTGCATATCTGAGGTTATTGAAATTTCTCCCTGCAATCTTGATTCCAGCTTGTGCTTCATCCAGCCCAGCATTTCGCATGATGTACTCTGCATATAAGTTAAGTAAGCAGGGTGACAGTATTGGAGTGTAGCCAATTAGCATGTTTAGCCAATTAACATGGAGTGTTAGCCAATTAGCAATGTTGTAATAGTTTCAACTGCACAGCAAAGCAACCAAGCCGTACGTATACAAGTACCCATTCTCCCTCAAACTCCCCTCCCATCCAGGCTGCCAATGACATTAAGCAGAGTTCCCTGTGCAACACAGTAGATCCTTGTTGGTTATCCATTTTAAATATAGAGTGTGTACATGTCAATGCCAAACTTCTAAATTTTCCTTTTTCCCTTTCTTTCCCCCAAGGGAACCATAAGTTCATTGTCTAAGTCTGTGAGTCTTTTTCTCTTTTGTAAATAAGTTCAATTGTATCATTATTTTAGATCCCACATATAAGGGCTATCATATGATATTTCTCCTTCTCTGTCTGATTTACTTCACTCAGTATGACACTTACTAGGTCCATCCATGCTGCTGCAAATTGCATTATTTCATTATTTTTAATGGCAGCATAGTATTCCATTGTATATATGTACCACATCTTTATCCATTCATCTTGTGTGTCGACATTTGGGTTGCTTCTATGCCTTGGCTTCAGTATGTAAGGATTTTGTTATAATGGAAGACAGAAGGAGGATGAGTCCTTACTAAACAAAGAACTACATCAGTGTTGCTTAGCCATTGTCAGATTGGTAGATGACTGAACTCAAAAAAAAAAATACTAGAAAAAAATATCATGGGATTTGCATGGATTCTAGTAGGATTCTAGTTCTACAATTTAGAAGCTATGGGAACCTGAAATAATTACTTAACTTCTCTGGACTTCTTGCTCTATATATAAAATAGGAGAGAATACTATATGTCTCAAGGGATTATTGTGAGGGCCCTATCAAGGTGGCTTATCTCAAAGCCTGATGCAGCGTACCACATGGCCATCATGCCAGCAATGCCAGGTCCCTTCTTTATTAGTCTTGGCACAGGGATTGAACTTGGTAGATTCTTCTTTATCCTTGAGTTTCAGTCTCCGTCTGAGTCGACTGGTGTAACTGTTCTTTGTATAGTCATGACTGTGTCAGGCTAGATATAAATTAGGTGCTTTTAAAGCACTAAGTATGTATTTAAATAGTCAAAGTAGGAATACCTTGGCAATGTGTTTATTTAAGGAGAGTGATGAGGTGCTCACAACACAGAGCAGTTCCTGTGTTACTTAATCGTGAAAGCTAAATACTCTTTCAACATGGGGAGAAGAAAAATTTGTACAATCAGGATGTAAAAGAAGAAAATTTAATTTAGGAACCAATGCAAAATGAAATATCTTTTGAATCTGAAGTCCTTAGATGACATAGCTTTGATTAAATAAAATGTTTTGTTCATCAACAATGACAGACGTTCCATTAAATAAAATAATGAGTCTCAGGGATTGCTTTGCGCTTCAGAATATATAGTCTTGACCATCCAGGACTCTTCACCCACCCTTTCCTTCTGGCAACTTCTCCAAACACTGGGGATCCATTGCGTTATAGAAGGACGTGGCTAAAGTCCCTCAATTTAGAAACAAGAATTATCTGATTTCTGCCCACCCGCCCCACGCTGCCTTTGTCAGAAACCCTTACTAATAAAAAGGACTAGGAAGTTTTTCCCTTCACAGAGGAAAAATACACTATGCACCACCCAGACATTTCCCAACAGCTGCCGTGGTGCAGGGTGCTGAGAGGGAAGGATTTGGGGAAGGGGAAATAGCTTCCTTAAAGCTTAGTGTGCAATAGTTCTGGAACACTTCCTGCCAAAAAAGATGGAGTCAACTCCATGGAGGAGAAGGATTTTGGAAAAAATCCAAAAATCAGAAAGCCTCCCATGTAGAGAATGGACTATGTACACAGCGTGGGAAAGAGAAGGTGGAACAAATTGAGAGAGTAGCACTGACATATATACACTACCATATGTAAAATAGACAGCTAGTGACAAGCTGCTGTATAGCACAAGGAGCTCAGTTCAGTGCTCTGTGATGACCTAGAGGGGTGAGATGAGGGGGGTGGGGTGGGAGGGAGGCATCATTAAAGATGATGCACATTGTTGTATAGCAGAAACTAACATAACATTGTAAATCAATTATCTTCCAGTTTAAAAAGCAAAAAATCTCTCATGTATTCATTATATGGATTCTGTCTTTTTGGAGCTCTACTGAACTGAACTTTGCAATAAGTGCTGTCTTATATCCATCCCTCATCTGACAGCCTTCCATATCTATTCTAATTTGGGGTCGTGGCTCTGGAAAAAGTTTATTTCTTTAGGTAAGTTTAAAAAAAAGAATTCAAAATAGTTCTGAGAATTACTAAAATATCAAACAATAACTTTATCTTTGACACCCACATTAATAATCCAGTCACACTCTTCTATTTATTATTAAAGAAATAGTTTGAAGCTTGAAAGTTTTCCTACTTACTTCTTCAGGAATATTTGAACTGCAGCCCTGCACAATTAAGCATTGCTCTCTGAAAAGTACTTATTTGGGAAACTCCAGGTACTCTTTTTATTTAATATAGTCATCTTTTTTAAAAGTGCAGGACTGTCTTGGACAAATGTTAAATTTCTACCCAGATGGGAGGGATTTTCTGTCTTCAAAACCTTACCTAGAAGAATCCTGCTGTGAATAAGGCTTAAAAATATATATTATCTCTTGTAATATGAACAAAGAAGTGTCCTTAGTCTCCTCAAACATCAATATAAAATTCAGTTCAGCTTTAACTTGTACTTTGAGAACTTCCAAAATCTCTCAAAGTAGCAGCTGCTATTTCCTTCGGCTGGCTGTATACACACAACAATGTCTGCAGTATGTTTGATCAAGATTCCATTTTAGGCTGCTTGGTGAAAGAAAGCGCAAGGTGTTGTACAAAATGAATTGTAGAATATCTTCATCTGGTGGGAGAAACAAACGTCTGGTGTATTGCATTTTGTCATTATATAATCAGTGGAAAGGTCAAACAGACTATCCTAGGGCAGAATTTGAGGAGAAACAGCCTGAGGTTTAGGGCTACTGCTAGTGATAACAAAAAGGGTTTTAGTTCAGTACAGGTGAGTTTATAAGAAGGGAGATTCCTGGGAAAAATTAGTTTGGCTATAGTGCCCTGGTGAAACATCTCAACCTTAAGAGACTTTTACCTGGTATACTTAGGTGTACACCTGAGGTCATAGCATGTTTTATGCATGTCTTAATAAAAGAAGTCTGATAAGTTTTTTGCATCCCTCCCTTCCTTTGTGCTTATTGTTTATTGTTTTTCCATTCATTTTCTTTGCACTGTCTTCTCTGTTAAAAGGGGCGTCAAATGATGGTTTGATGTCTGGAGATGTTTCTCCTGTTACTTCCATAGTAGCATAGTATAGGGGCTAAAAGCACAGACCATGGAGGCAGACTCCTTGGGTTTGAATCTGAGTTCTAATTGTTCCCAGCATTGTGCCTCAATTTTCTCATCTGTAAAATTGGAATAATATTAATTCCTATCTTATAAAGTTGTTATAAAGATTACATGAATTAATGATTGTAAAGTCCTTAAAACATGTCTGAAACATATTAAATACCTATATAAGTATGTCCTAAATTAATTTTTAAAACATAGTGCCTGTTTTTAAATAAGATAATAATATAAAGGATTGTTCAATGCATTCTAATTTTTCTCAGTGTTGCTACTCAAAACTAGATGCCAAACTCCATATCTCTCTCACCCCCTGTCAGATAGATAAAATTTCACAAAATTTTATGAAAGGAAAGGAGGAGGAGAAGAAAGCAACACTCTGCCCTTGGGAAAGGATATACTAAATGAAGATCATGCCAAGGAACTGACTGTAGACCTAAATATAAAGCAATACCTCCTTCATCTCAGAGCTGAAACAATAATTCTCTCAACCAGAGTTTTTTGACTGTCTATGTAATGCACTGTACTATTTGCATTCTAGAAAGGTTTGTTAAACAGATGATTGTAAATAGTGGAAAAATAGAAGACATCCCTAGGAATAAATAAGAATTCACCAAAAGAAAGCCATGCCAAACCAACATCATCATCTTTTTAGTAGAAGAGATTAGTAGTGTTAAACCGTGTGCATTTTGACTTCAGATGAGGATATCGTGACTACAGAAAGATATTTAATACGGTTTCTCTGGGTTCAGTGCTTGAAAAGAGTACTGATTGCTTAATAATACAAGGAGATGGATGATTAATTAGACCAATAATTATAAAAAAGAAAACTAACATTATTTCATAAAACTTTTTTCTGGAAATTGTGCTTCATGGGGTGAGATAATTATGATCAACTGCAACAAAGACTTCAAGTAGACAGAACTTTTACTCTATCAAGTTTAATAGGTAAACTTTAAGCTCCAAATTTGGGTGAGGCACAAAGTTTTTGTTAAGGAAATTGGTGGATAGAGCTGCATAGAGGTGAAAAAGCACAGTCTTCTCCTATTCTTTGAGCAGCTAGGTTATAAGGCTGACTAATGATTTATGCTATTTAGATGCAAATGAAGTGCAAAAAAAAAAAAAAAAGAAAGAAAGCTTGAGAGAGCCAGCTGTATTTTAGATTTTTATGTAAGACATTCTCAACAAGCTTAAATCCCTCAAATAGTTGGAGAGTGTGTTTCTGGATACCTATATAATATGCCCTTGGCCAGTTTCTTTTCTTCAGGGGAACATAAGAAACACAGAACTGAGCCTACTTTTGATGGTCCACCTCTGTATTCTGCCTAAGAGCAGTGTAGCAAGCAAAGATTGTATACTTAAACATTACTGGAATAGCCTCAAAACATAAAATTGCACAATTAGACTTGACATTATGCAAGTCTTTCAGCGTTCTATGTATTTGCAACCTTTACCAATTCCTGAAGTAATAAGTGACAAAAGTTTGCTATACACTGATTAGACAGTACTTTTATTTATCCTGGGCTAAATTGACTTCTGAAATCTCCAAAGCGTCACCTCACCACCCTCTCTCCATCTCCAGGTTTTAATAGCATCTGGCTATAAAAGTTCCATATTTACCCTCCCCATTCCTTTTTGATTCTGTGGACTTCCATCAGCTTCCTCTTCCACATTCATCTTGGCAGATGAGAATTTATACAGATTTAACAACCCCCCCTCCCAACCGTGATCATCCCCACTCCTTTGCTCTGGCCCCACTCCAGCAACCTTACAGGATTCTCCCAGGGCACTAATGAGGAACTCAAGTCCTTGTGGTGAGGTGGATGGTTGTGAATTGTTGGTTTGCATACAATGTTTTCCTGATAGTAGTGAGGGGATTTGGATTGGGTTCAGAAATGACTTGGACGTTACCCACACGCAATCCTGTAATTCCTCTCCTTAGAGCCACAATTATAAGGGATGCCAGGTCCTATTCATTTTGGCCTTTTTTGTCCAACTTTTTCTTCTCTGATTATAAACACTTGCCATGACCATATAAAGTCCTGTCCTTAAAGGATACTCACTTATAGTTTCAGAAAGGTGATGTCTCCGAGTGCAGCTCTGTCTCCATCAATCTTCCTTCAAAAAGTGTAGACAAACAATAACTTCTTGTCACCTGTCAGAAGGAAAAGTGGACAGTTTTTCCTTTCCTTCTATTTACAGTATCACTTATTAATCAATATTGATTTGCGAGTTTGTTTTTATGTTTTTATATATTTTTAGGGACAGAATTAACTTACTAGTAACAATGCCATATATAAGTCATTTGAGCCTCGCTGTATAAATATTTGGAGTAGGGGCTAGGGGAGAGAGGGGCTAAGTTATCTCTAATACCTCTTCCAGCTCTATTTTTTAGTGATTTTCGTTAAGTCTCTTTTTTCTTTTATTGCTTACTATATTTGCATACCAAATTGTTAATTAAAACTGATCAGCATTGCACCCCACAGTTGTCTAGCGTTTCCATTGTCTCCTCAGTTCCCTTGCTCTCTTTCCAATTTGCCATCTGTCCGTTTGCTGACTTGGCAATATCTCTACCACTCTCGTGCCAGCTTTGCAACCTCGAAGCAAAGCTTGCAGCTCTTTATGCATGATATGAGGGTCTCAGTATAAATAGAACCAGGGAGGCAGAGGGAAGCCTTCCAGCCCCTGCCGGTGTGATTGCTCCCCTGTAAACTACGTAGGACACGTCCAACAGCCTCTTGGCCCATGATTATAGATGAACCCCCTGTGACCTCATTTAGAACCTAATGAGTTGGGAAAAATAAAATCTAGTTATGTGACTTCTTCAAGTTAAATTCTCAGTTATAAAGCCTGCATGATTTTAAATGGATTTTGGAATTTAGTTGAGATGAGCATTTGAGGATGTAAAAATAGAAAAATAAATCACTTAAGCCCCTGGCTTTCTGTCCGCCTACATGGAGACCACATAGCTTGTTTTCTTTGTTACAGTCTCACCCTGTCTCTACGTTCCTTGAGATGTTTGCTGTACTCCTCTCTCATCTTTCAGCATGAGGTTTCTTTCTCTCTCTTTTTTTAATGTTTATGTAATTTCTTATTATCTCTGTGATACTTTGTGGATTTTTCATCTCATGTTTGCCTTGGATGATGATTTCTCCTGATCCCACTGGTATTATCCGGGATTGACAAGGGTTAGTTCCTTCAGGAAGAAATGGGGACTAAACTGATTGTGGGAACAACTGTTACCAAGAGCCTATAGCTTTTATTTTAATCTTCATGGACGAGTTTAGTTTGTATATCCTTCCAACTTTGGCCCTTAGGAGCCTTTCCTGTGCAAGGGAGTGCAAATATTTTCTTTGGGTAAAAATACATTTAAAAAAATTATGTGTGTGTGTGTTTGTGTATGTATGTACATATGGGTATAAGTGATCTTAGATAGTAGGTCCACGGGCTTGCAAGATATCAACTGATCTATTAATAATATTTTAAACATTATCTCAGGTTACTGAGATACGTTAAAGTGTTCATCAGCTGCACCTTTAATCCATCTTCTGTTTCCTCTATGATAACATTAGCCTGTACTACTCCTGATGTCCATTTAATTTTAGGAGGACTGCATATTGCTATCATCAAGATGAAGTCTGATTTCAATTTATTTTTAAAACACATACTAAGAGCCATCTTGCCTTCATTTATGTATAGCTCATTATATTAACATTTTCTGCCCACTCTGCTAGGCTGTGCTGTGGCAGAAGCAAATTGTAATTATTACCAATGCTTGTAAAATACTATATGCTGAGTGTCATTTTAAGTGCATTATAGGTATTGCCTCATTTAATCCTCACAACATTCTTCTGGGACAGAAACTGTTATTAGGCAAGAGAGACAGAAGTATAGCATTAGACAGCTTAGGGCATCATTTTCACAGTGGAAGTCAAGGTAGGAACTGGGTAAACAGAGTGCAGGACAGGAGTGTGGAGAGCAGTAAGCCAGGTTGTGGAATATCTCTTAGCTAAATAGTGGGGTTTAGTTTCAACTTTAGCTTGAACTTTAGATTCAACTTTAGTTTGAAGTTACAGTGGGGCCTGGGGTGGGAGGTGCTGTTAAAGGACATTATGCAAGCAAATTCAATGATTCAGATTTATTTTTCAGAAAGACTATTTTGGCTTAAATGCAGAGATGGTTGCATTTAAATGCAGAGGGGCCAGACAGAAGGCAGGATGACTAATTAGTGGGCAACTGCAATAAACCAAAGGAAAAGTGAAAAGGTTCAAACCTAGGGTATTGGCTTTTGTAAATAGAAGAATGGTACTAATTCACATAGAAAATGTGGGAAGACCAGGCAGGACAGGAGAGATGACAAGCTCAATTTTGGACTTCTAGAATCTGAAGTGCCAGAGTCATCAAATCATGGTATCCACCAGGCAGCTGAAGAACCCTGTCTGAAAATCGGAAGACATTTGATCTAAAGAAACAGAGTTCCCCTTGAGGTAGCTGGTAAAGGCAGAGAGCTCAGGCAGTTAAGTAAAGCCATCCCCATACAGATCCCCATACAGAGAGAGAAGCCCACAGGGCAGAGGATATAGCAGAAGCTGTATAGTAGCTTGAAAGGAGCCTAGCAGGAGGAAAGAAAACCATGAGAGAATTAAATCTTCGAAGCTAGAACAGGAGTTTCCAGTGGCAGGAATGTTCAATAACCTGGATTCCTGAGAGATAAGTCAAATAAGAATAGAAAAAAGGGTGGTAGATTCAGCAATTCAGAGGTCTTTGTGACGTGAAGACAGGTCAGTCAGAGTCAAACAGTCCTAGACCGCAGTGTGAGCCGGCTGGCCCATGCTCAGAGGACGTGGGGACGGCACATCCTTCTAAGGAGAAGGAACATGATAACCAGCACAACTGAGTTCACACTATAACCCCATTATTTACAAGTTGTTCTGTCTTAGGTGACAACACACCTTTCCAGCAGTTTTTTGACATGTGAAGTTAATACTATGCATCTCAGGGAATACTTGGGGGATTAAATGTGCCAGTATAAGTAAAAGGCTTTTACATATAAAAGATGTTGTATGTGATATATGTCATATGTCTATATGTAACATATTTTTATAACATTTTCTTTATTTTATGATATTTATAACAAGTGTGTAACATAAAATCTATATTATGTTTATATAGATGTATTTAAGTAATTTGTTAATATGAATAGTTGTTACTTTTAACTGTAATTCTTAGATTAAATAGTTAAGTGTTTTTCTTCCTTTGAATCTCATGTTGGGAAATATTTTAATATTAGAAAATCAGACAACCACTGAGCTCCAGCAGCTAGACATTTTTTACATGTTTTATTTGAACAACCCCAAATGAAAATCTGTGTTAAATCACCAAAGAAGGATGAAACTTCATTCAGATGCTATTTTAATTATTTGAAGAGATATTAAATATGTATTCTTTATGACAATTCTAGGTGATGTAACTGATAAACTCCAAAAAACTCAGTGAATTAAAACAGTGTTAACTTATATTACATTTATGCAAGAATCCACTTTGGATTTTTATGGTCAGCAGTCTCTTCCCTAAGCAGTGGTTTGAGGATCATTCCATCCTCTGGGTTTATCACGTCTGCTGTGGTTTCACAACCACTCTAAGGATGTCTCTATCACAACCACTGGGAGAAGGAAAAGAACATATAAGACTGGGCGTGGGAGGGAGTGCTTTGGGCTGGTTTTGTATTGATGCATATTACTTCTGTCCATGTCCCACTGATAGCACTCAGACCTACCTATTACAAGAGAGACTGGAGAGAGTCATCTAGCTGTATGCTCAGAAGGAGAGAAAATGAATTTGGTAATAATTAGCCAGTGTATGCCTAGTATGTAAGCAATAAGAAATAAGGCATATATTTTTTACTGTTATTAACCAGAATACCACTTTCCCAGCTACATTGAATAAATATGCAGTTAGTTCCATTTTAGTCTTTTGAGGATTACCTGAGATAATTCCTCATTAGTCTTCTGAGGATTACTTAAGATAAATATCTTTCCTCTAGCCTGGCGATTGTGCAACTTAAACAGAGGCAAACACAAAATTGTTAGCAGCAGAACTAAAAGTGGGAAGATCAGTTCTCTGACCTCTTGCACAGAATATTAGTTCCTAAATCACATTAACCTCCTAGAGCATAAACATGACAGAGCCGAGATCTAGCTTGTACCTCCAAACACAACTTTATTGACATCAGAGTCAGTTGGAGGGTAGAGAGTCATCTATTCAGCAGTTACACAAAACGAGTAGCTTTCTGAAAATAACCGTTTAAAAGAAAACATACAGTGAAATTATTCACAAACTGCTTTGTATAGTTTTTACTAGCAAAATCCCACATGCGCACACACACACAAAATAGGCAAATATGTGCAGGAGTCTCTCCTGAAGAAAAGCTAGCAAGTCCTACAACTTGTCAAGATCAATAGGATTTCTTTAGAAGGGGCACATTTAGCAATTTTAGTAATATTATTAAAGATCTGCTGACAAGGAGCATTGTGTTGAGTGAATAATCTGAGAATCTCTGCATCTCTAGCAGCTGTAGAAATGTGATTGGTGGTATTTCAGTTTTTCTCATCAGTTATGTTTTTTGAGGTTCAAGGTAATGATACATTTTGCTGGCCATCCTGAGGCTTGCTTTGCTCTGGGAGATCTTGAACCAAATAGAAACTTGAATGTAATCTCTGTTAGTTCTGAGAACTTGAAGAGAAAAAAAAAAGTATTCCATTAGAATTCATTAGAATGCAGACACTAAGATGGTATGGAAAAGAGAGAATGGGTCTTTGTGAAGTTGGATAAGGAGACAGGATTAAAAGTCTATGGATTCAGATATGAAGATGAGAAAGTAATGGGGGTGCCAGAACTACATTGGGTGTGTGGGCAGGTACAGGAAGACCTTTAATAATATGAGTGTGTGTGTGTGTGTGTGTGTGTGTGTGTGTGTGTGTGTGTGTTTAGTCTTTTTAAAAAAATTTTTATTTAAGTATAGTTGATTTACCATGTTATGTCAGTTTCAGGTATACAGCAAAGTGAATCAGTTATACATACACATATATCTACTCTTCTTAGCATCTTTTCCCATGCAGGTCATTGCATAGTATTCAGTAGAGTTCCCTGTGCTATATGCGTGAGTGCATGCTCAGACACTCATGTCCAACTCTTTGCAACTCCGTTGTCTGTGGCCCTCCAGTCTCCTCTGTCCATGGAATTTTCTCAGCGAGAATACTGGAGTGAATTGACATTTCTTCCTCCGGGAGATCTTCCCAAACCAGGGATCAAACGCGCATCTCTTATGTCTCCTGCATTGGCAGGTGGGTTCTTTACCACTTGCGCCACCTGGGAAGACTGTGCTATAGAGTAGATTCTTATTATTCTAGTTATCTATTTTTTCTGTAGTAGTGTGTATATGTCAATGTATTTAGTCTTTTAAGTCCTATACCACATACTGTTCTAAAAAAGAGGAAGAGGAAGGGTCCAGTGTAAAGAAGAACCTCTTGGGTGGTCAAGATACAGAAGAGGTTTTCTCACTTCCCCTTCCTTGCATCTCACTGTCAATGCTGTCCACAACTCTGGCTACCTTCTCGCCTCTCTCTGAGCTCCTTGGCCACTGGGTCATCAGGCTAGTAGAAAAAAAAATCCTATTTTTTTCCTGTGCCCTTTTTTTCTCCCTGATTTTCCCTACCAAGATAATGGAAGAAAAAAAAATGCTATTTATTATGTGTTTATGTGTATTATGTGTTTATTATGTGTGTATTTATTATATGTTTATGTATTACTGAGTACTATGAACCAGGCATTGTACCAGACACAAGAGAAATAGTGAACAGAAGTCTCTGCCCACTGAGAGCTTTCATTCTGTTCAGCAAAAAGCTTCTGAGACGCAGAATTAATATTCAGACATCAGCCAAAGAAAGCCTCGCTGCCTTCAATTCAGTTCAGTCTCTTGGTCGTGTTCGACTCTTTGCAACTCCATGGATTGCAGCATGCCAGGCCTCCCTGTCCATCACCAACTCCTGGAGTTTACTCAAATTCATGTCCATTGAATCAGTGATGCCATCCAACCATCTCATCCTCTTTCATCCCCTTCTCCTCCTGCCTTCTCCTGGTAAAACCTTTGAAAAGATAGAAATAAAAGTCACTTTCCTGCTCTCATGTAGATCCTAGTCAAAACAAACCTTGAGAAACTTTCACCAGCAACGTGTCTTTTAATGTTCACAAATGGATGAGATCATTTTTTATTTTTTACTCTTATTCAAATCTGTAAATTAGATGACTTCCAAATGCATTGTTCTCCCCTTGTTTATAGCAATTTGTTAAAATCAAAATGTGTTTGTATGAAACTACAGGATGTTAGGACTTGAACAAATTTTAGAGATGGTGGAATTCATGGCTCACAAGAGATAGCTAGTTCTTTCCAAGGACACTCATATCGTGGGCCACAGAGTGAAGTCTAAAACCTGAGTGTTGTGCCCTGGGCTTGAGGCTTGTTCATTAAACTATAGCATTACTAAGTCTTCAGTAAATTATGACATGCTTGAATGACACAGCTATGATTGGCATTCTATAGCTAGACTTAGCCTGTGTTTGTGAATAGCCAAGTTACAGATGCCATTAAACAGAAAATGACTATCCTTCATGATACAAGTCTTTTTTTTTCTTTTTTTAATATAAATTTATTTGTTTTAATTGGAGGCTAATTACTTTACAATATTGTAGTGGTTTTGCCATGCATTGACATGGATCATGATACAAGTATTAATAGGAAGCCAAACCTGAACTTGCTGGCTGTTCTTCTCAGCTAGAGTTTGACTTGGCTCACAATTATTTTTCAGGACACCCTACATGTGTGCTTTGGTCATTTCTCATCCTGTGTCCCATGATTGGCTGTGTTTTAGAATTTTTAGAAATTTTAGAATGTGAATTATTGAGCTTCCATAAAACAATGCTTTTTTAAAAATTTTGCCTTGGAAATTTTATTTTAATTTTGCCTTAAAATCAGTCTCCATTCTTAGAGCTATTATAACACTGGTTTCTTAATTCACTAGGGATTACATCAGGATTGTTTGTTTCAGTGTAGTTTTATCTTCTGTTTCAAGAGATTAAGATTTTGTCTGCCTGTAGAAGAGGGGTTAATAAAATCATGATGACCTCACCATCTTTTGCTGGGATGGAGTCATGGGGAGTGTTCTAGTGAGACCAGAGGGCTTCCTTTTGATGAGAATCACCTCTCAGATTTTCCACCAGCTTATCACAATTCCAGAAAAGAGTGAAGGGGAACTTACCTATATTAGCGACTTTTTCAAAACTGATGGTAAGCAATCAGATCCAAATCTGAAGCGAAATGATTCCAAGAGACATCCAAAATTTTACCTAACAGAAAAGGATATTCACATCGTGGGCCACAGGGTCAAGTCTAAAACCTGAGTGTTGTGCCCTGGGCAGAAAAGTTAAACATATCAAATTGGGAATCATGGAGTGAAAACTCCTGTAAACACTCTTATCTTTTGAGCTTTTAAGCATAACAACATTTCATCTACTAGTATTAAGCAAAGGAACCTGAATGGCATATCCCCTTAGCTTTTTGAGGCATTTAGGGAGTTCTTACTTTATTACCACCTTCCAGGTTAGGAGTGAGCAAATGTATAACTTGCAAGAAATGAAATGTAATTTCTCCTCCAATTACCTGCTGTCAGTTGTTTTGGTCAGAACATTTTTCTTTTCTGTGCAGCCAATATTTCTACATGGAAAGTATAGAGATTACGATAAAGTAAATGATACTCCAGCTATTAGCTCTAACATTTCTGACAGGAGACAATACAGAATGCACAGGAAAATAAATAGTAGGCTAAGTATTTGCTGTAATGATGGTGTGTACATGGTTGAGGGAAAACCTTACAAGTGTAGCAAACACTTCAGCATGAACTTGAGTTTTGCCTCACCTACTTAATAGCTTCTTCCTTTTTGTCATTTCCCCTTGGGCTGACCTGTCATTTGTATTAGATTGATTGTGTGACCATCATATAACTCAAACAGATGTATAAATAACATGCAAGGTTTCAGATTTTAGGGCCAAAGGAGTTGTAAGCAAGAATATGTTGTATACAGTCTGTGTTTTGTCTTAATTACTGTCGCTTCGGCACTTGACCCCTAATCTCTCTGTGTTTTTATTCTCCTGCTAGTAAAATGTGGGAATTGGACTCTACAAAACTGGAGGTTTCTTTCAGCTCTAGTTTAGTGGTTATAATTACCACCCTTTGAACAAGCAGTAGTGTTTCTGTTTATTAATTTGCACACTTTTATAAGATATGAAGCCACTTCTAAGATGAATCAGTAATTGATAATAATACATTGCTGTGTCTCCATTTCATTTTTCTCTTCCATTCTATATTTTTAAGATGTTTCTGTTCATATCAATGAAATTAAACAGCAGAATGGCCACTGTGTTGACCAGATAACAGTACTTAATTTGTTATCACATCTTGGTAAATAACTAATATTGGATAGTTTCCAGTGTTGCTTATATTATCGTTATCTGAGAACAGATTATTCATCTGTTCATTAACTCACATTTTCAAACTAGCTGTTGATGTTCCAAAACTTTACAGTATTATACTGGTTATTCATAAGAGTGTACAATCATTTTTAATAATTATTTTATACTTTTTATATGAAAAAAAAATCTTTCTGCAGCAACCATGTTTTTTTGAAAACCCCAAATTAAGGAAATATTAGCTTCTCTGATGTTAACTTATCCACAGTTCTTTGATTTGATGAAATCAAATTTATTCATTTCATCAAATTCAAATCATTTATCAAATTCATTTCATTCAAATCAAATTCATCTTGAAAATGAACTGGTATAAAGAGGTAGAAAATAAGGAATATTTTTTTGATGGTCTTTAAGAGTAATTTTACTCAAGTAAATGGGTTTAATGAATACTTTTATTGCGGAATCTTAAAAGTCATTTTTCCTGAGATCCTCCAAGAGAATATATGCTGTTGACTAGGTGACTTTAATTTTTTTCACCAGTGGAATTTAATTGCATCAAGAGTGACTGGAATAAGCACTGGAGGTTTCAGCCCCTTGTGTTGTGAGTTCGCACATCGGTTCTTAGAGGGTGTGTTCTGATTAATCATTTCTGAAGCTGATCTCATGCCTGCTGTCTGAGTTGGCTCTCATCCAGTCGTTGTTAATTGTCCAAGTACATGCTTATTGGAATCAAGCAGGAGAATAAAGACAAAGGCCTTTCTCTTAATTTCTTTGTTTATTTCCACCCTCTGTAAAGTGCTTTATTAATGTATGGTAATAATGGACTCCTTGAGTGGATTTACTGTAACCTAGAAATGGGGAAAACATTGAAAAGAGTCCCAGGTTTTACCAAAAGTTGATCCTTCTTGTGTTTTCGAGAGCAGCAGTTTTTTGGGTTTTTTTTTAAGATTTAGAAGAATTGCATTTTGAAAGAATTGAGAAGTTTATTTATCTAGCAGCACATTAGATCTGACCAATTTGTCTTAGTCTGAGCTGAGTATAAATAAACTATTATTTCCACATGATAAGGTATAAGTGGAGTTTATGCTGATATTTTTATGTTGACTGTGTTTGGTGACATTTGCATTCTGGCATGAGGAGCAGATAAGAGACTTTTTTTATACAGTCTTCTAGTTACACATATTTTTTAAGTTCATCAAAGAAATGCAAATGCTGAAAATCCTAATGCTATTATAGTTTGTTTTAGGACATTTGTTAATACTACTATTGCTTTGAACAAATATGTATTAAATATGCACCCAGATGGAACCTCATCTTTCTAGAAGAACATCTAAAGTTACATACATATAAGTTTTGATGTTTTTCCTCTTTCCTCTGTACTCTATTTTTTCTATTAGAATTGAAGAAATAAAACTAGAATAAGATGAAGTAGAGGAAAGCAATCACAGGGGGAAAAAAGTGCGAGGGAGTGGAAAACAATGATTTTACCTGTATGTCACAGGGGAAAGAAAGTCATGACACATTTTTCAGAGATAGGGGTCTCACAGTGAACAAACATCACAAGAAGTGCTTTCAGTGCTTTCCAGTTATTCCATAAATAATGAATAGAGACTGGAAATCAGTTATGTGGACCCCGTGTACATTTTGGTGCACTTAGCTATTTGCTTTAGGCTCTTTTGTCTACTGGCAGGGGTCCGTGGTCAGATTACTTAGCTGATCCACCTCTCAGAGGCTTTCTCTCCATTGCTGCATTGATGAAAGGCATACTCCCATTCTTCTGTCTCAGCATCCCTCACTGCATACTGTAGTCTATTTGATTCACTGTTGTTTGTAAACCAAGTAAATGAATTCATCAACTACATAAGTATTTCCTCTCACATTATACTAATAGTTATTGCAATAAAAGTAAGACAAAAAGGCCTGAATTTTACCTAAATAATTTGGTTTAAAAATATGAAAATGGTTAGGCCTGTTGGAAGGAATACCTCAATTACATGATAGGAACCTCTTTATATAGTAGATGGCTGTTTGCAGTGTGTAGTGTGCAAAACAGCAGTAGCAGCTTGTGTGATATGCCTCATTTCTTCCCCTGTGGGATCTATTTTCTTTTGCTACACAGCGTTTTAAAAGTTCTATGTTCAGTGTGCTAGCTGACTAAGAGAGGGGCAACTAGGGCACATATAACAAATTGCTGCCTTGACTCTATGCCTGATGGGCACACTTTAAAATTAAAAGGTCCAGACCCAAATTCCATAGTCCCATAGCCCCAAACCTGCTCCTTCTGTCTTTTGATACCTCTTTTTTCCCCCATTTGCTCAGGCCTAAAACTGTGGGGTTATCCTACTTTTTCTTTTCTCTCCTATTGCTGTTGGTTCTCTCTTAAAAAAAAAAAAAAACAACCAATTCTACCAGCCCCACACCTATTTCCCAGTCCAGTTCACCCTCAGCTCTCATTTGAGTCATTTTAATCATCTTCTCCCTGTACTCCCTGCTTCCATCTTTGAATACATGGGTTTTTCCACATTCTCAATGTGGCAGCCAGCACAGTTCTTACACTTACATCCATTACATTTTCAACACTCTTAATCAAAACTCTACATCAGCCTCTTCTCTCATCCAGAGTAAAATCTAAAATCTTTGCTGGTCCCTGAGCACCAGGTGATGTGCCCCCTGATGCTTCTCCAATGTCACCTCTCACAACCATCCTCTCCCCTCCCTGCCTGGCCCACGCTAGCTTCATCTCTGTGTTCCTACACAGTTCACGTGCTCTTTGGGGGGGGGTCACCTGATATGCTGTTCCTACAGTTGTCATCATTCCTTGCTGTCTCTTCCCTTGGACCTCTGTCCACTATCAGGCTCTCGGAGAGGCCCCCTTGGGCAACCCCTAAATAAGTAGCTCTTCTCTACAAACAGGTCATTTCCCTCCCCATGGCTTTTATTTATTTTCCTTCATGATGCTTACTAACACCACAAATAGATATATAAAATAAACATATTTTTATTGGCCAGGTCCCCCTCCTATTGCAGAATAGAAGCTTCTTGATGGCAAACCCTGTTTGTCAACTCCCATTTCCAGCACATAGAACAGTGCCTGGTACACAGCAGACACTTCATAAATAATTGTTAAATGAATGAGGAATGCAAGGCAGAAATCTTACTCTGTACAATGTCAAATGTTTCTCAACGCTGTACCGTCTTGGGGAGAAAAGTAACTCTGTAAAATACCAAAGAACAGGAACCTCCTTGGCGGTCCAGTGGTTAGGGATTCACACTTCCACCATAGGGGGCGCGAGTTCAATCCCTGATTGGGGAACTAAGATCCCCCATGCCATGCAGCATGGCCAAAAACAAATACATACATAAAAAGTTTAATAAAAATAAAAAACTACCAAAGAGCAAAGACTACTTTGCAAATCCTAACTGGCACATATCAGTAGGAAGAGGGGGATTGTTACAGGCTTAGAAGTCATTGAAGGCTTCACAGCCCAGATAAGACCAGGGCTCAGGCCAGGATAATAAGTAGATGCAAGAGTTAGATGCAAGTCAATGGAAAGATTGTCGATCATCTGCAAATGCCAGGGAGACAGTGGGAGATTCGTTACTGGATTCTGGGGAATAGAAACCACAGATGCTTATTTCTATATCCTGGAGGTATTTTCAGTGGAGCCTCATTTGAAGCTATGGGAGTAGCTGAGTATATAAAAATGAGAGTGTAGCTAGAAAAAGACAGAGACTGGACCTCAGGAAGTGGCTGTGTTTAACAGATAGGGTGAGGGGTTAAACCATGAAAGACAAAACAGAAGAGAAGGCCAGATATGTTGAAAAGAAGCCAAATAATGAGGTGCCAAAGGAAGAGAAGATATTAAAGGACAAAACCATTTCAAATATTGAAGAAAATTCTAGTAGAAGCAGAATTCTCGGAAGGCCATTGGACTTAAAGCTTAAAAGGTCATGGGTAGACTTTGTGTGCCATTTAAGTGATGGGAAGGGATGCAGGCTGGATGGGATGGGCTTCAAAGTGAGCATGTGGGACAGCTGGGTGGCTGGTACTGATAACAGGCTCAGGAATTTAGGCAGGAAAAGGACCAAGATATAAACATGATCAGGAAGTGAGGGAACTATTCTTAGGAGGCGTAGGAGAGAAACCCACCTTTCTTTGCCTGTTCCCAGGTCAGAGGAACCTCCTCACAGAATCCCTCAGCCCTTGGGACTTCCTTGGTGGTCCAGTGGTTAAGATACTGTACTCCCAATGCAGGGGACCCAGCTTCAATCCCTGATCAGGGAACTAAGATCCCACATACCATGTGGCCCCAAAAGAAAAAGAATATCTTAGTCCATCATCTTAGATAACCCACCAGTTCTATTGTTATCTGGCCATACTATAAAAGATGCTCCACCACATTTGTCCCTTTTAGTGACACAGGCCCCCTTGTAGATATCCAGAGAAACAGTCCAATTGGACTTACATTGACTTTTTGCCTTTTCTGCTTAACCATCTTTCCTAACAATGCACATCCTGTTGTATTCAGGTGAAAGTACTGCTCAGCATGACACTGTCCTAGAGAGAAAATAAGAGCTCTGTAAAGTACAGAACAGCATTCATTGCCTGGCAGCTTTCAACAAACCCATGAATTATTAGTGACAGAGTCAAATGAGCGCATGTCGAAGATGAAACCGCATACAGGTGTCTGCAGAGCACACACAACTCGGTACTCAACTTAAGGGTTGCCACAAGAAAATTGCTTATTGCTGGTCTTCTGAATATGGATTTTTATTTCTTGTTCACAGCAGGTCTTGCATTTTTTTTCAACACTACTGATATGTGTAGGAAAGTAAGCATAATATATTAGAACACTGAGAAATTGTTAATTGGACTGGAGATAGGTAGAGAAGTAGAGAAGGAAATAGATACAAAGACAGGTAAGGTCATTTTTTCAAGATTTCCAGGCAAAGAGCACCCGTCTCCTATATTTTTCACTTCTCTTTAAAGTGGATGATCTCTAACGAATAGCTAAGTAAATTTCTAATGGAGCAGCTGGCAGGTTCCTGTAGGACCAGCTCACTGCTCCTGCCTGGTTTCCAGTGAGAGAACCCTCAGGAGAGGGAGGACATATCACCGTCATCTCTGCGTTCCTCACACCATTTAGCGCGATGTCAGGCTCGCATTAGGTGGTCAATGACTGTTTGCTGATTTCTCCATCTTACTTAACCACAGAAGGTTAGAGCCGGCAGTTCCTTGGAGATGATCAAGTTCAATGCTTCTCAGCTTTAACATGCATACTAATCACCCAAGGATCTTTCTAACATGCAGCTCAGCTCCTGTGGCTCTGTGGTGAGGCCTGATCCTTCCTTTCCCAGCAGCTCCTAGGGATGCCTCTACCACACTTTGCATAGCAGGGATCCACAGAGTGCATTTCCCACAGGGCCCTCCCACTCCTGTGGGTGGGCTGGGGGGACCCGGAGCCACAAGATGATTGAAGTTCTTCTTCCTGAAATGTCACAGGTGCTTGAAGAGAACTTGAACTATGACATTAAAAAAAAAATTTAGATAAAGATTTAGTATGAAGCAGAATGCAAAATGTGATTAAGAAACTTTGTAAGAAAAAAAATGTAAGCTGTTACAAAAATGTGAGACAAATGGAAGGGACTTTTTTTCACTTGAGAATTCTCTCTTCAGTTTATACTGCCAGCTGGCCTCCAGAGGATGCATTCTGACCGGATGCTCTTAGGGAGACTTTAGTGGGAAAGTTTGAGAAGCACTAATATAATACTAATGAGAAAATAGGCCTCCAAGGAGGTTCAAATAGCTAGTTTGTTTAATAATAATAAATTTTATTTATTTTTAACTGAAGTATAGCTGATTTACAATGTTGTGTTAATTCTCATTGTACAGCAAAGTCATTCAGTTATACATACATGGTGGTGGTGGTTTAATGGCTAAGTCGTGTCTGACTGTTGCAACCCATGGACTGTAGCCTGCCAGCTTCCTCTGTCCATGGGATTCTCCAGGCAAGAATACTGGAGTGGGTTGCCATTTCCTTCTCCAAGGGTTCTTCCCAACCCAGGGATCAAACCCCAGTCTCCTGTACTTCAGGCGGATTCTTTACCAACTAAGCCACCAGGGAAGTGGCTTTTTAACTGAAGTATAGTTGATTTACACTGTTGTGTTAATTCTTACTGTATGGCAAAGTAATTCAGTTATACATGTGTAAATATATGTGTGTGTGTATCTATATATATGGTTTATATTTTTTTCAATTATGATTTATCACAGGATATTGAACATAGTTTCCTGGGCTATACAGTAACACCTTGTTGTTTATCCATCCTACATAATATAATAATAACTAACTTTTAATGGACTCTTACTATGTATGAGCCATGCATTGTGTAGAAAACATATCGTATCACATTTATATCAGGATAGTTTTCTCAAGTCACTGTTGTTCCTATTTGTATCTGGGGAAACTGAGGCTTCAAGAAGCTGGATAGTTTGCCCCAGATCTTTCCTCAAAGTCCCTGCTGTCATGGATGGTGTTTCAGAGCCTCCTGAAGTATGTTGAGCTGGGGCTAGAACCAGATTGTTTCACTTCTGTCCAAGACACCACAGAGAGGCTGGGATAAAGCAGACAGATGCACTTGGCATTGCTTAGTTTTTCTAAAGAGTGCCTTTGATAATTATGGAATGGTGTCCAGTAAGAATCAGGATACTTATTCCTTCCTGTTTCTTTCATTATAACAGTAAGCAGATTAACTAGGTTTTCTGTTCAGTAACTGAGTCCTGGTTCTAGGCTCAGAGAGATCAATACTTTCTCACTAATGTGTACTTTTCCTGCCAAGCAGCCTTCAGCGTTAAAAGAAAAGAGTGTCTATAATGAGCTTTTATAAATTGCATTACTAGGTGACAGTTAATTGGTTTCATTCCTTACACAAATGGGATTAAAAAGAGTAGTGCCTGGAGTGCTATAAAGAGTGACTGCTCCACTTCTGTGCATTTCAACTCAGCATTCTGGAATCTATCCAGATACATCATCTAGATTTTTCCATGCTTGGCATACTGCACCTTCCATGTCTGTGGTAACAAATATGCTCTGAACTCATCCTGGGATAACAAATATGGACTGAGCTCATCCTGGCTTTTCCAGTAGTCATGTATGAATGTGAGAGTTGGACCATAAAGAAGGCTGAACACCGAAGAATTGATGGCCTTTGAGCTGTGGTGTTGGAAAAGACTCTTGAGGGTTCCTTGGACTGCAAGAAGATCCAACCAGTCCATCCTAAAGGAGATCAGTCCTGGGTGTTCATTGGAAGGTCTGATGTTGAAGCTGAAGCTCCAATACTTTGGCCACCTGATGCAAAGAGCTGACTCATTTGAAAAGACCCTGATGCTGGGAAAAAATTGAGGGCAGGAGGAAAAGGGGACAACAGAGGATGAGATGGTTGGATGGCATCACTGACTCAGTGGACATGAGTTTGGGTGGGCTTCAGGAGTTGGTGTTGGACAGGGAGGCCTGGCGTGCTGCAGCTCATGGGGTCGCAAAGAGTCAGACACAACTGAGCAACTGACTGAACTGAACTGAACTGATGGGTCTCTGGTCCTATAAAAATAGACCAGATTTTTTCCTCTTCCTTCTAATCCTTGATATTTCCAAAAGTGATAAACCCAAGGTCATTTCTGTGAAGTGAGATTTTTGTAGAGGTGTGGGTTTGGATAAAGGCAAGCCACCTTGAAATTAGACAGTCTGACATTACTGAGATCATTTGTAGATCCCAGGGTAAGTGGAAACCATGAAGTTTTGTTTCTCTCTCATTAAACTAATAACCATTAAGTATATGTTAAAGGAAAAATATGAATCTGAACCAAACGATATCATCATTTTGAAACTTATTTCACACTGATGGCTGAGAATATGTAAAAATTTAACACAGCTCATTAAGCAAGAAATACAACAGGAGCTGAAACACCACATGGCAAAGCAGTTCAGAACACTTCCACAGGGACTTCTGGTTAAAACTCCAGACTTCCACTTCAGGTGGCTTGGGTTCAATCCCTGGTCGAGGAATTAAGAGCCTACATGCCACACAGTATGGCAAATAAATAAGCTCTATATAAGATTTAAAAACCAAAATAGATTTTAAAAAACCAAAACACTTCCATACCTGTGAATTACATGCTAACCACCCCATCCAACTTAGTGGTGTCATCTGTTTATTAGCAGCCATAAACAGTGTATAGACTTTCTGTGAGTACAAAGCTGAGGGTCCTAGGACTCACTCTACACGTGAACGGCATGGGTAGTCAGCTCTAATTTTAATTTGAGGTTTAATTGAGAGGCACAGAGAAGCTGCCCCATAGGAAAGTATGTTTTCTTATGAAGCTTAAAATCCACCCTATGTAAACTGTGATTCCTGCTAAATCAGACCCTGCTCTTCCCATTGTCTTCATAATACAAATATCCCTGAGGAAAAATAATACATTAAGTTCCTCAGATCCCACCATGAAGACATTTTCAGACTCTTCCTTCATAGTATAACAGGGTGGAAAGCTGTATTTTCCTAATGCACAGGGACATAAGGTCTTATTACCTTCTTTCCAGGATGGGGTCAGTGAAGTATCCTTTCTGCTTGAGCCATTTTGATATAATCTCTTATTAAGTGGGCTTCCCGGTTGGCTCAGTCATAAAGAATCTGCCTGCAAATGCAGGAGCCATAGGAGATGAGCTTTGATCTCTGGGTCGGTAAGATCACCTGGAGGAGGAAATTACACACTTCAATATTCTTGCCTGGAAAATCCCATGGACAGAGGAGTTTGGTGGGCTACAGTCCACAGACACAGCTGAGCACACACACATGCATGTTATTAAAACACAAAGCCTAACACATGGCAGCAAATTCAGAAAACACTTTTTTTAAAGCACATCCTGCCAGTGAACTTAGGTACATATTTGCTTTATCACTTATTAACTTGGATATAGTGGGGGAAATAGAAAGAATAAAGTACTTAAAGAATTCAGGGTAAGCATCTTCATCATCACACTCTTTTCAAAAACATGAGTCAGTTTATCAGATCCTTTTTAAAAGACATACATTACTTTTTCCAGAGACCGTGTTGTATCACCACATTAGGCAAGAGTCCTGGGAAATATTTTCCTTTTTTATCAGCTGGAGCTGATACGAAGAGTTTTGAATTTCAAGAGGTGACCAAATTGTCTACTCATCCTCACTGTGACCATTTCACTGTCAAATTTAAGTATAGACAAAATTCTTAAAGATCAACTGTTTTTCTTGGTATGGATTTTCTAGTCTTAGCCACTAAGATAAAATCTGAAAGTGGTGAAGAACCCATTTGCAATGCAGGAGACTCAAGAGACATGGGTTTGATCCCTGGTTCAGGAAGATCCCTTGGAGAAGGAAATGGCAACCCACTCCAGTATTCTTCCTTGGAAAAGTCCATGGACAGAGGAGCCTGGAATACAACAGTCCATGGGGTCTCAAAGAGCTGGACATGGCTGAACAACTAAGCACCACACATGGTTAACAATTTAAATGATGCAAGGCAGCCTAAGGGTATATACCACATTCCAAGCAGAGTGGATCTCTCATCAGGTGATGCAGAGAAGCAAGGCACCACCTCTCCCTTTCAGAACTGTCTATTGGAGCTCTCGTCACTACCTTAAATCAAAGTGGCATTTGTCTGAATCTAACTCTGCTATGGTAGACCTGGGTACAGCACCAGACAGACTGGTATCTTGCCATTCTAAGACTTGCCAAATTTGCCAACCAAACCAATTTATTTTTTAAACCATGATGATTAGAGGATTTATAGTCTCCAAGAGCAATAGGCATTATGCTAATGGGAGAAAGGCAACCTTCCCCTTCTCAGGGAACATTTATCTCTCCTGGGTGATGACAGCTTTATGATTTTACTGCGAAAATCCATGGAAGGTGCTTTTACGAAATCAACTGTCTTTTGAGATATTTCCAAGGGCAATGGTACAGGAACGAGAAACCATATTTTAAAGCAGAAGCTGAATAAAACTTGGGAGTGAAAAATGAGATGTCGTTACCATGAGGGGAAATTGACTTTTTTTCACTTGATTTTTCCCATTGCATCCTCACATATCATCCATTGCATTTCTTTATTCAGAATGGACCACACTGTGGAAATCGTTCTTCCTGTGGCAAAGACTTGTGCCTTTGCTGTTTGACATTCTCTGGGAAAGTCTCAAAGTTCCAGGCCTTTGAACTGCATTCTTCCTACTTGGCATAGGTGGAGAGCCACTCCACCTCTTCTCACTGCTGGAAGTCTTATCCTCATTTCGATCAGAACTGCCTTTTGTTTTGAAGGGAGTTTGTTTTGCAGTCAGGTTTCTAAGGGAAACAAGCTGATGGTGATCCTGACCTCTACAGCATCTTTCTCATACATCATGTGGTCCACAGGGCATGTCCAAGTTCACCCTCAAATCCTGTGACTCAGCGTGAGTGAAATACAGTCCCTTCCTCCTAACTGGAGCTGATGAGGCAGCAGAAGATGGATCTGCAGCATTCTTCAAAATCTTCCCTCGTTTCTCACCTTGATCCTTTCCCTTTCTGTGTCCCTTTACTCCCATATTTTTTTCCTCTTGATTTCTCTCTGGCTGTGATTTGTGCAAATTCTTTTCTTCCCTCTAAAAATTTTCTTCTTTATCATTTCCTTGTATTAATATATCTAATATTCATTTCTTCTCATTATTCCCAGAGATTATTAACTCATTTCCATCTCCTATTTTTCCACTATCCTAAAGTCATCCTTTGCTCATTTCCTTCCCTTTTATATTATATCCCTTCTAGACCTAAAGTAGGGGCTTCCCAGGTGGCGCAATGGTAAAAAATCCACCTGCCAGTGCAGGAGACGAAAGACATGTGGGTTCGATCCCTATGTCAGGAAGATGCCCCGGAGTAGGAAATAGCAGCCTTCTCCAGTGTTCTTGCCTCGGAAATCCCATGGACAGAGTTGCCTGGAGGGCTACAGTTCATGGAGTCGAGTGAGCATACACACACACAGACTTAAAGGAAGTCATAATGATGAGAGTAATAAGTATAGCATGTTGAAGCTGCTATATTTCAGGGCACACTGGGCTACATACTTCACGTTTGGCATCTCAGTTAACCCCTGCAAATGAGAGGGTGGTATCATGCTCTTTTAACTGATGAAAATCAGTGAGGTTCATACAATGATTAGCTGACAGAGTTGCTAGTCCAGCGCCATTTATCTGAGTCACACACACACAAAAAAAGCCATGGCTTGCTTATGAGCTGTAACTCATAGGCTTCCAGTGAATTGAAACAAATATTTATGCCATTTCTGTCTGGGTATTCACTGACCTGTATCCAGTGATGCTGATAAATTCCTTTTACTGCAAACCTATCAATAATTATATATTGAGTATTTAAGAAATCATAAATTTTGGTATTATAGGTAGACATAGTGGAGGGTCAGGAGGAGAAAGAGAAGAAGAAGGGACAACAGAAGCACCTGGAAGAGAAAAAGATAAGAGCTGGCTTGTCTATGCTTTTAAAAACTCCACTCCAGCTAAGCTCTCCAGGAATCCAGAGCATGTTGGAAGGTGAGATGAGGAGTCAGAGCCTTAAATTGGGTGGACAAGGAATGGATGAATTCATCTTGGTCTCACTCACATCCTTCCCATAAAATTGAAGGCTATTTCTTCCTGCCAAGGAGAAAACTACAAATACAAAACTACAAAACCAACTGTAAAGTTGGTTTACCTAAATATAAAAATTCACACTCTTAGTTTTCACCAAATGTACAGCATGCACATGTGATTCAAAATCATATTTCACTGACCTAACCAGTGTGGAAAGGGCACCTTTCTGGGCTCTCTTCCCCTCAGCTATAATATCACCCAGCAAAACACCAAATCCATCATCAAATCATGAAATAGGTAAAAGAAAGAGAGGAAGGGGATTAGGAGCAGGATAAGCATTAATGGAAAAAACTCCTGGGTTTGATTCTAGCCCCATCAGTCCTATCTCTTTATACATATATTTAGATCTTAGTTACATGTTTTGAATAATGGGAATACTAGTGCCATGTAGCCTGTCATATGATTGTAAGAGCTAAATGAACTGGGTTACTTTAAAATGCTTTGTGAAATGTAAAACACTCTGCAAGGAAGGACGTAATAAGCATTCCCAGGTGGCACTGGGTAGAGAATCCACTTGCAATGCAGGAGACACAGATTTGATCCCTGAGTTGGGAAGATCCCCTGGAGTAGGAAATGGCAACCCATTCCAGTATTCTTGCCTAGAAAATCCCATGGTCAGAGGAGCCTGGCGGACTATGGTCCATGAGGTCACAAAGAGTCAGACACAACTGAGAGTGCATGCATACACACAATGCACACACTAACTTCAAAGTATCTGATTTCCCTTGCTGGTTAATTCTAAATAACTTTCCTTCTGCAGTTTCTTTCCAGCATCTTAATAATTGGTACTTCAGTACTACAGTTTTTAAAAAACAGAATCTCTCCTGAACTTGTTTTGTGTTTTGAAAGCTTTTAATTTCTTGGGCCAAGATGTCAAGGATGTCCAGCCCGCCCTGGACACCTTTGGCTCCACATAAAGCCCTTACTCACTGCTGTCTGCAGGTTCCGGATAGAGGTTCTGAGATGGAATGAACCCTCTGCTGCCAGCCTCCAATTCAGTGGCAGCTTTTGCCCAGCTTTGAGCTACCATCTCATGAAGAAACCTGAAAGAAAATCTCAGAACTCCTGCTCTTCCAGTGTCCTGCCTGCTTGCTTACCATTGTCTTGTCCTCACTCACTTAAAAGAAAAAAAAAAACATTGTGCCAGGCGTTAAGCAGCCCTGCAATTTGAAATGGAGTTATATCCCATGTGCACATCTGTGGGCCTCCAGAGATTATAATTGTTGAGTTCATCAGGAACAGATGGGCATGCTTAGCAAGAAAATAGGATTGACTGTGGGAATTAAGCAGAGAGCAGTAAGTGCATGAGTGGGCCAGATGCAGCAGGCCTACAGAGTAAGGACGTACAGCGTTGCGGGTCACATAACCTCACGTGTGCTCATGGGCCATCGGGCCAGCCTCCCTCTGAGAAATGGGCCATTACTACGTTCCTATATGTCATAGAAAACAAATATATACCTGCATGCTATTTCTCCTTCTAAAAAATTAGACAAATTGTAACTTTCTTCTCATGGTTCAGATCAGGTAGAGGATTTTTCGTTGGTTTGTCTGTTTTAACGTGAAGTATAGTTGATTTACGATTTTATGTTAGTTTCAGGTGTACAGCATAGTGATTCAATATTTTTTTAGCTTATATTCCATTTAAAATTACTTTAAAATATTGGCTAGATTCCCTGTGCTATACAATATGTCCTTGTAGCTTATGTGTTTCATACATAGTAGTTTGTACCTATTAATCTCCAACCCCTATTTTGTTCTTCCCCCTCCCTTCTCCCCACTGATAACCACTAGTTTTTTCTCTGTATCTGTATATCTATATCTATTTTGTATAGTAACATAGGCAGTTTTGGCTCAGAAAGTTAAACGCTGAAAGAAAAGCTAGAATTATAAGGCCTCTAGAAATATTCGATGTACTAATATCCATTTTCTTTCAAGATGTAAAGGTAATAGTTCACAGAAGAACCAAAAAGAAGCATGCATTCTGTCATTCTCTGTAGGCTTCTCCCTGATCAGCGAATATTTCAAATGGCTGTGACTCCACTTGACTTTTGAAGGCGATGATAATGAAAATTCGAGTTCATGCACTTTCTTTGAGGTATTAGGTGATTGCATCGAGCAAAGTACCAGGATTTGACCAATACATCCTTCTGCAGGTTTGAGTTGTTAACACAATGAGAATACAAGAAAAGAAGCAAAAGTTTTAGTTGGGTAGAAGATCTTGTGGCATTTTTAATCTTTAAAAATCAGTTGCTTTTTATTTGTTTGGAAAAGAAAAGTAGCTCAAACTCTCTAATACATCATTGTAAATAATTATTCTTCTGGCCTTTTTATTAGTGGGTTTTGGTTTATAGTTTTATGGCAAGAGTAACATTTATAGGTTGGCACAACCTTAAAAAAATCACCTTGTTTAAAATTGTCCTACCATTTAAATATCATCATTTTGGCAATGAACACCTTCTAAACTTATCATTCTCAATTGTGGGCATTAAGCCCATAAATAGGGATGCTAGAGGGGGAGAAAGGGGAGTTACTTCCAGGAGAAGAGAAGCCTTGGAGACGTGAATGGAAAATGTTGCCTCTGTTTAGCATGAATGAGCCTGGGATTTAAATAACATTCTTCAGGCCAGATAAATAGTTTTTCTTTGGCTTAGTAATCATGTATTGCATTCAAATATTTAAGTGAAACATTTTCTGGTTTTCCTCACTTCGTCTTTGATCTTTATGTGCCCTGTTGTATTTTAACTCATCAACTTCACCAAATAAAAAATCTAATTTATTTCTTTTAGTGCATATCACAGGGGCATATTTGCTGTAAGGGATTGGAAATACATATAATTGAGGTTTTTTACTTTATACATGCATGTTCCTCAATGTTGAAATACACCGGAATGATAAAGTAGTTGGTGCTTAGTGGCTGCATCGTGAGAGATGATGATGATCTCATTTATTCTTTTCTTTCCTCTACTTTCAAACTGTTCTACAATGGCTGTGCATTACTGTGCATGTGACTATAAATGACTATTTAAATGTAAGTCTTTTAAAGAGAATTATTCCAAAATTTATTTGAATTCTTTGTCAGTAAACTTAAACATTTTGCCATTGTGAGACAGTTGTTATTTAGGGGGTTAGGGGCTTTGTTTGGTTTTGTCTTATTTTTAAATTTTTATTGGAGTGTAGTTGATTTACAATGTTGTGTTAGTTTCATTGGGCTACACTGGTGGCTTCAATGGTAGAGAATCTGCCAGCTATGCAGGAGACCCAGGCTCAATCCCTGGGTCGAGATGTGTACAGCAAAGTGAATCAGTTATATAAATGCATATATATATATTTGTTTAAGATTCTTTTCCATATAGGCCATTACAGAATACTGAGTAGAGTCCCCTGTGCTATATAGGAGGTCCTGATTAGTTACCTGTTTTATATATAGTAATGTGAAAGTGAAAGTTGCTCAGTCATGCCTGACTCTTTGCAACCCCATGGACTGTATAGTCCATGGAATTCTCCAGGCCAAAATTCTGGAGTAGGTAGCCATTCCCTTCTCCAGGGGATCTTCCCAACCAAGGGATCAAACCCAGGTTTCCTGCACTGCAGGTGGATTCTTCACCAGCTGAGCCACCAGGGAAGCTATATAGTAATATGTATATGTCAATCTCAATCTCCCAATTTATCCCTCCTTCCCATCATTACCCCCTGGCAGCCATAAGTTTGTTTTCTACATCTATAACTCTGTTTCTGTTTCTGTAGATAAGTTCATTTGTACCCTTTTTCAGATTTCACATCTGAGTGATATTATATGATATTCATCTTTCTCAAGACATTGGTTTTTTTTGATGCATATCTCAATAGTCCCAATGTCCAGTGGCAACCAGGCTTTCTGAAGAATTCACTCCATGGGACTTCGATAAAGACAGCTTTCCAGAAAGCTCTCATGCATGCATACATCCATGACAAGTCATAGCTGAAAATCAGATAAGCAGAAAGAAATTGCAAGTCTATTTTGTGTGTTTCCCCTTGTGCAACCTTCAGGCAAGGTAAATCAGTACAGCCCTCATCACTCAATAAAATGCTAAGCTGTTTTATGGGCAGGATTAATCTGCACCAGAGAAGATGGGAATTCTTGTTGGCCATTCAAACAAAGGGAGACAAAAAAGAATTTGCCCTAGAATCATGCTATGAATAAGGAGACAACCTCCTGCTGCCTTAATTACATGTTATGTGAACTATTTTCACTCTTTATAGAGGTGATCTTTTCAAGGTCTAATGATATATCAAACCTAGAGAAATAAATAAGTCTCTTATTTGTCTAGGTACCTGAAAAGTACCTAGTGATAATCTTTGCTGTGTCTATAGGGCTGATTAATCAAGTGTGATAAGACTATCATCCCTTCTGTTTCCTAAAACTCAAAATGGATCAGGACGAAAGATTCAGGGCAAACCACTGATTTTCTTCATAACCTTTAACTTTGCATAGACTCTCTGTAAGCCTTTTAGACAATTGTCTAAAGTATTTGCATTTCCTAGAAATTGATTCCAAAAAGAATTAACCAGGTCGTCTATAAAACCCAGCACAGATGAATACTCGTGTTGATGCAGTGGACAGGCAGTTATTGAAAAGGCTTATTTATAATACTGTCTTTTTCTATCAGTAGTATCTTGACAAGCCCCCAGTTAAGCACTGCATGTTAGTCTTTACAAAAGGAGGAGATAAGGCAGTCAGTACTAGGGGTCTGTGACTCTAAAGTCCGTTTCTTTTCTCCAAATGTCTTAGAAAGACCTAAGATTTCAGCTCTGAAGCCAGTGTGCCTCCCACCCCACTTTGTCCTGCCCATACTCCCTATGCTGGCCCTTACCCGGAGTACATCATCTTGTTCTTTTTCCTTTTTGCTTCAGCAAAGCTTCTTTTTGCCCTTTCAGCTGAGTTGATTTACCACATGAGAAGATAAAGAAGCCACTCACTTTTCCACCTAGGTGATAGACAGGCTCAAGAAAGGCCCAGGTAGACTTAAGGAGGAGCAGGTGTTTGTGGCCATTTGATCCTGGGACTTGGGAAGGCTCCTCCTCTGCTTGAGATGCAGTGGACTCTGGAGGCCCACACGTGGAATGTGGCCACTGTTAGTGCTTATGTGGCCACATAGTTTGTGCTTATCAGGCTGGGCCAAACCACAGGCTGAGGGGACTCAAGCTGATCTGTGTGCTGCTGCTGCCAGAATGTAATGACTGTTCTTTCAAATATCTTCTGCAGTCCCTGGGGCTGGGTTGAAATGCCAGCTGTGAGGTAATCCTCACCAAAAAGGGATCTGGGCTGCTTTGGATTCCCAGGCTATGAAAGGGATGCTGTGTTGTGCTGCTGAAGCTCTGATGAAAAGCCTACAGACCCTTGGAGGCCAAGTCACAGCCTGTAGCTTCACCGTGGCCCTGGGGACTGTTCTGCTGATCTTCCAGGGGAAAGCGAGGCTGGCCCAGGGAAACACTAACTTCCTCCTGTGAGATCAAAGGAGAGGCCCTGTCAGGGAAACACATCCCAGGAGCTTCAAGGGGGACATGCCTGGAGGTCTAGGAAGGGGGAGGATTTCCAAATCATGTGCTTAGGATCTCAGAATTTAAGCTCATGTCACTTATTTAAAATGTCATTTTCTTGAAATTGATTGGAAGTTATGTTTCTCAGTAGCATATCATGTTAAATTTCAGAGCACTTGCGGTTATCTTTAGTGTGTCCTTGGCCAAATTCAGAGACACCTCGATCACTTGCTAGAAAGAGCTAACAAAGGGAGCTGGACTACAGAGTTGTGATTAAACACTGCCACTAGCTTATCAACCCTTTAAGGCTAAGGAAAACAGTGTCCTCATGTTACCTTTCACACCTTGTAATATGGCCCTGGTAGCATTTCTAAAAATGGCCATCTGTAACTGTCAGGTTCACTGTGTGTGTACCTGTGTATGGTTCTAACTTGAGCCATGGTTTCCAGTGATACCCTTAGAATCACTATAAGTTTTGCTTCTGAGAGCATACAGCAACCTTGATATCTTGCATTTTCAGGGCATAAGCATACTCAATATATATGTGTGATTTTTCAGAAAGTTTCCTCTCTTTTTGAAGCAAGACACGCTTTATGGATTTGCACTTGCTCATGATTGGACTTTGTTGGTAAAAGCCATCCTGATTCACAGTCTGGGTAGCATTTCAGGATATCATTGAAAATGCTCTGCCTATGAACTGTGAGCAGACCGTGGGCTACAATGAGGCTCTGCCTTTTGTGTTTCCCAGGTAGTCTGTGATTAGATTTATTTTAGCACTTATGATATGGCAGCTCAATTGGCACTAGATAGCATGCTGACCACAGGCCCTATTGTCTCCCATTCAGGCCATCCAAGACCACTGTGAAAATTATCTTCTTTGCCAGCCACTTTGATCTTGTCACTCTGGCACTGAAAGCTTCTCGCTGTTTCCTGAAGCCCTTCACATTAGCCTCAGCCTCCTCTCGCTGGCTGCTGCAGCTTGGCCCTCCCTGAACCACAGATTTTCCCCTGATCTCCTGTCACCTCCTTTGCTGCAGCCAAACAAAGCTATTCTCAGATTCTTTTGACACAATCTGACATTTTTGATACCTTGTTTTCACTAGCACAGCTTACCAAAATAGAACAAGGATACATAAACCAGTCTATAAGGCATGTGTTAGTTCCATTGGCTTCCTAACCTTTAGAAGTTAGGGAAGGATACGTGGGAATGAGACCTGTATGTTGATTCATGCTTTGCATATTTTACATGGTTATCAGGCATGCAATGTCAAAGTCACTCTAGGAGAAATTTCAGGAAGAAGAAGGAACCCTTCTGTATTATTGTAACCACAGTTTAATGATGTTTTAAAGCCAATTAAAGACATGATTAAAGAAACAGAATTTATAGCAGCAGGAAGTGTCACAAATGAGGAGACAACCAAAAGAAATAGAAGATAAAGCAATTCAGTGACCAATGAATAAATTTTGCAAGTGATCAGCATGGAACGAAGTATAAGGTACAGATCACTTTTTAACCCACATCCATTTATAAATTCATTCATTCATCTGTTTGACAAAATATATCAAGAGCCTGATATGTGTCAGGTGGAATCCAAAAAATAATACAGTCTCTGCCTTACAAAACTAATGACACAAGTTACCATTATAGGAAAGAGGGACATATAAAATACAGTGGGGACAGAAACTATAGTGGGTTCCCCATGTAAATCTTTAAAGTATACTCATTTTAAATGTTATTTTAAGTTTCATGGTTTGTACTAGGAAATTTTATGAACAAGTTTTGATAATACTAATCTTTTTGCAGTTGTACCTATTTACTATCTTTCACTCCATTTCTTAGACCGTTGAATATCTATTGTGTATAGAGTACACCTAGGATTTGTGTATCAGCCTGAAACCATGGCTACCAACTCAGCAGCATGGATCCTGAAATCAACACCAGAAGTAAAGCTTGATTTTATTTCAGGCATGCATGAACTGGCTGATTGCCATCATCCTGGGGAAGGATTCCTGTCCCCTGGAATCTCTTGCTATAATCAAGTATCTGATAGAAACCATCACTTCTTGTAGAAGAAAGATGATCTGGTCCTGCTATTATGATGACTCGCCAGCAGTGGGATGGGAGATTGTATCCAGTGGTGTTGGTGATTGCTGAGCAACAGAGCCTGGGTGTCATTGAGGTATTCCCAGAACTGACGGTGAAACCTGGGGCAATTCCCTTAACCATTTGTTTGAATTTCCTCTACCAAACGGGGAATATTCCCACAAACATGTACGTGTTTGCTAATAAGATGCATGTGATACAGCTTCCTAGAAACTATAGAGTCTATTGTTAAACATTTCATATGCAGCAAGTCCTTTGCTAGTGACCTTGGGGACTTAACACCTGTGCTGCTGTTACTTCATTTGTTTGGGATTTCTCAGTGCCTTCTCCCCCATGTGGAATAAGACCAGGAAGTAGGAGATAAACTGTTTGCTGAAACAGTTGAGAAAGATGAATATTTGCCAAATTTAGTTCATGGAGAAGTTCTTTTGGTCAAATAAGTGTTTGAAATGCTGGTTAGTTGAACTTAGAATTTTTTCTTCCTACTCCCTACCCCATTGCTTTTTAAATGTAGGTTTTACTTCTTAGGACCATTAATATACTGACATGTATTGTGAATCTCTGAAGAAGAGAATATAGTGGGCATCCTTTGCTAAAACTCATTTTTAATTGAAGTATAGTTGATTTACAATATCATGTTAGTTTCAGGTGTACAGCACAGTGATCCAGTTATATATACATACATATACTTCGCCAGTATCTTTTCCCTTGTAGCTTAACTTATTACAAAGTATTGAGTATAATTCTCCATGTTACAGTAGGTCCATGTTGGTTATCTGTTTTATATAGAGTAGTGGCTCAGTTGGTAAAGAATCTGCCTGCAATGCAGGAGACCCAAGTTTGATCCCTGGGTTGGGAAGATCCCCTGGAGAAGGAAATGGCAACCTACTCCAGTACTCTTGCCTGGAGAATTCCATGGACAGAGGAGCCTGGCAGGCTACAGTCAATGGGATCACAAAGAGTCGGATATGACTGTGTGACTGACTTTCACTTTTCACTTTTCATGTATCTGTTAATTCCAAACTTCTAATTAATGCCTCCCTCTCTTTCTCCTTTGATAAACAAAAATTTGTTTTCTATGTCTGTGGGTCTATTTCTATTTTGTCAGTAATTTCATTTATATCACTTTTTTAGATTCCATGTCTATCTGTCTTATGAAATTTATTATCTCTACCTTATGATATTTGTCTTTCTCTATCTGATTTACCTCACTTAGTATGATAATCTCTAGGCTCATCCATGGAGCGGCAAATGGCATTATGTCATACTTTTTTATGGCAGAATAGTAATTTTGCAATTTGTATGGAAACACAAAAGATGCTGAATAGCCAAGGAAATCTTGAGAAAGAAAAACCGAGCTGGAGATTCAGGCTCCCTGGCTTCAGACTATACTATGAAGCTATAGTAGTCAAAACAGTATGGTACTGGCAGAAAAACAGATATATAGATCAGTGAAACAGGATCAAAAACCTAGAAATAAATTCACACACCCATGGCTAATTAATCTATGACAAAGGAGACAAGAATATACAATGGAGAAAAGACATTCTCTTTAATAAGTGGCACTGAAAAAGCTAAATCCATTTTCTAAAGAAAATTGCAAGGAACTAGCTTTCTGCAGAACTCTAGGAAGTGGTGCAGTCATGGACCAATGTATTTTCTTCTAACACATTCTATAATGTGCCCTCTTTCCACTATGAAGTAAAGGTAGCTGTCACATATCCAGTTGTAGGTGGTCTTCCCAGTGACAAATCCTTTCATTTTATTCACACTCAACTTCATAACAATCCTGTGAAAGATATTAACTTGCCTTAGGAAAAAACTGATGAAACAACCTCAAAAGGCCAATTTGAGATTTTTTTTGTTTTATTTAAATGAAAAATTGTAATCATTTTAGCTACTCATGGTCTAGGGATCAAATGGTAAATATCAAAGTGAGAATGAAGTTCAATATGTGGTTTCTCTCTCACTCATTGTTCTCTCTTTCTAAGTTTTTCTTTTATTCTTTCTTTCTGATTCTCTTTCTTCATACTCTTTCATTCTCTTTTTCTCAGTATCACAAAATGTACATGGATTATCTAAGTCTTGCTCATGGGATTTAAGAAAGGCAGTGCAGAGTTTATCTAATGTATTTCTCAGCAGACCCAGTCATCTCTGCTTTGCATTGTCGCCTGCTTGTCCTCTTAGTCACTCATGAAAGAAATAGTCCTGAGTCACATCAAATCTGCCTGGGCCTGGAGACAAATATATTGTGCATTTCAGAGGCACCCGAAGCTTCCTTTCCCTCCCATAGCCCAACCCGGGAGAGAATGCACCTGTTTTCCTTTGCCTGTGGTAACTGTCACATGTACCCACGGGCACCTTCAGCATTATGGATGTCATTGAAATTGCCTGTAATGCTGATTCTGTCATCCCACACTGGTGAACAATTGAGCTTGGAAAAAAGATGGTCGATGGAAGGTAGCACACAGAAGTGCTGTAAATGAGGCATTGTGTTTCAGCACAGCAAGAGGTTTCTGAGGGTGATTCAGTCGACCTCAGAGATAGGAACAGGATTTTGGCTCCTCTTGTTTCTTATCTTTTTATTATTAACGTATTTTATTGAAGTATAGCTGATTTACAATGTTATGCTAGTTTCTGGTGTACAGCAAAGTGATTCATATATATATATATATATATCATTCATATTCTTTTCATTATGGTTTATCACAAGGTATTAAATACAGTTCCTTGTGCTATACAGTAGAACCTTGTTGTTTATCCATCCTATATGTAACAGTTTACATCCACTAATCCCAAATTCCTAGTCCCTGCCTCTGCCACCCCATCCACCTTGGCAACCACAGATCTGTTATCTATGTCTACGAGTCTGTTTCTGTTTTTTCGATAAGTGCATTTGTGCCTAATTTTAGTTCCACATACAAGTGATATGATATGTTATTTTTCTTTCTCTTTCTGACTTGCTTCACTTAGTATGATCATCTCTAGGTCCATCCACATTGCTACAAATGGCATTACTTCATTCTTTTTATGGCTGAATAGTATTCCATTGTATATATGTACCATATATTCTTTATCCATTCCTCTGTTAACAGACATTTAGGTTGTTTCCACTTTGTTTTGTGGAAATTTTTTCTTCCATATTTAACCAAATTTCTTGATTTGTAAAATGAAGAGATTTGTCTAAAACATTGTCAGAACCCTTCTGTCTTTTTATCTGATTCCATAAACTATGCATAAGTCTGTATCTTCATTGAAATAATACTTATTTCAGAACTTACAGTAATTAATCCAATAATATAGTACAGTCTTCCTGAAAGCTTAAATTTTGCAAAAAAAAAAAGAAACTAATTTTAAAAATGGGAGGATGTGAGCTCATAGACCCAAGCATAAGGAAAATTGCAGAATATTTTTCAGCAGGTAGGTCTAGCTCAACCTACAGGCAGTTAAATCAAATGTGAAACAAAATGTTTTCTGAATATTGAATAGAGATAAATTGACTTGGGGAGGAGGAGGAAGGTGTTTTCATCTTGGGACCTATGTTTGATCTTGAGGAACATGCCGCCTGGGTCTCTCTCTCACTACAGCTTCCATCCAGGGTTTATGTATCTCTGAATTGCACTCTTAATTGACTCTTCTCCAGATGAATGATGTGTAGTGACAGCACTTCAGAAAAATCAATGTGGCACTTTTATCTCAATGACAAATTGGACAGTAGGTCATTACAGTTCATCAGACATCAATACATCTCATTCTGGCATGCTTTTATTTTCTCTTTCATTTTGGCTAAGACTTTGTCATTCAGGAAGCCAGAAAAAAATAAATAAATAAAATAATCCAGACTTGTAGTCAGCTTTCTTCTTTCAGACTCTCCTCCCAGTGTTACATATCCAGAGGACTTGCTGGTTGGTGCTGTCTGGATGCTCTTGTAGCTGGCAGAGCTGCCAGGCTACAGAGAAGCTTCTAGAAGGCAGAAAGGCTACACCTCAGCATGAGTGATATTTGCTGTTGCCCATTCCCAGGAGACTGATTCAGGCTAAGGGAATGTGTTTGTCTTGCTTCAAAGAGATGGTCTTTCCTAATACAGTCTTGCTTTACTACTCCAGCAGGGCTGCTCCTTTTTTTTTTTTTTAATCCATATAATCCTGTTTTCCTGAGTAGAATTATTAATAACTTCTAAGAATTCCCTTACTAACCCCACAGAGAGTCTATAAGTAAGATCTGTACTGAATGACACTGTTTAAAAGAAGGAAAACTGAGATACAGGGAGAGAAAAAAAAGCGTCAGTCTCAGCCTTTCTAATACCAAGCTTAAAACTTTGTTGGCCATGCCTGCCTGTCCTTCTGGTCCAGGAAGTACACAGCGAGATGCATTTCTTCAGGAATTCACCAGGTCGTGGAATTTAGTGGTCAAGAAAAAGGGAGTGAATTTGCCTGGGTTCAAACCTTGCCCCTTTATTGGCTGTGTGACCTGAGAAACTACATCCAGCCTCTCTGTGCCTCACTTTCTTTATCTATAAACTACGGATATGAACACTGGTTTCACAAAGCACGTGTGAGGATAGATGAGATGAGGAATGCCAAAAGCTTTGCAAAATACTTGGACACAGAAAGTGCCACCTAAGAGTTTGCTGCACTCATGGCCCCCTGGGGAGCCAGGAAAGCCTGTCACTAAAACTCCCTGTTAGATCCTGAAGACCTACTTAAATCCAGGTTAGCTCTTCCTTCAGGGTCTCCTTCCCTGAGACTTTGCTGAACTATATTTTTCTCCTTACTTTTCCCTTCCTAACAGGGGTTTCTCAGTTAGTTTGATGTAAGTCATATTTTCTAATTTCCCTGTGCTTTGCATGTTAAGTCACTTCAGTCATATCCAACTCTTTGCAACCCCGTGGACCATAGCCCATCAGGCTTCTCTGTCCATGGGATTCTCCAGGCAAGAATACCAGATTGGGTTGCCGTGCCCTCCTCAAGAGGATCTTCCCAAACCCAGGGATTTAACCCAAGTATCTCATGTCTCCTGCACTGGCAGGCGGGTTCTTTACCACTAGCACCACCTGGGAAGCCCCAGAACTGCCCAGATCTTCAAGATAGAACACAGCCCCACCAGGATCATCATGGGCCAGAGCTGCCCCCGTCCCTGGAACCACCCAGAATCTTGCAAAGGCATGTAGAAGCCTCCCACAGTCTGTTGGCGGCACTGAATTTGGCTCCTTCTGCCTTAACCTTCCCCCACCTCTTCTCAGTTGATGCCTCCCCTGAACACACAAGCACAAGCTCCACCCTCAGCCCAAGCCCGCTACTCCACCCACTGGCCCCCACAAGCTCATACAGATCTCTAAGCTCAGATCTTTAAATCATAACTAGACTCTCCCTCTCCAGACTCAGGGAACTATGATTCAGTCAGAAAATGAGCTCCTCTGTTACTGTGCCCCTTCCCTGTTCAAAGTCAACAGACACTTGGGGCATTAACAGACATGGCTTTCTTTTTCAGAGCCTGTTCCTACATACCTGAAATGGTGATAATAAGGCCTGCCTCACACAGAGGTTTTGAACATTTATTGAACTAATAGTACCTCTCATGTCTGCCACGTGGTCTCTGTCAGCTCTGGTGGCCACAACAGACACCACAGACCGGGTGGCTTAGGCAGCAGACATCTATTCTCTCACATGTCTCAGGAGGACAAGTTCAAGATCCAGATGCCAGCAGAGCTGGTCTCAGATGAGATCTCCTTCTGGTTCACAGATGGCTACCTGCTCACCATGTCCTCACATGCCCTTTTCTCTGTGCATGCCTAGAAGGAGATCCCTGCTGTCTCTTCCTCTTCCCATAAGGACACCAGTCTGATCAGATTAGGGGTCCAACCTTATGACCTCATCTAACCTTAATTACCTCTTTTACTGTACTATCTCCAAATATGGTCACCTTAGAGGTTAGGGCTTCAACGTAAGAACTGGGAGGGAGGTGGGGAACATTTCAGTCTATCGCACACATCACAGTAAATGATATTCATGGGACTTCCCTAGCGGTCCAGTGGTTAAGACTCTGTGCTTTCAAGGCAGGAGGCGCAGTTTCCATCCTTGACCAGGAAACTAAGATCCCACATGCCATGCAACATGGCCAAAAAATAATAATAATACTCTTACCTTTCCTGTGCTCCTCCCACCCCCTGGCAGCACCTTAATCTACAATTATTAATTCAAATGTGTGTGTCCCTCTTGTCCTGACTACGATGTAACCCATTGCCTGAGAGTCACAGTCCTGCATCATAGGTGTAGCCAGGCTCCCAGTGGCCAGGGCCATCTGTGCCCCTGAGAGCATCTCATTTCCTAGGGATGCCTGCTCCCCTGTATCAGTTATCCCCTTGGCCCCCTGCTACTCAGCACACCTGCCTGACCAGAGCTCGGGGCCAAGCTGAGTAGCAGCACCCCTGTGGTAGATCTGCCTTCCAACAAGTGTCACCTTAAATAAAGGAGGCTGCTGGGCATGGATGGATCCCACAGTTGCAGGAGTGTATCTTAGGTCCCCCCTGGGAAGCAAGTGGTAAGGTCCTTCATCACATTCACAGAAAAGGGTTCAGTCAACACTTTCTACAGCTAACTTTTCTTATATTTCCAGAGATCAGGTATCCTCCTGGGACCTAATATTCCTTTGGAGGGACAATAGCAAACAGATGGGTCTACAGTTCTTTCCTAGCTCAGCCTGCATTTGACCTCAATTTTCTACTCTTTCCTGGCCATGATGAGAAAGGTAGTTGAAGGCATTGAGATGTGTATGTACACATTTAAAGGATTGGGAGAGTTGATTGGAAAGTTAAATGCATGTACAAAAGCCTGTAGTATAGAGATTATATAATGACATAAGATGGCTGTAATAAGCATTTGCTTCACTGGGGCTTCTCTGGTGGCTCATAGAGTAAAGAATCTGCCTGCAATGCAGGAGACCCGGATTTGATCCCTGGGTTGGGAAGATCCCCTCAAGAAGGCAATGGCAACCCGCTCCAGTATTCTTGCCTGGAGAATTCCATGGACAGAGGAGCCTGGTGAGCTACAGTCCATGGGGTCACAAAGAGTCTGACACAACTGAGTGACTAACACTTTCACTTTCATTGAAGAACCATGTATGGAAAAAAATCTCACTGAAGTCCTGGTACCATGAGCTCAGACATATATTGACCTGCCAAATCAGAATGCCATCATCCTGTGAATGTGTTGTTCACAGTGAAGCTTGAAGTACAGAGAAAGCTAGAGGTGTTTTGCCCTACCAGTCATCTTCTGGTTCTCATAAATGAAGAGCTCTGTGACTGGTCTGGGACCTACTCCCCTCCCACCCTGGGCCCCACCCTGCTCACAGCTCATTCACAGACCTCACTTCCTAGACACAGCATCAGGGGCCTCCCCTAAAGACATCTACCTGCCTCTGAGCTCATAAGGCAGCCAGGCCATGGACAAGGCCACACCCTGTTTTGATCAGGTGGGCAAGACCTCCAGGGTTTTCAGATAATCCATTTTCGAATTCCCAACCCGAGAAGAACAATTCTACAGCAGTTCTACAGCACAATAAATAGGAAGATACCTCATTGATCTTCAAGACAGACAGCAAAACAAGTGGCCAAAACGTCTGCTTTCTCTGCTTTGTATTTCAGAAGCAGTTATGTATTTCTTTAAACAATTTCATTGACACTATAGCCAGCTGGATGTATATGCTGTTCATTTGGGATTCACACAGCAGGGGCATTGACTGAGGTTTCTTCTTTTCTTTCTTTACATTCTCTTATGTCATCAAACTGAAGGCAAACTAGCAAAGGCATAACCCATGATGATTTAAGTGGGCTTATGATTGTCTTGTGATGTCCCTCCAGACCATAAAAGGAGGCAAACAGCAGGAAGAGCTACCTGTTCTGACTTAATAGGTTAGAAGAAGTGAAGTGAAGTGAAGTCGCTCAGTCGTGTCCAACTCTTTGTGACCCTGTGGACTGTAGCCTACAAGGCTCCTCTGTCCATGGAATTTTCCAGGCAAGAGTACTGGAATGGGTTGCCATTTCCTTCTCCAGTAATAGGTTAGATGGTCATACTAAATCTAGCAGAAAGGATATATAGTAAAGGATCTATAGTTTCTAGTAGAAAGGACCCATATGTTCTTAAAATTCAAGCAGCTTTATTTACTTTACGGTATTTGCATTGTTCAGGATAATGTCAGCCAGCTCTTTCAGTGATAGTGTGGTTAAAATCTATAATCATAGTGTCCCATAAACACTAATCTCTGTTTGATTTAAAGACAGTGGCTTTCCCATCCTCTGCCCCAGTTAATCTACTTTAGCTTGTGGATCAGATCTGAGTTGTCTCCAAGAAAACAAGGCAATGGGGCCCTTCTGTTTCCTTTACTTTGAATCTTGAAGTGACTCCTTGACTCCCCACTCACTTCAGTTATTAAGATATTCCCAGAAATTCTCTGGCACACATTCTGATTATAGCCACTTTCCGCTCTCCACTACTTGGTGCTGGGTGGGAAATAAAAACCAGGTGCTGGATACCAAGGGAGTGTCAGTGGTGAAGGGCAGAGGGGTGGCGGTGGAACACAGACCTTATCTGTGCCATCTCCCAGACATTACTCTTTGATATGCACACCAGGGCTCACTTCACTGTGGAACAGAAAAATGGCAATATATGGGGGGGGGGTTTTGGCCACACAACACAACATATGGGATCTTAGTTCCCTGACCAGGAATCAAACCTACATCCCCTGCATTGGAGGCATGGAGTCTTACACTGAATCACCAGGAAAATCCCAAAAGGGGCACACTTGAAACTACTCTATTAAAGGTTAAGAACAGAATCTTTACATCAAAAAATTAGAATACAGATTTATAAAACTGCACTTTGAACATTAAGAAAGTAATAGAAGAGAAATATTAACGGAAGTATTTCTGGATAGAAATCTAATCTGCTAAATTATAATGTCATTCAAAAATTATGACAACCACCAACACAAATAATAATTGCCCTTTTATAGCCAAAAAACAATACATATAACTTAATTCTGATTGTGGGATTCCTAAACAGTGTCTTATAACTTGTATTTGAGTTTCTAAAACCAAGATAGAAAATTGACACAGATGTAGCTAAGATGAGTACCAGGAGTCACAGGAGAGAAACTTTTTGCTACCTTCCAGGGACTGTGCATTTGTTTAACCAGGATCTGTTTTGACACACGTAAAGGTGGGTGTACAGTGATGATGACTTACCGAGCATGAAACGTGAGCATATTGAAGAATTCTTATTTTCCAGAAACTCCATGAGTAGTTCTCTAAATAATTTTTGCAACTAGAAAAATTACCAACACAGAAGAAAAAGTTCAGACTGAGATCCAGATCCTGCTTTTCAATATCAATCTAGGAAAGTAATTTTATAGTTATATTTAAGTAAATTATATAACCTTAGTAATCAGGTATTCCTATTATCTATCCCCACATGTACCATAACCTGCAAGACAAAAATAATGTCCATAAATAATCAATAGGAGTGAAACTTGTATTATGAGTGCTAATACCATTGCTGATAAATGAGACGTAGAAATGTTTTTTATTAAGTTGTGCCTTTGAGGAGCCTTGGAAATTTGCATTGTTTGCATCATTACCTAACATAGGTACCCAGAGTAGCAATCAAACAGAAAAAAATAAATAATAATAATGAAAAAGATAAAAAGGACATGCATGAAGAAATAAACCCAAGGTTGTCATTTCCCCACAGTTATAAAATGGCAAAGAAACAGACTAGAACTCTGGTGTCAAAAAATAATAATTTAAAATAATAATGAGGAGGAAGAGAAGTTAATATCCGAAAGAATTGTTTGGCCAGGTACTCAGAAGTTTGGGAATGAAATATCACAAACCAGTGGTGGAAGGTTTATCACAGATATTTGTCAAAGTCATATCATTGCCATTATACATAACCTGATAGACTCAAAGCTTTATTCAGCAGTTTATAAACCTCAAAGCACTGTGTCCTATATCATGTTATCTAATTTTTGAGAAACCTTGATGAAGGAAGCAGATAAGGTGATCAGCCCTCCAGAAACTGAGAATTGGAATCAGTAACATAATGATATTCAGCTGGGAATATAAAAACCAACAGCCTTATAGAATAACAGAACCAGAAAAGGCCTCCAGGCACCATGTGGTCATGCCTGGTGCCTTTAAGGAGGATGGTAGCTAATGTTCCCAAGAAAGTTGACAAGCAGATGATGACAAATTCCCCTAGCCTTGCTCCAGGAAGGCCACTTACATGATGCTCAAGGCAGAGCCTGGCTTTTGCTTACTTCCTGTGCATTCTATGTGTCCAGCAAGGGGACTGTTATGCCTCTGTTCCAACTCCCTTCCCTCTCAGCCTCAAGTCAGTATCATCAAGAGAATATATTCTATGATCACTCAAAAGATTCCTTGTGAAATAGCTTACTTAGAGTTGAAGTCATCTTCAAGAAACAGCTCAAAAAACAGTTATAACTTTACGATGCTGATAAAATGAATTATTTTTCTCATAAGTAAGTGGCTTACGGAAGGTGTTTCAAATAGGAAAGACAGAAAAAGTAGACAGCTCCCAAACACATTTTTTAAGTAAAATGACAAACTTGGGAAAAAATAGTTTTCCAAAAGGAATTGAAAACTGGCAAGCAAAGAGAATGTCAAATGATACTAAAAGAGCGCAAATGCAGTGAGGGAAACTATAACTGTGTGACTGTAGGTGGAACCAGATCAGACGCTGACCTTTCACAAACATCTAAAGAAAACAACTTCCAAATAATAAATGCTGAGGGTAGCCGGAGGGGCCACCATGTGCCTGGGCCGGTGCCTGGAGGCATGTGCGTGGCCGTCTGCTTCCCAGACACAGAAGGCCAGGCAGGGGGTGGCGCCCCAGCCCACGATGGCAATACCTTGTTTCACTCCAGTTTCTCATGCCATGTTTGCTATATATCTTTGGTCTTTAAAACATTTTTAGTGTATTTTATTGAAGTATAGTAGTAGATTTCCAATGTTGTATTAATTTCTGCTATACAGCAAAGTGATTCAGTTTTATACACACACACATACATTCTTCTTTTATATTTCTTTCCATTATGGTTTATCCCAAGATATCGAATATAGTTCCCTGTGCTATACAGTAGGACCTTGTTTTTTATCCGTTTTATGTATAACAGTTTGCATCTGCTACTCCATCCCTCCCCCACCCTCGTCCCCCTTGGCAACCACAAGTCTATAAACATTTGTATTATCTCCTGAGAGTAAGATTGAAAAACCTTATAATTTCATCACCATGCTGAGGATAAGATGTGCTAGAAATAGGCAGCAAACATGTCTATCATCTTCCATTTAGGCCGCAAGAATACACAAGGTGGACTCAGCGTCTTTAGCTAGGGCATTTCCAATGTGGAAACATAGACTAAACATTCTTCCTTGGGTTACTTAACATGAAAAATCGTCAAATCTTAGTATTCAGTTTTAGTGCAGTGGCATCCATTTATTGCTGGCACGTAATCACAATTACATGAAAATAAATAAATAAAACCTCTAGCGTTTGTGGACAAACAGAAGATAATTAATGAACGCATTGTCTCTTTATCCCCCCGAAAGAAAAAAAGGATAATCTAAGAAAACAAAATTAGTATGTCCTTAGTTAGGATAATGTTTGTGTTTCTTTTTTTATTATTAAAATAGTTGATTTAGTTGTGTTAGTTTCTGGTGTACAGAAAAGTGATTCAGAATACATATATATACTTTCTTCATATTCTTTTCTATTATGGTTTATTACAGGATATTGAATGTAGTTCCATGTGCTATACAGTAGGACCTTGTTGTTTATCTTTTCTATTTTGTATGTGCTAATTCCAAACTCCTAATTTATCCCTCCTCCATCCCTTTCCCTTTTAGTAACCATAAATTTGTTTTCTTTGTCTGTGAGCCTGTTTCTGTTTCCTTTCAGTTCAGTTCAGTCGCTCAGTCGTGTCCGACTCTTTGCGACCCCATGAATTGCAGCACGCCAGGCCTCTCTGTCCATCACCAACTCCCAGAGTCTACCCAAACCCATGTCCATCGAGTCAGTGATGCCATCCAACCATCTCATCCTCTGTCGTCCCCTTCTCATCCTGCCCCCAATCCTTCCCAGCATTAAGGTCTTTTCCAAAGAGTCAACTCCTCGCATGAGGTGGCCAAAGTATTGGAGTTTCAGCTTCAACATCAGTCCTTCCAACGAACATCCAGGATTGATCTCCTTTAGGGTGGATTGATTGGATCTCCTTGCAGTCGAAGGGACTCTCAAGAGTCTTCTCTAGCACCACAGTTCAAAAGCATCAATTCTGCGGTGCTCAGTTTTCTTCACTGTCCAACTCTCACATCCATACGTGACCACTGGAAAAACCATAGCCTTGACTAGACAGACTTTTGTTGGCAAAGTAATGTCTCTGCTTTTAAATATGCTATCTAGGTTGGCCATAACCTTCCTTCCAAGGAGTAAGTGTCTTTTAATTTCATGGCTGCAATCACCATCAGCAGTGATCTGTTTCCTTTAGAATTGCAAATATCTTAATATGAAAATATTGAGTACAGGGTGAGCCTTGCAAAAGAAAGGTAGTGATTGAGAACACATTCAGGGCAGAGGGAAAGAAATTAATACCTTATTAAAATATCCATTGGTCATAGAAAGTTAAAGTAACTTAGAAAAGCTAACATGTTTGAGTATTGACAATAGATATAAACAAAATCCTCACCAAGGAGTTCTGGCGTTTTTGTCTCACAGATTCTTCCTTCTTAATTTTTCAGATCTGATACGTTTGGTACTTTTGGTATTTCTTACAGCTTTGCCAGTCATCCTTAATTCCTTCAACTAAAACCAGCAGCACAAGCTTTCTCTTTTAGCCTATCTTCATCAGCGACAAGCATCTTTTTCAGTTGTGTGAACATGAAGTGCCTTTTGTTGTTCAGTCGCTAAGCTGTGTCTGACCCTTTGCAGCGCCATGGACTGCAGCGCACCCGGCTTCCCTGGCCTTCACTGCCTCCCAGAGTTTTCTCAAACCCATGTCTGTTGAGTCGGTGATGCCATCCAGCCATCTCATCCTCTGTCACCCCCTTCTCCTCCTGCCCTCAATCTCTCCCAGCATCAGGGTGTTTCCCAGTGTGCCAGCTCTTCGCATCAGGTGGCCAGAGTATTCAGTTGACAGGTGTTCACTGAGTGCCCCTAGATACAAGTGCAAGCACTGTTCTGTGGGCACTGGGGCACCCTGACAGGCTGGACCTGCCCTCAAGAGGGGTACAGTCCAATGGATGGCTCTTTAGTTCTGAGAAACTCACAGTTTCTTCATTGTCATCATTTCTTTGCAGAAGCATTAAAATCATGGTGCTTAATGTTTTATATCCGTTGTATAGCATTCTCCTCATTTGTTCTGACCAGTACTATGTCTTCTAGCCTAGAGGATGGCCCATCTCCCACTCCATCCCCCATATCACTCATTTCTCATTACTCTGTGAAAAATACCAATAGACCAAGAGCTGTCCATATCTACTGCTTTCAAAACTCATCTCTTGCCACCTTGAAAGTGTTTCTCAACAATTCCCTCTTCTACAGGGCTCCCACCTAACTTTAGTGGTTTCAGTAAGCTTAGCACTTGTGCACAGTTCTCATCCCATATTGGTGTTGTTCTGTGACCTTAAGCCTTTTAAGACTCTGCACACTCTGAAGAGATATTTGTACACCCATGTTCATAGCAGCTTTGGTCACAGTAGTCAAAGGGAAGGAGCAACCTAAGTTGCATTGTTCATGGACAGATGAATGAGAAACGAAATGTGGTGTATTCATACGGTGAATATTATTCAGCCTTAAAAAGAAATAGAATTTTTATACACGTTGAAATGTGGATGAACCCTGAGAATATTAGGCTGTGTGAAACAAGTCAGTCACCAAAGGTCAAATACTGTATGATTCCACTAATAGGAGGGACCTAGAGAAGTCAGATTCATGAGAGAAGAAGTAAAATGGTGGTTGGTTGTCAGGCGTGAGGGAGGAGGGTGGGAATAGAAGTTATCATTGAATGGGTACAGAGTTAGTTTTGCAAGATGAAAAGAGTTCTTGAGATGGATGATGGTTCCCAACAGTGTGAAGGTACTTAATACCACTGATCTGAATATATAGTTAAAAATTGTTGAGATGGTAACTTTTATGTGTATTTTATCACAATTTAAAAATTTGTTTTACACAATTACCAATACTTAATCAGTTGTGAATCAGACTATTTTGCTCTTATAATGTAATATCATTTGTTATGTTCTCTAGACACTGAAAACAAATATACTCAATAGATTTATTTAAATAGGGTTACAAAATGACATTACCTGAGAGAGAGAGAGAGAAATTTTTCAACATCAAAGCATCTCTGTCCTTCCTCTGTTTTCAGTGTCATGCAGGAGTCACAGTCTGATTAAACCAAGGTCAATGTAGCAGATATTTTAAGGAGAGGACCATGGCAAAGAACCAAACAACAACAATAAAATTGCCTTAATCCACAGGGTTGGAAAAATGAAAAGAATTGGGGAAAGTAATCAATAGAAAAGCTTTGAGATAAATATAGAAGCAGGACACTTTATTAAATAGATTTTTGAAACAGGGTAGGATCAGGCACAGTCATGAATAAAAGAAACCTATGAGATATATAAGATATATGAGTGAAATAAAATAAAGAGAAAGTGCATCAGTATTTTGAGGGGAAATGAAAGAAAGTAGCATTTCCGCAAGAGAGGGAAAGACATGAACCAATGGAAATAATAATAATATATGTCTTTCCGGGCCGACACTAAACACAACTTGCAGAGCTGGCCTGTGGTGGAACTCACAGTTTTATTGGCAATATATGTGAGGAGACAAAAAGCAGCATATGGAGAAATACAAAAATACACTCCCTAGAGACACTGCCTCTTCAGATGTCAAGAAAAACCTGGCTGGAGTGCAGCAAAAGTGGCACACTGCAAAGTTACAGATTCAAGGCCACCCACAGAACCAAACCGAAAGGTTTATAGGCAGCTTATTACTGAAATAGCCCTTTTCTTCTCTGTGTTCAGAAGAAGACTCTAGGGAATGATGAGGGAGAACCTGGATCACTCCGCAATGCTTAATGACCCCAGCAGTAAATGGGAATTAAAACTGAAAAGGGACTAAGTCCTTGTCCAGTGAAGCCTCACCCCACGTAGAGTTGACCTCTCAAGCAGCGGGGCATCTTGCCCACCTCTCTATTTCATGTGAGGGTAGGAGCTACATCACTGTGTTGCATTTTGTTACTCAGTGCCTGACACATTGTAGCTATGTAAAATGCTTAGTTGCTCAGTCATGTCCAACCCTTTGTGACCTTGTGGACTATAGTCCGCCAGGTCCCAGCCTGCCAGGTTCCTCTCTCCATGGGATCTTCCAGGCAAGAATACTGAAGTGGGTAGCCATTTCCTACTCCCGGTAACTTCGTTATAGATGTTTTTAAATTAAAAATGGATGACTATTCCACTCCTCAAATACAACCATTCCTGTGAATTAACAGAAAAAAATACTTAAAAGGTGTTTAACGCTCTGCTTTCAAAATAGGTCGTGTACTTTTACACATCTAGAAGGGCTAGATATTTCAAATAAAGATTTAAGTTTGTCCACTATACATGCACGTAGTAGCACTGAATACACTGCACACAAAGGCTATAGTCTCCAAGTGTCATCCAAACAGGAATACTCTAGCCAAGAACTCTTCCCTTTTTCATCTCCATCAACCCAGTGGACAAGTCTAATAAGCATCTGTAATGCTTAGAGTGGATTTTAACAATTTCACTTCCACCCGTTGTTTCCAGAAGTCTTTCCTATGAATTTTAACATCAAGCACACACAATGTATTTATTGGTTATTTTTGTCATACACTGGCAACCTCTTTAACATCTAGGAAGACTAGGTGTTATAAATTTGGACATTTGTACAGATTAACATTTATGTACACTATATACACAGCTAAATAAAACAAAATGCAGAGACACCTATAGGACAATGGTTAATCTTGCCTAACTATAAACATAGTGGTATAAACCCCTTACACTTTCTCCCTGACCCAGCACAAATAAAATAATGTGTACTGCTCAGAGAGGCAGTTTGATTATTTTGGTCATTCCATTTCTAAGAGTATTTCATATGAATCCTAACAAAAGGATATATCTACAAATTATGTTTTTCGGTTTTGTATTATGCACACATTAACTTTTAAGAAATGTTATTTTAAAAACCTTTAAAAAATGGATGACTAAACATGTAGAAGTGTGAAGATATTGTTGTGACCCTGGCTCCACTGCTAATGAGCTTTGTGGCCTCCATTGGGATATTTTGTTCTTTTAAATAGTTATTTATTTACTCAGCTGTGCTAGGTCTTGGTTGCGGCATGCAGGATCTTTGATCATCCTTGCAGCATGTGGGATCTAGTTCTCTGATCAGGGATCGAACCCAGGCCCTCTGCATTGGGAACGTGGAGTCTTAGTCACTAGACCACCAGGGAAGTCCCTAGGATATTTTAACTCTCTGTATTTCAGTGTCCTCATTGGTAAACTGGAAGTCATAATAGTTCCTACATCAGAACTTGGATAAAATGAATTAGAAAAGGTGACAGGTTTAGGCCAGGGCTTCAATAAATATTGGCTATTTCTCATGTTATTTCTGCTAAGTGATTGAATAAACCTAGTGAAGTCAAGTGGAAGTCACTCAGTTGTGTCCGACTCTTTGTGACCCCGTGGATAGTCCATGGAATTCTCCAGGCCAGAATACTGGAGTGGGTAGCCTTTTCCTTCTCCAGGGGATCTTCCCAACCCAGGGATCAAACCCAGGTCTCCCACATTGCAGACAGATTCTTTACCAGCTGAGCCACTAGGGAAGCCCAAATAAACCTAGAAGCCATCATAAAATTCACTATGAATCAAGAATAAGAAAAAAATTTCAGTACAAACTTAACCCACTAAAAAAATATTCAACATAATTTCTACCTAACAATAAAACCTCAATTGTCCATACATTTTTGGCAATATATCACATTGAACTGCAAAAGACTTTTACAGTACCTAAGTATTAAATGCTAGGATAATTTTAATGTGCTTTAAATAAGAAAACATTATAAAGTGCACCATATAATTCTGTAAGTTTTCTGTTATAATATGTGGGAGGTAATTTAATTTTCTCTTTGCATTTCAAATCACTGTTACAGTCATAAATTATTCATTCTTCATCAAACACATTTTTATTAAGCACTTATTATGTTTCAGGCATTGTTCTAGACACAAAGGATGCAATGATGAGTTAAACAAAGACCCTGCTCTCATGGAGCTTGTGTTTCTGTTAGTAAAAACAAACTGAACATACATATATATACACACATGTACACACACATAATGTTATGTGGCAACATCTGTGAAGGAAAATGGTTCAAGAAGGCATAGCATGAAGAAGATGACTTATCTAGTGTAATTAGGAGTGGACTCTGATGCAATGACATATAAGTAATGAATTGAATGATGTGATGCTGCTGTATAGGAAGTGACTAGTTCAGGAAACAGAGGACAGGTGATGCAAAGGCCCTGTGGTGGGAGCATGTTTGGAGTGATCACGGAGCAGTATATACAGGCTATATGGCAGTGGGGAAGGGGAAGGTAACTAGGAGATATAACAGGGATTTGGATTTTGCTGTATGGAATAGAAGGAGATTGGAGGGATTTTATGGTGAAGAAAGAGATGATTCATGTTTTACAAGTGCCCCTCTGGCTGCTGTCAGTATAATGCGTGCTATGAGGCCTAAGGTGAAAGAGGTAGACGATGCAGGAAACTGTTGTGGGAGATGATCACAGCTTTGACTAGGTTTCTGGGTATATATGAAGTCGAGCCACGGGCACCTGCCAATGGGCTGGAGGTACTAAGGGCAGTAGATGATCGTGAAGATTCTGTGAACAAGCAAAGCGTGATTTGCCACAATAGGTATGCAGGGAATTGCTTTCTTGAAATGTCCTTTGTGTCAGTTTGCTTTTGTTTTGTTGTTGCCTGGTTCGGTTTGGTGTGAACTTATTTCCATCCTTTTGTGAAAGAAATGAACCTATGTGGTGAATTGGATTGTTTAGCTGTAGCTATGCATGGAACTAGCAATTCTAATTCCAACAGTGAGAATCTTAGCTTCTCTGAGTCTCACTTTATTTAACTATAAGGTAAGAAAAATTGCTGCCTCTGAGAATCTGTATGATTCTCCTGCCAGAAGCTATGGAAACAGCTTGTTCGAAGGGCTGGTTTAATTTATTTTCTTCCTTCCTTCCTTTCTGTCTTTCCTCTCTTTTTCCTCTCTCCATCTCCTCCTCCCTCCATTCCCCCGACTCCTTCTTTCTTTCTTTTTCTTGTCACCAAAGAACTTTACAACTTTCAAACTTGATTAGCTTAGTTTCCATTGAGGTCAAAAGTTATTCCAGCAAACCTGGGGTTCGAAAACACGTGTTATCTAATACAGTGTTTTACTTTCCATATTTAAAAAGCATCTATTTTCAGATCAATTTCAGTCTATCAGTCTTTGGTGTTTCTTTTTGTACAAGCTTTCCTTAAAAACCCTCCGATCTGCCTTGTCTGCATGCAGGTTGGGGAGGGCTGGGAAAGGCAGCCAATAGAGTGGTTACAGCAAGGTCTCTGACCACCTGGGTTTCAAACCCAACTCTACCTCTTACTAACTGTGTGATCTTGAACAAATGATTCAACCTCACTGTGTTCACTTTGTTCATATCTGAAAAGGAGATGACAACAGTATGTCCCTCACAGGATTGCTATGAAGAGCGTATGAATTCATGTCTGATAGGCACTTAGGGCATTGCCTGACACATGGAAAGGACTTCCTTATAATTATCATTCCTTCTTCCTGCTCAAATACTGTACCTCTCCTTTTAAAGAATTTGAAAAAGATTTAATATTTAAAATATCTGTGTCTCTTTCCAAGAATTCTTTTTAATGGTAAAATGATGCCCATGCCCTGAAACTGTGGTTTAAGACAGACTGTGAAATGTGCCTTTTATAACACGATGAATTTTCAAATCAGAAAGAACTCAGTACTCCCATCCCACTTATTTATTGGCTCCATGTATTTTGGGGAGATTCTTTCTGAGTTTCTATTCCTACATCTGTCACATAAACATTAAAATATGTACTTCTCGAGGTTGTTGTAAGGATTAAAGGAGATAATGTATGTAAAGTGTTGGAAAATACATTGTATTATTTTATCCTTCACCCTCAGTCAAAACCTGCTTCACTTAAACAGCGTATGTAAAATTTAATGTTACATCCCCAAGATTCAGAAATGAAATGTTTGCATGGAACACAATGAAATGAGAATTGCTTACAAGAAAGTGAGGCCATATGTATGGTGACTCGTGTGGGTGATGGGGGACAGATGAGACACCCGGACTGTGGACACTGCCAACATGTGATCTCTGCAGGACCATTGTATAGCCTCTCACTGCCCTGAAACTACTGTGTTTTTATTTTGTGTTGCTTCTGTCCCAATTTCAGAACATTTAGTACTGGTAGACTGAAGAGGCAGAAAATTCCCCCGTTCACTTCATGAGGAATTTTTCTAAATTGTCTTTCTTTGTGTTTGATGAGTTTTGTTTGTTGGTTTGTTTGTTTTTCTTTTTCGACGTGGGCTTTGTATTCTAAAAGCGCATTTAAGAAATGTCAGAGCTATATAGTATTGCATTGTTTACTTTCCTATCACGTGTCAACCAGAGAGGTGGGTAAAAGCAGCTTAGCTCCAAGGATAGAGCCTGGGCCAAGAATCATAATAAGGGGCTTGCTCCCACAACATGATACAGGAGCCAGGAAACTCTTGGAGGAATCAGTTCATCTCTGCATTTTCTCAACTCTCAATGGAAGATATTGAATCAAATGCTTTCTAAGGTCTTCTCTCCATCTGTAATCCTTTGATTCCATGAGTAGTTTATTCAGGAGGTGAAATTCAGACATGGTTACACTGCAGGGCCTGGATGGGCCTGGAAGGCAGGGTGGGAGGCCGCTGGTCTCTGAGGTCCATGCCTTCAAGAAAGCCTTTTGGCATCAAGTGTTTTATAAATATCCTCTTGACGCCTTGAGGGAACTAGGCACACTATCAGAATACCTGAAGGAACTGTTTTTCTTTGTACAAGAATTTTTAAAATATATTGCTATTCCCAATTATGATATTCTGGCATTTTTAACACACATGAGCAGAAAAATGCGAATGCATCCACCACAATTTTGTCTCCAATGCAGAAGGCGTATCAAAGAGATTATGGAATCCATACTGTTGCAAGTCCCAAGGAAGGGGATAATTTATCATTCCAAAGTTACCTTGGCAAATATCCGTTCTCTGAGAATTAAGTCAGAAGTTTGAACCAAAGGTGAGGTCTGGAGGTGCCCTGACCTGGAGCAAAAGCTCACCTGTGGGATGCTCACAGCATTCTAAGGACATAATTTACTAAGTGTCATGTGATGATCAGAACTATTTGAAGGCAATATTTGTATATTTTATCAGAAATAAGCAGTAAAACTTTTAAAGAAATAAATAGCTAGACTTCTTTTTTTCTCTTAGAAGCATCCTTCCTCAAAAGCAAATGGACATCAGCATTCTTTATGTGATACGCTTCCTCAATGTATTTATGACAAGGCCGTTACATTTTTGCTTCAGCTGTCATGCTTATTTTTTTGCTCATGACCTTTATGGAAATGAGGGAAAAAATTAACTCTACCTGTTTGTGGTCTTGGACAGAATGTGTCACTTCACGTTTTATGGTAAAATCACTTAGACCTGCTGCATGTGAATCCATGCAGTCCTTCCCTTGTAATGCCAACCTCCTGATTTCTGGAGGAAGCAATGCCTCTCCACAGGTTAGCTTCCAGCCAATTACCTTTTGTCCTGTTCTTGTTCTTCAATTATAATTTTGTCAAATGGAGACAAAAGCTGCCACATCGTGTGAAAAGCAAATGATTATTGGTGTCCATGCTGCCTGTGAGAACATCTGGATTTCCATGGCTACTCATTCAACTTTGACTTATTTTTTTCCTTTGCAAAATTGCTAGCATTTGTCTTCATTCTTATACAGGTAGAAACCCTCCACTGGATCCATTCCTTATTAAGAGCATGTTAAGAAAGGTACCCTGACCTTCCTGAGCAATAGGGACATTGCCACTAGGTCCATTTTGCAGGATACAATTGTAAAAGCTACAAAACCTTATAGATTAACTCTCCCAGAAAGTTAGTGCAACTCAGCTTTTGTAATGACATGATTTGGGTCCACCTTCCTCGTGTGACTGAGTGGGGTTGAGCCATAGTTAGATGCCTCACTCCCTCCCCTTGGAAGTGAAGCATTTTCCTTGAACTGAGCTTATTACTTTGACTCTGTCCTCCTTCGGGATGAGCTCTTTCTCATTGGGTTTCTTGACAGTTCATGCAAAGACACCCAGGCCTGTTCTATCACTAGGATGAATATGGCCTACGCTCAGTGGGGCCCTACAACCAACCCAGAGTTTGATGTCCGAGGAAATTGGGAACTATAGCCTGAGAGGAAAGACTTCTCAAATTCCTCCAGGCAGTGACTTCTCAGATCCTCTTTCAATCTTACATTATGCTATGATCTTTATCCCAGAGGAGGTCGAAACAAGACCCCTTGAAGGAGGCTGATACCCTTGTGTGCTAAGTTGCTTCAATTGTGTCCGACTCTGTGTGACCCTATGGACTATAGCCCACCAGACTCCTCTGTTTCATGGGGATTCTCCGGGCAAGAATACTCGAGTGGGTTGCCGTGCCCTCCTCCAGGTGATCTTCCCAACCCAGGGATTGAACTCACGTCTCTTATGTCTCCTGCATTGGCAGGCAGATTCTTTACCACTAGCACCACCTGGGAAGCCCCTGATACCCTTAGACTCAGGTTAATATTCATGGGGTGGCCTCTACCCCCAAATTTATTGTTACCAACAGAGGAATTCTTTAGTTCACCAACTAAGGAGAATTTTCTTTTAAACCCCAGAGAAGAGGAAGACCTTCTCCATGTGCTGTTCGTGACTGAATTAAAGCACCCTGGTGGGGTCCAGAGGCCCTGGTTTGTGATGACTTTTGGCATAAAACTGCCTTATTACCAAGTCCTCCTGGTACTTCTGTAGCTCAGTTCCCTTGGAAGGGGTCCAAATCAAAGCTACCTTTACACTAAACTCCTCTGTGTCCTGAATAGTGAGATTATCAGGTCCACCCACCTGCTCCTGCACTTCCTTCCTGCTCAATTTAAATAAACAGTGAGCTGTTTTTCTTTTTGACTAAGTGCCAGTCTATACAACAGCAGCAGGAAGATTGCTTTCTATCTATATGCAAATAGGCTGAATTCTCTCCAATCCTTGGGAAAAGACCCTTTTAACCAAATGACTTATACTTCTGTTTCTTCATGTAAAAAATTAGTGGCTTGGGGGTAAATAACCTGAATTTTCTTCTAGCTATTTAATTCCACATCACAAGCACTGAGGAAGACAAGCTTTACATACATTCAACAATTAGAGAATAAATACAGTGGTACATGGTTAAATGCCCAGTAAATACCCAACTCCCTACCATAATCCTCTAGTTTCTTCTCAACTGGGTATCTGTGTATGCATGGCCCTTTGCTCAGATGTATGGTCCAACATTTGAAATACCATAGCAAAACTTACTGTGTACATGGCTGCCTGTACCAAACAGTCTGAGAGCTGTTCAGGTTTCACTTATCTTTCATGATATTCAGCACTGCGCCTAACATGGAGCAAGTTCTCAGTGAAACTCATTGAAAATGGCTTGAATATGAAAGGTTCTTAAAATAATATGTTTAGACTAAAGTTTAACATGTACACACAGTTGTGTAGTTAAAGTCAAAGATATAGGAAAAGCAAATGCAGATATGGGCATGCTTTGGTTCCTAGCAAATTAGTTGGCTTTCATTATTTGGAAAGGGGCTTCCCTGGTGGCTCAACAATAAAGAATCCTCCTGCAAAGCCGGAGACGCAGGTTTGATCCCTGGGTCAGAAGGATCCCCTGGAGGAGGGCATGGTAACGCACTCCAGTATTCTTGCCTGGAGAATCCCATGGACGGAGGAGCCTGGTGGGCTGCTGTCCATAGGGTCGCAAAGAGTCTGGAGTCTGAAGTGACTGAGCACGCACACTTGGAGACGTTTGATCCCATCTCTGGTGAAGATTCAAGTGGTGGGGCTAGGGATCATGGAATAAGTACCCTTTTACCTTAAATTGCCATTTTGATTTAACATGTTTCCCTGCTAGCAGTGTTTTGTCTAGCAATGATGAAATATAAATCACATGGCGCTCTCAAGGGCCAACATGAAACTCGGCAGATCTTCAGTCTTTCTGTCTTCTCCTTGCCAGCTCCATCCTATCCCTTTTGTTTGAGAATGAACAGAGCTGGCTGCCTTTCTTTCTTTAAAAAAAAATCTTTTCTTCTTCCTTCCTTCAATGAAGACAATGAGGTATAAATCTTTTCTAGTTTCTGTGGTCTAGAAACTGGACAGCAAGCAACTGTCCAGTTCCCACTATGTTCTCTGCAGCACATAAAACACAGAGGGAGAAATCAGAAGATGGTTTGGGCAGTGCTGTCCAAGAGATTATTCCTTTTACTCAGAAAAAAATATTTCTATAACAACATTTCTTGATTTTCTTCTATGTGTGAAGGTGCCTTACAAGATAGAGATGAATAAAGACTGGTTCTTGACCTCAAAATCCTTAGCGTTTCAAACAGTGGCTTTCTTTTTTTTAATTGGAGTATAATTGCTTTACAGTGTTGTGATAGTTTCTGTTATACAACAAAGTGAATCAGCTGTATGTGTGTATGTGTATGTGTGTGTGTGTGTGCTTGTGTATATACACACCTCCATCCCACCCCCCTAGGTCATCACAGAGCACTGAGCTGAGCTTCTTGTGCTATATAACAGTTTGCCACTAGCTGTCTATTTTACACATGGTAGTATATATATATGTCAGTCCTAGTCTTCCAATTCATCCCATCCTCCTCTTCCCCCTCCACGTCCACATGCAAACAGTGCTTTCCACAATTCAAGTCATGAAATCAACTTAATAGATTTGGAGGAGCATTTTTATTTATTTAGATAGTACAAAATAGAAAACATTAGAACACCTCCCACAAAGTGAGGATATCGTCACATAAAATTTATTCTCAGTAGAATTGGTATGTGTGTGCACTGAATTACAAAGTAGAATTTTTTTTTCTGTAAAACATAGTCTGAAAAGTTAAAAGCCCACTGATACAGAATCAGTGAACATGTGTATAAATCACTGCAATTCAGTTTTTAAGAAATTGAAGATGAGAAATGGGAGTGAGAGGACTCAATGTCAAACGTGTAAGCTTCAAGGATCCCAACTGCCAAAACTGCATCACATTTGTGCCACTTTATAACTTCTTTTCTAGGACCAGTAAATTCTGCATTAAATTGTTACCTCTAAGAATTCCATCGTGAAGTATTGGAATTAGGTGAACTAACTCTTTGAATGTCCTCTTTCAACCATTAGTATTCATAACAAGTAGAAGGAGACTGATGGAAAGAACTTGTATCTGTCTTCTGACTAAAACTGATCATCTTTATTATATCAAAGATACATATTCATCATATTGCGCCACAGTATTTAGAAAAATGACCTATAACCTCATCTCAGAGATAATCACTTTTAGTATTTTCCTTGAAGTCATTTTCTGTACATATCGTATACCATACATTTATACACAGATCACTTTCTTGGATGTCTAAATGTTTCTGAGGAAACCTCATGTATTCAGTCTTCTTAGAGAAATAACCAACCATATTCCTGACACATCTTTTTCATCAACTGAAAGAAAACCTTAAAGACTTTAAAAATAATCTTTAGAGTTTTATCTTCAAATTGAATATAACAAATATGAATCAACCACCTATGTGCCAGTCACTGAGAACACAGGTATGGAAACATGTTCCTTGCCCTTAAAGGGTTTGTAATCTAGTAGGGGATAAGAAAAAGTTAAATCACTGGAAAACAAAGCAGAACAATGCAGTAAGTCTCATTTTAAAAAGTAAGTATCACAGGCATAGGAAAAAATGAAGCAGATTTTTTGAGGCGAGTCACAGGGAGCTTTCCAGAGGACATGACCTAGGTAGAAAGAGTGGTGCTACCAGACAGGCAGGGAACCTACCTTATAAAAAGCCAATTCAAGAATCATTTCCAATTCTAGGGACAAAGTTTGAAACTATGTAAGAATAACCAACTAGTATGAGAGGAATAAATCAGTCTCCTTTATCTCATATTTGAATTCATGGAGCCCTAGGAATGTCCCCAGAAACCCATTTGTTTTCCCTGTGAAAATTGTATCAAAATATCCAGGAAATAATACCATGTATAGCCCATAAAGTCAGTGCAAAAGGATACATGCACGCATACACAATAATATATTCAATGCAGAAAGAATGTACTCAGGCAGGGTTATTTAGAGGTCAGCTTCTTTTGAGTTGATGGAGGTACATTAGTAGAGAAGAAGGAATTCAATGCCATGTGTGCACAGGCACGGATGGCATTTTGTGGATAGAACTGGCCACAGATTCCAGCCAGTCACCTAGCATTACCTCTTGTTTTAACAAGGGGAATATTAACTTCATCTTTTTTAATACTTATTTTATTTGGCATGCCAGGTCTTAGTTGCAGCACACAGGATCTTCAGTCTTCGTTGCGGCATGCCAGAATTTTAGTTGCATCATGTGGAATCTAGTTCCCTGACCAGGGAATGAACCTGGGCCCCCTGCATTGGGAGCATGGAGTCTTATCCGCTGGACCACCAGGGAAGTCCTAGCTTCATCATGATAAAGCTCAGGTGACCAGTTCTCCAACCAGCAAATCCACAAGTGAGAATTAGAAGACTTAACAAAGCATCAAGAAATGCAAGTTATTTTAGTTCTGTTTCTCTCAGCTATTTCAAAATCAAAATCTGATCCTCAGACCAAGAAAGGGTGCAGCTCTAGAGGAAGTATGCTTTTCTCCATTCTGTTGCCTGGCCAAGCATCGGAGCCTGGCACAGTGTTTGCTGAATGAAGCCATATCAAATCATTTTTTTTTCTCTCTTTTTTTTAAACACTCAGAATATAAATATATTCCAATTGGTAAAAATATAAGAAACCCTGTGATTATGTGATTCCTATTCCAGTATTTTTCTTGCCTTGGAGCTGAGATGGGAGCCAGTCTGTCCTTAACACCCTCCTCTGCTACAAGTATGGGGTCCAAATTCACTCCCACCATCCCCAGATACAAACTTCAGAGCTCCATTTCACCTGAGAGCAGAGTCTCCTAGGATTCATGGAAGGAACACCGGGGAGGTGTATGGAGATCAGTAACAAAAGGCAAGTTTCTTAAAATGTAAGATAGATAGAGGGGTGGGGAATCTTTTTGAACATATAGTCAACGTCATTTCCTGCTGTCAGAGATGCGTTGTGGGGAGGGTTGTGGGAGAAGAAATGGAACACTTTTGCCCAGAGCTTCACGTATCTCCCACTGAAATGCCAGCTAAGCCAGGAATTGAGGATCTGTCATGCCTCAGGGTGTATGAAGCCCTGGGAACACATCTTGCTTTTCTTTCATTTCCATGCTTACCGTTTGAAGAGTCGGTTTAGAACCAATAAAATGATACCTTTGACACATCCCTTAATGATAGCCCAAGAAAGAAAAACCCCCAGGGCTCTAAAGTTGCAAAATTAGGATGAAGCTGTAGAGGTCATCAGCCCAGCCTGTTCTCTCCAAATTGTCCTGTACCTGACACTGCCAATTAGTTTTGAACTAGGAGGGACCCTCGAGAGGGGATCAGGTACAAGTCCTCACTGTTTCCCTCTCTTAGCCCTACCTTGCTCCTTAGAAAGTGGCAAACCCTGACAGACATTTGCAACCAATTAATTCCAGAGACTTAATGGCTCCACGATGTTACATAAGTTTTAGGTTAGATTCCTCAGAACACTGCTGTGAAGCACAGCAGTAAAACCTGTATGATTGTAGTGAATTTGAGTTCCTGCAAAATATCTTTGTGCTTAAGCGCTTAACTACACAATTGCATAACCATTACTAGACATTTCTCCTTTAGAATTTCATCGATTGCTGATTTCACCTGTTTGTCTCAAGTTCCCAATTTCCTAAAGAGGGTTAGAGTTGGAGGTCTCCTTTTGATAATCTCTTATCTGTATCCCCTGAATGCAGCTCCTGTCTGTCTGACTCTCTCAGAAAATGAATATTCTCCATTTGCTAAGTCTCTGTTAAGTGACGCAGTGGCCCACACCATATAGTTACTATGAGACTGAAACAGACTGGGTTCTACCCTTGAATTTAGTGTCATTGGGAAGATACATTGTGTGCATATATAATAATGTTGAAAGGTAGAAATAGTAAAATGGCAACATTCTGTGGAGTTTTGAAGAACAGGGAGAGTACTTCAGAATGTAGGACTCAAAAATCATGAAGGAGTGATATTTGAATTTTGTCCTGAAAACCAGGGCATTTAAAAATGGAAGACAGCATGCTAAGTGATGGATAAACAGTGATGTAGGAAATTTCAGAAAGTATTAAGTGTACGAGAAGCAGTTTGCTTTGACTAAAGAATGGGGCATAATTAATGCAAGCATGGGACATAAAGTTTGAAGGGTAGCTTAAAGTCTGACAATCATAGGCAACAGAGCTTCAACTTGATTCTAGATTGTGGGGACCAGGGAAGGTGTTTGGGCAGAAGAAAGAGATTTGATCAGAAACAGATGTTTGTGGTTAAAGATGCCAAGCTACACAAATACCATCTGTTTTCTTGCAGTTTTGGATAGCATGGCAATATGTAGAGATCATGTTGGCTGTAATTGGAACAGAACACATGGTAGACACACTCCTTTTTTTACTGTTCCCCTGAACATTTGTAAATTCTTTAAAATTGCCACGCCCATTTTGTGTGAAACTGATCTCATTTGTTCCTTACCACACAGGGGCTAATGAAGCTTTATCCCAATGTACAGATGAAAAGAAGCGCCCTCGAGGAGGTTGGGTGATTTGTCATATGGTCACATAGACAGTAACTACATGAACAATGGAATCTTCTCCCTCAGAACCAAGAAATTTCCCATTGCATGACAGCCCACCCCCCACACCCAACGCACACACATAGTTATCCTTATACCACTAACCATAAGCCCTGTAAAATACTATGGATTCTTTTATGTGTAAAACATTGTAATAAGTAAAGGAGAGAGCTCTTGTTTCAGAAATTGGAAAGGATTTTCTGGGAAACTGACATTTAAAAAAATGAAGCTGGATTTTTTTATATATTCAGAGAAGAATTAAGAAAAATGAAATTAGGCTAAGGAATATGTCAAGCAAAGTGTCATGTCATCTAGAAAATTAAAGCTATTTTCTAAGAGGAGGAGCAAAATTAAGGGAGTGTCATATTCATCCTTAAAAATATAGAATGCAAAATAAATACCCCTTCCTTCTGATCACCCCTCAGGGTATTTTCAAAACACTTGATTGTCCAAACAACCACACAGGAAAGGCATGGTAGGTATTATTATGCTTCCTTTGGTAAATAAGAATATCAGGGCTAATTAACTTGCCCCAGACCATGCTAGTAAATAATTGTGCTGGTACAGGGAACTCTATTCAAGACTCTGTAATAACCTATTTGGGGAAAGAATCTGAAAAAGAACAGATATATGTATAACTGATTCACTTTGCTATACACCTGAAACTAATACAGCATTGTAAATCAACTGTATTGCTATATAAAATAAAAACTGAAAAAAAAAAATTGTACTGGTAGTTTGGGTGGCTTCTAATTCAAAGCCACTTTCACTGTCCTTAGATCTGACTCATAATTAAGGATGATTTGAGATGATTAAATAATAAAGTGTTATATACTATACATTCAGTTTGGGAAATATTTATTCCAGTGGTCCTGTATGGTCATCAACCACATCTTTTAGGTTTTCCAGGGACAGTTCTTTATTTGGCCTTTGGGAAGTGCTATCTTAGTCAGAATAGAATGCTTGGAAGCAACTTTACCATTTGTATTCCTAACTGTTCAAATGCGTTGAAACTTTCAGGATCAGTGATGAAAACCTCCTGAGGGTCCAGCCATTCATATCTATCCTTTAAACAGAAAGGTAAGGGTGAAGTGACTTACAAAGGGGCCAGCTAATCCATAAATGCTTTGAGAGGTTTGATACTAAATTCAGTGGGGGATGTGAGCAGTCCTTTCACACAGTGCACCAGAGCTGGAGGAGAAGAGGGAAAAAAAGAGATGAAAGGAGATAGACATGGGCTCTCCTTCCAGCCCTCTAGGAAGAATACCATGTTCTGGTGCAGAGCACAGTCCAGCCTCAGCCTCAGTTTTAAAGTCATTACTGAAATTGTTGCACATTTTATTTATTTTTAATTTTAACAGTACTACAGAAATACATTCTTACTCCAAAAACCTCAAACAGTAAAGAAGGAATGAACATCTCCCTTGACTAGCACTCTAGGATTACACTCCTCCCTGGATGTAACCACACTCTTCAATTTTTGGTGTATCCATCCAGTTGTCTATAAATTTACTTTTATGTGTATATTCAGAAATACGTGGGTTTCTTTTGGTTGTGGTTTTTTATTTCTTTTTTTTCTTTTTTGCATCCCATTAAAGATATTAAGAAGTCAATTATCTTAGGACACTGTGTAAATTAAAGAATTCACCCCATTAACCTGTTCTCTATGCCCTATAATTTATTCAAGAACCTGTCACTGGATGACAGCCCTTGGCCACTTGACAAGGCATTGATTTCCTATTCCTAATCATGCTCAAAGAAGCAGTCAGGTCTGCATTTCCAGTTGAACTCCTGACAAACTGATACTTGGAGGAAAGTGACAGATAATATACAAAAGAAAATTCTATAAAGAAGCAAATATCATTATCAAAATGTGGTCTTCTGGCCTGAGGAAAAAGACACGGGCAGCAGAAGCGAACACCATTCATCTGTGGCAGGATGCTAAATTTCTAATTTTTACTGACCAAGTATGGATTGTTATCCTGGGATAAAAAGAAAATATTTTAAAGTTGTGATTTTAAAAGTCACACCTAACAAGGAATTCCCTGGCTATCCAGTGGTTGGAGCTCCATGCTTTCATTGCAGGGCCTGGTTAGGGAACTAAGATCCCCTATGTCATGTGGCGCTGCCAAAACAACAAAAACAAGACAAACAACAAAAAAAGTCACACCAAACAAAACGTATCTGGACAATAGAAATCTCATTTTTGTAATTGTGTGTTCCTCCCATAACTCAAATAACATCAGTTAGAATAATAGAAAGAGTTACCATAGTGTTACCTCTTCAAAACTTTCAGATTACTTCAGTTTGTAGTATGCTCTTCAGAAATTGAGCACAGTCACTGTTTTTCCCTTTCTTTGTGATTAACAGTCATTGCTGTCATTCTGGCTTATGAAGTGATTGTGTCTTGATTCATGGTGCACGTGTGGGTAGCAGCAGACACAGAGAAAGCATCATAATTTTAGGCCATTTACAAAGGCCCAGCTACCAGAACAGACTGCTCCGAGGTCATCCACCTACATTGTACTTCAAGACACCCTGCCTCTCTGTCTGCTGTGAAACTGACCTGAGGTGTCTTCCTCAGTAATGAGCACAGATTAAGTGAGAATGTGTAGCGTTGCCTTTCACTGATCCTAGAAGCTTGAGCAGTGACTTCAAATATGATAAAGTTCAGTACACTTAACTTGGAATTTTCTTGTGGAATCAGCCTCTTGTTGAGTGATACCAGTGTAGTATGTGTTAGATATTGGCCCTTGAGGGGACAATTTGCTAGAATTTTCAATATGAGCCTTGAGCTAGCATGCTCTGGAGATGGATTTAGAAGAAATGTGGGATTTGGTGGGGCATGTCTGAACCTGATGTTGCATTTGGTAAAACAGAATTATATTCATTTCTGATGATCTGTTGGGATTCACTGTAGTATTTTATTGTGTGCAGCAGATTCACAAACTTCCAGCTGTCTCTAAGGGGGGGGGAGAAGAAAATAAAACTCTATTCTTTGTTGAATTGCTATGTTTCATTAGCCTCACAGGTCCCCAGACTTTTCCACCGTGAGATTTTTCACATGATTAGAACTGTGAAAGTCTTTGGGACTTGGTATCCTGAATCCACTGGCAGTTAAGGTAGAAAATGAATTCCCGGAGTCAGATGGCCAAGGCCCCAAGAGCTGACTAGACTTACTTCACTTGCCATTTGGAGTCAAGAGTAGTATATGATTCTTGCATAATGCCCTCAAGGCACTGGCATGACCAGCTTCTTATTTTGTCTCCAGTGGGAAGATGGCCCCAAAGGATAGCCTCAAAAGCCCCAGAAATGGGTTGCCACTCATTTTACTAATGAGGTTCAAGGATACTGAAAGATTTATTTCAGGCTACCCAGCTTCTAACAAAGTTAAAATTTTAATCCATGCCATCCATCTGCATGCCTTATGGTTATTGCATATCATCAAATAATAAAATCTCCTTTTCTCCTTCTTCCTTATTGATGATAGGTGGGGAGAGCTAGAAGGAGAGAGGAAGAGAAGGGGAGATGAAGAATGATAAATACATGAGAAGACTACAGAACTATATAGGCATCTTTTTTTGCCTCACATTTTTGATCACTTTGAAATATCAGGAATCCAAGTGTCTTCATAAAGTCCCAAAATTAGATGGATCATCCAAGCCACTCCAACACACACACACACACACACACACACACACACACACACACACACACACACACACACACCCCTTTTAAACATAAAGTGTAGCAGCAGATTAGAAAAATGTTAGATTATTATTGCCATATCTCGGAATTTGTGGGTTTCCATTCTCATGGCTACCATGAGGTATTCAGATGTTCATCCTCTCTCACTCAGACTATCTCATCGGACTCCTAGATGGTCTTCTTGCCTCTGGAACCTATGTTGTTTTGACCATCCTTTAAATCAGAGCCTAAAGTTTTGGGGTGATCATCTCATCCCTCTCTTCAGTAGACACAATTCACTGAAGATTCCTCTCTTCAGTAGACATGATAAATTTCAGTAGATATGATCCTACCACTTACTGAATTAAGGACAAAACTTCCGATGTAGCTTTCTTGTCCCAAGCTACTTTTGTTGCTTTTTCAGCCTTTTTACTTCTTACTTTTCAGGTAATATAAATTTGGGACCCCAAACAAGGACCATGCTTTGGTGACATAGTGGCTTTACTAGTATTAATCCTTCTGCCCACAAGCTCATCATCATTGTACTCTTTATCTCCATTTACCAAACTTTTGCCCATCCTTCAAAACTTGGCACAAGTGTAGACTATGGTATTTACCTCCATAATCATTCCATAACAGTACCTTTATAGCACCCAAGGATCCATGCTGACTTAAGTTATAGTTATTGATGGGTATTTCTAACCTTTTCTATCAGAATCTCTTTTGGATTCTCATTTTTCTTGGCATTCCTTTGAGGCCTTATCATTTGCCTTTATAGAGAAGGTTAACTGGAAGCATGAATGATTCAGCAGTCGTACATGGAGAGAGGAAGAAATCCAGCAGAAAATTTAGTTATCAATAAAAGAACAAGAGTTTTCCATACTAAAATTTTGATTAATCCAGTACCCTTAGCCTGTCCACATGTTACCAAGTGAAAAAATTTTAGTTGTCCATATAAAACTATCAGGCCCCTCTCCCTCCTCCAAAAAAAAAAAGGAAAGAAATGGATAAAATATTTAAACAAGGACATAAAGATGCTACTTTTAGTTTCCCTTTCAACATCATGGACAGGTAATTTATATCTAGAGGAGATTATTTGCTGAGTTTTATATGAAATTATATTATTTCACTAAGACTTGGGGAGGAAAAAATGTAAGATTCTACACTTAGGTTCAAAAATCAAAGTTTAGGAGATCTGATGTATCAATGAGCTCAATATGAGTCATTAATATCAGTCACTAATATTTTCTATGGCATATGTGATCCCAGACAATGGGAAAAGAAATGCAGTCAGTATCCAGAACAAAAGAGGTGATAGTAAATCCCCTTTCCACATGGATCCAGCCATGCTATTCACTCTGATATTACATTTAAGATGAAACATGATTGTTTCAATCCTAAGAAGTAATACTGGAGCCAGCAGATGACATTTAACTCAAATTCAGGGAGAATCCCCTGGAAATTAGAACCATATAATGATAAAATGAGTACTTCTTGCTAATATTTGCTGTTAAGGTTAGAGCAGACTCTGATTTCTTATTCCATTCAGCCTTCCCACCTATCAAACCCATTTTACCAATAAAAATATTTAGATACAAATAGACTAAGTAATTATTTGATGAGTGAGTGGCAGGACAGGTAGTTACCCCAATGCATTTGACTTTAAAGCCCAGGTTCTTTTTATTTTTTTTAGTTTTTTTTTCATGTAGACCATTTTAAAATATTTATTGAATTTGTAACCATATTGCTCCTATTTTATGTTTGGGTTTGGGGCTGCAAGGCATGATGGATCTTAATCTCCTCCACCAGGAATAGAACCCATCCATACCCCCTGCATTGGAAGGCAAAGTCTTAACCACTAGACAGCCAGGGAAACCAAAGCCCAGGTTCTTAACCATGATACTGATACCCATTTTGGTAACTGAAAGTAGAGAAGCGGGAAGGATGGGGAGATGATGGCCTGAGAAAGTTGTAGATGGAATGCAGTGCAAACAAAAGAAGGAGCTTATAGAAGATGTCTTAGAAATTGTTTCCAACCTCCAGACTCAGGGGAGATTTAATCTGCCTCCTCCAAAAGATGTGCTCTTTTAAAAGGTAAAGGTCAAAGATGGGTTGAGTGGCATGGTACAGCAGAAAAGAGCTTGTAGTCAGTGAGTTTCCCTTAAGTTCTACTTAGTCACAGTATTAAGAAGCTACATAATACCTACAAAAGAGCTAGTGAACGAAGAAACACTAGAAAACGGTAGGAAATGCTTCCTCACTGAGATGATAAGTGAGGAAAAGAGATGGCATAACAAAAAGTAGCAAGCTGGCAGCCACTAGGCCAAATCAGGAATTAGACCCAGTTTGTTTTTTAGCTTTTAGTTGACTTTTACTCTGCTAATGTGGGTTGTGTTTTGTGTCTGTTTTTGCTTTTCAAATAATCAGTTGCCATGTATTCTTGCCTGGGAAATCCCATGGATAGAGAAGCCTGGCAGGCTATAATCCAAAGGGTCACAAAGAGTCCAACATGACTGAGCGACTGAGCACAGCACACACATTTTAAAACCAGAATGTTTACCTACATGCTTTCCATGAAAAGTCAAATCTGGCACAGCCAGACCTGAATCCTTGTTTCCAGAAGGTTCCTACCATACTTTCTGGTCTTATACCTTGTCTGTTTCACTCAGTATATTGTCCAGCTCATGTAGTCATTTGAGCATGGACCCACACTTTACTCCAACTTTAAGAGTACTTTTTAAGTTGTTGGAGTTCACTATGTGAATAAAACGTCATTTTGTTTCTGAAACTGTTTTGCATAAAGAGGCATTAAAGAAAAAAACTTTAAGTAAATCTGAAGAACAGCAACAACAAAAGAGTTCAAAGCTTAGGCCTTGCGTATCCAATTATAGCTTGTGACCTACTTTACAGATGCCTGCTAAACACTTGTCAAGAGTGGACACTTAGGGATTTCCCTGTTGGTCCAGTGACTAAGGCTGTACATTCCCAATGCAGGGGGCCCAGGTTTGATCCCTGGTCAGGGAACTAGATCCCACATGCTGCAACTAAATACAACAAATAAAAATAAATGTTTAAAAAAAGAGTGGACACATGTATCACTGTAAACCATATGCTGTCACATGGGCCCTTGCTTACCATGGTTAATCTTCCTTTATGTTTGCTTTTACAAAGAAGGAACACCCTTAAGCATGCCTTTATGAAAATGAATTTTAAATTTGTATTGATTTTGCAGAATAAAAGTTTGGTAGAAAGTAGTTATCAGCAGAGGACTAGGTGGGAATGATTTTTAAATGTACACTAATAAAATTTTAACTGCTAAAAAGGAAAATATATCTTAACACACTTATCTCAGGTTCAGGGATTTTAAAGTTAACCTTCTAACTTTTTTAAAAAGCTATGATTTAATAGACATTTTCTGGGATAGGGCTCTGGCTGATGTAATAAATCTCTGCTTTGTTTCCTTGTAAATTTTCTTTCTGACATAGATGGCAGTGTCAATGTCATTTTTAAAGTAAATTTCAGAAAATGCTGTCTCTTGAAAGGCCTATAAGAAAAATTATATTCTTGGGACCGCTATAGTTATTGGCTATTTGAGACTTGAACATTTATCTAGACATAAAGGAAAAATTATTACTCCTAGTAGATATCTAGTGATTTTTTTTGTTATAAACCCAAGAAAAATCCAACAGACTTTATCTAAACTCAGTCAAACTAATTGCCTCCATTTCACATAAGGAAAGGATTCTCAGTCTAATGCACCAGTGGACAACCAATGAAATATACTCCAGACATGCTAGTTTGGCCAAGGTCTAAGAAAAAACAGAGACAGGTCTCCCCAAGCAGCAGGTTAGCGAAAGGCTGAGTGATAGGGACAATTTATGACGAATACTAATTCAGAGGAACAGCAGCGCTGAACAGCATTTCCAAGGTGCACTGTATGGAAGGGGTATTTATTAACCCACAGTATTGAAAGGTGTTATTCCAACAATTTAAAAAGCTATGATCATATATGTTTGGAAAGCAATGAGTTAATGAAGTCAAGTATTTTCTTTTATTACAGGATTCTCTGAGTTCTTATTGTGTTACTATGAACGGTGAATTCTAAGGAAAGATATGCGGCATACAGTATCCAGTTTGGATAGAACATCTCTTTGCATAAGTACTCCATATATTATACCTTGTCTATGTGTTACCAATCAGGGGTCTTGGCCTCCTCAATCAATAGAAATTGACTGGAGGCCAGACAAGAAATTTAGGCAAGGTTTATCTGGGGCCCCTGCTGTACCCCCAGTTCAGAATTTTCCCTAACTGTGAATGCAAGCAGTTATTTTTAGTCCCATGCAGTTTCTTTGTATTTTGTTGCTCAAGAAGAGATGTGTCCAGGTGCAAGCATTGCAGCCCTGCAGCAAAAGGTCTCGGGTCCCAGACCTGTCTCGTATTGATTAAGAATATGTCTAGCTGCAGGAGACGGCATACTAAGTTTCAGTAATAGTGACTTGTTTCTCTTACATGTAAAAGAAGTTTAGGAGCCAGGCCAGGATTGACAAGGCTCCATGTCTTACAGAGTCCTCAAACTCCCTCCTGCCCTCAGTCTTTCCCAGCATCAGGGTCTTTTTTCAATGAGTTGGCTCTGCGCATCAGGTGGCCAAAGTATTGGAGATTCAGCATCAGCATCAGTCCTTCCAATGAATATTCAGGGTTTATTTCCTTTAGGAGTGACTAATTTGATCTCCTTGCTGTCCAAGGGACTCTCAAGTCTTCTCCAGCATGAGTGACAGATAATGAGATGGCTGGATGCCATCACTGACTCAGTGGACATGAGTGTGAGCAAACTCCAGGAGATAGGGAAGGACAGGGAGCCCTGGCATGATGCAGTCCACAGGTTGCAAAGAGTTGGACACTTTTTAGCAACTGAACGACAACTCCCGCCAGTGTTCTGTTCTGTCTTCTTTATTATGATTGAAGATTTCTGCTGCAACTCCACCCATCACATCTGTATTCAAAAATAAGATGAAAATGGGGATGATATACCACCTGTCTTTTAAGGAGACTTTCTGAAAGTGCGCCCAACATTTACTTTTATTTCTCAATGGCAAAGACGGTCTTGACTGCCAGAGATATTAGAAGTGTAGTCTTTTAGCCAAGTAGTTATATACATGAGTAAAAGTAGAGAATCTTTTTATTTCAGAGACATAAGGAGAATGAGTATTTTATAGGCTGTTAGAATCTATGTCATGCCTCAAAAATCACTAAAATATATAAAATAATATATAACAAATATATTTGATTTAAATATATTCAAGGATTATTTGCAGTGACTTTAATGTTTTTACTAGTATGAATTTTGTGAGCCCATAATCAAAAAAAAAGAATAAAAGTAGATGTAAAATTGAACTACATGGGAAAAATAAGTAAATGAAAAATAGCCGCATGGATTCATGGTATTGAGAAGCAGATCTCATTATTGTAAATATATGAGATAACCGCTGTATTTAACCCAGTTTTCACCCTCATATTAAAATATCCTTTTGTTGAGACTTTTATGCATAAGTTTGCCTAATTGTAATAGATATATCCATCCATGGCAAGGGAGGCATTGTCTAAATTCAGAAATTTTTCACACTGTCCAATAATAAAATTAGCTCTGACTCAGCTAAGGAATCAAATGATTTGAAAGGGAGGAGGAGGAGTTATGTTCAATGTTTCCATCATTCAAAGTTATTCTCAAAATCATCCTAGTTGGCTCAGTTGTCTGTTCTGCTAAGTTCAAACCCATATAAAATATGCATTACTTTTCAATAGTTTCCAAACATCCTGGTGTTGCAGTCAGTTTTACGTGATTTTAATGATTCAAAAAATTAGAAAAAACTGTTGCAATTTACTGATTGCTAGATATCATTAAGTGGTCTATGTATATTATGGCCCTTTATCCTCATAGCAGTTTATCTCCATTTTTCAAAGGGAAGCTGAGGTGCAGGGAGGTTAAACAACCTGACCGATGTCTGCATCTAGTAACCAGCAGGTGCAAGCTTTTTGGTCTTAGTTCTTAAATTCTATGCTATATTTTTCCAACTTAGAAAGAAACTATTCATCCTTTCAGAAATACTTATTATACCTATTTGAATTTCTTTCTACAAGGGCATCTCAATATACCATGTTTAGGTATAGTAGAACTACACATATCCATTATTTCTTATCAAGAATAATAAACTTTGACTCATTAAACTACGGTATAAATGTGCCATGGTATTTACACAACATGTACAGGAATACTATTCTAAATATTCTTGATCCTATAAAATTGAAAATAATTTGATCATAAAAAATAAATTTCACCAGACCATCATTACAGGATAGAGTTTTCAAAATAAATGGTTCCATTTTCACCATGGAGTCTTTGAGACTTGATCATTATGGGTAAACTTTAAACCATTTTAAGAAAAGGGATTGAATGCTAGTTTCAGCTGATTATATAAAAAAGTGATGATGGATAAGTAGTCTTTTAAAAATCAACATCTGTTCCCTATGTATCCTCTAGTCATATTTGCTTAGTTTACAATTCAAGCAAAATCTGGGCTGTTTTTAGCAAAGCCAACACATGAATGGAGGAAGACGCTGAATACCATTCTGATTTTGCATATTTACTTCCCTGTCCCAGGAGTCTTTATTACTGGTGATGATTCAAGTATCGTGGCAGAACAAAGATAAGACCGATGGCTACATTTCTCCATCTACAGATATTTCCTATTATAAGTGCAGTGCACGACTGAGGGTTGAGTGTAAGACAGACCTAAAATCCTGCCTGTATATAGGAGTTGTTGACTTCACCTCTTTAAATACTAGAAAAATTGTCATATGAGATGATATAACTTATAAGAAGCAAAACACAGATATTTGTTGTGCAGCAAAATATAAAGAGACCCTAATAAAATAGTTTTACATTCTTCCCATATTCTAAGGTAGTAAAAGACACAATTTTCTATTAATTTTTATTGGCATATAGTTGATTTACAATATTGAATTAATTTCCACTATATGGCAGAGTGAATCAGTTATATATATATATATATCTCCACTCTCTTATAGATTCTATACCCATGTAAGTTATTACAGAGTGTTCTCTGTAATAGAGTTCTCTATGCTATACAGTAGGTCCTATTAGTTTTCTATTTTTTATATAGTAGGGTGTAGTTGTCATTGTTGTTCAGGCAGTAAGTCATGTCCAGCTCTTTGCAACCCCATGGACTGCAGCATGCCAGGCTCCCCTGTCCCTTCACTGTCTCCCAGAATTTGCTCAAATTCATGTCCATTGAATTGGTATATGTCAATCCTAATCTCCCAGTTTATTCCTCCCCTACTTTCTTTCTTGGTAACCATAAATTTGTTCTCTACATCTGTGATTCTGTTTCTCTTCTGTAAATAGGTTCATTTGTACCATTATTTTAGATTCCACAGATAAGCAATATCATATGATATTTATCTTTCTCTGTCTGACTTCACTCAGTGTGACTATCTCTAGGTCCATCCACTTCCCTGCAAATGACATTATTTCATTCTTTTTTATAGCTGAGTAAGTAGTCCACTCTGTAATATGTACTATATCTTCTTTATTCTTTTCTCATCGGTGGACATTTAGGTTGCTTCCATGTTCTGGCTATTGTAAATAGACAGCACAAAATTTTGATGTAAATTCATCTTGATTTGTTCAAAGAAGCTCTTTCTTTCACTCACTGTGTGAACTTTGTTGATTAACTTCTTATTTCCTCAATTTCTTCATCTATAAAATGAGATGATAATGACACTTGTTCATGGGGTTTTTCTAAGGAATAAGACAGTTAACATGGGTAAAATTCTTTGTAAGTGATCAATAAATGTTAGCTATTCTTGTTAATATTAATAATAGGTGTAATTGATGTCTTCAGCTCATGAACACTGGTTTTATTGAAATGTATCTGCTCCCTTTTTTGACACTTTAGCATATGCTTTTAATACAAATGTGTTTAAATTCCTTGGAAAATATTTAAGAAATGTATAATCTTTTGAACTTTGACATCATTATCTGGGAAGTATGTTATAACCAGCTATCTATAAAAAATAAGTTTTCAATTATGGGATATGCCAACTTCTAACAGTATCATTTGCTATATGCTCTTATTGGTAAGAGATAAAATGCTATCTACCCAATATAGGAAAAAAAGTGGTACTACCATCTCACATATTTATGTCAAGCAGAAGGAAAATGACTTCTCTGTTTCCCAAACTGTGGGCTTCCACGACACTTGTGGCATTCTTGGATCTGTTACAGACCATAAGATTCAGATCCTATATCCAAACAAAACAGTGAAATTCTGGGAAAAGTGAGTATAAAACCAAGACTGATTTGGCTTAGGAAAAACAACATTGATAGGAAAAACCTCACTATTATTACTTTCTAGTGAAAAACATAAAATGAACTGAATGAATGAAAAAGTGTAACTCATTTTGGAGAGTAATGTTACCTAGCAAATTTACTCATTGATCTCAGAAATTAACCAAACTTTAAAGGAAGCAATCTAGTGCTTTCTAATCCTTCATTAAGAAATGACTCGCTACTTTAATTGGAATGTGATCACTCTGAAATATCAAGGAAATTCAAAGAAAAAATAATTTGTATCTTTTTATTCCAAAAAAACCATATATTTTGCTAAATTATTGCATATTTAAGCAAAGTGTTTTTATCTTCTAATATTATGTGGCAGGAGCAGGTAGAACCATAGAAAGATTTTTAAGCCTCTTATTTACCACTCCCTCATTGAGAAGAGGCTATTCCACATAATGCAATTGTCTAACAAATGAAATTTAGATATAAAAGAATCCAAATTTGATTTCAACCATGTTTGATTAAAAAAAACCAGCTTTCTTGAAACATGTTTAAGACCCACAGTACTTTTCAGATAGGAAATAATTAGGAAAACTTGACACCTTCTTAGGAACCCAGGATTGTCATAATATAGATATGGAAGAAGCATGTGCTGCTCGCAGCACTGGCCTATGACTTAATTTATAGAAACTGTTTAGCTATTGACTGTTCGCTTGTTTTCATAAAGCTCACCTAGGAAAGGTATAGCTTCCTTACTTCTAGTGATGTTGTTGTTCTTCAGTTGCTCAGTCGTGTCTAACTCTTTGCGACCTCGTGGGCTGCAGCACGCCAAGCTTCCCTGTCCTTCACCATCTCCCGGAACTTGCTCAAACTCATGTCCATTGAGTTGGTGATACCATCCAACCATCCCATCCTCTGTCATCCCTTCCCCCTCCCCCCTTCAATCTTTCCCAGCATCAGGGTCTTTTCTTGTGAGTCAGCTCTTTGCATCAGATGGCCAAAGTATTGGAGCTTCAGCTTTAGCATCAGTGCTTTCAATGAATATTCAGGATCGATTTCCTTTAGGATTGACAGGTTTGATCTCCTTGCAGTCCAAGGGACTCTCAAGAGTCTTCTCCAACACCACAGTTCAAAAGGATCAATTCTTCAGTGCTCGGCCTTCTTTATGGTCCAACTGTCACACCTATACATGACTACTGAAAAAAACCAGTAGTTTTCTGTATAGCTTTGACTATATGGACCTTTGTTGGCAAAGTAATATCTCTGCTTTTTAATATGCTGTCTAGGTTTGTCATAGTTTTTCTTCCAAGGAGCAAGCGTCTTTTAATTTCATGGCTACATCTGCAATGATTTTAGAACCCAAGAAAATAAAGTCTGTCACTGTTTTCATTGGTTCCCCATCTATTTGCCATGAAGTGATAGGACTGGATGCCATGGTGTTAGTTTTCGGAATGTTGAGTTTTAAGCCAGCTTTTTCACTCTCCTCTTTCACCTTCATCAAGGGGCTCTTTAGTTCCTCTTCATTTTCTGCTGTAAGCATCGTGTCATCTGCATATCTGAGATTATTGATGTTTCTCCTGGCAATCTTGATTCCAGCTTATGGATGAGTCTATATATAATTAGTTGCAGAATGAAAACCTTTCCCCCAGATGGCTTTCCTTTTTTATAGTAGACATTCACTTCTCAAAGTGACCAGCACTATCAGCACCACCTGGGAACTTACTAGGACTGAGAAATAAGTTCAGTTCCAACCTCACTGGAGCACAGTCTGTATTTGACAAAATCCCTGGAGGCACATTAAAGTTTTAAAAAATGCTGATTTAGATGATTTGGTTCACTATTAGCCTTATCAGCAGAAACATAAGACAACAACTCTAATTTAACTTCAATTAACTTGCTCTGATCTTATTTACACTGAATTTGTTGAAGAGTTGTAAAAAAAAGCTCTTCCCTCACCAAGTCAAGGAAACACTTTGAGAATGGCTTGTTATTAAAAGCTAGGTTTGTTTCATAAAAGAGATGTGGCAGAAAATGGAGCAATCTGACAAAACTGAGAAAGCAATGAATTAGACACTACCTAATCGTACATTAACTGGAATGTGAGCTTGGTCTAGTCATTATAACTCTGAGCCTGTTTCTGCCTCTGAAAATTTCTCAAGTCCCTTTCAATATAATGTTATGACCTTGTGCAAGTATAACAACAGGCATCTTTTTCAAATCTTCAATTATATTCTTTGTGCAGGATTTCAGATACAAGCGCTACCGTGTTCTTCTAGAGAGAATTTTTCATTTTTAACAAAGACCATGTAGTCATGGATAGTGGCCAAGACTAGAATCCAGGTCTCTTACTTTATCATTCAGACCAATAAATTCTTGCCAATAAATTCAATAAATTTATTCTTACCAATAAATTCTTCAGGAAATTATATGCAAATGAAAACAGTGCCCATAATTTTGGATTATGAGCACCCAATCTAAATTGTTTCAATTGCCCATGTTTTATCAATTTTTCATATACTCTAGAATTATTCAGCAAATATTCAGTACACTAAATTGATGATGTAAAGTATTTTCAAGAAATTACCTGCACTGCTATATACAGTGTATTTTAAAGTTCGTAAGAGAGCAGATCCTAAGAGTTCTCATCACAAGGAAAAAACTTTTTTAATCTTTGTAAGATGATGGATGTTCACTAAACTTATTGTAGTAATCATTTCACAATGTATGTAAGTCAAGTTATTGGTCAGACATCTTAAACCTATACAGTGCTATATAATGATTCAGTTCAGTTCAGTTGCTCAGTCCTGTCCGACTCTTTGCAACCCCATGAACAGCAGCATGCCAGGCCTCCCTGTCTATCACCAACTCCCTGAGTCCACACAAACTCATGTCCATCAAGTCAGTGATACCATGCAGCCATCTCATCCTCTGTCGCCCCCTTCTCCTCCTGCCCCCCAATCCTTCCCAGCATCAGGGTCTTTTCCAATGAGTCAACTCTTCATATGACGTGGCCAAAGTATTGGAGTTTCAGCTTCAACATCAGTCCTTCCAATGAACACCTAGGACCGATCTCCCTTAGGATGGACTGGTTGGATCTCCTTGCAGTCCAAGGGACTCGCAAGAGTCTTCTCCAGCACCACAGTTCAAAAGCATCAATTCTTCAGCACTCAGCTTTCTTCACCGTCCAACTCTCACATCCATACATGACTACTGGAAAAACCATAGCCTTGACTAGACGGACATTTGTTGGCAAAGTAATGTCTCTGCTTTTTAATATGCTATCTAGGTTGGTCAAAACTTTCCTTCCAAGGAGTAAACGTCTTTTAATTTCATGGCTGCAGTCACCATCTGCAGTGATTTTGGAGCCCCCAAAAATAAAGTCAGCCACTGTCTCCACTGTTTCCCCATCTATTTGCCATGAAGTGATGGGACCGGAGGCCATGATCTTAGTTTTCTGAATGTTGAGCTTTAAGACAACTTTTTCACTCTCCTCTCTCACTTTCATCAAGAGGCTTTTTAGTCCATCTTCGCTTTCTGCCATAAGGGTGTTGTCATCTGCATATCTGAGGTTATTGATATTTCTCCCGGCAGTCTTGATTCCAGCATGTGCTTCCTCCAGCCCAGCATTTCTCATGATGTACTCTGCTTATAAGTTAAATAAGCAGCGTGACAGCCTTGCTTATTTAATACAGCCTTATAATACAGCCTTGACGTACTCCTTTTCCCATTTGGAACCAGTCTGTTGTTCCATGTCCAGTTCTAACTGTTGCTTCCTGACCTGCATACAGGTTTCTCAAGAGGCAGGTCAGGTGGTCTGGTATTCCCATCTCTTTCAGAATTTTCCACAGTTTATTATGATCCACACAGTCAAAGGCTTTGGCATAATCAATAAAACAGAAATAGATGTTTTTCTGGAACTCTCTTGCTTTTTCGATGATCCAGCAGATGTTGGCAATTTGATCTCTGGTTACTCTGCCTTTTCTAAAACCAACTATAATGATTACATCTCAGTAAAACTGGAAAAAAATGAACAGTGATGGACAAATAATAAATAAATAAAAGAAATCTAACATGCTTAAAAATATTTTCAAGAAATTAGATGAAAATGAAAAAAGTTTATACTTGGAAGTATTACTAAAAAAATGCATGTGAAGTTGTACACATTCCAGTTTATGTATTGACAAGAATTCCATGGTAATTTTTATTTTGTTTTCTCTTGATCGTTCATAAAAAATGAATATGTTCTGTTGTTGATTATTTTAGGCCATTATTATACTTGGCTTTTGTGTGTTCAGACTAATTTATCAATTTATTTTCATATTCTTTTTCTTTTTACTCCTTGAGGTTTTCATCTTTGTTTTTCTTACAACTTCTTAAATGAAATACTAGGATGATTATTTTCTTTGCTTCTATTAATATGGGGCTTCCCTGAATATAGTGAAATCTTTTATGACTAAAAAGTAATTTCTTACAAAGGTTTGGTCTCATTCTCTGAGTTTTTATTTATATTTTTATATCTCAGTATCTGGAGAAGGCAATGGCACCCCACTCCAGTACTCTTGCCTGGAAAATCCCATGGACGGAGGAGCCTGGTCAGCTGCAGTCCATGGGGTCGCTAAGAGTCAGACACGACTGAGCGACTTCACTTTCACTTTTCCCTTTCATGCGCTGGAGAAGGAAATGGCAACCCACTCCAGTGTTCTTGCCTGGAGAATCCCAGGGACGGCGGAGCCTGGTGGGCTGCCGTCTATGGGGCCGCACAGAGTCGGACACGACTGAAGCGACTTAGCAGCAGCAGCATCTCAGTATTTCCCTCACAACCAAATCAATATTTGGAGAAGTGGTTTTAAATATTTAAAGAGTTAAAAATGTTAAGTTATTTTTATTGTGATGTTCTACTTTTATTAGACTAAATTTAAAGGCAGATTCTTTCGTGACATGTAATTTGACACCCTTCTAAATTTTAGAAAGTAAAAGTAAATCCAACATTTTGAAACATTTTTTAAATTTCAGGGCCAAAAAGGTATAAGTAACTTGGAAAATGAAATATATTTCTAATTTCCAACATTATAAAGAATTGCCTTTTCTGTAGAATTTAAATGCTTTTTTAGTTTGAAGATGGGAATAGCCTTTGTACCTCCACTCTTTGTTTGTGTAAAAACTTAATGTGTGTGTCTGTTAGACAGCAGATTCTTTATCTTCGGAGAACATGTCTGATTCACCAATATGTTCTTTTTCATCTCCTTTATGCTAAGCTCAATAGAAAATCGATATTTATGAAATTAAATTAAGTTGAAAGGAGAAGGTATAATGGATATAATTATATCGCCTCAAAACCCATAAAACACTTAAGTGTAAAAGTAATCTTCCTGATCTTTGTTTCTATCCTTTATGTATTTCATAAAGGACTAGAACTAAATTGAAAAGAAGAATTTTTAAAAATACAAAGGAAAGGATCCTACCTGATTTTCTCAAAGTTTTAATAAATGCTCACCTTGGTAGAGAAAGTAAGAAATACAGTACTCTCTGTTGTCTAGAATTTTAAAGATTTTCATGTATGTAGCTTCTCAGGGAAGGCAGATATATATTTTATTTAAGATATGAGTCATGTGAAATCTAAAAATATCCAATTAAGGTAAATTCATTCTTCTCTTTAGAATTGTGAAATTTACATAAAGACATAAAAATAGGCGTTTCTTCACTTAGACCTTCATTCATTAAATACTTGCTAAGCCCCTTCTGTGTGTCAACACAAGGGATGGAGCACGGAATAATTGCAACAAAATCCCTTCCCTCTTGGGGCTTATAGGTGGTATCATAAGCAGAAAGGAATGCCAAGGAGCGTGAAAGCCCAGCATCACATGTTTTACCCATGAAAGTACAAGTGAGAAAAAACAATTTAAGAGGAAGAAAGAATGTTCATCACTAGCAATAGTATGATAAACTAGTAGTAAACGTTCCCCAGACAACAGAGTTCTGAGAAGAAAAGATCAATAGGGTCAGAGTACAGCAAAGAAGGAAACAATTGGGGATGTAAGAAAATGGAAACGAATTGTTTCTTCTGTTCACATGCTTTCATTCAGAGTGTTGGTTTTGGGAGTTCTTAATATTAACCTAAATTATTGCTGTTCTCTAAATCCTAAAATGGATAAAGTGGAAGGTATTTAACTGAATCCTGGAGAACAAGATGTGAGCTATTAATATTAAAATATGGTATAGAAGACAAACTAAAGATGCTATTCATATACTTTTTAAGAGAAAGGTGTTTCAGAAGAAAGGTTGAAATAAAATTACCAATATAGAGATAAAGATATGCATATATGTATATAGAGATACACATCTGGAGAGAAAAAGTTATTTAAAACATCAATGCAACCTATGATGAAAGGCAGTTTAAAACATTTGAGACACAAGTACATTTGTTTCTAGGTAAAATAGAATACTTTCAAGATGATTCTTTAATAAACATTAGGTCAAGACATAAATAAATGTAGTGAATATATAACTTTATGTTCTTAGGATGGTAAATTTGTACATAAATCAATATACACATAGAATGAATAAGGAGAAAGTGTGAGAAGGGAGTTGAATTACTTTTTTTAATTGAGGTTTTTTGACAGTTTTTGAGACATAATTGACTTAACATTATATTAGTTTCAGGTATACATGATGATTTAGTATTTGTATATTTTGCAAAATGATCATCACGATAAATCTGGTTAACATTCATTACCACACATACTTACACTTTCTTTTCTTGTGATGAGAATTTTTAAGATCTGCACTCTTAGCAACTTTCAAACATTCAGTACAGTGTTGTTAACCATAGTCACTGTGCTGTACGTAACATCCCCAGAACTTATTTATTTTAAACTGGAAGTTTATACCTTTTGAACACCTTCACCTATTGCACCCATTCCCTCACCCCCTACCTCTGATAACCACCAATCTGTTCTCTGACTCTATAAGCTCATTTTTTGTTGCTTTTAAAAAATTCCACATAAAACTAAAATTTTGTCTTTGTCTGATTATATATCACTTAACATAATGCCCTCCAGGTCCAAGGTTCATCAAAGTTGCCACAAATAACAAGATTTCCTTCTATTTTGTGGCTAAATAATGTCCTATTTTTTACATATTCCATTGTCTGTATGTATTCTTTATATATTCATCCATTGATGGACACTTAGATTGTTTCCATGTCTTGACTATTGTAAATAATGGTGCAGTGAACATGTGGGTACATAAATCTTGTCCAGTTACTGGTTTTGTTTCCATTGGGTTAATACCCAGAAATGGAATTGCTGGATTTTATGGTGGCTGTATTTTTAATTATTTGAAGAAACTTCATACCATTTTCCATTTTGGCTGCACCAATTTACATTCCCAGCAATAGTATGCAATCATTCCCCTTTCTTCACATCCTCACAAACACTTGTTATTTCTTGTCTTTTATATAGTAACCATTTTCACATACATGAGATGATATCTCATTGTGGTTTTGGTTTGCATTTTCCTGATGATAAGTGATGTTGAGCATCACTAGTCATGTACCTGTTGGCCATCAGTAAAGACTAGAGATATTCCTCAAAAGAGACACATGTCAATGAAATTCCTGTGTAGGATTTTTAATAAGTATGTTGAATTTAATTGGCCCAGTTGAATCTCTTTCTTCCATGAACTTTCACACTCTTCCCATATTATAAAGATCTAACTTAAAAAGGCCAACAATGTCCTGATAACTGTTAGGAGAATTTAATACAGTTTTATCAATTCTACATACTTTCTGTGTTTCATCAATAATAAACTTCTATAACCTATGTTGTTCTTGTTCAGTCGCTCAATCATGTCCAACTCTCTGCAACCCCATGGACTATAGCACAACAGGTTTCTCTGTCCTTCACTATCTCCCAAAGTTTGCTCAAATTCATGTCCATTGAGTCTGTGATACCATCCAACCATCTCATCCTCTGTCGTTCCCTTCTCCTCCTGCCTTTAATCTAAAGACCCAGCATCAAGGTCTTTTCCAGTGAGTTGGCTCTTCACATCAGATGGCCAAAGTACTGGGGCTTCAACTGCATAATCAGTCCTTCCAATGAATATTCAGGACTCATTTCCTTTAGGATTGACTGGTTTGATCTCCTTGCAGTCCAGGGGACTCTCAGGACCTGGAAGAGTCCCTTTTTCTCCAGCACCACAGTTCAAAAGCATCAATCCTTTGGCACTCAGCCTTCTTTATGGTCCAACTCTCACATCTGTACATGACTACAAGAGAAACCATAGCTTTGACTATACGGACCTTCGTCAGCCAAGTGATATCTCTCCTTTTTAATATGCTGTCTAGATTTGTCATATCTTTTCTTCCAAGGAGCAAGCATCTTCTAATTTCATAAACAGTATGAAAAGGCAAAAAGATATGAAACTGGAATATGAGCCCCCCAGGTTGGTAGGTGTCCAATATGCTACTGGGGAAGAGTGGAGAAATAGTTCTAGAAAGAATGAAGAAGTTGAGCCAAAGCAGAAATGATGCCCAGCTGTGGACGTGTCTGGTGGTAAAAGTCCAATGCTGTAAAGAGCAATTCTGCATAGGAACCTGGAATGTTAGTTCTATGAATCAAGGTAAATTGGATGTGATCAAACATCGACAATTTTAGGAATTGACAAGAGCGAACATTGACATTTTAGGAATCAGTGAACTAAAATGGACGGGAATCGGAGAATTTAATTCAGATCATCATTATCTACCACTGTGGGCAAGAATCCCTTATAAGAAATGGAGTAGTCCTCATAGTGAGCAAAAGAGTCTGAAATGCAGTACTTGGGTGCAATCTCAAAAACAACAGAATGATCTTGATTTGTTTCTGAGACAAACCATTCAACATCACAGTAATCCAAGTATATAAACTATGCTATTGTCATTAATACTGCTTTGTACTGGATCTTTTGTCATTTGCTAATTATTTGCAACCACACTGCAAGCTCTTGAAGAGCCATGTGGAGGCTGTGTGCTTTCAACTTCTCTTACATTTCACCATAGGGCACAGAGTTGACCCTAATGCCCACTTGATTGTTGATCATTTGAATGCATGCAGTGTAAGAACAGAGCAGTCACTGATTTGTGAAGGCTTAAGTGGATTGTTTCCTGGTTCTTCTTGAGAGCACATTTTATTTTATGTATAAATCTCTTTGTTGATAACACCTGGAAAATTCTTAGTCATAACGTATAGGACCAAATATAAAGCTAAAAAACTAGTAATTTCATTTGAAGACTTTGTTAAAATCATCTGGTCTCTTATTAAACAGTCGCTTACATCTCTATGGTTTGAGAGCATTAAACAACACCATCTGTTATGGTGGCCCTGTCCCTATAATGAGGGAACTTAGCAAGATATATTGAGTCCATAGGAATTTAAGCTTGTATTCGTTCTTTGTCCGATGCACAAAAAAAAAAAAAAAAAAATGGCCATGTTTTAAAAAGAGGCAGATGCCTAAATATTCAACTTGTATGGGCTCTATTTAGCCTGTAGGTGATTTGCAGAAGATATGACTCATATGCCACCTGGGTTCATAAGGAAAAACATGAAATCCATTCCAAACTGCCTGTTGCCTTGCATTTGTGCCTAAGGAGTCATATCCACTATGAAACATGGGCCATTATTGTTTACAGGGAAGAATTACAAGTCCAAAGTTTTTACCAATCTGTTCATTCTAAATAACTTTGGCTATTAGGGATTTCAAAAATATTTTCCTGTTTGGAAAACATGAAAAATTTAAGCTCTAGCATTTTCTCTTCACTCTTTTAAGGCTTAATACTGAATGAGTCAAAAGAATTCAGATAAGTGGAAGGCATTTTAAAGTTAATTGCTCCATTTTACAAATTGCATTGCTCAGATTCCAGAATAAAAGCCATTTCCTAGTTTTTGTCAGGTACTTCTTTCACTATGTATCAGATGTCACTTCATTCATAAAATCTGCAAAGATTGAACAGACTTGTTATACAGTTGTTTCTGGCAATGCCCTTCACTCTTGACTTTGCAAATCAAAATATGTTTTATTCATCTAGATGCCTTAAGTGTTTCAGACACGCTTCAGCATATTCCACCTTGCTCGCCATTGTCTTGGGAATGCCTACTGGAACATAAGTGATGAGTGTCCCTTGAATAAACCCTTGCCTTCCTATTAGAAGGAATAATTCCCATTATTATAGCTTTGGAATGGTCAAAATGATTATGAGTCATCATACATTCCCAAAACATTCTTTAGTACTTGAGTAAAAAAATAAGTACAGAGGGATTTTTAGGTTTGAGATGGACCTTTTTGATTAGGAGCTTCATTGTGAAATCCATTAAAAAATTACATAACTCAGTTTTACATCAAATATTTTTATTTAAGCTTCAGATGAACTACTGCATCAAAAACACTACCCCCTCCCCACATTAGACAAGAATTTCCTTCACTGCATGTAGACAAAGCAGGCTATAAGCAAGATAAACTCGCATTAATATTTCACTTACGAACCTCCGTTCATAGTTCTTCAGGCAGATTGGGAAAGGAGCACGTCAAGGCTGTATGTTGTCACCCTGATTATTTAACTTATATGCAGAGTACATCATGCAAGAGCCAGAAGGGATGAGGCACAAGCTAGAATCAAGATTGGAGGGAGAAATATCAATAACCTCAGATATGCAGATGACACCACCCTTATGGCAGAAAGTGAAGAAGAACTAAAGAGCCTCTTGTTGAAAGTGAAAGAGGAGAGTGAAAAAGCTGGCTTAAAACTCACCATTCAAAAAACTAACACCATGGCATTCAGTCCTATCACTTCATGGCAAATAGATGGGGAAACAATGGAAATGGTTACAGACTTTATTTTCTTGGGCTCCAAAGTCACTGCAGATGGTGACTGCAGCCGTGAAATTAAAAGACGCTTGCTCCTTGGAAGAAAAACTATGACAAACCTAGACAGCATTATTAGAAAGCAGAGACATTACTTTGCCGACAAAGGTCCATCTAGTCAAAGCTATGGTTTTTCAAGTAGTCAGTATGATTGTGACAGTTGGACCATAAAGCTGAGCACCAAAGAATTGATGGCTTTGAACTGAGGTTTTGGAGAAGACTCTTGAGAGTCCCTTGGACAGCAAGGAGATCAAATCACTCAATCCTAAAGGAAATCAGTCCTGAATATTTATTGGAAGGACTGATGCTGAAGCTGAAGCTCCAATACTTTGGCCACCTGATTCAAAGAACTGACTCACAAGAAAAGACCCTGATGTTGGGAGAGATTGAAGGCAGGAGCAGAAGGGGACGACAGAGGATGAGATGGTTGGATGGCATCACCGACTTGATGGACATGAGTTTAAGCAAGCTCCAGGAGTTGGTGAAGGACAGGGAAGCCTGTCGTGCTGCAGTCCATGGGGTCACAAAGAGTCAGACACGACTGAGCAACTGAACTGAAATGAATATTTCACTGTGAGGAAACTTAGTCAACATTAGTGGGTTTTTACTGGACTATAAAGAAAGCTGAGCACCAAAGAATTGATGCTTTTGAACTGTGGTGTTAGAGAAGACTCTTGAGAGTCCCTTGGACTGCAAGGAGATCCAACCAGTCCATCCTAAAGGAGATCAGTCCTGGGTGTTCATTGGAAGAACTGATGTTGAAGCTGAAACTACAATACTTTGGCCACCTGATGTGAAGAGCTGACTCATTTGAAAAGACCCTGATGCTGGAAAAGATTGAGGGCAGGAGGAGAAGGGGACGACAGAGTATGAGGTGGTTAGATGGCATCACCAGCTCAATGGACATGGGTTTGAGTGGACTCTGGGAGTTGGTGATGGACAGGGAGGCCTGACGTGCTGCGGTTCATGGGGTTACAAAGAGTCGGACACGACTGAGCAACTGAACTGAACTGAACTAGCAAGTGAATCTTTTTCTCAGATTCACAACACACACACACACACACACTCATATAAATGGACTTTATTCACAGATAAATTTGCCTGCTTATAGGTTGACCAATGGGTAAAATAAGAGAACATCTCTTTTTATTGCCTTTTTACATTATAACTATCTTTCTCTCCCAACATTGATTATAAAAGTTTTCAAACATATTGAAAAGTTGAAAGAATTTTACAGTAAATATCTTCCCTGGTGACTCAGCAGTAAAGAATCTGCCTACCAGTGCAGGAGACTTGGGTTCATGCAGTCGATGGAGTCCCAAAGAGTCAGACATGACTTAGCCACTAAACAACAACAAAATCCCTAAACCCACCTCCTAGAATCAACAGTTAGTTTTGTGCTATATTTGCTATAGCACATATCTGTTCTTGCATCCATCCAACAATTTGTCACATTTTCTTGGTAGATTTTGAAGTTAGTTGCAGACATCAGTACGTGTTCTCCTAAATATTTCAGGAAGCATATCATTGTAACTCATTTTTATGTTGATGTGGGTGTTTTTCTTTAACATTTTCCAAGAGGGGATCATTTCAGGTGATCTTAAATTTTATAAACTACTGAAATTTTTAGTCTAGTTGTTCTAGCTTCAGCAGAAATCCAATATTCTCTGGTCTCTTTTTGGCTTCATCCACTGCTCCCTTGAAACTGATGCTAATTGTCCTAACTCTGTGTTCCCGTCTGTATTCCTTCCCCTTCACCATGCTGATTTCTTTAGCAACCATGAATCAGAGTTCTTGAACCAAGATGCTCATAGCCATGTAGGTTATATGAGATCATTACTGGCAAGACAGTTGGCAGCCATATAATATTGCATGAAATATCCATGAAAGACAGGGATAGTTGGCACAGTGTATGTGACACATAAATGGTGCTTGATCAACATTTATGGGTAGAAGTTTGGAAGGAGAGAGGGAGGAAGGGAAATCACGAGCTTAGATAGTAAATGAAGGCTCCTTGGAAGAGCTGACATTTGTTTGAATGACATTTCATAAAGAGAGTAGGCAAGGCCTGTTTCAGTACAAAATTTTAAGCAAACCTTCAGCTGAACATGATTTTTATAGCACATTAAAAGTAATAAATCACTTGCTAAATTAAAAGTAGAGCTGGCCAATGCTTTCTTTGTGGCAGCAACTTGGTTGGAGAAAGCTTCCTGAAGACAACTAGCATCCAGGGCTGTCTTAAAAACTTGGACGATTTTGTAGGAGACTTTAAAATTTTTGAAAATCAGCAGCCACAGGGTAGAAATGAGTGTGTGGTGAGTTTGAGACATACAGACAATTGCTAAAGCAAGACAGAGAACTTTCAGTTACTGATCCCAATATTTTTTAAAAAAGCATAGTATTTTAACACTCCTCCCAAAAGGTAAAAACCATTTTTATTTGGAACAAAAATCTCCTTAAGCTTAGTATATGAAAACTAAGGTGCATTTCTAACATTGATTTATAATGATGCTCTGACAAACAGGCAAAACACTAGTCTGTTTCCTAAAGATGAGAAGATGAGATTTATTGCTTTCGAGATGAAAAATTTTAAAGTCATCCCAAAAAATTGGATTTTAAATTGCATGTATATAATAAAAATCAAGTTAAAAATAAAACATCCAGGACTTCCCTGGCTATCCAGTGGTTGAGACTCCGAGCTTCCATTTCAGGAGGCATGGGTTCAATTCCTGGTTGGGGAACCAAGATCCCACATGCTACAGGGAGTGGCCAAAAAATAAATTTTAAAAAACTGATGCAAAAAATTCCATGATGAACAAAAGATCAAAATTAAAACATAAGTAAAACATCCTTCTTAAATTTATAATTCCAAAAGATTTTGAAGTTACAAACTAGGTCTAAAGAAACTGAACTAATATGTGCCATTTGTTTTTATTTATTTATACTATTTTAAAATTACTCTTATTATTTAGTGGTGCCAGAGGCCCTCTTTGAGTAATTTGTAATTTCTGCTATTACTTGAGGTGCCTTTTGGTTTTTAACCTTGTCTAGGTCATGAAGAGACCTGGAGGGTAGCTAGACAAGTATAAGGAATGGCAGCATAGTCAGACTTTCCAGTTCAATTGGACACAAAGATTAAAATAATTTATCAGCTGACAAAGAACTTAATTATCCATAAGTCTTTAATCATATTTTACCCCATTGCTATCTGTCTGAAATCTTAGATGCTGTAACATGATCTGAACTTGCTTTGGACATTAATCAGTGTGGTCCCTAGTCAGTTAAGTGATCTAGACGTTAAAATGTTTATGTTTAAACAATTTATATGACATAGGAATATGACTATAAATATGTGTACAAGGTAGAGGTTATGTAGTTCACATTGTGTACACCATAACTCTTATTGGTTGCCTATGAGCAAGATGACTTCAAATTAATTCACTCAGTGATGCCCTAGTCATTTTATTAGACAGTAAGAAAGCAACAACATTAAATTTGTTGATTGGTTTTCAAGAGCTCTCATAAACTGGCATCCTTGTTTTGATATCACAATATTGCACAGCCAAATGGTGCTGTTCTTTAATCATACACATGAATACATTCACTGTAAGTATGTATTAGATCATCCCTTGCCTTCTCCGTATATCCCTCTTTAGCCTGGCTCTTACCTTTTTTTTAAGTTTGTTTTTAATTGGAGTATGATTGCTTTACCATGTTGTTTTACTTTCTGTTGTACAACAATGTGAATCAACCATATGTGTATATATATATATATATATATATATATATATATATCCCCTTCCTCTTGAACCTCCCTCAGACCTACCCCCATTCCACCCCTCTAGGTCACCAACTCTTTTTATTCTCATTGAATCAAATCAAAGAACATTCAAAAGGAATAGTAAGAAGAACATTAGTAAGTAGTTGTTTGTTTGAGTGTGTGTTCTAGAATCAGACTGCCTAGACTTCTGTTTTTGCTCTTGCATTAACTACTTTTGAAAATTGCAGCAAGTTACTTAACCTGCCTGAGTATTTTCATTTGGAAAAAATAAAGTAGATTGTATTTGCTTGTATTACGTTGTATTTGCTTCATACAGTTTGTAGGATTATTTTAATCAAGGTAGAATTTATATAACATAAAATTAATCACTAACCATTTTAAAGTATACAATTCAGTGACATTTCATATATGCACAATATTAGTAATGATGACCTCTATCTAGTTTCAAAAGGAAACCTTGTATGACTTAAGTAGTCACTCCCCCTACCCCTACCCCCAGCCCCTGGCAACCACCAATCTGCTTTCTGTCTCTATGAATTTATTTATTCTGGATATTTCATATGAATGAAATTATACAATGAGTGACCTTTTGTGTCTTGTTTCCTTCACTTAGCATAATATTTTTGACGTTTGTCCACATGGTACCATGTATCAGTGCTATATTACATTTTATGGCTGAATAATAATCCATTTTATGGAAATACCACATTTGTTTATCCAATCAACAGTTGCTAGACATCTGGGTTGTTTCTGCCTTTTGACTATTATAAATAATGCTGCTAAGAACATTTGTGTGCAAGTTTTTGTGTGGACATGTGTTTTCATTTCTCTGAATTGTTGGATCATATTGCAACCCTATGTTTAACCATTTGAAAAACCCCAGGACTGTTTTCCAGAGTGGTTATACTATTTTACATCCCACCAGAAATGTATAAAGATTCCAATTTCTTCATGTCCTTGCCAACACTTGTTGTTTTCCATTTTATCTGGATTTTTTTTTTTTTTTTTACTATGGCTCTCCTAATGGCCAGGAAGTACTACCTTACTGTGATTTGGATTTGTATTTCTCTAATAATGAATGGCGTTGAGTCTGCTTTTCACCTGCTTTTTGATCTTGTACTATTTTAAAGTAGGAATTGAATGAGTAAATAATAGATACTACTTATATAGACAGCATATTAAAAAGCAAAGTCATCACTTCGCTGACAAAAGTCCATATAGGCAAAGCTATGGTTTTGCCAGTAGTTATGTATGGATGTGAAAGTTGGACCATAAAGAAGGCTGGGCACCGAAGAATTGATGCTTTCGAATTGTGGTACTGGAGATAACTCTTGAGAGTCCCTTGGACTGCAAGGAGATCAAACCAGTCAATCCTAAAGGAAATAAACCCTGAATATTTATTAGAAGGACTGATGCTGCTGAAGTATTGGAGCATACTTTGGCCATCTGATGTGAAGAGCTGACTCATTGAAAAAGACCCTGATGCTGGGAAAGATTGAAAGCAGAAGGAGAAGAGGACAACAGAGTATGAAATGGTTAGATAGCATCACTGACTCAGTGGACATGAATTTTAACAAACTCTGGGAGTTAGTGAGGGACAGAGAAGCCTGGTAGGCTGCAGTCCATGGATTCACAAAGAGTCAAACATGACTTGGCGACTGAACAATAATTTGTATTGTACATACCACATCAGGCGTTTTACTAAGCTTTGTGTGTTTTCAGCTCAGTTCAGTCACTCAGTCGTGTCTGACTCTTTGCGACCCCATGAACCGCAGCACACCAAGCCTCCCTGTCCATCACCAACTCCCTGAGTCCACCCAAACTCATGTCCATCGAGTCGGTGATGCCATCCAGCCATCTCATCCTCCGTCATCCCCTTCTCCTCCTGCCCTCAGTCTTTCCCAGCAACAGGGTCTTTTCAAATGAGTCAGCTCTTCACATCAGGTGGCCAAAGTATTGGAGTCTCAGCTTCAGCATCAGTCCTTCCAATGAATATTCAGGACTGATCTCCTTTAGGATGGACTGGTTGGATCTCCTTACAGTCCAAGGGACTCTCAAGAGTCTTCTCCAACACCACAGTTCAAAAGCATCAATTCTTTGGTGCTCAGCTTTCAGTATAGTCCAACTCTCACATCCATACATGACCACTGGAGAAACCATAGCCTTGACTAGACAGATCTTTGTTGACAAAGTAATGTCTCTGCTTTTTAATATGCTGTCTAGGTTGGTCATAATTTTCCTTCCAAGGAGGAAGCGTCTTTTAATTTCATGGCTGCAAGCACCATCTGCAGTGATTTTGGAGCCCAGAAAAATAAAGTCAGCCACTGTTTCCACTGTTTCCCCATCTATTTCCCATGAAGTGATGGGACTGGAGGCCATGATCTTAGTTTTCTGAATGTTGAGCTTTAAGCCAACATTTTCACTCTGCTCTTTCACTTTCATCAAGAGGCCTTTTAGTTCTTCTTCACTTTCTGCCATAAGGGTGGTGTCATCTGCATATCTGAGGTTATTGATATTTCTCCTGGAAATCTTGATTCCAGCTTGTGCTTCCTCCAGCCCAGCATTTCTCATGATGTACTCTGCATATAAGTTAAATAAGCAGGGTGACAATATACAGCCTTGACATACTCCTTTGCCTATTTGGAACCAGTCTGTTGTTCCATGTCCAGTTCTAACTGTTGCTTCCTGACCTGCATACAGGTTTCTCAAGAGGCAGATCAGGTGGTCTGGTATTCCCATCTCCTTCAGAATTTTCCACAGTTTATTATGATCCACACAGTCAAAGGCTTTGGCATAGTCAATAAAGCAGAAATAGATGTTTTTCTGGAACCCTCTTGCTTTTTCAATGATCCAGCAGATGTTGGCAATTTGATCTCTGGTTCCTCTGCCTTTTCCAAAACCAGCTTGTACATCTGGAAGTTCATGGTTCACATATTGCTAAAGCCTGGCTTGGAGAATTTTGAGCATTACTTTACTAGTGTGTGAGATGAGTGCAATTGTGCAGTAGTTTGAGCATTCTTTGGCATTGCTTTTCTTTGGGATTGGAATGAAAACTGACCTTTTCCAGTCCTGTGGCCACTGCTGAGTTTTCCAAATTTGCTGACATATTGAGTGCAGCACTTTCACAGAATCATCTTTCCGGATTTGAAACAGCTCAACTGGAATTCCATCATCTCCACTAGTTTTGTTTGTAGTGATGCTTTCTAAGGCCCACTTGACTTCACATTCCAGGATGTTAGCTCTAGGTGAGTGATCACACCATCATGATTATCTGGGTCATGAAGATATTTTTTGTACAGTTTTTCGTGTATTCTTGGCCCCTCTTCTTAATATCTTCTGCTTCTGTTAGGTCCCTACCATTTCTGTCCTTTATTGAGCCCATCTTTGCATGAAATGTTCCCTTGGTATCCCTAATTTTCTTGATGAGATATCTAGTCTTTCCCATTCTATTGTTTTCCTCTTTTTCTTTGCACTGATTGTGTGTGTGTTTATATATATTAAAACACACACATGCACACAGAGATATATGTATATAATCACTGAATCTCAAAATAGGTATAGTATTATTATATGTGAAGTATTTAGAACAGTACTTTGAAGACAATAAATATGAGTTAGAAGGGAAAGACAGAACAAGCATAGGGAAGAATACCATATCTTCCTTTTCTTACTACACCATTGATTAACACTTACAATTGACTACCCAAAGATATCTAAATTATTTCTCCTATTCTCTCTGTCATACAGGAATATACCAGAAGTAGGATAATTACTTGATTGCTTTTGGTCCATCAGCAGTGAGGATTTTGTTCTTCTGGTGGATCAGAATGCTTTTAAGGTTTCACATTCTAGTGACATTGATATTTTTAGCCAGTCAGGATCCAGAGATGAACTTCACTCATTTTAAATTCACTCACTCCCTTAAACTGCTATGGGGAAAATTTGCATCTTTATTTCTCATACCCAATTGTAATTTTGAGAAAGAGTAAAAACGTGACTATTATATTTTTTCTTTAGCATCTGTATATGACTCAAAGATTTGTTGGCTCCATCTATCACAGCCCATTGATGGTAACTAGAAATATAAGCTTTGCCATTAGCAGAGACATTTCAACCAACCAGCACAACCTGATTTTTTAGAAGTGTCTGACTCAACTCTGAGCAAACAGTAAGGTGCCAAGTACGTACCTAACATCAAAGGTTAGTCCAAAAGTATTTAGCAACAGACATGGCTTGGTTATTACTAACCAATCTGAAAAGATTCTGTCCTAGAACAGTTATGTGACCATGACAGTGTACAGCCAGATGCATGCTTATCTAAAATCACTCTTTCTCTTCAATACTTAGATCCTGTTCTGTGAATTAAAGAGGCAGGAGTATATTAGGAAGAACTCAATCCAGACAGGCTTGGTTTTGATTCATCCTTCTGGCATCAAGCAGTCTGGCCTTGGCCAAGGCTCTTTGTTTACTGCAAAATGGATATACTATTTTGTAAGATCCTCATAAAAAATGATGTAGATTAAAAGGATCCAGGACAGCACCTGAAACAGAGTTGGCACTCAGTACATTACAGTGGTAGTGATTATCCCTGGGGTTGCTGTGATTGATAGCATCTGGCCTCAGGTGATCATTACAAGAGCTTCAGAAAGACTCTAAAACCTAGTGTCAAACAATGAGAAGGACGAAATGTGCAGCCGAAAGAACTTGACACTCAGCAATTGAAAAGAAAATCTATCTCCTCTAACTCATATGCAGACACAATGAGGAGAAAGCTGCTAAGGAGTTGTCTGGTGGTGGAAATTGCTCAGGGAGTCAGAGCTAAGCACTAAACTTAAATCAGAGAATCTCTGTTCAGGTATCAGCTCTTCATTCACTACGTCTGTGACCTTGGGCAACACACTTAGTCACTTAACATAAACAGAAGCCTGTTATCTCATTTATAAAATGGGACCGTAATAATGCCTGTGAAAGTTCATTGTAAACTACAATGTTTTGTACAAAAACCATTGTTATTAAATATATGAATACCTACATTCCTGCCTTTAACAATAAGCACAGTATCAAAAGTATATGGAGATCCCTTTAAAAATTAAAAATAGAACTACCATACAACCAGCAATCCGCTTCTGGGTATAAGTCCAAAGAAAATAAAAACACTAATTTAAAAAGATGCATGCACTCCTCTGTTCATAACAATGTTGTTTATAATAACCAAGATATGGAAGCAACCAAAATGCCCATCAGTAGATAAATAGATGAATGGATGAAGAAGATATACATATAATGGAATATTACTCACTTTTAAGAAAGAATGAAATCTTGACACTTGCAACAATGTGGGTGGACCTAGAGAGTATTATGTTAAGTGAAATAAGTCAGACAGAGAAAAATGAATAGTGTATGATTTCAGTTATATGTGGAATCTAAAAAACAAAATAAATGAACAAGCATAACAAAGCAGAAATGGAATTATAGATTCAGAGAACAAACAGGTGGTTGCCAGAGGGGAAGAAAGTGGGAAGAGGAAAGAAATAAGTGAGGGAGATTAAAAGGTATAAGCTTTCAGATGCAAAATAAATGAGTCACAATATGAAATATACAGTGTGAGGAATGCAGTCAGTAATTATATAATATCTTTGTATGGTGACATTGTAACTAGACTTACCTTGGTAATTGTTTTGAAATGTACAGAAATGTCAAACCATTGTGTTGCGTAACAGGAACTAACATCGAGTTGTAGTTCAATTATGCCTCAGAAACAAACTCATAGAAAATAAGATCAGATTTGTGGTTACCAGAGGTGGGAGGGAGCGGGGAGGGGAAATCAGAGGAAGATGGTCAAAGCATAGAAATTTTCAGTTATAAAAACTATAAGCTATATGATGTACAATGTTAGTCGCTCAGTTGTGTCTGACTCTTTGCGACCCCTTGGACTATAGCCTGCCAAGCTCCTCCATCCATGGGATTTTCCAGAATTTTCCAATACTGGAGTAGTTTGTCATTTCTTTCTCCAGAGGATCGTCCCAACCAAGGGAGTGAACCCAGGTCTCCCACATTGCAGGCAGACTCTTTACCATCTGAGCCACCAGGGAAGCCATATAATGTACAACATGATAAATATAATTACCATATATTAAATATGAAAGTTGTTAAAAGTAAAACTATATATTTCTATATATAATAGTTTGCATCTACTTATCCTAGACTCCCAATCCAACCCTCCCTCCCCTCATCCCCCTTGACAACCACAAGTCTCTTCTCTGTGACTGTGAGCCTGTTTCTGTTTTGTAAATAAGTTTACTTGTGTCATATTTCAGATTCCACATATAAATGATATCACATACTATTTGTCTTTCCCATCCATGTTGATACAAATGGCATTATTTTATTCTTTCCTATGACTGGCTAGTATTCCATTGTGTATATATATATATATATATATATACACCACATCTACATCATCCATCTGTTAGTGGACATTTAGGTTGTTTCCATGTCTTGGCTGTTATAAACAGTGTGGAGGAGGTAGAGTTTATCTAAGATATTTGAAACATTTCAAATATCTTTTTAATTAATTCCTAGAAGTTATAGTCACATATGTTATTTTGTTCTTATAGTTCTTTAAGCACTATTATTATTCATATTCAGAAGGTAAGAAAATTAAAGGCCAAATAAATGTAGTCTCCAATATCTCATAAGTCACTTGGTGGAGTAATTATGACTAAAATTTAGAAGGTTGTTTTCTTTCTATAATTAGTATCTTTATTAATAACATTCAGTTTATGTCCTGTTGAGTATGAGTCAGGCCCTCTGCTAGACCCTAGGGATTCAATGTGCAGAAAAAGAAGCTGTGGAGCTTATGAAAGAGAAGGAACTGTTAATCCAATAACTACACAATTAAACATAAAATCCCCCCCAAAAAAATCCCATAAAAATCAAAATTGCAGAAATGTCTTTGAAAAACAATTATTTTGGTATTTGGGGAGCCTGCAGTGGGAGATTGATGTAGATGGGGAACCTGGAGAGATTTCCTGAGTAAGTGATGATGGAGTTGAGATCGAAAGGATAATTTTTGTTGACTCAGCAAGACCAAAAAGAGAAAGCTCATTCCAGGCAGAGGAAAACAGTATGAAAAGCCTGTTTTGAAAAGAAACAAGGCCAGTGTTAGAGACTGAAAGAGGACCAAGGTACTGGAGTGCAAGGATGGTATAGAGAAAGGTCCAAGATGAGGCTGGAGACGTAGCCTAGGGTCACAAAGACCTTGTAATTATCCATGTGATCAAGCGGAGCAGGGCAGGGGTAAGACAATGTGTGGGCTGTGTTCAAGATCACATGGACTTCTTTGTCCCCTTCCCATAGAAGACCTCTTCCCATAGAGACTTAGCTGAGCTCTTAAGAACTGAAAGCACATCTCTAGAACCCTTGGAAAATGTCCCTGAGAAATTCAGATCTTCCAATCCAGTGTTTCATTTTGTTTTCTTCTTTTGGGACTTCTTCAAGTAATTATAGTAAGGGGTTAAACTGATCAAATAATTTTTTTTTAAGTGAATAAATGTTTTAGTAGGGAAAAAATGGTTTAGGGAAAGATGAACAATTCTGTAGATGAGACATTGAATTCTTTGAAATAGGCCTCTCTTTTGAGATTCTGTGTGGAGCCCAGACAGAGCCATCAGGAAAATCCAATAGAACAGCTTACAGTAAATCAGCCTCGCTCTCCAGTTTTCTGGTTTGCTGTAGGGGAATGGCATGACAGTATCCAGACCCACAGCCTCTAGGTTTAGACAGGATTGCTTATTTCAATGAAGGCTGCAAAATTAAGGAAGAGACTGCCTTGTGAAGTCCTTGGAGTTCTCTCATGATTTTGTGAATGTTTTCTACTATGTAAACACAAGAGGAAGTTTGCTAAATTTCTCAATAATTATTCAGACTTTTAGAAAAAACAACTTTTATGCAAGTTTATTTTCCTCTTATCTGAGAAATCTAGGATATTAAAAAGGAAGCTGTATGAGAAAATTGAAACATCTTTGCACCATAACTTCTTGGACAATCATCATCACTATGACTTATTTGCAAAATATATCAAAGAAAACATTCATAATTACAGGTTTATCAAAATCAGTGCAGTGATGGCTTTGGAAATCATTAAGTGACAATTCCATCGACATGGTTATTTTTCCTTTTTTTCTTTGCTAAGTCCCAAGAGAGTGGTAGAACACACACTCACACACATACACACAGAATTGAAATTTAAACATAGCTCTTGAACATAGAGATTTCCAGGTAGAGTGTGTTTGAACATGTAGGCAAATAATTAAATTTAATGTTTTTACAGTTATTCATTTGATTTCTTGGAGATGGAAATGGCAACCCACTCCAATGTTCTTGCCTGGAGAATTCTGTGGACAGAGGAGCCTGGTGGGCTGCTGTCCGTGGGGTCACATAGAGTCAGACACGACTGAAACAACTTAGCATGCATGCATGCATTGGAGAAGGAAATGGCAACCCACTCCAATATTCTTGCCTGGAAAATCCTGGGGATGGAGGAGCCTGGTGGGCTGGCGTCTATGTGGTCGCACAGAGTCAGACACGACTGAAGCGACTTAGCAGCAGCAGCAGTATTTGATTTCTATAAGTGTCCTATTAGTTAGTAACATGTTGTGAAAATAAATATAACTAAGGCATACACTGCTTCATAATGCAGAAAGCAAAACCAGGAGCTCATAGGCTCTGAATCATCTAAGTGCAGCCCACATTCACAGAAGCTTCTTTCCATTAGGCTATATAGGTCAAAGCAGATAATCCCATGAAATTAAGGGACAATTTTAGGAAAATAATCACAACAGTTTTCTAATTTATTTTCAACCTTGTAATTCTAAATAAAGTGCTTGTGAAAAAAAAATTCACAGAAAAATTTCCCTAGGCTTGATCGTTAAGATGAGTTTTAAGTTACAGAATCAATGTTTATATAAATTGTTTGAGTCTCAGGACGTCAGGAGGTATTTTTGCCTGGAAGGAACTTGCAGTCAGTTGGTGAGGCTTGGAGTAGGTGGTGGGAGGCTGCAAGAGGATGGAACCAGAACTCAAACCTGGGCTGTTGAACTCCAAACCCCATACTCCTAATGGCTAAACCACAGCATCTCATATTATGTAGATTGGCAAGTTGCAGGGAAGAGACACTTTGCATATAAGCTTGGACCTTGTTGCCCTGAAAGCCGAATAACATTCTCAGCTGTCATCTGAGAGAAGAGGGATAGTGGCTGGTCTTTATTCTGGTTATGATAGCAGCACCTGCAGTGACCCAGCCATCATCTTAGGAGACCCTCAGAAGCCAGGGCCACTTTGTTCCTTCTGTGTGGGCAGCTCAGACTCAGACTCCCCAAGAGTAAAACACATCAGGTCCTGTGTCATTTTGCAGTGTGATTGACCTCACTGGCCAGAACCTTGCCCTGAAGGGCCTTAGCCCAGCCCCTCAACATCACCAAACAGAAGTATTCTTGTCTAATCAGTAACAACCAGGGTAACAAATAGAACAACCGTTGGCTGGTTCCTAAAGATGGGAACATGAAAAACACGGAGTCACTATCCCCATTATTATGGAAATGGCTCTAAAGTTACTGTAGTCTAAAAAGAAACCAGAAATCTGAAAGATTTTTAGTGGATTCTCTTGAATTATCTAAGTATAGAATTATATCCAAATTAAACTATCCAAGATCTCATTTTTTATCTAGCAGGTTGAAAGAAACTAACAAGCATGGAGACACATTATGTTGTCAGGGGTGATAAGAATCTGGCACCTCTGAGTGTTGCTGACGGGGGTATAAATTGATGCATCTTCTAAGATGGAGAATGTGACAACATCTATCACAATTATAAGTCCACTTCTAGGAATACTGACATGTGTTACATAAGTACAGAATGAAGAATGTACATTGCAACGTTTTGTGTAATAGTAAAAATATAGGAACAAATCTAAATGGTCCCAATTGATTAAGTTATGATCCATCCATACAATAGAAGAGAATGAGGAATCTCCCTGTGAAAGGACATGGAATTATTCTCCTCCGTGGTATTTTACATGAGAAAAAGCAAGATGGAGAACATATCTATAGTATAAACTCCTGTGTGTTTACAGCATTCTCCCATTTGTATGAAAAGAAGAAAGCAGAATCTATAAACTTACACATACATAAAATATCCCTAAAAGAAATCACGAGACACTGAAAACATTGGTTGTCTATGGGGTAGAACCCTGGGTGTCTGCAAGATAAGGATGTCAGAGAAACACTTCCATTTAGAGCTCTTAAATTGTGAACCACGTGAATTTATTACCTTCTCAAAAGCAAATGAATAAACTAAATTAAAAAAGGAAGGAGAAGGCAGAAGTGCCTGGCAGGAATTTAGAGATGAGTAGCTGGTCTGGTCCAAGTAGCTAGAAGGATGCATCACCTAGAATAGGGGTGAGAGTTGACCTGTGCAACCCTGGTATATGAAGGGGTGTGTGCAAGTGGGGTATGTGTGGGGCCCCAGCAGTGTGCACAGAAAGGAGCCATAGGATGTGACACTACAGATTGTCAGCCACGTGCAAGGGAGTGTGATGCAGACTGAAAGCTGGATGCAGAGGTAGATGGAGGAGTTGAGAATTGGTCCTGAAACAATGATGGAAGGCAAGTGAGAGAAAGGCTTATTCCATCCCTGGGAACAAGCCAACAGTTCCTCCCCACTCCATCTCTAACCTTTCCTTTGGAGAAGAGTATGCAGTCTGGAACAGTCTGATAGCCTGTAACATGATAATTAGGCAATTAGGTGAAACAGTGAATTTACTTGACTGAAGGCCTGCAGCTTCCTTAAGGGAGGTGATCCTCTCCCTGGGTCACACAATCAACCACAGTCAAGTCCCCAGTCCTGGCTCATCCGTAAGTAACAGACTGCACTCCCCAGAGCATGCACAACTCAGACCTGCATCCATACTCTAGATTGCTTCCTCCCTCTCACCCCCAGAGCTCTGAATTTGAACTTACTATAGTATTTATCACCTCTTAGTAGGTGTTCTCTCTTTCTGTGCATCTCTCTTCATTTGCCCAAATTTTGAATACCTGTAGGGAAGAGCTGGGTCTAAATTTTGTATATGCCTTGTTCTACCTGGGTGTTTGGAAAATATTCATCGATGGGACGTAAATCTCATCAGCCTTGATTATGAAAGTGCAGTTGGTTGCAGGCATCTGGAAAGAAGGGGAAAGTCTGTGAAGGGAAGTAGCACTTAACAGTCACATTCAACTCATTGTTTCTTGGTTCCAGGTACATTGTCTTCTATTCAAAATGGGTGTGCTGTGGGCCATTCTGGTGTTCTTGTGGGCCAGTTACTCCTTGGTTCCCAAAGCTGAATAAGATTAGAAAATATTCTATGAGGTGCTCCTGGGAAGATTCTCAGTGTGTAAATCACACAGTCTTTGCACACAAGGAGTTTATTATCTAAAGAAGGAAAGAATAGGCGTTTGTATGCAAGGTTGACTGAAGGAAGTAGACCTAGAAGTCACATACTCTGGACAGTCACGTGTTTAGACCTACGGACTTGAGGAGAAGTGAGGAGCAAAGAGCTGAACGTGTCCATTTCCCAGGCACCTTATAGTTGTCCAAATAAGTGGAATTACCCCTTCCGGGCAAGGAGGACAGATGAAACTTTGTCTGTTAGTTTCCTGTGCAGGCCTTCAATTAAGTCATATGATAAGGATTAATACTGTTTGTTGAGTGTCAGCAAGGTGCCAGACATCTGACACCATCCCTTCCTGCAAGCGCTAGACAGACGAACAATTCAAACACAAGATGGATCAGCTGACGAGATGGCTCCATCTCAGAGGTGAGCTGTTTCAGGGTTTTGAGGGCTGGTTTTTGCTGTTTGTTATTGAGATGTTTTTCCCCAATTTTTCACCTGGTGTTCTGGAGAGGAGTGAAGCCCCTCCTGTGTGTACTGTGTTGGGCAGTTACTCGGCAGTTATGCTTCCAGGATAGTTGTCCACTTTGTTAGCCACTTTCCTTAATATTAAAATCTGTCTAAGGCAGAACTGCTCTAAGAAGATCCTGCTGTCCATTCATTTTCACCAGTGCATTAAATAGGTGAGTATTCACAGGTGCTGGGCATGTTTATCCTCTTTAGACTAAAGAGACATTCATTCATTTTCGCCTGCAGCATACCTGAAAGCTAGCTTCACTTCAAGGGAGCAAGGACAGAAATAATAACAATTACAGAGGTGATACTGTGCTTTCCTTCTCCTTGTATTTCTCACACTCACCGTGAATGTGCCGCCCTTCTGATCTAAGGTACCGTGTCTGACCTACCCCAGCAAAGAGATGGTCCCATGGGGTTCTGCAAAGCTAGGATTCTGGAATCACTCCTAAGATTGCTGATGAGAGAAGATGATCAAGAAAAGTGGAAAGTTGGAATTATAATGGCATTTATGTAAACACACATTACTTATATAGAGGCTGTCTGGAATGCACTACAGAGTAGCCTATGGGACTATTACTTCCTATGTTTTATGTACTGTATGGATGGAAATAAGTGCTGTAGTAAACCTGAATCAGAATATATGAGTAGTGGTTTGTTTCTTCTCTTTACTTCATTTTGGTCTGTTTGTTTGTAATATGTCTCTGCTGTCATATTTTGAGTAGATCCCTGCAGTTCTATGGGCTTCCCAGCCTAAGAGGGGTTCTGGAGCTCTAATGCTTACTGCCTTAGACTTATATAAGCACATAAAACTAGAATAGTTCCTCCTTTTCTCATCAGTAAAAGGCAGCATTCCCAAAGACTGGCCAAATATGAAGGGTGCACTAAAAATTTTAACTGGAGTCAAGAGTGAAAAAAGCGCTTGGGCTGCAGTGTTTATATGTAGCCTTTCTACATCTTGCTGATTAATTTAGACAGTTGCAGTGATTGAATTCTAAAATAGGAAAACACACACATACAACTAGTCTCTGGTTATTCTGATGAACTTGGCAAGGTGGCCAATATACCCCACCCACTCCAGACCCTGGCCACTTTGGAAATTGCTGCTGTTTATTACATAGATGAGGCCTGGGTTCCCATTCCACTCTGACCTGGAGCTGCTCATTAAACACCAGGTCATGGGGAGACTTGAGTGTTTAGAAAGGCAGCTGCATGGTGTGGTCAAAATACAATTTCCTGTGAGTCAGAAGACCTGAACCTTTGTCATGTTGCCATTTCTCAGTTTTAGACTGAAACCCTAAAGGCCTCAGTTTTCACATGTGAAAAATGGGTGAGAAACTGGCATGTCTGTTGAGGTTGGTGAGCTGATATATCTTCCAATGCGGACACTCTGTGACAGATCAAAGCTCCAAGTATATATACCCAACAAACCTTCAGGGATCGGTAGGCCAGGAAGAGGAATAGCTATGGTGGGGGTCCTCCCACAAAGAACTAGCTCACTGCCTATGTGTGAGAGGGGCCCAGTCTCAAAATCAGCTCCACAGACAAGCTGCTGCTGCTACTGCTGCTGCTAAGTCGCTTCAGTCATGTCCGACTCTGTGCGACCCCGTAGACGGCAGCCCACCAGGCTCCCCTGTCCCTGGGATTCTCCAGGCAAGAACACTGGAGTGGGTTGCCATTTCCTTCTCCAATGCAGGAAAGTGAAAAGTGAAAGTGAAGTTGCTCAGTCGTGTCCGACTCTGAGTGACCCCATGGACTGCAGCCAAGCAACAGGGGCTAAATGATTTACCGAGAACAACTGAGGAACGGTGGGCTTCGACAAGCATCCTTTCCTTAGGCAGCCCTCTTTAAGCCTGAGTCTAAACAGTCAACTTTTATAAAGAAAAAACAACAACAACAAAAAAGGTAAACATTGTACTTGTGAAAATGTCCAAATATCAGCAGGAAGTATAAAAATCAGAATATAACATTCTGACAGCCTGCAGTCAGGCTAGACTGTGGAGTATTTTTGGCATCATGGATCTGTTTTTTTCAAGTCATATACATGCTGTGATCGATGTTATGAACAGACCTCAGAAATCAGCAGGCTCTGAGTCCCTCAGAGTATAAGCCACCTGCCCAAAACAGTGCTTTAGTCAACATGTCTCTTGTTCAGCTTGAAAGATTTGGAGAACAACCCTTTGGTTCTTATTTTTCCTTCTGGAACTGCATGCAGAATCTAGGGCCAGAACGTTGTCATCTCCAGAAAGTACTTTTGAAATGGCCCCACTACAGGAATTGTTAGGGAAGCATGACTCTTCATGGGGTCCTCAGATGGTTTTGAAATCACAGCGGGGCCCAGTAAGGACATTGGGATGTATACATCCAAACGTCTGCAGGGTCTTCAAGGCTAGAACTTCGAAGAAACCAAAAGCCTACATTGGTAACATGATAATGTGGAGGGAAATTTTCTGAAAACTACCTTGCAGCTATCACTTCCTGTAGCTGACCTCTGTTATTTTCACACAAGAGTCAAAACCTCAGAAGCAGGGGTTTTGTATAATTTTCTGTTTCTCTCCCTCTGTACTTTCTCCTGTTTCCCAATACATGAACCCTCCGGGACTGCCATCCTCATTTCATTTTCCTCTGCGTGCACCACATACTCCCTGATGCTGACCCGCCCTCTTAGATCCAGAATCTGGTTCTTTGCAGGCCAGTAAAGGCCCACCTCTTCTCCCAGTTCTGTCCGTAAGACTCAGGCTCTGTCTTCACGGTGCCCACTCAGTTCTTAATACACGAGGACTGTCATTTATCTCATGCCCACCTCTTGACTAGGAATTCTACATACATCATCTTATTTTGGCCTCACAGGAACCCAGAGAGGTAGGCCCTATCCCCATTTTATAGATGAGGAAACTGAGGCTCAGGAGTACAAGTGACTTGCCAAAGGCGCCAGCATTTGTCTTCGGAACAGGTTTTGACATCAGCGTGAACTCAGTTTGAACTTCGCTGTGTGTAGGTTCCTTCACATAGCCTCTTTGTAACTTTAGTTTTAGGATATGTATATATTTTAAATCAAAATAAATTGATATATGTGTGCATATACATTGTATGTCATTCATTTAGAACATACACACATGTATATGTTCAGTGTCCCTGGTTACATTCAAACCTAAGGACAGGGTCTGGAGAAAGAAATGGCAACCCACTCCAGTATTCTTGTCTGGAAAATTCCGCAGACAGAGGAGCCTGTCCCATGGTGGGCTACGGTCCATGGGGTCATAAAAGAGTCAGACACAACTTAGTGACAAAACAACAACAAAGGACAGGGTCAATATATTCTGTCTTTGTATCTGTCTCTCTAGCAGAATGCCCTTAAAAAGTAGTTGTTCACTGTGAAATCATTGGACATATATACCTGAATGCAAACTATGTGAGAAGCCTGTGCCACATGCTGGATAAATAGTAGTAATAAGACAAGATTCCTGCCCTTCAGGACCATAAGACTTGAGAGTAGATGTGTGTTACAAAGAAGGATAGACAGGTTTCCATGGCAGGGGGCCACAGACTTTTTCTGTAAAGGGCCAGAGAGCAAATACTGTAGGTTTCACTGTCCTGTGGTCTTGGTTGCAACTATTCAACTCTGTCGTAGCATGAAAGTGTAAGCAAATGGAGCTGGTTGTTCCAGTATTATTTTTAGAGACTGAAGATGGAATTGCATATACTTTATATGCATTGCAAAATGTTATTCTTTTGATTTTATGTTGAACCACTTAAAAAGATAAAAACCATTCTTAACAGACCTTACAAAATAAGAGGGACTTGCCAGATCTAGTCTACAGTCAGCCCCTGATCTATGGAACAGTGTGACAGTTAAGACCTAGCTGAATTGTATTTTTTATTGACAGTAATTATGTTAGGGGCTGAATCTTCAGACAGTATTGTGTAGCCATTGTGTTTTTTTATGTTCACTCAGCCTCAGATTGTTAATCTCATCTTGGTCTTTGATTTAGCATGTTGGGGGAAATGAGTAGCAATTGGTCAAAATTAACTGGAAGTTAAAATTGTTCTATGTAATGCTTCTTATAATCTCTCCTATTGTTTCTTCCAAGACAATTTCAAATAAATTAAAGGACAGAAATTTTTATTGAGTTGCTCCCTCCATTCCCAAATCAGAACACTTACTGCCACCCCAACCTCCTTCCCAAATTCTCCCCCTTGAAGGTAGTTTATACATTGTTATAGAAGCAAATAGCATTCCCAATGCTTGACTGCATCTTAATCCTTAAATTGTGGAGATGGAAGGCATCAAAAAGCTGGTTTCCATACCTTTTCCACTGGTAACATGCTGAATGACTCCATTTTTATTTATTATTCACAATCAAAGAGTGGCAATCCAGCACTTCTTCCTGGGTCCAGCTCTCCTTTGGCTGTTATTAGTGTTAGTCCAACAAATAGGAATTATTTAAATAAACAGCTTCAATGTAAGGGGTCTTCTTGCTTAACTTAAAATAGTGATATACAGAGATAAAGAGGCCCCACATCCTTAAAACTGATCTGATCTCTAAATGTTAAGATATTGCTATGCATTATGACTGACACATTACAGCTCCTGTGGTTTATCAGCTTCAAAGTGGCTGGAGGTAGTGTAAGCAAAACAAAGAAGTTGTGAGATGATAGTGAATATCACAGGAAACCTGAGGGCCGGGAAAGGGCCAGACTTATGTGGGACCCAAACTAGGACCTGGAAAGCCATTAGGACCCCAAGAAGGACTGTGTCTTCAGCTGTGCCCCGGTTTTTCAGGCAGACCAATTCTCTCCAAGCTTTTCTACACATATGTAAATAGTGAGCTAAAGACAACATCCATAGCCTGAAGATACATCTTCACTGACCCACTGCCTGCTATTCAGTCCCAAATACACATTCTTGGGAGAGAGAACGTTATCAACCTGCTCTGGTCAGCTCACCCTGGCAAATCATCTGTGCCAGCACATCAACAGCAGAAACTAGGACACCAGAGGGATTCCTATTGAAGTTACTCTACATTTGGTATCATATATATAAATATATATAAAAGTGAAAGAAAGTATTAGTCACTCAATCGTGTCCAACTCTTTGCAACCCCGTGGACTGTAGCCCACCAGGCTCCTCTGTCCACGGGATTCTCCAGGCAAGAATACTGGAGCAGATTGCCATTACCTTCTCTGGGGGATCTTCTTGACCCAGGGATCGAACCCAAATCTCCCGTATTGCAGGCAGATTCTTTACCATCTGAGCCACTAAGGAAGCCCGTATATATGTGTGTGTGTGTGTATATACACACACTGCTACTGCTAAGTCGCTTCAGTCGTGTCCGACTCTGTGAGACCCCATAGACGGCAGCCCACCAGGCTCCGCCGTCCCTGGGATTCTCCAGGCAAGAATACTGGAGTGGGTTGCCATTTCCTTCTCCAGTGCATGAAAGGGAAAAGTGAAAGTGAAGTCACTCGTGGGACTGAGCAGCAGGGTTTTTAAAGCTCCTGGGTAATTCCAGTGAAAACCAGAGACCTAGGAGTCATCATCAGTAGGGGTGGGAGGGAGGTAGAGGGATGTGTGTCAGAAAAGTATAAGCTCTATTATTTAATTTTATATCTGGAAAGTGAAATACATATAAATGTATGTATGTATGTATATACACACACACACACACATATATATATAAATTTTGGTTATGCCAATGATCAATTTCTAGAATATTCAACACTCCCTTCATAACCTTTTCTAAAATTTATTTTATTGAAGTATAGTTGATTTACAATGTTTTGTTAGTTTCTGGCACAAAGTGATTCAGTTATATACATATATTCTTTTTTGTATTATTTTCCATTATGGTTCATTATAGGATATTGATTAAAGTTCCCTGTGCTACACAGTAGGACCTTGTAGTTTATCCATCCTGTATATAATAGTTTGCATCTGCTAATACCAAACCCCCAATCCATCTCTTTCCCAACCTCCCTCCCCTTTAACAACCATAAGTCTCTTCTCTATGCTCATGACCCTTTTTTGGCTTCACTTTGGGGGTCACTAAAGTGTTTCAAATCAGGCCAATTTGCAAAAAGTCATTTGCTTATTGAACAGCTCTCAGGAAAAGACAAACATCACTTTGTTTTCACTTTCCACAAGTCATCATCAATATTGTCAACAGAGAGAGCAAATACAAAATGTCTGGAAAACTGCTCTGTCAGAAGGGACTTACAGAAAATGAAGCAGATTTATGTTAGGACTTCTGCCTCTCTCTCTCATAAACACAGGCCTACAAAGAGTCTTTGTGCTTGCTTGTAATTTTAATATGTAAAAGGCACTCACAGGTAATTTAGTTTCTACTTACAGTTTCTATCATACTCATTTCTTCAGAACTTAATCCAAAAAATTTGTATCTTGAAACATAAAGGCATTTCTCACCGAAATCCTATAGGAAGTTGGGAACTTTAGGAAAACCATAGTCCTTTTTTTTTTTTTTAAGAATCAAATAAATTTTCAACACTGCTGCAGAAAGGTAATTGATCCATTTTACAGAAGAAGACACCGAAACAGTTTTGTAAAGGAATTCAAACCCAGGGGTCAGTTGATACACTTCTTCTTGTGAGAAGAAAATCTAGATTCTTTTCATGGAAAATTTTATGTGATGACTATCTTCTCAGCATTTTTAGTTGTTAGACTTTAAAAAAAAAAAAAAAATCTGCCCTCAGGTGACCACAGGTGCTAAGGGAAGTGGGTGGTCAGATGGGCAGCTGAAGTGCGGTTGATTTCATAACTGCCATGTGGGAACATGAGCTGGATGCTCTGTGACTGCCCAAGAGCGGCACCCAGCTCAGCCAGACGGTGGGAAGGGGTGGGGTGGGACTTTCACATCAGCATCTTCTGGGCTTAACCAGGTGACCCTGGAGGGTAAAGCAAGACTTTCCAGACCCAGAGAGTGGCAAGTGCAGAGATACAGCAGGAAGAAAACAGGCAGTCCTCCAATGTGAATGAGCTTCAGAATCCCCTGGAGAAGTGATGAAAACAACTCTCATTGCTGGATGTCACCCCCAGAGCTTCTGTCTCAGCAGATCTAGCATGAGGACCAAGAACCATGCACTTTCAGCAAGCCCCCCCTTGACTCTGCAGCTACTGGACCCCTCCCCCTACCCGGACTTGAGAAGCACTGCTTTAAACATCCCAATCCTCTGTAGGCCATTCAAATTGAGCTTTGCTTTCCAGGTTTTATCAATTTGGTGTTTATAGCCATGTTACCTCAGAAACCAATTTTGTGTCACTAAACATTTACTAAAGCATCTACAAATCTGCCAAGTTTTCTGCTTTCGATTGAAAACTCCCCCAGCAGGAAGCCATGAATCATCGAATTGAAAATCGGGCTCCCCATGAACTGGTTGGTCCAAGCACCAGGCTACAGGCTGGCAGTGCCTGGTGAGCAGAAAGCCAGAGGGATGAAATCCAGAGAGGAGAGAGAGAACTGCTCCCTTCCTTCTCACCCTTCAATGCCCTTAGAGAAGTACTTGCTGGTCCAAAGCAGAGCCAGTCAGCCACCATCCCTCCAGGCTCACAGACAGTTTCGTGTCTGGTCCCTCTGCTGCAGTTAAAATCTCTGCTTCCCAGTCATGACAACAGCACTGGACGTACTTCGATTCTATCTGTTTCTGATGGCCATGAAGATGCAATGGAGAGTTTCAAACATCTCTTGTTGCTGTTAATCTGTCTGATATTCCTCTGAGTTCGGAAGAGGAAACAGTAGCAATCCTAGTTCTCAGCTGAGGAAGCAGAGGGTAAGATACTTAGAAATGAAGGTGGCAAGCAAGTGCCCAATAAAATAACCCTCAACCAGAAGTTTGTGCCGGTTGCTGAAGCTGCCGCCAACTCGCCTAACGGGAAAGTGGGAGGAGTAAAAATGAAAGGGAAAAAAGTGAAAAGCAATGAGAAAGAATTGAAGAGAGTGCAAATTGATCAGGGCTCCATCCACAAATATACTTGGGTTCTCATTCAGATCATTGTCAGCTGCCTCATGCTGCCCTCCATCACATTTCCCCCAAAGCTTCCTATAGCCTAAATCAAACAGAAAAATCCACATCTCCAGTTTTTACCTTAATTTTCCCAGGGTTCTTCCCTAAGCCACTGAGTTGGAACTCACCCTCAACCATCTGCTTCCTGTGCCCTTTGAATAACTATTTAAAGGAAGTTGTTTGTGTGCCAGTTTCACCAGCGGAAGAAAACCTTTTTACGGTTCTTTTCCCTGCAAGGCCGAAGGTCCCTCTCTTGATGGACTGTTAGTGAAATCCTACAGCAAGAAAGCGCTGAGGGATTTAGAAACACAGAGTTACAGCTAGAGAACAATTATTCCTTCCGCTGTCCTCATTTTACTTGGGAGAAGATGAAACCTGCAGGGAATAATTACTTGCCACAAATCATCTGCTAATTAGTGCAGACCAGCTCCAAATGCTGATTTTAACTGTTCATTTGGCTTGTTATTACTAATTAAGGGGTTTTGAATTAAGAAGTCTCCTGGTGATCCTAGTAAAGGATAACTATAATCATTCAACACTTTCTGGGTCCTTACCATGTGCAGACACTGTTCAAATGACAAATTCATTTAATTCCAGCACAGTCCTAGGACAGGGGGTACTGGTCTCATCTCCACTTGACTGTTTAGGAAACCAAGGTACAGCAATAATTCATATTCATGCATACTTAGGAAACACTGAGAGTAGTTCAATGGTTAATTTATATGGGAGCAATAAGAAAGTAAATTTGAAGGAAAATCTAATCTATGCTAAATTTCCACCTGGTATGTACATATCTTTACACAGCAAGGCCATTGTGGCTGCGTCTTTTGTCACAGGCGATGAACAACTAGAAAGTAGCCCCTTGTGTAGGGCAAATTGGCTGCACCCACATAGCAGTGTCCGATAAACCTACAGTAAATTGAAATTTACCAATGGGTGGGATTTCTGTTCCAGGGTACTCCACAATTTTGAGGCTACTTTTTGCAATGGGAAGGATTCTCTCCAAGATCATTGAGGATCATCTTGCTGAGGGCTTCCCTGGTGGCTCAGACAGTAAAGGATACGCCTGCAACACAGGAGATACAGGTTCAATCCCTGGGTTGGGAAGATGCCCTGGAGAAGGGAGTGGCTACCCACTCCAGTATTCTTGCCTAGAGAATCTCATGGAGAGAGGAGCCTTTTGAGCTACAGTCTGTGGGGTCACAAAGAGTCGGACAAGACTGAGCTACTAACACTTTGCTGTAGTAGCTTAGAAAATACATGCTCATGTATCCTCTCTGCATGAGATGTTTTCTTCGTGGCTCTGGAGAATTTCCTGTCTGTGTCCACCTTCTGTAGACTACTGTGCTATATGCTCAGTCATGTCCGACTCTTTGCGACCCTATGGACTGCAGCCTGCCAGGTTCCTCTGTCCATGGAATTCTTCAGGAAAGAATACTGGAGTGGGTTGCCATTTCCTACTCCAGGGGATCTTCCTGACCCAGGGCTCGAACCCAGGTCTCAGTCTCCTGCATTGCAGACAGTTTCTTTATCATTTGAGCCACCAGGGAAGTTCCCTCCATAGGTTTTGTTGAAACATCAAATGACAACATTTAACCAGTTACTCAGTAGAATAAGTGTATCCCCCCTTTGACTCATCATTATAAAATATTAATGTAAAACAATTTGACTTATCAGGAAGCCACATCTCCACCAACTTTTTTGCATGGCTCCACTATTTTATGCTTTAGTTCTCAGGTTAAATGCCACCTCCTTAGAGACCTGACCCCTGCCCTTATTTTCTAAAATCGGGTTTCCAGTTTACACATGCCCTTTAACAGCAGCTCAGAGCTTTATTTCTTTGCTGCAACACAATTACGTCCATTCATTTTTTTTGAAGGATTCTCCTTACTATTAGAATGTAACCTTTCATTAGTCTTATTCATCCCCAAAACTAGCACAGAATCTGGCACTTTTCTGTCTTTAGCAAACATGATCTATTCTATATGTGTTATGCATTTGAAGTGCTTAATAAATTCATTTAACCCCATACTCAGGCACTCATTCCATGTTTTACAGATAAGGAAACTGAGGCATGGAGAAGAGATTAAGTAACTTGCCCAAAGGGACAAAGCTGGTATAAGGATTTTTTTTCTTTTTTAAAAATTTTTATTGGAGTATAGTTGATTTACAGTGTTAATTTCTTCTATACAGCGAAATGGTTCAATTTTATATATCTATATATATACATATTTATATATATATATCTTATAAATATATATGTATATTCTTTTCCATGTTTTCCCATTATGGTTTATCACAGGATATTTTTTATCTACAATATTGGTTTGGTTTCTGTCATACATCAACATGAATTAACCATAAATATATATATGTCCTTTCCTCTTGAGTCTCCCTCCCACTTCCCACCCTTTCCCACCCCTCTAGGTTATTACAGAACTCCAGACAAAACATGTATAAGAATTTGAACTCACACTAACTCTGGGTTTGCGTTCAGCCATTATTTTTAACCAGTCCACACACACTGAATTCTTGTTGAATGTATGAGCATGTTACCAAATGCAAGTTCATGTGCCCAATCCATAGTGAAGCCAAATAAACCAAAATATCAGAGTTTGGAGCAGAGAAAGGTTTATTACAGGGCCATGCAAAGAGAGGGTGGCTTGTGGCCCCATAACCCCAAACCCTCAAAGAATTTCAGCAGGCTTGTTAAAGGCCAGCAAGGGAGGAGTGTGATTAGTTGTTGCAAACTTCTTGGTGTTGAAAGCCTTTGTTGTTGCAGCTGTCCCCGTAGGTCAGGTCACAATGTTCCTTTATACCTCCAATAAGACAAATGTTATTCTCGGTTCTATAATTTTTTATCTCTATATGGATGGATTCTTAAAGGTCAAAGCCCTGAGAATGGGTTCTCCGGTATATTTCAGGCTTTGGGCAACATTCTTTTATGAAAGATGCAGAGCCAGCATGACTAAGCACAGGCAACAGAGCGCAAAGGTTAAAGTAAAAGCAACAGATAGTGCAGATAGAGAGAGGCAGGACCTGGGGCTCATGCCATTATTAGAGCCTGTGGGCATTTGATGTTCTCAGGCTAAGGCCATACTGATCAATACAAACCAGAAGGGCACAGTTTGGGTAAGTCACATGAGGGTTTTATCTAAGAAGCACAGAAAGAAAAAGTGCTAGGGAGCAAGGAAGACTTGACCACAAGGCTTATTAGAAACTTACATTTGCTTGCACTTCTGCTTACCTATGTTTACTTTCCTGCCACTTTACTTCCTACATCTGTGTATACATTTATCCACACCTCTAATCTTTGGATCCCCCTTTTTTTTTTTTTTTGAAGTATTATTGAAAGTGCTTCTCTTAAAATTTTTCTAATGCAAATAAACAACACCCTGATGAAGCCAGTGTTCCAAAGGAAATATATTCATCATATGAAAAGAGAACCCCATCAACAAACATAAACATCAGCCTGTTTGATGAAAGTTCTGTTGTCAGGAGAGCTAAATTTGCCTGCTTTATGCTATGCTTACTTTAGCCCCCAAGAGGATATGTCCACATCCTAACCTCTGAGAACTTAAGAATGTTACCTTATTTGGAAAATTTACCTTATTTGGAAAAAGGGTCTTTAGAGATGAAATTTAGAGCTTGAGATGAGAAGATCATCCTGGATTATCTATGAGGGTCCCAAACCCAAAGTGTCCTTATAAAAGACATCCAGAGGGGAAGACAAAGAGGAGGTGGCAAAGTGACCATGGAGGCAGAGAAGCCAAGGGATGCCTGAGCTACTATAAACTGGAAGAAGCCTGTAGCCCTACAATACCTTACTGAACTTCGAACAACTAAAACTGCAAAAGAATAAATTTCTGTTGTTTTAAGCCATCTAAATTAGGGTAATTTGTTATGGTAGACAAAAGAAACTTAATACACTGATACATGATGATTATATTAAATGCTTCTTGGTTTCATTAATGAAGCTTTTTGAGGCTGATTTGGTTCATCTCTTTTGTGTAAATGGATGATAAGACATAAGAGAAATAGCTTACCACAGGCATCCTGAAATATCTTCTTTCTTTTAGTAACTCTGGCTTTACTGTGCATGCCTGTGCATGCATGTTAAATCAGTCCTACAGTGCATACTATTAAGTTTTAAATATTACTCTTCCTAGGGAGCCATTCAGCATGTCTTTGTTGAAGGTCTGCCCACCACCTTATTGGATGTTGTGGAGGGAAAGCAAAACAGAAACCTGTCTTATGACTTTAATGGTTCTGATCATTGCATTCTTTTCAACTGGACTATAAACCCCTGAGTTAAAAATACATGTCTTTAAGTTTGTTAAATATTGTTCAAAGCCATAGAAGGCTGAATCTGTAGGAAAGGTGCTGAGTGAATTCTTGTTCAGTGGCTGATAGAAAACAAGTAAAGTATGCTTAGCTCCCACCTCAGATGTATGACAGCTAGAAGACAGGGTCTGGCTACTGATCTTGATTCCTTCTTCCTGTCAAAGTGCTTGTAGTCTAACTGCCTATTTAGAATCTGATGATAAGAATTGTAGTTTGAGAAATGGCCAGAAGGAATGCCTGAAGAGAATTTTTATAGAGATCTTTGGAAAAATTGTAATAGGCAGCAGATGCCTTATAAGAAATGAAAAATAATTGATATCTCTGAAATAGGAAGTCATTGTTTAGTACCAACTTTGTCACCAAATAAGCTCAGTTGCTGTTCTTGAGAACCAATGGTTGAGGAAACTCATGTGAGTGAAGTCCATACTCATCTAAGTAAACCAATTGGCTTGTTGACAGTTACTGGCAATCACTTTTTGTACCCTGAGAGAAATACTACTACATGGCTTTTGCACTAAAGCCCTCAGCATATTTTTAGCGGCAGCTGAGTTTATTTGGAGACAAAGTTGGTAATAAACAATGACTTCCTAAAATGGGTACTTGATTGTACTTTAATCAAGCCGACGGCACACCTGCTCGGTGCTCCCTCCATCCATACAGTGACTAAGCCATTAGTCCTCTGTAAATGTGACACCTGCTGTGGTTTTTCCCTTAAAGGTCCCATGAAAGTGAAAGTGAAGTTGTTCAGTCATGTCTGACTCTTTGCAACCCCATGGACTGTAGCCTACCAGGCTCCTCTGTCCATGGGATTTTCCAGGCAAGAATACTGGAGTGGGTTGCCATTTCCTTCTCCAGGGGATCTTCCCAACCCAGAGATTGAACCCGGGTCTCCTGCATTGCAGGCAGATGTTTTACCCTCTGAGCCACCAGGGAAGCCCTAAAGGTCCCATAGGGAACCTTTAGCTCCCTAGCAGGCCCTTCTAATAGAGTGGAAGGCGACTAAGCTAAATAACTGATACAAGTTCACTAGGTTGAAGTTGGTCCTACATCTTGTTCCTTCTCTGTTCATGTCAAATAGAAACTAACCTCTCTCTGGTTCCCCACTATATTATTGAGGGGAAGACTAATTAAAAAGCTCCTGAAACTGTTTCTAAATGATCTTGTAACCATTTCTAAGTGGTCCACAGAGTTCTGTTAAGAAATTTGGTACCATATAGTCTGCTCCCATAATTTCTCCTTTAGTATGCTTTGTTATGTCAAGCCAGAGTAAGTCATGTGATGGTGATATTTTCAAGTAAGCAAGGAAGGTAAGAATGGTTCCTGATGCTTGCTGAAACAAAGTCTAAGCCTTGAATTGAATCTTCTCTCATATCCAAACTTTGGTGAGAGAGGAAAGTCTTGGATTGCAATTGAAGGCAGCCCAAAACTGATTTTGAGCCATGGATGGCCGGCAGAGCGGGAAGATGTGCTAAAGACCAATGATACTACTTTCGGTTATGTGCACTGAGAGTTTCCAACCCTGATGGATATGTATTCTAATTTAAAATATCACAGGGAGGAGAAAATAGATGTTCCCATGGAAACATTTTCTCAGGCCCAGTTCTTCTATCTTATTATCATATCTTATTTAAATATTTTCTGGAGTCAGTTTTCACTTAATCCTTCTGTATGTCTTCTTCAGTGGCCGTGGATAGCCTAACACCTGGTCAGCGGTGTTCTTTAAATAAATTGCATAATTGTGGGCAGTTCCTTCGATATCCATAGGTCTACTTACAGTAGTTGCAGATCTCGTATCATGTGAAAACCACATTAGCATTCACTTCCAGATCTGTAATTAAGAATTTTAAGTTTGCTGAACCTCACATTCCTTCAGGAAATACAGTAGACAGCTGCCTGCAGCTGGATATAGCACCATTCATTTGTCACAGGTATGCTGTTGTAGTCCAGCTGGGCTGCAATAAGCCTTACTGGGCATCCGTGCATGACATTGTACCAAATACAGGGAGAAAACAGTCCCATAAATGTTGATTTGGCATATTGTCTTATCAAAATGACTTCCTACTTGTTATTCTTTATTATTCTCAGAGATACTAAATCCCCCAAATGTGATATTTCCATGTCTTGATTTGTCCCTTTGTCCTCCTTAAAGGACTTGCTTATGTGACTCACAGTGTTGTGGGATGGGTCCTCTTACTTCTGGCTGTGCATTGATACCAGCTTACCATCAGAGGGAATTCACTGTTCCTTTTTTCCTTATTTTCCTCTTTTCTGATGGGATCATTTGATAGTATACAGTGGAAACTCATGGGTTCTCAAACAATCTAAAAAAGCTGATTACACCATCAGACGTCTAATTCCTTGAAATACATTATACCTGGGCAAGCTGAATTTCCTTCCTCACAACATCAGGATTTCCAGCCACTCTATTTGCATGTGTTTGTTGAGATGCTTTGGAGAGACTTTCATTACCTCTAAATATGAGAATACACATATTGAGTACTTAGTTATGTGCACAGATTTTTAAACTTTCAAAATCATAATCATAACTAGATCATCTCAATTTTTATTGGAATCAGGAGAAAATTTACTCTGAGTCTAATAAGGCAAAAACTTTTAAGTTCTTTCACTTACACAGGATCCCTGGGGGAGAGAGGAGTAAGGGCATTTTATATTCATCATTTTGTATTCTTTTTGTTAAAGGAGAACAATAATTTAAAGAAGCTCCAGTCTCTACAAAGTCTGTATTCTGGTTGGAATATATTGAAATATGAGTTTAATAAAAAGCCTGTTCTTATATAGCCTGCTTTTAGAGATGAAAAGACTTCCATGGTGGCTCAGAGAGTAAAGAATCCTCTTGCAATGCAGGAGACCTGTGTTCAATCCCTGGGTCAGGAAGATCCCTGAAAAAAGGAATGACAATCCACTCCAGTAGTGTTGCCTGGGAAATCCCATGGGCAGAGGAGCCTGGTGGGGGATCACAAAGAGTCAGACACAACTGAGTGACCAACAGATAGAGGTGAAAGATTTCTTGTTGTGGCTGTTGCTGTGTTGATGGTCATTGTGATGTATTTCTCTGGAGGCAGATGCATTCTGACACCAACACTCGTATATCATTAAGAATGGCAGTGAAAAATGAACTGGATAAAGCTGAGACGTGTCAATGCCCTCACAAAGAAGCCAACCAGTGTGTTAATCAGCTTCCCCAAACAATTGATTTTCATCAATAACTTCCTACAGCCAGGTTTCCTAATGTGCTAGAATCTGGGGAAGAATGCACTGACCTCAGTGTTGCTTCCCCTGGCATGTGACACTGACCCAGAGGTCTCAGGTCATCTTAGTATTGTTACTGAGTCTAAGTTTATACTGCCCCCTGCGTGCAGGGCAATAAACTGAGAGACGAGTTGTTGGGGCAAGGAACAGCAACTTTATTTGGAAAGCCAGCAGACTGAGAAGATGGTAGACTAGTGTCCCAAAGAACCATCTTCCCCAAGTTAAAATTCAGGCTTCTTTTATACTAGAAGGGGATGAGATGTGGTTTGTTCTTGCAGCTGTCCTTGTAGGTCTAGCAACAGTGTTCCTATAAACCTCCAACAAGACAACTATTATCTTCTGTTCTGCAACTTTTTATCTCTATATGAGTGTAAAAATGTTAAACCTTTAAAGATCAAAACCTTGAGAATGCGTTGTCATGTATATTTCAGGCCGTAGGCAACATTCTTTAACAAGTGGACAGCCAACATTATATGGAGTGACACATTATATATATGGCATTTATGGAGACATATATGCCATATGTGGAATGGCACATAGTAATCACTCAATGGATGATAGGTATCATTGGTTATTATAGAATTGGTTATATCATTGGCCATGTTGTAGACCCTGAAATATATCAGTTCAGCAGTATGCATAGCTGTTTGTAATATACAGTGCAATCCCAATATGAATATGGTATTCCATGCTAGGTCGCTTAGATCATGAAGACCTTAAAATCATTTGAATCTGGGGTTGGCAATTGCTAAAAGAATTCCTTTGGTGAATTATGGTCACCCCGTTGTTGCACATTAATTCTATGAAGCATTTGATGCATGTTATCAATAGTAAGCTAGAGCTTATAATAATATTTACTACAGATGGACACTTCATATCTGAACCACTGAATTATGTGTGTGTGTGTGTGTGTGTGTGTGTGTGAGCTCAGTCATGCCTGACTCTTTGCAACCCCATGGACTGTAGCCCACCAGGCTCCTCTGTCTATGGAGTTTTCCAGGCAAGAGTACTGAAGCGGGTTGCCATTTCCTTCTTCAGGGATCTTCCTGACCCAAGGATCAAACCCACGTCTCTTAAGACTCCTGCATTGGCAGGTGGGTTCTCTACCACTAGCGCCACCTGGGAAGCCAACACTTTTCTTATATTATCCCAGGAAAAAGAAACAAGCCTCACCTCAAAGGGTGAAGTCACCTGCCCAGTTAACTTAGGTGTACATGACAGCTTGCCATCAGGTGTATCTGGCTCCAAATAATCCATTGGCTGGATTGTATATGCGTATGAGCCCCATTTCTTAACCCCTGGGAGCTTAGAGGCAGGTGGTGAGACATGATATTTCTGAACTTATCAGGGCAAGGTATTCTCATGTCAAGAATCTCAGGCAAGACCCCAGCAGACAGTGTATCACTCAGAGGAAGAGTAAATTCCTTCTGAAAGTAATTCCAGGCACAAAACCACAACATTCAACCTGAAGTTATTTTTTGTTTGTTTTTATTCATAATCTCCAGTATAATTTCTTCTTTTCTGCCTGAATAAATCTTTTCATTTTACTGATTTCACACTTCAGGGTTTAATTTTTAACTCATGTTTCTCTTGCATTTTAGAATAAGGATTCGCAGATTCACACCATTTTGTTGGACTAGCTCAACTTTCTTCCTTGGCCTCTTTGTTTTTCATCCCGTGGAGCCAGAATTAATAGTGATGTGAGCTTTAGTTTCCATTTGGGTTCAGGAAATTCAAAACAAGAGATCATTGTTTTCTGATATTTAATTATATAGGCTGTGCCAAAATATACATTTTATTATTATTTTATTTCAATTCTCACAGTTTCTGTTCTCATTGTTTCATTTTAAGAGATAGGTAGTACTTTCAATAAAATAGTCTTTTTTTCATACTTATCATATTTCAATAATTTCATTTCTATTTTATATTTTAATCAGAAACTGAAAATGCCCTTGGAGTTTAGTGTTTTAAGAATTTTTTAAGCTCCCAATCCATCATGTACTTCATCGACTGCTTTCATATTTATTCATTTTCTACACAATTTTGTAATGGGGGCTAGATAGTCAATGGATAGCTCTTTTAAACACTGGTAAACTGAGGTTTGCCCTGTAAGGCCTTATAAAATTACAGTAGAGCTTGTCAAGGGAAAATGAGTCAGATACTTACTATTATTTTTTAGAGTGTCTTAAGGATTTGTATTGGCTTCACTAAGGCTCTACGCTATTTCACTTCAAAGAAACAATCTTCAGCAGACACAGCATCTCATGCACTTTCCTGCTCTGAAAATTCTATTTGAGCCAAAAAGCATGATGTGCCAATACATGAATCTGCAGCAGTCCCTCATTATGTTTTTTAGTTCGTTGCAAGCTAGGGAACATAATATACATTGTTTGGAAGTAAAATTTGGGGTCAGATTGCCTTGCTTCACATCTTAACTCTGCTACTGAGGAGCTGTGTGACCTGATTCAGTCACTTAACTTTTCTGTGCCTCCATTGTCTCATTGGGACAATAAGTAAAAGACACTTAACTCACAGGGTTGTTGTGCAGATAAAGTTTTAATGTGTGTAAACAGAGATAACGGTGCCTGGTGCATAGTGAGTGCTTAAAAATACACATGTGTAATTTTGTAAAAGAGCACATTTGGGAAGGACATATCCATTTATCTAACAAATATTTACTTACTAAGTAAACTGTTACCACTGGTTACCTCAAGGGCATGAGAATGAAAGGGGCAAGGGCAAGAGGGCTGAATTTCTGCTTTATACACTTAGGTATTATGTGGAAATATTGCTTGTTCATGACAAGTCCACTGCTAGAGTAGAGGTTAGTGATAGAAGCCAGCACACCTGCATCTTAGTAGCTGTGTGAACTCGGGGCAGGTCTTTCAACCACTTGTAGTATCAGTTTATTCAGCTTCAAGTGGAAAGCCCAGTCGTCTCCACCCCACATGATTATGGGGCTTCCCTGGTGGCTGAGATGGTAGAGAATTTCCCCCGCAATGCAGGAGACCCAGGTTCGATCCCTGGGTCAGGAAGATCCCCTGGAGAAGGGAATGGCTACTGACTCCAGTATTCTTGCCTGGAGAAGTCCATGGACAGAGGAGCCTGGCAGGCTAGCCTATGGGGTCACAAAGAGTCAAACATGATTGATCACTAACACTTTCACTTTCACGTGATTATGCCAAGGATTCAATGAGTGAACACATGCACATCACTTATAAAAGCACCTGGCTCCCTGAAGGACAGATGTTATCACAATAGCAAAAAGCAAACAGCAAGAGCAAAACCTGCAGCATCCTGAGGTCATCATGATGCTTCTCCTCAAAGTCATAAAAAAAGAACTTAGAAAGCATGTCCCTGGAAAGACAAAAGAAATTAAAATTGTGATGTCTTGCTTTCATTTCCCTACTTTCCTATTCCTCTCCCAGTGCTTTTTTAAAACTGAAGTAGGGTGGTGCTTTAGTCACTAAGTCGCGTCTGACTCTTGCGACCCCATGGACTGTAGCCTGCCAGGTTCCTCTGTCCATGGGATTCTCCAGGCAAGAATACTGGAGTGGGTTGCCATTTCCTTCTCCAGGGAATCTTCCCAACCCAGGAATCAAATCTAGGTCTCCTGCATTGCAGGCAGATTCTTTACCAACTGAGCTACAAGGGAAGTATAGTTGATTTAAAATGTTGTCTTAGTTTCCCACAATGCTTTTAAAGCTCTTAACCATGCATAAAATTCTTCACTGAGTATCTAAAGCCATCTTGCTAGGTTTTTACTCTAATGAGTGGTAGAGTTTTTCCACTTTGTATTCTGCCTCCTTCTCCCCATCGTCCAATGCATCTTCTTCAGTAGAATTTGTTGTGATCTTCAGGGCTGTTTGTTTTCAAGTTGTTGAGAGAAATCATGATCACTATGTCTTTTTCTTGCCTGATTTGCTTTTATAAGAAAAAGTTAGCATTTATTAATAAAATATAAATACATATTTTATATTAATAAGATTAATATTTATATTAATAAAATTTAGCTTTATATTAATAAAAATAAATTTTATTAATCATGTATATCAAATATCCATCCACTAGACGTGTTATCTATTGAGAAGCCACTTTATTTTAATCACCATTAGAAGTTCTAAGAAAGACTTGGAAACTTGAAAAAAAGAAAGGAGGAAAGAAAAGAGGAAAGCAAAAGTAAACCTTTGGTACTGTCCCTGAAGATTTATAACCTAAGTAGTCAAATGAAAATACATATATACACAGAGTAATATTTCAAATATTTTAAAACAGGGAATGGCACAGGTGGCTGCCAGTCCAAGTGGTCACCTCATCGTGTCCACCTTGCTGGCATATTCCAGGGACCCCAGTTCTGAGTGTGAGGATGAGGTGGGAGAAGAGGGGTCTCCCACTTACAAAACATCTGTTGAGTGATGACAGTTGTATTAGATGCTTCACCTGTTCTCTCACTTAATCTGCTTCACAGCCATACAGCACTGCTGTTATTACCTGAAATTCATTGCTCTCCCATGCCCAGCTCTTTGTGACCCCATGGACTAAAGCCCACCAGGCTCCTCTGTCCATGGGGTTTCCCAGGCAAGAATACTAGAGTGGACTGCAATTTACTATTATTGCTATTCTTAATGTTCTTATGTGGAGACTGAGGATCTCAGAGCTTTTGTCACTAACCAGAGGCACAACAAGTGGTAAACAGTGAGCAAGGACTCAAGCCCAGGCTGCCACCTTGTCCTAATGCCGTCAGAGCATGTGACAGGCGTGAAGGTGGTGAGGTCCAGGGTACATGCTGGAGCAGAAAAGAGGGATTACAAAATTTGTGCATCATGTGATGCTGTTTTTTCCAGAGAACTCTGTGTTTGTACTGTGCTGACTGCAAGATGAACCTTGAAAGAGAGGGTGTGGTTGCTTGGGAACCCATCTCTCTTTCTCTGAGGTGGAAGAGGCTGACGTGGCTCTGGAGAATAGCCTGGTGGTCCAGGAGAGGCTTCTCTTTCCCAGCCTCACCCTCTCCCAGTTCACAAAGATGGATTCCACCAAATCCTCTTTTCTGGGATCAGTCCCAGCCAGATGCCACCATATCTAAGGTCACTTTGAGAATCCCAGAGTAGTTTCTCAGCACTCTCTACATCTGGAGCCCTGAGCCTGTTGCAAATACAATGTCCTTCCTACCACCTCCACATTCTCCAAGCGTATCCCCTGAGCCCTTCTGTTCTTGTTCTTAGTTCTCGTGCCCAATAATGTTAACCTCAGTGATGATGCTGGGTGGAGGCAAATAGTTCTGGGTCTACACTGGGAAAGAAATTATGCTGCATGTCAGAGTAAAAAGTCAAATAGCAGAAGATGGAACCTCCAGTGTAGTGAGGGAGACAAGTTGAATCGCTGTGTGCTGGGATGGCAGGATGTGCAGGGCATGCAGGACCACTGAGCGGTGGACTTGGCATAGGCTGCGCCATGTCTTCAGAAGGCTGTGTTCTGTTTTTAGTGCTTGGCAGCCTGAAGTTCATGTTCTTCACACTCACAAAATAGCCTCGCCTTTCTCCCTGTGTGGCAGTGATTTTGTTTAGTTGATGGTGTCTCCTAGTGGTTCCTGGACAACAAGAACTCTGTCCCCAGTGCAAGGCCTGCAGTAAGCCCTCGGACACACTGACTATCTGAAATAACGATGGAAGAGCTGCATAAATGAATATGAGATTCATCCTGGTGGGGAGAGGTGGAGAGTGTGATTTCCAGAGAAATTAAATGTGAGCTGATTTAGGAAGAGACTTAGAGTATGCCAGGTGTGTAAGTGCCAGGATGTTTTCCAGATTTTCCTGGCAAATGGAATGTTGTGACATTTTCTACATGTCTGTTGTCTCTTTATACTAGAGTTTCTTAACTTCTGCACTACTGACCTCTTGGGCTCGATAATTCTGTATTGTAGGGACTTGTCCAGTGCATTGTAGGATGTTTATCAGCATCTCCTGGCCAGTAACATGTTCTCCCCAACTTGTGACAAGAAATGTCCCCAGATGTTGCCAAATAGGGGCAGAGTCACCCTGGTTTGAGAAATCAACCAACAAATGTGTTTTTATGCTCAACAAATGCCAGCTCTTGTGAGCCTTGAAAAAAGCCAATCTATAAACTCAAACAGTCATAGAAAATTATTCAATTAGTCTTAACCATTTTTTGAGAAGCTTTCATGGACCTATCTGACTACCCTGAGTGCTTTCTACTATCCTATCCAATCCTCAAGAATGATAATCCTCATTTTATAGATGAGAAAGCAGGATCAGAGTGCTCAGACAGCTTGCCTGTGTGGCAGAATCAGTCTGTTTCTGGCCCTAATGCACTGTTGCAGGACTCATTACACTGTTTTCCACATGTACTCTACTTCTGCATTTTGCAAACAGTCTTCTGTACATGGATGGATGAGGAGGTGGTGGTGCATACAGGTTGCAGTTTAAAAGGAAATCAGAGGTATGGTCTGTGTTCAGATGCAAAAATAAATAACTCTGATAAATGTGGACCTTGAAAAAAATCATAACTCCTATAATTTAATCATGTGCTGTGTGCTTAGTTGCCCAGTTGTGTCCAACTCTCTGCAACCCTATGGACTATAGCACGCCAGACTCCTCTGTCCATGGAATTCTCCAGGCAAGAATACTGGAGTGGGTTGCCATTCCCTTCTCCAGGAGATCTTCCCAACCCAGGGAGTGAACCCAGGTCTCCCGCACTGCAGGTAGATTCTCTACCAACTGAACCACCAGGGAAGCCCAAAGAGTAATCATTAGACGTCAAATTCAAGCCAAAAGAACTTTCTTCCCAATTATCCTTTCCAAACATAAACCGACATGTCAGAAATATTTAGCCCAAATGACTGTTTTCACTAAAAGATTTCCAATCAAAATTATTTCTACAATTAATATATATTAGCTCTAATAGCATTACAGAAGCACAGTCTTTGAAATAAATAGCAATGAATTTGCAGAATGTTGAAACCCTACTGAACATATCTGCAGTCATAAAGGTTTTCAGTGGAAGCAAATCCAGCAGCTGTACATTGTCCCTGTTTTTCCCTCAGAAAAGGACCACAGGAGGAGTGTGTGGACTCCCGTGGGCAAAGTAGGCTTACAGATATTTAGAAAGAACTTCTTCATCTACGTTTCTCATTTCTTGTCATATCTCTAGAAGTTCTAACAACAGAGATTTTAGGCTTGGGAGTACTGAGGCAGACGACCATTATTCCCGCTTAAGCTTTTGTTTTTGAGGTAAAATCGTGTTACTTTAGTAGCAATTGCTATGCCTAGTCAGTGCTGATGCAAGAACTTTTCCAAGCATCCTTCATTTTTGTTGTCAAATTGAATAAAACCTATGAAAGGCGGCAACCAAGGGAGGCAGCACGATGCATCCACTTTTTGAAAACAAGCTTTGTCCTTTTAAAATGAAATTCTGTTCCAGTTTTGGCTTCTGAGATGTTCTGTTTGCACCAGGAGCGACTGCACCATATTAGGGCTCATCTGTCCTCCCTGCGGCTTGAAATGAATCACACGAGCTAAGTTCACAGAGTTTGATTCTGACTGTGAGCGTCTGAAAAGGTTGGATGCCCTTTAAAGACATGTTTGATTGCCGAGCGTGTGTTGATCCTGTTTGATATCCTCCACGGACTGCGTGACTGAACTAAGCTGAAGTTTCCCTGTCAGCAGCCTGGGAAACAGGCGGCGCTTTGGCGCAAGCAGGGTTGGTTGTTCTCCGAGTCAGTTCTGCCACCTAGTGGTCAGCGATGGCATTTCCTGTGTGCGACCAACTTCGCTTTGGGAAGTCATTTCAGCTGTTGAATGCTGTGGTGGTAATTGTGACAGAAAACAGAGACACACTCTTAGCAAAGAAAGCAGTCCAAGAGAAACTCAAAACAAGCCCTGCAACATGATGTGTACTGGATTCCAAATATGGAAGAAGCATTAAACATTTGGTCTTAGAGAAAAGCATGTTTGTGAATTACAAAGATATTTTTGGTTTCCTCTGTTCATGATTAACACAATAATAATAGTCGAACTCACTCAGACTTATATTAAAAAGTAAGTTACACATTTTTTTCTGAGTTCAGGAGGTTTAAAAATTGAGAAGCCTCAGTCTTTTTTTCAGAATGAGCTGCCAGAATGGTTGGAGAAAACAAAGTTTGTCTCCTTGGAATCCATTATTTAAAGTCTTCAGATTTATATTGGCCTTTTAGGATTCTCTAAGAACTTTAACATGTGTTTTCATGTCAGATATTTAAACACGTATTTTTTTAATTTTTAAACGTCATCTGTATATTTTACAAGATGTTTAACCCCATAATATTTTTTATTCCACAACTAGGGGGAAGGGAGGAAATTTCTTACGATTGTTCTTCACTTTCCTCTAAACTTAGTACTCTCAAATTGTTCTTTGATGTTTTCTCTTTCAGTCTTATTTTAAATTTAAATAAAAGATGTCAAATTATCCACTGCAGTGGTTTTGAAACATGGTTGATCATGACGCACAGTACAAAATACATTTCACATCATGACTGTGTATTGAATATGTGTTTGTGTGTGTGTGTGTGTGTGTGTGTGCCCATGCTAAACAGAACTTCCGTGAAACAATACTTAGGTCATTATGTGGTTTGTGCTCTGGTATATCCTGTTCAATTCTATTTCTTTTCTTGTTTATTCTCATGCTGGCCCACTTTATATTATAGCTCCTGACTTTTTTAAAACGAAGTGAATCCATTCTGCTTGTGCTCCTAGATAGAATGTAGTAAAAACGATTTAGAAAAATATACACTCAGAGATGAAATCAAGAACCATCCTGTATGTACAGTTGTTACTAACCCACATTAAAGAACTGTCCTCCGCCCAGAATCCAGGAGGGCTCTCAAAGGTGTTGGCCTCACCCACGGGCAGATTATGTTGCTTTGCACTCCTTTGCCTGCGGTCTGGGGCCTGGACCACTTCAATAGCAATGCCCTAAATGTCCCAGGACCCCAGTTACCAGCTCCCACTTGAACAGGGCAGGAACCTGCTGTAGATCCCAGAGGGGACCTAGAGCCTGCCCCCTGCCCACTTCTGCTCCTACTGGATGACCCCATTTGCCCTTATGCAGGCTGCACTCCTAGAATTCCTACCTGGGACCACTTATAAAGTATTAAAGCAGCAGGCTTACAGGCATCTCTGGTCCCAACATCTGTTTGTTCTTGAGCATTCAAAAGCAAAGTTTCCCTTAGCTCTCCTCCTCTCTGACAGAAGTCACTTCAGTGAGAATCAGCTCTGCTCTCTTGACTCAAAATTTACTACCTATACAGCATATAAGCTGTTGAGTCAGGATGAGGAAGAGAGTATGGAGCATAGAAGTGATCATCTCTTCTCAGAAAAAGCACCTTAAACCGAAGACATTAAGTCCAGGTTTATCACTGTATCATTTGAGTCTCACCTAGAACCCCTGATTCTTAGAAAGTCACATGTTACTTATAAAATGAGAGCTATACAGGAAGAAAGGGATTGAGTGACTGTCATATCTAATAAGGATATTTTATTAATATTTTTATTATACTCCTTATGAACTTTTGGTCAGGTTTTTCTGATGTCAAACTGTACACCAGTAAGACATCCTCCCAAAGCAGAGGATTCCTTTTATGAGATGAATCTGGAACAGTGACACAGAGTCCAGAGAGATGATCATGGAAAATGTCTCAGGTACAGGGACCTAAGTGAAGGTTGGGAGAAGATCTTTCTCATTTGCCTACTGTTTAGGCTACTATACCATCCCTTGATGCTCAAAGATCGATGTGTCTGCAGCTCAATAGACCTTATCTCTAAAGCTCTGTCTTTACTAAGAGTATTTAAGGATCAATTGACCATATATACATGGATTTATTTCTGAGCTTTCTGAGCTTTTCTGGCTATATTAGTCTCCATTTAGGCCGGAAGAGATGTATCTTGTTTTATTGTACTTAGCTTTACTCCTCTTCATAGATACTTCATTTTTTATAAATTGAAAGTTTGTAGCAACCATGCATCAATAAGTCTATCAGAGTCATTTTTCCAATAGCATTATTTTTCAATTAAGGTATGCACATTGTTTTTTCAGGCATAGTGCTAATACACATAGTATCTGAAATTTTAAGTGGTATTAGATATTGAATTAATGTTGAATTATAAAAAGAACAATTACCACTGGTAAGTATGACAAAGAATTCAGGTCAAAGATCACTTAACAGTTCATGATTCACAGGCTTTCTAATGATGAGTCAAAAAGGCTCTAATGCCTGGAATACCAGGGCAGGTATTTAATGAACACATTATAGATAGCTGGTCTGAACTGTAGGTGTCTTTCCTCAATTCTTGTTGCTTTTATATTCTGTATTCCAACAAAGCATAATTGGACTGGAATAGTATACAACTTGTGGTGCTCTTGACGATTCACAGAAATGAACTGAAAGAGAGAATTGGTCTCTGGCTTATTTCCAAAATTCCTACTTATATTCTTTACCATTATATCAGATGAGCAAAATGAGTTGATATTGAATTTAAACATAATGTGTTACTTCCAGGTAGCAATTTGACATTGCCTAAAAATTTTGTGCTTTTGAAAATTATTTTACCTATGTCCTGTTTCTCATCTAAGGTATAAGTCCCTGGAAGGCAGAGTCTTGACTTATTGAATTCAGTAGCACTGATCTTAATGATCTAAAGCTAGTAGTGGTCCAGTGAAAAGTGTTGATGTTGCACATGACTGTTATGTTGATAAGGACCCTCTCAGGTACAGGTGACAGTAACCTTTCTCAGGTAGACCAGACAGCAAAGGAAGTGGTTAGCTTATATAACTGGCAAATTCAAGTGGTGGGGTTGACTTCAGGAATGGCTTGATCCAGATTTGAAAGGCCATCATGATCACACCATCTCTGTTCCCTCACATTCCTTCCCATCTCTCTCCTTCCCCCATATCTTTCCTCTATGTTTACGGGCTTCATCAGTTTTTCATGTGGGTATAAATAGTCAGCAGCACCCAAGAATCCCAAGGAACAGAGAATTACCCTCTTTCTTGCCAGCATCCATATCAATTCCCCAAATTTATTCTTACTGCTCCTGTTTGCATGTTATTCAGGCCCATAACTAAGGTAGAGGAATCAGAACCATGTGATTGATGACCATCCAGAAATACATACTGTAGATGACAGGCCACTTCCTAAAGAATGACTGAAGGAAAGACAAATAACAGACATCCACCATGGTCTTGATAAAAAGCAAAAAAAGAAAAAGAAGATTGATATATTATCTTTTTATATAAAGCACTGGGATTATTAGCCACGGTATTTATTTATAATAATATCAGCATGGCCTAAGTGATGAAAATAGTTCTGCAGGATGTGATCAATTCCATATGACATGAGAGTGGAAAATTAGTATTTAAGGCACTTTAAAAGGTGCTGTAAAAGGTTACATGAGATTCAGAGCACGCCAGTGACTGGAGTGAGGAGGGAGTAAGATGAAGCAAGGAATGTAAAATCAGCTGAACACAACCCTAGCAGTGGACAAGGAGACTTTTTTTATATTTTATTTATTTATGCATGTATTTTTGGCTGTGTTGGGTCTTTGTTGCTGCACTCTCTTTTCTCTAGTTGTGGCTACTGGGGGCTAAAACTCTTCATTGTGGTACACAGACTTCTCGTTGCAGCGGTTTCTCGCTCTGGAGTGAGGGTTTCAGTAGTTGTGGCATGCAGGCTCAGTAGTTGCAGCTCCTAGGCTCTAGAGTACAGGCTCAGTAATTGTGGAGCACAGGCTTAGTTGCTCTGTGGCATGTGGGATCTTCCCAGACCGGGGATTGAAGCCATGTCTCCTGCATTGGCAGGTGGATTCTTTTTTTTTTTTTTTTTTTAAGTATTACAGCTTGGTTACAGCTCAGAGTTTTATTTGGTAAAGAAAGTGGCAGGTGGATTCTTAACCACTGAGCCACCAGGGAAGCCCTGACAAGGGGACTTAACTGCTATGTCCAGGAAGCTGTGGAGTGAAAGGTGGTGGAAATATAAAAGCTGTTCAGAGAGCACAGATCTTCCTCAACTTATGATAGGGATACTTCTGATGAACACATTGTAAGTTGAAAATGTTGTTAAGTTGAAAATGTGTGTAATATACCTAACTTACTTAACATATAGCTTAGCCTAACCTACTTAGGACAATCACTCACATGAGCCTATAGTTGGACAAAAACATCTCATACAAAGCTTATTTTATAATGAAATTGAATGGTTCATATTACTTACTGAATACTGTACTGAAAGTGAAATCCAGAATGGTTGTCTGGGTACAGAATGGTTGTTAGTATACCCATTGTTTACCCTCTTGATCGTGCGGCTGAGAGACCTGTGGCTCTCCGCCACTGCCTAGTATCATGCTGCTGCTGCTGCTGCTAAGTCGCTTCAGTCGTGTCCGACTCTGTGCGACCCCACAGATGGCAGCCCACCAGGCTCTGCCGTCCCTGGGATTCTCCAGGCAAGAACACTGGAGTGGATTGCCATTGCCTTCTCCAATACATGAAAGTGAAAAGTGAAAGTGAAGTTGCTCAGTCATGTCCGACTCCCAGCAACCCCATGGACTGCAGCCTCCCAGACTCCTCCATCCATGGGATTCTCCAGGCAAGAGTACTGGAGTGGGTTGCCATTGCCTTCTCCACTAGTATCATGAGAAAGTCCTATAACTCATATCACTCATCTGGAGAAAACATCAAAATTCAAACTTTGATTTCTGCTGGAATGCATATCACTTTCATACCATTATAAAGTCAAAAATCTGGGGATTGTCTGTATATAAAAAATTAGCAAGGGTATGGTGTCTGAAAAAGAGAAATGCATGAGTAAGAGTGATAGGAAAAAAAATAACCCTTATCTGAACATACATAGTAGAGGACTTTGGACAGGCATCCTCAACCCCCTAATAGAAGAGTGGTCATTAACTTCAGAGGCAGGTTATTGAGCAAAGGTGTCTCACTAACGACAAGGCTGATCTCATATATGTAGCTATAGGTGCAGTGGAGGAGGTACCAAGGCAAACACCTTTAGAACTATGCCAAACTGGGATTTGCATGGAGAAGAGAAAGCACATTGACTTTCCATGTATGTACCTTGGAAAGTGAAAGTGGAAGTCGCTTAGTCGTGTCTGACTCTTTGTGACCCCATGGACTATACAGTCCATGGAATTCTCCAGGCCAGAATACTGGAGTATTCTGGGTAGCTGTTCCCTTCTCCAGGGGATCTTCCCAACCCAGGGATCGAACCCAGGTCTCCCGCATTGCAGGCAGATTCTTTACCAGCTGAGCTACCAGGGAATCCCTATGTACCTTGGAAAAATTCGTAAATGCTGTTGAGTACCCCAAACAGCATGTAGCCCTTCCTAAATATGGACATCCCTTTAAGAGGGAGCTGGAGATATAGATGAGCTGACAGCACCTAATAAAACCCAGAAAAGTAAAAAGAAATGAAGAAAAAAAAAAACGCAGTGATTACCTGTCATTGGAAATTAGTGGAATGTAGATTTCATCTATTGGAAAATAGTGATGGATTACACAGTTTTTAAACTAGGCAACCCACTCCAATATTCTTGCCTGGAAAATCCCATGGATAGAGGAGCCTTTTAGACTACAGTCCATGGGGTCGCAAAGAGTTGGACACAACTGAGCGACTTCACTTCACTTTCACTTCCTCTGTAATACAATAATACATTATATTTAGACTAGTTACAATGTTCTACTATTGCAAATGGTGCTGAAATGAATGTATGTAAGTATATTTATGAATGTAAAGGTGTGTGTGCTTGCATACATCCAGTCATGTATGCATACACACGATACATATATACCACATATAGTCACTTTAAATATTCTTCAATTAGACTTTAAAGAGGTATATAAGGAATTGTACCCAGTTAGGAGGAACTAGTTAGGAGCCTGGGGGACTACAGTCCATGGGGTCACAAAGAGTCAGACATGACTGAGTGACTAAGCATGGCACAGTTGTATGGATGACCTGATGGTGAGGCAGAGGAATACCACAGTTAAACAAAGAGGCAATAGGCTCAGATTATCTGGGGATGAATCTCTGTCCCTTTATCTTTACTCGTTAGCTTGATTCTTAGACAAGTCACTTATCTATATGGGTCTCAAGTTCCTGTTAAAAATGATGTTATTTTAAAAATTAAATAAGATAGTGCATATGATGATTTGCAAAATGTGTACCATGTAGGAAGTGTCTAATAAATATTTCCTTCTATCATTTATTATTGCACTAAGTTGAACTCTTTGACCACCAAAGTAAATTCACTGTTCAGTAAAGAATAAAATGAAAATAAAATAAAATGGCAGACACTGTACTTCTGCAGCATATACTATAAGCAAGCTCTGGTCTAAGTACTTTCAGTTCATTTCAGTTCAGTTCAGTCGCTCAGTCGTGTCTGACTCTTTGTGACCCCATGGACTGCAGGACGCCAGGCCTTCCTGTCCATCACCAACTCCCAGAGTTTACTCAAACTCATGTCCGTTGAGTCGGTGATGCCATCCAACCATCTCATCCTCTCTCGTCCGCTTCTCCTCCTGCCTTCAATCTTTCCCTGCATCAGGGTCTTTTCAAATGAGTCAGTTCTTCGCATCAGGTGGCCAAAGTATTGGAGTCTCAGCTTCAGCATCAGTCCTTCCAATGAATATTCAGGACTGATCTCCTTTAGGATGGACTGGTTGGATCTCCTTGCACTCCAAGGGACTCTCAAGAGTCTTCTCCAGCACCACAGTTCAAAAGCATCAATTCTTCAGTGCTCAGCCTTCTTTATAGTCCAACTCTCACATCCATACATGACTACTGGAAAAACCATAGCTTTCACTAGACAGACATTTGTTGACAAAGTAATGTCTCTGCTTTTTAATAAGCTATCTAGGTTGGTCATAACAGAGCAAACATCTTTTAATTTCACGGCTGCAGTCACCATCTGCAGTGATTTTGGAGCCCCCCAAAATAAAATCTGTCACTGTTTCCACTGTTTCCCTATCTATTTGCCATGAAGTGATGGGACCAGATGCCAAGATCTTAGTTTTCTGAATGTAGAGTTTTAAGCCAACTTTGATAAGAGACAAACTTTCTTTGACCAGTTACTATTGGATTCTAGGTTGAATTTATTCCATTATACAAAATGTTTCATTCTCATTTCTCAGTGAGGAAACTGGGACTCAAAGAGGTTAAATAATACCCAAGATCTCACCCTCAGGAAGTTTTTGAACTAAGCTTTGAACCTATGCCTTTGGGACTCCAGAATCTTCTTGCTACTCCTTAAGCTGTTTCCAGAAGGCATTCTGTGAACCTCCCTGCACTCCTTTGAAAGCTGCCCTGACCTGCAGTATCTAAAGGCTTAATTTAGGACTCTTACCATGTGCACATGTCAACATATTTGCACTGTAAACGTTTACAGTTGAACACTTTTAACCAAGAGCCGCAACACACTAGACCGTGGTCTCAATAGATTTTTGCTGTGATTCTCAAATGTTGAGTTTTTGGTATGACACTCATCGAGGAATGATTCACTGAATAAAGTCCACAGAGACTGGTGGTATGAGAATCCCAGAGTCAGCTGTGACATTAAAGTACAAGCCTGGAGGATCTAAGAGGTTGAAGCAGGTCTCAACCTAAGGCTTTCCTTGACAGCTTGGAGGGTCTTACTAGAGATGCATTCATTGTAACAATTCTTGGTCATTTATTTATTTTGGTAACAAGTGATTGACAGAACTAATTGCAAAAAAAAAAACAAAACCTGATACCAATGAATGTATTTACAAAACAGAAACAGACTTACAGATTTTGAAAACAAATTTATGGTTATCAAAGTGGAAACGTGGGTGGGGGAGGGATAAATTAGGAGCTTGACATTAACATATATGTACTACTATATATAAAATAAATAATCAACAAGGACCTATTGTATATCAAACAGGGAACTCTACTCATATTCTATAATAACCTCTATGTGAAAAGAATTTGAAAAATAATGAATATATGTGTATGTGTAACTGAATCACTTTGCTGTACACCTGAAAGTAACACAACATTGTAAATTAACTATACTCTAATATAAAATTTAAAAATAAAATTAAAAAAAAAAGAACTGGGACTTCCTGCATGGTCCAGTGGTTAAGACTTTGCTTGCAATGCAAGGGCTCCAGGTTGGATCCCTGATCAGGGAACTAGATCTCACAAGTCACAACTTTAAAAATGATTCTGCATGCCACAGCTGAAAAAGATCCCATGTGCTGAAACTAAGACCCAGTGCTGCCAAATTAAAAAAATATTTTTTTTCAAAGAACTAATTTTAGTTTTGCAACTATTTATTGCATATGTGTGTGGTACTAAATGCTTTTTCATAACTAGAGATAACGTATCTAAATACTAGAAATATTCAGAACTGGTTCGGTTCAGACTGTTCAGTTCAGAACAGTCTCGTCAGGGTTCTGCATATTATCAAGCAAAAGATAGCTGCCTTATATACTGTTTCCAACCATTACAGAGAACCAGTACATTCCTTTTTCTAACTGTGTGTCAAAGAGAAAATATAAAGTGATGTGATTATATGCTTACTTCCCCCCCTGCTCCAGGCTGTTGTTGCTTATTCCAATGAGGCTTACATGGCTGGAATTGCCTTAGAGTTGCTTATGTCTAAAGCTTGGGATAGGTAAATGCCCAGGTGGATAAAATGCAAATGAGTAAGATCAATTTCTCATGTAGCATGAGGATAAAGCGGTGCTGGATATCATAAGTGCATCTACGATATTTCCCCTACTTTTCAAAATATGAGAAGGAAGGAAGATTTTGTTTGATATCGCCATCATGTGGAAGTATTTGTGGTCTGTAGAAATGTGGAAAATGTGGAGAAAAAACAGAAAGCATGCCACCAGCCAATTGTGCTACCTCGAACAAATCAATCTGTGCCTATCCTGTGCTCCTCACCTTGGTTTAATTTATTTATTTTTATTGAAATAAAGTTGACAACTCATGATCTTTAAAATGAGAGAATGAACCTGATGTGCAGGCCCATCTCAGGTTCATATTAATAGGGCTCCCCTGGTGGCTCAGAATGTAGACTCTGCCTGCAGTGTAGGAGACCCAGGTTTCATCCCTGGGTTGAGAAGATCCCCTGGAGAAGGAAATGGCAACCCACTCCAGTATTCTTGCCTGGAAAATCCCATGGACAGAGGAGCCTGGTGGACTACAGTCCTTGGGGGCACACACATCATCCGATGATATGTCTTCCATGTCTTTTAGAGAATGCAATGCAGAAAACAAATCCAGTGAGGGCAGTAATGGTCCTGACTCCATCTTTTCTCTTTTCTCCCCAGACTATGTCAGAGAGTCACCATGACCTTGCACAATAACAATACAACCTCACCCTTGTTTCTGAACATCAGCTCTTCCTGGATTCACGGCCCTTCGGATACAGGGCTGCCCCCAGGAACGGTTACTCATTTTGGCAGCTACAACATTTCTCGGGCAGCTGGGAATCTCTCCTCTCCAAATGGCACCACCAGTGACCCTCTAGGAGGTCATACCATCTGGCAGGTGGTCTTCATTGCATTCTTAACAGGCATCCTTGCCTTGGTGACCATCATTGGCAACATCCTGGTGATAGTGGCATTCAAGGTCAACAAGCAGCTGAAGACAGTCAACAACTACTTCCTCTTAAGTTTGGCCTGTGCTGACCTGATTATTGGGGTCATTTCGATGAATCTGTTTACTACCTACATCATCATGAACCGATGGGCGTTAGGGAACCTGGCCTGTGACCTCTGGCTGTCCATTGACTACGTGGCTAGCAATGCCTCCGTCATGAACCTTCTGGTCATCAGCTTTGACAGATACTTCTCCATCACGAGGCCACTCACGTACCGAGCCAAACGAACAACAAAGCGAGCTGGTGTGATGATAGGTCTGGCTTGGGTCATCTCCTTCATCCTTTGGGCTCCTGCCATCTTGTTCTGGCAATACTTTGTTGGGAAGAGAACTGTGCCTCCAGGGGAATGTTTCATCCAGTTCCTCAGCGAGCCCACCATCACCTTTGGTACGGCCATCGCTGCCTTTTATATGCCTGTCACCATCATGACTATTTTATACTGGAGGATCTATAAGGAAACTGAAAAACGTACCAAAGAACTTGCTGGGCTGCAGGCTTCTGGAACAGAGGCCGAGGCAGAAAACTTTGTCCACCCCACGGGCAGTTCTCGAAGTTGCAGCAGCTATGAGCTCCAGCAGCAGAGCATGAAACGCTCAGCCAGGAGGAAGTACGGACGCTGCCACTTCTGGTTCACGACCAAGAGCTGGAAGCCAAGCGCTGAGCAGATGGACCAAGACCACAGCAGCAGCGACAGCTGGAATAACAATGATGCTGCTGCCTCCCTGGAGAACTCCGCCTCATCCGATGAGGAGGACATTGGCTCGGAGACCAGAGCCATCTACTCCATCGTTCTCAAGCTCCCAGGTCACAGCACCATCCTCAACTCCACCAAACTACCCTCATCTGACAACCTGCAGGTGCCGGAGGAGGAGCTGGGGACGGTGGGCTTGGAGAGGAAAACCAGCAAACTTCAGGCCCAGCAGAGCATGGACGACGGAGGCAGCTTCCAGAAAAGCTTCTCCAAGCTTCCCATCCAGTTAGAGTCTGCCGTGGACACAGCCAAGGCCTCTGATGTCAACTCCTCGGTGGGTAAGACCACGGCCACTCTACCTCTGTCCTTCAAGGAGGCTACACTGGCCAAAAGGTTTGCTCTGAAGACCAGAAGCCAGATCACTAAGCGGAAACGGATGTCCCTCATCAAGGAGAAGAAAGCGGCCCAGACCCTCAGCGCCATCCTGCTTGCCTTCATCATCACCTGGACCCCCTACAATATCATGGTTCTGGTGAACACTTTTTGTGACAGCTGCATCCCCAAAACCTATTGGAATCTGGGCTACTGGCTGTGCTACATCAACAGCACCGTGAACCCCGTGTGCTATGCCCTGTGCAACAAAACATTCAGAAACACTTTCAAGATGTTGCTGTTGTGTCAGTGTGACAAGAGGAAGAGACGCAAGCAGCAGTACCAGCAGAGACAGTCGGTCATTTTCCACAAGCGGGTGCCTGAGCAGGCCTTGTAGAATGGGGTGCGTTCAATAGCCGTCACCAAACGCACACATCAACCCACAAACCTTAGAAGGGAGTAAGGAGAGGGTGGGGAGATCTCTGGCACTGATAAACATGTTTTTATCACCCAGATGTGAAAGAAGCTGCCTGTTTCCCAGTCCATTAAATAAACCCATTTTAATATCAAAAGTCAAATACCTGTTCAGCCAAAAATAAGTAAGCTTATTACTGAATATGAAGGAATTTATTCTGAAGTAGACTTTGTTTTTTCTTAAAGAGAAGGAAATAATTTTTTTGTAGCAATTACACACCCAAATTGGTCTGCCTGGGTCTTTTAATTCCCATTAGCTCTGGAATCTCGGTGAGCATAACTAGCTGGCCCAATTGTCACGTGCTCTCCAAGGATCCCCAAAGTGTCCATCGGATCCCACGTGGAACATGTCAGGCTAGTGAATCCATGGTTCTGAAATTCTTTCATACGTTGCAAAACAGCACCTCCTCGTCCCAGTAGAGCTCCCCATCTTCTCATCGGTGTGTCATTAAACTCTCTTTGTGGACTTGATTCTTGCAAAGTACTGTTTTGTGCAGTTCGAGTTTCATACAAATAAAAGATATATAAGTATATATGTATATATATATGTGTGTGTGTGTGTATGTGTGTGAATTCCACACACACACACATAGTGTATATAATATAATGGGAATTAATGAACTGGCAAATTACTCTGGCAATAGATGCTTTCAGTACTTTGGTGACTAAAGTTTCTGTAGGATCCTAACACAACATCAAAGTGAAATAAACCCAGTAGTGTTTTGGAAACCAGGGCTGTTTTCCTGGAGAATAGGCAGCAGACAGCAGCCAGGCCCTCTGGGCTGATCTGTGCAGGACAGTCAGCCTAGTGAGTCAGATGAGCACCATGGTCTGACCAGATTCTGAGTAAGTTGTCGCCTTTGTTGACACCCTCAACAAAGCTAAATCAAATGCGGGCCCCTCTGTGCCCAAAGAATGAGTCACATCCACGGGTTTGAATTTAATGGTCCAAATCTGAATGTTTCCAGCCAAAACCTTTGCTATCTTACCTGCTTGAAATTTAATAATAGTGTCACATTTGAATTCCATGCACAACATTACCTGGGGCAAAGCAGAAGAGACCTTGTGAGGGCCAGAGAGGAACACAGGATTCGATCTCTTGCTACTCAACATCTTTAAATGCAAAAGGGCTTAAACCTCTTGTCACTTTGCTGTGGCCAGTGCTTTCTGGTGTTCATTGTGTGACCTTCATCCAGAATAGGTGGGGGTTGGCAAGTCACAAATCCTCTGAAGAAAGTATTACACTCTGAAAAGTATTGCTGCAAATTGATTTCTTTAGTATGTTTCTTAAAAAGTGATTTTTTGTGTTCTCTTCTGAATTGACCCAAATGCTAACTGTTCTATTTGGGGGAGGGGAGGGGTGCTGCTGTGGCTGTCATCTGTGTTGCTGCTATAGTTGTTGGGGTTCCTTTTCTCCTTTTGTGGGGGCTGCGTGGGGAGTGGGAGGGGTGGGAGGCGGGGGGCTGAGGAGAAATCTTCTGTCTGTACAGGGTCTCTGTGTCGTGAACCCGGAGCCGGGTTAGAAGCTGCTTCTGTGTTCAGTGTGAGCTGGTGTTTACAGCAGATTTTGACAACAGTGGAACTGTACTCAGTGGTGTCTGTGTTCCTGAACTATTTAATTTCATGTTATGTTTATAAGAAGACATATTTATGCATATTTCACCAAGTGTCTATTTAATGTTGATAAATATTACTCTTCAGTCTTCAACAATGGTGTGTCCCCTGAAAGTGATTGTTAAGGTCCAATTGAGCAATGAGTAGTGTATATCATGCTTTCTTGTTGCTAAGAAGAGGAAAAAGTCATCCTGTTGGTGTCAGGAGGTACCGAACTCTGTCTAGGTAGTAAAAAGTCAACTGCAGCTTTATCGTAATGGTTTAATACTGTTCTAGTTAAACCTGATGGGAACTGATCAAAGCAACCCTCCACCAGTGTGTTTGAAATCACATGACAAGGGGAAAAAAGCAAATCTGCGTAATTGAAAGAGTGATTTTTTTTTGGCCCACATTTGACCAAAGAGTAAGAAAAAACAGAGACTATTTTCTAACGTGTGTAGCAGGCTACAGAAGGTTATCTTATCAACCTGTGACGTATCTAGTGAGCAAGCGCATCTATAATATTTTATTACTCACGTTGGCCTGGCACTAATAAATGTGTGAACGCTGATTCAAGTCTCCCTGTACATCAGTAATTCCCATTCTCTTTGAAACTCCTATCTTGCCTCCCTCTTGAAAGGCTGTTTCCTGTATTTTAAAAAGATAGAATTAAACTTAAGACATGGAGAAACCCTAAGCTTTAGGGGAACTGTGAAGTTTAATAACAGGTCTACTTAAACGTGATTATCTCCTGAATCTTGTCCCTTTATGATGCTGATAGTGGAAGAAATGAAAGACATCTAAGACATCAGCTCTCTTTTTGTGTTACTGGTTTAATTATAGAATTATCTTTAAATCTCCTGTGGGTGAAAACTGCTTTTAAATACTGACTGACTCTGTTTATAGAAATGTATGTCCCACTGGCTCTGTTTATGGAAATGTATGTCCAACTCTTAGATCATTATCAGAAAAGGAAAATAAGAAAAATTATTTTGAACTTGAAGAATTTAGAAGTATAATCAAAGATGTAGTGAAATGTTTAAAACTGGACCATGCATTTCTCAAAGGACTTGTCACCAGCAAAGATATTCAGCATTTACATATGATCATCCCCAAAATGGGAATCAAATTGCTTCATTCCATAAGAATGAGGTTTGCAGAGTTTTTATGATTATGTAAAATTGAGAGAGTAAAAGAATCTAACCTAAATAAACTACATGTGAGGAATCTACCCCTACCCCAACATACACACACATGTTCTTCCATTGTCTATTCTACAGGGTCTACCAGTTGGATAAGAGAAGTGCGCTCTATGATCCTGTATTCCTCCTGATTCTGCCCTTTTCCCTGGTGGCTCAGATGGTAAAGAACCTGCCTGCAATGCAGGAGAACTGTGTTCAATCCCTGGTCAGGCAGATCTCCTGGAGAAGGGAATGGCAAACCACTCTAGTATTCTTGCCTGGAGAATTCCATGGACAGAGGAGTCTGGTAGGCTACAGTTTATGGGGTCATAAAGAGTCAGACACAACTGAGTGACTAATGCTTTCACTTTTCACTTTCACTGCTATCTTTTACCCATCACCTACCTATGGCCTTTCTCTAGTTCTCTGTATTACCCTGAATCATCTTTGACTTCAAATCTAGCCTTGAATCTCCAAATAAGTTCCATTTCTATTCACTCTTTCACATATAATAGTTCTAGATTCTGGTAGGAAAAAAAAAGATAAGAAAGCATAAGCATTAGAAGTTGCAGGAGCTTAAGATCTAGAAGGCATAGCAGCTTTCTCTGTCAACCCCTTCTGTGTGCAGATAGGCAAGTTCATTGCTCTGGGATGGGGTGAGAGCCCTTTGTGCATCACTTGTGAGAAGGGGGGGTGCACAGCTCTAATGCAGAGTTAGCTGCCTCGGGTCTATCTTAGAAAGGGAAAGGACACCAAGGCTCAGGCACAGTGGAGAAGCCTGTTGGAGACAATGTGAGACAGAGGCAGAGCCTGGGGGTCATTCTGGGTGCCCCAAGACTTACCCGAGTAGAGAAGATTCCCAGATGGGGACATAGAGTTGATAAACTGGACAGTTCATCACAGCAGCTTCAGAGGACAAGTGAAGGTCCTCAAAGAAGCTCTGAACTTAGCATGAGGAACCCTAAACTCTTGGCCCAGTTCTGTCAACAAGTAATTACATGTCCTCTGCCATGCTTGTCAAGAGAAGGCAATGGCACCCCACTCCAGTACTCTTGCCTGGAAAATCCCACGGACGGAGGAGCCTGGTGGGCTGCAGTCCATGGGGTCGCGAAGAGTCAGACACGACTGAGCGACTTCACTTTCACTTTTCCTTTCTTGCATTGGAGAAGGAAACGGCAACCCACTCCAGTGTTCTTGCCTGGAGAATCCCAGGGACGGGGGAGCCTGGTGGGCTGCCGTCTATGGGGTCGCACAGAGTCGGACACGACTGAAGCGACTTAACAGCAGCAGCAGCAGCAGCCATGCTTGTCACTTACCCTTAAACTCACTGGATCATCTCCATCTGCTCCTACTTATTAGCAACATAAAAGCATCTTAATTTGCCTTCTTGTAGCAAACAGGTCAAATTGAGGCAGGGCATTAGGTAAATAACTACCATGATGAATGTAAATTCTTTATCTGATGAACACTTGAAGCATTCTGATTTTATATATCCATCAGAGTTATTTCCTTATATTTCAATACAGCAAACTCTAAGGAACTCTCACAATTTCTGGATAAACCTAGAATTTTATTGCAAATACCTCAGTCCAGGATGATCACCTAATGCCTGACAACCTTAAAAGCAGAGTTGCTGGGTTGCTGGTGTTTCTTTCGGTTTCTCGGTGGCATTTCTTGAAATGGACTGAAACTGTGTAGAACACAACACCCAAAACAGTGATTGTTTCTTCAATCTGACATCTCTACTTGTATTAATACCGCCTCCTCTAAAACAGTATTTTTTTCTCACACGTCATATGCAACAAACTTGGTTCAACAATGCAAAACAAACTTCACCCCATACTAGCTCCAGTTTTACTGTTTCCCTTTACAGTCCTAGGTTAGGCTGACTTTCCTTGTGTTTTCATGACTCTATATTGTAGGAATTCAGTCTCTACCAGGATTCATGCCTTGTGAATAAGTATTCCAGACCCAAGAGATTGGTTTCAGGATGGTAGCTGAGAGCTCTTTAGAACCGGGAATTACATTTTCTTTTTCTGTCTGAGAAAGAAGGCTCATGTTGAGATTATAAAAATGGATAAAGAAAAACAAGTTCATAAAATAACTATGTTCAACATAAGTTTGTGAATGCATAGTATTTTGTCACTGCATTTCAAAGTGTGCAAGTGTTAGTCTTGGTGTTAATTGGACACATGTTACATTTACTGCATCACACAGAGATGGACAGTGCACTTGGACATATGGAAGTGGACCCCCAAACACTTTAGTATAATTTTAAGACTGTAGTTGCCCTGATAGAATCAGGAAGACTCAATAGAGTCTACCACTCTTATCCTGGCTTGGAATACCCTCAGATAATCACCCAAATCCAAAGTGGCTCTCATCTGAGTTGCGTGAGAAATTCGACATGAAAAGTAAAGGGAAAATCAGGCCATACCCTCAGTTGTAGAGAAGTATTAATAACACTTCACTTACCCAAGTAACCTTATCCTAAAATATTATCCCCAGATTATAAAGGTTTATTTTTGTTCTTTCTTGAAATCCAAAATACTTATTAATTCTGTAATTTACATGCCAAATCCCAAACTATTTTTATCCTAGATTCTGTGATTTCCTTGATGATAGAAAGCGGATCTTATTCATCCTGTGGCTAGCACAGTATCTGTCAGACAGTAGACATTCAATAAATTTTGTTGAATGTTTAATAAACTCTTTATGATTGATACAGCAAATAGTTATCAGAATTACATGCACATCATGCCCCACGTTTCAACTGCAGCCAGAGGTCATTGGGCTGGGAAAGTGAATTAAATGAAAAATGGTTCATTCAGATGATGATTTTCTAATAAAATATTACTAAGCAACAAGGAGAAACATTTTAATAGATTTGAAGTAATAAATATAATTAAGAGGACAGGGAAGAAAGAAAATCCACTCTTGATCTCTAGTATTCAGAAACTTTTTACCAGATTAGTCAACTCTACTTAGTCCTAGTAAGTGAAATATTGGGAGAGCCTGGAGAGTCTATAAATAGGTCTTCTGTTTGTACAGGTGAAGTTCTGTAGTTTGGCTTAAAACATCCTTGCATGTAGTTTTGCTTGGCATGAAAGTTAGGACAGAATCTATTCTGTTCTGCAAGCATTGAACAAAAGCCCTCTCTTCATATCCACTATTCATTCCTTATATAACACATGGGTATTTTCAGCCTCCTACATACAACACTCCAGAGAAACTTCTTTGGGGCTTGTGGTTAGGGCTATGGGAAGGTGACATTTTCAGGAATGCCCCCCTCTTTTCAAACACATGGGAACTGTCTCTAAGTTTGGTGCAGGTTTGAAGAATAATTAAAATAGGCTTCCAAGTCGGTGAATTAACACATTGATTTTTTTTGGCAGAAAGCTTTCTGGAAAATGTCTATGAAGTGTTCAGTGATGCTCACATCCTTCTAATTCATGAGGATGTAGAAACCATTGTCCAAAGAGATGGCTATATATTTGCTTTGTAAGCAAAAGGCATGTATCATAGTTGCATCTAAAACTAGTGTCCCTATCTTTATCAAAGGCACTGAATTTTACCTGTTTTTATTTCCTAGTGTCCAGCACTTCCTCAGTAGTCTTTTTAGATATGTCATATGCCATTTTTATTCCTTCTCCTAAAAATAAGTCAATTGTCTGTACTATAAAATGATGCCTGCAACTTTATGGTGATATTAACCCCTAAGTTTAATAGTGAAATAAGGAAATAAAACTATGAATAAACAAAGAATGTGGTTGGTTTTCTTTTTAATCCAAGGTCTATAATACAGCAACAGCTTTTCATCATATAAAAGGATGGAGTATTTACACTGAAGGGAAAATTCTGAAAGAGACCGTTATTTGCATTGACTTCTCTCTTTTACATGCACTAGAACTTTCATCATGAACATTACTGCTGTTGTAACTCAAAACAATACCCTGTATTTACGACTATGAATTAAGTATGTATTGACTATCTATGTACACACAATCCTAATTTCCAGACTGCATATGAAGAAAAATATTTCTAGATATATGCTGTGGATCTAACACAAATAGACTACTAGTTATTTCTACAGCAAAGATGGATTTATTTGGTATCTGCAAACTTGGCAAGCTCCATGCAAGCCCTCTGACAGCAAGGGAAGGAGGAAACTTTTCCTGAGGGGCAAAGAAAGTTGGGAGGGCTCCAGTAAACAGAGACCATGGCTTCTCAGAGGCCAAGTCCTTGCCAGGAGAGGAGTTCTTCCTGTTGGACCCTGCTGTCCTCACAGAGCTTGAGAGCACCCTCTTCTGGTTTCCCAACTCCCTTTGAGGTTTCTGTTTATTAATTTTTTATAATACTTTGAAGGAGATTTTATTTTTCTCTTTTTAAAAGAAATGTTTATCTTTCCCCGCTCCCCTGTGGCTGTTTCATTTGGTTTCCTTTGCTGTGCAGAAGCTTTTTAGTTTGATGAAATCCCAACTTGTCAACTTTTGCTTTAGTTTATTTTGCTTTTGGAGTCAGATCCAAAAATTCATTGCCAAGACTTATGTTAAGGAGCTCGTCCTTTACCAGCTGGTTTATAATTTCAGGTCTTTTAGTCAAGACTTTAAACAATTTTGAATCTATTTTTGTGTATGATGTAAGATAGTGCTCCAGTTTGATTATGTTATGTGTAGCTGTCCAGTTTTCCCAGCAGCACTGATTGCAGAGACTATCCTGTCCGTCGTTGTATATTCTTGCCATATTTGTTGTAAATTACTTGACCATATATATGTGGGTTTATTTCTGGGCTCTCTATTCCATTGCATTGATCTGTGCATCTGTTTTTATGACAATGCCATACTGCTTTGATTACTACAGCTTTGTAATAAAATCTGAAAGTAGGGATGTGATGCTGACACCTTTGTTCTCCTTTCTCAAGATTGCTTAGGCTGTTCAGGGTCTTTTGTGTTTCCATACAAATTTGAAGATTATTTCCATTTTTCTGTGAAAAAATGCATTGGAATTTTGATAGGAATTGTATTGACTCATATAGATTTCTTTAGATAGTATGGACATTTTAACAGTATTAATTCTTCCAGTCCATAAGGATGGAATATCTTTCCATTTATTTTTATATCCTATGTTTTGTGTGGTATTAGGGATATTATTATTCTGAACCTGTGTGTGCATAAGTTGAGATAAAACAAGTGACTAATTAGATATTCAAATTTAATTATTTCTGGTGTCCTTGAGAATCAGAATTGTCAGTGTAGAGGAAAGGCGATACAGATGTAACAGAAGAATTTAAGTAAAAGCTATACAGTTTATATTTGAATTGGATGTATCAATATACACTCAGAGTATTTTACCATACATCTAATTTCTAATTCTTCCCATGGGAAAGAACTAAAAAGAGTGATCAACCTGGTAGCAAGGAGGATTCTTTTCTTAATAAACGAAACCAAGGCATCTTGAAGAAATAGCTGATTCTAGTCTTGGGCAGGCAATGTACAAGATGAGCTTGAAACATCTTACCAAGACAGATATCAAGGAAACATTCAGACTAATAAAAAAGACATTGACACACACAAACAGTTGATATCTTCCAGAAGTGGCACACTAGGACAGTGAGAAAATTATATTCTTCTGAATCAGTGGCACTTAAACATATGGGAAAATATGGGAAAAAGACTTCTACTTTACCACACTCTAAAATAAAGGTGGATTCAAGGCCTAAATTAAAAAGGCATAGAAAGCTTTTAGAGATGGAAGTTGGAAAGCTTTTTTAAAGAGAGTATTTTCATGACCCTGAGGGAGAGAAAAAGTTATTAAAGAAGATTCAAAAAGCATTAGCCACAAAGTGGGAAAAGATATAAAGAGAGTGAAAAGAAAGCTAATGGAAGAGAGCATTCCAAAACATATGACTTTAGGCAAGTACAGAATATATGAAGAACATCTATAAATCAATGAGACAAAAAACTGCAACTGCAGGAAATAAACATTCCTCACTATTCCTCACAGTGAAAGTTGACATCTAATTTCCCTTCCCTTGAATCTAGCTGGCCTTAGTGACTTGCTTGATGAATAGAACACATCTGGGACCTGAAAGGGCTTACCAGGTGGTTCTAGTGGTAAAGAACCTGCCTACCGATGCAAGAGATATAAGAGACTCAGGTCAGATCCCTGGGTTGGGAAGATCCCCTGGAGGAGGGCATTGCAACCCACTCTAGCATTCTTGCCTGGAGAATCCCATGGACAGAGTAGTCTGGTGGGCTACAATCCGTGGGGTCACAGAGAGTCGGACAGAACTGAAGCGACTTAGCACGCACAGGACTTGCAAGACTAGATTGGAAGAAGCCTTGCAATTGGAAGAAGCCCAGCTGGATGTCTTGCAGTGCTTGCTCTGGGGGAACAGGCTGCTCTGTAAGAAATCTGACAGTATCTGGACTCCTGTGCTGTGAGGAAGCCCTCGTCTAGCTAATTCAGATCCCAGCCTTGCATCATCCCAGCTGAGGCCAAGCCATGCTCATAATGAAGATTTGTGAACAAGGTACATTATTGTTGGTGATAAGCCACTAAATTTTAGGGTGTTTTTTATGCAACAATAAAGAACTAAAATAGCAACCTAATTTTAAAAAATGAGTGAAATATTTGAACAGTGGTTTCCAGGTCTTAGGTAGGAGAAATAGGGAGAGGTTGGTAAAAGGATATAAGCCTTCAGTTATACGATATTGAATAAGATCTCAGGATCTAATGTATAACATGGTGACTATATATAGTTGATAACACTACATTATATAGTTACTTTCTCTAAGAAAGTAGAACTTACATATTCTGAAAGGAAAGTAAATATGTATGGTAATAGATGTATTAATTAAAATGAGAATTATTTCACTATGTATACTCATATCAAATATCACACTGTACACTTTAAATAGCTTACATTGTATTCATCAATTATACATTGATAAAGCTGGAAAAAAATTAACGAAAGTTTAAAAAAAACAAGTTAAATAACAGCCCAAATGGTCCCAGAGTGCATTTAGATGGCAAAATTATTTTTAAGATAAATCGGTGACGGCAGACTGGTGATACATCTAGGGCAGAAAGGAAAGATTCTGACTGGAGAGGAGCACTGGGAAGATTTCTTTGAGGTGTTACTATTTTTTTTTTAGCCCCAGGTGATGGTTGCACAGGTACCTACATCATTCATAAAGTGGTATATATGTGTTTTGTCTGCCTTTCTGTAAATATATCTCACAAGTTAAAAAATAATAAAAAGAGAAAGAGGACAGGGACAAGCACCCACCACCAGCACCAGCTGCATCTGTGCACCGGGCTGTTCTCTCTCTCGTTTCTGTGTGTGAGGGGCTCTAGCTCCTGTGAAGTTGAGCACTCCACTCTAAGACGTGGCTCCAGCCCCTCTCCTCTGTCCTGCAACAGTATGTTCACCTCCCTCTAGCTGCTACCCCACTCTCTTCTCCTTTAAAGCAAACACTGTCAGGAGACTTGTCTAGACTCCCCTTCACCTGCTTCTCTGGTTCTCTCTAGAATCCACTCCACTCAGACTTCACCCCCACCATTCACCCAGCTGTTCTGTCGGGGTTATTCGTGGCCTCCATGTTGCTGAAACCTGGGATTCCCACCTCAGTCTTCATCTTGTCCCACCAGCATTTGATCCAGATGGTCATCCTCTTCTCCAGAAAACACTCCATTCACTTGGCCTGAGCCACCTGCAACTTCCTTTCTGGTTTTCCTCTTAACCTCTTGGCTTCTCCAGTTCAATCTACTCTACTATCCATCCCACCCACAACACAGTTACATGTTTTACTCTTTTGTTTTCACCTTCACTCTCTGAATGGTTTCAGCTAGTTCCAAGGCTTTAAATGCCATCTGCCCATGACGCCCAAACCTTGATTTCCAGCCTAGATCTCCTGTGAATTCCTGGCTCTTGTATCCTCAGCATGTAACCAGCATCACTGCTAGAGGTCATCTATTCAGTTCAAAGGTGGTCATGTTCAAAGGTGAGCTCCTCATCGCCCCCTCCCCAAACATGCTTCTCCAACTGTCTTTGACACTCTGATAATTCCAGCCTTTCTGATGGTCAGAAACTTCTGAGATCCCCTCGAACCCTACATCCCCTCAAACAGTAAATACTGTCTGCTCTGTCTTCCACTTAGAACCAGAATCCACCCTATTCTCAGCCCATTTCAATAGCCCCTAATGGTCCCAAGACTCCTCTCTTGTCTCCTGCAGTCTTTTCTCAGCTTCAGCAGCCAAAGAAATTCAGTTGCTAGGTGTCCATCCTGCCACTCCTGGGCCAGGAGCTCTCTTGCCCTCGCCTCCACGAGAGGAAAAGCACACCTCCTACTACACTTTCCTCCAAGGACTCATCCCACTCTGCCCTCCCACCCACCCCAGCATGCTGGCCTATTTGAATCCCTTGAACATGCCTGTGACCTGGCTATTTACTCCACCCAGAATGTTCTCCCAGATAGGTCTTTCCATCAGAGCAGTGGGAGGGGAGTCTAGACATGCATCTGACAGTGTTTGCATTAAGGACAAGGAGCGATGGGGTAGTAGTTGGAGACAGATGGGAGAGTCTAGATCCAGGTAAATGTATTGATAATCAGTCTCCCCACACTAGGTTGTAAGCTCCAGGTCGGCAGGCACTCCTGGATGCTGGAATCGTCATGGGCACATTTAATAAAAGAATAAAAATGATGCAACAGCCATACCAACCACATGGTGGAACAGCAGAAGCCAGGATTTGCACCTTGCACTGATCCTTAAGAGACCAACCTAGGAGACTGAAGGGGGCGAGGCCTGGGCGGGAGCGGGGGCTCTGGAGGCCCACCCTGGCCCTGGCTTGCTTTCTTGGTCTCTAAATTATGACTGGAAAACCAGCCAGGTGGCAAGGCTCAGAAAGCACTGTGAGGCTTCTTCTCCCTGGTCACCAGGCAGTGACAGAGCCCTCCGTTCTCACCTGCCCACCAGTGGTCGAAGCATTGCCAGGTCTGAGTACCTGAGGTCGCCTCGGGTCCTAGCCTCCTGCCATATCCTCTGGCAAGTACTGGGGCCCAGCAGGCCAGAAGGACAAATCCCAGAACTATGGAAATAGCCCTGGGGGAGGAACAGAGAGCACTGGAAGCATCCCCCAGCAAGACCTGAAGGAGGAGTCCATCCAGGTAAAGAGTCCAATGGGGTCCCAGTCTGGGGCTTTTGAAGGCTGGGGAGGGGGCATCCTTGGAAGAACAGCCAGAGACCAGTGTGGCTGAACTGAGGGGAGCAGACCAGGGGTCTGCTGGCAGGAGGAGGGGCTTGATGTCTGGCTGAGGACTGGAGCTTTTCCCCAGAGTGCTGCTGATAGGTTTACTGTTTGTCAGCAGAGTGACAGGATCAGATTTGTCTGTTCTGCCTCCTCCTCCTGGATCAGAGAGAGTGAGAAAGAGAAGAAAGTGACTCAGGGACAGTGTTGGCAGTGGCCTGGATGAGGAGAGGGGAGGGAAGGGCAGAGCGGTGAGGAATGCATTCTAGACTTGGGCTCCAAGGGCCGGGGATGGGGTGACTGCATGTGGGGGTGAGGTGGAAAGAGGGAGCAGATGGAGCCCTGCGGTCCTGGACTGAGCAGGTGTGGAGATGGAGCTGCTGCTGCATGGATGTGGGGGTTGGGGGAGGGATGTCTGGAGGGCAATTTGGGGCCAATTAAAACTTAGACACTCGTGAAGTTAGATAAGATCGAAGCCCCTTTCCTAATGAAGTCACTGGGAGCAACTACTTATCGGGATTTCAGGTGAGGCGGAGGAGCTTTTTCCTCCAGCTAACTAAAAATTCTCTTCATCCTGGTGAAGTGGTCTCTGTTTATACTGGAGTTGGGTCTGGATAAAATGAGACAGCCAGCCTCAGTCTTAAGAAGGTGCTTTTAAGGACAGGGACATAAAGGCAGCAGCAAATCAGATGGTCAAGTCTGTCTGATGCTGGCAGCCCATCATCACCCAATCCGTCCCTGGCCCACTGTGAGTCCAGCCAGAGAAGCCGAGCCTACCAGGCTGTGAGCCCCATGAAGGGATTGCTTTGAAAATTAGGAACCTAAGATCTTAGGAAAGTGTCAGTTCTTCAGTTGTGTCTCACTGTTTCTGAACCCATGGACTGTAGACCACCAGGCTCATCTGAACATAGAATTCTACAGGCAGGATTACTGGAGTGGGTTGCCATTCCCTTCTACAGGGAATCTTCCCAACCCAGAGATTGAACCTGGGTCTTCTGCATTGAAGGCAGATTCTTTACCATCTGAGCCACCAGGGAAGATCTTAGGAAGCTCATGCCTATCCCTCCCCATGTGGGGGTGGTTTTCTTTTCACCACTTGGAGTGAGCACTCCACACACACACACACACAAGAACACAATGAATATAATAAAGACTATGAGGTAGGATCAGAAGAGGGGTAGATATGAGGAAGGTACTCAGAAGAATATACAGGGATTGGAGGCACTGCCTGCATGGGACACAACTCCCACATGTTCCACGTCTTTTCCCACCTCTGTCTGAGGACATCCCTAAAAGTCCATGCGGGCATCATCCCCGTATGCAGGTGGGGACAAGGACAGGCCTTGAGAGACACAAGGACTCATCCAGGATGGAGAAGAGGTAGGAATCGGGAGGCGAGTCTGGACCCAGGTCTGTCTACCCAGAGCTGCACACAGACCCTGCCCAGGAGCTGCGTGGAGGACTGTGAGGTGCAACTGTGTGAGACCCGGGGCTGCGTGGATGAGGGGTGAGCGGTCAGTATCCCGAGGGCTATATGTACAGGTGTCAACTGTCAGTTCAAGGAAGGGGCCCCCGGGTGGTGAAGTCACTTCCTTGTCGGCAGACCCTAACAGAACTTGGAACCCTGTAACCAGGCAGCCGCGTACTAGCAACAGCACCACAGCCAGTTGGGGCTCACTTGGCTGGAGAGACTTCATCCAGAAGGATGTTCTCCCGCTGTGTCTCGACTGACCAGGGCTTCTGCTTCAGGAAACCCTGGAGGGAGAGGTTTCTCAGATGTTTCAGGCGGTTCAGCGCTCAACCTGGATGCCTCTGGTCCTTTAGCAGGAGGTCCCCAAAGGTAACAGCAGGCAACCTAAAGCTGGCCACCCCAGGCCTGGCCGCCACCAAGAGCCCTCCCTGGGCAGCGCCAGCTGCCCTCATCTCCAGGTGTGGGGAAGTGGGACTTGAGGGGAGGTTCTCCCTCTGGGCAGGAACAGGTTGGTGGGCACGTGGTGACCTGGTGGTCCCGTCACCTTCACACCTGAGGACAGGCTGGCAGTGGGGAAAGGGGATCCCTGAGGTGCTCTTCTCTGTGCCAGTGTGGATCCAAGGCCCTCAGGCGGCTGAGTGTCTGCTTAAGTGGTGGAGGTCTGTACAGAGAGTGGTGGGCATGTGTCTGGAGGGGAGAGGTCTGGGGGTCCAAGAAGCACCACAGACAGCTGGCCGGTGGCCTGAGACTTTCTGCCTGGCTGGCGGGCACTGTGTTCACAGGGCTCCTCCCGAGACTGCGGACAGGCGCCAGTCCACGGAGCCCCATGCTCCATCTCCCCGCACGAGGGGCAGGAGCCCCACAGCAGCAACAGAGCCCAGGGCGGGCAGAGGGTGAGTGCCAGCCGGGAGGAGACCCTCCACCCAGGAAGTTCCGGGTCCCAGAGCCACCCTGGCGCTCCCCTGGGTCCCTCCTAGAGGCCTGCTCCCAAAGGAACCTGGGAGTGTCAGGTGTGCGACACGCCCTCGCGGCCCAGGCCCTGAAGCGTCCAGATGCAAAATCACTCTTTACGTCCATGTGGGAATCTCAGAAGGAGATTGTGATAGGATTTCACTTCATGTTCCCCAAGGAGCCTTTCCACATGTTTCTACAATGTATTCTGTATTAACTCCATCCCCACGTATCCATGTGGGCCTGAGAACCCTGATGCCTCTCACCCCAGGATCAGCCCCTGTCACCCCAGTTCTCACCCCCAGAACGGGATGTTTTGGTCACCACCACAGGGGACGCAGTTAACACACGGGGAGCTGTCCAGTACAAACTGCCCCGAGACGCTAACACACGTAACCATGGCACTTTGCCAGTTCACTCGTGATGCCAAGACGTTTATTCTGTGGAGGGCACTCCTGGCCCTCCCCCTGCCGTGAGTCTCGAGGGTTGGGGACTCAGTCTGAGCTCCAGCCCCTGCCTTCCTGGAGTCTTTGGTGCCGCCTCTGACTCGTGTCTCTGCTGTGTTCCACCCCAGGGGGAAAATGTGTCCCCAGGGGACAGGAGTGAGACCTGCAGGTTGTGGAGTGTGCAGAGATGCAGACTGGAGACGTTGGTGGGAAACCTGGTGCCTGCCTTTCTAGGCGGTGACCCTTCCTACCTCCCCACATTCCTGGGCACCTACAGGGCTTTTGGCAGCCCCCAGCAGCTGCTGGACCTTCTCTTCATGAGGTGAGCACATCCCCTTCCCCACTGGGGACTCAGGGGGACCCGGCTCCCTTCCAGCTGTGAGTCGTGGGAATGGCTTTCCACTTCTCTGAGCCCCAGTGGCCCCCTCTGCACACAGAGGGTAAAGGGAGGAGCCACCCCCAGGGTGTCTGTGGGGACTACGTGGGTGCATCCTGGAAAGGGCTTTCTGGATGCCTGGACCCCTGGTAAGGCTGTGGTTGTGCTGAGTCATCTCGTCCTCCTCCCTTCGAGGAAGCCTGTGTCTCGGTGGTCTCTGAGCCTTTGACTTTGGCCCAAAGCGTTTTCCCAATTGCAAGGTGAGGTGTGAGAGGTGCACTGTCCTGGGGGAGTGAGAGCATGGCTCCCTGGGAGTGATGACTGGCGCCCCAGGCACTTGGATGAGGCCGGTTGGGCTCATTCGTTCTTCAAATATAGAGGAAGGCGCACGAGATGCAGGTACTTTTCTAGGCATAAGTGTCATGTAATGCATGGAGCAGTCAGCAGTCCTGCCCCCCAGGGCATCAGTTCTCCCAGTGAGGGGGGGAAGCCTGTCACACTAGCCATCACATGCGGGGCGTGTCTCCAGTACTGTCCATGTGACGCCTCCCTGGCCTCCTGTAGGTACGGATGCATCCTCCCTTACTGTGATGAGGATAGTGGACCCCTGCAGCAGCTGAAAATGTGAGTGGATTTTGATTGAAGAGGGACTGACTCCTTTCCCCAGAGAACTGCCCGGAGTCGAGGTTGCTGGATGGGCAGGGCTGGCAGAATCCTGGATCTCACATAGCTTCTGGTTCCCACTGGGGGCCAAGGTCTGGGGGGCTTCTCCTGCAAAAGAGGAAAGGAAGCCAAGAGAGCTGTGGAGGTGTCTGGCGTGCTGTGAGCAGCCTCTGGGAGGTCAGAGGTCAGAGTCTGCCCCATGAGAGTCTACAACCCTCGCCTGTCCATCCCATTCCTGCCTCTACCCCCGATCCTGGGACCCAGAACACAAAGTGTGGAGACCATCCTGCTCACCGTGTGCTGGAACCTCAGCGGGGGTGCTCAGCTGGTGCTCAGGGGACCCATGACACTCAGGGGACAGCTGAGCCCTCACTGGTGAAGGATGAGTGTCAGTGGCAGCAGGAGACGCAGGCACGTCCCTAGTGGACGAGGCAGCCTGTAGATGGAGGAGGTAAATCTGAGGTGTTAGGAGGCCCGCAGGAAGCCTGGGCAGATGACAGAGTCTGTGTGTACCCTCCTGGGCCAGATCCTCCTGGGACCCCTACGTGTTCCCGAGATGCAGTGACCAGAGTAAATGCCCTGCCTGCCCTCACAGTGGTGACAGCAGGAGGAGGGAGAGGGAGAGGGACAGTGTGCTGAGCCACGCTGCCCTCAGGAAGTGGACAGATGGTCGCACCGTGGATCAAGGGCTGGCACTTGAGCAGGCTCGTTGGGGGCCCCGCCCCTGTGTCCAGGCCTCCTCTGACTGGTCTGCCAGGTGAGATGGGCCGTGGAGGAGAACTGACTTCTGGATGGACAGGGGCAGAAGGCTCAGAGGCCCAGGTCCCCACAGGGCGGCCCTGGAGTGCAGTGTGGCGGGAAGGCCAGGTCTCTGACTCTGCTGCCCACGTGACTCCCCCCAGGGCCATGTCCTCCATCCTGGGCACCTGGCTGCACCTTTACCCTGAGGATTTCCAGCAGCCCCCAGAATTTCCCTGCCTCAAGATGCTCCTGGCTTACATAGAGCTCAACATGCCTGCCTCGGACCTGGAGCAGCGAGCCCGCCATCTCCTGGCACAGCTGGAGACCCTGGAGCCCACTGAGGCAGAGGGGCATGGTGAGGAGGACTCGGGCTGGGTGAGGAGGACGGGGCCGAATAAGGAAGGGAGGGGGCTGGGCCACACAGAGCAGAGCCTTCTGAGGCTGGAACTAGGCCAGGAGCATTGAGCAGGCTCCCAGATAACTGTTCCCCTGGACTGCAGCCTGGGACGACTTCCTGGGGTTAGGGGGCATCTTGGATTGAGATTTCAGGGCTAAGCAGCGAGTAGGTTCCTGTCTTTGGGATGCATGGACAAGCAGTCTTACTGACAGTGTTTTCTTTTCTGGGAGATACAGCACCTTCTTTAGAAGCAGCTCTGCAAACATCAGCAGACCTAGAGCCAGCAGCACCCTTACTAACTGCCACAGCTCCACAGTCAGAGCAAGCTCAAAGCCCAGCTCCCACTCAACGTCAAGCTCTGTATCATGTAACCATGCGAGCTCCAAACCCAGAGCTGCAGCATACTCAGGCCTTGGCTCTCAATGAAGTGAGGAAGTGAGGAAAAGGACCTCCAGGCTCCACTTGTAGAGGCAGAGAACGTGCAAGAAACAGCTCTCTTCCTCCTTCCGATCCTGAGTCACCCACAAATCCTGTGCCAGCGCTGCTTCTGCAGCCTCAGTCCCCAGGCTTAAGGCAACCTCGGCCAGGGCACTGCCTCGGCTGTGGAGCACCTTTGTGCTTTGCAATCAGCTGTGGCTCCGGTGTTATCCAGCTGTGGTTCTAGAGACCCCAGCAGACCCAACTCTTCTAGCAGCGCAGGCGCTGGAGCCAGCTCCTCCCCTAACATCCCTGGAGCTGCTCCCAGATTGTCAGCGAGCCTCGCCTGGGAAAGGCAGATGGTGTGCTGCCCCAATGCCTGCACCAGCCCTGGAGCCTGTCTCTTCACCCCTATAATTCCCTCTCTTAACGTGTGTTTTGGTTTTTCTAGTACATGTATAAACTTACTTTTTCTATGAGATAAACTTAGAAATTGAATTCTTTGACTTTTTCAATTGTATGTGTGAGTGGCATGGAGATCATCCACTACGATCCATGAACACGTCTGTTGTCTACTGCACAGCATCTGCGTCCTATTTGACGACGAATAATCCTGCAGTCTGGGAGAGCAGTGCATTCGACTCTCCCGTCATCTGTTGATGGACATGGGGACTATCTTCCCCTTAGGGCTCTTGAGCCTAGTGCTGCTCTGAACCCTTGTGTGCAGGCTTGTGACTTTCTGTGTTTACTACTTCCGGGTATTCTCGAAGGAGTGGAATGTGGGTGTCGACTGAATACCATGTAGTCGACTTTTGGAGGCCCTGTGGCAGGAGTGTTCCATTAGTGTTTCCATTTTCACTTCTTCATCTGTATTGCAGTTTTCTCTCTGCCACACATTTCCCCTGCCTGGTCCCTCATTCTGGGAAGCAGCCTCTGAGGAGGCCCTTGTGGCCCGCCCCTGGATGAAGCGGCTCATGTCTCAGCTGAGTCCACAGCCTCAAACCCCTGGGAGACACTGGCAGAGGCCTGCGGCTGAGTCATGGTCCGTTCCTGCACCAACGACAGTGTGACATCCAGCCTGTGGTCATCGCCTTGCTTCTGCTGGATTTGTCACCACCCCAGACCCACTCCTCCTCTGACCCCCATGCCCTAGTCTCACTTCTTCTGACATTAGTGCGAGTGTCGTGTATATTTGTGTGGACACGCGGAGACATCTCATCCAGATGAGTGGGGATGTTCTGGGGTTCTTGGCTCTCTAATTCCCAAAGCCAAGCCAGGGTGTGTGGTGCAGCCCTAGCCTAGGGTGGCCTGAGACTCTGCCCCTGCCCCGGGCCCTGGTTTTTCCCACTCCTATCTGGGCTTCAGTTTTCCAAATGTACAGTAACCGGATAAGCAAGGAGCGCTCAAAGCCTTCACACAGTCAGCCCAGCCTCCCACATCTCTGGGTGCTTTCTGGCTGGGTGACAGAAGCAATCCTAGGCCTCCCTGGTAGTTGGAAAGCACCCCTCAATGGCTCTGTGGGCCTCTCTTTGCTGCGGTGAGGGAGAGGGTTCAGACTCACTTAACTTTGTGCACTGAAGGATAAGGAGCGTTTCCCCAAGAACGGCTGAGGCACTGTGACTGATGGAAGATGACTTTGACGTGGACCACGTGCAAGAATGTGATGTGCAGAATAGACGGGCAATCTTTACTCATGGTACTTACGCGAGGAGATCTCTCCAAAACGGGGATTGTCACGTTACAGTTCACACGGTGTTTTAACAGAAGTAATATATTCCTTGATATTACATATTGTAGTTTAGAGGACAACTGAAATAATAATGTTTGGCTCATGCAGATCAGTATCATCACGGAAGTGGATCGGGCAAAGTGTGGTCCAGGGGCCTCAGTAAACACAGACTAAGTTGCCCTGTGGTCTAAGAGGAAATCGACTGATTGGCCCCCTCAGTTTTCATGACCCAGGGTTCCTCAGGTGTAATTACCCCAGGAGCTTGTGCGGGGAGCCCCAAACACCTTCAGTCCTGACTGCCTTGTAAGTCCAATCCCTGGGGCCTATGCCTCGGAGGGCAGCCTTCTGCAGTGTGGACGTCTGCAGGCTGGGCCTGAAGCCAGTGGCGGCTTCGATGCCCGAGAGCAATTCTCGCAGGTGTCCCCGCTTTCTACGGTAACAGCAAGTCTGTTCCTTTCCGCCTGGATCCCTGTGGGCATTTTTCTCCGGCTGGTTCAGAGTGGAGGTGAGAGCCATTGCTGGCACTTCCGTCTTTCCTGGTCTTTTCCTGACTCTTGTCCTCTACCTCCCTGCCATCATAAAGTGTCTGAACCTGTCGCAACAGGTTATCTAAGACTGATTTGGTCCATACGCCTGTTGCAGTAGCTTCCTGCGGATATCTGGAGCCCACCGAGTGAGAAATCTATCTTTTGAGATCATTCCTCCCTCTGCACTTTCGGGATCCATCTCAGTGAATCTGCGAAAGGCTCCTGTAGTCTATCTAGGTATTTACCAGGAGCTTCCTTCTCTCCCTGTCCTGTGTTTGCCAACTTGGCATCGGTTAACGTCTTAGAGCGCACTCGCTGGAGTCCTGACAAAGTGACTCTGATCGCATCTTCCTTTAGCCATGTTCGAATCCCAGTGTGATTCTGTTGTGGGGGAGTCTGATTCCTAGTAGGGAAGGCGGCTATCTCAGCCTCTGCCTCTTCTGAGGATCCCTTACCAAGCCATCCATCCCCATATGCAATCCCTGCACGGGGTCCCCCTGCTGGGCAACCTGCTGCCACTGGCCTACATGAAGGAACTCAGCGGAGCTCCCCTCATAGTTAGTTTACTTGCAAACATTCATGCCGAGGAAAAGCAGCCAGATACAGAACTATTTCATTTCTGAAGAAAACAGGTCAGAGATTGCTTGGGGATGGGTGGGAGGCGTGGCTGACAAGGGGCATGAAGCAAGCTTGGGCAGCCGTCTGTATGTCTTGATCTTAATTCAGCTAAAGCTTTTCTGGGTATATACACGTGTCCAAACTTACTGAACTGTACACTTTAGGCATGTGGGTTTTTGTGTTGTTTGAAACCTCATCTGTACCTCCATGAAGCTGTGAATAAAGCAGCACAGAGGGAAGGATATGAAGCATAGATTTCCCCAGTCGGTGCTGAGAGGTGAGGCCCCTGGTGCTATGGAAAGTCCATACCCCTGGTCCCCCATGCCGGGTGTCCGCTGGACCCCCAGGGGAATTGTCCTTCCCGCAAGGGTGCCAGGAATTCTCAGGCTCTGGAAATGGCAAACCCTCGTATGAAATGGGTGGTAGCTGAGAAGGAGCTTTCTCTCCTCTTGACCAAACCATCATCAGGTGAAGTCTTGGATTTTTCAAGTGTTTCCTACGAGTCCGTGAGGGGTAACTACTATGTACCATGGGTTTATCACAAGTTTCTCCGTGAAGGAGCCTTCTCAGCCCCCAGCATCTTAGATCATTGGATTAATTGGGAAAAAGCTAAGTGGATGGGTAAGATGGCTCCTCCAGGTGATTCATGTTACTGCAATTAACCCATCAAGGCCCTAGCTCCTGGTTAAAAAGGTGCCTTTCCTACCACGTAAGGCATGCTGCCATTGAAAAACCTTTCTGTAATAGCAAGGGTTGAAAGTCATTGAAAACGCTCTTTGTCTTCGGATTCGGTAAGGTCAGGGGTGTGTTTTGAGATTTACTGAGCATGGCACTTGCTCCGATGGGAGTTTTTCGAACACTGTCTCTGTTTCTATTTTACTTTAAAAAGCTTTTATATTCTTTGTATGTGGTTGCTTTGAACTCGTTGTCTTATATGGTTGAAAACACATGCTTCTATCCATCACGTACTCTCACCTCATTTCTGCTGTGTTTTTTTTTTTTTCTTTTATGGGAGCTGTATTTTTTTTTTTTAGTAAAACTGGAAAGTTTTTCCTTAAATTTCAAAACTGAAGTTACACACCACATTTTTGTACCTGAGAATGAAGAGAAAATTTTAAACAGTGGAAATGGAGGAGGGATTTAATATGGAAATAGTAAACAATAATAATATAATCGGAATAGAAACAGTATGTTTGATGGAATCAAGTAAATTTTGGTTTGGGAACAGGAAAGTGTAGTCTTTCTATCTGGAAATTAGATGGACTCTTTCAAGCCAATTAAAATGAGCCTATTATGAGTAAGATAAATACTTTTCCGAAAAGAATTATATAAAAGAGAATGTGAAATTTCCTCCCTCTATGCTTAACATGTTAGGCTATATGAGTAAATTTCTGGAAAAAAGACATCATCAAAATTCAATTTTGAAAGGATATGTACATATCTCTATATATGTACTGTATGGCCATATTTCCATTCATCTACTGCTGGACACATAGATTGTTTTTATGTCTTGGCCATTGAAAGCAATGCTGCTATGAATATTGGGATGCGCATATGGGAGGTCAGAGGTCAGAGTCCCCCCATGAGAGTCTCCAGCCATCGCCTGTCCCTCCCAGTCCTGCCTCTTCCCCCGATCCTGGGACCCAGAACACAAAGTGTGGAGAGCATCCTGCTCACCGTGTGCTGGAACCTCAGCGGGGGTGCTCAGCTGGTGCTCAGGGGTCCCATGACACTCAGGGGACAGCTGAGCCCTCGCTGGTGAAGGATGAGTGTCAGTGGCAGCAGGAGACGCAGGCACGTCCCTAGTGGACGAGGCAGCCTGTAGATGGAGGAGGTAAATCTGAGGTGTTAGGAGGCCCGCAGGAAGCCCGGGCAGATGACAGAGTCTGTGTGTACCCTCCTGGGCCAGATACTCCTGGGACCCCTATGTGTTCCCGAGATGCAGTGACCAGAGTAGACGCCCTGCCTGCCCTCGGGGTGGTGACAGCCGGGGGAGAGAGAGGGAGGGGGACAGTGTGCTGGGCCAGGCTGCCCTCAGGAAACGGACAGATGGTGACACCGTGGATCAAGAGTTGGCACTTGAGCAGGCTGGTTGGCGACCCTGCCCCTGTGTCCAGGACTCCTCTGCCTGGTCGTCCAGGTGAGATGGGCCGTGGAGGAGAACTGATCTCTGGAGAGGCAGGGGCAAAAGGCGCAGAGGCCCAGGTCCCCACAGGGCGGCCCTGGAGTGCAGTGTGGCGGGAAGGCCAGGTCTCTGACTCTGCTGCCCACGTGACTCCCCCCAGGGTCATGTCCGCCATCCTGGGCATTTAGCTGTACCATTACCATGAGGATTTCTACCAGCCACCAGAATTTCCCTGCCTGAGGATGCTACTGGCTTAAATAGAGCCCAGCATGAGTGACTCAGACCTGGAGCACGGAGTCCGCTATCTTCTGGAACAGCTGGAGACCCTGGAGCCCACTGAGGCAGAGGGGGATGTGAGGAGGACTTGAGGTGGGTGATGGGGGCAAATGAGGCTGGCAGGGAGCCATCCTCATGGACCACACAGAGCAGAGCCTTCTGTGGCTGGAACTGGACCAGGAGCAATGAGGAGGCTCAGATCCCTATTGCCCTGGACTGCAGTCTGGGAAGACTTTCTGGGGCTGGCATCTTTGAGAGATCATTGAGTGGCAGTGAGAAGCTTTCTTTTCTATTTTTGGGAGACATGTGGAGAAGCAGTCCTATGGATGATGTTTTCTCACTTGGAACTATAGCAGCAGCTCCAGAACAAGCTCTGGAAACATCTCCAGGCCTGGAGCCAACTACACCTCTACTGCCCACCAGAGCTCCAGAGTTAGAGCAAGTCCATTTTTGGTACTTTTTAAAATGTATACTAACGTGTTTATTCTATGATATAAAGTTCACTTAAAATAGAATTTAATAGTTTGATTATCTTAGATTGTACCTGTAAATTGCACTTCGTTCATTGACAATGTTACATAACCCCATTAAATGTCTATTTGAGAACATTTGCACTCTTTTCATTGCTACACAACATTCCATTTTGGAAACAGCACATTTGGCTTTCACCTGTTGATGGACATTAGGGTTTTCACCTTTGGGTTCTTCTGAACAACGGTGCTCTGAAATACTTGTGTAAAGGCGTGTGAATATCTGTGTTCACATGCGTTTGGGTATTGATGTAGGAGGGGAACTTTGGGATTGACTGAAAACTGTAGGCTTATCCTTTTTAGAAACTGCTGAAGGTGTTATATACAGTGGTTGTACTATTTGACAATCCCCCAGAGTTGAGGTGTAGAACGTCTACTTATTCATTTGTATTGCAGTTTCCTCTCTGTCTTTCTCTCTTCCTGGTCCCTCACTCTAGGAAACAAGCCTGTATATTACAAGTTGCTATATGAAGAGGCATCTGTGGCTTAACATTGAGACCATCAGACAGAGGAGCTCTTGGGTCCTGAATCAATGAGTCCACAGCCCCAGACCCCTGGGAGACACTGGCAGAGGCCTCCAGTTGAAGCATGGCCGATTCCTGGTCCACAGATAGTGTGAGATAAGAAATGTTTGTTGCTTAAGTCACTCAAGACTGGCTAATGTTGTCACACAGAATGGACCACTCACACAGCCATCAAGCATCAGGCCCTGTCTCCTGCCTCCCCACTGTCCCCCTACTGTCCTGCCAAGCTCCCACCAGCCACACTAGCCCTGGCTTCATCTCTGGACAAACACATTCTGTGTGTCCATACACTTGTGCCTCCTTCTGGGATAATCATCCCCAGATGTGTGAATGGCTGGCGCCTTTTCATTCCACTGCTGGGGACAGACATGTCCCCTCAGTGCAGACTTTCCATGACCCCATTGTGGCACCTACTGTTTTTCAACACAGAACTTGCTCCTTTCTGTCTTTTCTTTCTGGGTTTCTCCATTTCCCGCTCCAAACTGTGGCCCTGGTGGTTCTTTCTCTCACCACCCCCACTGAGTGCTCAGGGCACAGCTGGTCAATGAATAGATAAGAGGCTCCATTCCTCCACTGAGAAGCTCGGATGCTGATAGGAGGAGGTATGGGCCAGCTCAGGGGCAGGGGAATGTGTAGGAGTGCAAGGGACACTCTTCTCACCCCAGTACTGGACACATCACCCCTTTAAGGGGAACCACTCATACTACACACCAAGCAGGGAAACCGCAGCACACACCATAGCTCTGAGAGACTTCAGGACCTCAGCATTCATTGGGCCCCAGGAGGGAATGTGACAGGATCCATAGGAACCAGGGGCTTTGAGAGGGACCTTGAAGAGGACCCTCAACCTCCTCTTCAGCCGTGGGGTGTCTAGTTGCCTTATGAGGACTCCTCATCACAGCCAGTGCAGATGTTCTGACCTGGATTCCACATGAGGCCCAACAAGGTGGTCTTTGCCTTAGTCCAGGGGAAATTGATGTATGTTTCTGTCACTGTCACTGCCCCAAGGTCCACCCCTCCCCTGACCCCAGTCCCTATGGTCCCTTCCTCTGATGTGTGTCAGTGTATACTTGTGCTCACACCCAGAGAATCTATTCCCCATTGCCAGAATATCCTGGGGTCCTAGGACCTCTAATTCCCACGGCAAACCATGTGGCAGGGAGGCAGCCCTAGCCTAGGGGATCCTAACTCTCCCTTCATCTCAAGACTCTGCCCCTGCCAAGGCTGATTAGTAGTAAAAAAACAAAAAACAACCCCCCCACACACACACACACTAAATACAACTCCACAGGGTAAAACGTATTATTGGCTGAAAATTTATACAAGCAATATATAATTTTGAACCTATTATCTGACTCAGTTGACCAAGTACAAATTATTCTTAAAGAAATCTTCCAAAGACAGAATCTATAGTCACGAAATTATGATTAGGATAAGAAAACTTGACGTTTATTTTTTTAGAAATTGATATCAAGTCCAACACTTTGCATTTAAAAGAAGGATATTCCAGCCAGGAGTGCCCAGGCTGACAGGCGCCCCTCCCCGCCCCCACCGGCCCCGGAGCGAGTGCGCAGGCGTGAGCGGCTGCAGGTGGAGGGCGGAGGCGCAGAGGCGCCTGAGCCCCCAGGACCCGTCCTGACGGAAGGGAAGTTGGAGACTGAGTCGGTCCCCACTGCGGGACGCCCCGCACCAGGGAGCAGCGCAGACACGAGTAAGTGCAGCTCGACCGCAGCCCCTCACCGCGCGCCCCCGCCTGCCCAGCGGCCAGCGGCCCCCGACTCCTGCAGCCCCGAGGAGCGCGAGCCTCCCTCGGTCCTCGGCTCCGGGGTGGCCGCCATCGGCCGCAGGGTGAGGACGCCGGGCCGGCGCCCCAAGGCGGCCGTTGAGCGGTGGGCGCCCCGCGCGCTCGCAGCCCTCCCTGCTCGGCGCCCCTCGAGTCTCCTCGCGGCGGGGCTGCCCCCACGACCGCGGGGGGCGGCCTCTGGGTCTGCGGACGCCGCCTGGGCCCGGTCGCCACGGGCTCGCGGTTCCGGGCCGGGGAGGTGCCGCCGAGGAGCCCGAAGTTGGGGCCGCGGGGCGCGCGTGTCGGGCGCGGTGGGTCCGCAGCTGTGAGAGATCTCTGCTCCCGGGATGCGCGCGGGTGAAGGGGGCACACAGCTGGGGGATCCCGTCCTGGCCGCCGGCAGCGGCTGTTCAGAAGGGACTCCGTGCTCTTTCCTACAGGCTTCCCTGGTGGCTCAGACAGTAAAGCATCTGCCTGCAATGTGGCAGATCTCTGTTCGATCCCTGGGTCGGGAAGATCCTCTGGAGAAGGAATTAGCAACCCACTCCAGTACTCTTGCCTGGAAAATGCCAGGGATGGAGGAGCCTGGTCGGCTAAAGCCTAGTCGTCTAAGTTCCCTTTCGCTTTCAGTGTTTTCAGGCTTTATTGACTGACTGGAACTAGCTCACAGAGAGCTTCCTGGAGGGCAATTTGTGACATACTAACACCTAAGCAAAGTTTGCAGTAAAGCAGTCTCCGCCTTTTTATGTTTTTTGCGTATGGAGGGCTTTTTGAACAGTTTATTTGTGTTTCTGTTCCTCTTTTCCAGCAACAGACCATTGAGAAACGGCATTACTCGAAGTTGAATGAGCATTTAAAATTTTATTTCTGCACAGTAATCATAGATGCTCAAGTATTTGCAAATTCTAGCGGCCTAAAAGAGCTCGGTTGTTTGTTGGTTTGGTAAGTTTTGCTTGAAGGGAAGACTTTGGAATCCAGAGAAATGTTCATTTGATGAAATTATGGTGCACCCTTTTGCAATTTTCAATATCTAATCCAGGGTAATTTTCAGATTGTTTCCAGAAGATGTATATTTTGTTTGAGAATAGTTTGGGTTTTGTCCTGTGGTTTTTTCTGTGCTGTTTGTTGGTACCTACTTAGGAGGCTTCAAAACAATCTAAGGTACTATGCTTTGTAACACAGAGATAGGTTGTGTTTCTCTATCGAAATTGTTTCTTGAGTTAGCAAATTTTCCACTTGAAACAGTCAGGGATGACTTGTTAAAACCCTGCAGTTCCGACTCCTGTGATTAGGAAGTACGTTGTTTCACTGTTGAAGATAATGGCAGACATTTCAAAGATGGGCAACAGGTACACAAGAGAAATTTGAGTACTGCGTTCGGTGCCTTGGTGTCCTCAATAAAACTGAATTTCTCTTCTAAGGGAAAAAGGACAAAAACCAGCTGGTGATGACCACGGCTCTTTCCGTACGCCAGACACCCAGAGGAAGGGGAGGAGGTGGAGTGATTCTCAGATGGATTGGCCGTTTGTTCCTTTACCAACCACAGACTTTCTTTCCTTGGTGTTTCTTAACTCCCAAAGAAATTATAGAAGTGTGGTTCCTTACCCGGATATTTGAATGGGAAAGATCCTTTCAGTTCCTAGGCAGGTGGTGAGATCCACTGTGTAGCTTTCATCTCCCTGAACCTTGTAAGTAGCTCTGAGAGCATCCTCTTCTCTCTTGAGTTAGGCAGAAAGGGAGGGTGGTGGAGCCTTGGGGGGCAAATGTTCCAAAAGCTGGAGCAAAACTTAATCACTGTCTTCGAAGAAATAGACTGGATGCCAGAACTTTGATCTTAAGGTCTCTTGCAACATCAGGGAAATCAGTAGTAGTAGAAGTATTCCACACCATATAAAAGTCCATGAGATCAAATGTATTATTGACTGAAAATTGATGAATGGAAAAGAACATTTTGAAACTTTCTGATATCTGATATTTGACCCAAGTCAGTCAACCGCGTACAAGGAATGATTACTAAAGAATCTCCCCAAAAGGGAATTTATAGTCATTCAGCTGTGATGTGGTTAAGAAAGCTGTCATTTATTTTTTTTTAAAAAAGCGAATCCCAACTAAAATATTTTCAGTTAGAAATAAACATGGACACACCACAAATAGTTTGCTGTGCTATGTTTTCAAAGCAAGGTCAAGGAACTAAAATCTCCTAGTGAAGTTTTCTCTTGAAAATACTTTCTCAACACTGTGTTTCAAATCTTAGTATAATTCCTGTTGCAGTTTTTATGAGGTTCAGAATTTAAACTGTTGAGGAATTGAAGTTCTCTGAGTTCAGATGACTGAGTCAGAATTAACAGGGTTAAACTGGATGTTAAAACTATTACTAGTACACAATTTACCTGTATTTAAATGTACTAGTTTGGTGGCTATTTAAGTTCATCCTATGATTAACATTTTTGTGGGTATAATATGTATGCGGGAATATCAAATAACTCAAAATTTCGAAAGCACATCATTCTGTTTCCCACGTGACAGTGCTGAGTGGGTGTTCACCCTGGGGAGACTGCGCTTCCTCATGTGGTCATTCAGGAACCCAGACTGCTCCTATCGTTGGCCTCCTCTGTTGTGGTCCTTTAATGGACCGGTACTTGGGGGTACAGAGTCGACCGACAAGAAAGTAAAAGAGGGAAGAAAAGAGGCTGATATTCCCTGGTTTACACAGTATGCCACAATAACACTAGGGCAAAGAGCTAGCACCGTCTCCGTAGGCTCAGGGCGCCCTCTCAAAGAGGTTGTGAAAGCCTGGGCAAATAAGTAGACATGATGGACACCTGTGCTCCGTGGAAGCAGCCTGAAATGGAGAGAGGGAGAGAGAGAGTGGGAGAGAGTGAGAGCGAGAGAGAGGGAGAGAGAAAATGAGAAAAGACACGGGGACCGGTGCTCTGGTGGAACAAAGGCATTTATTCAACATATTGTGGGCATATATATACTCTCTTACCAGATAGCCCTTTTTAGCAGAGATAGGGATCAAAGATCTAACAAGTCATCTAGAAAGCCGGAGGCTAGAGTTTAGAATTATTCTCTAGAGAGGGGGTTGGAACAGTTACTTTACATATCAGAAAGGAGGAGACTTGCAAATAGCTGCTGTTCACCATATGGAATTTCCATAGGAATGAGATACATGAATTTCTATTATCCCCGAAAGCTGGCTTGCCAGCTCTGGCACCTGTATTCAGGTGCTGTTAAGGAACATAGATTTCATGCAAGACTGAAAACAGCACACAGGAAGCCTCCTGTTAAATGTATCCTGACAACTCCCCTTGTTTTATATTTGTAAAAAAACGTCCTGACCATATGAGTTTGTTTAGTATAAACCAATCCTATAGAAAGGCAACGGTAAACAACAAATCAAGTCACCAAGACAAACACCAGAGTTACAGTTTCAGACCTGATGCTGTGAATAATATTTTGAAATCAACCTCGTGGGTATAGCCCAGATAATTAAACTGCTAGTTGCTCAGCTAAAGTCTCTAGATTAGTGGAAGAAGGCAGACGTTTTAACAAGGAGTTCTTTTTGTACATACAGTGAGGCATTATTTATGTTTCATCAAGGAATTTTGATTTGTACCCAGTTGTAGGTATTGTAATTAGAATGACCAGGAGTAAGACAGCATCGAGTAGAATCTCAATCACAATCAAAAGGGAATCATTTTTTATCAAGTATATAGTTAGCAATTAATACAGGTTACAGAAGGTAAAGTCTTATTAGCATGTCCTTGTACAATGTCCGTTCCAAGCTTCAGGTTTTTAGGTACTCGCAACAGGTTTCCATGTGTCTCCTAGATGAGGCCCAGTCTGTTTATTGATTTGAAGGCGAGGTGGGGAGTTTTTCTGTCAAGTCTCTCAAGAAGTCCTTTGTCATGGTAGTGAATTCTTTCCTTAATTCTTTCCCTAAGGTTTTTGTAGTGTAACCATGGTTTACAATTTAAGCAACGTCCGTCCGAAAGTCTATTTGGGGAGGCAGGGCGAAAGCCCAGGTTTGTCGGAATTCTGTTGGTCCCATGCACAAAGGAAGGAGTTCATAACCTAGAGAAATGCTAATTAGTGTTTTCTTCTACTTCAGGGTGTGAGGGCCCTTTAATGCTCTAGGAAGAAGGCCTACATAGAGAGTCGTTAGTAGAAACAATTGATCTTCTCTCCGTCCATTATATCACCTGTAGTAAGAAAGGGGGTTGGGTATGAATGATTAATTTGCCTCGGGCTAGGGGGTGGCACAAGCGACCAACCTAAGCTTGACTAGGAAACTGTTTTCTGGATTCTGCGGCATTCCCAGTTGAGAGAACAAATTTTCAGCTCGATTAGTAAGAGTTTTTATTTGTCCCCAAGTGGGGAGGTTATAAGGTTGATGTTGCCGAGGGTGGCGCTTCCTGGAGATCTTTAGAGCCGCCGTGGCCCATATTGGGATTTTTTTCTCCTGGGGTTTTTGTTGTTTCGTCTCTGTTTTGAAGGCTGGGGGGCCCCCTTGAGTCCAATTTTCTGAAGAGGAAGCTATGTGAGTGCGTTGGAGCCTTCTCGGGAGACACAAGAATACCCCTTTCCCTGTAAGATTAGTTTCCCAGATTTCCACTGTATTGTTAACCCGTCTTGGTACCAAATGGGCAGAGGAAGAGAAGTGTCCTTCAATTCCTCAAAATGTTTTTCTGCTCTAGTGAAAATATCTCTCTGTGGTAGATTGTAAAACTTTAAAGCAAATAAAGCTGTGTTGTAGTAAAGTCTGCTTTAGATAGGGGAGACAGTACTGTTCCTGTGTATTCCCCCTTTTTTAATTTTTCGAAAACATATTAATCACCCCTGTCTCCAGACAGGCCATACATTTTTTGGTACCTCTGGAGTGTAACCTCGGGCTTATTGATTGTTGGCCAATTGTTTAACTGTTTGAACAGACAACACACGAATGATGGGATTCCTGTGATTGCATTTACCCTTCCTAGTTTATGTAAGTCTCAAGGAATTTGGAGTGGTGAGTTTGGACACGTACACATGGGGTATCAACGATTTTTACAAATGCTAGTCGGGGTCTTTGGCTAAGAGAAGACTCGGCCTTGGGCCCACCGGTGCAATAAACTGCACTCCGCTATCTGCATTGTCTTTCTGAGTGAGTTTGTTTCCCAGAACACGTGGCTACAACAATGTGAGTAAGAAATTGTTGTTGTCATTTATTTTGTACTAAATCGAGTTTTTTTCGTGCCTTTTGAGAAAGCGAACGAGGGCTATTTAAATCAGGATCTCCTTTTAAAGTATTAAATAGGTTATTTAATTGGTAATTAGTAATGCCTAAAGAAGGTCTAATCTAGTTTATATCACCTAAGGGCTTGAGCTATGTAGTATTGACAGGTGCAACAAGATTTTTTTTAGTCTGTTTGAATTCTAGTTGTGTATCTATACATTTTTTAGCTGCCTGTAATTTCTTTTTTGTGAGGGGCCATTGTTTTGTCCAAACAGGTTTGTCATTTTTTCAAGTTATTTTAATACATGCATTGTTTGTTAAATGAGCAGTGGCCCCTAGGGAAAATGTGGGCTATGAGTTTGAGTTTGCCATTGCATAAGTAAGTCTCTCCCTATTAAATTAATAGGGGCATCTATCACATAAGGTTTTAGTGTTGCAGGTTGGCCTTTTGGTCCCTCACATGGATGTATGTGAGTACTTTGATAAACCTCTTGTACTTTAGTTTGAGAAATTCTTGCAATTTGGCGAGAAATTTGTTGTAGAGGCCAAGATTTGGGCCATAAATGTTTGGAAATGATAGTAATATCAGATCCAGTGTCAAGGAGACCAGAAAATTTTTTACCATTAATTTTGATATTAATATTCGGTTGGGCAAATTCAGATATTAACGAAGTCCACAAGGATTGTTTCTCATCTGTACTGCCGGATCTGCCCGTCCGTACATCTTTAGGAGAGTTAATAGAAATGTAAGGTCAAAGAAGTAATTGAGCATTTTGTCCCCCTTTTGGAATTGCCGTAAAATCTGGGATGACATCACAACTTGAATTTTTCCTCTATAGTCTGAATCAATTACTCCAGGATGAACAGTAATTCTTTTAGAAGTCAAACTAGAGCGGCCAAGTAAAAGAGCGAAAGTTTGTGGGGGCAGGGCTTCAAACAGTCTGGTAGTATTGGAGAGGGGACTGTTTGAGGGTTTGAGAGAGAAGATGGAATTTGTCCCTGGTTATTGTTGGAGGCGACCTGCGGGGTCCCCTGCTGGGAGTTTTTCGGAATAGGTTTTTCTTCAATGTCAAATCTAGATTTACAATCTTTGGCCCAATGCATTCCTCTATGGCAGCGAGGGCAGATTTTGGGGGGGTTATTATTAACCTTTTTAGAGCGATCCCTTTTTCAATGGCTTTTATCTCTACATGTAAAACATCTTTCATTTTTCCTTTTAAGGGCAGCAACCATTGTTTTAGCTAGCATTTGCATCTTTTGAGTTTCTGATCCTAGATTGTAACAAGTCTTTAAATCATCTATAATAGTCTCTGCCTCCCGAATAGGAGCTATGGCTTTTTGGCATTTCTGATTTGTATTTTCATAAGCAAGTAGTTTCTCTAGTTGTCTTTTAGCTTTTTTTCCATTAGAGTACAGGAAATAGCAGCTTGTAGTCTAGCTAAAACATCAGCATATGTTTTATTAGGTCCCTGCGATATATTAGTGTAGCTCCCTGTAGGCTCCCCTTGAGGAGTAATTTGCTCCCAAGCCTTAAGGGCCACTGTTTTTATTTGTTCATGCAACAAAGGAGGGCACTGTACTCGAGCCTGTGGGCCGTACGTAGTTATAGTCTTTTTTATTTGTTGCATATGATAAAAGTTAATAGCCTTATACTGAGGTATTACATGCCCTTCAGCGTCAGGATTTCTTAAAACTGGAAAAGCGGAAAAAACATCGGCTTCAGAGACTTGTGATTGTCAAGTCAGCAATTTAGAAAGACTCTGTCCTGAAGGAGAGTGGGCAGGTAGCAAATTTTTACAATTAAGAGTACCTAGTAAAAACTCATCATTGTTATTTAGCAAGGTGTTAATTTTAATGTCAAAAGGTGTACTAGATGAGTCCTTGCTAGAATCATTAGGTTTTAGCAAAGGAGCTGCTGTTAAATTTGCATCTGTTGACAGATGGGGAGCTCTTGACACAACCGAGGGAGGGTTAGTAAATATATTATGTTGTTCCAACTGGGCCTTTTGTAAGGTTTTATCATTTAGTTTCTGTTTCTGTAGTGAGTGTTTTGCCTGTTGTTGAGTATCAGGAGGGCCAGGAGTACCTTGAAGTGGCAGAATCATAGTTTCAATAGGAGCCCTTAAAGGCCAGAAATCTGTAGGAATGGTTTTTCCCTTTTTGGTGGCTCGTTTAGCATTTTGGAAAAATGCCCGTGGGAGGTTATGATAGGCCAGGATGCCACATCAGTTTCTCTCCTACTTCATTGGCCATGATGTGGTCTTGTGGCCACAGAAGAGGCTGGGGAGTCTGCCAGTGGTGTGCCCCAGGAAGGGGAGTGAATTTTCATGGAAAATCCACTTTGGCCATGTAAAAAGAAACTAGTAACCCCCAAGGAAAAGTAAAAATGAGAGAAATTCCTTAAGAGACCATGGAGAATGGACCCATTCTAGCTAACAGAGACCCAAAATAAAACAGAGTCATGCGGTCATAACAGACGTGAGATGAAGTAACGTTCCCTGAATTCTTAGAAAACCACAAACGAAAGCTCTGAAGAGTTCTGATTCTGCTAAGGGTCCTACCTATGAACACTCGGAAGGAGAAGCTCCCTTGACAGCCAGTCATGGCAGACTGCGGTCCAGCTGCAAGGACTTGTGCTCAGGCCACACGGGTCCATTTATCCCCCTTACGAGTCTCCCAGCTGAGCACTCTGGGGCTTTTGCTTTATCAAGTTCTTCCCTCCCTTCAGGCCCGGGAATGTGCTTTCAGTTACAGGCAAGAATTGTGTGTCCCCAGTTTGCAAACCTTGCGGACAGTACCCTGTCCTTTTGCTTCAGGTAATACTGATTGTTTTCTGGGATTAATTTATAATTTTAGGATGACATCAGTAATAACAAGTAACTCATTTAGACCTATTGTGTTTCAACTCTCTATTGAATATTTACCATACAATGTGCACTGTGCATACAGCAACGTGAGAATCGACTGAGCAGCGTCTTGGTCTGGGAGGAGCTCATAAAGGAGAGGAGACATGGTTTGAAGGGCCTGCTGTCCTAGCAGAAAGGATTTTTTTTCTTTTTTTATTGAGCTGCATGAGCTGTTGCTTATTTTGTCATAGATAAGGTGAAAATAGCTGTGCAGGTTTGTCTCTGGATATGTCTCTTGATTCATTTTCCAGTTAACCTTTATAAATCTTGTTTACATGATTCCAGCCACATCATGAGAAATGCCAGGCTGGATGAAGCACAAGCTGGAATCAAGATTGCTGGGAGCAATATCAATCACCTGAGATATGCAGATGACACCACCCTTATGGCAGAAAGTGACGAACTAAAGAGCCTATTGATGAAAGTAAAAGAGGAGAGTGAAAAAGTTGGCTTAAAACTCAACATTGAGGAAACTAAGATCATGACATCTGGTCCCATCACTGCATGGCAAATAGATGGGGAACCAGTGACACCGTTTATTTTGGGGGGCTCCAAAATCACTGTAGATGGTGACTGCAGCCATGAAATTAAAAGATGCTTGCTCCCTGGAAGAAAAGTTATGACCAATCTAAACGGCATATTAAAAAGAGGAGACGTTACTTTGCCAACAAAGGTCCGAAAGCTATGGTTTTTCCAGTAGTGATGTATGGATGTGAGAGTTGGACTATAAAGAAAGCTGGGCACTGGAGAATTGATGCTTTTGAACTGTGGTGTTGGAGAAGACTTTTTAGGGTCCCTCGGACTGCAATGGGATCCAACCAGTCCATCCTAAAGGAAATGAGTCCTGAATATTCGTTGGAAGGACTGATGCTGAAGCTGAAACTCCAATACTTTGGCTACCTGATGCGAAGAACTGTCTCATTGGCAAAGACCCTGCTGCTGGGAATGATTGAAGGCGGGAGGAAAAAGGGCCAACAGAGGATGAGATGCTTGGGTGGCATCACCGATTCAATGGACATGAGTTTGAGTAACCTCCGGGACTTGGTGATACACAGGGAGGCCTGGCGTGCTGCAGTCCACAGAGTTGCAAAGAGACAGACACGACTGAGTGACTGAACTGAACTGAGCCTCATTCCTTGGCATATGGATGTCAAGTTCTCCCAGCCACGTTTTGGGGAAGGAATACTGTCTTTCCCCCATTGAATGATCTTGCCACTCTTGTCAAAGTTCATTTGACCATATGTGTGAAGGTTTTGCTGGGCTCTCAATTCTTTTCTATTGATCTATAATTTTATCTTTATGACAGTACCAGACTGTTGTGATTACTGTAACTTTGTGTTACTGTTGAAATCAGGGAATGTGTGTCCTCCCACATTGTTTTTCTTGCTCAAAATTGGTTGGCAGTTTGGGCATTAATTAGGTATTAATTAGTGAATTTTAATTAGTTAAGAAGTGAATTTTAGGATAGGTATTTTATTTCGAATGGGTTTTTTTTTTTTAATTTCTGTGGGTTTTGATAGGGATTGAATTACAAGTGTAAATTACAGAGGCTGATATTGATACTTAACAATGGTAAGTCTTGTAATCCATGAAAATGGAATTTGTGTCATACTGTGCAGATCTTCACCTCCTTAGTTAACCACTCAGTGCTGTGCTTAGTCGCTCAGTCACGTCCAACTCTTTGCGACCCCATGGACTGCAGCCCGCCAGGCTCCTCTGCCCATGGGGAGTCTCCAGGCAAGAATACTGGAGGGGGTGGCCATGCCCTCCTCCAGGGGATCTTCCCAGCCCAGGGACCGAACTCAAGTCTCCTGCATTGCAGACAGAGTCTTTACCATCTGAACCCCCAGGGAGACCCGGTAATTTATTCTTTCTGATGTATTTGTAAATGCAGTTGTTTTCTTAATTTCCTTTCCAAATTGATCCTATTACTGTCCAGAAATGCGAGTGATTTTCCGTGTTAATTTTTGTACGCTGTTACTTTGCTGAATTCATTTATTGTTTATACCATTTCTGTGGCACCCTTAGGATTTCTACGTATGAAATCATGTCACATGTGAACACAGATAATTCTGCTTCCATTTTTCATATTTGAATGTTGGTGATTTATGCATTGATTCACTTATTTTGTTATATGTCTTTGCTGACACCCGTGTCTAAAACTACAAGTACTATTGCTTAGAAGTGGTAAAACCCAGCATTTTTACATGCTTTCTGAAGTCAAAGGAAAAATGTTCCATGTTTCACCACTGCCTGGGATGTTAGCTATGGGTTTTACATGTATGGCATTATTGTGTCATGATAATTTCCTTCAAATGTAATTTGTCAAGTGTTTTTAGCATGAAAGGGTGTTGCATTTTTTCAACTGTTTTTTCTGTTAACTGAGATGAACATGTTTTTCCCCCTTGATTCTGTTAATGTGTGTGCTATACGGATGCATTTTCTTAGGTTGAAGCATTCTTGCATTCCAAAAATAAATCCCACTTGTTCATGGTGTATAATTCTTATTATATAGATAGCTGTAAATGATTATTATATAAAGAGATAATATCTGCAATTCCAACGTCAGTTCAAGATTCCAGAATCCTGGGAGGGCGGCAGGTGATGGCCAGGACCAGAGAGATTGATGCTTCTGATTAGTCATTGATGATTGATACTACTGATCCATGAGTGTTGGTTCACACAGCCAGTGACTGTCTGACTTAGACCTGCATCAACGCATCTCCTGCCTCTGTGTTTCTCACCCTCTACTCCTTCCTTCTGAGACTCACTCCTTCTGAGACTTCCTTAAATACACCCTTCCTCATTCTCAGTGAGAGCCTGAGAGAGGTAAACACTTGTAGTCATTTTCATCTGAAAATGTTTTTATTTTGTTTTTATTCCTGAGTGATAGTTTGTTAGTAGCTTAGTCACGTCTGACTCTTTGTGACCTCATGGACTGTAGCCCAGCAGGCTCCTCTGGCCATGGAATTCTCCAGGGGGTTGCCATTTCCTTCTCCAGAGGATCTTCCCAACCCAGGGATTAAAGCTGGGTCTCCTGCATTGCTGCTGCTAATCCGCTTCAGTCGTGTCCGCCTCTGTGCGACCCCAGAGACGGCAGCCCAGCAGGCTCCTCCGTCCATGGGATTTTCCAGGCAAGAGTACTGGAGTGGGTTGCCTTTGGCTTCTCCGTTAGAATTAAAAATTCGACTGTTTCTGCATAAGGAACTCCTGCCGTTTCTTATATGGCCACCGGAGGGCACTGTGTAGCTGCTTATGACAAACACACGGCCCCACTTACAAGTGGCCCTTTCCAAGTTAGCCTTCATCAGGAAATGGCAATCCACTCCAGCATTCATGCCCGGAGAATTCCATGGACAGAGGAGCGTGGTGGGCAACAGTCCATGGAGTCGCAAAGAGTCGGACACGACTGAGCAACTAACACACACACAGAGAACATGTTTTCAGTTCAGTTCAGTCGCTGAGTCGTGTCCGACTCTTTGCGACCCCATGAATCGCAGCACGCCAGACCTCCCGGTCCATCATCAACTCCCAGAGCTTACCCAAACCCATGTCCATCGAGTCGGTGATGCCATCCAACCATCTCATCCTCTGTCGTCCCCTTCTCCTCCTGCCCCCAGTCCTTCCCAGCATGAGGGGCTTTTCCAGTGAGTCAATTCTTCGCATCAGGTGGCCACGTTACTGGAGTTTCAGCTTCAACATCAGTCCTTCCAGTGAACACCCAGGACTGATATCCTTTAGGATGGGCTGGTTGGATCTCCTTGCAGTCCAAGGGACTCTCAAGAGTCTTTTCCAACACCACAGTTCAAAAGCATCAATTCTTCGGCACTCAGCTTTCTTCCCCGTCCCCCTCTCACATCCATACATGACCACTGGAAAAACCATAGTCTTGACTAGATGGACCTTTGTTGGCAAAGTAATGTCCTTGCTTTTAAATATGCTATCTAGGTTGGTCATAACGTTCCTTCCAGGGAGTAAGCGTCTTTTAATTTCATAGCTGCAATCACCATCAGCAGTGATTTTGGAGCCCAAAAATCAAGTCTGACACTGGTTCCACTGTTTCCCCATATATTTCCCATGAAGCGATGGGAACAGATGCCATGAGCTTAGTTTTCTGAACGTTGAGCTTTAAGCCAACTTTTTCACTCTCCTCTTTCACTATCATCAAGAGGCTTTTTAGTTTCTTCGTCACTTTCTGCCATAAGGGTGGTGTCATCTACGTATGTGAGGTTATTGATATTTCTCCCGGCAATCTTGATTCCACCTTGTGTTTCTTCCAGCCCAGCGTGTCTCATGATGTACTCTGCATATAAGTTAAATAATTTTCAGAGAATGTCAAAATCCAGCACAAGTGAAAATACAAGGTGAGCCACTGACTGAAAGTTTTCCTTTGTGACACATTACAAGGATTTAAAGTCTGTGTCTAAACCCCGCATCTCTGTCCTCCTCTATCCCCTCCATTCTTCGTCCATCTGTAAACATCTGTCTGTATAAAATATGTTTTCGCAATCTATGTAATGTGTTAGAGATATTGTTCAATCATGGTGCCCCTTCTTTCTGATGTGAATCTTTGGGTGGCACTCTGTCTGTGAGATCTAATGCCTTGAATCTATTTGTCACTTCCGCTGTAAAATCGGAAGGGTTTGATTGTAGGTCATATCTGAATGGTGTAATGGTTTTCTCTTCTTTCTTCAATTTAAGCCTGAATTTTGCAATAAGGAGCTCATGATGTGAGCCACAGTCAGCTCCCAGTCTTGTTTTTGCTGACTATATAGTGCTTCTCCATCTTCGGCTGCAAAGAATATAATCAATCTGATTTTCGTGTTGACCACCTGGTGATGTCCGCAGGTAGAGTCATCACTTGTGTTGTTGTTAAAGGGTGTTTTCTGTGACCAGCATGTTCTCTTGACAAAACTCTGTTAGCCTTGGCCCTGCTTCATTTTTTACTACAAGGCCAAACTTGCCTGTTATTCTGGGTATCTCTTGACTTTGTCCTTTTGCATTCCAATCCTCTATGATGAAAAGGACACCTTTTCTTTTTTTTTTGGTGTTGTTACTTCTAGGAGGTCTTGTAGGTCTTCATAGAACCAGTCAACTTCAGCCTCTTTGGCATTAGTGTTTGGGGCATAGACTTGGATTACTGTGATATGGAATGGTTTCCCTTGAAAATGAAGCAAGATCATTCTGACGTTTTTGACACTGCACCCAAGTACTACATTTTGGACTCTTTTGTTGACTGCAAGGGCTACTCCATTTCTTCTAAGGGATTCTTGCCCACAGTAGTAGATATAATGGTCATCTGAATTCAATTCACCGATTCCAGTCCATTTTAGTTCACTGATCCCTGAGATGTCGATGTTCACTCTTGCCATCTCCTGCTTGACCACATCCAATTTACCTTGATTCATAGACCTAAAATTTCAGTTTCCTATGCACTATTGTTCTTTAATGCATGGGACTTGACTTTCACCACCAGACACATCCACAGCTGAGCATGAGTTCTGCTTTGGCCCAGCCACTTCTTTCTCTCTGGAGCTATTAGTAGTTGCCCTCCACTCTTCCCCAGTTTAGCATACTGAATGCCTTCTGACCTGAGGGGCTCATCTCGCAGTGTTGTATCTTTTTGCCTTTTCTTACTGTTTCTGGTGTTCTCCAGACAAGAATACTGAAGTTGGTTGCCATTTCGTCCCCTAGTTGACCATGTTTTGTCAGCACTCTTCATTATGACCCATCCATCTTGGGTGATGCTGCATACCCAAGGCTGACGGCTTCACTGAGTTATGAAAACCCCTTTGTAACTACGAGGCTGTGATCCATGCCAGTAGCAAACTGTGTTGATTACTATAGCTTTGCAGTAAGTTTTGAACTCAGTAACAGTGTTGTCCCGTATTCCTTTTTCTTCTCATAATTGTTTGTCTATTTCAGGGTATATTAGTTGTAAAGTAGTTTAAGATAGGCATTTTGGTTTAGGGTGGAGTTTTGATCAGGATTGCATTGGAATTGTCAATTGCAATGGTTAGTATTGAGATCTTAGCAATAAGTCTTCCAATCCATGAAAACAGGATTTGTGTCATTTAATATCTTCACAAAGTTTGACACTTCACTTTTTTTGTTAAGTGAATCGGTAAGTAATTTATTTTTTCTGAAACAGTTGTAAACAAAATTATTTTCTAAATTTCCGTTTCACTTTGATCATCAATGTACAGAAATACCACTGATTTTCAGCATTGACTTTGTGCCTTGTTACTTTGCTGAATTAATTTATTATTTATACCATTATTTTCCTGTGGCATTATTTTTTTCTCCATATGAGATCATGTCGTGAGTGGACAGAGAGATTTCTCCCTCTTCAGATTTAAATGTCATTGATGTATCTATCTGTCTGTATGTCTATCTTTCCTGACTGCTATGGTTAAGACTCTCAGTGCTGTGTTGCATACGAGTGGCAAAACCTAGCATTCTTCTGTGTTTCCTGAACTGAAAGGAAAAATTTTCAGTCTTCATCACTGACCGTGATGTTAGCTCTGAGTTTTCCATGTGTGTGTGTAGTCAGTTGTGTCCAACTCTTCACGACCTTTTGTACTGTAGCCCACGAGGCTCCTCTGTCCACGGAACCCTCTAGGCAAGAATACTGGAGTGGGTTGCTATTTCGTCCTCTAGGGGATCTTCCTGACCCAGGGATCAGACCTGTGTCTCGTGCATCTCCTCCTTTGCAGGCACATACTTTACTGCTGACCCATCGGGGACTTTAACTGTATGGTGGTAGTTTCTTTCAAATTTTATTTGTCAAGTGTTTTGTTTTTTCTAAATCATGAAAAGGTGTTGAAGTTTTCAAATTGCTTTTTCTGCATTAATTGAGATGTTCATGGTTTTTGCCTGCATTATGTGAATGTGGTGCATTGCTTGCTTGCTTGCTTGCTACGGCACTTCAGTCGTGTCCGACTCTGTGCGACCCCATGGACAGCAGCCCACCAGGCTCCTCTGTCCACGGGATTCTCTAGGCATGAACACTGGAGTTGGTTGCCATTTCCTTCTCCAATGTGGTGCATTACACCAATGCCTTTTACTATGATGAAGCATTCTTGCATTCCAGGAAAAATCCCGCTTGTGCATGGTGTATAATTCTGATTGTATGAATAGATATAAATGATTTTATATATACATATATATGCTCACAACTTCAGCTCTGGCTTCCTAACCCCGGATCAGGTGGCAGGTGGCCAGGGCACAGCACTGGACCACAGCAGTTTATGCTTCTAATTACTCCTGGTTACTCTTACTACTGATCCATGGGTGTTGTTTCACACAGTCAATGACTATCTGACTTAGACCTGCATCTGCCCATCTCCTGCCTCCGTGTCTCACACTGCACTCCCTCCTTCTGGGACTCGCTCAAACTACATCCTTCCTCACTCTCAGAGCCTGAGAGAGGCAAACGCTCATAGTCTGAAAATGTTCTTATCTTGCTTTATTCTTGAGTGATAGTTCAGAGTGAACAATCTACAGATCATTTCTGTGGTGTTTGCCTTGGCATCTGAAGCTGTTTTTCCCTTGTGTCCCCCCATCGGTTGTGAGTGGTGACTGGTCTCCTGTTGGGTCTCCCTTGGGCTGCCTTCCCCGCCCTGTGATCAGGTCTCCCATTGTCTTTACTATTCCACAGTCCATTACTGCAGGGTGAGGTTTGAGGAACCTCCATACTGTTCTCCATTATGGGTGTGTTTCATAGTGTCTTATTCATTGATGGTTGCAATAGTGTCTTGTAGGACTTTAACAGATGTACAGGAATTTCTTTTACGAGATTGTCAGATTATTCTATTTCATGAAGCAGTTGAGGTCTAATCCTCCCATTGTAGTGTCTGCGGACCGTCATTCATGGTGCCATCAGGGCATGTTTTGCTGATAGTGGATCCTTGCTGGTTTGTAGGGTTTGATATGTATACAAATATGTTTTGTTGTTGTTGTTTTTGCTCATTTTATGGACCTAAACATTTGTACCTGTTGCCATTTTTGTGAAGTGTTCTTTTGGTTTTTAATCAGGAAAGGATTTCGAATTTTCTCAAATGCATTCCAGGGCCTATGGAGATGAACATTTAGAATTCTTCTTAAGTATCATTTCCTTCTTGTTCCTCCCAACACAAAGACATTACTTATCACTCCAGTTAAAATAAAACATCCCCCACTCCCTGCCTTCACCCTCTTCCTTTGCTTAGTTATATCCATAGCAATTATAATCAGACACTGGCTGCCTGAATCAGAGGCTGTTTTATTCCATCTGAGCTGCTGTAAGAAATGCCATATATCGAGTAGCATATGAACAGCAGTAATTGACTTCTTAACAGTTGTAGATGCTGAGAAGTCCAAGATCAAGGTGAATGCAGATTCCATGAGTAGTGAGGAACCACTTTCTGGTTTGTAGGAGGATTGTTTTCAGTGCACTCTCACCTGTCAGAGGGGTGAGGGGCTCTCGCAGGCCTGTTTTACAAGCGCACTCTTCATCCATGAGGGCTCTGCCTTCTGACTTAATCACAACCACAGGCCCCCACCTCCTAATACCATCACCTTAGAGGTTAAGATGTCAGCATATGAATTTGGTGGACAGAAATATTCAATCCACAGTGCAGGCCCAGTATTTTTTTCCACTCATAGGAGTCTCTTCATTCCGATCCCAGACAATGAAGCTTCCTCAGCGAGTAGAATATTTTTAGTCAACTGTCTATCAGGGGCACAGTCCACCAATACACCTGGCTTTATGTTTTTATGTCTGCATCCCTAATCTTGGCTCCCTCTGCCACCAAAAGGCAGTGAAACTCAGTCCCTCACCTGGCTCCATGGGCCAATTGCAGGACCCCACCCTGGCAGCTGAAACCCTGGATCCCAAGCTTGCACTTGGTTTTCACTCCTGGAGCCTTTCCCGTTCTCTCTTCTGAGCTGGGCCAGGCCATTGGGTGTTTTAGCACAAGGGTGTTTGGACTGTGTGGTCAGCATCTTGCCTGGACCAGGAGCTATCACATTCCTAGTGGCTGCCATCTCCCTTGTCAACAATGAGAAGGTACCTAGACCCTAAGCAGACAAGAGTCTTTTGTGTTTTTTTCTTTTTTTATGTAGTTAAGAAACAAATGCTTTCTATACATAAAAAATGGACTTCCCCAGTGGCACGAGTGGTAAAGAACCCTCCTGCCAATGCAGGTAGGGGTAGGAGACGCAGGTTCAGTCCCTGGGTTGGGAAGATTCCCTGGAGGAGGGCACAGCAACCCACTCCAGTATTCTTACCTGGAGAACCCGATGGACAGAGGAGCCTGGCAGGCTATAATCCATAGCGTCATCCAGAGTTGGACATGACTGAAGCAACCTAGCACGCACACCACGTAAAAAATAATTATGCCCCACCATTGTTTTTCTTTACCATATACTTTTAAAAAAAGAATCCAGGGAAGGTGGCAGTGGTCTTGGAAGCATAGAATCTTGCATAGAAGACAAGCATAGGTCTTGTGTTTCAGAATCCCCACAGTAAGACAGACAGAGCAATAAGATGTTAAAATAAAAATGCGTGAGCAATATTCACAACAAGATTAGACAACAAGGTATCCCCCACCTGTTATCGCAAAGTACGACTGGGGGGAAAAGAACACGAGATTCCCCCAACATCACCATGAGTATGGGGAAAGCGCGGTGCAGGGGCTAAATGAGGACCCACTGCTATTTGAGGTACTTTTATATATGTCATTGATTTTTATCTGTCTTCATATGTTGAAAATCTATTCTCACATCTGTCACTATCACCTGATTGGTTTCCTTTTTTCTTTATGGCGGCTGTGCTTCACTTTGTTTTCCCAATAAAAACTTGAATTTTTTATTTATTTAGCAAGATTGAAGTTCCACAGAGCAATCATTCAACCTAGGAATAGAAGCAAAAAGTTTACACATTGGAAATGAAGGATGAATTAAACATGGAACACCTAAACTAACCAATTGGAAAGTACATACTGTGCTTCATAGTTAGAACTAAATGCTGGGTTTTAGAAAAGAAAAGTATTATTTTTCTATAGGGAAATAAATGAACCCTGTGAAGCCAATAAAAAAATTAGTGTATTATGGATAAAACGAGAAAAACTGTATAAAACAGAATTATGTAAAGATTTCATACCTATATACTTGACATGTTAGGCTCCATGAATAATGTCTGAACAACAAAAATTACCAAATTTCAATCTAGAGTAGACAGAAACTTCAAACCGACCACTTTCGTAAAATTGTTTTAACAGTGGGTCACAGATTCATTTAGGGATGGCCTGAGGAACTGTTTCCTTTGAACCGTTGGAAAACGTTGCGATTATTTTATAAAGGTACTTTTACCCTTGCCTTAGCATCAATCAAAAATCCTCGTTTTTAGAACTGTGCCTTAAGTTTAAAACGTACATGTGAAAACTCCTGACAACACAGAGCTTATTTATTTTATACATAGAAGTTTGTGTCTCTTCATCCTTTAACCCATCTTGTCCCTCTAGTTCCTTCTCACCGCTAGCAACTACTTGTTTGTTTCTCATATCTGTAAGTATGTTTCTGTTTTATTACTTAGTGTTTCCATTTTTATTTATATTTATTTATTTCTTTAGGCCCTGCCACGTAGCTTGCAGGATTCTAGTTCCCCAAGCAGGGATCAAACCCAGGCCCCCTGCAGTGGCTGTATGGAGTCCTAACCACTAGATAACCAGGGATTTACTGTTTTGGTTTCTAGCATCCAGAAATAAATGACAACATACCGTATTTGTATTTTTCTGATTTATTTCACTAAGCATAGTAGTCTCCAGATGTATCCATGTTTTACAAATGGCAAATTTTCACTCTTTTCTATAGCTAAATAGTATTCCATTGTGTATGTGTATGTAATTTATTTTAATCAACTCATATGCTGCTGAACATTTAGATGCTTCCACATCTTAGCTATTGTAAATAGTGTGGTACAAACATTGGAGCCCATGTACATTTTTGAATTAGTGTTTTTATTTTCTTCAGATACGTATACCCAGGAGTGAAAGTGCTGGATCTTGAGGTAATTTTAGTTTTTGGTTTTTGAAGAACCTCCATGATGTTTTGCATACTGGCTGTACGATTTTACTTTCCCACCAACAGTGCAAAGGTTCCTTTTCCTCTACATACTCCCCAGCATGTTATTTCTGAGCTTTTTGTTGATAGCATGTGGTCAGTGATACTGCATTGCAGTTTGGATTTGAGTTTCTCTAGGGATTTAGAATGTTGAGCATCTTTTCCTGTGCCTGTTGGCCATTTGTATATCTTCTTTGGAAAAATGTCTATTTAGATGTTCTGCCCTTTTAAAAATGAGATTTGTTTTGTTTGCTTGTGAGTTGTATAAGTTCTTTTTTAATTTAATTTATATTTTTTACTGCAGAGTAGTTGATTTACAATCTTGTATTAGTTTCCGGTATACAACAAAGTGATTGAGTTATATATATATATATATCAATTCTTTTTCAGATTCTTTTCCCTTGTAGATTAGTACCAAATATTGTGGAGAATTCCTTGTGCTATACAGTAGGCCCTTGTTGATTATTTTGTGTATACTAGCGTCTGTGTGTTAATCTCAACCTCCTAATTTCTCCCTCCCTCCACCTGTCCCATTTGGTAATCGTAAGTTTGTTTTTAAAATTTGCGTGTCAGTTTCTATTTTGTGAATAAGTTCATCTGTATCTCTTTTTTAGATTCTACATATTAGCAATATCATATGATAATTGTCTTTCTCTGTCAACTGACTTTACTTCTATGATCATCTCCAGGTGCATCCAAGCTGCTGCAAATGGCATTATTCATTCTTTTCATGGCTAAGTAGTATCCTACTGTGTCTATGTACCACATCTTCTTTGTCCATTTGGCAGTGGACGTTTAGGTTGCTTCCACATCTTAGGCATTGTAACTAGTAGTGCATTATCTTTTCAATGTACACCTTTCTCCAAATATTATGTCCAGGAGTGAGGTTGCTGGATCATGAGGTAGTCTTATTTTTTGAAGAGCCTTCATACTGTTTTCCATACTGGCTACACCAATTTACATTCCCACCAACAGTGTTCAAGTGTTTCTTTTTCTTTTTTTTTTTTCTTTTTTTTATTTTTATTTATTTATTTTTTTTAATAAATTTATTTATTTTAGTTGGGGGCTAATTACTTTACAATATTGTAATAGTTTTTGCCATACATTGACATGAATCAGCCATGGGTTTACATTTGTTCCCCTTCCTGGACCCCCCACCCACCTTCCTCCCCATCCCATCCCTCTGGGTCATCCCATTGCCCCGGCCCTGAGCCCTTGTCTCATGCAAAAGAAAAGAAAAGAAAAGAAAAAAAAAGAAAAGAAAGTGTTTCTTTTTCTTCACATCCTCGCCATAATTTATTTGTGTTCTTCTTGATGATGGCTATTTTGGGAGATGCAAGGGGTAACTTCTGTTGGTGTGGATTTGCATTTCTTTGATGTTTACAAATGTAGAGCATCTTTTCCTGTGCCTCTTTGCCATCTGTATATCTTCTTTGGAAAAGATGGCTATTGAGACCTTTGGCCCTCTTTTAAGTGAAGTTAGTTTTTTGTTTGCTATTCAGTGGTATGAATTCTTTATATATTTTAGATATTAACCCCTTAGAAAATATATGAATTGCAAATATCTTCTCCCATTTCATTTCATTTCATTTCTCTGTTTCATTGTGTTGACCTCTGCTATAATTCCACTTGTTACTTTTTGCTTCCATTTCTTATGTTTTTAGGATCAGATCCAAAAATCATTTTTGAGATGGTTGGTCAAGAGCTTTCTACCTGATTTTTTTTCTAGTTCTGTGGTTTCAGGTCTTCTACTCAAGGCTTAATGCATTTTGAGTTTAGTTCTCTGTATATTGGAAGAGAGTGGTCCAGTTTGATCGCTTTGCACATAAGTGTCCAGTTTTCCCAGTATCATTGATTGCAGAGACTGTCCTTACCTACCCTTTATATTTTTGGCTTGTTTGTTGGTGGAGAAGGGAATGGCAAACCGCTTGAGTGTTCTTGCCTTGAGAATCCCATGAACAGTATGAAAGGCAAAAAGATATGATACGGAAAGATGAACTCCAAGGTCAGTAAGTGCTCAGTATGTCACTGGAGAAGAGTGGAGAAATAACTCCAGAGAGAATGAAGAGATGGAGCCAAAGCGAAAACGACGCCCGATTGTGGTTGTGATTGGTGATGGGAGTGAAGTCCGATGTTATAAAGAACAGTATTGCATGAGAACCTGGAATGTTATGTCCATGAATCAAGGTAAATTGGAAATGGTCAAAGAGAACATGGAAAGAGTGGACGTCGAGATTTTAGGAATCAGTGAACTAAAATGGACTGGAATGGGTGAATTTAATTCAAATGAACATTACATCTACTACTGTGGGCAAGAATCCCTTGGAAGAAATGGAGTAGCCCTCATAGTCAACCAAAGGGTCTGAAAAGCTGTACTTGGGTGCAATCTCAAAACTGACGAAGTTATTTAAGGGCAGGAACATAAAGGCCACAACAGATGAGACGGTCAAGTCTGTGTGGCAGATGACAGGCTGCGAGCACCAGTTTGTCCCTGGGCCTCTGTGTGTCCAGTCTGAGATGCTGAGCCTGCTGGGCTGTGAGCCCCGTGAAGGCAGCTGTGTCATCACGGCCTGCACTATGGTGATGGGTGTGGACAGTGGGGCCAGACTATGTGAGTCTGTCATCCCAGCTGCAGCCCCTGCCGCCTTTAAGGCCTTGTGTCACAGGGTCTTGACCTCCTTGGCCAAAGCTGAAACCCCTCTCATCAGGTTTGCTGTGGAAATTAGAAACTCTCAGATCTTAGGAAGCTGTTACCTAACCCTCCTTACAGGGCAGTCTTCTTCTGGCCTACCAGAGTGAGCAATGTGTTCCACACACACACGCACACTCACACTGACATTTAATAAGGACTGTGGGATGAGATCCGGAGAAGGCAATGGCAACCCACTCCAGTACTCTTGCCTGGAAAATCCCATTGAATGCAGAGCCTGGTAGGCTATAGTCCATGGGGTCGCAAAGATTCGGACACGACTGTGCGACTTCACTTTCATTTTTCATTTTCATGCATTGGAGAAGCAAATGGCAACCCACTCCAGTGTTCTTGCCTGGAGAATTCCAGGGACCTGGGAGCTTGGTGGGCTGCTGTGTGTGGGGTCACACAGAGTCAGATACGACTGAACCTACATAGCAGCAGCAGCGGGAGTGGGATGAGAACAGAAGAGGAACAAACATGTGGGAGGTAATAGGAGGACAAGAAAGAGACTGGAGGCACTGCCTGCATGGGTCACAACTCCCACATGTTCCACGTCTTTTCCCACCTCTGTCTGAGAGCATCCCTAGATGTCCACACGGGCATCATCCTCGTGTGCACGTGGGGACACGGACAGGCCTTGAGAGACACAAGGATTCATCCAGGATGGAGAAGAGGTAGGAATCGGGAGGCAAGACTGGACCCAGGTCTGTCTACCCAGAGCTGCACCCAGACCCTGCCCAGGAGCTGTGTGGAGGGCTGTGTGGTGCAACTGTGTGAGAACCGGGGCTGCGTGGATGAGGGGTGAGCGGTCAGTATCCCGAGGGCTATATGTACATCTGTCAACTGTGAGTTCAAGGAAGGGGCCCCTGGGTGGTGAAGTCACTTCCTTGTCGGCAGACCCTAACAGAACTCGGAACCCTGTAACCAGGCAGCCACGTTCTAGCAACAGCGCCACAGCCAGTTGGGGCTCACTTGGCTGGAGAGACTTCATCCAGAAGGATGTTCTCCTGCTGTGTCTCGACTGACCAGGGCTTCTGCTTCAGGAAACCCTGGAGGGAGAGGTTTTTCAGATGTTTCAGGCGGTTCAGCGCTCAACCTGGATGCCTCTGGTCCTTTAGCAGGAGGTCCCCAAAGGTAACAGCAGGCAACCTAGAGGTGGCCCCACCAGGCCTGGCCGCCACCGGGAGCCCTCCCTGGGCAGCGCCAGCTGCCCTCATCTCCAGGTGTGGGGAAGTGGGACTTGAGGGGAGGTTCTCCCTCTGGGCAGGAACAGGTTGGTGGGCACATCGTGACCTGGTGGTCCGATCACCATCACACCTGAGGACAGGCTGGCAGTGGGGAAAGAGGATCCCTGAGGTGCTCTTCTCTGTGCCAGTGTGGATCCAAGGCCCTCAGGCGGTCGGGTGTCTTCTTCCTCGGTGGAGGTCTGTGCAGAGAGTGGTGGGCATGTGTCTGGAGGGGAGAGGTCTGGGGGTCCAAGAAGCACCACAGACAGCTGGCTGGTGGCCTGAGACTTTCTGCCTGGCTGGCGGGCACTGTGTTCACAGGGCTCCTCCCGAGACTGCGGACAGGCGCCGGTCTACGGAGCCCCCTGCTCCATCTCCCCGCACGAGGGGCAGGAGCCTCACAGCAGCATCAGAGCCCAGGGCGGGCAGAGGGTGAGTGCCAGCCGGGAGGAGACCCTCCAGCCAGGAAGTTCCGGGTCCCAGAGCCACCCTGGCGCTCCCCTGGGTCCCTCCTAGAGGCCTGCTCCCAAAGGAACCTGGGAGTGTCAGGTGTGCGACTCGCCCTCGCGGCCCAGGCCCTGAGGTGTCCAGATGCAAAAATCACTGTTTACGTCCATGTGGGAATCTCAGAAGGAGATTGTGATAGGATTTCACTTGATGTTCCCCAAGGAGCCTTTCCACATGTTTCTACAGTGTATCCTGTATTAACTCCATCCCCACGTATCCATGTGGGCCTGAGAACCCTGATGCCTCTCACCCCAGGATCAGCCCCTGTCACCCCAGTTCTCACCCCCAAAATGGGATGTTTTGGTCACAACCACAGGGATGACGCAGTTAACACACGGGGAGCTGTCCAGTACAAACTGCCCTGAGACGCTAACACACGTAACCATGGCCCTTTGCCAGTTCAGTCGTGATACCAGGACGTTTATTCTGTGGCGGGAACTCCTTGCCCTCCCCCTGCCATGAGTCCCGAGGGTTGGGGACTCAGTCTGAGCTCCAGCCCCTGCCTTCCTGGAGTCTTTGGTGCGGCCTCTAACTCTTGTCTCTTCCTTGTTCCACCCCAGGGGGAAAATGTGTCCCCAGGGGATAGGAATGAGGCCTGCAGGTTGTGGAGCGTGCAGAGACGAATACTGGAGACGTTGGTGGGCAACCTGGTGCCTGCCTTCCTGGGCGGTGACCCCTCCTACCTCCCCAGATTCCTGGGCACCTACAGGGCTTTTGGCACCCCCCAGCAGCTGCTGGACCTTCTCTTCATGAGGTGAGCACTTCCCCTCCCCTACTGGGGACTTGGGGGGACCCGGTCGCCTTCCAGCTGTGAGTCGTGGGAATGGCTCTCCACCTCTCTGACCCCAGTGGCCCCCTCTGCACACAGAGGGTAAAGGGAGGAGCCGATCCCAGGGTGATTGTGGGGACTACGTGGGTGCGTCCTGGAAAGGGCTTTCTGGGCGCCTGGACCCCTGGTAAGCTGTGATTGTGCTGAGTCATCTCGTTCCTCCTCCCTTCGAGGAAGCCTGTGTCTCGGTGGTCTCTGAGCCTTTGACTTTGTCCCAAGCGTTTTCCCGATTGCAAGGTGAGGTGTGAGAGGTCCCCTGTCCTGGGGCAGTGAGAGCAGGGCTCCCTGGGAGTGATGAGTAACGCCCCAGGCACTTGGATGGGGCCGGTTGGGCTCATTCGTTCTTGAAATATAGAGGAAGGTGCACGAGGTGCAGGCACTTTTCTGGGAACAAGCGTCATGTAATGCATGGAGCAGACAGCAGTCCTGCCCCCCAGGGCATCAGTTCTCTCAGTGAGGGGGGGAAGCCTGTCACCCTAGCCATCACATGCGGGGCATGTCTCCAGTACTGTCCATGTGACGCCTCCCTGGCTCCTGTAGGTACGGAGGCATCCTCCCTTACTGCGATGAGGAAGGTGGACCCCTGCAGCAGCTGAAAATGTGAGTGGATTTTGATTCAAGAGGGACTGACTCCCTTCCCCAGAGAACTACCCGGACTCTTGGGGTTGCTGGATGGGCAGGGCTGGCAGAATCCTGGATCCCACATAGCTTCTGGTTCCCACTGGAGGTCAAGGTCTAGGGGGCTTCTCCTGCAAAACAGGAAAGGAGGCCAAGAGAGCTGTGGAGGGGTCTGGCATGCTGTGAGCAGCCTCTGGGAGGTCAGAGGTCAGAGTCTACCCCATGAGAGTCTACAACCGTCGCCTGTCCATCCCAGTGTTGCCTCTACCCCCAATCCTGGGACCCAGAACACAAAGTGTGGAGAGCATCCTGCTGACCGTGTGCTGGAACCTCAGCGGGTGCTCAGGGGACCCATGACACTCAGGGGACAGCTGAGCGATCGCTAGTGAAGGATGAGTGTCAGTGGTGGCAGGAGACATAGGCGCGTCCCCAGTGGACGAGGCAGCCTATAGATGTAGGAAGTAAATCTGAGGTGTTAGGAGGCCTGCAGGAAGCCTGGGTAGATGACAGAGTCTGTGTGTACCCTCCTGGGCCAGATCCTCCTGGGACCCCTACGTGTTCCCGAGATGCAGTGACCAGAGTAGATGCCCTGCCTGCCCTCGCAGTGTTGACAGCAGGGGGAGGGGCAGGGCAAGGGACAGTACGCTGAGCCAGGCTGCCCTGAAGAAGTGGACAGATGGTGACACTGTGGATCAAGGGCTGGCACTTGAGCAGGCTCGTTGGCGGCCCCGCCCCTGTGTCCAGGCCTCCTCTGCCTGTTCTGCCAGGTGAGATGAGCCGTGGAGGAGAACTGACCTCTGGATGGGCAGAGGCAGAAGGCGCAGAGGCCCAGGTCCCCGCAGGGCAGCCCTGGAGTGCAGTGTGCCGGGAAGGCCAGGTCTCTGACGGCTACCCACGTGACTCCCCCCAGGGCCATGTCCTCCATCCTGAGCACCTGGCTGCACCTTTACCCTGAGGATTTCCAGCAGCCCCCAGAATTTCCCTGCCTCAAGATGCTCCTCGCTTACATAGAGCTCTACATGCCTGCCTCGGACCTGGAGCAGCGAGCCCGCCATCTCCTGGCACAGCTGGAGACCCTGGAGCCCACTGAGGCAGAGGGGCATGGTGAGGAGGACTCGGGCTGGGTGAGGAGGACGGGGCCGAATAAGGAAGGGAGGGAGCTGGGCCACACAGAGCAGAGCCTTCTGAGGCTGGAACTAGGCCAGGAGCATTGAGGAAGCTCCTCAGATCACTATTCCCCTGGACTGCAGCCTGGGAAGACTTCCTGGGGTTAGGGGGCATCTTGGATTGAGATTTCAGGGCTAAGCAGCGAGTAGGTTCCTGTCTTTGGGATGCATGGACAAGCAGTCTTACTGACAGTGCTTTCTCTTCTGGGAGATACAGCCCCCGCTGGAGAAGCAGCTCTGGAAACATCACCAAACCTAGAGCCAGCAGCACCCCTAGTAACTGCCACAGCTCTACAGTTAGAGCAGACTGAAAGCCCAGCTCCTGCTCAAGGTCAAGCTCTACCTCATGTAACCATGCCAGCTCCAAACCCAGAGCTGCAGCATACTCATGCTGTGGCTCTCAATGAAGCGAGGAAGTGAGGAAAAGGACCTCCAGGCTCGACTTCTAGATGCAGAGAACGTGCAAGAAACAGCCCTCTTCCTCCTTCCGATCTTCAATCACCCAGAAATCCTGTGCCTGGGCTGCTTCTGTAGCCTCAGTCCCCAGGCTTAAGCCATCGTCGGCCAGGGCACTGCCTTGGCTCTGGAGCTCCTTCGTGCTTTGCAGTCAGCTGTGGCTCCGGTGTTATCCACCTGTGGTTCTAGAGACCCCAACAGACCCAGCTCTTCTAGCAGCTGAGGCGCTGGAGCCAGCTCCTCCCCTAATATCCCTGGAGCTGCTCCCAGATCGTCAGCAAGCCTCGCCTGGGAAAGGCAGATGGTGTGCTGCCCCAATGCCTGCACCAGCCCTGGAGCCTGTCTCTTCACCCCTATAATTCCCTCTCTTAACATGTGTTTTGGTTTTTTTAGTACATATATAAACTTACTTTTTCTATGAAATAAACTTAGATAGAAATTGAATTCTTTGACTTTTTCAATTGTGTGTGTGAGCGGCATGGAGACCATTCACGACGATCCATGAACACGTCTGTTCTCTATTGCACAGCATCTGCGTCCTATTTGACGACGAATAATCCTGCAGTCTGGGAGAGCAGTGCATTCGACTCTCCCCTCATCTGTTGATGGACATGGGGACTATTTTCCCCTTTGGGCTCTTGTGCCTAGTGCTGCTCTGAACCCTTGTGTGCAGGCTTGTGACTTTGTGTGTGTGCTACTTCCGGGTATTGTCGTAGGAGTGGAATGTGGGTGTCGACTGAATACCATGTAGTCAACTTTTGGAGGCCCTGTGGCAGGAGTGTTCCATTAGTGTTTCCATTTCCGCTTCTTCATCAGTGTTGCAGTTTCCTCTCTGCCACACATTTCCCCCGCCTGGTCCCTCATTCTGGGAAGCCGCCTCTGAGGAGGCCCTTGTGGCCCGCCCCTGAATGAAGCGGCTCGTGTCTCAGCTGAGTCCACAGCCTCAAACCCCTGGGAGACACTGGCAGAGGCCTGCGGCTGAGTCATGGTCCGTTCCTGCACCAACGACAGTGTGACATCCAGCCTGTGGTCATCGCCTTGCTTCTGCTGGATCTGTCACCACCCCAGACCCACTCCTCCTCTGACCCACATGCCCTAGTCTCACTTCTTCTGACGTTAGTGCGAGTGTCGTGTATATTTGTGTGGACGCCCAGAGACATCTCATCCAGATGAGTGGGGATGTTCTGGGGTTCTTGGCTCTCTTAATTCCCAAAGCCAAGCCAGGGTGTGTGGTGCAGCCCTAGCCTAGGGTGGCCTGAGACTCTGCCCCTGCTCCGGGCCCGGGGTTTTCCCACTCCTATCTGGGCTTCAGTTTTCCAAATGTACAGTGACCCGTTAAGCAAGGGGCGCTCAAAGCCTGCACACCGTCTGCCCAGCCTCCCACAGCTCTGGGTGCTTTACGGCTGGGTGACAGAAGCAATCCTAGGCCTCCCTAGTAGTTGGAAGGCACCCCTCAATGGCTCTGTGGGCCTCTCTTTGCTGCGGTGAGGGAGAGGGTTCAGACTCACTTAACTTCGTGCACTGAAGGATAAGGAGCGTTTCCCCAAGAACGGCTGAGGCACTGTGACTGATGGAAGATGACTTGAACGTGGACCACGTGCAAGAATGTGATGTGCAGAATAGACGGCGATCTTTACTCATGGTGCTTACGCGAGGAGATCTCTCCGAAACGGGGATTGTCACGTTGAAGTTCACACAGTGTTTTAACTAACACAAGTAATATTTTCCTTGATAGTACGTATTGTATTTTAGAGGACAACTGAAATAATAATGTTTGGCTCATGCAGATGAATCCCATTATGGAAGTGGATCGGGCAAAGAGTGGGCCAGGCGCCTCAGTAAACACAGACTAAGTTGCCCTGTGGTCTAAGAGGAAATCGACTGATTGGCCCCCACAGTTGTCATGACCCAGGGTTCCTCAGGTGTAATTACCCCAGGAGCTTGTGCGGGGAGCCCCAAACACCTTCAGTCCTGACTGCCTTCTAAGTCCGATCCCTGGGGCCTACGCCTCGGAGGGCAGCCTTCTGCAGTGTGGACGTCTGCAGACTGGGCATGAAGCCAGTGGCAGCTTCGATGCCTGAGAGCAATTCTCGCAGGTGTCCCCGCTTTCTACGGTAACAGCAAGTCTGTTCCTTTCCGCCTAGATCCGTGTGGGCATTTTTCTCCGGCTGGTTCAGAGTGGAGGTGAGAGCCATTGCTGGCACTTCCGTCTTTCCTGGTCTTTTCCTGACTCTTGTCCTCTACCTCCCTGCCATCATAAAGTGTCTGAGCCAGTCACAACAGGTTATCTAAGACTGATTTGGTCCATACGCCTGTTGTAGTAGCTTCCTGCGGATATCTGGAGCCCACCGAGTGAGAAATCTATCTTTTGAGATCATTCCTCCCTCTGCACTTTCGGGATCCATCTCAGTGAATCTGCGAAAGGCTCCTGTAGTCTATCTAGGTATTTACCAGGAGCTTCCTTCTCTTCCTGTCCTATGTTTGCCAACTTGGCATCGTTTAACGTCTTAGAGCGCACTCGCTTGAGTCCTGACAAAGTGACTCTGATCGCATCTTCCTTTAGCCATGTTCGAATCCCAGTGTGATTCTGTTGTGGGGGAGTCTGATTCCTAGTAGGGAAGGCGGCTATCTCAGCCTCTGCCTCTTCTGAGGATCCCTTACCAAGCCATCCATCCCCATATGCAATCCCTGCACGGGGTCCCCCTGCTGGGCAACCTGCTGCCACTGGCCTACATGAAGGAACTCAGCGGAGCTCCCCTCATAGTTAGTTTACTTGCAAACATTCATGCCGAGGAAAAGCAGCCAGATACAGAACTATTTCATTTCTGAAGAAAACAGGTCAGAGATTGCTTGGGGATGGGTGGGAGGCGTGGCTGACAAGGGGCATGAAGCAAGCTTGGGCAGCCGTCTGTATGTCTTGATCTTAATTCAGCTAAAGCTTTTCTGGGTATATACACGTGTCCAAACTTACTGAACTGTACACTTTAGGCATGTGGGTTTTTGTGTTGTTTGAAACCTCATCTGTACATCCATGAAGCTGTGAATAAAGCAGCACAGAGGGAAGGATATGAAGCATAGATTTCCCCAGTCGGTGCTGAGAGGTGAGGCCCCTGGTGCTACGGAAAGTCCATACTCCTGGTCCCCCATGCCGGGTGTCCGCGAAGCCCCAGGGGAATTGTCCTTCCTGCAAGGGTGCCAGGAATTCTCAGGCTCTGGAAATGGCAAACCCTTGTATGAAATGGGTGGTAGCTGAGAAGGAGCTTTCTCTTCTCATGACCAAAATCTTCATCATCAGGTGAAGTCTTGGATTTTTCAAGTGTTTCCTACGAGTCCATGAGGGGTAACTACTATGTAGCATGGTTTTATCTCGAGTCTCTCTGTGAAGGAACCGTCTCAGCCCCCAGCATCTTAGATCATTGGATTAATTGGGAAAAAGCTAAGTGGATGGGTACGATGGCTCCCCCAGGTGATTCACATTACTGCAATTAACCCATCAAGGCCCTAGCTCCTAGTTAAAAAGGTGCCTTTCATACCACGTAAGGCATGCTACCAGTGAAAAACCTTTCTGTAATAGCAACGGTTGAAAGTCATTGAAAGTCATTGAAAACGCTCTTTGTCTTCAGATTCGGTAAGGTTAGGGGTGTGTTTTGAGATTTACTGAGCATGGCATTTCCTCCTATGGGAGTTTTTCGAACACTGACTGTTTTTGTATTTTAGTTTAAAAAGTTTTTATATTCTTTGTATGTGGTTGCTTTGAACTCGTTGTCTTTTTTTTTTTTTAATTTATTTATTTTAGTTGGGGGCTAATTACTTTACAATATTGTAATAGTTTTTGCCATACATTGACATGAATCAGCCATGAGTTTACATGTGTTCCCCTTCCTGGACCCCTCACCCACCTCCCTCCCCATCCCGTCCCTCTGGGTCATCCCATTGCCCCGGCCCTGAGCCTTTGTCTCATGCATCGAACATGGAATGGTGTTCTGTTTCACATATGATAACATACATGTTTCAATGCTATTCTCCCAGAACGTCCCACCCTCACCTTCTCCCTCAGAGTCCATAAAATTGTTCTATGCATCTGTGTCTCTTATTCTGTCTCGCATATAGGGTTATCGTTACCATCTTTCAAATTCCATATATATGCATTACTATACTGTATTGTTGTTTTTCTTTCTGGCTTACTGCACTCTGTATAATGGGCTCCAGTTTCATCCATCTCAGTAGAACCGTTTCAAATGTATTTTTTTTTTAATGGCTGAGTAATATTCCATTGTGTATATGTACCACAGCTTCCTTATCCATTCGTATGCTGATGGACATCTAGGTTGCTTCCATGTCGTGGCTATTGTAAACAGTGCTGCGATGAACATTGGGGTACACGCGTCTCTTTCAATTCTGGTTTCTTCGGTGTGTATGCCCAGCAGTGGGATTGCTGGATCATATGGCAGTTCTATTCCCAGTTTTTTAAGGAATCTCCACACTGTTCTCCATAGTGGCTGTACTAGTTTGCATTCCCACCAACAGTGTAAGAGGGTTCCCTTTTCTCCACACCCTCTCCAGCATTTATTGCTTGTAGACTTTTGGATAGCAGCCATTCTGACTGGTGTGAAATGATACCTCATTGTGGTTTTGATTTGCATTTCTCTAATAATGAGTGATGTTGAGCATCGTTGTCTTACCTGGTTGAAAACACATGCTTCTATCCATCTCGTACTCTTAACTCATTTCTGCTGGTTTTTTTTTTTTTTTCTTTTATGGCAGCTCTACTTTTTTTTTATTTAGTAAAACTTGGACGTTTTTCCTTAAATTTCAAAATTTAAGTTACACACCTCATTTTTTGTACCTGAGAATGAAGACAAAATTTTAAACAGTGGAAATGCAGGAGGGATTTAATATGGAAACAGTAAACAGGAATAAAACAATTGGAATAGAAACAGTATGTTTGATGGAATCAAGTAAATTTTGGTTTTTGAACAGGAAACTGTAGTCTTTCTTTCTGGAAATTAGATGGACTCTTTCAAGCCAATCAAAATGAGCCTATTATGAGTAAGGTAAATACTTTTCCGAAAAGAATTATATAAAAGAGAATGAGAAATTTCCTCCCTGTATGCTTAACATGATAGGCTATGTGAGTAAGTTTCTGGAAAAAAGACATCATCAAAATTCAATTAAGAAAGGATATATACATATATATATATATATATGTACTGTATGGCCATATTTCCATTCATCTACTGCTGGACACATAGATTGTTTTTATGTCTTGGCCATTGAAAGGAATGCTGCTATGAATATTCGGATGCGCATATCTTTTGAAACTGGCGTATTCTTTTTTTTCGAATATATATATTCAGTAATGGTATTGCTGAATAACACAGTAGTTTTATTTTTAGTGTTTAGAGGAAGCTCCATACTGTCTTCCATACCAGCTACACCCATTTTCGTTTCAACCCCAGTTTCATCTCATTCCTCCTCCCCTCGAGGAAGCCTGTGTCTCGGTGGTCTCTGAGCCTTTGACTTTGTCCCAAAGCGTTTTCCCGATAGCAAGGTGAGGTGTGAGAGGTGCCCTGTCCTGGGGGAGTGAGAGCAGGGGTTCCTGGGAGTGAAGAGTGGCGCCCCAGGCACTCGGATGGGGCCGGTTGGGCTCATTCGTTCTTGAAATATAGAGGAAGGCGCACGAGGTGCAGGCACGTTTCTGGGCACAAGCGTCATGTAATGCATGGAGCAGACAGCAGTCCTGCCCCCCAGGGCATCAGTTGTCTCGGTGAGGGGGGGAAGCCTGTCACACTAGCCATCACATGCGGGGCGTGTCTCCAGTATTGTCCATGTGACGCCTCCCTGGCCTCCTGTAGGTACGGACGCATTGTCCCTTACTGCGATGAGGATGGTGGACCGCTGCAGCAGCTGAAAATGTGAGTGGATTTTGATTCAAGAGGGACTGACTCCCTTCCCCAGAGAACTGCCCGGAGTCTTGGGGTTGCTGGATGGGCAGGGCTGGCAGAATCCTGGATCCCACATAGCTTCTGGTTGCCACTGGGGGCCAAGGTCTGGGGGACTTCTGCAAAAGAGGAAAGGAGGCCAAGAGAGCTGTCGAGGGGTCTGGCATGCTGTGAGCATCCTCTGGGAGGTCAGAGGTCAGAGTCCACCCCATGAGAGTCTACAACCGTTGCCTATCCGTCTCAGTCCTGCCTCTACCCCCGATCCTCGGACCCAGAACACAAAGTGTGGAGAGCATCCTGCTGACCGTGTGCTGGAACCTCAGCGGGTGCTCAGGGGACCCATGACACTCAGGGGACAGCTGAGCCCTTGCTGGTGATGGATGAGTGTCAGTGGCGGCAGGAGACGCAGGCACGTCCCTACTGGACGAGGCAGCCTGTAGAGGTAGGAGGTAAATCTGAGGTGTTAGGAGGCCCGCAGGAAGCCTGGGCAGATAACAGAGTCTTTGTCTACCCTCCTAGGCCAGATCCTCTTGGGACCGCTACGTGTTCCCGAGATGCAGTGACCAGAGTAGACGCCCTGGCTGCCCTCGCAGTGGTGACAACAAGGGGAGGGCCAGGGAGGGGGACAGTGCGCTGGGCCAGTCTGCCGTCAGGAAGCGGACAGATGGTGACACTGTGGATCAAGGGCTGGCACTTGAGCAGGCTGGTTGGCGGACCCGCCCCTGTGTCCAGGCCTCCTCTGCCTGGTCGTCCAGGTGAGATGGGCCGTGGAGGAGAACTGATCTCTGGATGGGCAGGGGCAGAAGGCGCAGAGGCCCAGGTCCCCACAGGGCAGCCCTGGAGTGCAGTGTGCCGGGAAGGCCAGGTCTCTGACTCTGCTGCCCACGTGACTCCCCGCAGGGCGATGTCCTCCATCCTGGGCACCTGGCTGCACCTTTACCCTGAGGATTTCCAGCAGCCCCCAGAAATTCCCTCCCTCAAGATGCTCCTCGCTTACATAGAGCTCAACATGCCTGCCTCGGACCTGAAGCAGCGAGCCCGCCATCTCCTGGCGCAGCTGGAGACCCTTGATCCCACTGAGGCAGAGGGGTATGGTGAGGAGGACTCGGGGTGGGTGAGGAGGACTGGGCCAAATAAGGGAGGGGGCTGGGCCACACAGAGCAGAGCCTTCTGAGGCTGGAGCTAGGCAGGAGCATTGAGGAGGCTCCTCAGATGACTATTCCCCTGGACTGCAGCCTGGGAAGACTTCCTGGGGGTAGGGGGCATCTTGGATTGAGATTTCATGGCTAAGCAGCGAGTAGGTTCCTGTCTTTGGGATCCATGGACAAGCAGTCTTACTGACAGTGCTTTCTCTTCTGGGAGATACAGCACCCACCGGAGAAACAGCTCTGGAAACATCACCAGACCTAGAGCCAGTGGCACCCCTACTAACTGCCACAGCTCCACAGTCAGAGCAAGCTCAAGCCCAGCTCCCATTCAGAGTCAAGGCCTGCATCAAGTAACCATGCCAGCTCCAAACCCAGAGCCACAGCATTCTCACGCGGTGACTCTCACTTAAGCGAGGAAGCGAGGAAAAGTTCTGTACAAAGAGTGGTGGGCATGTGTCTGGACAGGAGATGTCTGGATGTCTGAGAAGCACCACAGACAGCTCGCCAGAGCTCTGAGAGTTTCTGCCTGGCTGCCGGGCACTGTGTTCACAGGGTTTCTCACGGAAGATCAGACAGGACCTGATCCATGGAGGCCCCTGCTCCATCTCCCCGCGCAAGGACCAGGAGCCCCACCCCAGCAAGACTGCCCAGGGTAGGCACATGCTCATGTCCCAGAGGTACCCTGGCCCTCCCCTGGGTCCCTCCTAGAATACTGCTTCCAAACGAACCTGGGCCCCGTCTCCTCTCCCACCCACCCTCAAGGTTCAGGGCCTGACACTTCCAGATGCAAAATCACTGTTCCATCTCCATGTGGGAATCTCAGAAAGAGGCTGTGATAGGATTTCACTTCATGTTCCCCAAGGATCCTTTCCGCATGTTTCTACAGTTAATCCTGTATTAACTCCATCCCCAGGTATCCACGTGGGCCTGAAAATCCTGATGCCTTTCACCCCAGGATCAGCCTCTGTCTTCTCATCCCCAGAATGGGATGATTCCATAACCAACAGGGATGATGCAGTGAACACAAGGAGAGCTGTCAAATACAAACTACTCTAAGATGCTATCACACATAACCATGACCCACCGCCAGTTCACTCAGGGTGCCAGGACATTTATTCTACGGAGGGCACTCCTGCCCCTCCTCCTGCCATGAGTCCTAGAGGCTCGGGGACTCAGTCTGCGCTCTAGCCCCTGCCTTCCTGGTGTCCGTGGTGCTGCCTCTGACTTGTCTCTGTGCTGTGTTCCACCCGAGAGGGAACATGTGTCCCCAGGGAACAGGAATGAGAGCTGCATGATGTGAAATGTCCAAAGACATAGGCTAGAGATGCTGATGGGGAAGCTGGGACCTGTTTTCTGGGCAGCAACCCCCTCCTCCCTCCCCACATTCCTGGCCACCTACAGGGCTTTTGCCACCTACTGTGAGCAATAATCCCTTAGAAGAAATGAAGTATCTCTCATAGTCAACAGGAGAGTGTGAAATGCAGTACTTGGATGCAGTCTCAAAAATGATAGAATGATCTCTGTTCCTTTCCAAGGCAAACCATTCAATATCACAGTAATCCAAGTGTATGCCCCAGCCACTACTGCCAAAGAAGCTGAAGTTGAATGGTTCTGTGAAGAGCTACAAGACCTTCTAGAGGTAACACCAAGAAAAAGATATCCTTTTTATCACAGGGGACTGGAATGCAAAAGTAGGAAGTCAGGAGATACGTGGAGTAACAGGCAAGTTTGGCCTTGGCGTACAAAATGAAGCTGGGCAAGGGCTAACAGAGTTTTGCCAAGAGAACACACTGGTCATAGGAAACACCCTCTTCCAACAACACAGGAGATGACTCTACACATGGACATCACCAGATGGTCCATACCAAAATCAGATTGATTATATTCTTTGCAGCCAGAGATGGAGAAGCTCTGTACTGTAAGCAAAAACAAGTCTGGGAGCTGACTGTGGCTCAGATCATGAACTCTTTATTGCAAAAATTCATACTTAATTTGAAGAAAGTAGGTAAAACCACTATGCAATACAGGTAAAACCTAATCAAATCCCTTACGATTATACAGTGCAAGTGACAAATAGATTCAAGGGATTGGATCCGATAGAGTGCCTGGAGAACTATGGACAGAGGTTCGTAACATTGTATAGGAGGCAGTTATCAAACCATCCCCAAGAAAAAGAAATGCAAAAAGGCAGAATGGTTGTCTGAGGAGGCCTTACAAAATAGCTGAGAAAAGAAGAGAAGCTAAAGGCAAAGGAGAAAAGGAAAGATATACCCATATAAATGCAGAGTTCCAAATAACGGCAAGGAGAGATAAGAAAGCCTTCCTAAGTGAACAATGCAAGAAATAGAGGAAAACAATAGAATGGGAAAGACTAGAGAGCTCTTCAAGAAAATTAGAGATACGAAGGGAATATTTCATGCAAACATGGGCACAATAAATGACAGAAACGGTGTGGATCTAACAGAAGCAGAAGATATTAAGAAGAAGTGGCAAGAATACACAGAAGAAATATCCAAAAAAGATCTTAGTGACCCAGATAACCACGATGGTGTGATCACTACTCGCCTAGAGCCAGACATCTTAGAGTACCAAGTCAAGTGGGCCTTAGGAAGCACCACTATGAACAAAGCTAGTGGATGTAATGGAATTCCAGCTGAGCGATGTCATATCCCAAAAGATGAATGCTGTGAAAGTGTTGCACTCAATATACTAGCAAATTAGGAAACTCAGCATTGTTCATAAGACTGGAAAAGGTCTTTTTTCACTCTAATCCCAAAGAATGACAATGCCAACGAATGTCCAAACTACCACACAATTGCACTCATTTCACATGTTAGCAAAGTAATGCTCAAAATTCGCTAAGCTAGGCTTCAACAGTACATAAACTGAGAACCTCCAGATGTTCAAGCTGGATTTCGAAAAGGCAGAGGAACTAGAGATCAAATTGCCAACATTCATTGGAGGTCATTGAAAAAGCAAGAGAATTCCAGAAAAACATCTACTTCATTGAATACAGTAAAGCCTTTGATTGTGTGGATCATAACAAACTGGAAAATTCTTAAAGAGATAGGAGTACCAGACCACCTCACCTGCCTCCGGAGATCCCTGTATGCAGGTCAGGAAGCAACAATTAGAAGTGGACATGGAACAGTGGATTGATTCCAAGTTGGGAAAGGAGTACATCAAGACTGTACATTGTCACCCTGCTTATTTAACTTATATGCAAAGTACATCATGCAAAATGCGGGGCTGGATGAAGCACAAGCTGGAATCAAGGTTGCTGGGAGAAATATCAATAACCTCAGATATGCAGATGACACCACCCTCATGGCAAAAAGCAAAGAGGAACTAAAGAGCCTCCTGATGAAGAGGAAAGAGGAGAGTGAAAAGGCTGGCTTAAAACTCAACATTCAAAAACTAAGATCATGGCATCCGGTCCCATCACTTCATGGCAAATAAATGAGGAAACAATGGAAACAGGGACAGACTTTTTCTCGGGCTCCAAAATCACTGCAGATGGTGACAGCAGCCATGAAATGAAGACCCTAGCTCCTTGGGAAAAAAAGCTATGACAAACCTATACAGCATTTAAAAAGCAGAGACATTACTTTCCCAACAAAGATCCATATAGTCAAAGCTATGGTTTTTCCAGCAGTCATGTATGGATGTGAGAGTTGGGCCGTAAAGAAGGCTGAGTCCTGAAGAATGGATGCTTTTGAACTGTGGTGTTGGAGAAGGCTCTTGAGAGTCGCTTGGACTGCAAAGGAGATCAAACCAGTCAATCCTAAAGGAAATCAGCCCTGAATATTCATTGGAAGGACTGATGCCGAAGCTGAATCTCCAATACTTTAGCCCCCTGGTGGGAAGAGCTGACTCGCTGGAAAACATTCTGATGGAAGCGAAGAGCCACCTCATTGGGAAAGACTCTGACACTGCAGAGATTGAAGGCAAGGAGAGGGGACAGCAGAGCACAAGACGGTTGGACGGCTTCACTGACTCGATGGACATGAGGTTGAGCAAACTCCAAGGGATAGTGAAGCTCGGGAAAGCCCGTGTGCTGCCATCCACAGGGTTGCAAAAAGTCGGACTAAGTGACTGAACCACAACAACAAAGCAGGTGCTGGACCTTCTCTTCACAAGGTGAGCACTTCCCCCCACCTCTGACACACTGGGGTGTTGGCCCCATTCCAGCTGTGAGTCACAGGAATATCTATCCACCTCTCAGAGCTCCAGTTGGCGCCTCTGCACACGAGAGTAAAGGGAGAACCAGCCCTCAGGGTGAATGTGGGGACTTCCTGGAAAGTTGGAAAGTGCTTTCTGGGGACCTGGCCCCATGGAAAGGTCTGCTGGGGGGACTGTGGTTGTACATAGTCATCATGTTCCTCCTGCCCTCAAGGAAGCCTCTGTCTCAGTTGTCTCTGGCCTTTGACCTTGGGCCGAACTGTTTCCCACTTGCAAGGTGAGTTGTAAGCAATGCCCTGTCCTGGGTTAGTGAGAGCAGGGATCCCTGGGAGTGATCAGTAGTGCCCCAGGCAGTCAGATGGGGCTGGCTGGGCTCATTCATTCTTGAAATAGAGAGGAAGGCCCACAAGGTGCAGGCACTTTTCTAGGAACAAGCATCATGCAATGCATTGAGCAGACAACAGTCCTGCCCCGCAGGGCTTCAGTTCTCCCAGGGGGTCACACTGCCACACTAGCATCACACGTGGGGCGTGTCTCCAGTACTGTCCATGTGATGCCTTCCTGGTCTCATCTAGGTAGGGATGCATTCTCCCTTACTCTGATGAGGACGGCGGACCCCTGCACCAGCTGAAAAATGTGAGTGGGACTTTGATTCAAGACGGAGGGACTCAGTTGTCCAAAGAACCACCAAGTGAGATGTGACATGGAGGAGAACTGGCCTCTGGATGGGCAGGAGCAGAAGGCAAAGAGACCCAGACCCCACAGGGCTGCCTTGGAGCTCAGTGTGGAAGGAAGGCCAGCTCTCCGACACTTCTGCCTACCTGACTCCCCCCAGGGTCATGTCCACCATCCTGGGCACTTAGCTGTACCATTACCATGAGGATTTCCACCAGCCCCCAGGATTTCCCTGCCTGAGGATGCTACTGGCTTAAATAGAGCTCAGCATGTCTGACTCACACCTGGAGCACCGAGCCTGCTATCTTCTGAAACAGCTATGGAGACCCTGGAGCCCACTGAGGCAGAGGGGGATGTGAGGAGGACTTGAGGTGGGTGATGGGGGCAAATGAGGATGGCAGGGAGCCATCCTCATGGACCACACAGAGCAGAGCCTTCTGAGGCTGGAACTGGGCCAGGAGCAATGAGGAGGCTCAGATCCCTATTGCCCTGGACTGCAGTCTGGGAAGACTTTCTGGGGCTGGCATCTTTGAGAGATCATTGAGTGGCAGTGAGAAGCTTTCTTTTCTGTTTTTGGGAGACATGTGGAAAAGCAGTCGTATTGATGATGTTTTCTCTTCTTGGAACTACAGCAGCAGCTCCAGAACAAGCTCTGGAAACATCTCCAGGCCTGGAGCCAACTACACCTCTACTGCCCACCAGAGCTCCAGAGTGAGAGCAAGTCCATTTTTGGTACTTTTTAAAATGTATACTAACGTGTTTATTCTATGATATAAAGTTCACTGAAAATAGAATTTAATAGTTTGATTATCTTAGATTGTACATGTAAATTGCAGTAAGTTCATTCACAATGTTACATAACCCTATTAAATGTCTATTTGAGAACATTTGCACTCTTTTCATTGCTGAATAGTATTCCATTCGGGAAACAGCACATTTGGCTTTCACCTATTGATGGACATCAGGGTTTTCACCTTTGGGTTCTTCTGAACAGCGGTGCTCTGAAATACTTGTGTACAGGCATGTGAATATCTGTGTTCACATGCGTTTGGGTATTGATGTAGGAGGGGAACTATAGGATTGACTGAGAACTGTAGGCTTGTCCTTTTGAGAAACTGCTGAGTGTGTCGTATACAGTGGTTGTACCATTTGACAATCCCCCAGAGTTGAGGTGCAGAACCTCTACTTCTTCATTTGTATTGCAGTTTCCTCCCTTTCTCTCTTCTTGGTCCCTCACTCTAGGAAACAAGCCTGTATATTACAAGTTGCTATATGAAGAGGCATCTGTGGCTTAGCATTGAGACCATCAGACAGAGGAGCTCTTGGGTCCTGACTCAATGAGTCCACAGCCCCAGACCCCTGGGAGACACTGGCAGAGGCCTCCAGTTGAAGCATGGCCAATTCCTGGTCCACAGATAGTGTGAGATAAGAAATGTTTGTTGCTTAAGTCACTCAAGACTGGCTAATGTTGTCACACAGAATGGACCACTCACACAGCCATCAAGCATCAGGCCCTGGCCCCTGCCTCCCCACTGTCTGCCTACTGTCCTGCCAAGCTCCCACCAGCCACGCTAGCCCTGGCTTCATCTCTGGACAAACACATTCTGTGTGTCCATACACTTGTGCCTCCTTCTGGGATAATCATCCCCAGATGTGTGAATGGCTAGCGCCTTTTCATTACACTGCTGGGGACAGACATGTCCCCTCAGTGCAGACTTTCCAGGATCCCATTGTGGCACCCACTGTTTTTCAAAGACAGAACTTGCTCCTTTCTGTCTTTTCTTTCTGGGTTTCTCCATTTCCCGCTCCAGACTGTGACCCTGGTGGTTCTTTCTCTCACCACCCCCACTGAGTGCTCAGGGCACAGCTAGTAAATGAATAGATATGAGGGTCCATTCCTCCACTGAGAAGCTCGGATGCTGATAGGAGGAGGTATGGGCCAGCTCAGGGGCAGGGGAATGTGTAGGAGTGCAAGGAACACTCTTCTCACCCCAGTACTGGACACATCACCCCGTTAAGGGGAACCACTCATACTACACACCAAGCAGGGAAACCGCAGCACACACCATAGCTCTGAGAGACTTCAGGACCTCAGCATTCATTGGGCCCCAGGAGGGAATGTGACAGGATCCATAGGAACCAGGGGCTTTGAGAGGGACCTTGAAGAGGACCCTCAACCTCCTCTTCAGCCGTGGGGTGTCTAGTTGCCTTATGAGGACTCCTCATCACAGCCAGTGCAGATGTTCTGACCTGGATTCCACATGAGGCCCAACAAGGTGGTCTTTGCCTTAGTCCAGGGGAAATTGATGTATGTTTCTGTCACTGTCACTGCCCCAAGGTCCACCCCTCCCCTGACCCCACTCCCTATGGTCCCTTCCTCTGATGTGTGTCAGTGTATACTTGTGCTCACACCCAGAGAATCTATTCCACATTGCCAGAATATCCTGGGGTCCTAGGACCTCTAATTCCCACGGCAAACCATGTGGCAGGGAGGCAGCCCTAGCCTAGGGGATCCTAACTCTCCCTTCATCTCAAGACTCTGCCCCTGCCAAGGCTTATTAGTAGTAAAAAAACAAAAAACAAAAAAAAAACCCCCCACACACATTAAATACAACTCCACAGGGTAAAACGTATTATTGGCTGAAAATTTATACAAGCAATATATAATTTGGTACCTATTCTCTGACTCAGTTGACCAAGTACAAATTATTCTTAAAGAAATCTTCCAAAGACAGAATCTATAATCACGAAATTATGATTAGGGTAAGAAAACTTGACATTTATTTTTTTAAAAATTGATATCAAATTGAACATTTTACATTTAAAAGAAGGATATTCCAGCCAGGAGTGCCCAGGCTGACAGGCGCCCCTCCCCGCCCCCACCGGCCCCGGAGCGAGTGCGCAGGCGTGAGCGGCTGCAGGTGGAGGGCGGAGGCGCAGAGGCGCCTGAGCCCCCAGGACCCGTCCTGACGGAAGGGAAGTTGGAGACTGAGTCGGTCCCCACTGCGGGACGCCCCGCACCAGGGAGCAGCGCAGACACGAGTAAGTGCAGCTCGACCGCAGCCCCTCACCGCGCGCCCCCGCCTGCCCAGCGGCCAGCGGCCCCCGACTCCTGCAGCCCCGAGGAGCGCGAGCCTCCCTCGGTCCTCGGCTCCGGGGTGGCCGCCATCGGCCGCAGGGTGAGGACGCCGGGCCGGCGCCCCAAGGCGGCCGTTGAGCGGTGGGCGCCCCGCGCGCTCGCAGCCCTCCCTGCTCGGCGCCCCTCGAGTCTCCTCGCGGCGGGGCTGCCCCCACGACCGCGGGGGGCGGCCTCTGGGTCTGCGGACGCCGCCTGGGCCCGGTCGCCACGGGCTCGCGGTTCCGGGCCGGGGAGGTGCCGCCGAGGAGCCCGAAGTTGGGGCCGCGGGGCGCGCGTGTCGGGCGCGGTGGGTCCGCAGCTGTGAGAGATCTCTGCTCCCGGGATGCGCGCGGGTGAAGGGGGCGCACAGCTGGGGGATCCAGTCCTGGCCGCCGGCAGCGGCTGTTCAGAAGGGACTCCGTGCTCTTACCTACAGGCTTCCCTGGTGGCTCAGATGGTAAAGCATCTGCCTGCAATGTGGGAGACCTCGGTCGGGAAGATCCTCTGGAGAAGGAAGTGGCAACTCACTCCAGTACTCTTGCCTGAAAAATCCCTGGGATGGAGGAGCCTGATTGGCTAAAGCCTAGTCGTCTAAGTTCCCTGTCCCTTTCAGTGTTTTCAGGCTTTATTGACTGACTCGAACTAACTCACAGAGAGATTCCTGGAGGGCAATTTGTGACATACTAACACCTAAGCAAAGTTTGCAGTAAAGCAGTCTCCGCCTTTTTATGTTTTTTGCGTATGGAGGGCTTTTTGAACAGTTTATTTTTGTTTCTTTTCATCTTTTCCAGCAACAGACCATTGAGAAACGGCATTACTCTAAGTTGAATGAGCATTTAAAATTTTATTTCTGCACAGTAATCATAGATGCTCAAGTATTTGCAAATTCTAGCGGCCTAAAAGAGCTCGGTTGTTTGTTGGTTTGGTAAGTTTTGCTTGAAGGGAAGACTTTGGAATCCAGAGAAATGTTCATTTGATGAAATTATGGTGCACCCTTTTGCAATTTTCAGTATCTAATCCAGGGTAATTCTCAGATTGTTTCCAGAAGATGTATATTTTTTTGGAGAATAGTTTGGGTTTTGTTCTGTGGTTTTTTCTGTGCTGTTTGTTGGTAGCTACTTCAGTTCAGTTCAGTTCATTCGCTCAGTCTTGTCCGACTCGTTGCGACACCATGAATTGCAGCAGGCCAGGCCTGTCTGTCCATCACCAACTCCCGGATTCCACCCAAACACATGTCCATCGAGTCGGTTATGCCATCCAACCATCTCATCCTCTGTCGTCCCCTTCTCCTTCCGCCCCCAATCCTACCCAGCATTAGGGTTTTTTCCAATGAGTCAACCCTTTGCATGAGGTGGCCAAAGTATTGGAGTTTCAGCTTCAACATCAGACCTTCCAATGAACACCCAGGAGTGATCTCTTTTAGGATGGATTGATTGGATCTCCTTGCAGTCCAAGGGACTCTCAAGAGTCTTCTCCAACACCACAGTTCAAAAGCATCAATTCTTCGGCGCTCAGCTTTCTTCACCGTCCAACTCTCACATCCATACATGACCACTGGAAAAACCATAGCCTTGACTAGACAGACTTTTGTTGGCAAAGTAATGTCTCTGCTTTTAAATATGCTATCTAGGTTGGCCATAACCTTCCTTCCAAGAAGTAAGCGTCTTTTAATTTCATGGCTGCAATCACCATCAGCAGTGATTCTGGAGCCCAAAAAAATGAAGTCTGACACTGTTTCCACTGTTTCCCCATCTCTTTCCCATGAAGTGATGGGACCAGATGCCATGATCTTAGTTTTCTGAACGTTGAGCTTTAAGCCAACTTTTTCACTCTCCTCTTTCACCTTCATCAAGTGGCTCTTTAGTTCTTCTTCACATTTTGCCATAAGGGTGGTGTCATCCACACATCTGAGGTTATTGGTATTTCTCCCGGCAATCTTGATTCCAGCTTGTGTTTCTTCCAGCCCAGCGTTTCTCATGATGTACTCTGCATATAAGTTAAATAAGCAGGGTGACAATATACAGCCTTGACGTACTCCTTTTCCTATTTGGAATCAGTCTGTTGTTCCATGTCCAGTTCTAACTGTTGCTTCCTGACCTGCATACAGGTTTCTCAAGAGACAGGTCAGATGGTCTGGTATTCCCATCTCTTTCAAAATTTTCCACAGTTTATTGTGATCCACACAGTCAAAGGCTTTGGCATCGTCAATAAAGCAGAAATAGATGTTTTTCTGTAACTCTCTTGCTTTTTCGATGATCCAGCGGATATTGGCAGTTTGATCTCTGGTTCCTCTGCCTTTTCTAAAACCAGCTTGAACATCTGGAAGTTCACGGTTCACGTATTGCTGAAGCCTGGCTTGGAGAATTTTGAGCATTACTTTACTAGCATGTGAGATGATCTCAATTGTGTGGTAGTTTGAGCATTCTTTGGCATTGCCTTTCTTTGGGATTGGAACGAAGACTGACCTTTTCCAGTCCTGTGGCCACTGCTGAGTTTTCCAAATTTGCTGGCATATCGAGTGCAGCACTTTCACAGCATCACCTTTGACGATTTCAAATAGCTCAACTGGAATTCCATCACCTCCACTAGCTTTGTTCGTAGTGATGCTTTCTATGGCTCAAAAACAATCTAAGGTACTATGCTTTATTACACAGAGATAGGTTGTGTTTCTCTATCGAAATTGTTTCTTGAGTTAGCAAATTTTCCACTTGAAACAGTCAGGAATGACTTTTTAAAACCCTGCAGTTCCGACTCTGGTGATTAGCAAGTACGTTGTTTCGCTGTTGAAAATAATGGCAGACATTTCAAAGATGGGCAACAGGTACACAAGAGAAATTTGAGTACTGAGTTCGGTCCCTTGGTGTCCTCAATAAAACTGAGTTTCTCCTGTAAGCGAAAAAGGACGAAAACCAGCTGGTGATGACCACGGCTCTTTCCGTACGCCAAACACCCAGAGGAAGGGGAGGAGGTGGAGGGATTCTCAGATGCATTGGCCGTTTGTTCATTTACCAACCACAGACTTTCTTTCCTTGGTGTTTCTTAACTCCCAAAGAAATTATAGAAGTGTGGTTCCTTACCCGGATATTTGAATGGGAAAGATCCTTTCAGTTCCTAGGCAGGTGATGAGATCCACTGTGTAGCTTTCATCTCCCAGAACCTTGTAAGTAGCTCTGAGAGCATCCTCTTCTCGAGTTAGGCAGAAAGGGAGGGTGGTGGAGCCTTGGGGGGCAAATGTTCCAAAAACTGGAGCAAAACTTAATCACTGTCTTCAAAGAAATAGACTGGATGCCAGAATTTTGATCTTAAGGCCTCTTGCAACATCAGGGAAATCAGTAGTAGTAGAAGTATTCCATGCCATATAAAACTCCATGAGATGAAATGTATTATTGACTGAAAATTGATGAAAGGAAAAGAACATTTTGAAACTTTCTGATAACTGATATTTGACCCAAGTCAGTCAACCACGTACAAGGACTGATTACTAAAGAATCTCCCCAAAAGGGAATTTATAATGATTCAGCTGTGATGTGGTTAAGAAACCTGGCATTTATTTTTTTTTTAAAAAATGCATCCCAAATAAAATATTTTTAATTAGAAATAAACAAGGACACATCACAAATAGTTTGCTGTGCTGTGTTTTCAAAGCAAGATCAAGGAACTAAAATCTCCTAGTGAAGTTTTCTCTGTTTTTTTTTTTTTTTTTGGATTACCATAAGTTTTATTTATGTATTTTTTTTGAAGTTTTCTCTTGAACATACTTTCTGAACACTATGTTTCAAATATTATTATAATACCTATTGCAGTTTTTATGAGGTTCAGAATTTAAACTGTTGAGGAATTGAAGTTCTCTGAGTTCAGATGACTGAGTCATGATTAACATGGTTAAACTGGATGTTAAAACTATTAATACTACACAATTTACTTGTTATTTAAATGTACTAGTTTGGTGGCTATTTAAGTTCATCCTATGATTAACATATTTGTGGGAATAATAGTGTATGCTGAATTATCAAATAACTCAAAATTTCAAAAGCACATCATTCTGTTTCCCACGTGACAGTGCTGAGTGGGTGTTCACCCTGGGGAGACTGTGCTTCCTCATGCGGTCATTCAGGAACCCAGACTGCTCCTATCCTTGGCCTCCTCCATCCCAATGACCTCACCCCTATCTGCATCCATCAGCAGAAGGGCCAGGAACTGGGAAAAATGCCTGTGGGAGGTTATGATAGGCCAGGATGCCGCATCAGTTTCTCTCCTACTTCATTGGCCATGATGTGGTCTTGTGGCCGCAGAAGAGGCTGGGAAGTCTGCCAGTGGTGTGCCCCAGGAAGGGGAGCAAATTTTCATGGAAAATCAACTTTGTCCATGTGAAAATAAACTAGTAACCCCCAAGGAAAAGTAAAAATGAGAGAAATTCCTTAAGAGACCGTGGAGAATGGACCCATTCTTCCTAACAGAGACCCAAAATAAAACAGAGTCATGCGGTCATAACAGACCTGAGATTAAGTAACGTTCTCTGTGTTCTTAGAAAACCACAAACGAAAGCTCTAAAGAGTTCTGATTCTGCTAAGGGTCCTACCTATGAACACTCGGAAGGAGAAGCTCCCTTGACAGCCAGTCATGGCAGACTGCGGTCCAGCTGCAAGGACTTGTGCTCAGGCTACATGGGTCCATTTAACCCCCTTACGAGTCTCCCAGCTGAGCACTCTGGGGCCTTTGGTTTTTAAAGTTCTTCCCTCCCTTCAGCCCCAGGAATGTGCTTTCAGTTACAGGCAAGAATTGTGTCCCCAGTTTGCAAACCTTGTGGACAGTACCCTGTCCTTTTGCTTCAGGTAATACTGGTTGTTTTCTGGGATTAATTTATAATTTTAGGATGACATCAGTAATAACAAGTAACTCATTTAGACCTATTGTGTTTCAAATCTCTATTGAATATTTACCATACAATGTGCACAGTGCACAGAGCAAACTGAGAATCGGCTGAGAAGCGTCTTGGTCTGGGAGGAGCTCTTAACGGAGAGGATACATGGTATGAAGGGCCCCCTGTCCTACAGAAAGGGTATAGAGAACCTGCTTTGAAAATTCAGGGAATGATACTAGATTTGGAAGTTGCCTGGAGCTGATGGGTTCTGGATTCCGCTTTCAGAGATGAACAAGATATGTTCAGAGGAAGCTGACATCAGGAGCTGTAGAAACAGGTCCTGTGATACAAGGGATCATAAGGAATATTTGCAGCTCTTAAATTCACATCTTTTACATTTATAAATGGATAGAATAATTACTCATGTTAAGTGAAAAAGTCACCGGTAATATCAGGTAATCCCATTTTTTAAAAATGCTATGTATTTGTAGGTGAAATTATGCAGATTATTTTGAATGATGGTTTCCCAGATTTCTAAAATATTTTGTTAACATAATCAGAAGGAAGCTATGAAAATTCTTTGGTTATATAGACTAATCTCTACGCTAGACACACAGAGTTGGGGTATAGGCAAGTGATCCCACCTAGCAGGTTCCCACCCTCTCCCTGCAGGTCCCAAGAGGTGGCCACCTCCTCTCTATTCTCTGTTGTGGTCCCAGGGCCTGACTCAGGGGCTCAACCATCACTCTCTGAAATTCTGCACTTGGGAAGTGACGTATTGTGTCATAGTCAAGACAATGATTTCCACTAGAAGGCTCCCCCTAAACACTGAGACTTGCAGAATTTGGTTTACTTTTACAGCAAGACTGTGAAGGGGGCAACTGATTGTTGGCCTTTGGCAGACAGAATCATAGAGCCCTGCAGTGCTCCTGCTGTTTCTCACAGGACCACCAGAGGGCAGTGTGTAGCTGCTTCTGGTAAACACACTGCCAAGAGATCCAACTAGTCAATCCTAAAGGAAATCAATCCTGAATAGTCATTGAAAGGACTGATGCTGAACCTGAAACTCCAATATTTTGGCCACCTGATGTGAAGAACTAACTCATTGGAAAAGACCCTGATGCTAGGGAAGATTGAAGGCGGGAGGAGAAGTGGACGACAGAGGATGAGATGGTTGGATGGCATCACCAACTCAGTGGACATGAGTTTCTGCAGGCTCTGGGAGTTGGTGATGGACAGGGAAGCCTGGTGTGCTGCGGTCCATGGGGTTGCGAAGAGTCGGACATGACAGAGCCACTGAGCTGACTGACTGCCCCATTCAAGAGTCCTTATCAAGTTAAACTTCATCAGAACATGTTTTATAAACTTAGAGAAAATATATTTACATGCTTTTCATCTCCAATTTCATTTGGAAACTAGTGAAAACCCGTTACAAGTAACACATGTAAGGTGAGCCACTGTTTGAAAGTTGTCCTTTGTGACACATATGTGTGCTCAGTCACTCAGTCAAGTCGAACTTGTAATCCCATGGACTCTAGACCAGGCTCCTCTGTCCATGAGATTTTCCTGGCAAGAATCCTGGAGTGGGTTGCCATTCCCTACTCCAGAGGAATCTTCCCGACCCAGGGATGGAACCCGTATCTCGCGTGTCTCCTACATTGGCAGGCGGGTTCTTGACCACTGCACCCTCTGGATGTCGATAGGTTAAATTCTGTGCCAGCCCCTTACCTCTGTCCACCTTTGTTTCTTCTTCTCTCCCCCTCATCCATCTCCCCCTCATCTCATCCCTCATCCATCAGAGATAGACAACTATCTCTCTGAAATGCCTTTGATCACTCGATGTAACATATTAGAGATATTTTTCAATCATGTTGATCCTTACTTGTGATGTCAATGTTTGTGTAGCAAGTCATCTGTTCATATGACCCTGGGTATGTCCCTGATCCCTGGGAGACAGTGTTCAGGTGGGCAGTAGGTCTCAGTGGGAAGTCAGTCAAGGGGGAAGTCTGCTCAGCACAGCCAAGGCCAGCCCACTTTGTCTTCTATCCCCAAAGCACTGAGTCTGCTTCCCCCCACCCCACCCATCCACCCCACCCCCAGGGAACTTGGCTAAAATCCTGTATATCCTGAGGAAGCATCAGGGTCAGAACAATGAACAGTGGTTATAATAATTGTGAGAGAGAGATGAGGTTCTGTGTTTTCAGTTCTTAACTTTCTGTCTCTTGATTCATTGTTTTTATTATTATTTTAAATTAATTTTAACTGGAATATCATTGCTTTACAGTGCTGTTCATTTCTGCTGTGCAGCAAAGTGAATCAAGTATATATATCCCCTCTTTTTTAGATTCTATTCCCATGTAGGTTATTACAAAGAATTGAATAGTTCCCTGTGCGCTACAGTAGATCTTTATCTATTTTATACATAGTAGAGTGTATTTGTCAATCCTAACTTATCCTTCACCCCTCTTTGGTGACCATACGTTTGTTCTCTACATCTGTGACTCTATTTCTGTAAATAGGTTTATATGTACCATTCTTTTAGATTCCATATATAAGTGACATGATATATATTTGTCTTTCTATATCTGACTTCACTCAGTATGACAATCTCTAGGTTCATCTATGTTGCACACATGGCATTATTTTGCACACATGGCATATTATTTCCCTTTTCGGAGTGGGTAATATAAAGGCAATTCCAAAGAATGCTCAAACTACCGCACAATTGCACTCATCTCACACGCTAGTAAAATGACGCTTAAAATTCTCCAAGCCAGGCTTCAGCAATACGTGAACCGTGAACTTCCAGATGTTCAAGCTGGTTTTAGAAAAGGCAGAGGAACCAGGGATCAAATTGCCAACATCCAAAGGATCATCGAGAAAGCAAGAGAGTTCCAGAAAAACATCTATTTCTGCTTTATTGACTATGCCAAAGCCTTTGACTGTGTGGATCACAATAAACTAGAAAATCCTGAAAGAGATGGGAATACCAGACCACCTGACCTGCCTCTTGAGAAACCTGTATGCAGGTTAGGAAGCAACAGTTCGAACTGGACATGGAACAACAGACTGGTTCCAAATGGGAAAAGGAGTACGTCAAGGCTGTATATCGTCACCCTGCTTATTTAACTTATATGCAGAGCACATCATGAGAAACGCTGAGCTGGAGGAAGCACATCCTGGAATCAAGATTGCCAGGAGAAATATCAATAACCTCAGATATGCGGATGATCACACCACCCTTATGGCAGAAAGTGAAGAACAAAAGAGCCTCTTGATGAAAGTGAAAGAGTGAAAAAGTTGGCTTAAAGCTCAATGTTCAGAAAACTAAGATCATGGCATCTGGTCCCATCACTTCATGGCAAATAGGTGGGGAAACAGTGGCAACAGTGGCTGACTTTATTTTTCTCGGGCTCCAAAGCACTGCAGATGGTGATTGCAGCCAGGCAATTAAAAGATGCTTACTCCTTGGAAGGAAATTTATGACCAGCCTAGACAGCATATTAAAAAGCAGAGACATTACTTTGTCCACAAAGGTCCATCGAGTCAAAGCTATGGTTTTTCCAGTGGTCATGTATGGGTTTGAGAGTTGGACTGTGAAGAAGGCTGAGAGACAAAGAATTGATGCTTTTGAACTGTGGTGTTGGAGAAGACTCTTGAGAGTCCCTTGGACTGCAAGGAGATCCAACCAGTCCATCCTAAAGGAGATCAGTCCTGGGTGTTCACTGGAAGGACTTATGTTGAAGCTGAAACTCCAATCCTTTGGCCACCTGATGCGAAGAGCTGACTCATCTGAAAAGACCCTGATGCTGGGAAAGATTGAAGGCAGGAGGAGAAGGGGACGACAGAGGATGATGAGATGGTTGGATGGCATCACCGACTGAATGGACATGGGTTTGGGTGAACTCCGGGAGTTGGTGTTGGACAGGGAGTCCTGGCGTGCTGCGGTTCATGGGGTGGCAAAGAGTCGGAACGACTGAGCAACTGAACTGAACTGAACTGAAATATGAGCCACATCTTCTTTCTCTATTCCTCCATTGAGGAACATTGACTTGCTACCATGTTCTGGCTATTGCAAGTAGTGCTGCAATGAACATTGGGGAACATGTATCTTTTCAAATTATGATTTTCTCTAGATATATTCCCAAGAGTAAGATTACTATATCATATGGTAGCTCTATTTTTAGTCTTTTAAGAACCTCCATACTGTTTTCCGTAGTGGCTGTACCAGTTGACATTTTCGGCAACCAAGTAGGAGGCTTCCCTTTTCTCCACACCCTCTGGAACATTTATTGTTTGTAGATTTTTTGTTGATGGCCTTTGTGACTGGTATGAGCTGATACCTCATTGTAGTTTTGATTTGCATTTCTCCAATAATTAGTGATGTTCAGGGTCTTTTCATGTTCCTCTTGGCCATCTGTATGTATTCTTTGGAGAAATGTGTATTTAGATTGTCCACCTATCTTTTGATTCGGGATTTTTTTTTTTTAATTGAGCTGCATGAGCTGTTGCTTATTTTGTCATAAATAAGGTGAAAATAGGTATGTAGGTTTCTCTCTGGATATGTCTCTTGATTCATTTTCCAGTTAACCATTATAAATCTTGTTTACATGGCTCCAGCCACATCATGAGAAATGCCAGGCTGGATGAAGCACAAGCTGGAATCAAGATTGCTGGGAGAAATATCAATCACCCCAGATATGCAGATGACACCACACTTATGGCAGAAAGCGAAGAACTAAAGAGCCTAGTGATGAAAGTAAAAGAGGAGAGTGAAAAAGTTGGCTTAAAACTCAACATTCAGGAAACTAAGATCATGGCATCTGGTCCCATCACTGCATGGCAAATAGATGGGGAACCAGTGACACCTTTTATTTTGGGGGGCTCCAAAATCACTGTAGATGGTGACTGCAGCCATGAAATTAAAAGATGCTTGCTCCTTGGAAGAAAAGTTATGACCAATCTAAATGGCACATTAAAAAGCAGAGACATTACTTTGCCAACAAAGGTCCGAAAGCTATGGTTTTTCCAGTAGTGATGTATGGATGTGAGAGTTGGACTATAAAGAAAGCTGAGCACTGGAGAATTGATGCTTTTGAACTGTGGTGTTGGAGAAGACTTTTGAGAGTCCCTTGGACTGCAATGAGATCCAACCAGTCCATCCTAAAGGAAATGAGTCCTGAATATTCGTTGGAAGGACTGATGCTGAAGCTGAAACTCCGATACTTTGGCCACCTGATGCGAAGAACTGTCTCATTGGAAAAGACCCTGCTGCTGGGAAAGATTGAAGGTGGGAGGAGAAAGGGCTGACAGAGGATGAGATGGTTGGATGGCATCACCGACTCAATGGACATGAGTTTGAGTAAACTCCAGGACTTGGTGATAGACAGGGAGGCCTGGCGTGCTGCAGTCCACAGAGTTGCAAAGAATCAGACACGACTGAGTGACTGAACTGAACTGAGCCTCATTCCTTGGCATATGGATGTCAAGTTCTCCCAGCCACGTTTTGGGGAAGGAATACTGTCTTTCCCCCATTGAATGATCTTGCCACTCTTGTCAAAGTTCATTTGACCATATGTGTGAAGGTTTTGCTGGGCTCTCAATTCTTTTCTATTGATCTATAATTTTATCTTTATGACAGTACCAGACTGTTGTGATTACTGTAACTTTGTGTTAATGTTGAAATCAGGGAATGTGTGTCCTCCCACATTGTTTTTCTTGCTCAAAATTGGTTGGCAGTTTGGGCATTAATTAGGTATTAATTAGTGAATTTTAATTAGTTAAGAAGTGAATTTTAGGATAGGTATTTTATTTTGAATGGGTTTTTTTTTTAATTTCTGTGGGTTTTGATAGGGATTGAATTACAAGTGTAAATTACAGAGGCTGATATTGATACTTAACAATGGTAAGTCTTGTAATCCATGAAAATGGAATTTGTGTCATACTGTGCAGATCTTCACCTCCTTAGTTAACCACTCAGTGCCGTGCTTAGTCGCTCAGTCCCGTCCAACTCTTTGCGACCCCATGGACTGCAGCCCGCCCGGCTCCTCTGTCCATGGGGAGTCTCCAGGCAAGAATACTGGAGGGGGTGGCCATGCCCTCCTCCAGGGGATCTTCCCAGCCCAGGAACCAAACGCAGGTCTCCTGCATTGCAGACAGAGTCTTTACCATCTGAACCCCCAGGGAAACCCGGTAATTTATTCTTTCTGATGTATTTGTAAATACAGTTGTTTTCTTAATTTCCTTTCCAAATTGATCCTATTACTGTCCAGAAATGCGAGTGATTTTCCGTGTTAATTTTTGTACCCTGTTACTTTGCTCAATTCATTTATTGTTTATACCATTTTTGTGGCATCCTTAGGATTTCTACTTATGAAATCATGTCACATGTGAACATAGATAATTCTGCTTCCATTTTTCATATTTGAATGTTGGTGATTTATGCATTGATTCACTTATTTTGTTATATGTCTTTGCTGACACCTGTGTCTAAAACTACAAGTACTATTGCTTAGAAGTGGTAAAACCCAGCATGTTTACATGCTTTCTGAAGTCAAAGGAAAAATGTTCCATGTTTCACCACTGCCTGTGATGTTAGCTATGGGTTTTACATGTATGGCATTATTGTGTCATGATAATTTCCTTCAAATGTAATTTGTCAAGTGTTTTTAGCATGAAAGGGTGTTGCATTTTTTCAACTGTTTTTCCTATTAACTGAGATGAACATGTTTTTTCCCCTTTATTCTGTTAATGTGTGTGCTATACTGATGCATTTTCTTAGGGTGAAGCATTCTTGTGTTCCAAAAATAAATCCCACTTGTTCGTAGTGTATAATTCTTATTATATAGATAGCTATAAATGATTATTATATAAAGAGATATATATGCACTTCCAACCTCAGCTCAGGATTCCATAATCCTGGGAGGACAGCAGGTGATGGCCAGGACCAGAGAGATTGATGCTTCTGATTAGTCACTGATGATTGATACTACTGATCCATGAGTATTGTTTCACACAACCAGTGACTGTCTGACTTAGACCTGCATCAACCCATCTCCTGCCGCTGTGTTTCTCACCCTCTACTCCTTCCTTCTGAGACTCACTCACTTGTCCCTTAAATACAGCCTTCCTCATTCTCAGTGAGAGCCTGAGAGAGGCAAACACTTGTGGTAGTTTTCATCTGAAAATATTCTTATTTTGTTTTTATTCCTGAGTGATAGTTTGTTAGTAGTTTAGTCATGCCTGACTCTTTACGACCTCATGGACTGTAGCCCAGCAGGCTCCTCTGGCCATGGAATTCTCCAGTGGGTTGCCATTTCCTTCTTCAGGGGATCTTCCCAACCCAAGGATTAAAGCTGGGTGTCCTGCATTGCTGCTGCTAAGCTGCTCCAGTCGTGTCCGACTCTGTGCGACCCCATAGACGGCAGCCCAGAGGGCTCCTCCGTCCATGGGATTTTCCAGGCAAGAGGACTGGAGTGGGTTGCCTTTGGCTTCTCCGTTAGAATTAAAAATTCGACTGTTTCTGCATAAGGAACTCCTGCCGTTTCTTATATGGCCACCGGAGGGCACTGTGTAGCTGCTTATGACAAACACACTGCCCCACTTACAAGTGGCCCTCTCCAAGTTAGCCTTCATCAGGAAATGGCAACCCACTCCAGCATTCATGCCCGGAGAATTCCATGGACAGAGGAGCGTGGTGGGCAACAGTCCATGGAGTCGCAAAGAGTCGGACACGACTGAGCAACTAACACACACACAGAGAACATGTTTTCAGTTCAGTTCAGTCGCTGAGTCGTGTCCGACTCTTTGCGACCCCATGAATCGCAGCACGCCAGACCTCCCGGTCCATCATCAACTCCCAGAGCTTACCCAAACCCATGTCCATCGAGTCGGTGATGCCATCCAACCATCTCATCCTCTGTCGTCCCCTTCTCCTCCTGCCCCCAGTCCTTCCCAGCATGAGGGGCTTTTCCAGTGAGTCAATTCTTCGCATCAGGTGGCCACGTTACTGGAGTTTCAGCTTCAACATCAGTCCTTCCAATGAACACCCAGGACTGATATCCTTTAGGATGGGCTGGTTGGATCTCCTTGCAGTCCAAGGGACTCTCAAGAGTCTTTTCCAACACCACAGTTCAAAAGCATCAATTCTTCGGCACTCAGCTTTCTTCCCCGTCCCCCTCTCACATCCATACATGACTACTGGAAAAACCATAGCCTTGACTAGGTGGACCTTTGTTGGCAAAGTAGTTTCTCTGCCTTTAAATATGCTATCTAGGTGGGTCATAACCTTCCTTCCAAGGAGTAAGTGTCTTTTAATTTCATGGCTGCAATCACCATCAGCAGTGATTTTAGAGCCCCCAAAAATAAAGTCTGACGCTTTTTCCACTGTTTCCCCACCTATTTGCCATGAAGTGATGGGACCAGATGCCATGATCTTAGTTTTCTGAACGTTGAGCTTTAAGCCAACCTTTTCACTCTGCTCTTTCACTTTTATCAAGAGGCTCTTCAGTTTCTTCTTCACTTTCTGCCGTAAGGGTGGTGTCATCTGCATATCTGAGGTTATTGATATTTCTCCCAGCAATCTTGATTCCAGCTTGTGTATCTTCCAGCCCAGTGTTTCTCATGATGTACCCTGCATATAGGTTAAATAAGTTTTAGAAAATGTCAAAATCCAAGACAAGTGAAAATACAAGGTGAGCCACTGACTGGAAGTTTTCCCTTGTGACACATTACAGAGATTTAAAGTCTGTGTCTAAACCCCCCGTCTCTGTCCACCTCTGTCCCCTCCTTTCTTCGTTCATCTGTAAACATCTGTCTGTGTAAAATATATTTTTCCAATCTATGTAATGTGTTAGAGATATTTTTCAGTCATGTTGCCCCTTCTTTCTGATGTGAATCTTTGTGCGGCACTCTGTGAGATCTAATCCCTTGAATCTATTTGTCACATCCACTGTATAATCGTAAGGGGTTTGATTGTAGATCATATCTGAATGGTCTAATGGTTTTCTCTACTTTCTTCAATTTAAGCCTGAATTTTGCAATAAGGGGCTCGTGATCTGAGCCACAGTGAGCTCCCAGTCTTGTTTTTGCCGACTAGATAGTCCTTCTCCATCTTCGACTGCAAAGAACATAATATAAATCAATCTGATTTTCGTATTGACCACCTGGTGATGTCCGCGGGTAGAGTCATCTCTTGTGTTGCTGTTAAAGGGTGTTTTCTATGACCAACTTGACAAAACACTGTTAGTCTTGGCCCATCTTCATTTTGTACTACAAGGCCAAACTTGCCTGTTATTCTGGGTATCTCTTGACTTTGTCCTTTTTCATTACAATCCTCTATGATGAAAAGGACACCTTTTCTTTTCTTTTCTTTTTTTTTTTTTTTGGTGTTAGTTCTAGGAGGTCTTGTAGGTCTTCATAGAACCAGTCAACTTCAGCCTCTTTGGCATTAGTGTTTGGGGCATAGACTTGCATTACTGTGATATGGAATGGTTTCCCTTGGAAATGAAGCAAGATCATTCTGACGTTTTTGAGACTGCACCCAAGTACTACATTTTGGACTCTTTTGTTCACTACAAGGGCTACTCCATTTCTTCTAAGGGATTCTTGCCCACAGTAGTAGATATAATGGTCATCTGAATTAAATTCACCGATTCCAGTCCATTTTAGTTCACTGATCCCTGAGATGTCGATGTTCACTCTTGCCATCTCCTGCTTGACCACATCCAACTTTCCTTGATTCATAGACCTAAAATTTCAGTTTCCTATGCACTATTGTTCTTTAATGCATGGGACTTGACTTTCACCACCAGACACATCCACAGCTGAGCATGAGTTCTGCTTTGGCCCAGCCACTTCCTTCTCTCTGGAGCTATTAGTAGTTGCCCTCCACTCTTCCCCAGTTTAGCATACTGAATGCCTTCTGACCTGAGGGGCTCATCTCGCAGTGTTGTATCTTTTTGCCTTTTCTTACTGTTTCTGGTGTTCTCCAGACAAGAATACTGAAGTTGGTTGCCATTTCGTCCCCTAATGGACCATGTTTTGTCAGCACTCTTCATTATGACCCATCCATCTTGGGTGATGCTGCCTACCCAAGGCTGATGGCTTCACTGAGTTGTGAAAAACCATTCGTCACTACAAGGCTGTGATCCATGCCAGTACCAAACTGTTTTGATTACTATAGCTTTGCAGTAAATTTTGAAATCAGTAGCAGTGTTCTCCCATATTACTTTTTTTCTTATAATTGTTTGGCTATTTCGGGGTCTATTAGTTGTAAAGTATTTTAAGAGAGGCATTTTGGTTTAGGGTGGAGTTTTGATCAGGATTGCATTGGAATTGTAAATTGCAATGGTTAGTATTGAGATCTTAGCTATAAGTCTTTCACTGCATGAAAACAGCATTTGTGTCATTTGATATCGTCACAAAGTTTGACACTTCACTTTTTTTGTTAAGTGAATCTGTAAGTAGTTTATAATTTCTGAAATAATTGTAAACAAAATGATTTTCTTAATTTCATTTTCACTTTGATTATTAGTGTACAGAGATACCACTGATTTTCAGCATTGACTTTGTGCCTTGTTACTTTGCTGAATTAATTTATTATTTATAACATTATTTTCTGTGGCATACTTAAAATTTCTACATATGAGATCATGTCATGAGTGGACAGAGAGATTTCTACCTCTTCAGATTTAAATGTCACTGATGTATCTATCTGTCTGTATGTCTATCTTTCCTGACTGCTGTGTCTAAGACTCTCAGTGTTGTGTTGCATAGAAGTGGCAAAACCTAGCATTCTTATGTGTTTCGTGATCTCAGAGGAAAAATTTTCAGTCTTCATCACTGACTGTGATGTTGGCTGTGAGTTTTCCATGTGTGTGTGTAGTCAGTTGTGTCCAACTCTTCACGACCTTTTGTGCTGTAGCCCATGAGACTCCTATGTCCATGGGACCCTCTAGGCAAGAGTACTGGAGTGGGTTGCTGTTTCGTCCTCTAGGGGATCTTCCTGACCCAGGGATTAAACCTGTGTCTCTTGCATCTCCTCCTTTGCAGGCACATACTTTACTGCTGACCCATCGGGGACTTTAACTTTATGGTGGTAGTTTCCTTCAAATATTATCTGTCAAGTGTTTTTTTTTTTTTTTAAATCATGAAAAGCTGTTGAAGTTTTTAAATTGCTTTTTCTGCATTAATTGAGATGATCATTGTTTTCCCCTGCATTATGTGAATGTGGTGCATTGCTTGCTTGCTTGGTTGCTACGGCACTTCAGTCGTGTCCAACTCTGTGCGACCCGATGGACAACAGCCCACCAGGCTCCTCTGTCCACGGGATTCTCTAGGCATGAACGCTGGAGTTGGTTGCCATTTCCTTCTCCAATGTGGTGCATTACACCAATGCCTTTTACTATGATGAAGCCTTCTTGCATTCCAGGAAAAATCCCGCTTGTGCATGGTGTATAATTCTGATTATATGAATAGATATAAATGATTTTATATATACATATATATGCTCACAACTTCAGCTCTGGCTTCCTAACCCCGGGTCAGGTGGCAGGTGGCCAGGACACAGCACTGGACCACAGCAGTTTATGCTTCTAATTACTCCTGGTTACTATTACTACTGATCCATGGGTGTTGTTTCACACAGTCAATGACTATCTGACTTAGACCTGCATCTGCCCATCTCCTGCCTCCGTGTCTCACACTGCACTCCCTCCTTCTGGGGTTCGCTCAAACTACATCCTTCCTCACTCTCAGAGCCTGAGAGATGCAAATGCTCATAGTCTGAAAATGTTCTTATCTTGCTTTATTCTTGAGTGATAGTTCAGAGTGAACAATCTACAGACCGTTTCTGTGGTGTTTCCCTTGGCATCTGAAGCTGTTTTTCCCTTGTGTCACCCCATCGGTTGTGAGTGGTGACTGGTCTCCTGTTGGGTCTCCCTTGGGCTGCCTTCCCCGCCCTGTGATCAGGTCTCCCATTGTCTTTACTATTCCACAGTCCATTACTGCAGGGTGAGGTTTGAGGAACCTCCATACTGTTCTCCATTATGGGTGTGTTTCATAGTGTCTTATTCATTGATGGTTGCAATAGTGTCTTGTAGGACTTTAACAGATTTACAGGAATTTCTTTTACAAGATTGTCAGATTATTCTATTTCATGAAGCAGTTGAGGTCTAATCCTCCCATTGTAGTCTCTGCGGACCGTCGTTCATGGTGCGCCATCAGGGCATGTTTTGCTGATAGTGGATCCTTGCTGGTTTGTAGGGTTTGATATGTATATAAATATGTTTTGTTGTTGTTGTTTTTGCTCATTTTATGGACCTAAAAATTTCTATCTGTTGCCATTTTTGTGAAGTGTTCTTTTGGTTTTTAATCAGGAAAGGATTTTGAATTTTCTCAAATGCATTCCAGGGCCTATGGAGATGAACGTTTAGAATTCTTCTTAAGTATCATTTCCTTCATGTTCCTCCCAACACAAAGACATCACTTATCACTCCAGTTAAAATAAAACATCCCCCACTCCCTGTCTTCACCCTCTTCCTTTGCTTAGTTATATCCGTAGCAATTATAATCAGACACTGGCTGCCTGAATCAGAGGCTGTTTTTTGCATCTGAGCTGCTGTAAGAAATGCCATAGATCGAGTAGCATAGCAACAGCAGAAATTTACTTCTTAACAGTCGTAGATGCTGAGAAGTCCAAGATCAAGGTGAATGCAGATTCCATGAGTAGTGAGGAACGACTTTCTGGTTCGTACGAGGATTGTTTTCAGTGCACTCTCACCTGTCAGAGGGGTGAGGCGTTCACCCAGGCCTGTTTTACAAGCGCCCTCTTCATCCATGAGGGCTCTGCCTTCTGCCTTAATCACATCCACAGGCCCCACCTCCTATTACCATCACCTTAGAGGTTAAGATTTCAGCATATGAATTTGGTGGACAGAAATATTCAATCCACAGTGCAGGCCCAGTATTCATTTCCACTCATAGGAGTCTCTTCATTATTCCGAACCCAGACAATGAAGCTTCCTCAGCGAGTAGAATATTTTTAGTCAACTGTCTATCAGGGGCACAGTCCACCAATACACCTGGCTCTATGTTTTTATGTCTCCATCCCTAAGCTTGGCTCCCTCTGCCACCAAAAGGCAGTGAAACTCAGTCCCTCACCTGGCTCCATGGACCAATTGCAGGACCCCACTCTGGCAGCTGAAACCCTGGATCCCAAGCTTGCACTTGGTTTTCACTCCTGGAGCCTTTCCCATTCTCTCTTCTGAGCTGGGCCAGGCCATTGGGTGTTTGAGCACAAGGGTGTTTGGACTGTCTGGTCTGCATCTTGCCTGGACCAGGAGCTATCACCTTCCTAGTGGCTGCCGTCTGCCTTGTCAACAATGAGAACGTACCTAGAGCCTAAGCAGACAATAGTCTTTTGTGTTTTTTTATTTTTTTATGTAGTTAAGAAACAAATGCTTTCTATACATAAAAAATGGACTTCCCCAGTGGCTCGAGTGGTAAAGAACCCTCCTGCCAATGCAGGTAGAGGTAGGAGACGCAGGTTCAGTCCCTGGGTTGGGAAGATTCCCTGGAGGAGGGCACAGCAACCCACTCCAGTATTCTTACCTGGAGAACCCGATGGACAGAGGAGCCTGGCAGGCTATAATCCATAGAGTCATCCAGAGTTGGACATGACTGAAGCAACTTAGCACGCACACCACGTAAAAAATAATTATGCCCCACCATTGTTTTTCTTTACCATATACTTTTAAAAAAAGAATCCAGGGAAGGTGGCAGTGGTCTTGGAAGCATAGAATCTTGCATAGAAGACAAGCATAGGTCTTGTGTTTCAGAATCCCCACAGTAAGACAGACAGAGCAATAAGATGTTAAAATAAAAATGTGTGAGCAATATTCACAACAAGATTAGACAACAAGGTATCCCCCCCCTGTTGTCACAAAGTACGGCTAGGTGGACAAGAACACACGAATCCCCCAACATCACCATGAGTATGGGGAAAGCGCAGTGCAGGGGCTAAGTGAGGACCAACTGCTATTTGAGGTACTTTTATATATGTCATTGATTTTTATCTGTCTTCATAGGTTGAAAATCTATTCTCACATCTGTCACTATCACCTGATTGGTTTCCTTTTTTCTTTATGGCGGCTGTGCTTCACTTTGTTTTCCCAATAAAAACTTGAATTTTTTATTTATTTAGCAAGATTGAAGTTCCACAGAGCAATCATTCAACCTAGGAATAGAAGCAAAAAGTTTACACATTGGAAATGAAGGATGAATTAAACATGGAACACCTAAACTAACCAATTGGAAAGTACATACTGTGCTTTATTGATACAACTAAATGCTGGGTTTTAGAAAAGAAAAGTATTATTTTTCTATATGGAAATAAATGAACCCTGTGAAGCCAATAAAAAAATTAGTGTATTATGAATAAAACGAGAAAAACTGTATAAAACAGAATTATGTAAAGATTTCACAATATACAGACAGTGGACATTTAGGTTGCTTCTACAGCTTAGGCATTATAACTAGTAGTGCATTATCTTTTCAATGTACAGCTTTCTCCCAATATATGTCCAGGAGTGGGGTTGCTGGATCATGAGGTAGTCTCATTTTTTGAAGAGCCTTCATACTGTTTTCCATACTGGCTACACCAATTTACATTCCCACCAACAGTGTTGAAGTGTTTCTTTTTCTTCACATCCTTGCCAACATTTATTTGTGTTCTTCTTGATGATGGCTATTTTGGGAGATGTAAGGGGGTAACTTCTGTTGGTGTGGATTTGCATTTCTTTGATGATTACAAATGTAGAGCATCTTTTCCTGTGCCTCTTTGCCATCTGTATGTCTTCTTTGGAAAAAATGGCTATTGAGACCTTTGGCCCTTTTTTAAATGAAGTTAGTTTTTTGTTTGCTATTCAGTGGTATGAATTCTTTATATATTTTAGATATTAACCACTTAGAAAATATATGAATTGCAAATATTTTCTCCCATTTCATTTCATTTCATTTCTCTGTTTTATTTTGTTGACCTCTGCTATAATTCCACTTGTTACTTTTTGCTTCCATTTCTTTTGTTTTTAGGATCAGATCCAAAAATCATTTCTGAGATGGCTGTAAAGAGTTTTCTACCTGATTTTTTTGTAGTTCTTTGATTTCAGGTCTTCTACTCAAGGTTTAATGCATTTTGAGTTCAGTTCTCTGTATATTGGAAAAGAGTGGTCCAGTTTGATGGCTTTGCACATAAGTGTCCAGTTTTGCCAGCATCATTGATTGCAGAGCCTGTCCTTACCTACCTTTTATATTTTTGGCTTGTTTGTTGGTGGAGAAGGGAATGGCAAACCGCTTGAGTGTTCTTGCCTTGAGAATCCCATGAACAGTATGAAAGGCAAAAAGATATGATACGGAAAGATGAACTCCAAGGTAGCTAAGTGCTCAGTATGCCACTGGAGAAGAATGGAGAAATAACTCCAGAGAGAATGAAGAGATGGAGCCAAAGCTAAAACAACGCCCAGTTCTGGATGTGACTGGTGATGGGAGTAAAGTCCGATGTTATAAAGAACAATATTGCATGAGAACCTGGAATGTTAGGTCCATGAATCAAGGTAAATTGGAAGTGGTCAAACAGGAGATGGCAAGAGTGGATGTTGACATTTTAGGAATCAGTGAACTACAATGGACTGGAATGGGTGAATTTACTTCAAATGAACATTACATCTACTACTGTGGGCAAGAATCCCTTAGAAGAAATGGAGTAGCCCTCATAGTCAACCGAAGAGTCTGAAATGCTGTACTTGGGTGCAATCTCAAAACTGACCGAGTTATTTAAGGACAGGAACATAAAGGCCACAACAGATGAGACGGTCAAGTCTGTGTGGCAGATGACAGGCTGCGAGCACCAGTTTGTCCCTGGGCCTCTGTGTGTCCAGTCTGAGATGCTGAGCCTGCTGGGCTGTGAGCCCCGTGAAGGCAGCTGTGTCATCACGACCTGCTCTGTGGTAATTACGGGTATGGACAGTGGGGCCAGACTATGTGAGTCTGTCATCCCAGCTGCAGCCCCTGCCACCTTTAAGGCCTTGTGTCACAGGGTCTTGATCTCCTTGGCCAAAGCTGAAACCCCTCTCATCAGGTTTGCTTTGGAAATTAGAAACTCTCAGATCTTAGGAAGCTGTTGCCTATCCCTCCTTACACGGCAGTTTTCTTCTGGCCTACCAGAGTGAGCACTGTGTTCCACACACACACGCACACTCACACTGACATTTAATAAGGACTGTGGGATGAAATCCGGAGAAGGCAATGGCAACCCACTCCAGTACTCTTGCCTGGGAAATCCCATGGATGGAGGAGCATGGTAGGGTATAGTCCATGGGGTCGCAAAGAGTCGGACACGACTGTGTGACTTCACTTTCACTTTTCACTTTCATGCATTGGAGAAGGAAATGGCAACCCACTCCAGTGTGCTTGCCTGGAGAATCCCAGGGACGGGGGAGTCTGGTGGGCTGCCGTCTATGGGGTCGCCCACAGTCGGACACGATTGAAGTGACGTAGCAGCAGCAGCAGCAGTGGGATGAGAACAGAAGAGGAACAAACATGGGGGATGTAACTGGAGTATAAGAAAAGAGACTGGAGGCACTGCCTGCATGGGACACAACTCCCACATGTTCCAGGTTTTTTCCCACCTCTGTCTGAGGACATCCCTAGAAGTCAATGCGGGCATCATCCTCGTGTGCACGTGGGGACACGGACAGGCCTTGAGAGACACAAGGACTCATCTAGGATGGAGATGAGGTAGGAATCAGGAGGTGAGTCTGGACCCAGGTCTGTCTCCCGAGAGGTGCACACAGACCATGCCCAGGAGATGTGTGGAGGGCTGTGTGTTGCAACTGGGTGAGACCCGGGGCTGCATGGATCAGGCATGAGTGGTCAGTATCCCGAGGACTACATGCAGAGGTGTCAACTGTCAATTCAAGGAAGGGGCCCCCAGGAGGTGAAGTCACTTCCTTGTCAGCAGACCCTAACAGAACTCGGAACCCTGTAACCAGGCAGCCACGTTCTAGCAACAGTGCCACAGCCAGTGGGGCTCACTTGGCTGGAGAGACTTCATCCAGAAGGATGTTCTCCTGCTGTGTCTCAACTGACCAGGGCTTCTGCTTCAGGAAACCATGGAGGGAGAGGGTTTTCAGATGTTTCAGGCGGTTCAGTGCTCAACCTGGATGCCTCTGGTCCTTTACCAGGAGGTCCCTAAAGGTAACACCAGGCAACCTAGAGCTGGCCACACCAGGCCTGGCCGCCACCGGGAGCCCTCCCTGGGCAGCTCCAGCTGCCCTCATCTCCAGGTGTGGGGAAGTGGGACTTGAGGGGAGGTTCTCCCTCTGGGCAGGAGTAGGTTGGTGGTCACGTGGTGACCTGGTGGTCCCATCACCATCACACCTGAGGACAGGCTGGCAGTGGGGAAAGAGGATCCCTGAGGTGCTCTTCTCTGTGCCAGTGTGGATCCAAGGCCCTCAGGCGGTCACCCCTGAGGACAGCCTCACAGTGGGGAAATAGACTTCCTGAGGTGCTTTGATTCAAAAGGGGAGGGACTCTGTTTTCTGAAGGACTGCCTGAAGAAGTGGAGTTCATGGATGGGCAGGGCTGGCAGCATCCTCGATCCCACATAGCTTCTGGTTCCTACTAAAGGCAGAGATCTGGCAGCTTCTCCTGGAAAAGAAGAAAGGAGTCCAAGAGAGCTGTGGACGGGGCTGGGGTGCTGTGAGAAGCATCTGGGAGGCGAAAGCTCAGAGTTAGCCCTCATGAGAGTCCATACCCATCCCCTGTCCATGATAGCCCTGCCGCCACCTCCCATCCTGGGACACAGAACACATTTTGTAGTGTGCTTACTGTCTGGTGGAATCTCAGCAGGGGTGCTCAGCTGGTGCTCAGGGGACCCAGTGACACTTAGGAGACAGCTGAGCCCTCGCTGGTGAAGGATGAGTTTCAGTGGCAGGAGGAGAGCCAGGCAGCTCTCTAAAGGATTAGGCAGCCTGTGGGTGCAGGAGGTAAATCTGAGGAGCTAGGAGGCCCTCAGGAAGACTGGGCCAGAGACAAAGCCTGTGTGTTCCCTCCTGGGTCAGATATTCATGGAGCCCCTACACGTTCCCTAGAGTATACAGTGACCAGAGTAGACGCCCTGCCTGCCCTCGCAGTGGTGACACCAGGGGGAGGGGCAGGGAGAGGGACAGTGTGCTGGGCCAGGATGCCCTCAGGAAGTGGACAGATGGTCACACCGTGGATCAAGGGCTGGCACTTGAGCAGGCTCGTTGGGGTCCCCGCCCCTGTGTCCAGGCCTCCTCTGCCTGGTCTGCCAGGTGAGATGGGCCGTGGAGGAGAACTGACCTCTGGATGGGCAGGGGCAGAAGGCGCAGAGGCCCAGGTCCCCACAGGGCGGCCCTGGAGTGCAGTGTGGCGGGAAGGCCAGGTCTCTGACTCTGCTGCCCACGTGACTCCCCGCAGGGCCATGTCCTCCATCCTGAGCACCTGGCTGCACCTTTACCCTGAGGATTTCCAGCAGCCCCCAGAATTTCCCTGCCTCAAGGTGCTCCTCGCTTACATAGAGCTCAACATGCCTGCCTTGGACCTGGAGCAGCGAGCTTGCCATGTCGTGGCACAGCTGGAGACCCTGGAGCCCACTGAGGCAGAGGGGCATGGTGAGGAGGACTCGGGGTGGATGAGGAGTACAGGGGCAAATAAGGAAGGGAGGGGGCTGGGCCACACAAAGCAGAGCTTCCTGAGCCTGAAACTGGGCCAGGAGCATTGAGGAGGCTCAGATCATTATTCCCCTGGACTGAAGCCTGGGAGGACTTCCTCGTGGTGGATGGCGTCTTGGACTGAGACTTCAGTTATTGACAGTGAGACGTTTCCTGTCTTTGGGAGACACATGGAAAAGCAGTCTTATTGATGATATTTTCTCTTCTTGGGGCTATAGTACAAGCTCCAGAACAAGCTCTGGAAACATCTCCAGATTTGGAACCAACTATACCTCTACTGCCCACCACAGCTCCAGAGCCAGAGCATACTCATGCCTTAGCTCTCTTTAAGCTCATAATGGAGAAAAAGCATCTGCACAGTTTTCGATTCTGGGTCCAGAGAAGGTTCTTAAGGACCTCTCCCTTCATCTGCAGAGCCAGAATCATCACAGAAACCTCCTCTACAACTTCAGCCAGTATCCTTAACACCATCAGTTCCAGAGGTAAGCCAGCCTGAGCCAGGGCGCTATCCCATTGTGCTTTGTCACCAGCTGTCGCCAGAGTGTCGTCTTCCTCCAGTTCTAGAGACCACAGTGGACCCAGTTCTAGTTATTTTCCAGCTAGAGTGAGATAGTACGAAGGTAGCAAGTATCCAAAAGGGTAAAACACAGAAGACAAATTATCACTGAGCTAGCAGCAGACAGCAGCCATCAACCCTTGGCTGACAAAATGAAGGTAACTGAATAGACCTCCATCTGAGTTGAAGTGCAGACCTCTGAAAAGATTGCTGATTTAAGTATCTCTGGTCCCAGAGGAGGGGGCTCATGAGAATGGGATCTCTGTTGGCCACGGAGCAAGTGGTGGCTGACTGCCACTGGTGTCTTTCATGAGGTGTGATGATGCTGGTTTGCAAGTGTTAGAAAACTTCAGCTGGTTTTAGCACAGCAGCCTCTGAGGAGGCACTGTGCCTGCCTAGTTGAAGTCTTATTGCTGCGGTGACACTGACAGCATGTGAAGCAGATGGGAAGACCCCAAGAAATAAACAGGAAGAAACATCCTTGTTGTCTTCCTCAAGCGTATACTATTGACAAACCGTGGCAGGATGGACAGAAATGTAGTTACAATGGGAAAAAAGGAACTCTACAATGGAAAAAGTGGACTGACTCAACATGGTCATGTGACTAAAGTTAACATAAGTAATATTGAAACAAATTGAGTCCCAGGTGATGCAGTGGTAGAGAATCTACCTGCCAGTGCAGGAGACACAAAGGACACAGGTTCAATCCCTGGGTCAGGAAGATCCCCTGAAGCAGGAAAAGGCAGCCCACTCCAGTATTCTTGCCTGGGAAGTTCCATGGACAGAGGAGCCTGGGAGGCTACAGTCCTTGGGGTCACAAAGAGTCAGACATGACTGAGTGACTGAGCACACATATCATCTGATAGGATGCAATGAGAAGAACATGGCTAAAATGCATAACTAAGTCTAAGCAGGAGAAACATCAGACAAACCCAAATTGAGGAATATTGTTCAAAGATTATACGGGCTTTTAATCTTCTAATTTTTAAAATTTTGATTTATTTTTTGGCTGTGCAGGATCTTCATTGCTGTGCAGGCTTTTCTCTAGTTTTGGAGAGCAGGGGTTACTCTCTAGTTGCGGTGTGTGAGATTCCTATTGTGATTGCCTCTCCTGTTGCAGAGCACAGGCTCTGTGGTGTGCAGGCTTCAGTAGTTATGGCACATGGGCTCAATAGTTGTGGCACCTGGGCCCTAGAGCACAGGGTCAGTAGTTGTGGTGCACCAGCTTAGTTGCTCCACAGCATGTAGTATCCTCCCGGACCAGAGATTAAACCCACTTCTCCTGTATTGGCAAGCGGATCCTTTACCGCTGAGCCACCAGGGAAGTCCTTCAGATGTTGCAAGTTAAGAAAAGAAACTGAGAAAGTGTTCCACTTTGAAAGAGACTAAAGAGATATTAAATCACAGTGTGTGATCCTGGATTGAGTCATTTTGCTCTACAGAAAATTATTTAGAAGATAGGTGAAACTCAATTGGGGTCAAAAGGTGGTAAGCAACAGTGCTAGTTTCCTGGTTTTGATGGTTGAAATATAACTATGTAGAGTATTCTTGTTACTAAAGTATTTGGGAATGATAGAGCATCATGTTGGCAACCTACTTTCAATGGTTCAGAGAAAAAAAAATGTTTATTTATACTATTCTTGCAAATTTTCTAAGTTTAGACTTATTTCCAAAGAATAAAACAGTTTGTACTTAATAAATAAATCATACAGTTTTACTGATTTAATTTAGCTGATAATGTTAAGCTATTAATTAAAACACAGACTTAGTTGAAAATTAAACTGGTTCTGAGAACCTTACCAAGAGAAAGCCCATGTATTCAGAGCTCAGAGGACTCCTGGTAACTATGTACTCAGGCCTCATGCTTCTTCCCCACACATGGGTCTCTGAGTCACATTCACTGAAACAGTAAAGGAAGCTGGGATTGGCAACCATAAATGGTGCCCATGTTTACTTGTGAGCTGATGATCCTGGTCTCTGGGATTTTGTTCCTGGGCTGGAACTGCCATAGTATTGAGAGGAAGAGGAGCTGTGGCAGTCTTACAGGGAGAAGGGAGTGACTGAGTTCAGTGTGTCCATGGGAGGAGGAGAATTCAGGAGCGTCCTACATTGCCATCTTGAACGGAACTTAGTATGGACATTTTAACAATATTAGTTTTTCTGATTTATGTTTTCTCCAACGTCTTTTAACATTTTTTTTTTTTTTTTTTAGAATGGGCCTCAGGAATGTATTTCTCCAGGTTTTAGTCAAATCTGATAGTTCAACACACCCTTCTTGGCTAATTGTGGTGGTGTATCCTCTGATAAAATTTCCAAAGCAGAGAGTTGACATTTCTGATCTTTTCAAACCCTCTGTTTTTCTTTTCCAACACCACGCAAACCTTCAGGATTATGGTAGTTCCTGATATCTTATTCAGATTTTTTTTAATCATGAAAAGATATTATATTTTATGAAATGTTTTTTTCTGCATCTATTGAGGTAATCTTGTGATATTTATCTTTCATTCTATTGATATGGTATCTCACTTTGATTGATTTATGTTTGTTGAACCATTCTTGCATCTCAGGGGTGAGTACCACTTGGTCATGGTGTATAATCTTTTTGTGTTGTGATTTGGTTTGCTAATGTTCTGTTGGGAGTTTTTGCATTTATATTCATCAAGGATATATTCTATCCTTTTCTTTTTTGTAGTGTCCACATCTAGCTTTGGTATCAGGGTATCATGGTATTTAATAACACTAGCCTCATAGAATGATTTTGGAAGTGCTCCATCCCCTTCAATTTTGGGAAAGAGTTTGAGAAGAATTGGCTTTAACTCTTCTTTAAATATTTGGTAGAATTCACCTACAAAACCATTTGGTCCTGGGGTTATCTGTGTTGAGAGGGTTTTGATTCTGATTCACTTTACTTACTTGTTATTGATCTTTTCAGATTTTCTATTTCTTCATGATTCAATCTTGGTAGGTTTTAGGTGTCTAGGACTTTACCCATTTCTTCCAGGTTTTCCAATAAATTCACATATAATTGTTCATAGTAGTCTCTTATGATTCTATGTATTCCTGTAGTGTCAGTTATTTCATTTTTTATTTCATTTATATGAGTCCTCTCTCTTTTTCTTAGTGAGTCTAATTAAAGATTTGTCAATTTTGTGTTAGTTTTTTTTTAAAACCTAGGCTTTTGAAATCTAAGATTTGTTGATTTTCTTCTACTGTTCTTTGTGGTCTCATTTGTGTCAGGTCTGATTTTTGTTAATTCCTTTCTTCTGCTAACTTTGGGCTTAGTTTCTTCCTCTTCCTTTTAGTTCCTTAATATGTAAAGTTAGGTGGTTTGCTTGAGTGCTTTTTAAATTCTTAATATATGCATTTATTGCTGTAAAATTCCCTCTAAAAACTAGTTTTACAGTATCTCAGAGGTTTTGTTTGTTGTGTTTCCATTTCATTTGTTTCAATATATTTTTTAATTTCCTTCCTGTTGAATGGAATGTTCTATAAATATGTTAAGTCCATTTGGCCTAATGTATGGTTCAAGTCCAGCTTTTCTTAATTTTCTGTCTAGATGATCTAGCCTTGTTGAAAATAGGCTATTTTCAGCAATAGACTATATTAGAAGTCCCCTACTATTATTGCATTGTTGTATATTTCTCCCTTTAGATCTATTAGTATTTGCTTAATATGTTTAGGTGTTCTGATATTGAGTGAATATATATTTACAGTTGTATCTTCATCATGAATTGACCCCTTTATCATTATATAGTGACATTCTTTGTCTTGTTACCATTTTTGGCATACAGTCTATTCTCTTTGATAAAGTATAGCTATCCCTGCTTTCTTCTGATGTCAGCCTGCATAGGATTTGCCTTTCTATTCCTTCACTTAGAGACTGTAGGTCCTTAAAGCTGATATGAGTCTTTTGTAGACTGCATATACCTTGAGCCTTGTTTCTCTTATCAATCCAGCCACTCAGCCTTTTGATTGGTGAAATCAATTCGTGTACTAGTCATCTTATTAATTGCTTCCTGCTTATTTTGTATCTCCACATATTCTTTTCCCCTCTATTCTTGCCTTCCTTTGTAAATTTGTGATTTTTTTGTGGTGGTATCCTATTTCTCATTTCTTCTTTTCTTTTGTGAATTTATTCTAGGTTTTTTACATTGTGGTTAATGTGAGGTTTACATGAGACATCTCATAGCTAATAAAGTCCACTTAAAGCTGGTAGTAAGTTAACTTTGATAGCCTACAAAAGCTTCGTACTTTCACTCCCTCTTTTATATTTTTCATATCACTTTTTACCTCTCTATATTATATATTCATTATCACATAATAACTATAATTATTTTAATACTCTTTTCCTTTAGCCATTATACTTTAGGTAAGTGGTTTAACATACCATTTTATTATAGAATTAGAGTTTTCTAAGTCTGATTGTATATTTATTTTCACCAATGTGTTGTATACTTTATGTTTTCATGTTTCTCATTAGTGTCTTTTCATTTCAGCTTGAAGAACTTCTTTCAGCATTTCTTCAAGGCGTGTTGAGTGGTAATGAAACCCCTCAGCTTTTGTTTGTCTGGGAAAGTATTTTTCCTTCATATGTGAAAGATAACTTCGCAGGCATATTTTTCCTTTCAGTCTTCTGAATATGACATTTCATTCTCTCCTGGTCTATAGAATTTCCACTGAGAAATTTGTTGTTGTTGTTCAGTTGCTCAGTCATGTCCAACTCTTTGCGACCCTATGGACCACAGCACGCCAGGCTTCCCTGTCCTTCACGATCTCCCAGAAAAACAAACAAAAAATTTTCCCTCATTATATTTTGTAGTTTCTGTAAAGATTTTTGTATTTTCATACTATAGTTTGTTGTACTGAAACTGTTAGATGGTGTTTTGGAGAGCTCTAAAGAACCTGGTCTCTGCTTTTTAATATGCTGTCTAGGTTTGTCATAGCTTTTCTTCCAAGGAGCAAGTATCTTTTAATTTCATGGCTGTAGTCACTGTCCGCAGTAATTTTGGAGCCCAAGAAAATTAAGTCTGTCACTGTTTCTATTGTTTTCCCATTTATTTGCCATGAAATGATGGGACTGGATGCCATGATCTTAGGTTTTGAATGTTGAATTTTAAGCTAGCTTTTACACTCCCCTCTTTCACCTTCATCAAGAGGCTCTTCAGTTCCTCTTCACTTTCTGCCATAAGGTTGGTGTCATCTGCATATCTGAGGTTATTGATATTTCTCCTGGCAGTCTTGATTCCAGCTTGTGCTTTATCCAGCCTGGTACTTCACATGATGTACTATGATGTACTCTGCATATAACTTCAGTAAGTAAGGTGACAATAGACAACCTTGACCAGTTTGGAACCAGTCCATTGTTCCATGTCCGGTTCTAACTGTTGCTTCTTGACCTGCATTCAGATTTCTCAGGAGGCCACTAAGGTGGTCTGGTCTGGTATTCCCATCTCCTTAGGAATTTTCCACAGTTTGTTGTCACACAATCAAAGGCTTTAGCATAGTCAGTGAAGCAGAAATAGATGTTTTTCTGGAATTCTCTTGCTTTTTCTATGATCCAATAGACATTGGCAATTTGATCTCTTGTTCCTCTGCCTTTTCTGAATCCAGCTTGAACATCTGGAAGTTCTCAGTTCAGGTACTTCTGAAGCCTGGCTTGGAGAATTTTGAGCATTATTTTGCTAGCATGTGAGATGAGTGCAATTGAGCAGTAGTTTGAACATTCTTTGGCATTGCCTTTCTTTGGGATTGTGATCAAAACTGACCTTTTCCAGTCCTGTGGCCGTTGCTGAGTTTTCCAAATTTGCTGGCATATTGAGTGCAGCACTTTCACAGCATCATCTGGTAGCATTTGAAATAGCTCAACTGGAATTGCATCACCTCTACTAGCTTTGTTCATAGTGATGCTTCTTAAGGCCCACTTGACTTCACATTCCAGGATGTCAGGCTCTAGGTGAGTGACCACACCACTGTGGTTATCTGGGTAACTAAAATCTTTTTGTATGGTTCTTCTGTGTATTCTTGCCACCTCTTCTTAATATCTTCTGCTTCTGTTAGGTTCATGCTGTTTCTGTCCTTTATTGTGCCCATCTTTGCATGAAATGTTCCCTTTGTATCTCTGATTTTCTTGGATAGATCTCTAGACTTTCGCATTCTGTTGATTTCCTCTATTTCTTTGCATTGTTCACCTAGGAAAGCTTTCTTATACTTCTTGGCTATTCTTTGGAACTCTGCATTCAGATGTGTATATATTTCCTTTTCTCCTTTGCCTTTAGCTTCTCTTTTTTCCTCAGCTATTTGTAAGGCCTCCTCAGACAACCATTTTGCCTTTTTGCATTTCTTCTTTGGGGGATGGTTTTGATCACCACCTCCTGTACAATGTTATGAACTTCCGTCCATAGTTCTTCAGGTCATGGAACTATGGAAAAATTATTTCAGGTCTCAGTACAATAAGGATCTTTACTTTGAAATGTCACCTTTCCATAAATTATTGTTTTGTGTGTGAGCAGAAAGCAAGTCCTGGGGGTCATTAACTTAGCGTACCGGGCAGGATGTGGGTCTCACACCACCATTGTTTTATTATTTGAGGGCATGTCTCATGCTGTGCTGCATGGTTTATTAGCAGGCACACAAGCCTGCTTGGTTTTGTGGTTAAGCAAACCTGCTTTCTAAGTGATCATTAACTTACAGGGGTCTGCTGTATTTTTTTTTCTACTTACAATCCCCTATTGGGGTTAACTATTTAATCACCTACTTTGTTTCTTTATTCTGTCCCTATTCAGTTCAGTTCACTTCAGTCGCTCAGTCGTGTACGACTCTTTGCGACTCCGTGAATGGCAGCACGCCAGGCCTCCCTTTCCATCACCAACTCCCGGAGTCCACCCAAACCTGTGTCCATTGAGTCAGTGATGCCATCCAGCCATCTCATCCTCTGCCGTCCCCTTATCCTCCTGAATCAATCCTTCCCAGCATCAGGGTCTTTTCCAATGAGTCAGCTCTTTGCATCAGGTGGCCAAAGTATTGGAGTTTCAGCTTCAACATCAGTCCTTCCAATGAACACCCAGGACTGATCTCCCCTAGGATGGACTGGTTGGATCTCCTTGCAGTCCAAGGGACTCTCAAGAGTCTTCTCCAACACCACAATTCAAAAGCATCAATTCTTCAGTGCTCAGCTTTCTTTATAGTCCAACTGTCACATCCATACATGACCACTGGAAAAACCATAGCCTTGACTAGACGGACCTTTGTTGACAAAGTAATGTCTCTGCTTTTCAATATGCTGTCTAGGTTGGTCATAACTTTCCTTCCAAGGAGTAAGCGTCTTTTAATTTCATGGCTGCAATCACCATCTGCAGTGATTTTGGAGCCCAGAAAAATAAAGTCAGCTAAAGGCACACAGCTAAAGGGACTCTTGAGAGTCCCTTTGACTGCAAGGAGATCCAACCAGTCCATCCTAGGGGAGATCAGTCTTGGGTGTTCAAGCCTTGATATACTCCTTTTCCCATTTGGAACCAGTCTGTTGTTCCATGACCAGTTCTAACTGTTGCTTCCTGACCTGCAAACAGGTTTCTCAAGAGGCAGGTCAGGTGGTCTGGTATTCCCATCTCTTTCAGAATTTTCCACAGTTTATTGTGATCCACACAGTCAAAGGCTTTGGCATAGTCAGTAAAGCAGAAATAGATATTTTTCTGGTAGTCTTTTGCTTTTTTGATGATCCATCGGATGTTGGCAATTTGATCTGTGGTTCCTCTGCCTTTTCTAAAACCAGGTTGAACATCTGGAAGTTCACAGTCCACGTATTGCTGAAGCCTGGCTTGTAGAATTTTAAGCATTTACTAGCATGTGCAATGAGTGCACTTGTGCGGTAGTTTGAGAATTCTTTGGCATTGCCTTTCTTTGGGATTGGAATGAAAACTGACCTTTTCCAGTCCTGTGACCACTGCTGAGTTTTCCAAATTTGCTGGCATATTGAGTGCAGCACTTTCACAGCAGCATCTTTCAGGATTTGAAATAGCTCAACTGGAATTCCATCACCTCCACTAGCTTTGTTCATAATGATGCTTTCTAAGGCCCACTTGACTTCACATTCCAGGATGTCTGGCTCTAGGTGAGTGAGCACACCATTGTGATTATCTGGGTCGTGAAGATCTTTTTTGTACAGTTCTTCTGTGTATTCTGTCCCTATTGGTACCTTTAAAATATTTAATTTTCTGAAATTTGTTATATTGAACTTGTATCAAATTTATAAAACTTTTATTTTGGATAATTTCATTTGAATATTCTGTGTACATGATTATTTTGCTATTTTACCCTATGAACTTCAGAAAAAATGCCAAATAAAGTTGCAGATAGTATGCATCCTTATCTTTGTCTGACTTTTCAGTTGAATACTTTCTATATTTCACCATTAAGTATAATATTTGTTATATGTGTTTGTAAAAATACTTTTTAGAAAAAACAAGCATATAAGCATGAAGAATACGTAGTGGCTGCCAGAAGTTTAGAGTGGTGAGAGGTTTTTATTTCAAAAGGATAGTATGAAGTAATTTGGGGGGCAGCAGTTCTGTATTTTGAGTGCAGTGGTGGCTACACAAATCTATGCACTTGTCAAAACTCATAAAAGTGGACAAAATGAAGTGCACTTTTGTGTGTCTATGCTGCTGCTGCTGCTGCTGCTAAGTTGCTTCAGTCATGTCCGACTCTTGCGACCCCATAGTCGGCAGTCTACCAGGCTCCCCCATCCCTGGGATTCTCCAGGCAAAAACACTGGAGTGGGTTGCCATTTACTTCTCCAGTGCGTGAAAGTGAAGTTGCTCAGTTGTGTCCGACTCTTTGCAACCCCGTGGACTGCAGCCTACCAGGCTCCTCCGTCCCTGGGATTTTCCAGGCAAGAGTACTGGAGTGGGGTGCCATTGCCTTCTCCGCGCGTGTGTATATATATATATATATATATATATATATATATATATAAAGTAAAAATTTAAATCTCAGTAAGTGATATCTTGCATGTTTTTACTTAAACATTTGCATTTCTTTCCATTCTCCTAGTCAACTTTTTCAAACGTGTTTTTTTGAATTTTTCTTTTTATTACACTGCTGCTCAGTTCTATAGCCCATTTTAAGTTTTTTCCTTTTATTGCTTTAAAGATCTTATTAATTCTTCTTTTCTTTCAAGTAGTAAAAATATAATTTCCTGGTTATTTGCTTTTAATGTCTTTTAAAAACTAGAGCTGAATTGTTTGCTATTTTTTTATTATAAAATGTTTCATATTAAATGTGTAGGTTTCTTGATGTCACAACTTCTCATCTCTATTTATTTTCCTTTACTAACTTAGTGGTTTACTTTATAAGCATTTCAGACCTTGAATCCATATGAACCTATATCACATGTGATCTTTGTTGGGAATGACTTGCTGTTTGGAATATTCCTTTCCTTCCCTCATTGTTTTGAAATGCTATATTTATTATACTACATTTAAAAAATACTCTTAATCATGGTTATTGTATTACCATGAAGCAGATGCCAAACTATTTTAAATAACTGAGCAATACTATACATATTGAGATTTCTCTTAGACAATTTTCTCCTTTTTGAAATGCTTTCTGGCTGTTTGTTGTTCAGTTGCTAGGTCATGTCCGACTCTTTGTGACTTATGGACTAGAGCATGACAGATTCCTCTGTCCTTCACTGTCTCCCAGAATTTGCTCAGATTGATGTCCATTGAGTCGGTGATGCTGTGTAACCACTTCATCCTCTGCCACTCCCTTCTCCTTTTGCTTTAGTCTCCCAACATCAGGGTCTTTTCCAGTGAGTCGGCTCTTTGCATCAGGTGGCCAATGTATCGGAGCTTCAGCTTCAGCATCAATACTTCCAATGAATATTTAGGGTTGATTTCCTTTAGGATTAACTGGTTTGATCTCCTTGCTGTCCAAGGGACTCTAAGAATCTTCTCCAGCACCAGAGTTCAAAAGCATCAATTCTTTGTTGCTCAGCCTTCTTTATGGTCCACCTCTCACATCTGTGTATGATTACTGGAAAAACCATATCTTTGACTATATGGATCGTGGTCGGCAAAGTGATGTCTCTGTTTTTTAATATGGTGTCTAGGTTTGTCACAGCTCTCCTTCCAAGGAGCACATGTCTTTTAATTTCATGGCTGCAGTCACCATCTGCAGTGATTTTGGAGCCCAAGAAAATAAAATCTGGCACTGCTTTCACTTTTTCCCCTCCTATTTGCCATGAAGTGATGGGACCAGACACCATAATCTTAGTTTTTTTTTAATATTCAGTTTTAAGCCAGCTTTTTCACTCTCCTCTTTCACCCTCATCACGAGGCTTTTTAGTTCCTCTTCAGTTTCTGGCATTAGAGTGGTATCATCTGCATATCTGAGGTTGTTGATATTTCTCCTGGCAATCTTGATTCCAGCTTGTGATTCATCCAGGTTGGCATTTCACATGATGTCCTCTGCAGAGAAGTTAAATAAGCAGGGTGACAATATACAGCCTTGATGTATTCCTTTCCCAATTTTGAACCAGTCTGTTGTTCCGTGTCTAGTTCTAACTGTTGCTTCTTGACTGGCATACAGGCTTCTCAGGAGACAGGTAAGGTGGTCTGGTATTCTCATCTCTTGAAGAATTTTCCACAGTTTGTTTTGATCCACATGGTCAAAGGCTTTAGCATAGTCAGTGAAACAGAAGTAGATGTTTTTCTGAAATTCCCTTGCTTTCTCTTTGATTCAATGAATGTTGGCAATTTGATCTCTGGTTCTTCTGCCTTTTCTAAACCCAACTTATACATTGGAAGTTTTCGGTTCACATACTGCCAAAGTCTAGCATGAAGGATTTTGAACATAACCTTACTAGCATGTGAAATGAGCACAGTTGTACAGTAATTTGAATATTCTTTGGAACTGCCCTTCTTTGGAATTGGAATGAAAACTGACCTTTTCCAGTCCAGTGGTCACTGCTGAGTTTTCCAAATTTGCTGACATATTGAATGCAGCACTCTAAGAACATCTAGCTGCTTAATTTAGATTTAATTTTATTCCAGATGAAGTTGAGAATGCTTTTGTAATGTACACAATATTTTAAAAATCAAAGAGAAAAGGAGTACATGCAAAAATTAGTTGAGATTCTTACTGGAATTTTGTCAAAAATATTGAATCTATCTATGAAAGGATTTATCTCCCTTTTTCTGAACTAATTTTAATGTCACAAATGAAAGAATATATTTATATATGCGTGCTATGTCTCTTCAGTCGCCTCTGACTCTTTGTACCCTGTGGATTGTAGCCCGCCAGGTTCTTCTGTCCATGGGATTCTCCAGGCGAGAATACTGGAGTGAGTTGCCAGGCCCTTCTCCAAGATGTTTATATAGAGAGGAAGACTATTTTCTTTTGGATTGTGTCTACTTAATTTATCTACAATTTTCATTTATCGCTTTCATGATTTTAATGAACTTGCTTTCTTGTCTGACACCACCACCACCGCCACCCGCCGCCAGCTTTCCCTGATGATATAACTCTTTTATTGTATTAATGGGATTTACTTCCTAGTATTTATTTATTTATTTCATTTGACTGTGCTGGGTCGCCAGATCTTCGATCTTCCTTTTGGCAGCTGGATCTTTAGTTGTGGCAAGTGAACTCAGTAGTGGCATGTGGGATCCAGGCTCCCTGTTGGAAGTGTGTAATCTTAACCACTGAACCACCAAGTAAGTCCTCATTTCCCAGTATTTAAAAAAAAAAAAAAAGTGAAATTGACGTACAGTTTTCCTTTACTTGACTGTATGTAACTCTGCATCCTGGCTGCACAGAGAACTCGGCTGTAATCCATAACTTTGGGGAAGGTCCCTGACCTGCTCTAGCTGCTTCAAATACCTCAGGTCCAAATCTTCCACTGCCAGGTAGGCTGGACTCTCAGCCAATCTCAACTAGCTGGTCGGCGAGACTAAAGGGAAACCGAGTTCTAGTGGTCAGCGTAGACTGTCTGGCCCTGCGTGTGGGCCATCTGCGCATGCCTAGTTCCGCCTTTTCCCTCTATGCATTTCCGCCTTTGCTTCTTGTTTTTCTCCAGCCGTGCGTGGGAAGCGGTTCCGGGGCTGCTGAGTCTATGCACTCTTCTGGGGCCAGTGCCATTCGGAGACGGAGAGGCGAATGAGCTCGGGATGGCTGGTTGAGGACCGAAGAGGTTCCGTGCAGTTTAGGGAGTAGGAGGGAAAAGGTCAGTACCCGTGGTGGGGAGGAGCTCCGTACACCCCTGGGACGCTGAGAAGGGGGCGTCTCCTTTGGGAAGAGTGGGCCGAAGTCCCCGACAGACTAGCCCCAGCCCCGAGCTGGCGCCGCTGTGCGAGAGGCCCTGTTTCTAAGGGCTCAGGAGGAGGGGCTTAATACACATGCAAGATGCGGGCAGCGAGCTGGTGGTGCGGGGCGGGGGCGGGGCTGCTGGGAGAACGCTTGCTGGGGATGGGCGAGTGGTGCGGGGCGTGTGGTCTTGGAAGAAGAGCCAGCCACCAGTCGGGGCTGATCAGTTAGCTTAGCTTCGTACACAGGCTCCGTTCCTTTGGTTCTCCATTTATCCTTTTTGGATTCCAAATTGCTCACCAGTCATGTCCGTTACTTCATGTTTGTGTATGTTGTTTCTCTCTTCTGCTTGCCTTAGCATTTAGGAAAGATATTCAAGAATTATCTGGGTTTTTTTTTTTTTGTCTCTTTGGATAGAATTTCTCTTTGTTTCTGAAGATTAGTGCTTTGTTCAGATGAGTTAGTGGCAAAGACCAAAAGATCTGACTCATAAGCCAGTATTGTTTATACTTTTCCATACAACTAAAAGCAAGTGTTTTATAAAAGTCTTCTGTGAAATGGCAACAATGATAAAACATGGGTCTTTCCTTAAAGTACTGCTTTTTATAGCTTTCTGTGGAGTCACTAAGCAAAGGTTTAGTAACGTTAGTAGGGAAGTTAAACAGCCTAGTCCTGAGCTTCTTCTTTTTCTTTCTTCTTTAGTCCTAAGTATTCTTTTTTAACAACAGTTTTGGTGTAATTAATATTCCTTCATTGTGTGTATTTTTATTTATTTTAATCAATTTTATAATTTAAAAAATTTTGTGAACACCAAGGGAGATTTAAACTGTTATAAAATATCCGTAGGCAGTAAATACTTAACTCTGAAAAAATTTATACCCAAGAGCTACATGGTAATATTAGAGTTGTATTAGTAGGTGGTCATCAACAATATATATCCCTGTCTTTGAAGGTCAAAGGGACATTGACAGTTTTTTCCTTATCTAGTGGTGTGTTTAGCTTTATAGGAAAGGAGAATTCAGGAGCTGCCACGCAGGCCAGATCTTTCATGACTCCAGTCCTCTTCTTCTAACCCAGTGTATCTTCAGAGTTGTCTACATTTTTCCAAGAACAGCCAAAAATGAATAAATCCCAGGTGAGTTTGTTCATTCATTCCTTTGTTTAACAGCGGACTTTGTGAGATTTGTAAGAGTCCATACATTAAGATGGGAAATCAGTAATAGATAAAAATTGAACTTCACAGAAAATGTAAAGATAGCAAATCAAGAGCAGAATCAAGTTGGCTTATATATACTGATCATTTATATAACAGAGTTTCTAAGTTAACCTGCAAATAAATAGGTTTCTGATAACCATGGCAGAAAGGAAGACACTGTATTTTGGATACAAAAAGATTCCTTTCAAGACACAACAAAGTCTTACTGGAAGATACCCTTTTTGCTCTTAACCTAGGAACATGTACTAAGTAATTTCCAGGGACAGCCCTGAAATGAGTGCCTCAAGACATTCCTTACTGAGGGTAAAAGAGTTGAAGAGATGGTTCAAATAATGAATTTTATGAGTCTTACTTATTTTTAGAGTATGTTTAGAGGAATAAATGGCCTGCATGTCTGTTACAAAGCTATTTTATCTTAGTCAAACTGTGGGTAGAAGTCCTGAAGTAGATGGTTCAAAGTTAAATTCTCTGGTAGATGTTTCTGAGTTCTTCAGTCAGATTTCATCCCATAGCATTCTGTCTTGGTTCTTCTCCACTTTAGAATCTATTCAGGTAAAAGTCACCAATGACTTAATTGTAGTTGTCTTCCTTGAACAACTGCTGCATTACTGACTGCTCTCTCCTGGAAGGTCTCCCTTGTTCTCTTCTGAAAACACTCTTCTGATGGCTTTTTCTTGGGGTACTTCTCATTGTGCCCCAGAGATTGGTTCTGAGTTTAGTTCCAGCTTCTACTAGACTTCTCATTTTACCCCCATATTGGAAAAATATGTAGATAGTTGAACAATACTGTATTTTGTTGGGGTGCTTTTTAAATATAAATATTTTAATGTATCTGTGATACAGCTTTTTCCTGGTTCACTAATAATTTGAAATCTATTGATACATAGTTTTATTCCTTTTAATGCCATATTTTTCCATTTTCAGTATTCTATTGGTAGACATTTAGGTAGTTTCTGTTTTTTAGTAATATAAACTGTGCTACTATGAATATCCTTGTCACTCTGCACAAATACAGGTGGGTCTCAGACTCTAGAGCAGTGCTTCTCAAAGTGAGGTTCTTTGGCTGGAAGCAGCAGCATCACCCGGAAACGTGTGTGAAATTGCAGATGCTCATGCCCTATCTCAAACCTGCTGGCAGAGAAATGGAGGGGTAGGCTCAGCGGTCTGTTTTAACAGGGTATTCATGTGATGCAGATGCTTGCTAAGTTTAAGAATCACTGCGCTAGAGTTCTGTGATTAATAGGTTTGAGTTATAGGATAAGAAAATCAAGACTATTTTCCCTCCCATCTCTCCAGATATAAAAATTACTTCCTCCATAATAGGTGAAAAACTCAACTTTAATTTTGTGACTGATGATTGTGGTTGTGCAACTTTCATAAGTGTATGGCTTTTCAGGTTTTGCCCTGAGTTTTGTATGCAGTCCCTATGCATTTTAAATGGTAATCTTTTTGTTATAACTGTTACTAATTATCTTTTCTCAGTATGCTTTTTGTCTTTTCATTTAATAGTGTATTTTCTGAAACGTTTATATTGTGATACAATCCTTTTGTGCTTTCTGTTTTTTATTCTTGTTTTCCTTACCCCAGGGGCCTCATGAAATTTTTATTTTGTCTAAAAATGCCAAGCATGTTTTTTTTTTTAAATATTTAGTACTGTAAACCAGATTAAAAGACCTAATTTTATGTTATCCATCTGTAAAAAATAAAGAGCACAATAAAAGGATAATATTTCCTGACCAAGCACTAGCAAAACAGATCTGAGTAGGAGTACCTGCCACATTTCTTCATTATGAAAGCTGCTGGCTTAGACTGGGTAGATTTTGTCATGTTCACAAAGTATCCATTGAGAGGCATGTGGATTTTATTTACATTCCCACCAACAGTACAAGAGGGTTCCCTTTTCTCCACCCCCTCTTCCAGCATTTATTGTTTGTAGGCTTTTTGATGATGGCCATTCTGACCGACCGGTGTGAGGTGATACTTCATTGTAGTTTTGATTTGCATTTCTCTATTAATTAGTGATGTTGAACATCTTTTCATGTGCCTCTTGGCTATCTATCTTCTTTAGAGAAATGTCTGTTTAGATCTTCTGCCCATTTTTTGATTGGGCTTGTTTTTTTGATATTGGAGAATGCTTAAGCAAGTTTCAGCTATATAATACCGTATAGTTAAGAATAGTCAACATACTGTACATTAGATCCTCCTAAATTATTTTTTTATCTTTTTTTTTATTGGAGTATAATTGCATTACAGTTCATTTACCATGAAGTGAAACAGTTTTATATATACATATATCCCCTCCCTCTTGAACCTCCTTCCCACCCCACCCCCATCCCACCCATCTAGGTCATCACAGAGCACTGAGCTGAGCTTTCTGTGCTTTATAGCAGATTCCCACTAGCTATCTGTTTTACACATGGTAGTATAGGTATATGTTAATACTAATCTCCCAATTCATCCCACCCTCCCCGTCCTCCCATGTCCACATGTCCGTTCCCTACATCTGCTTCTCTATTTTTGCACTGGAAATAGGTTCATCTATACCATTTTTCTAGATTCCGTACATATGCGTTAATATACGATGTTTATTTTTCTCTTTCTGACTTACTTCACTCTGTTATGACAGACTCTAGGTCCACCCACATTTCTACAAATGACCCAATTTCATTCCTTTTTATGGCTGAGCAAAATTATTCTTATAATAACTGAACATTTATACCTTTTGATTTACATCATTCTGTTTCCCCTTTCTCCTAGCCTTTGTCAACCCACATTTCATTCTCTTTCTGTGAAATTGGCTTTTATTGGTGGTGGTGGTGGTGGTGGTGTTTTTAGATTCCACATGTAAGTGATACCAATAGTATATCTTTCATTGTCTGACTTATTTCACTTAGCATAGTGCTCTCAAGGTCCATTTACATTTATCCCAATGTCAGGATTTCCTTCTTTTTTATAGCCAAATAGTATTCCATTGTATATATCCATTACATTTCCTTTATTCATTCTTCTTGAACATTCATTCATTCTTGAATGTTTCCATCCCTTGGCTATTGCAAGTAATGCTACAGTGAACATAAGGGTGCAGTTATCTTTTTAGGATAGTGGTTTTGTTTCTTTGGGGTTTATACCCAAGAGTGGAATTGCTGGATCATAAAATAGTTCTATTTTAAATTTTTTCAGGAGCCTCCATAGTGTTTCCATAATTGCTACACCAGTTTACATTCCCACCAACAGTGCACAAGGCTTCCCTTTTCTCTGAATCCTTGACAACATTTGTTATCTCCTGTCTTTTTTGATAATAGCCATTTTAACAGGTGTGAGATGATATCTCGTTGTGATTTTGTTTACATTTGATTAGTGATTTTGAGCACCTTTGGCCATTTGTATGTCTTTAGAAAAATGTTGATTGATGTCCTTTGACCATTTTTAAATTGGATTATTTGCTTTCTTTTGAGTTATATGAGTTCTTTATGTATTTTGTATATTATCAGAAACATGTCTTGGGAATATTTTCCTATAGGTTGCCTTTTCAATTTCTTTGATTGTTTCTTTGGCTGTGCATAAGCTCTAACGTTTTTATTTGTTTTCACCACATCACGTGGCATTGTGGGATCCTAGTTCCCAGACCAGGGGATTGAACCTGCATCTCCTACAGTAGCTTAGAGTCTTAACCACTGGACCACCAGGGAAGTCCCCAGAAGCTCTTACATTTGATGTAGCCTTGTTTACTTTAGCTTTTTTTGCCTGTGCTTTTGGTATCTTATCCAAGAATCATTGCCAGGAATAATGTCAAGGAGTTCCTTCCGTGTGTTTTCTTCTAGGGTCTTATGTTTAAGTCTTTAATCTATTTCAAGTTAATTGTTCTGAGTGATATAAGATCAGGGTCCAGTTTTATTCGTTTGCAGGTTGATATCCAGTTTCCTCAACACCAGTTACTAAAGAGATTATCCTTTTCACATTGTGTGTTAATTGGCACCCACTCAAAAATCAATTAACTGTGTTAAGTGTGGTGTGGGTTTATGTTTAGGCTCTCTTTTCCACTTTACTGCAACTATTTTTATCACACCTGAGTCTCCCTTTCACTGTAATTAGTATTCACTTAATGTAACTGAATTGGTTCTTAATTCATCCATTCAGCAACCATTTGTGAATATTTATTATGTGTCCTAGAATGAGATATATATAGTTTTTATAAGTAGAAATTCTTAGAATTATGTAAGGTGTTTAGTTTTTATATGATTACAAATCTTATGATAGACACTTGTATCCCTATCAAGGGGGGCTTCCCAGTAGCTCAAATGGTAATGAATCTGCCTGTAATGCAGGAGACCTGGGTTCGATCCCTGAGTCGGGAAGACCCCCTGGAGAAGGGCATGGCAACCCACTCCAGTATTCTTGCCTGGAGAATTCCATGGACAGAGGGGCCTGGCGAGCTACAGTCCATGAAGTCACAAAGAGTCAGACATAACAGAGTGACTAACACTTTGACTATGATAGAGATATAAATAAAATCCTGTTTTGTTTTCCTTAGGATTGTTTTTTCTAGTCAAAAATTAAGAAGTGGACCTTTTAAGCTTAAGATTACTGTTTTTTATGTTGGGTGATTTAATCTATTTTATTGTTGTTTGGTTTTAGGCCCTCTGTCCCACAATGTATTTACTTGCTGTGCTTTCTTGTTAGTTGTTCATACATATTTTACTGATTTATTTTATTTTGCTTTGTTTTTTTGACACTGAGTCATCTTACAATGCAATATTCTATTTTAACATAGGATCCCTAAGTGATACTGTGTTTCTCCACCTTACCTTACTTCTCCACCTTACCAACTTACCTTACTTTACTTCTCAATCAGCATACTCTCCCTCTTCAGATATTTAAGCAGTCTCAGCCTTGGTACTCATGATATGTAGCTATATCAACAGATACACGGAGAAGGTGATGGCACCCCACTCCAGTACCCTAGCCTGGAAAATCCCGTGGATGGAGGAGCCTGGTAGGCTACAGTCCATGGGGTTGCGAAAAGTCAGACACGACTGAGCGACTTCACTTTCACTTTTCACTTTCATGCATTGGAGAAGGAAATGGCAACCCACTCCAGTATTCTTGCCTGGAGAATCCCAGGGACCTGGGAGCCTGGTGGGCTGCCGTCTATGGGGTCACACAGAGTCAGACACGACTGAAGCGACTTGGCAGCAGCAGCAACAGATACAAAGATTTTTATCAACATATTCTCTCTTAGCAACTTAAGAAAATATCACATTTTCAAACCTTTCCTTTCAGAAGCTATAAATTACCTTGTTGCTAACCCCTGTAGCTACTGGCTGTCAACTTACTGGCAGATATTTACTGCTGATTTTATAAACTCATTCACTGTTTCATATATTCCACTTTCCCCTTTTTTGAATTCTGATTTTTAAATTTTGTTTTGTGCTGTATCATGATACAATAAAGTGTGTAAGATGCATTCAATATAAGTGTATACAGCCTTTTTTTAAAGACACATATATAAATCCTAGTAACTACCAACTAGGTCAACATACTTAATATTTCCACCACCCCTTAAGGTTCCTTCATGACTTTTCCAGTCTTTAAGAACAACTTTCCTTACCCTTTGTGGCGCTTATCTATCATTATTTATTAATTTTGCCTGTTATTGAAACATAGATGTATAGAATTTGTGTGTACATTTTTATATGAGAGTTTTTTCATTCAGTATACGTTAGATTCACCCATGTTGCTGCATGTACCAGTAGCTTATTTCTTGTATTGCTGCATAGTATTCCACTACATGAAAAGACTACAATTTACTTATCCATTCTCCTTTTTTTTTTCTTTTCTTGTCACTTTTATTCAACATATTATTGGAAGTCTTAGTCACAGCAATTAGAGAAGATGAAAAGAAATCCAAATTGGAAAGGAAAAAAGAAAACTTTCATAATTTGCATATGTCATTATACCATATATAAAAAACCATATGGGCTTCCCAAGTGGTGCTCATGGTAAAGAATCTGCCTGCCAATGTAGGAGACATAAGAGAGGGAGTTCAATCCCTGGGTCCAGAAGATCCCCTGGAGGAAGAAATGGCAACCCACTCCAGTATTCTTGCCTGGAGAATCCCATGGACAGAGGAGCCTGACAAGCTACAGTCCATGGGGTTGCAAAGAGACCCACACAATTTAAGCAACTTAGCACACAGCACACAAAAAATCCTATAGATGCCACCAAAAAATAGAATAAATGAATACATTAAAGCTGCAGAATACAAATTAACACATAAAATCTGTAGTGTTTCTATACACAAAAAATGATCTCCCAGAGAAATTAAGAAAACAACCCCATTTATAATTGCATCAAAAAATAAAATATCTAGGAATAAATTAATGTATCCATTTATCAAAACTCATCACATAATACATTAAGATTTGTGTATTTTGATCTTTTACCTAAAATGTAAAAGAAATTGTAAAAGAAGTTTAAAAACACTGACTAGATATATTTCAGTTCAGTTCAGTTGCTTAGTCATGTCCGACTCCTTGAGACCCCATGGACTGCAGTATGCCAGACTTCCCTGTCCGTCACCAATTCCCAGAGCTTGCCCAAACTGATGTCCATCGAGTTAGTAATGCCATCCAACCATCTCATCCTCTGTCATCCCTTTCTCCTCCTGCCTTCATCAGGGTCTTTTCCAGTGAGTCAGTTCTTTGCATCAGGTGGCCAAAGTATTGGAGCTTCAGCTTGAGCATCAGTCTTTCCAGTGAATAGTCAGGACTTTAGGATAGACTGGTTGGATCTCCTTGCAGTCCGAGGGACTCCCAAGAGTCTTCTTCAACACCTCAGTTCAAAAGCACCAATTCTTTGGTGCTCACCCTTCTTTATGGTCCAGCTGTCACATCCATACATGATTACTGGAAAAACCATAGCTTTGACTAGACAGACCTTTGTTGGCAAACTAATGTCTCTGCTTTTTTTTTTTTTGTCTTTTTTTTTCTTTTTTAATTAAGGATAATTGCTTTACAGAATTTTGTGGTTTTCTGTCATACATCAACAAGAATCAGCCATAGGTGCACCCATGTGGCCTCCCTCCCAGACCTCCCTCTCATCTCCCTCCCCAGCCCATCCTTCAGCCTGTCGCAGAGCCCCTGTTTGAGTTCCCCGAGTCACACAGCAAATTCCCATTGGCTGGCTATTTTACATATGGTATTGTAAATTTCTATGTTACTTTCTCCATACATCTCCCCTTCTCCCTCCTCCTCCCACTGTGTCCATAGGTCTGTTCTCTATGTCTGTTTCTCCATTGCTGCCCTGAAAATCATCAGTGCCATCTCTTCAGATTCCATATATATGTGTGAGCATACAATATTTATATTTCTCTTTATGAGTTACTTCAGTCTGTATAATAGGCTCTAGTTTCGTCCACCTCATTAGAACAGATTCAAATGTGTTCCTTTTCATGACTGAGTAGTATTCCATTGTGTATATGTACCACAACTTCTTTATCTATTCATCTGTTGATGGACATCTAGGTTGCTTCCATGTTCTAGCTATTGTAAATAGTGCTGCAGTGAACATTGGGGTACATGTGTCTTTTTCAGTTTTGCTTTCCTCAGGGAGTATGGCTAGGAGTGGGATTGCTGGGTCATATGTGGTTTTATTCCTAGCTTTTTAAGGAATCTCCATACTGTCTTCCATAGTGGCTGTGTCAGTTTACATTCCCACCAGCACTGCAAGAGTGTTCCCTTTTTTCCACACCCTCTCCGGCATATATTGTTTGTATTTTTCATGATGGCCATTCTGACTGGTGTGAGGTGGTATCTCATTGTAGTTGTGATTTGCATTTCTCTAATAATGAGTGATGTTGAGCATCTTTTAATGTGCTTGTTAGCCATCTGTATGTCTTCTTTGGAGAAATGTCTCTTCAGGTCCGTTTCCCAATCTGATTGGGTTTGCTTTTCTGGTATTGAGTTGTATGAGCTGCTTGTATGTTTTGGAGATTAATTTTCATCAGTTTTTTCATTTGCTATTATTTTCTCCCATTTTGAGGGTTGTCTTTTCACCTTGCTTGTGGTTTCCTTTGGTGTGCAAAAGCTTTTACATTTAATTAGGTCCTACTTGTTTATTTCTGTTTTTATTTCCATTACTTTAGGAGATGGGTCATAGAAGATCTTGCTTTGATTTATGTCATCGATTTTTTTGCCTATGTTCTCCTCTAAGAGTTTAACAGTTTCTGGTCTTACATTTAGATCTGTAATCCATTTTGAGTTTATCTTTGTGTATGGCATTAGGTAGTGATCTAATTTCATTCTTCTGCGCATAGCTGTCCAGTTTTCCCAGCACCATTTATTGAAGAGACTGTCTTTGCCCCATCTTGTATTTTTGCCTCCTTTGTCAAAAATAAGGTACCCATAGGTACGTGGGTTTATCTCTGGGTTCTCTATCTTGTTCCATTGGTCTATATTTCTGGTTTTGTGCTAGTACCATACTGTCTTGATGACTGTAGCTTTGTAGTATAGTCTGAAGTCAGGAAGCTTGATTCCTCCAGCTCCATTCTTCTTTCTCAAGACTGCTTTGGCTATTCAGGGTCTTTCGTGTCTCCATATGAATTGTGAAATTTTTTCTTCTACTTCTGTGAAAAATGCCATTGGTAATTTGACAGGGATTACATTGAATCTGTAGATTGCATTTGGTAGTATAGTCATTTTCATAATATTGATTCTTCCTACCCCGGAACATGGAATATCTCTCCATCTGTTTATGTCGTCTTTGATTTCTTTCATCAGTGTCTTATAGTTTTCCGTATACAGGTCTTTTGACTCCTTAGGTAGGTTTATTCCTAGATATTTAATTCTTTTTGTTGCAGTGGTGAGTGGCATTTGTTCCTTAATTGCTCTTTCTGATTTTTCATTGTTAGTGTATAGGAGTGCAGGTGATTTCTGTTTATTTTCCTTGTATCCTGCAACTTTGCTGAATTCACTGATTAGCCCTAGTAATTTTCTGATAGTTTCTTTTGGGTTTCCTATGTATAGTATCATGTCATCTGCAAGCAGTGAGAGTTTTACTTCTTGTTTTCTGATCTGGATTCCTTTTATTTCTTTTTCTTCTCTAATTGCTGTAGCTAGGACTACCAAAACTATGTTGAATAACAGTGGTGAGACTGGACATGCTTGTCTTATTCCTGATCTTAGAGGGAATGCTTTTAGTTTCTTACCATTGAGAATAATGTTTGCTATGGGCTTTTCATATATGGACTTTATTATGTTGAGTTAGGTTCCTTCTGTGCCCATTTTTTGAAGTCTTTTTATCATAAATGGATGCTGAATTTTGTCGAAGGCTTTTCCTGCAATCTATTGAGATGATCATATGGTTTTTATCTTTCAATTTGTTGATATGGTATATCACGTTGATTAATTTGCATATATAGAAGAATCCTTGCATCTCTGAAATAAACCTGACTTGATCATGGTGTGTGAGCTTTTTAATGTGTTGTTGGATTCTGTTTGCTAGAATTTTGTTGAAGATTTTTGCATCTATGTTCATCAGTGATCAGTCAGTTCAGTTCAGTCACTCAGTCGTGTCCGACTCCTTGCGACCCCATGAATTGCAGCACGCCAGGCCTCTCTGTCCATCACCAACTCTCGGAGTTTACCCAAACCCATGTCCATCGAGTCAGTGATGCCATCCAACCATCTCATCCTCTGTCGTCCCCTTCTCCTCCTGCCCCCAATCCTTCCCAGCATTAGGGTCTTTTCCAGTGAGTCAACTCTTCGCATGAGGTGGCCCAAGTATTGGAGTTTTAGCTTCAACATCAGTCCTTCCAATGAACACCCAGGACTGATCTCCTTTAGGATGGACTGGTTGAATCTCCTTGCAGTCCAAGGGACTCTCAAGAGTCTTCTCCAACACCACAGTTCAAAAGCATCAATTCTTCGGTGCTCTGCTTTCTTCATCGTCCAACTCTCACATCCATACATGACCACTGGAAAAACCATAGCCTTGAGTAGACGGACCTTTGTTGGCAAAGTAATGTCTGTGCTTTTAAATATGCTCTCTAGGTTGGTCATAACCTTCCTTCCAAGGAGTAAGTATCTTTTAATTTCATGGCTGCAATCACCATCAGCAGTGATTTTGGAGCCCAAAAAAATAAAGTCTGACACTGTTTCTACTGTTTCCCCATCTATTTCCCAGGAAGTGATGGGACCAGATGCCATGATCTTAGTTTTCTGAATGTTGAGCTTTAAGCCAACTTTTTCACTCTCCTCTTTCAATTTCATCAAGAGGCTCTTTAATTCTTCTTCACTTTCTGCCATAAGGGTGGTGTCATCTGCATATCTGAGGTGATTGATATTTCTCCCAGCAATCTTGATTCCAGCTTGTGTTTCTTCCAGCCTAGTGTTTCTCATGATGTATTCTGCATATAAGTTAAACCAGCAGGGTGACAATATACAGCCTTGATGTACTCCTTTTCCTATTTGGAACCAGTCTGTTGTTCCATGTCTAGTTCTAACTGTTGCTTCCTGACCTGCATACAGGTTTCTCAAGAGACAGATCAGATGGTCTGTTATTCCCATCTCTTTCAGAATTTTCCACAGTTTATTGTGATCCACACAGTCAAAGGCTTTGGCATAGTCAATAAAACAGAAATAGATGTTTTTCTGGAACTCTCTTGCTTTCTCGATGATCCAGCGGATGTTGGCAATTTGATCACTGGTTCCTCTGCCTTTTCTAAAACCAGCTTGAACATCTGAAAGTTCATGGTTCATGTATTGTTGAAGCCTGGCTTGGAGAATTTTGAGCATTACTTTACTAGAGTGTGAGATGAGTGCAATTGTGCAGTAGTTTGAGCATTCTTTGGCATTGCCTTTCTTTGGGATTGGCATGAAAACTGACCTTTTCCAGTCCCGTGGCCACTGCTGAGTTTTCCAGATTTGCTGGCATATCGAATGCAGCACTTTCACAGCATCATCTTTGAGGATTTGCAATAGCTCAACTGGAATTCCATCACCTCCACTAGCTTTGTTCATAGTGATGCTTTCTAAGGTCCACTTGACTTCACATTCCAGGATGTGTGGCTCTAGGTGAGTGATCACACCATCATGATTATCTGGGTCGTGAAGATCTTTTTTGTACAGTTCTTCTGTGTATTCTTGCCACCTCTTCTTAATATCTTCTGCTTCTGTTAGGTCCATACTGGCCTGTAATTTTCTTTTTTCATGCTGTCTTGCCTGGTTTTGGTAGGAGGGTGATTGTGGACTCATGGAATGAGTTTGGAAGTGTTCCTTCCTCTGCAATTTTTTGAAAGAGTTTCAGAAAAATAGGCATTAGCTCTTCTCTAAATGTTTGATAGAATTCCTCTGTGAAGCCATCGGGTCCTGGGCTTTTGTTTTTTGGGAGATTTTTGATCACTGTTTTGATTTCAGTGCTTGTAATTAGGTTGTTCATAATTTCTATTTCTTCCTGGTTCAGTCTTGGAAGGCTGATCTTTTCTAAGTATCTGGTCATTTCCTCTAGGTTGTCTGTTTTATTAGCATATAGTTGCTCATAATATTCTCTTATGATCCTTTGTATTTCTGGGTTGTCTGTTGTAACCTCTCCTTTTTCAGTTATAATTCTGTTGATTTTATTTTTTTCCCTTTTATTCCTGATGAGTCTGGCTAAGGGTTTGTCAATTTTGTTTATCGTCTCAGAGAATTAGCTTTTAATTTTATTAATCTTTGGTATTGTTTCCTTCATTTCTTTTTCATTTATTTCTGCTCTGATTTTTACAGTCTCCTTCCTTCTGATGACTTTGGGGGGTTTTGGTTCTTCTTTTTCCAGCTGCTTTAGATGTTGAGTTAGACTGTCTATTTGATGCTTTTCTTGTTTCTTGAGGTATGATTGTATCAGTGTAAACTTCTCTCTTCGAACTGCTTTTGCTGAATCCCATAGGTTTTGGGTCATCGTGTTTTCATTGTCATTTGTTTCTAGGAATCTTTTGATTACCTTTCTTATTTCTTCAGTAACCTCTTTGTTATTTAGTAATGTATTGTTTAATCTCCATGAGTTTGTGTTTTTTGCTGTTTTTTTCCTGTAGTTAGTATCTAGTCTCATAGCATTGTGGTCAGAGAAAATACTTGATACAATTTCAATTTTCTTAAATTTACTGAGGCTTGATCATGGCCCAGGATGTGGTCTATTATGGAGAATGTTCTATGTGCACTTGAGAAGAAAGTGTATTCTTCCTCATTTGGATGGAAAGCTCTGAAGATACCAATTAGGTCCATTTGGTCTATTGTTTCATTTAAGCTTTGTGTTTCCTTATTGATTTCTCTGTTTTCATGATCTGTCCATTGGTGAAAGTGGGGTGTTAAAGCCTCCTACTATTATTGTGTTGCTGTTGATTTCTCCTGTTATGACTGTTAGCGTTTGCTTATGTATTGAGGTGCTCCTATGTTGGGTGCATAGACATTTACAATTGTTACATCTTCTTCTTGGATTGATCCCTTGATCATTATGTAGTGTCCTTCTGAAAGGTTGTTGATCTGTGAAAGATGCTGGGATTCTTGGCCTCCGAAGGAGAGGAAATCAATTCGAGGCCAGTGACGAGGCTTGATTGCTCAGAGCTTTTGTGTAATAAAGTTTCATTAAAGTACAAAAGAGATAGACAAAGCTTCTGACACAGACATCAGAAGAATGCAGAAAGAGTGCCCCTTTGCTAGTTTTTTAGCAAGCTGTTTCATGTCTGTTAGAAAGCTATTAATTAGATAAGAGAGACGCCTCAAGGCTAAGGGAGTTTCATCAGGCTCCTTTCCCACAGTATGCTTTTTCGAGATAGGATAGAATGAGGTATGTCATCCCACAGCCATAAAACAATTGATATGAATACCGGTTTGTTGAGCTATTATCAGCCCAGGGTTTGAGAAAAGATAAAAAGTTAGTCTGTTAGTCGTAGGTGGAACCATTTTGAAGAAAGGCAAATTCCAAAGCAAATATATAGTTTCATTAACATAAACTTAAGAAAAACATTTCCATAAGAAAAACTCATTGGTTAGCTCAAGTTTTGAGAAAAGTTCAGGTGGAACCGGCTGTCATTATGGCAACACAGAATTTTAAGAGAAACCTTTGAATTTTGTATAGAGAAGAAAAAATTCTGACACTCGTAGTTTGTTTCTTCCTGCTGCTTAAGGGAGAGATAAAAATGTCTGACACTTGCAGCCTATTTCCTCCATTTGGAGACCCCTGGCCTTCCTGCCTGTTACCCTCTCAATTCTTTGTCTCTTACAATATTCTTTATTTTAAAGTCTATTTTGTCTGAAATAAGGATTGCCACTCCAGCTTTCTTTTGTTTTCCATTCACATGGAATATCTTTTTCCATCCTTTCACTTTCAGTCTGTATGTGTCTCTAGGTCTGAAGTGGGTCTCCTGTAGGCGGCATATATATGGGTCTTGTTTTTTTATCTGTTCAGTCAATCTGTGTCTTTTGGTTGGTGCATTTAATCTGTTTACATTTAAGGTAATTATTGATACATACCTTCCTATTGGCATTTTCTTGATTGTATTGGGTTTGTTTTTGTAGGTCATTCCTTTCTCTTATGTTTACTGCCTATGTAGGTCCCTTTAGCATTTGTTGGCAAGGCTGGTTTGTTGGTGCTGAATTCTCTTAACTTCTGCTTTTCCATAAAGAGTTTGATTTCTCCATCAATTTTGAATGAGGTCTTTGCTGGGTATAGTAATCTTGGTTGTAGGTTTTCTCTTTCAGTACTTTAAATATATCTTGCCATTCCCTTCTGACCTGTAGAGTTTCTGCTGAAAGATGTGCTGTTAATCGGACGGGTTTTCCCTTGTATGTCACTTGTTGCTTTTCCCTTGCTGCTTTTAATATTCTTTCTTTGTGCTTAATCTCTGTTAGCTTGATTAATATGTGTCTCGATGTGTTTCTCCTTGGATTTAACCTGTAAGGGACTCTCTGGGCTTCTTGGACTTGATTGACTATTTCCTTTCCCATGTTGGGGACATTTTCAACTATAATTTCTTCAAGAATTTTCTCAGTGCCTTTCTTTTTCTCTTCTTCCTCTGGGACCCCTATAACTCGAATGTTGGTGTAGTTAATATTGTCCCAAAGGTCTCTGAGGCTATCCTCAATTCTTTTCATTCCTTTCCCTTTATTCTGCTCTTCAGAAGTTTTTTCCACCATTTTATCTTCCAGCTTACTTATCTGTTCCTCTGCCTCAGTTATTCTGCTATTAGTTCCTTCTAGAGTACTTTTAATTTCAGTAATTGTGTTATTCATCTCTGTTTGCTTATTCTTTATTTCTTCTATGTCCTTGGTGATTCTATTAACTGTTGAATGCTTCTTGCATTTTCTCCATTATATTTTCAAGTCCTTGGAGCATCTTTACTATCATTATTCTGAATTCTCTTTCAGGGAGATTACTTATTTGCTCTTTGTTTATTTGGTCTTATGAGTTTCTACCTTGCTCTTTCATTTGTGCTGTGTTTCTCTGTCTTTTCATCTTTTTTTTTTTCCTTCTAACTTGCTCCACTTGAGGTCTCCTTTTCCGAGGCTTTAGGATTGTATTACTTCTTTCTTTTGATTTTTGCCCTCAGAGGGAAATGTTGGTTGGGTGGTTTGTGTCAATTTCTTGTTAGGGATGATTTGTGCCTGTGTTCTAGTAGGAGGAAATCAAGCAGGCAATTACAGAAATACTGGGACATATACACACACACTTCCACACATACAGTTATAACCGAAGTGTTCTAAAGAAGAGTACAGGAGATTGACTTGGTGAGCAAGGGAAACCAGAGGTGATATCATCCAATTGAAAGCAGAGTTAGCTAGTGCTCAATCTGGAAATCTGAGCATGAGCACAGGGGAATATAGCATAGAGAGCTCAACAATGTAACTTACTTCGTGAAAGAAGAGAGAGGGAAGGAAAAAAGGGAGAATAAGAAAAAAAGAGAGAAAAAATAGAAGAAAGGGAAAAGAGAAAAGAAGGAGGTGGAAATGAGATTTAAAAAAGAGAGAAAAGAAAAATAGAAAAGAAAGATGAATAGACATATGTGGAAAAGATTTATATATATTCAGGAATAGTTATAGCTGGTATAGAACTATAGGAAAAACAGTGGAATATATAAAAAACAAAATCCAAAACACTTATCAATAAAAAAAAAAAGTGAAAGAGGAGAAAAAGAAAAAAAAGATCTTAAAATGAATTTTTTTCTTTCTTTTTTTTGACAAACACAAAGAGGAAAGCTCCAAACCACCCAACCAATATTTATCTTTTGGAGGTAGAAATATGTAGGGGGAATAAACTGTGTGATTTATAAGAAAAAAAGAAAAAAATCTTTAAATGAATTTTTTTCTGTAACAAGGAAAACTCCACAGCACCGCAAAAGGCTAATGTGAAGGTAGAAATATGATGGGGAATAAACACTGTGGTTTATAAAAAGGAAGAATCTTAAAATGATTTTTTTCATTTCTATAACAAGAAAAAGAGAGGAAAACTCCACAGCACTGCTAAAGGCTAGTATGATGGTGGAGATACGTTGGGAGAATAAACAGTGTGATTTATAAGAGAAAAAGAAAAAAGAAACATTTTAAAAAGGTTCTCAAGGTTGTAGTTCTTGGTTATGGAGTCTGGCCCTCTGGATGGGGTTGGGTTAGTGTCCTGTGATGTTTTCCTGGTTGGGGAAGCTTGTGCTTATGTTACAATTGATGGAGCTGGATCTCATCTCTCTGAAGTGTCCAGTAGTAGGTTTTGGAGTGTCTGTGGGTTCAGTATGCCTTTGGGCAGTCGTTCTAGCTTTCATGGTGTTAGGTGCGTGTATTTCTGCAGCTGCTTCAAAGTGACCCTCTCAGCATATATGCAGTGTCACCAGCCCCTTACCTGTCCCTGAGATCATGAAATGGTGCTTCTGTTCCCCTGTCCTGCCCTGCGTTGCTGGTTAAGCTTGCTAGGTAGGTGCTTGTGTGGATCTTTTCTTGTGCCTTCTACATCACGGTGACTTGTGTGGGCTTCCCTCCGGCCCCTGAGCTTACCATCTGTGTCACGGGGCTTGTGTGCACTTGTTTTGGCTCCCCAGGCCTGCCCTTTGCTTCCTTGTGTGCACTTGTCTCAGTTCCCGTGGGTGTACCCTGCGTTGCGGGGTTTTATGTGCACTTGTTTCATCTCACCCCCTTGCCCTCTCTGTCACGAGTGTTATGTGTCCTTTCAGCTGTGACAGGAGGGTTGTGTACACTTGCCGAAGTTTGTATTCCTCCCATCTATCGGTGCCCTGGTCCCACTCTGCGCCAGCTGTGTTTGTCTGCCACGTCACACTAGGCCATGTGGGCCCGCCCTCTGCTTCAAGGGCTGTGTGCACTGGCTGAGTTTGTCCATCTCATCATACTCAGCTATGTGAGCCAGCCCTCTGTGCTGCAAGGGCTGTGTGCTGGCTGGGCTTGTATGCCGCACCACCCTCGGTTCCCCAAGCTTGCTGTCTGTTTGGGGCCACAGTCAATGAGCTGTTAACAGGCTGAGAAGAGCAGTTTTCTCTGTTTACTGCCTTCTAAGTCCCTGCTTTGCCTAGTTTTCCCAAACTTTGAAGCTTGCCCTTGGGCCCCCCTATGAGGGATGTTTCCCTGTGCACCGGGACTTTGCTGTTTCAGGGCTCCCTCCCTCCCTAGGGGCATAAGCTCCTGCCCAGAAGTTCTCTGTCTTTTCCTTTAAAAAAAAAAAAATTATTGTTATTTATTTGACTGCTCGAGGGATATTTTAATTGCAGCATGTGGGATCTAGTTCCTGGACCAGGGATTGGAACCCGGGCCCCCTGCATTGGGAGCACAGCATCTTAGTCACTGGGCCACGAGGGAGGTCCCGGTCTTTTCCCTTTTTATGTCTCCATCCTTTCTTCTACCTCATTTCAGGGAGCTTAGCCTGTCCCTCTGTGAGACTGGGCTCTTCTGCTGTCACCTAGAGGATGCTTTGTAGGAGTTGTTCCACATCTTGATGAGTTTTTGATGTATTTGTGGGGAGGCTGGTGATGTCCCCATCTTACTCCTCTGCCATCTTCCCCATTCTCCTTTTGATAGGCATTTTTCTTTTTGCATCTAGTAGCTTTTAAGTTATATAGTTTCATATTTTTTTAGTTTTTACTCTAGATACTACAATTTTCATTTGTGATATTGTTATTATAATAAATATGTATGTTGATTCTCCTACAGGGTTTCTTAACTTAGCTCCTAAAACTAATAGTATCTTAAGTGATACAAGCTATAGGGAAATCTGTTGTTATAATATTTTCTTCCTAGTTCCTAAAATAGCTCCAGAATAATTAAGATGGTGTTGTTTGTTTCAAACATACCTGAGTTTATGTTTATGAAATGACTTTTGAAATGTCTCTAAGAATGAGGTACTGAGTACCAGGAGAACCAACCATATGATTAGAGGGTTGGAATTCTCAGCCCCACCTCCCAACCTCTGAGGAGGAGTGAGTGGCTGGAGGCTGAATTAGCCACCGTTGACCACTGATTTGATCAGTCTTGCATATGTAATGTAATCTCCATATAAAAATCTGTGAACTTACGGGATTCAGAGAGCTTCTAGGTTGTTGAACATGTGGAGGTATTATTGGGAAGGTAGTGAACTCTGAGAGAGCATGAAAGTTTTGTACCCTTTTACCCATCCTTGCTTTGTGTATCTCTTGCATCTGGATGTTTCTGAGTTGTATCCTTTTATATTAACCCATTAATCTAGTAAGTAAATTATTTTTCTGTGTTTTGTGAGCCACTCTGTCAGATTGTTGAACTGAACAAAGAGGGTGTGGGAGCCTTGATTTTTATCCAGTGGTTAGATACACTGGGTTTGCAGTTGGTTTCTGAAGTAGGAATGGTGTCACATGGAACTGAGCCTGGAACCTGATGCTGTAGTGTCAGAATTGAGTTAATTGCTTGGGATGGGAAAAGCTCCCACTAATTTGGTGATCTAAGTAGAGTAAAACAGAGGAGTTGAACTTTTCCTTTACAAAATTCTTACTTTCATTTACCTTAAGTTAGTGCTTTACCTCTTCAACAGACAGTACCAGAATCTTTAAGCAGTTTAACTTTAATTATCCTGTTACTAGTGTTTTGATGTATTTTACTTTCAGTGTTTTTCATAGATTCCAAAAGACATTATTTGTTACTTTAAATTCCATTTTCAGTTTTCTTTATTTCTTCCTGAAGTTTTGTGTTTCCATCAGATATCATTTTCCTTACTGTAGTATTTCTTGACTTGTGTGTATTACTGATAATTTTTTCAACCTTTATGTGGAAAATATATTCATTTTAGAAGAATATTATTTCTGGATTTAGAATTTTCTGGTGACATTTTTCCTAGCTCTTTTAAAATGACATTCCATTTTTATTTTCTTATTTGCAAGTTGCCCATTCAAATTTTTATCCAGTGTCTTCTCACTTTCATAGTTTCTATTGAGAGATTTGCTGTCAGGTTTGTTACCAAGATGGCCTGCATTTTTGTCCTCTTTAATTAAAAAAAAGTCTTTCTGTATTAGAGATAGGACTTCTTTGTCAGATATATGTGTTCCAAATGTCACTTTCCACTTTGTGTTCTACTTTTATTTTCTTTCTGTCTTTTGGTAAGGGTAGGATCTTAATATTGTAGAATTATTAATGTGATTTGCATCCTATTTAAGAAGTCTTTGCTTATTCTTAGTGTCATGAAGTTATTTTTTATGGTATTTGCTAATATTCTTATTGTTTTACTTTTCAAATTTAGATCTGTATACTGTCTAAAATGGATTTATGTTTACAGTTAAGATAGCAGTAAATGCTCACTATAATTAAACACACTATTTATTGAAATGATTGTCCTGTTTCCCTTGTCAAAAATCTAGTGACATACATAGATTTTGGACTCTTCCATTCTATTGATGCATTTGAAAATTCTTGTTTCTGTATCACAATATTTTAATTATGATACATTGATAATATATTCTACTTGATGTATGGTACTCCTTATGGCTTAATTTTTCTTTAAGATTGTTTTGTGTATTTTTACCCTTTGCATTTTCACATATTTTAGAATTAGCTTGTCTGGAATTTTTTTTGCAATTGCTGTGAATTTTTATATCAGCATGGAGAGAATTGATATTTTTATAATACTGAGCCTGTCTATCCAGGAATTTCTTACATCCTTCTATTTATTTGGTCTTCTTATTTTCCTTCATATATTTTTTGTAAAGACTTATATTTTTCATACCTGCTGTTTGTTGTACCTTTAAAAATTTTAATATTCTGTGTTATGTTGAACTTGCATCTAATCTCTAAACCTTTTGAGATTCCTTGTGGCTCAGATGGTAAAGAATCTGCCTGCAATTCAGGAGACACAGGAGACCTGGGTTCAGTCCCTGGGTTGGGAAGATCCCCTGGAGAAGGGAAAGGCTACCCACTCCAGTATTCTGGTCTGGAGAATTCCATGGACTGTACAGTCCATGGGGTTGCAAAGTGTTGCACACAACTTGAGAGGCTTGCACTTCACTATTTGCATCTAAGTTTCAAGTTTATGTAAGTGGGTTGTTTTGTCCTTTTGCTTTCCATTTCCTTTTTAAAAACAGAATTGGTCTGAAATAAAAACTTAGTCATGTATTTTCAGTACACTGTTGAATCTCTCCTTTGGCAGCTCTGTCTCTGCAACAATGATGCCTAAAGTAGAGACATGCACTCGTGTTGTGTTAGGTGCTCAGTCGTATCTAACTCTTTGCGATCCCGTGAACTGTAGCCTGCCAGGCTTCTCTGCTGGAGTAGGTTGACATGCCCTTCTTCTTCTTTTTTTTTTTTTCCACTCTGGATGACATCAAAAACAATTTAGTTGACTATCTTCTCCTGTGTCATCTGCTGCACATCCTAATTATTGTCTCTGAATGGAAGAATTAGAACCTAAGATATGTATTGTAGTGAAATAGCATACTAGATTTTACCTACATTCTTAAGTATAAATAAGAATAAAGTTTGTAATAAATTTCTTGTTAGTTTATTTCTGTGGTTGTAGACAAACTTGTGTAGTGTTCAAAAGTATTCTTTAAGGTGGAAAGTGATCACATACTTTGGAGTCTGCTGGTCTAAAGTTACTCTATAGTGCATTCCTTGAGTACCTCTGTGGGCTTTTTTCTTATCTCAACTCCTGTGCTGTCTGCCTTGTTACTCATTTGCTGAGGATGTTAGAGGGCCCTAGCCTTTGCTTGTGCAGTGGCCCTATATTCATGAAGAACATGGTGTTACTCTTTATTCAATAGCTGTTCTTCCTCAGTGAAGCTGAAAACAGAAGTAGTTTTGCTTCTTATTTACATTAATCTATTGAGTGTGTACTTTAACCACAGTACTTGTAACATATTACTGCATGTTTTCTTACCAGATTATATGCTTCTGGAATATAGGATGGTTTTTGCTAATCTTAATAGTTCCAAGAACTAGAATAGTTCTAGATCCATTGTGGAAACTTGAGAATTAATAATTAATGCAAATTGGCTTACAGAATATTTCTACTATGATTTCTCTTGTTCTCCCAGAGTATAAAGCAAAAGGAACATTTTGCAAACCAGTTTGATAATCTGTAAATAATAATCATGGTAGGGATTTGCTTCCATACATCTTTTCCATCTCATCTTAATTCTGAATATTTCAGATTGAACAAAAATTCCAGGGATCAGTATCCTTTAAGGATGTGACTGTGGGCTTTACCCAGGAGGAGTGGCAGCACCTGGACTCAACTCAAAGGTCCTTGTATAGAGATGTAATGCTGGAGAACTACAGGAACCTTGTCTCAGTGGGTAAGGTTGGTTTATTATGTAATTCTAAATGGCATTTAAAAATTCTTTTAAACCCCAATCCTCAAGTAGGGTTAGATTGAATTATTAGATCCTCATGGTGGGATTAATGCATTTATAAAAACAGGAGAAGAAAAGGGATCTTTTGGTGTTTTCCACCTTGTGAGGACACAGCAAAAGGGTAGCTATCTGCAAACCAGGAAGAGAGGCTGCACCAGATTCTGACCATGCTGGCACCTTGATCTCCGAGTTCCCAGCTTCCAGACTGTGAGAAGTAAATTTCTGTTTTTAAAGCCACCTGGTCTATGGTATTCTGTTACAACAGCCCAAATGGACTAAAGCATAAAGTAATAATACATGCATGTGTGTATTAAATCAGACCCTCTTTGTAGGGCTCATTTTGGCCACAAAGTTGTAACAAAAAAATTCTTTTAATTAAGAAGCTTATGGACATCAGGTGAAGTTTAATGATATTTAAGATTGGAATTTAAGACTCAATGTTTTTAGGACGCTTTGGGGCACCAGGAAGATACTTGTGTTTGCTTCTCCAGTGAAATGTTCAATGGCACCTTCGTTGAGCAGCTCTAGAAGCTTTCTCCTGTTTCAGAGGCCCTGAAATCTAAGCCACCCAGTCCACATCATAAATTATTTCACTTTGACAGGGTATTGTATTACCAAACCAGAGGTGATCTTCAGGCTGGAGCAAGGAGAAGAGCCATGGATATTGGAGGAAGAATTCCCAAGCCGAAGCTTCTCAGGTGAGTTAATGTGTATTGAACAAGTGAACATCAGGGAATTTATTATCTTCCTCTGATTAGTCTAGAGGTTGACAACTTTGAAATTTTTTTTTTTAAGAATACCACTTTAGAGGTCCTAATACTTAGAAGTGACTTAAAATACTATTTTTTGAATGAAGTCTCCAGATACCACTCTTATTAAAAATGTTCTTTTTTTGATTCACCTTTTGAATATTTATCATTCTTATATTTGCCAATAATCCAATTTTCGCCCAACTCATTTTATTGTTGTTTTCCTTGGTTACTCTGTGATTCTCAAAGCAGTTTCAGTTACTCAGCTTACACTCTCCATTGCTCTGTATTCATGCTGCTGTTAGCTATTCTTTCATACACTCATTTTTTTGACTCAAATAATTTTTGAGTACCTGCTGTACTCGTAAGAGCTGAGAGTATAGTAATGGAAAAATAATGCATCTTAATGAGTTATAGAAATAGCATTTTTAATGCCACGGGTACCTGAAAAGATAGCATCACTAATCATCAGGGAAATGCAAATCAAAAGCACAGTGAGATATCACATCACACCAGTTGGAATGGCTGGCAGCAAGAAGATAAGAGATAATAACATGTTGGCGAGGATGTGGAGAAAAGGGAACACTTGTACACCGTTGGTTAAGATGTAAATTGGTTTAACCACTATGGAAAACAGTATGGAGGTTCCGCTAAAAAGTTAGAACTAGAACATATTATCCTCCAGCACATTGAACATGTCATCCACGTCCTGGACTCGGTTGTTTCAGATGAGAAGTCAAGTGTTAATCTTATTGGAGTTCCTTGTATGCTAATAGTTGTGTTTCTCTTGTTGCTTTTAAAGTTTTGTCTTTGTTTCTTAAATATTTTTGCTATGATGCATCTCTGTGTTTATCCCACTTGGAGTTCATCTTGTTGAATTTGCAGATTAATGTTTTTCTTTACATTTGCCAAATTTTTGCCATCATTTCATTGAATACTTTTTTTGCTCCTTGGTCTTTTTCCTTTCCTTCTGGTACTTCCATTGTGAATGTTAATGCAGTTAGTGGTGTCCTTCACTTATTTGAGGCTTTATTCTTTATTTTTTCTCTCTCTGTTCCTTAGATTGCATTTTGTTGGTTGAGCTATCTTCACTTTCACTAATTCTTCTTCCTGTAAGCATCAATCTACTATTGAATCCTTCCAGTGAATTTCGGTTGCAGTTATTATAATTTTAAAATCTAGAATTTTTATTTGTCTCTTTATTCTAACTCTGTATGTGATGATCTGCCTTCATACTAATATTTACTTCCTTAAGCTTGGTAGTTTTTGAACATATTTATAATAGCTGCTGTAAGGTCTGCTAAGTCCCATATCTGGATCCTCTCACAAACAGTTTCTGTTGTTTGCTGTTTCCCCAGTATAGGTGGAAATTTCCTGTTTCTTTGTATGTCTTATAATTTAAAAACAAATAAATACTTTAGATAATATTTTGTACCTACCAGTAATGAAATTGAATCAGTATTTTTTTTTTAAATCTTAAAAAGCAAAAGTCCAGGACCAGATGACTTCACAGGTGAATACTGCAAACTGTTTAAGAGAGGAGTTAACATTTACCCTTCTCAAACTGTTGCAAAACATTATAGAGATATGTTTATTTCATTTGGTGCAGAATGCTTTTGACAAAATTCTACATCCATTTACAGTAAAACTCTCAGCAGAGTGTGTATAGAGGGTCATAGATGATAAAGCAACAGCTAACATCATTATTCAGTGGTAAAAAGCTAAAAGCATTTCCTCTAAGATCAGGAACAAGACAGGGATGCTCACTCTCTCACCACTTTTATTCAACATAGTATTGGAAGTCCTAGTCATAGCAGTCAGACAAAAGAAAAGAAATACAAAGACTGTAAATTGGAAAGGAAGAAGTAAAACTATCATTGTTTGCAGATGACATAATACTATACATAGAAAATTCTAAAGGTGCTGCCAAAAAGTTATTAGAGCTCGTCAAGGAATTTGGTAAAGTTGCAGGATACAAAATTAATAAAAATTTGTTGCATTTCTATACACTAACAACAGGCTATCAAAAAGAGAAATTAAGGAAGCAATTTCGGTGGCCGGTGGTCACCGCCGCCACCACCTCCTCCCACCCTGTTCTCTTTCTGGTCAGGTCAGGCCCAACTGGCACCACGCACGCCTGGCAGAGACTGAGGGAGAGAGAAAGAGGAGGGGTGGAGGAGGAAAAGGATTCAGGGAGTAGGAGCTGGGGAGCCCTCCTGTGCCACAGGTGTTAATAGCTGTAAATATTCATCTGAGCACTGCCTTCACTGTATCATGAAATTTCCAGATACTTGGTGAAGATAGGAAAGCTTATCAAAGAGACCATAGGACTATTGTACTGTGTTTGCTGTTTATTCTGAAGCTCAGATGAGGCAGATCTCAGCTGATCTCTGTTTCTTGATTGTTTACTTCCTACTGGCCAAGAAAGACTTTTATTTGGAGAATTCTGTTGTACAGAGCCTGACATCATCTGTGAGCCATAACAGCAGCATGAATTTTCAAGTGTCAGATTTGTGGATCAATAAAGTTTTCCTGAAAGAGATCAAGCCCTGAGCCTTTAGAGTGGGAGCACTGACTCCCAAGACCCTAGACTACCAGAGAACTAACCCTAGGGAGTATCAAATAGTAAGAACTCACAGAACGGAAACCACTTGAATACAAGACCCAGCATCAGCCAACCACCAGTAGCACCCTGTGCAAGACGCCTCATCTAAACAACAAACAAAACAAAAATACAAACCCAATCATCAGCAGACAGGATTACCACCTCACTCAGCCTTGCCCATCAGAGGAAAAACAAACAAACAAACAAAAAATCAGCACAAATCTCACCCTAGCTTACACAAACCTCTGGACCAACCTTAGGAGGGCAGAAACCAAAAGGAAGAAAGAATTCAACCTTGAAGCCTGGGAAAGGAAGACCTCAAACACAATAAGTTAAAAAAAATATAATGAAAAGGTAGAGAAATACTATACAAATGAAGGAACAAACTAAAAACACAGAGGTCCAAATAAATGAAGAAGAAATAGGCAAACTACCTGAAAAAGAATTCAGAATAATGATAGTAAAGACGATTGAAAACCTTGAAAACAAAATGGAGAAATTACAAGAATTAATTAACAAAGACCTAGAATAATTAAAGAATAAACGTACAGAGACAAACAGCACAATTACTGAAATTGAAAGTACCCTAGAAGGAATTAATAGCAGACTGTCTGAAGCGGAAGAATGAATCAGTGAGCTGTAAGATGAAATAGTGGAAATAACTTCTGAAGAGCAGGGTAAAGTAAAAAAGAATGAAAAGAGCTGAGGACAGTCACAGAGACCTTTGGGACCATATCAAATGCACCAACATTTGAATTATAGGGGTCCCAGAAGAAGAGAAGAAGAAAGGGTATGAGAAATTTTTTGAAGAGATTATAGTTGAAAATTTCCCCAACATGGAAAAGGATAGTCAATCAAGTTACAAGACGCACAAAGAGTCCCAAACAGGATAAACCCAAGGAGAAACACGCCAAGACACAGTAATCAAACTAACAAAGACTAAACACAAAGACTATTAAAAGCAGCAAGGGAAAAGCAACAGGTAACATATGCTTGACAGCTGATCTTTCAGCAGAAACTCTCCAGGCCAAAAGGGAATGGCAGGATATATTTAAAGTACTGAAAGGGAAAAAATCTACAACCAAGATTACTGTACCCAGCAAAGACCTCATTCAAAATTGATGGAGGAATAAAAAGGTTTTCAGACAAGCAAAAAAGAATTCAGTACCACCAAACCAGCTTTACAACAAATGTTAAAGGACTTACTTACATAGTCAAGAAATACACCAGAAGAAAAAAGATCTACAAAATGAACCCCAAACAATTAGAAAATGGCAACAGGAACATATATATCAATAATTACTTTAAATGTAAATGGATTAAATGCTCCAACCAAAAGACATAGATGGGCTGAATGGATACAAAAACAAGACCCATATATATGCTGTCTACAAGAAACCCACTTCAGACCTCAAGACACATATACACCGAAGGTGAGAGGATGGAAAAATATATTCCATGCAAATGGGAAGCAAAAGAAAGGTGGAGTAGCAATCCTCATATCAGACAAAATAAACCTCAAAATAAAGAAGATTACAAGAGATAAGGAAGGACACTACAAAATGACCAAGGGATCATCCAAGAGGAAGACATAACAATTGTAAATATCTATGCACCCAACATAGGAGCACCTCAATACATAAGAAAACACTAACAGACATAAAAGGAGAAATTGACAGTAACACGATAATAGTAGGAGACTTTAACACCCGACTCACACCAAAACATAAAATTAATAAAGAAACACAAATCTCTAATGATACATTAGATGAGATGGATCTCATTGATATCTTCGGGACATTACATCCAAATGCAGAAGAATACACCTTCTCAAGTGCACATGGAACATTCTCCAGGATAGACCACATCTTGGGTCATGAATCAAACCTCAGTAAATTTAAGAAAATTGAAATTGTATCAAGCATCTTCTCTGACCACAACACTATGAGACTAGGTATAAATTACAAGAAAAAAACTGTAAGAAACACAAACACATGGAGATTAAACAACATGTTTCTAAAATAACAGTTTACTGAAGAAATCAAAAGGGAAATCAAAAGATTTCTAGAAACAAATGACAATGAAAGCACAACAACTCAAAACCTTTGGGATGCAGCAAAAGCAGGTCTAAGAGGGAAGTTTCTAGCAATACAATCCTACCTCAAGAAACAAGAAAAACATCAAATAGATAACCTAACATTATACCTAACGCAACTGGAAAAAGAAAAAGAAGAAAACCCCAAAATTAGTAGAAGGAAAGTAATCATAAAGATCCAAGCAGAAATAAATGAAAAAAGCAGTAATAAAGATTAATAAAACTAAAGGCTGGTTCTTTGAGAAGTTAAACAAAATTGACAAACCCTTAGCCAGACTCATTAAGGAAAAAAGAGAAGAATCAAATCAACAAAATTAGAAATGAAAAAGAGGTTACAACAGACGATGCAGAAATTCAAAGGATTATAAGAGACTATTATGAACAATTATATGGCAATAAAATGGATAACCTGGAAGAAATGGATAGATTCTTAGGAAGGTTCAATCTTCCAAGACTGAACCAGGAAGAAATAGAAATTATGAACAACCCAATTGCAAGCACTGAAATGGAAGCTGTTCTCAAAAATCTCCCAAAAAACAAAAGCCCAGTACCAAATGGTGGCTTCACAGGAGAATTCTATCAAACATTTAAAGAAGAGCTAATGCCTATCCTTCTAAAACTCATTCAAAAAATTGCAGAGGAAGGAACACTTCCAAACTCATTCTAAGAGGCCACCATCACCCTGATTCCAAAACCAGACAAACACAACACAAAAAAGAAAACTACAGGCCAGTATCACTGATGAACATAGATGTAAAAATCCTCAACAAAATTTTAGCAAACAAAATTCAGCAACACATTAGAAGCTCATATACCATGATCAAGTTGGGTTTATTCCAGGGATGCAAGGATTCTTCAATATACAGAAGTCAATCAATGTAATACACCATACGAACAGATTGAAAGATAAAAACCATATGATTATCTCAATATATGCAGAAAAGGCTTTTGACAAAATTCAGCACCTATTTATGATTAAAACTCTTCAAAAAATGGGCATAGAAGGAACCTACCTCAACATAGTAAACGCCATATATGTGATAGTGAAAGTGAAACTGAAAGTCTCTCAGTCATGTCTGACTCTTTGCAACCCCATGGACTATACAGTCCATGGAATTCTCCAGTCCAGAATACTGGAGTGGGTAGCCTTTCCCTTCTCCAGGGGATCTTCCCAACCCAGGGATCAAACCCAGGTCTCCCGCATTGCAGGCAGATTCTTTACCAGCTGAGCCACAAGGGCAGCCCGTATATATGATAAGTCTACAGCCAACATTATTCTCAATGGTGAAGAACTGAAAGTATTCCCCCTAAGATCAGGAACAACACAAGGGTGTCCACTTTCACCACTGTTATTCAACATAGTTCTGGAAATCCTAGTTAAAGCAATCAGAGAAGAAAAAGAAATAAAAGGAATCCAGATCAGAAAAGAAGAAGTAAAGCCCTCACTGTTTGCAGATAACATGATACTGTACATAGAAAACTCTAAAGATAGTATCAGAAAATTACTAGAACTAATCAGTGAATTTAGCAAAGTTGCAGGATACAAAATCAATACACAGAAATCACTTGCATTTCTATATACTAAAAGTGAAAAATCAGAAAGAGCTATTAAGAAATCAGTTCGTTCACCATTGCAACTGCTGCTGCTAAGTCGCTTCAGTCGTGTCTGACTCTGTGCGACCCCATAGACAGCAGCCCACCAGGCTCCACCGTCCCTGGGATTCTCCAGGCAAGAATACTGGCGTGGGTTGCCATTTCCTTCTCCAGTGCATGAAAGGGAAAAGTGAAAAGTGAAGTCGCTCAGTCGTGTCCAACTCTTACCGACCCCATGGACTGCAGCCTACCAGGCTTCTCCTTCCGTGGGATTTTCCAGGCAAGAGTACTGGAGTGGGGTGCCATTGCCTTCTCTGACCATTGCAACAAAAAGAATTAAATATCTAGGAATAAACTTACCTAAAGAGATGAAAGAAATGTGCATGCAAAAAAAATTATAAGACACTAATGAAAGAAATCAAAGATGACATAAACAGATGGAGAGATATTCCATGTTCCTGGGTAGGAAGAATCAATATTGTGAAAATGACTATACTACCAAATGCAATCTACAGATTTAATGCAATCCATATCAGATTACCAATGACATTTTTCACAGAACTAGAATAAAAAATTTCACAATTCATATGGAAACACAAAAGACCCTGAATAGCCAAAGCAGTCTTGAGAAAGAAGAATGGAGCTGGAGGAATCAAGCTTCCTGACTTCAGACTATACTACAAAGCTACAGTCATCAAGACAGTATGGTACTAGCACAAAAACAGAAATATTGACCAATGAAACAAGATAGAAAGCCCAGAAATAAACCCATGCACCTACGGGTACCTGATTTTTGAAAAAGGAGGCAAGAATATACAATGGGGCAAAGACAGTCTCTTCAATAGTGCTGGGAAAACTGGACAGCTACATGTAAAAGAATTTTACACCGTACACAAAGATAAATTAAAAATGGATTACAGGCCTAAATGTAAGACCAGAAACTATAAAACTCTTAGAGGAAAACATAGGCAGAACACTCGATGACATAAATCACAGCAAGATCCTCTATGACCTACCTCCTAGAGTAATGGAAATAAAAACAAAAGTTTTTTTTATTAAAAAAAAAAAAAGTAAATAAGTGGGACCTGATTAAACTTAAAAGCTTTTGCACAGCAAAGGAAACTATAAGCAAGGTGAAAAGACAGCCCTCAAGAATGGGAGAAAATAATAGCAAATGAAACAACTGACAAAGAATTAATTTCCAAAATATACCAGCAGCTCATACAACTAAGTCAATACCAGAAAAACAAATAACCCAATCAAAAAGTGGAGAAAAGACCTAAACAGACATTTCTCCAAAGAAGAGATACAGATGGCTAACAAATGCATGAAAAATGCTCAACATCACACATTATTAGAGAAATGCAAATCAAAACTACAATCACCTCACACTGGTTAAAATGGCCCTCATCAAAAAATCGACAAAGAATAAATGTTGGAGAGGGTGTGGAGAAAAGGGAACCCTCTTGCACTGTTGGTGGGAATGTAAATTGATACAGCTACTATGGAAGACCATTTGGAGATTCCTTAAAGAACTAGGAATAAAACCACCATATGACCCAGCAATCCCAATCCTAGGCATATACCCTGAGGAAACCAAAATTGAAAGAGACACATGTATCCCATTGTTCATTGCAGCATTATTTACAATAGCTAGAACATGGAAACAACCTAGATGTCCATTGGCAGATGAATGGATAAAGAAGTTGTGGTATATATACACAATAGAATATTACTCTGCCATAAAAAGGAACATATTTGAGTCAGTTCTAATGAGGTGGATGAACCTAAAACCTACTATACAGAGTGAAGTGAAAGAGAAAGATAAATACTGTATTCTAACACATATATATGGAATCTAGAAAAATGGTACTTAAGAATTTATTTACAGGGCAACAGTGGAGAAACAGACAGAGAATAGACTTATGGACATGGGGAGAGGGGAGGATCGGGTGAAATGTATGGAAAGAGTAACATGGAAACTTATGTTAAAAAAAAAAAATAAAAGAAAAGCTTGTATGATAATTTCAACAGATATAGGAAAAACATTTAACAAAATTCAGCTTTCATTTCAGATTAAGGCTCTCAAATGAAAATAAGACAAAAGGCCTTTTATTGAAAACCAGATAATGTTGTGCTTAATATTTTAAAACTGAATAATTTCCTAAACAATATCAGGAACAAGACAAGTAGTCCACTTATACTCAATAACATAATGTAATCTGGCTAGTACAATCAGAAAGAAAAAGAAAAGGAGGCAGTAGTGGAAAAAGAAGTAGAACTGTCTATTCACAAAAAGATAATTATGTAGAATCATAAAAAAATGGCTAGAACTTTTAAGTGCATGTAGGTTGCAAGAGAAAAGTCAGCATACAAAGATCAGTTTTATTTGCAATAGCATGAAAAATATTTTTTTGCTGCCCTATCTAGCAAAGATGTTAAAGACCTCACTGAACATTATAGACCATTGCAGAGAGCAATTTAATACCTAAATAAATGGAGAGAGATAGTCTCATGTCTTGACATATATACTTTTATACATGGTCATTATCCAAGTGCTCAATATTGTTAACGTTTTTCTCATTAAAAAGATCTGTAGATTCAGAACAACTCCAATTTTAAGTCCCAAGAGGCTTTCTTAGAGTAATTGACTAGCTGAAAGTTTCTAAATGGTTGCCCTCTGTGTATTTATCTTATCATCTAGTTGTTACATACATCATATTGACTGGCATTCATACGCAACTCTCCTCTTTTGAGTAGCACTGCTTTAGAGACACTTCCAAGTAGTTACCAGATGTGTAGAGGAATGTCTGTATTGTTCATAATAACAGAAAAACTAGATAGTCAACCAGACTATCCATCAAATAGGGGAATCAGTATGTAAATTACGGTATATTTTCACAGTGGTCTTTTTGATATATATCTATGTGCAACAGTATGGATGAATTTAGGAAACAGTGAAAAAAACAAGTCAAAGAAACATATCGATAAATTTCAGAATGTATGGAAATTTTTTAAAGAAAAATTTTTGATTAAACCAATTTCATTAAACACTCTGCCTTTGGAGAATTTTACAGTGAAAGAAAGGGATTTATATAGGTGAAAAGCATGTTATATTTTCAGAGATGCTGCTCTTCTTGAATGGCCTTTATAACATATAATATATTACCAGGTATAATTTCCTTGAATGTGACCATGTTTTTATTCTTAGAGGATAGAATGCTGACATATTTGGAGTAATGGGTCATGATATTTGAATTTAAAATAGTTAATGGTTAAGAAGGCTTTATATAGAGAAAGATAAAGCATGGTTACAAAACTTCAACACTTTGTGAATGTAGATTAAAATTTTAGAGGTGCTCATTCTACTGCTTAGACAAACTTGCTATTTTCTGCTGCTTATGTGGAAATTTTTCTGTTTATATTTTCTGTCTCTACCAGGGTATATTTTGATAAGTTGTATTTTCCCAAGAAATTATTTATTATTCTTTTCCAAATGTGTTTGTAGCAAGTTGTGCAAAAATAGCCTTTTAAGATAATACACCTTGTTTCAATGATTGCTTCTCCCTTATCATTTCTTATTTTGTGTAGTTGCGATTTCTCCCACTTGTTTGTTGATTAGATCAGTCAGTGATTTGCCTTTTTTGTGAATTTTTTCAAAGAACCAGCCTTTTGACTTAATTTGTTCAATTTGTGTCTTTCTGTTTCTTTAACTTCTGATCTAAGAAAACTGCAAAAGTGAATGAAGACCTATTTCACATATTCAAAGAGACCAGTGGAAACCTGGGAAAACGTACCTAGAATAGTCCTAAGACATACCTTAATAAAATTTTGTTGTTGTTCAGTCTCTCAGTTGTGTTCCACAATTTGCAACCCCGTGGGCTGCAGCATGCCAGGTTTCCCTGTCCTTCACCATCTCCTGGAGCTTGCTCAAACTCATGTACAATGAGTTGGTGATGCTGTCTAACTGTGTGATCCTTTGTTGTTTCCGTCTCCTGTCTTCCATCTTTCCCAGCATCATGGTCTTTTCCAGTGGGTTGGCTCTTCACATCAGGTGGCCAAAGTATCGGAGCTTCAGCTTTAGCATCAGTCACTCCAGTAAATATTCAGCGTTGATTTCCTTTAGAATTGACAGGTTTGATCTCCTTGCAGGCCAAGGGACTCTCAAGAGTCTTCTCCAAAACCACAGTTCAAAAGCATCAATTATTTGGTGCTCAGCCTTCTTTATGGTCCCAACTGTCATATTTGTACATGACTCCTGGAAAAACCATAGCTTTGACTATACAGACCTTTGTTGGCAAAGTAATGTCTCTGCTTTTTAATACACTGTCTAGGTTTACCATAGTTTTTCTTCTAAGGATCAAGCATCTTTTAATTTCATGGCTGCAGTCACCATCTGCAGTGATTTTGGAGCCCAAGAAAAGAAAGTCTGTCACTGTTTCCATTGTTTCCCCATCTGTTTGCCATGAAGTGATGGGACCGGATGCCATGATCTTAGTTTTTTGAATGTTGAGTTTTAAGCCAGCTTTTTCACTCTCCATTTTTACCTTCATCAAGAAGCTCTTTAGTTTTTCTTTGCTTTCTGCCATTAGGGTGGTATATCTGAGCTTATTGATACTTCCCCCAGCAGTGTTGTTTCCAGCTTGTGCTTCATCCATCCTGGCATTTCACATGATATACTCTGCCTATAAGGTAAATAAGTAGGGTGACAATATACAGTCTTGACGTACTCCTTTCCCAATTTGGAACCAGTCTGTTGTTCCATGTCCGGTTCTAACTGTTGCTTCTTGACCTGCATACAGATTTCTCAGGAAGCAGGTGAGATGGTCTGTTATTCCCATCTCCTTAAGAATTTTCCACAGTTTGTTGTGATCCACACAGTCAAAGTCTTTAGCATAGTCAATGAAGCAGAAGTAGATGTTTTTCTGGAATTCTCTTGCTTTTTCTATGATCCAGCAGATGTTGGCAATTTGATCTCTGGTTCCTCTGCCTCTTCTAAATCCAGCTTCAACATCTGGAAGTTCTCAGTTCAGGTCCTTCGAAGCCTAGCTTGCAGAATTTTGAGCATTACTTTGCGGCAATGAAATTGTGCAATTGAAATGAGTGCAATTGTGCAGTAGTTTGAAAATTCTTTGGCACTGCCTTTCTTTGTGTTTGGAATGAAAACTGACCTTTTCCAGTCCTTGGGCCGTTCCTGAGTTTTCCAAATTTGCTGGCATGTTGAGTGCAGCACTTTCACAGCATCATGTTTTAGGATTTGAAATAGCTCATCTGGAATTCCATCACCTCCATTATCTTTGTTCGTAGTGATGCTTCCTAAGGCCCACTTGACTTTGCACTCCAGGATATCAGGCTCTAAGTGAGTGATCACACCATCATGGTTATCTTTTTTTATATATAGTTCTTCTTTGTATTCTTGCCACCTCTTCTTAATACCTTCTGCTTCTGTTAGGCCCATACTGTTTCTGTCCTTTATTGTGCTCATCTTTGCATGAAATGTTCCCTTGGTATCTCTGATTTTCTCAAAGAGATCTCTAGTCTTTTCCATTCTGTTGTTTTCTTCTATTTCTTTGCATTGATCACTGAGGAAGGCTTTCTTGTCTCTCTATGCTGTTCTTTGGAACTCTACATGCAAGTGCGTATATCTTTCTTTTTCTCCTTTTCCTTTCACTTCTCTTATCAGCTATTTGTAAGGCCTCCTCAGACAACCATTTTGCCTTTTTGCATTTCTTTTTCTTGAGGATGGTCTTGATCACTGCCTCCTGTACAATGTCACGAACCTCTGTTCATAGTTCTTCAGGCACTCTGTCTATCAGATCTAATCCTTTGAATCTATTTGTCACTTCCACTGTATAATCATAAAGGATTTGATTTACATCATACCTGAATGGTCTAGTGGTTTTCCCTACTTTCTTCAATTTAACTCTGAATTTGGCAATAAGGAATTCATGATCTGATCCACAGGCACCCTCCAGTCTTGCTTTTTCTGACTGTATAGAGCTTCTCCATCTTTGGCTGCAAAGAATATAATCAGTCTGATTTTGGTACTGACCATCTGGCGATGTCCATTTGTAGTCTTCTCTTGTGTTGTTGGAAGAGGGTGTTTGCTGTGACCAGTGCGTTCCCTTGGCAAAATTCTGTTATCCTTTGCCCTGCTTCATTTTGTATTCTAAGACCAAATTTGCCTGTTACTCCAGGAATCTCTTGACTTGCTACTTTTGCATTCCAGTCCCCTATAATGAACAGGACATCTTTTTTGGGTGTTAGTTTTAGAATGTCTTGTAGGTCTTCGTAGAACTGTTCAACTTCAGCTTCTTCAGCATTACTGATTTGGGCATAGACTTGGATTACTGTGATATTTGTGTTTAATCATCTCTGAGTTCTCTGTCTTGTCTTTTACATGTATTTATAACACATGGTAATATGTGATATGCAAAGAGTCAGTCTTCGACTGACTTTCTGCATACCCATGAAAATTGAAACTCTATCTCAGTTTCTTTTGTATTTGAATATTTATTTATTTACTTAATGGTGATTTGAAGTTAGTAGTATTCCGTAGTTGTGCCCAAGTAATGTGTTGTTGGTAATTTTATTTGCTCTCCTTATATTGATCCATAAGTTTTTTGGAGAATTCATGGAGAGATTCAGATTTAAAGAGTTGCTCTTATTCCTCAGACCTCGAAACCAAATGTTTGCTTTCTAAGAACAGTTTACTCTTCCTTTTTCAGCTACCAGCAATGTAGGGCATTTATAGGTAGGTCTCATTCCATAAGAAATGTGTTAATTTTCACATGGTGAGATAAATTTTTCTTGTTTCTAGAAGTCTGGAAAACTGATCACATGAAAGAAAGGATCCAAGAAAACAAGCCTAAACATGTATGGGAAGTTGTATTGATCAATAACGAAAGGCTGACTAAAGAACAAGGTAATGTACTAGGAAAGTCACTTGAGTTGGACACAGATTCTTTTCCTTACAGAAAAATACTCTGTCAGTGTGGCTTATGTGGAATGAGCTTCAACTATATTTCAGAATTGGTTATTGATAAGAAAAACTCTGTAGGAAAAAAGACTGATGAATTTAATGCCTGTGGAAAATTGCTACTCAATATTAAACATGAGAAAACTCATACTAGAGAAAAAAATGAATTTTTTAAAAGTGGAAAAATTGTCAGTCATAATGAGGATTCTGTTCAGCTTGAGAAGATTCAAACTTTAGAGCAAAATTTTGAATATAACATATATCAAGAAACCTTCAATGAAAAGGTAGTATTCAATACATACAAGACAGAGATCACTGAAGAGAATGACTGTGCATATGATGAATATGGGAGAAGATTCTGTGATAGCTCATCCTTCTTGTTCCATCAGATAACTCCCTCAAAGGAAAATCACTGTGAATTTGGTGATTGTGGGAAATCCTTATGTGTGAAGTCCTCCCTTTTAAAACATCATGGGGCATATTTGAAACACTGTGAATATGGTGAAAGTGGGAATAATTTCAGGAGGAAGTTCTACCTCTCACAGCTTCAGAAAACTCATAAAGGAGGGAAGCACTTTGAATGTAATGAATGTGGGAAAGCTTTTTGGGAGAAGTCACACCTCACTCGACATCAGAGGATTCACACAGGAGAGAAACATTTTCAATGTAATGAGTGTGGAAAAACTTTCTGGGAGAAATCAAACCTCACCAAACATCAGAGGTCACACACAGGGGAGAAACCGTATGAATGCAGTGAATGTGGGAAAGCCTTCGGCCACAAGTCAGCCCTCACATTACACCAGAGAACACATACAGGGGAGAAACCCTATCAGTGTAATGCATGTGGGAAAACTTTTTATCAGAAGTCAGACCTCACTAAACATCAGAGAACACACACAGGACTAAAACCCTATGAATGTTATGAATGTGGGAAATCTTTCTGTATGAATTCACACCTTACAGTACATCAGAGAACTCATACAGGCGAGAAACCCTTTGAATGTCCTGAGTGTGGGAAGTCTTTCTGTCAGAAGTCACATCTTACACAACATCAGAGAACTCACATAGGAGATAAACCCTATGAATGTAATGCATGTGGGAAAACTTTCTACCACAAGTCAGTACTCACCAGGCATCAGATAATTCATACAGGTTTGAAACCTTATGAATGTTACGAATGTGGGAAAACCTTCTGCCTGAAGGCTGACCTCACAGTACATCAGAGAACTCACACAGGGGAGAAACCCTTTGCGTGCCCTGAGTGTGGGAAATTTTTCAGCCATAAGTCAACCCTATCTCAACACTATAGAATCCATACAGGGGAGAAACCCTATGAATGTCATGAATGTGGAAAAATATTCTATAATAAATCATACCTAACTAAACATAATAGAACACATACAGGGGAGAAGCCCTATGAGTGCAACGAATGTGGGAAAACCTTCTGCCAGAAGTCACAGCTCACTCAGCACCAGAGAATTCACATAGGGGAGAAACCCTATGAATGCAGTGAGTGTGGAAAGGCTTTCTGCCATAAGTCAGCTCTAATTGTACATCAAAGAACACATATAGAAGAAAAGCCCTATAAATGTAACGAATGTGGAAAATCTTTTTGTGTGAAGTCAGGACTTACTCTGCATCAGAGGAAGCATACAGGAGAAAAGCCCTATGAATGTAATGAATGTGGGAAATCCTTCAGTCACAAATCATCACTCACAGTACATCACAGGGCTCACACAGGAGAGAAGTCTTGTCAATGTAATGAATGTGGGAAAATTTTTTACCGTAAATCAGACCTCACTAAACATCAGAGGTCACACACAGGGGAGAAGCCCTATGAATGTAACACATGTCAGAAAACCTTTTCTCAGAAGTCAAACCTTATTGTACATCAGCGAACACACATAGGAGAAAAACCTTATGATTGAAGTGAATATTAGAAATGTTGAGCCACAATTCAGCACCTACTCCATTTTAGAGAATTCACACTATGGAGAAGCCTCTGTTGATACCCTGAATGTTTAGTAACCTTCATCCACACAACTGGCCTTATTTTACTCCAAAGTAATGACATAGGACCAATTTCTAGACTGCAACAAGTATAGGGCAGTCTTGTTAAGAGACAATATTCCACTGAATGTCATGTACTGGCATAAAACCTCACAGATTTTGATTTTATGAAGTTCTAACAAAAATACTAGATTATTTCAGAATTTATATAGGGGAGAAATCTGTCCATTTGAGACTTACGGATTGAAGATTTTCTTTAGAGGTAATGTAACATCAAAAGCTAAAATTTGTATTTTGGTTTTGATGCTATGGTTATTTTTAGGAAACAGCAGATTGTAATTTATAGATGCATATTGTGCAATGTAAAGCTTTAAAAACTAAAAAGAATAGTAAAATAGGCTCAAGAGAAATTGCAGTAGCAGTAGTGCATAAAATTCTGATGTGCCCTTTACAAAGCTTTTTCTAATAATAGTTACATAACTATAACATATTCTAATAACAGTGTTACATAACCATAACATATTTATAGCCCTAACAGGAAATTGATGGTACCCTACTACTAAGTCAGATACAGACTTTATTCAGATTTCACTAGTGTTTACATGTAATCTTTATGTTTGTCTGTGCATTTCTATGAAATTTTGTGGTTTATATATTTGAGTAACCTTCAACACAGGTTATAAAATCAAAAAGGAATCTGGAGTCTGTATTACATGAAGATTACAAAGGAATCAGGATTTCACCACAGGAAGTTAATAAATATTAATTATTAATAATAATCATAGCCTTTGTGCTACCCTAATCCTGGCAACCATTTAAATATGAATCTTTTTAAAAGCAGAGATAGATTAAACAATTAGGGGAGAAGCATTAAACACCAGTGAAGCATCCCTTAAGTTCACAGGACTTAGGTATGTACATTACATAAAATATATGTTTCTTACACAAAATGGAACATAACATAATTGTGAATAGAAAAATAGATACTCCTAGTTTAGCAGTTGTTATAACATTAGGCACATCTCCCTTATGTATAAGGCCTGGAGCAGCAGTTTAAAAGGAAGCCCACAAAGCTCATGTCTAACCTTTTAAAACTTATAAATCAAAATAACTAAACGTTCAATAAAATGTATTCTCTGCATTGGGATATCTAGGCCCTAGTCCCATTGCCCCTTCTCTTTCACCCATAGCTCATTGTAGACCATGATGTGCCTTGAGTATACATATGTAAATACTCTAGCCTTCAGCCTAAGTTTATCCAGTCCCTGGGTAAGCAGCTGCTTTCCAAGACGGGGTCCAGGAAGGAAGTCTCAGACTAGACAACACTCAGGGCTATAAATGAGACTGTAAATTCAAGGGTCTGATGTACCCTGAGATCTGGGCCCTTAATGACTGTTGACTCTGCGAGGAGGAGGACTGAGGCTGGCGCATGGCAGAATGGAACTAGAGCAGTGCTTTTATTGATAGGGTAGGGGTGATATACTAAATTACATGATCAGATTATGTCAACAATTACATTAAGACCTAAGATGATAAGATCTAGTAATCTTAGATTATACACAGAGTCTAAGCTTCCATTGTAGGAAACTAGAAAAAGAAGGGAGAAGGCAATGGTACCCAACTCCAGGACTCTTGCCTGGGAAATCCCATGGACAGAGGAGCCTGGTAGGCTACAGCCCATGGGGTCGCGAAGAGTCAGACACGACTGAGCTACTTCACTTTCACTTTTCACTTTCATGCACTGGAGAAGGAAATGGCAACCCACTCCAATATTCTTGCCTGGAGAATCCCAGGGACGAAGGAGCCTGATGGGCTGCCGTCTATGGGGTTGCACAGAGTCGGACACGACTAAAGCAACTTAGCAGCAGCAGCAGCAGCAGCAGAAAAAGAAGAGCAAATTAAGTCCAAGTTGTAAAAAAAAACAAAAGAATAATGAGAACTTAGGCAGATATCAGAGTAATTGAAAACAGGAAACCAATAGAGAAAAATCAATAAAACCAAAAGCTGGTTCTTAGAGCAGGTCAATAAAATTGATAATCTCTAGTCAGGTTAGCTGGAAAAAGATAAGATACAAATTGCTAACATCAGGAATGAAAGGGAGCCATAACTGCTGATCCCCTTGGGATCAAAAGGGTTATAAAGGAATGTTATGGACAACTCCGTACCCACGGATTTGATAACCTAAATGAAATGGGCCAATTCCTTCAAAGAAACAATCTGCCAAAACTCACAGAAGGATAAGTCTAAATAGGCATGTCTCAAGAAATTGAATCAATTTTTAATCTTCCAAAGCAGAAAGTATTAGGCCCAGATGTTTTTCTGATGAATTCTACCAAATTAAGGAAGAAATAGTATCACTTCCCTACAGTATCTTACAGAATGTAAAAGCAGAGCTTTTACTTATTCTTTGAGGCCAGCATTACCCTAGTTGTAAAGCCATAGAAAGACATTACAAGAAAGCCAAGGTACAGACCAGGATCTCATGAATAGATATAAAAATCTTCAACAATATGCTTGCAAATTGAATCCAACAGTGTATAAAAAGAATTACATGATCAAGTGGGATTTATCCAGGTATGCAAGGCTAGTCCAACATTGCATAATTAATGTAGCCCATCATATCAACAGGCTAAAGAAGAAATATTATATGATCAGTAGATGCAGAAAAACATTTCAAAAAATCTTAACATCTATTCATGATAAATAAAAAAACTCAGTAAGTGAGGAATACAGGAACTTTTTACCAAGTTCCCTCAACTTGGTAAAAGAATATCTATAAAAATCCTATAGCTAACATCATACTTAATGGTGAGAAACTAGATGTTTTCCCAGTAAGATAAAGAGCAAGGCAAGGAGGTCCCCTGTAACCATACCTTTTCAGCAACCTTCAGGAAGTCCCAGCTAATGCAGCAAGATAAGTAAGGGAAATAAAAGGTACACAGATTTGGAAGGAAGAGATAAACTATTGATGTTCACAGATAACATGATTGTCTATGTAGAAAATTTCAGAGAATCAGCAACAAAATATTCCCCTGACACTAGATAGCAATTACAGAAAGGTTACCAAATATGATGCTCAGTCAGGTGATTAAAAGAAATGAGCTATCAAGTAACAGAGATACAGAAGAACCTTAGATGCATATGGCTAAATGAGACAAGTCAACCTGAAAAGGTTTTATACTGTGTAATTCCAGCCATAACGGATTCTGATAAAGGCAAAACTGTGGAGACACTAAAAAAAAGCAGTGGTTTCCAGGTGTTCAGGGTGAGGGACAGAGGGATGAATTGGTGGATTACAGATAATTTTTAGGACAGTGAAACCATCCTGTAGGATATTACAATGGTGGATACATGTCATTCATTTGTCAAAACCTACAACGTGTAAAACACACCTACAAAGTGTAAAACACAACGGGTCAACCCTAATGTAAACCATGGACTTTAGTTGTAAAAATGTATCAGTATTGGTTCATCAGTTATAACATGTTCCACACTAATGCATGGTATTAATAAGGGGAAAGTGTGGAGGGAGGTAGAGGTAAAGGGGTACATAGGAACTCTGTGCTTTCTGCTCATTTGTTCTGTAACCCTAAAACTGCTCAAAAAAATGGAGTGTGTTAAATAAACAACCCTGCCACATATTACTTTCTTATATATTTACAGAATTTGAAATTCACATGATTCAGTACCAGGTTTTTCCATTGTGGGGGTAGGGAATGCATTCTTATAAATCATATATTGTCAACCACTAAGGTGTATTTTCCATTATAGCTTTCTGCTTTTCTAAGCCTTATTATCTTATTTTGAAATTACCTTAAATTACTTACCTCTCATTATAACATCTTGTTTCAGCAAGGAACATATGTTTCTGCCCTGCATCTATAATAATCACTAATGAACATTTGGGTTGTTTTTATAATCTTCAGAATACTTTATAGCAATTGTGGCTTGAAATTAAGGCCCAATGTAATAGAGTCTCTTCACATCTGAAACTAAGAAGACCTCTAATGGCCTAACTGCAGGTTTCCCTCCCTATTCTCCCCCAGGTCACTGTAGTCAGACAGTCCTCCTTCCTTATCTGGGGGACCAGGTGGACGTGTAGTTCTTGGTTTTCCCTCAGTGGCAAGTTTCACTTTCCTACAGCCCACAAAATTATTCTGAAAAACCATTCCCATCTTCTCACAGAAACCTCACTGCACCCTCTGGATACTAGAGAGCCATTTCCCACAACCCTGGTTTTTCCTTTGTTCCCAAGCATGATAACCTGTGTGACCCTGGATGGTGTGTGGTGTCCTCTCCCCTGGCCTGTGAATAGACATAACTAGTAAGCTTATGTAGATCTCATCTGTCCAGTGTAAGGTGTCACATGTTCAGCTATTGCATTACCCCACGGCATGAATCCTGCCACCAACAGAGTGACTAGGAGGCAGTTAGTACAGCTGGGCATGAACAGGATTGTCCATCTAAGACAGGTCACCTGGTCACTTAGCTAATTGCTCTTGTCTAACAGGTTCCGTGATGTGGCAGAGGCTGCTTGGGATGGAACCACCAACTGCTGGCAGGCTTGCACTTCGGCCTGCTCTGCTCTGTGTTCTTTTTTGGATGTTGCTATCTCTTCCCACTCTAAGAGGCTCTTGTCTCTAAGAGAATTGTTCATTGGCTGTGCCCCCAGGGTGACTTGCCATGGGGTTCAGTCTGTTTGGCAGGTGGTATCTGAGCTACCTGTGAGGCTGGCTGCTGGACTGTGGCACTTTCCCTTCTAACTACCCAGAATGTCCACATCATGGATAATGTACATGGCTAGAAGTCCAGAATAACTGAGGAAATTTGTATGAGAGAAATAAGAGAGAAAGAAACCTGCATGGCAGAAAAAAAGACAGCCATTGCAGACAGAGGATGTTAAGTCAGCCAACCTCTCTGGGTTATGGGCCCAGCATACTTTTGCTGCACCACCTGTTGTGTCTTTTTTATTAAACAAACAAACAAAAAAAAGGTCTGTGCTCATGGTTAGAATACAAAACTCCTATCCTGTGGTGCAGCAAAGAGGTTAATTCAAATGCAGCTTAAGCCTGGGATCCTTGCACCATGTGAAGCAACCATTGCCATGGAGCAGACCCGTAGCCCTTTCCTGAAGAAAGAAATTTATAAATTTGATCAGAGTAAAGAGAACCCTCCTGAAGTGTAGCAAGTAACCACAGAAAGAAAAGAAATGGAAAGAAAGAATGAAGGGAGGAAGGCAGAGACTCAGATATGGGGAGAGTAAACAACAAAATAACTGAAATATAGGTCCATAGTTTGTTTTTGAAATTGAGATGTAGTTTCTGTACAATATTATATAAATTATATCCACAGTTTGACTCAATTAGAAATCCAGAATATACTAAAATCATTTGTACAACAAAAGATAAAAGGGTGCTGTGATTGGCTTTTGTACCTTCCAAATTAACTTGAATATTAACTTTAATGCTGAAGTGTACCATTGGTAAATTTTCATAGCCTTAATATGGGGCTCAAGTTATAGTTATACCTGGGCACCCCCTTAAATTTAATCATGTTACCCTCTAAAATCTTAGAGGTGTTATTGAATGTAAAATACAGTGCTATACTGAATATGTATATCCCTCCAAAATTCATGTTGAAATCTAACTGCCAGTATGATGGTATTTGGTGGCGGGGCTTTTGGGAGTGATTCAGTTAGGAGAACAGAGTCCTCATGAATGGGGTTAGTGCTCTTAAAATAGAGACTCCAGAAAATTCCATTGCTTCTTCCACCATGTGGGAACTTAGGAAAAGACAACCTTCTGTGAACAGGAAGTAGTCCTCACCAAACAAGGAATCTTCCAGTGCCATGATCTTGGACTTCCCAGCCTCTTGAACTGTGAGAAATAAACTTTTGTTGTTTATAAGTCACCTGGTCCATTGTATTTTATTATAGCAACCCAGAGAGACTGAGTCATTTAGGAACAAATAGGATGTTTCATCTTAACCAACAGAACTATTGTCTTAAGTTTCGCACGGTCATAACACCCACTGACTTCATTTTAGCATAATCCCATAGAAAGCATGGATGCTCTGATCCAAAGAATAATAAAATTAAATTTTTGGCACTTACAAATTGGATTGACAAAAGGGGACCCTAGTGTACCATATCGGAGAAGGCAATGGCACCCCACTCCAGGACTCTTGCCTGGAAAATCCCATGGATGGAGGAGCCTGGTAGGCTACAGTCCATGGGGTCGCTAAGAGTCGGACACGACTGAGCGACTTCACTTTCCCTTTTCCCTTTCATGCACTGGAGAAGGAAATGGCAACCCACTCCAGTATTCTTGCCTGGAGAATCCTAGGGACGGCGGAGCCTGGTGAGCTGCCGTCTATGGGGTCACACAGAGTCGGACACGACTGAAGTGACTTAGCAGCAGCAGCAGCAGCAGTGTACCATATACCTCAATTGAAACCATTGTAAATACCTATCTAGAGAACAAGTGATCATTGCCACTACTTCTCTGTTTAATGATCCAGTGTAGCTTGTTCTTAGCTTGGAAGTAATGATGGTGCTTCACAGTGGATTATTAAAACCTTAATGCTATGGCCTATCTGCTAAGAACCTAGTACCTAATGTTACTGCCTGATAGATATATTTAAAATATTTATAGGCATTGAAGATTCAGCTCCACTGAAATCTGTTATTTCCCCATCCCAGTTTTCAGGATTCTTTACTAATCAGTGCCCTAATTTTAATGAGACCATGTAAGGTTGGAAATTCAATGTACATAGTAATTAGGTCACCCAACAGATTTGTCACTGGATTTCTTTCCATAAATCTCAGCCCTGCAGCTTTAGGGGATGAGGTGCTTACAGAATTGTCATTGAAGCTTTAGGGTCTGTTTGTGGATCTTGAGCTGGGAATTTAAATTCCTGAGCTTCTCATGGTGTTTCCCAACATTGTCCAACACATTTAGAATAAACAACCAGTTTCATACTCCTTTGGTTCACTAAAATACCTAGGAGAGAAAATCTTGCATTCCCAACAACTTGCTTTCTATAGGCACATGATAATAGATACCTAGAGGTAATCATTTCAGTAACTGTATTGCCACTGCACATCATGCACTATCAGTGCCCCTTTAAAACTGAAACAGGATCTTTAATGGTTTTAAATCTGACTCTAATCAGATTGGTGGTGGTTTAGCTGCTAAGTCATGTCTGACTCTTGCGACCCCATGGACTGTAGCCCACCAGGCTCTTCTGTCCATGAGATTCTCCAGGCAAGAATACTGGAGTGGGTTGCCATTTCCTTTTCCAGGGGATCTTCCCAACCCAGGAATTAAACCCTGGTGAAGCAACACCCAATTTGGTACACATTTGTGATTCAGGAGGATTTAATTAGAGACATAGAACCATAAGAGGAATGTGTATGTCTAAAGGGATTTATTACAGGGCTTTGGCTTTCTACAACTGTGAGAACTGGTTAAGCGGTGTCTATGAGTTTGTCTCCATGCCTGATGAAGACATTTTGACTAAAGTGCTCAGGGCAGACAATGAGGGAAAGGAGATGGATGTGACATGAAAGAGAGCAAAAACAAATGAGAACTCACAACCATCAGTATTGCCGACAAGGAGGTGCTAAACCTGGAGACAGTTGTTATTGCCTCTGGCCTTGGTATGGTGTCCTTCAGAAGCTGGGTCCCTCAGTCAGTGAGGGGATCGCACATATCTGGTGCGAGCATCAGAGATGCCAAAGGACCTTTGTGGAATGGTCATAGTTCTAGTGGCATCTCATGCCAGTGAGGTGGTCAGTAGATCAGTAGCAGCATGTGGAAGATACAAAATGGCTATTACATCACTTACAGTCTCCAAGTCTTATACAAGAATATCTTTTATGGCCCACCCCAATGGAAAACATACAGAAAAGGGAACTCGGAAATGTAGTTGAGCCTAGTCTAGGTAACACATTACTAAGCAACCACATTGGCCTATGAAGGAACTGTGAAATCAGTGAATCAGAGCTAATATTTTTAAAGAAATGAAATAAAACATAATATCAGAATTCATTAGAGATACTGGTAAATAGTGTTTTGTGAAAAATATTTATAATCAGTTGTATATTATCATGGACTGAATTGTTTTTCCCCCAAATCTATCCCAATGTGACTGTTTTGGATATAGGGCCTTTAAAATGGTAAAGTGAAATGAGATCTTAAGGGTGGGCCCTAATCCAACATGACTGGTATCCTTATAAGAAGAGAAAGAGACACCAGAGATAAGTATGCATAAAGAAAAGGGCATGCAAGAACACAGAAGGCAGCCATCTGCAAGCCAAGGAGAGAGGCCTTGGGAAAACAAACCTACCCACACCTTGACCTTGGACTTCCCGTTTCCAAAACTGAGTCAAATAAAGTTGCACTAAGTCACCTCATCTGTGGTGGTACTTCGTTTTGGCAGCTGAATGTTTGTGTCCCCTCCTCCCACCCCTAAATTCATATGTTGACATCATCTCCAGTGTGATGGTGTTAGAAGGTGGGGTCATTGGGAGGTGATTATGTCTGGAGAGTGGAATGCTCATGAATGGGATCCCACAGAGCTCCCCAGCCCTTCCAGCCCATGAGAACACAATGAGAGGGTGCCATCTGTTAACCAGGAAGACTGCTCTCACCAGAATGCAGCCATGCTCCTGCATTGGTCTTGGACTTCCCGACCTCCAAAACTGTGTAAAATAAAGTTCCGTTGTTTATAAGCTATCCAGTCTGTTAGTAGTTTGTTATAGCAGCCCCAATGGACCAAGGCAGCAGCCTTGGCAGACTAGTACATATGTGTACTAAAGATTGAATCAGTCTTCTGGCAGCTTTTAAAAATGAAATTAAGATAATTTTTTTAGAGCAGTTTTAGATTCATAGCAAAACTGAGGGGAAAGTGCAGAGATTTCCCATTTCCTCCCCCTCACGTACACCTTCCTGTTATCAGCATCCCCCAGCAGAGTGGCATATATGTTACAGTTGATGAACCTACGTTGACACGTCATAAAAGTCTATCAATTACATTACATGTCCCTCTTGGTATTGTGTATCATATGGGTTTAGACATGTGTCGATGACATTTATCCATCATTATGGTACCATGTAGTGAGTATTTTCACTACTGTAAGTCCTCTGTGCTGTCTTTTCATCCTTCCATCTCCACCCCAACCCCTGATCTTTTTATTGTCTCCATAGTTTTTCCTTTTGTGTTAACTTTATCCCACTTTAATGTTTCAATTTTTTGTCAAGGTATCATTTAGCATACAAAATATTTTAATGTGGTCTCATTATTTTGTATTCCTCAATAGAATATAAACTACATTCAGAGCTTGGAATTTTATCTACTTTACACACTACTATGAATCCAGTGCCGAAAACTGGCATGTTGTTTTTCAACTCAATGAGTGTTGAATGAACATTTGTATTGGATCATGAGTTTAATGTATTTGTTAAGTAAATTAAAGTTGAAGATACTTGGCAAGCTTTGGCAATGTCTTACAAAGAAACATAGTCTTATACAATCTAGCCATTGCTTTCCTAGGTGATTACTCAACTTATTTAAAAGCTTACATTAACACAAAAGCCAGCATAAAAATATAACAGGTTTATTACTTCCAAAATTAGAATTAACCAAGATAGCTTTCAGTAGGTAAATGGATAAGCAAAATGTGGCACATCTATACAATGGAATATTGTTCAGTGATAAATGAGGTGTTCCTGGCGTGCTGCGATTCATGGGATCGCAAAGAGTCGGACATGACTGAGCGACTGAACTGAACTGAACTGAACTGAACTGAAGTCACTAAAAGTTTTGACGTTAACTTAATAAATGATAGAGGTATAATTGCCTGTAAATGTATAAAATTGTTACCCCATCCCATTTAAAAAATGCATAAACTCCAGAGATTAACTGATTTTTAAGGAACTGGCTTACAAGAAGTAGTCCTGCCAAAGTAGGACTGCTCCAAGTGAAAAGTGAAAGTGTTAGTCACTCTGTTGTGTCTCTTTGCAACAGCATCCATATCCGTCACTGTCACTTCAAACATATAGAAGGGATATCTTGACATGCTCCACACCACTGAATGCCTAGAAATTTCACTAAGGTAAAATTTCCCTGAATTTTTTCAGATTTTCCACCATTTGACATGCAAATATATGTCTGCCCTTTTCTCTTTCTCTCGTCCAGTGACTTCCACAATGCAATGCAGATATTGGTTTTTCATCTATGGATTGTTGTTAAAATTGGTGTTTCTGTAGGGAGAGGGGGCTGGAATTTTATTTTTGTCATCTAGCTAACTTTCCATTTATCTAGATCTTCAAAAATCTTTCAAAGACATTTTCATTGGGCAAGTCTTGTACAAATCTTTCAGTTTTTGTTGTAGAAGTATTACACTTCTTTTGTTAAATTCACTCTTAAGAATTTTTTCTTTTGATGCTATTGCAAATGAGTCTGTTGTCTTAACTTTGTATTTGGATTGCTCATTGCTAATGTATACAAGTTCCATTGATATTTATGTTATTGATCCTGTATCCTTAACTTTACTGAGCTCATTTATTGGGTCTAATATTTTTCAATGAGTCCCTGAGCATTTTCTGCCTACAAGGTCAAACTATCTGCATATAGCAATAGCATTACCTCTTTATTTCCTATCATATGCCACTTACTCCATTTTCTTTCTTAGTTGCCCTAAGACCTGCAGTACAATATTACCTAGAAGTGGTAAGAGTAAGAGCAGATAGAAATGAAAAGAGGATTAGTATTCTCTTTAAAAAAATGATAGATACCCCCACTTCTTTTTCTTAGAACATTTTCTTTTGTAAACTTATAACTGTAAATGCTTTATCCATCCCTTTGGGATGAATATGAACCTTTTAAAAAGCCTTTTGGCAGTTTTACACCTCTACAATATCTTTCTCAAGGAACCTTGGAGTTATCTCTTTGAAGTGTACCCTTCCAGGGTGTTTGCACTCCCAATTTCTCAGTTTCTGTAGGAGGGTAGGAGCCTAACTACTTCTATGGGTGCCTTGCTCCAAGTTGCAAAACTACCTCCTTTCATATATATATGAGAAGCTTCAATTAACACAGATGTTCATCCCAGTTACCGGATGAATTTAGGGTAAACTATGATAAATGATGATGTCAAGTCCTCTTACTTAAGGTTTAGTTATTGTTTAACTTGAGAACATGTATGTAATGAGTTGTATCCAGTCAGCTTTATAAAAGGGTGAGGTTTCTTTCTGGCTTTGTAATCTCTTAGCAGACTTCTATAGTGCACAGCACATTCTTCTTTTATGATTATTCAGTAATAAAATTCTTTTGTCTTCTACCTTTGTGAATAGATTTTTGTGTTGGGAGAAATTTTTAATTATATTTCTTTAGCAATTTTGATAAGAATGGGATGAGTCTGGTAGTTCCTGATTTGAACAGATCAGCTGAAAGTCTTGGCTGCACAACAGTCAGGTAAAAGACCCTAAATTATAAATACTCTTCCTCCTAGCCCTCTGTTCTTTTGGAATACTATCTAAACAAACCACCCAAATTCAAGATTTTACTTTTGAATAATTATGGGAAAAATAGGCTCCAAAATCTCATCATGATCATTGGATGATTGGAAAAGATGGGAAGCCAGTAATGTTGCCTGCTGGTCTCTTTTTAAAACAGTTAATATCTGTCTGTTGCATTTGGGATTGGAATACATATGAGATTCCAGTCCTGCACTAGCCAGAGGACAATTCTTTGGTTTTGCAGAGGTTCTTAGAAGGGGGGTCTATCCCAGTAAAAGAGTTGCTGATATTTATGGGATGAATATAATTCTAACCATTCCAAGAGGAAATTTAAAAATTATTTGGATAACCAGAAGAAACTTGAAAAAATTAAAGAGAAAATGCAAGACAAATACATTTTCCCTCTCATAGAACCCTGCTTCTCCTCACTCTGCTTGTCCCTGCTCCTCCTGCTTTCCCTGGATGTCTTTACTCCTCCATGGCCCAGACTGACTCAGGGGAAGAGGGAGGTGATAATCTTTCAGATGGGTGGTTCCCATCTAGGCACAGCTTCTTTAACTAGTAATAAATTACCTGCTCAATTTGAGGACACAGTTAATGTACTTTATGGCCTAGACTGAGTCTACTTCACGTCTTAGACGAGGTGACTCCTTCAGGAGTCCCTTATGCAACACACACTGCATAGCTATTAATAGAAAGCCAGAAATGATAGAGCACCATGGGAAGATTAAGAGATCTGCATGGAAGGCAACAGGGAGAGTAGCTATACTAGTCACTTGGAAAAAAGCAAAGAAACAAGGCATTGAAATAATGTAAACACAGGAAGGGAAACCAAAGTGCCCTGGTTACACTTTGTTTGTTTTGGGGTTTTTTTGTTGTTTTTTTTTTTGTCTCAATGTGAAGAAAGCCAACCAGTCTATTTGGGTCACCAGCAGCAACAATGCCACTGAGAAGCTACTCAGGATGCCCATGTAATTCAAATGCCTTTCTTACCAGCTGATGTTTCTTATTTAAAGGCTTCTTTCCTCCATGCCCCAGAAATTTGCAAGAGTACACCTCAGTGTGTATTTAGTTTACAGCCCACACATAGGAATATATACTGATTATTAGATGAAACTGAGCAACCAGCAACTGCATGGAATTCTGCAATTAGGAGATTTTGCTCCTTTGGTAGAGCAATCACATTGGGGTCTGGAAGATCACTACATCAGGGGAAGCTATCTGGCACCCCACCCCTCACAACTATGGAGTAACCAAAGGCAGTTACAAATTCAGAGAAGGACTGCTGACAGCTGTACTTGAAACCTTTCCAAAAACGTTGGGCTGGGCAATGTTGCAGCAGTGCATGTAGAAGACACAGGAGTCCCCCATTGATTTCCATCAGTGGTTTGTTGAGGCTTTCTCAGAACTCCCTGGTTGGAACCTGGGGTCAGATCAAAATGTGCTCTAGCTTGAGCAACCTTTGTTTTGACTCTCTTGCCAACTATCCAAATCCAAATTAAGGGAAAGTGGTAGGATGACAAGAACAGAGAGTCAAATCTGAGCAGCAGGTACTCAATGTGGGAATAATCTAGAGAAAGACATCCAAGAAAAGAAAAAGACTTCTGTGTTTGGAGAAGGCAGTGGCAACCCACTCCAGTACTCTTGCCTGGAAAATCCCAAGGACAGAGGAGCCTGGTAGACTGCAGTCCATGGGGTCATGAAGAGTCGGACACGACTGAGCGACTTCACTTTCACTTTTCACTTTCATGCATTGGAGAAGGAAATGGCAAACCACTCCAGTGTTCTTGCCTGGGGAATCCCAGGGACGGCGGAGCCTGGTGGGCTGCCATCTATGGGGTCACACAGAGTCGGACACGACTGAAGCGACTTAGCAGCAGCAGCAGTGTTGGCTGATCAGAACTCTTTACTAAAGGGAGAAATCCCTACTCTGGTCAACCCATGAAGGGATCAGAGGAGACAGGGACTGCAGGGACAAGAGAATCATGAGAACGGAGACAGACAAAACCTCCAGCTAGGAAATCCTTGGCAAACAGCTCAAAACGGATAGATTGACAGAATCTCAGAGGTGGGAACTGGTGAATCATTTGTGTCAGTAACTTTTCCTCAGGCTAACTTCTTTGCCTGTTCTGATAAAGTTCTGCTTATCCTGCAATTTCCTCAGGAATTTCTCATTTTCCACCTGGTGACAACAGATAGTTACAGACTGTTAGTATTTTGCATCAGTCTACTTATTCCTTTTCCTCTACAATTCCCATGCAGTTAGGTCCTCTAACTGAGGAACGTGTGTTCTTGGTTTCTCTCAATCCTTCTGTAAACCTGTTGAGGAGAGACCTGTTGTGCAACTAAAAGTAGAGTATTCTCTACTCTGGATGGAGTATCCATGGAGCTTCTTGAGGAAAAGACACCTGATTTGATCACCGTGTGCCCTTTGAAAGAAAACAAGAGGTATGGCAGAGAGGGGCATTTTCACACCATGCAGGGCAAGCACATCAATGCATCATGCTGGGTCTAGGAAATGATGTTTTCTTTTCCTTCTATGCAATATGGAGAGATTTCTGAATTGGAAGATTTTATTTTTATCTCCCCAATAGTGGACATCTTTGTCTTGTTCCTATTCTTAGGAGGAAAACATTCAATCTTCTATCCTCAAATAGGATATTATTGTTGCTTAGTCACTAAGTCATGTCTGACTCTTTGCGACCCCATGGACTGTAGCCCACCAGGCTCCTCTGTCCATGAGATTTCCCAGGCAAGAATACTGGAGTGAGTTGCCATTTCCTTCTCCAGGGGAACTAGTACTATAGAAAAAGATAAAATAATTTTTTTTTGATTAACAGAAATTCAGATTGAGATGTAGTAATTGAAGCAGAAGATGTAAATACCCTCCACACCATCATCATTCTTTCAGCTCAAATGACCTAACATAGTACTGGCAGAGTATTTTCTGATTCCAAAGTTGTAATCACAATTTCAAGTGCCAAGATAAAGTCCACTGCAACAACAAAAATAATAGCTTCACTTATGATTGCAGAGATTATCAGTGTTTTAATAGCCTCATTTTTTTTTCAGCATAGCCATGGGTGCAAGAAATTACAATGTAGAAAATACATATTTCCCCTTGCTTCTACACTGCTTTTGATGGAGGTGATACAAATACAAATTTTGGTGGATGTTTACATAAAGGTGAAGACATGTTTACATAAAGGTGAAGACCCAAGACGGATGGGTCATGGTGGAGAGGTCTGACAGATTGTGGCCCACTGGAGAAGGGCATGGCAAACCACTTCAGTATTCTTGCCTTGAGAACCCCATGAACAGTATGAAAAGGCAAAAGGATAGGACACTGAAAGATGAACTCCCCAGGTCAGTAGGTGCCCAATATGCTAATGGAGATCAGCGGAGAAATAACTCCAGAAAGAATGATGGGATGGAGCCAAAGCAAGAACGATACCCAACTGTGGATGTGACTGGTGATAGACGCAGAGTCCGATGCTGTAAAGAGCAATATTGCATAGGAACCTGGAATGTTAGGTCTATGAATCAAGGCAAACTGGAAGTGGTCAAACAGGAGATGGCAAGAGTGAACGTTGACATTCTAGGAATCAGCGAACTAAGATGGACTGGAATGGGTGAATTTAACTCAGATGACCATTATATCTACTACTGTGGGCAAGAATCCCTTAGAAGAAATGGAGTAGCCATCATGGTCAACAAAAGAGTCCGAAATGCAGTACTTGGATGCAATCTCAAAAATGACAGAATGATCTCTGTTCGCTTCCAAGGCAAACCATTCAATATCACGGTAATCCAAGTCTATGCCCCGACCAGTAACGCCGAAGAAGCTGAAGTTGAACGATTCTATGAAGACCTACAAGACCTTCTAGAACTAACACCCAAAAAAGATGTCCTTTTCATTATAGGGGACTGGAATGCAAAAGTAGGAAGTCAAGAAACACCTGGCGTAACAGGCAGGTTTGGCCTTGGAGTACAGAATGAAGCAGGGCAAAGGCTAATAGAGTTTTGCCACGAGAACGCACTGGTAATAGCAAACACCCTATTCCAACAACACAAGAGAAGACTCTACACGTGGACATCACCAGATGGTCAACACCGAAATCAGATTGATTATATACTTTGCAGCCAAAGATGGAGAAGCTCTATACAGTCAGCAAAAACAAGACCGGGAGCAGACTGTGGCTCAGATCATGAACTGCTTATTGCCAAATTCAGACTTAAATTGAAGAAAGTAGGGAAAACCACTAGACCATTCAGGTATGACCTACATCAAATCCCTTATGAGTATACAGTGGAAGTGACAAATAGATTTAAGGGACTAGACCTGATAGACAGAATGCCTGATGAACTATGGACAGAGGTTCGTGACATTGTACAGGAGACAGGGATCAAGAAAATCCCCATGGAAAAGAAATGCAAAAAAGCAAAATGGCTGTCTGAGGAGGCCTTACAGATAGCTGGGAAGAGAGAGAAGTGAAAAGCAAAGGAGAAAAGGAAAGATATTCTCATCTGAATGCAGAGTTCCAAAGAATAGCAAGGAGAGATAAGAAAGCCTTCCTCAGTGATCAGTGCAAACAAATGGAGGAAAACAACAGATTGGGAAAGACTAGAGACCTCTTCAAGAAAATTAGAGGTACCAAAGGAACATTTCATGCAAAGATAGGCTCGATAAAGGACAGAAATGGTATGGACCTAACAGAAGCAGAAGATATTAAGAAGAGGTGGCAAGAATACACAGAAGAACTGTACAAAAAAGATCTTCACGACACAGATAATCACGATAGTGTGATCACTCACCTAGAGCCAGACATCCTGGAATGTGAAGTCAAGTGGGCCTTAGAAAGCATCACTACGAACAAAGCTAGTGGAGGTGATGGAATTCCAGTTGAGCTATTTCAAATCCTCAAAGGTGATGCTGTGAAAGTGCTGCACTCGATATGCCAGCAAATTTGGAAAACTCAGCAGTGGCCACAGGACTGGAAGAGGTCAGTCTTCGTTCCAATCCCAAAGAAAGGCAATGCCAAAGAATGCTCAAACTACCGCACAATTGCACTCATCTCACATGCTAGCAAAGTAATGCTCAAAATTCTACAAGCCAGGCTTCAGCAATACGTGAACCGTGAACTTCCAGATGTTCAAGCTGGTTTTAGAAAAGGCAGAGGAACCAGAGATCAAATTGCCAATATCCGCTGGATCATCGAAAAAGCAAGAGAGTTCCAGAAAAACATCTATTTCTGCTTTATTGACGATGCCAAAGCCTTTGACTGTGTGGATCACAATAAACTGTGGAAAATTCTGAGAGAGATGGGGATACCAGACCATCTGACCTGTCTCTTGAGAAACCTGTATGCAGGTCAGGAAGCAACAGTTCAAACTGGACATGGAACAACAGACTGGTTCCAAATAGGAAAAGGAGTACGTCAAGGCTGTATATTGTCACCCTGCTTATTTAACTTATATGCAGAGTACATCATGAGAAACGCTGGGCTGGAAGAAACACAAGCTGGAATCAAGATTGCCGGGAGAAATATCAATAACCTCAGATATGCGGATGACACCACCCTTATGGCAGAAAGTGAAGAAGAACTAAAGAGCCTCTTGATGAAGGTGAAGGAGGAGAGTGAAAAAGTTGGCTTAAAGCTCAACGTTCAGAAAACTAAGATCATGGCATCTGGTCCCATCACTCCATGGGAAATAGATGGGGAAACAGTGGAAACAGTGTCAGACTTTACTTTTTTGGGCTCCAGAATCACTGCTGATGGTGACTGCAGCCATGAAATTAAAAGACGCTTACTCCTTGGAAGGAAGGTTATGGCCAACCTAGATAGCATGTTTAAAAGCAGAGACATTACTTTGCCAACAAAAGTCCGTCTAGTCAAGACTATGGTTTTTCCAGTGGTCATGTATGGATGTGAGAGTTGGACGGTGAAGAAAGCTGAGCGCCGCAGAATTGATGCTTTTGAACTGTGGTGTTGGAGAAGACTCTTGAGAGTTTCTTGGACTGCAAGGAGATCCAATCAATCCATCCTAAAAGAGATCAATCCTGGGTGTTCATTGGAAGGTCTGATGTTGAAGCTGAAGCTCCAATACTTTGGCCACCTCATGTGAAGGGTTGTCTCATTGGAAAAGACCCTAATGCTGGGTAGGATTGGGGGCGGGAGGAGAAGGGGATGACAGAGGATGAGATGGTTGGATGGCATCACCGACTCGATGAACATGGGTTTGGGTAGACTCCGGGAGTTGGTGATGGACAGAGAGGCCTGGCGTGCTGCAATTCATGGGGTCGCAGAGAGTCGGACACGACTGAGCGACTGAACTGAACTGAACTGAAGACATGTTTATTCCAAGGATAAACAAAGCATGAAAGACTATGTGGAAGGTGTTGACTGTCCGGCCACATTCTTCATAATACTTGCTCTTCAAATAGAGATATTTTTTCTATTGATGTTGAAGTAATTGACATGAAGTTGTTCTCTTACTTCAGCATTTACAGTATTAACATTTGAATTGAGTGATTAAAGGACTTTTGTGATTTTTGTTGGCAGTCAGTATTCTTCATTTCTCTTGCATTCAGAAACTCACTGACACTCTTTAACAAATACAGCTGGAAGAGTTCTCAGTTTTAATATGTAAAGCACCAAAATATTTTAATTCTCCAGAAAAGGCCCCAAATTCTTATTTAACCTTTTAAATATTCCATTAAATGAAGCTAATTTGCTTATTTCTTGGTCGTAGTTTTCAGTATCTCTAACAATAGAATTATGGAAATTGAGAGAAGAGCAATTTCTCCTCTTTCAATAATGATTTTAAAATGATTATGTGGATAATCATTATTGTACTTGGTATGACTGTATTTTGAAATGAGTTTCATCTCTTAAACAATTTGATTTTTTTACATGGATGTTACTGCTTTTCTAGCATAAGGACAAGTGAAAGTATCATTTATAGTGTTAAAAGGGGAAAGGAAAAAACTGACAAAAAGTTTTTTGTTAGTGGACATGTTAAAAAATTATTAATCAAAGAGATCCAACATGATCCTGAAGAGTGGAAAAGGCAAGTTGTGCCATGAATGATGGTCTTATGTGTTTAACAAATCAAATTTGAAGAGCAGTTCCCAGAGTTGTTAACTTTATGCCATTATAACTTTATGCCATATATAACTTTATGTTCATAAAGCTAAATGTGTTTTCTCATTAACGAATGTCCAAAGGATGAAATAAGTGAGATACAACTATGAAATAAGTAACATATAATGAAAATGGAACCATGTAAATGGACAGTCTCTGGAATAAATTATGTAACTCAGTTCTTCAAGGACTCATTAAGGAGAGCCAATATATCAGAGAAATTTAATTGATGAGAGATACATAATTTAGATACTTAAAATTTATTTCAGATGAACAACAAATAAAGAGTGTCTCATGACTTGTACTTTATTTGCTAAATCTGGCAGTTCTACCCAATGTACCCAAAATTGCAGAGCCTTTGTTTTAAACTGAAGTATAGTTGATTTACAGTGTTACTTTTAAGTGTATCGCATATTGATCCAGTTACATATGTAACTATATATATACATGAGCTTCCCTGGTGGCTCAGTCGTTAATTAATTTGCCTGCAATGTGGGAGACCTGGGTTTGATCCCTGGGTTGGGGGAAGATCCCCTGGAGGAGGGCATAGCAACCCACTCCAGTATTCTTGCCTGGAGAATCCCCGTGCACAGAGGAGCCTGGCAGCCTGCAGTCCATAGGGTCGCAAAGAGTTGGACACAACTGAGTGACTAAGCACTCCCACATATATATATATTTTTCCGATTTTTTCCATTTTAGGTTATTACAAGATACTAAATATAATTCCCTGTGCTATACAGTAGGTCATTGTTTATTTTATATGTAGTTTATTTATTTTATATATTTTATATATATGTATTTTATATATATAGTAATCCCAAATTCCTAATTTATCCCTTCCCCCCTTTCCTCTTGAGTAACCACAAGTTTGTTTCTATCGCAGACCCTATCCTAATTAAGATGGGAGAAATATCAACAACCTCAGATATGCAGAAAGTGAAGAGGAACTACAGAGCCTTTTGATGAGGGTGAAAGAGGAAAGTGACAACCTGGTTTGAAGATCAGTATTCAAAAAACGAAGATCATGGCATCCAATCCCATCACTTCATGGCAAATAGAATGAGAAAAAGTGGAAGCAGTGACAGATTTTATTTTCTTGGGCTCCAAAATCCCTGGGGACAGTGACTGCAGTTAAAAGACACTTGTTCCTTGGAAGGAAAGCCATGACAAACCTAGACAGAGTATTAAAAAGCAGAGACAACACTACCAACAAAGGCCCATACAGTCAAAAACGGGTTTTTCCAGTAGTCATGTACAGATGTGAGAGTTGGACCATAAAGAAGGCTAAACTAGGAAGAACTGATGCTTTCCAATTGTGATGCTGGAGAAGACTCTTGAGATTCCTTTGGACTGCAAGGAGATCAAAGCAGTCAATCCTAAAGGAAATCAAGCTGAATATTCATTGGAAAGACTGTTGCTGAAGCTGAAGCTCCAATACTTTGGCCACCTGATTGGAAGAGCCTGCTCATTGGAAAAGACCCTGGTGCTGGGAAAGGTTGAAGGCAAAACGGAGAAGGGGGCGGAAGAGTATCACCGACTCAACGAGACATGCATTTGAGCAAACTATAAGAGATAGTGAAGGACAGGGAAGCCTGGAGTGTTCCAGTTCATGGAGTCGCAAAGAGTCAGACACGAGTTTACCGACTGAAAGATAACAGGCTTTCAAGAAATGTACTGTGCCTTTTCTGGTACAGGACGCGGCGGTCGCTATGGCCTTCTGCGCATGTGCGCTCCCTCCTCCCCTTCCTCTTCCTGTTAGCAGGCAGGTTCCGGTCTGCAGCTGTAGTCTCGCGAGGAGATGATTCCGGAGCTTTGGGCGTTTGGATCCGACCGCTGAGGAGCAGGACGCTTCGGTGGAGACCTGGAGTTGAGACAGGCGATTGGGGGGCAGGCGAAGGAGGGAACGGCTTTGTCTCCAGACTCGGTGTGACTCTGGCTCCGTTTTTATGCTCCTGGTGAGGACCTGCACGTCCCAGCGCTTGTTACCAGGTGAAGCTTGTTTTTCTCATTTCCAAGATGCAGAAACTGGCTTTCGGGCTCCCAGTAGATGCGCACTTTGCTTCTCAGCGGAGAAACTTGGTTTTTTTTTTCCACTCAGGCCCTCGCTGAGGGCCTCGGTTAACCTCCTGTGGTAAGCTTTGCCTGTGCCCTCAGTAGCCCTAGTTGGCTTTTACAGGAGGTCCCGCTTAAATTCCAGGAGCTTTAGATCTTGGACAAATATTCTGACCCTCTTAGGTCCACCTTTCTTGCAACAAAACAGCTTTTTGTGGAGTAGAAAGGGTGATTCCGGGAGCAGGAGTCGCTAGTGGGACAGTCACTTCGCTTGGGACCTCAGAGGAGCAGACCCTGGTCCTCCTGCTGGACCGGGTGGTAGTGATGGTGGAAACCTTGGGCCAACTCTCTGGACAAAAGGAACAGAAGGTACTACTTCCTGGGAGGTTGTGAAGGCATCCTGTGGAAGGAAGAGCTGACCAGCCACAGGGGAGGGAATTTACCTTCTTGCTCCCTTCACTCTTTGCTCCACTTGCTGTTTTCTGAGCTGCTCCTGCACTCAGCACAACTAGAGACATACCTGATGTCCCTCTGTCCTGAGCTTGCCGAATGAGACATGGTGCTGCAAGACAGGTCGTTAAGACTTGGACTTAAGACAGGTCTATTTATGTTTTACTTAAAGCATGGAGTTGGATTGGGGTGGGCAGGAAGTGGGTAAAAAAGTGGTTAGTTTACAATCCTACATTTTATTATAGCAGAATCAAGGACAGCCATGGAGTCTCTTGATGGTCCAGGGAGGTCTTTTCTGCCTTAAGAACACAGAAGTCAAAACCAGTTTATTGTTTTTAATTAAAAAATACTGTTGAGACCGGAAACCAAGTTAATAGTAAACTATTTTTTTTCCCCTTCCAAAAATACCCATCCTTTTTTTCAGAGCATTGCTGAGATTTTCTGTTTTGTAATGAACATTATAAATTTTTGTGCTGAATATTTTTGCTCAGCATCAGTTTTAATGTTCTATTCTTTGGCTTTTCCTAATTGGCTTAATTAGTTTAATGTGTTGTTCACATATTCTCTATGTTAGAGCATACACTGTTAACAAATGAGCAGGAAACAAATGCTTTTACATTTGAAAACTAGCTTGTCCAAGTATTACATAATCATACCAGAGTCATGCATGGACATGGAGTGCTCCCTCCCTTACTGTTATCCTTTCTGCCCCTTCTCAAGGCATCTCCCATTCTAAGATGTTATGCCAGCTACTAGGGTGGAGCTTTTTAGCCAGGTGATATCACTCATGACCTTTCCTTCTTTCTCAGGTGTACTCTTTCAGCTCTCTACATTCCTCCAGAAGCAACAGAAAATGATCACATCACAGGTGAATTGTTTAATTTATGCACAGTTTTGCTAACAGTGATTATTTGAAGTTTATACCATGTCTATACATTCATTTGAAATAGTAGAGATAAATGTTAACATCAGGGAAAATATAGAGCACAAGTCAGCAAATTACAGCCCATGGGCCAAATGAGACATGCTGCCTAGTTTTTTATTGCCCACACACTAAGAATTTTTAGATGATTGAGAAACAAATCAAGAGTAATAATCTGTGATGTGAAAACTGTGTGAAATTCAAATCTCAGTGTCTGTAAAACTTTTACTGAGACACAGCTATGCTCTTTCATTTATGGCTGTTGACTGCTTTCAGATTACAAGGGCAGAGTTGAGTGATTGTGACAGAGACAGCTCACAGACCTGAAATACTTACTATGAACATTTACTGAAAATGTTTGCTGACCTTTGATACAGAAGAGCAGATCAGTAGTAGGACAAAGATGCCATGTAGGTAAATGCAGATCCTATGATCTTATTGAGCTGTGAAACTGAGCCATAAAAAAAAATTTTTGATAGACTTCATTATGTGATGTTGTGAACCTTCTTGTGGCTGTCTTGCAGTTGCATAAAGAAATGATTGAAATAAAGGGAATGATTCTTGTCTATCCCACAGGAAAAGTTAAGGGATGTCAAAAGAAAATGCATGATAAATAATTCAAGTGAATTAGAGCCAGCATTAGGACTCATGATTTTTCAAAGAAGAGACAATCTGGATATAGACCAGGTGACCTAGGTTGTTTAGTAGGAGGAGGCAGGCTTTGTGACAGTCCTGAGGGCTGGGCAAAATCTCAATCTTTGTAGAGTCTGGCAGGGGATTCCTCTTTTTTAATTTTGGTAAAATACACATAGCATAAAATTCACATTTCAATTGTAAAATGTAGAATTTAGTGACATTTTGTATATTAATGATGTTGTGCAACCATAACCACCACCTACTTCAACAATATTTCATCATACCAAAAGGAGACCCCATACTGTTGTTTAGTCTCCAAGTCCTGTCTGACTCTGCAACCCCATGTACTGCAGCCCACCAGGCTCCTCTGTCCATGGGATTTTTCCAAGCAAGAATACTGGAGTGTGTTGCTATTTCCTACTCCAGGGGATTTTCCCAACCCAGAGATCGAACCTGAGTCTTCTTCATTGGCAGGTGGATTCTTTACCACTGAGCTACCAGCAAATCCTAATAAGCAGTACCATCACTCAATAAACAGCTACTCCCCATTCCCTCCACCCCCTAGCTACTGTTAATCTATTTTCTTCTAAAGGATTTGCCTATTCTGGATAACTCATATAAATGGAATCATGTAGCCTTCTGTGTGTGACTTTTTTCACTTAGTGTGTTTTCAGGACCCTTCCATGTTGCAGTTTGTATAGTTAGTTCATCGCTTTTATGACCAAACAAATATTCCATTGTCTATAGTACCTTTTGTTTTTCTATCATTTGATGGGCATTTGGGGGTGACTCCATGTTTGGTTATTGAGAACAGTGCTGTGAGCATTCATGTACAAGTTTTTGTTTGATGACCTAATTTCAGTTCTTTCCTAGGAGTGAAATTGATGGATCATGTGATAATTCTATGTTTAACTTATTTTGAAACTGGCAAACTGTGTTCCACAGCAAGGTCCCTTGCCAAGTCCATATGAATTTTATGTTAGCTTGTCTGTTTCCACACAAAAAGGCTGTTGCGATTTTGGTAAGGATTGCATTGAATCTATAGACCGCTTTGGGAAATATTGCCACTTTAAGAATATTAAGTCATAGTATCTATGAATGTGAGATGTTTTTTCAATAAGTTAGATTTTCTATTTTGTAGTTTTCAGAGTACAGATCTTACATGTTTGCTTATAGATGATATTGTAAATGGAAGTCTTTTCTTAATTCCCTTTTTGATTGCTTATTTATGGTATGTAGAAATACAACTGATTTTTTGAGTGTTGAGCTTATACCCTGTTTTGCTGAATTTGTTCACAAGTTCTAATAGTTGCTTTGTAGATTCTTTAGAATTGTCTGTATATGCAGTCATATCATCTGCAAATAGCATAGTTTCACTTCTTCCATCCAGTTTGAATACCTTTTATTTATCTATTTTTTGCCTAATTGCTCTGGCTAGAATTTCTAGTGCAGAGTTGAATATAAGTAGCCAAAGCAGGCATCCTTGTTTTTCTTTTGTTTTACCATCTTAATGTTCGTAAGTGTATAGTTCAGTAGTGTTATGTTTGTTCATGTTATGGTATAATCAAACCTCCAAAATATTTTCATCTTACAAAACAGAAACTCTGCACCCATGAAACAAAAACTCCCCATTCTTCTCTGCTCCCTGACCAGTGAAAGCCTCTATTCTACTTTCTGTTTCTATGAGTTTGATTACTCTTTGATACTTCATGGGAGTGAAATCATACAGGACTTGTCTTTTTGTGACTGGCTTCTTTTACTTAGCATAGTGTTCTCAGGGTTTATCCATGTTGTATGTGTCAGAATTTCCTTCATAATATTCCATTGTGTGTATATATATCACATCTTTGTTTATTCATTCATCTGTTGATGGACATTTCCTTCTGCCTTTTGGCTGCTGTGCATAATGCCTTTATGAACATGGATGTACAAACATGTCTTGAGATTCTACTTTCAGTTCTTTTGAATAAACATCAAGAAGTGGTATTGCTGGGTCACATGGTAATTCAAATTTTTTTTTTTTAAGAACACCATACTGTTGCTCACAGCAGCTGCACCCTTTTATATTCCCACAAACAGTGCACAAGGGTTCTAATTTCTACATACTCTCACCACCGCTTATTATTTTCAGGTTTTTTAAATAGCAGCCCTCATAATTGGTGTAGGTAATATTTGATAGTGGTTTTGATTAGCATTTCCAGAATAACTGGTGATTTTGAGCATATTTTCATAAGCTAGCTGGCTAGTTGTATATTTTCTTTGGAGAAGCATCTGTTCAAGTCCACTATCTATTTAAAAATTTTGTTGCTGTTATTGAGTTGTAGGCATTCTCCTCAAACAGCCCCCAAACAAATCAAAACACAGTTCTTTGAAAATAAGGTACATATAGGCATATCTTATTGTCCTTTGCAGATTTTTTTAAATAAATTGAAATTTTGTGGCAATTCTACATTAAGAAAGTCTATTGTGATATTTTTGTAAGACCATTTGCTTACTTCTTAATAACACTCAACAACATTTCAAACTTTCTCATTATTATTGGGTTGGCCAAAAAGTTCATTCAGGTTTTTCCATTACCTCTTATGGAAAAACCCGAATGAACTTAGGGGTTAACCCAATACTATATTTGTTAAGGTGATCTGTGATCAGTGACCTCTGATGTTATGACTGCAAAAAGATCATGACTTGCTGAAGGCTCCAATAATGGTTCAGTTCAGTTCAGTCGCTCAGTTGTGTCCAACTTTTTGCAACCCCATGGACTGCAGCACACCAGCCTTCCCTGTCCATCAACAACTCTCAGAGTTTGCTCAAACTAATGTCCATTGAGTCGGTGATGCCATCCAACCATCTCACCCTCTGTTGTCCCCTTCTCCTCCTGCCTTCAATCTTTCCCAGCATCAGAGTCTTCTCCAGTGAATCAGTTCTTCGCATCAGGTGGCCAAAGTATTGGAGCTTCAGCATCAGTCCTTCCAATGAATATTCAGGACTGATTTTTCTTAGGATTGACTGGTTGGATCTCCTTGCAGTTCAAAGGACTCTAAAGAGTCTTCTCCAACACCACAGTTCAAAAGCATCAATTCTTTGGCTCTCCGCTTTCTTTATAGTCCCAACTCACATCCATACATGACTATAGGAAAAACCATAGCTTTGACTAGATGGATCTTTGTTGACAAAGTAATGTCTCTGCTTTTAATATGCTGTCTATGTTGGTCATAACTTTTCTCCCAAGGAGCAAGCGTCTTAATTTCATGGCTGCAGTCAGGATCTGCAGTGATTTTGGAGCTCAAAAAAATAAAGTCTCTCACTGTTTCCATTGTTTCCCCATCTATTTGCCATGAAGTGATGGGACTGGAAAAGGTGAGTTTTCATTCCAATCCCAAAGAAAGGTAATGCCAAAGAAATGTTCAAACTACCGCACAATGCACTGATCTCACACACTAGCAAAGTAATGCTTCAAGTTCTCCAAGCCAAGCTTCAACAGTATGTGAACTGTGAACTTCCAGATGTTCAAGCTGGATTTAGAAAAGGCAGAGGAGCCAGAGATCACATTGCCAACATCCATTGGATCATCAAAAAAGCAAGAGAGTTCCAGAAAAACATCTATTTCTGCTTTATTGACTATGCCAAAGCCTTTGACTGTGTGGATCACAACAAACTGTGGAAAATTCTTCCAGAGACGGAAATACCAGACCACCTTACCTGCCTCCTGAGAAATCTGTATGCAGGTCAAGAAGCAATAGTTAGAACCGGACATGGAACAACAGACGGGTTCCAAATCGGGAAAGGAGTACATCGAGGCTGTATATTGTCACCCTGCTTCTTTAACTTATATGCAGAGTACATCATGCGAAATGCCAGGCTGGATGAAGCACAAGCTGGAATCAAGATTTCCAGGAGAAATATCAGTAACCTCAGATATGCAGATGACACTACCCTCATGGCAGAAAGTGAAGAACTAAAGAACCTCTTGGTGAAAGTGAAATAGGAGAGTGAAAAAGTTGGCTTAAATTAGGGATGTTGAGCATCTTTTTATGTGGTTTTTGGCCTTCTGTATGTCTTTAGAGAAATATCTATTTAGATATTTTACCAATTTTTTCGTTCTTTTTTTGTTTGTTTCTATACATAGAGCTGCATGAGCTGTTTGTATATTTTGAGTATTAATCCTTTGTCAGTTGCATCATTTTCAAATACTTTCTCCCATTCTGTGTTTTTGTTTTTGTTTTTTCATTTTGCTGATGGTTTCCTTTGCTGTGCAGAAACTTTTAAGTTTAATTAGGTCACATATTTATTTTTGTTTTTATTTCCATTATGTTAGGATGATTTAAAAAAATACTGCTGCAATTTATGTGAGAGAGTGTTCTTCCTATGTTTTCCTCTGAGAGTTTTGTAGTATCCATCTGGTCTTACATTTAGGTCTTTAAAATCCATTTTGAGTTTATTTTTGTGTATAGGCTAAAGAATATTCTAAGTTAATTGTTTTACATGTAGCTGTCCAGTTTTCCCAGTACTACTTATTGAAGAGACTTCTTTCTCCATTGTACAGTCTTGCTCCTTTGTTGCAGATTAATGTCTTTTGTCACTTACATGTGATTTACAATTTCAGTTTCCAAAGGTCCTTTCCAGAATATGACCTTCCACCTCCACCAACCCAAAGGGCTGTAATGCTCAAATTTTCAGAAGACAGTCTTTCCTGGAAAGTTTAAAACAAAATGTATTATATACTAATTCTAGTTTTGTCATACGGAGAAGGAAATGGCAACACACTCCAGTACTCTTGCCTGGAAAATCCCATGGACGGAGGAGCCTGGTGGGCTGCAGTCCATGGGGTCGAGAAGAGTCGGACACGACTGAGCGACTTCACTCACTAGTACATTATTAGTACATTACTAGTACAAAGAGCAGAGAAGGCGATGGCACCCCACTCCAGTACTCTTGCCTGGAAAATCCCATGGACAGAGGAGCCTGGTAGGCTACAGTCCATGGGGTTGCTAAGAGTCAGACACGACTGAGCGACTTCACTTTCACTTTTCTCTTTCATGCACTGGAGAAGGAAATGGCAACCCACTCCAATATTCTTGCCTGGAGAATCCCAGGGACGGCAGAGCCTGGTGGGCTGCCGTCTATGGGGTCGCACAGAGTCGGACACGACTGAAGCGACTTAGCAGCAGTTTTGTCATACACTGGCAACCTCTATAACATCTGGAAAGACTAAATGTAAAATAGGACTTGTTTGTCCATTACATACACTAAATACACAGTAAAAGTGAAAAAAATGCACAAAGACAATGGTTAATCTTGCCTCAGTATAAACACACTGGCACAGAGCTCTTTTCACTTCCATCTCCTTCCCCTCAGTGCACAAACACAATGCATACTGTTCAGAGAGGTAGTTTGGCCAGTCCCTCTGAAATTAACACTATTTCATATGAATTTTAACAAAAAGATATTTACAAAATGCCTCTTTACTACCTCTACTTTTAACATATATCAGGCACTTCAGAGCATCTAGAATGACTAGATATTTCCCAAAAAGTACTTGTTGTCAACTATACACACACACACACACACACACACACACACACACACACACACACACACACACACACACACACACACACACACACACACACACACACACACACACACAGTTGCTGTTCAGTAGCTAAGTCATGTCCAACTCTTTGCGACCCCATGTACTGCAGCATGCCAGATTCCTCTGTCCTACACTATCTCCCAGAATTTGTTCAAATGCATGTCCATTGAGTCAGTGATGCTACCTAACTATCTCATCCTCTGCCATCCTCTTCTCCTTTTGCCTTCAATCTTTCCCAGCATTAGGGTCTTTTCCAGTGAGTCAGTCTTCACATCAGGTGGCCAAAGTATTGGAGCTTCAGCATCAGTCTTTCCAATGAATATTCAGGGTTGATTTCCTTTAGGATTGACTGGTTTGACCTCCTTGCTGTACATGGGACTCTCAAGAGTCTTCTCCAGCACCACAGTTCGAAAGCATCAATTCTTTGGTGCTCAGCCTTTTTTATGATCCAATTCTCACATCCATACACATGACTACTGAAAAAACCATAGCTTTGACTTATGGACCTTTGTCAGCAAAGTGATGTCTCTGCTTTTTAATATGCTCTCTAGGTTTCTCGTAGCTTTCCTTCCAAGGTGTAGGTGTCTTTTAATTTAAGGGCTGTAGTCACACTCCCCGGTGATTTTGGAGCCCAAGAAAATAAAATCTATCATTGCTTCCACTTTTTCCCCTTCTTTTTGCCATGAAGTGATGGGACCTGATACCATCATCTTAGCTTTTTGAATGTTGAGTTTCAAGCCAGCTTTTTCACTCTCAGGAGACTCTTTATATATAGTGTTGACTCTGATTGAGGGCACGAGAAGGGGGCAGTAGAGGATGAGATGGTTGGATGGCATCATTGACTCAGTGGACATCAGTTTGAGCAAACTCCAGGAGATAGTGAAGGACAGGGAAGCCTGGCGTGCTGCAGTCCGTGGGATCAAAAGAGTTGGACATGACTGAGCAACTGAACAACAACAATAGTACTGAAGAATAAAATGCACACACAAAACAATCATTATAGTATGGAAATGTCTTCTAAGTATGACCAGTAGGATATAGAAAACCTTTTTTTCATCTTTACAGTTTTCCATGTCCTCTAATCCACTGAACAAACGTGGACCTTTTGGTTCCTTTCTGTTGTTTTCTCCACTTCTATTTCATTTATTTCTGCTCTGATCTTGATGATTTCATTCCTTCTACTAATGTTGTGTTTTGTTTTTTTCTACTTTCCCTAGTTGCTTTAGGTATAAAGTTAGAATGTTTGAGTTTTTTTGTTTATTTGCTTCCTGAAGTAAGATTGTATTAACTTTACTCTTAGGATTGCTTTTGTTCCAGCCCATAGGTTATGGATTGTCGTGTTTTCATTGTCATTTGTTTCTAGGTATTCTTTGATTCCTCTTTGATTTCTTCAGTGATCTGTTGATTTAGTAACATTGTTCAGCCACCATGTGTTTGTATTTTTTATATATTTTTCCTGTAATTGATTTCTAATCTTATAGTGTTGTGGTCAAAAAGATGTTAGATCTGATTTCAGCTTTCCTGAATTTAATGAGGCTTGATTAGTGGCCCAGTTCAGTTCAGTCGCTCAGTCATGTCCGACTCTTTGCGACCCCAGATTAGTGGCCCGAGAAGTGATTTATCTTGGAGAATGTTCTGCGTTCACTTGAGAAGAAAGTATATTCTGCTGCTTTTGGATGGAATGTCCTACAAATACCAATTCTGTCTGGTCTAGTATTTCATTTAAGACTTGTGGTTCTGTATTGATTTTCTCTCTGGATGATGTGTTCATTGATGAAAATGGGATATTAAAGTCCCCCACAATTACTGTGTTACTGTCAATATCTCCTTTTATGGCTGATAGATTCTGCCTTAAATATTGAGGTGCTTCTTTGTTGAGTGCATATATACTTACAATTGTTTTAGCTTCTTCTTGGATTGATCCCTTGATTGTTATGTAGTGTCTTGTCTCTTGGTAAAAGTCTTTGTTTTATAGTCTAATTTTGTCTGATAGGAGTATTGCTACACTGGCTTTCTTTTTATTTCCATTTGTTGGAACATCTTTTTCCATCCAGCATCTTTCTGTATGTGTCCCTAGATCTGAAGTGGGTCTCTTGTAGACAGCAGGTATATGGGTCTTAGTTTTGTATCCATTAAGCAAATCTGTATCTTGCTTTGGGCATTTAGTCCATTGACATTTAAGCTATTTGTTGATATGTATGTGCCTGTTGCCATTTTCTGAATATTTTTGGATTTGTTTTTGTAGGTCTTTTTTTCTTTCCTTTCTCTTTGTTCTCTTGTGGTTTGATAACTATCTTTTGTGTTGTGTTAGGGTTCCTTTTTCTTTTTGTGTGTGCATCTGTTGTTTCTTGGTTTGCAGTTCCCATGTGTGTGTGTTTTTTTTAATGTGGTTTCAATATAGTAGTCTATACAAGATTGTTTTAAGTTGCTGGTCTTTCAATTTCAATTTGCAGTCCTCATTTCCTGGATTAGTATTCTCCTTATCTAACAGTTGCTAGCTTTGATATCATATTTGTGTGTGGATGATTTCCTACTTTTACTGTGTTTGCCTTTACTGGTAAGCTTTCCCACTTGTGATTTTCTTGTTTCTAGTTGTGACCTCTTTATTCTACCCTTAGAGAAGTTCCTTTAGCATTTGTTGTAAAGCTGATTTGGTGGTGCTGAATTCTCTGAGCTTTTGTTCATCTGTAAAGCTTTTGATTTCTCTGTCAAATCTGAATGGCAGAGCCTTGTTGAGTATTCTTGGCTATAGATTTTTACCTTTCATTGTTTTAAATAGATCGTGTCACTCCCTTCTGGCCTCTACAGAAGCTCTACAGCTTCTGCGGAAAAATCAGTTTATAACCTTGTGGGGAGTCCTTTGTATATTATTTGTTGCTTTCCCCTTTTTGCTTTTATGTTTTTTTTCTTTTTTTTTTTTTTTATAAATTTATTTATTTTAGTTGGGGGCTAATTACTTTACAATATTGTAATAGTTTTTGCCATACATTGACATGAATCAGCCATGGGTTTACATGTGTTCCCCTTCCTGGACCCCCCACCCACCTCCCTCCCCATCCCATCCTTCTGGATCATCCCATTGCCCCGGCCCTGAGCCCTTGTCACATGCATCGAACATGGAATGGTGTTCTGTTTCACATATGATAATATACATGTTTCAATGCTATTCTCCCAGAACGTCCCACCCTCACCTTCTCCCTCAGAGTCCATAAAATTGTTCCATGCATCTGTGTCTCTTATTCTGTCTCGCATATAGGGTTATCGTTACCATCTTTCAAATTCCATATATATGCATTAGTATACTGTATTGTTGTTTTTCTTTCTGGCTTACTTCACTCTGTATAATGGGCTCCAGTTTCATCCATCTCAGTAGAACCGATTCAAATGTATTTTTTTTAATGGCTGAGTAATATTCCATTGTGTATATGTACCACAGCTTCCTTATCCATTCGTCTGCTGATGGACATCTAGGTTGCTTCCATGTCCTGGCTATTGTAAACAGTATCATTTCACACCAGTCAGAATGGCTGCTATCCAAAAGTCTACAAGCAATAAATGCTGGAGAGGGTGTGGAGAAAAGGGAACCCTCTTACACTGTTGGTGGGAATGCAAACTAGTACAGCCACTATGGAGAACAGTGTGGAGATTCCTTAAAAAACTGGGAATAGAACTGCCATATGACCCAGCAATCCCACTGCTGGGCATATACACCGAGGAAACCAGAATTGAAAGAGACGCGTGTACCCCAATGTTCATCGCAGCACTGTTTACAATAGCCAGGACATGGAAGCAACCTAGATGTCCATCAGCAGACGAATGGATAAGGTTTTTTTCTTTGTATTTAATTTTCGTTAGCTTGATTAACATGTGTCTCAACGTTTTGTTAACGTGTGTTCCTCCTTTTGTTTATCCTGTATGGGACTCTGCTTCCTCCAGTTGGGTGACTGTTTCCTTTTCCATGTTAGGGGAAGAAGTTTTTAGCTATAATCTCTTCAAGTATTTTCTCAGGCCATTTCTTTTTTTTCCTGGGACCCCTGTAATTCAATTGTTGCCTTTAATGTTGTCCCAGAGGTCTCTGGGACTGTCCTTATTTCATTCCTTTTTCTTTATCCTGTTCTGTGGAAGTATTTCTACCACTGTCTTCCAGCTTATTTATTCATTCTTCTGCCTCAGTTATCCTGTTTATTCTTTCTAGTATATTTTTCATTGCAGTTATTATGTTATTCATCTCTGTTCTTTAAATCTTCTAGCTCTTTGTTAAACATATCTTGTATCTTCTTGGTCTGTGCCTCCATTCTTTTTCTGAGATTTTAGATCATCTTTACTATCATTACTGTGAATTATTTTTCAGGTAGATTGCCTTTCTCCTCCTCTTTTAGTTTCTCTTATAGGTCTTTAGGTTGTTCTTTCTTCTGCAGCATATTTCTCTGTCATCTCATTTTCTCTAAGTTTATATGTTTGTGGTCTCCTTTCCTCAGGTTTTAGGATTACTGTTTCTCTTGCTTCTGGTGTCTGGCCCCTGGTGAATGAGGTTGGTCTAGGGACTTGTGCAGGCTTCCTTGTCAGAGGGACTGGTGTGTGCTTTCTGTGGGGTGGAGCTGGGTGTGGTTCCTCTAGTGCACAAGGCTGTGTCAAAGGGTTTGTTTGTGAGGTGGCTGTGAGCACACTATGACTTTAGGCAGTCTGTCTGCTGGTGGGTGCGGCTCTGCTCCTATCTTGTTGGTTTGTTTAGCCTGAGACTTTACAGCACTGGAGCCTGCAGGCTGTTGGTTAGGATCAGATCTTGGTGCCAAAATGGGGACCTAGATGAGTACTCATACCACAGTTCCCTGGGGCCTCCACTACTACTGTTCTTTCCCCCATGGTGAGCTACAGCCAATCCCCACCTTCCCAGGAAACCCTCCAAAACCACTAGGTAGGTCTAGCCCAGGTTCCTGTGGAATTACTGCTTTGAGTTGGGTCACACTGCACAAGACCTTAAGTGCACCTTCCCAGAGTATAGTCTGTTGTTTCCCCCAGCCCTGTGGAGCTCCTGCAAGCCCACTTGCAGCCCCACTGGCCTTCGAGGCTACATGCTCTGGAGATCTTCCTCCCAATGTCAAACCCTCATACAGTCTTGGAAGGCTGTTTTTAACATGGGAATGTCTCCGTGTAGCTTGTGTGGGTTTTAACATTTTTTGGTTCAAGGGCTGTTTTTAGTTTGAATGTGTGCCACCTTGCTCTTCAGCTTACGCTTATCACCTTAAGAGCTGTGACTGATGTTTTGGTGACCACAGCCTCACCTGGATATTGAGTGGAGCCTCCCCTTTGCTCTGTGGTTGTCACTGCCCTCCCTAGCTGTTGGGAGTAGATCTGTTTTTCAGCTGTGTTTCTGATCTGCATTGGTACTGGAGTACTCCCACTGGGAGAGAAGCCACTGAGTATTCCTCTTGTGGAGCTATTCATCTGTGAGCATGCTCTGTTACGTCACCTTTTACCCACTGTCCATGCTCACAGATTATACTGTTGCTGGCACTGCTCACAGCCTCACCTTAACTGTAGGTGTTCTAGCAATTGGCCCTGGCTTCTCTCAGGCCAGTTGTTTTCATCAGGTCACCAGCCTGGATTCACTGAGGTCAGGTCCCAGGTTTGCAGTAATCATGCATCTGGACCCACTGGGACTGCTTATGGGGACAGCTCAGCCCGGCCCATCCCCCACATGTTAGTGCCCCCAGAGCCCACAGCTGCTATAGCTAGACCCATCTCATTTGCAAGAGCTGTTGTATATGTTTAGATGTTCTGTAGGTGCCATGTCTACAAAGTTGGTTCGGGGGAGTAAATCGTTTGTTCATGCATCCAGGCTGGAGGAGAGATTTCAGCTCTTCTTCCTTAGCTGCACAGCCCCTGGGTTTCAGGTGTGGTTTTATCTTCCCCTCTGCATGTGGGGTACCTATAGGCGTCTGCTCCCAGGGCTATCCCAGAGCACCTGAAGCCCTTGCAGGTGGGAAGGGATCAAGGGTGTGTGGGCCCGCCCAGGCAGGAGGGGGCAGAGGTAATGACTAACTGTGGCACACTTGCCCACCAAGTGGGAGGGGCCAGAGGTGGCAACCAGGGCCACACCAGCCCACTCCAGCAGGTACCCCCCTAGTGCCCACAGTGGAAGCAACCAGCATGTGGGGACAGAGGCTACAGTGGTGACTCCTCTCTCTGCATGTCCTTGAACAATGCTGCTTTACTTCTGTGGCAGCCCAGGCTTCTTCCATGAGCATTCCCAGTTATGGAGCGCCTCACGCCCATTCTCAGGCTGCCTCCTTGCAGGCAATACCAGTCCTGTTTCTGGGTCTGCTCTCCAAACACCCTGCTCAGCATCCAGCTGCCATCACACTGGCAGACACATGTCTCCGCCTGGGGCATGCAAAGCTGTGGCACAGACCACCTGTATAGATCTCACTCTGTCCTGCCTGCCACAGAAGAGTGCTATACTTTCCTCCAAACCCCTGAAGCCCCCTTTTTTATTCCAACTGATTCCCCTACCCCCGGTGAGGGAGCTTCCTTGGGTGTGGGAACCTCCTCTCCTGCCTAGGGGCATAGGTCCCCTCCATTTCCACTTTTCATTTTCTTTCTTTGGTCCTACCTGGTTATCTGAGGATTAATCTTGTCCTTACAGGTGTCTGAGGATCTCTGTTAGTGTTCAGCAGGTGCTCTGGGAGAATTGTTCCACTTGTAGATATATTCCTGATGTATTTGTGGGGAGAGATGAACTCCATGTCCTGCTCTGCCATCTTGACTTCTACTTCTCTTTTAGCTTTTTGAGTAAAGTCTTTGTCTAGGAAGTTCAATGTCTGGTCTTCCTCAGGAACATTTCTGTGAGTTTACATTTTTCCTTTGATTGGGCCATACTTTTTTGTTCCTTTGTATGCTTTGTGATTTTGTCATTGAAACATAATGTTGTAATTTTAGAAATTACTTTCTTGCTCTTCTCCAGATTTTTCTGTTTTTGATTGTTGAAGGCTATAGTTACCCATATGACTTTCAGACTGCTTTTGTTTTTGCAAGGTATTTGTCATCATCTGTTGTCACTGAATTCTCTGTTTTTAGCTTGTGTTCAGTTAGTGTTTTGATAGACTGTTCCTCGAAGGCTGGGATGAAAAAAAAAAAAAACTTCCCAAGCAACCACCTTTCCCAGTCTTTGCAAATTGACACAGTGCTGGAGTTATTCTTTAGGACTTAGCACGTCCATGTTCAGCTGCCCTAGCCTTTGTATCCTGCTTCCACTGCATGTAGAGATCAACTAGAGGTACAAGCTTAGATCTTCTGAGGTTTTCCCTAGGAATGCATCCTAACCTGGGTATGACTTTTTAAATTCCCTAGTGTACACAAGTATTTTTGGTTATCTTTATCTCCCAAAAAAGAAACTATCCCCAACATTCTTCCCCAGGCTTTAGGTAACCTATTGTATGTCTCTAGTAGCCTTTTGCCCAGGTAGCTATGGGTTTTTCTTTGGTCTTAAAATGTTTTTGAACAATGCCTACTGGTTTTCTGCCTGGACTGAATTCTTTCTGATTTGCAATATTAATTTCAGACATATAACATAATTTGGTATTTGTATATATTTCAAAATTCTAAACAAGATGTGATTTTTTTTTTAGCAGGTTTTACTCTCTCCCCCTCTCATATCCCATGTTTTATAGAGATCATTTTAATGGTTTCTTTACATGTTGAATATTAACATTTTTTCTATTCTTAAAAAATGGAATGCTAATAAGTTAGACTTGCTTGAAGTATTCAGGTTATTTTGTTGTTGCAATATCAAAAGTAATTTGTGAGAACAGTTCTTGACCTGTAGAAGAACTGTAATTGAAGAATGACCATGTGTGAGGCCCTGCAGGTACTATCCCTTTATTAGCTCATATAATTCCAGTGCTTTTTTATATCATTTTAGAGGTGATGAATGGTAGTCAACAAAAGGTTATATGTGGAAGGTAGATGGAGTGATTTATTCAAAGGAACACTGAAAATGGTTGAGACTTTTTACCTGGGTTTGAGCCCACTGCAATAAAGGACAGTGTTCTTGTTTTGTCTTTTATTGCAGATTTTATCATCTCATTTTAGGTTGCCTAAATTTCAGCACTTCTCTTTATATAAATACTTTGTTTATTGGTGGAACAATGCCACTTCTCTTGTTTTGGGGCAGCTCAGCCTGAGTCCTCAGCCTGCGGCATTGTCCATGGTCATTATGGAGGGATGCTTTGGGTACATGTACTTCTCACAAAGTTGACAGTCTTATGCCACCTGTTCAGTAAACAGAACCACTTCCCTTCCATTTATAACCCTGATAACTGTCTTCTCTGGCTTTACTGGAAACTAGTTAATGCTGATCTCTTACATTCTCACTTATTTCTTGTCATGTATTTCTCATTCTTGGATTCTGCTGTTTTGATAGAGTATATTCTGGAATAATTTTGTAAAACAGGCTCAGGGATGTATGGTTTAAATTTTATCATATACTTGTTTTTCTTTGTTGTATGAATGGCTTTTTGGCTGGATATATAATTCTGGGCAGGAAAAAAAAAAGTAATTGTCTTCAGAAAATTGTAAGCATCTCTCTTCCTTTCCTTTGTTACTGATTTTTGCTGAGGATGAATCAGGTATCAGTTTGATTCTCATTTCTTTGCAGTCAGTCATTACTTGTTTACTTTCATAGAAGTTTAAGGATTTTTAACTGGATTTCAGAAATTTCATCAGGTGGAGCTACATACACATTTTAATTTTTTTCCAGAAGCCCTCCTTTGTATTCAGTGTCTTTTAAGTCTGAAGATTCGTCTGTCTCTTTGGGCGTATGTGCTGTTATTTCTTTTTTTCTTTCCTCTATCCTATGTGGTCTGTCCTAAGATTTCTTTTAGAGTGGTATTTATCTCTGGATTCATTCACATTTTATAAACTCTTCATTATTTTTCTGATTTTTATTTTGAGAGACAATTTTGTATTCTTTGTCAAGTTCATTTTCTAGTAGCCTTTTGAGAGCATTTATCTTACGGTTCCACAATTTAAGCAAATATGAACATTTTCAAGTACTCTCTTTTCTCTCTGATGGATTCTTATAGACAGCTGTTCTCATTTTATGTGGAAGCAATATTCTTTTGAGTATCTTCGAGTATCCTTTTTTTGGCCATGCCACACAGCTTGTGGGACAGTAGTTCTCTAACCAGGGATTGAACTCAGCCACGGCAGTGAAAGCACTGAGTCCTAACCACTGGATCACCAGAGAAGTCCCTCTTTGAGGATTCTGTTTAGAATATTTCACTGCTTACCCTTATTTTTGTACTTCCCCCTCCCTTACTCTTCAATCATTCTGTTCATTCTGATGGCTTACTTTTAATGCTTTGGTTCTCCCTACTTGTTTGATAAGTCTTCATTTTCTTTTCATACTTCTCTATGAAGATCTAGTTTGATTAGCATTGGTAACTATGGCAAAGTGAATGGTTAGTTAAGGATGTAGATGTGGATGTTTCTTACCACAAGGTTCTGTGGGTAATGACTAGGGATAGACACAGAGGACTTTCCTTCAGGCCAGGCAGGCAAGCAGGAGGTCCCCCTTCAGTTCCTGAAATGGAGGGTGATGTGTCCTGAAATTAGAGCACTAAGGTCTGTTGGTTTGTTCTTTTTAATGACTCTGATTCTGTCTGGTTATATCTGTTCATATATTTGTTTGGATTCGTGATATAAGTGAAATCATACGTTATTTGTCTTTCTCTGTATTATTTATCTCACTTGGCACAGCACCCACTTGGTACATCCATGTCCTTCTCTCTCTCACTTGTTTCACTTAGCATGGTACTCTCTAGGTACATCCATGATACCATTCTAATGACAGAAAGGGAAGAGGAACTAAAGAGCCTCTCAATGAGGGTGGTCTGTAGAGGAGAGTTAAAAAGCTGGCTTGAAACTCAACATTCAAAAAACTAAGATCATGGCATCCAGTCCCATCACTTCATGGCAAATAGAAGAGGAAAAAGTGGAAGCAGTAACAGATTTTATTTTCTTGGGCTCCAAAATCACTGTGGACAGTGACTATAGCCACGGAATTAAAAAACCATGTACTTCTTGGAAGGAAAGCTATGAGAAACCTAGACAGCATATTAAAAAGCAGAGATATCACTTTTCTGACAAAGATCCATATAGTCAAAGCTATGGTTTTTCCAGTGGTCATATATGGATGTGAGATGTGGACCATAAAGAAGGCTGAGGGATGAAGAATTGATGCTTTTGAACTGTGGTGTTGGAGAAGACTCTTGAGAGTCCCTTGGACTGCAAGGAGATCCAACCAGTCCATCCTAAAGGAGATCAACTCTGAATATTCATTGGAAGGACTGTTGCTGAAGCTCCAATACTTTGGCCACCTGATGCAAACCCCCAACTCACTGAAAAAGACCCTGATGCTGGGCAAGATTGAAGGCAAGGTGGGGGTGGGAGCACAGGGTGATATGGTTGAATGGCATCACTGACTCAATGGACATGAATTTGAGCAAACTCCAGGACAGGGGACCCTGGCGTGCTGCAGTCCACAGGGTCAGAAAGAGTCAGACATGACTTAGCAACTGAACCACAACATTATGGTGGACTGAAGTTTGAAGAGTTGTATTTCTTAGTTAACTTGACTTTGGGCAGAATTGTCCATATTGTCCATATACACTCATCCCTTGGTATCTGCTGGGGGTTGGTTCTAGATACCTCCCAAAGATATAAAAATCTGCAGATGCACAAGTTCCATACATAAAATGGTGTAATATTTGCATATAACCTACTACATCATGCCATGTACTTATAAATTTTTCCCAGTTTTACATGCCATGTACTTATAAATTTTTCCCAGTTTTACTGAGACGTGATAGACATATAGCACGTATGTTTAAGGTATACAATATAATGATTTGACTTACATCATGAAATGATTACCACATTAGGCTAAGTGAATCTCCATCATCTCATGGGTATAACACTAAAGGAATAAAAAAAAAAGTTTTTTTCCTTTTGATGAGAACTCAGGATTGTCTGCTCTCAATTTTCATTTAATAACATATAGCAGTGTAAATTATCTTTATCAGCTGTACTTAATCCGTAGTGCTTATTTTATAACTGAAAGTTTTTACATTTTATCTACCTTCATCTAATTCCTCCCTCCCCAACTGCTGCCTCTTGGTAGCCAGAAACTGTTTTATGTTTCTACTGGCCATCTGTATGTTTTCTTTAGAAAAATGTCTGTTCAAGTCCCTGCCCATTTTTAACTGCTGTTTTTTTTTTGTTTTTTTTTTTATGTCAAGCTGTATGAGTTCTTTATACATGTTGGATATTAACCCCTTATTGGATATATTATTTACAAATGTCTTTTCCCATTCATTAGGCCGCTTTTTCATTTTGTTGATAGTTGTCTTCAATGTACAAATGCTTTTTAGTCTGACCTAGTCCATATCTGGTAGTTTTTGCTTTTGTTTCCCTTGTTTGAGTATAATGTCCAAAACATTGCTAAGACTAATGTTAAAGAGAAGGTACTGCCTATAGGTCTTGAGGGGGCAGGGGTTATTAGCTTTATTTTTTGGGGGGGGGGGGACATGGCTTGCAGAATCTTAGCTCCCTGACTGGGGTTTGAACCCGGGCCCCCTGCCATGGAAGCACACAGTCATAACCACTGGAATGCCAAGGAAATCCCCTGCCTATGTTTTCTAGAAGTTTCATGGTTTCAGGTTTTACATTTAAGTCTTTAATCCATTTTGAGTTTTACTTTTTATGGTGTGAGCATGTAGTCCAGTTTTCCCAGCATGATTTATTGAAGCTGTCATTCCCCCATTATATATTCTTGCCTCCTTTGTGACAGGTCCTCTCATATACTTTAAATTGTTTCTAGATTACTTACAATACCAAATACGATGTAAGTACTATTTAAATAGTATGTAGTTGTAAGTAGTTGCTGGTGTGTGACAAATTCAGTTTTGCCTTTTGGAACTTTCTAGTTTTTTTCCCCCAAATATTTTCAGTTCGTGGTTGGTTTAATCTGTGGATGTGGACCCTGTTCATATGGAGGGCCAACTATATAGAGAGCTTTTTTTTTAAGTGTCCCAACTTCATAGAATGGCTGCTCTTCAACTTTGCTCTTCATTAACTGCTGGATCTCCACAGAATAAGGGAGACACTAAAATGCCCTAGCAGTCAGCTGTCAGTTATTTTGCCATTAGTCTTACCACCTACACTGACCCCTAGCCCTGGATGGAGGGCTTAGAGCTTGATGGTCACTGGCTGTGGTTGGAAGCTCCCACGTCTGTGCTTATATAACTTGTAGGTACCATGCTTGTAGTTTCTCTCTGTCTTACTATCTGCTCATATCATCTAGAAGTTGAGTAAAATTGCCTTCCAGTATATTCTGTTATTTGCACATTTATCTTTATTGTTTCTTCCACTTATATTGCTGGAGGCATCAGAGGCTTCAGAAGTAGATGTGTTTTAAGTCTGCCATCTTTAATTGGAAGTGTCAGTTATTTGTGAAACTGTGTTACTTGTGAAACTGTTACTTATTATTTCCTACTATTCTCCTGTCATTTGGTTCTGTTCTTACATTTCAAAAAATTTCCTCTTGGCTTTCATAGCCTATTTTTCTTTTTTCTAGCCCTATTTTTTTTTTTTCTATCAGCCACTCAAATATTGGTATTCCTTCATATTCTGTGCTGGCATTTCTTTCTTTCCTTATTTCCTCTGTGACCATCTGATTCACTCTGGTGACCCCAGTGACATGGAGTTGCCATTTTCACCCAAGTTTTTTTTTCATACTAGAGCTCTTTCCTCTTTTCCAGAATCATCTGTCCAACCTTCCAGTTGATATTCTACTTCCACGTTCTGTTTGTTTGGTGTACTGTATGTCTAGCATCTGTTTCATTTCACTGTGCGTCTACCCTGCTCTTCCTTTTGTTTCCCCAGACTTGAGGAGGCTTCCAGAACCTCTAACAAAGATCATGCAGACCCTCTGAGAGTAACTCTTTCTCTCTCCCTTTGTTCACCAAATTGTCTGTTTAGCCTCTCTGCTGCTGCTGCCCCCTTACTATAGGTGATCCAGCTCCAACAGTGCTCTCCAGCACAGTCTCCACACCACTTTGGGATCATTGCTTCCTCAGCAACAGTTAGTTTAAGTGGGACTGAATTGTGTGTTTCCATTTCACCATTCCTGCTATTCACAGCAATGACCTGGGGTGAGTAGAGGTTGGGGGGAGAGGGAGGCTGTGCCCCAAGGGAGTGTGCAAGATAACTGTGTGTTGTCACATACTGTCTATCCTTTAGGACACAGGAAGAAAATATTAGCTTATTTCGATTTTTATCTGGAAAATAAGAACAGAATTAAGTTCTTGTATGTGAATTGATAATATTTAATTTATAGAGAAATAAAATAGTGGTTGCTCAAGAATTTTATGGATTAGGTTGAGTGATGAAATATCTGGAGATCACCAACAGAATTTAAGCCAAATATATTCCCTGGTTTCCTTCCCCTAAACCTTCTCCCCCTGCCTCTGCAGCCTTCATCTCATCACAGCTTCAGACTTGCTCTCCTGTCCTGTTGTGCAGTCCATTGGCTTGCTACACATTTTCTTTTTTAGCAGTTTTGCCATGTATTTGCAAAGAAACTATTATTTCTATTTAAGCACTGGCAGTTTTATCTGCTCAGTGAAATCCAGAGTTGCTGACACTCTCACATGAACTTGCATAGCATCCCTTTATGATCTGTCTGCATTGCATGTATTTGTGATATGAATCCTTTAAGTTATGGTAGGTATGTCTTGATATGTTTGCTTATGAGAGTAAGTTCTTTGAGACTAGGAAGACTAAATTATTCAACTTGGAATTCTCAAAAACTAGGACAGTTTCAGTCACCTAAAGGCATGCGGGTATTTTTCCATGAAGTAATAAACCAATTTGCCAATGGTATCTCTCCCATGGTTTCTTTTGTTTAATCACAAAGTGTAATACTATATACACTTTAACACCAAAGTGTAAGCTACATAGTGAAGATCCTTTGTTAACATTTTTACAGGAAAATGGTAAGAATTAGTCTTTAAACTCTTTTTCTTCCCCCACATCAATCACCTGATTCTCACCCCTGGAGACTGAGCCGAAGTGTGGTTTTCTAGGGATCGTTGTCATTCAGGGATGTGACTGTGGGCTTCACTCAGGAGGAGTGGCAGCACCTGGACCCAGCTCAGAGGATGCTGTACAGGGACGTGATGCTGGAGAACTACAGCCACCTCATCTCAGTGGGTAGGTAACACTTGTCTCCCATGTAGACTACCAGTGTACCTGTCCTTTCCTACTTATAGAAACTTGTGGGATTTCTGTAGACTAAAATAATACTTAGGTTTGGGATTTAGAGACCAAAGACAGTTTATCCCTTTTGAGTACCAGAAACAATATGCTGTCCTCTGCCTATGCAGAGTCGTGTCCAACTCTTTGTGACCCCATGGACTATAGCCCTCCAGGCTCCTCTGTCCATGGAATTCTCCAGATAGGAACACTGGAATGGGTTGCCATTCCCTTCTCCAGGGGATCATCCCAATCCAGGGATCAAACCCCAGTCTCCCACATTGCAGGCTGATTCTTTATTTTCTGAGCCACCAGGGAAGCCACCTCTGCCCCATAGTAGGATTAAATGAGCTTTCTTTAATTGTATATTCTTTGAAATACACTGTCCTGCTCCTTCAAAGGCCCTGACACTTATTTGTTTCAAGTCATATAATCCTCATTCACAGGGTACTGTATCCCTAAGCCAGAAGTTATCCTCAAATTGGAGCAAGGAGAGGAGCCATGGATATTAGAGGAAGAGTGCTCAAGTCAGAGTGTCCCAGGTGAGTGAGTCAGTGGGAGTATAAGCCACATGGTGTTTAGAAGAAAATAATCTCTGAACTAACGCTTTGTGATCTTAAGACCACTGAAAGGGTCTTCAGGAATCGTGTTTTTGTGGCTGTGGACCTTTGGAATGCACATTAACATGGCTCAAATATCCAGTGTCATTGAATCATATGTATCTTCCCAGTGTCAAAATGGTGGTATCTCTTTTAAGGTATAAATTATATAATGAGTTAAATGCAGATGTTTAAGCATTCAAGTAAATAAAATATTCTATACAGAGATGCCCGTATATCAATCATGATGAACATATGGAACAATTTTTTAAGCACCCCAGGAGGCCACCTGGTGTTGTCCTCCCAGTAAGTAACACTGCCCCCTTCTATTAGCATAGATCATGTTTGCCTGTTTTTAACTTCAGATAACTATAGTCATACAGTATGTACTGTATGTAAATGTATGTGCACTATGTATATATTATATAATGTGTCTGCCTTCTTTGGATCAGCACTGTTTGTCATACACGTCGTGTATCAGTAATTTATTGCTTTGCAGTGTTCCATTGTGACTATTCCAGAACTCATCCCTCCATTCTATTACTGAAACGTAATTGGGGTAATATATTTGAAACACTTGTTTTTAAACATTTATTCTGAATTTTGCAGTATTTGAAAAGTAGTATTATTTATACTTTTTAATTAGTTGATTACAGTATTAGTTTCAGGTGAACAACATAGTGATTCAATATTTTTGCAAATTATACTCCATTATAAGTTATTGCAAGACAATGCATAAATTTCTCTGTGCTATCCAGTATATCCTTGTTGCTTATCTGTTTTATACATAACAGTTTATTAAATCAGACCCCTAATTTGTCCCTCCACCCTTCAGTCTCCCCTTAAGTAACTGTAAGTTTGTTTTCTGTTTTGCATATACACTCATTTTTGTAAGATGAGTCAAAAGAGCATTATTTCATGATGATTTTTATAATATTTCTTAAATACCAAAGTGGTTCAGTTTGGACCACTGAAGCCTTTTGGGTCTGAAGTTATTGTTGTGGAGGTTTTCAGAGTGTTAAATTGTATATATTTATTTTTGTCAATATCATAAATACAGTACATATAGATTCTACAAACTACTAACTATGTGGTCTGACATACCTACTCTCTTGGTGCAATTGAGAGAGAAGCCAGGAGTCCTACACAGACACACAAAGTTGGTATTGCAGGTGAAGAACACTAACAATGAATCTGAGCATGGTTCTGTAGAAGGGAGAGGTAGCTCTCCCTCTCCTCTTTTAAGAGAAGAGAGAGAAGATTTGGAGTCTTTCTCTTAACTTTTTGGTATACAGATTTCTTCAGGGGAAAGGAAAAAAAACACTGTCTCCAGCCTTATACCAAAGATTGCATCAGGGTCCCAGGTTTCAGCACCCCCACTGAAATGTAGATCTCTCAAGCATTCTATCCGTATGTAATAAATTACTCTCCAAAATTTAGGTTCTAACTGTGCAGCAAAGTAAAATTATATTTTGTAGAATCCTACAGTGCCACTCATTTTACTTCTCCATAGGTGACTTCTGGCCAGTTTTTCTATATAATGTGCCATTCCTCGTTTTGTTTTAGCCTTTAACAGTGAAGGTTTTACCTGGCCTAGCTGTACCCAGGTGAAGCAGGATACATTAGTATTTTGCCCACACTGTGCCTTGAACTGCAATAAAGAAGTCAGTGGCACATTTTGCTGTCTGTACAACTCTGGCCAGTCATGAAGCTGGTTTAAATGGCTTCTAGGCTGAGGCAGGCTCATGAATCTCTTCAGCTAAATTCAAGAACAAATTTTACACCTCTAATGGAGTAACCACACTATAGGAAACCTGCTTACAGACTGCATATCTGAAGTTTCTTTCACTATCAGGGGCTTGCACAAATACTTGAATATTTCTGATAACTATCCCTGTTATCAGAGGGCTCACACTCAAAGGAAATATTAATGCCAAACTTTCACACACATAAGCATAATCCCAGATTATGCTTGTCTTTTTCTTTCTTTTTTTTTTTTCACAGGATGTCTGGTAGATTCCAAGTGACCAACCAAAAGTAGGTGCAATAGGATAGAGACCCACTGTCAGCTTCTAATGGGTCAGGCAACAGATTTTAACAGGAACTCATTAGCAAACTCAGCATTACTTTCCCAAAAGGCATCTCCCAAAGTAGCTCCATCTGAAGACCACCTTGGTCATGTGGTCTCCTTTGTATACTACCTTCCCTGAGAATCTAAGCCTCTTAATGCCCCCACAGGCAAAAACTATCCATCACGGGAACTTGTTCCATCTCTGGTAGTGTAAGATTCTAGGCATGAGTTCCATCTCTGGTAGTGTAAGATTCTAGGCATGAACACTAAATTTTCACCCACAAAAACTTCTTTCCCGGATTGGGATGACTTTCTCTAGAGTTTAGGCCAAATTGATTTCTACCATATAGTCTCATGTAGTATCCACAAAACAACACAAAGCTGTTTTTAAAAATTACCCTTTTGAGTGATGTCACCATCATAATAGTTGAGATATTTGTTTCGTTATTTGCCTTCAACCTACAAGCAGTTATACATCTGTGAACCACCAAATCCCTCTGCCCAACACACCAGAAAGTTCCACACCTCTATACATCTAAAGGTGGGTGTGCTGGAACACACAGAGAAGGCAGAAGTAGGGGGACAGTGAGGAGTGGATGACAGTACATGAAAAAGCAATTTATGGGGGATAAACAGCTGGGCTTACCTAGAGAAAAATATATTCATTCTACATTTGTAAAATGATGGCTAAAAAACTGTTTCAGTGATACTTAAACCCTTCAGAATAAAAATTATTTTCCAAAAACATCTCACACAACTCAACAAAATATTGGCAGAAGAGCTAAATAGATATCTCTCCAAAAAATATATCCAGATGGAGAACAGGCACATGAAAAGATGCTCAACATTGCTAATTATTAGAGAAATACAAATCAAAACTATAATGAGGTATTACCTCACACCAGTAAGAATGGCTACCATCAAAAAGTCTACAAACAATAAATGCTGGAGAGGGTTTGGAGAAAAGGGAACCCTCCTACCTACACTATTGGTGTGACTATAAATTGATACAGTCTCTATGGGGAACAGTATGGAGGTTCCTTAAAAAATAGAACTACCCTATGATCCAGCAATCCCACTCCTGGGTATGTATTCAGAGAAAACTAATTCAAAAAGAAACAGGTACCCCAGTGTTCACTGCAGCAATATTTATAATAGTCAAGACATGGAAGTAACCTGAATGTCCACTGACAAAGAAATGGATAAAGATGTGATACATATATACAATGAAAAATATTTCATATTTTTCAGCCATAAAAAAGAAGGAAAAATACCATTTTTAGGAATATGGATTGACCTAGGGATTATCATACTAAGTAAGTCAGGAAGACAAATACCATATGATATCACTTTTGTGCAGAATCTAAAATACGACACAAATGAGCTTATCTATGAAACAAACACAGAGAACATACTTGTGACTGCCAAAGAGAGAGAGGGATGGGGAAGGGATGCAATGGAAGTTTTGAATTAGCAGATAGAAACTATTATATGTAGAATAAATACCAAGGCCCTAATTCAGTATGGTGTAATAAACTACAATGGAAATGAATATGAAAATATGTATTAAAAGCAGCAAGGGAAAAACAACAAATAACACACAAGGGGATCCCCATAAGGATAACAGCTGATCTTTCAATAGAAACCCTTCAGGCTAGAAGGGAATGGCAGGACATACTTAAGAGTAATGAAAGAGAATAATCTACAACACAGATTACTGTACCCAGCAAGGATCTCATTCAGATATGAAGGAGAATTCAAAAGCTTTACAGACAAGCAAGAGCTGAGGGAATTCAGCACCACCAAACCAGTTCTCCAACAAATGCTAAAGGATCTTCTCTAAACAGGAAACACAGAAAGGATGTTTCAACACGAACTCAAAACAACAAAGTAAATGGCAACGGGATCATACTTATCAATAATTACCTTAAATGTAAATGGGTTGAATGCCCCAACCAAAAGACAAAGGCTGGCTGAATGGATACAAAAACAAGACCCCTATATATGCTGTCTACAAGAGACCCACCTCAAAACTAGGGACACACACAGGCTGAAAGTGAAGGGATGGAAAAACATATTTCATGCAAACGGAGACCAAAAGAAAGCAGGAGTCGCAATACTCATTTCAGATAAAATAGACTTTAAAATAAAGGCTGTGAAAAGGGACAAAGAAGGACACTACATAAAGATCAAAGGATCAATCCAAGAAGAAGTAACAATCATAAATACATATGCACCCAACATAGGAGCACCACAATATATAAGGCAAATACTAACAAGTATGAAAGGGGAAATTAACAATAACACAATAATAGTGGGAGACTTTAATACTCCACTCACACATATGGATAGATCAACTAAACAGAAAATTAACAAGGAAACACAAACTTTAAATGATACAATAGCCAAATTAGATTTAATTGATATTTACAGGACTTTCCACCCCAAAACAATCAATTTCACCTTTTTCTCAAGTGCACATGGGACTTTCTCCAGGATAGATCACATCCTGGGCCATAAATCTAGCCTTGGTAAATTCCAAAAAATTGAAATCCTCCCAGCCATCTTCTCTGACCACAATGCAGAAAGATTAGACCTCAATTACAGGAAAAAAACTATTAAAAATTCCAACATATGGAGGCTAAACAACACGCTTCTGAATAACCAACATGCTTCTGAATAACCAACAAATCACGGAAGAAATCAAAAAAGAAATCAAATTATGCATAGAAACGAATGAAAATGAAAACACGACAACCCAAAACCTATTGGACACTGTAAAAGCAATGCTAAGGGGAAGGTTCATAGCAATACAGGCGTACCTCAAGAAACAAGAAAAAAATCAAATAAATCAACTAACTCTACACCTAAAGCAACTAGAGAAGGAAGAAATGAAGAACCCCAGGGTCAGTAGAAGGAAAGAAATCTTAAAAATTAGGGCAGAAATAAATGCAAAAGAAACAAAAGAGACCATAGCAAAAATCAACAAAACTAAAAGCTGGTTTTTCAAGAAGATAAACAAAATTGACAAGCCATTAGCCAGACTCATCAAGAAACAAAGGAAGAAGAATCAGATCAACAAAATCAGAAATGAAAATGGAGAGATCACAACAGACTCCACAGAAATACAAAGGACCATAAGAGACTACTACCAACAGCTATATGCCAATAAAATGGACAGCTTGGAAGAAATGGACAAATTCTTAGAAAAGTATAACTTTCCAAAACTGAACCAGGAAGAAATAGAAGATCTTAACAGACCCATCACAAGCATGGAAATCGAAACTGTAATCAGAAATCTTCCAGCAAACAAAAGCCCAGGACCAGACGGCTTCACAGCGGAATTCTACCAAAAATTTAGAGAAGAGCTAACACCTATCCTACTCAAACTCTTCCAGAAAATTGCAGAAGATGGTAAACTTCCAAACTCATTCTATGAGGCCACCATCACCCTAATTCCAAAACCAGACAAAGATGTCACAAAAAAGGAAAACTACAGGCCAATATCACTGATGAACATAGATGCAAAAATCCTTAATAAAATTCTAGCAAACAGAATCCAACATCATATTAAAAAGATCATACATCATGACCAAGTGGGCTTTATCCCAGGAATGCAAGGTTTTTTTAACATCCGCAAATCAATCAATGTAATACACCACATTAACAAATTGAAAGATAAAAACCATATGGTTATCTCAATAGATGCAGAAAAAGCCTTTGACAAAATTCAGCATCCATTTATGATAAAAACCCTCCAGAAAGCAGGAATAGAAGGAACATACCTCAACATAATAAAAGCTATATATGACAAACCCACAGCAAATATTATCCTCAATGGTGAAAAATTGAAAACATTTCCCCTCAAGTCAGGAACAAGGCAAGGATGCCCACTTTCACCACTACTATTCAACATAGTTTTGGAAGTTTTGGCCACAGCAATCAGAGCAGAAAAAGAAATAATAGGAATCCAGATAGGAAAAGAAGAAGTAAAACTCTCACTGTTTGCAGATGAGTAAAACTCTCACTGTTTCCTCTGCAGATGAGTAAAACTCTCACTGTTTACTCTACATAGAAAACCCTAAAGACTCTACTAGAAAATTACTAGAGCTAATCAATGAATATAGTAAAGTTGCAGGATATAAAATTAACACACAGAAATCCCTTGCATTCCTATACTCCAATAATGAGAAAACAGAAAGAGAAATTAAGGAAACAATACCATTCACCATTGCAACAAAAAGAATAAAATACTTAGGAATATATCTACCTAAAGAAACAAAAGACCTATATATAGAAAACTATAAAACACTGATGAAAGAAATCAAAGAGGACACAAACAGATGGAGAAATATACCGTGTTCATGGATTGAAAGAATTAATATAGTGAAAATGAGTATACTACCCAAAGCAATCTATAGATTCAATGCAATCCCTATCAAGCTACCAATGTTATTTTTCACAGAACTAGAACAAATCATCTCACAATTTGTATGGAAATATAAGAAACCTCGAATAGCCAAAGCAATCTTGAGGAAGAAGAATGGAACTGGAGGAATCAACCTGCCTGACTTCAGGCTCTACTACAAAACCACAGTCATCAAGACAGTATGGTACTGGCACAAAGATAGAAATATAGATCAATGGAACAAAATAGAAAGCCCAGAGATAAACCCACGCACCTGTGGACACCTTATCTTCGACAAAGGAGGCAAGAATATACAATGGAGAAAAGACAATCTCTTTAACAAGTGGTGCTGGGAAAACTGGTCAACCACTTGCAAAAGAATGAAACTAGAACACTTTCTAACACCATACACAAAAATAAACTCAAAATGGATTAAAGATCTAAACGTAAGACCAGAAACTATAAAACTCCTAAAGGAAAACATAGGCAAAACACTCTCCGACATAAATCACAGCAGGATCCTCCATGACCCACCTCCCAGAATATTGGAAATAAAAGCAAAAATAAACAAATGGGACCTAATTAAAATTAAAAGCTTTTGCACAACAAAGGAAACTATAAGCAAGGTGAAAAGACAGCCTTCAGAATGGGAGAAAATAATAGCAAACGAAGCAACAGACAAACAATCTCAAAAATATACAAGCAACTTCTGCAGCTGAATTCCAGAAAAATAAACGACCCAATCAAAAAATGGGCCAAAGAACTAAACAGACATTTCTACAAAGAAGACATACAGATGGCTAACAAACACATGAAAAGATGCTCAACATCACTCATTATTAGAGAAATGCAAATCAAAACCACAATGAGGTATCATTTCACACCAGTCAGAATGGCTGCTATCCAAAAGTCTACAAGCAATAAATGCTGGAGAGGGTGTGGAGAAAAGGGAACCCTCTTACACTGTTGGTGGGAATGCAAACTAGTACAGCCACTATGGAGAACAGTGTGGAGATTCCTTAAAAAACTGGGAATAGAACTGCCATATGACCCAGCAATCCCACTGCTGGGCATACACACTGAGGAAACCAGAATTGAAAGAGACGCGTGTACCCCAATGTTCATCGCAGCACTGTTTACAATAGCCAGGACATGGAAGCAACCTAGATGTCCATCAGCAGACGAATGGATAAGGAAGCTGTGGTACATATACACAATGGAATATTACTCAGCCATTAAAAAAATACATTTGAATCGGTTCTACTGAGATGGATGAAACTGGAGCCCATTATACAGAGTGAAGTAAGCCAGAAAGAAAAACACCAATACAGTATACTAATGCATATATATGGAATTTGAAAGATGGTAACGATAACCCTATATGCGAGACAGAATAAGAGACACAGATGCATAGAACAGTCTTATGGACTCTGAGGGAGAAGGTGAGGGTGGGACGTTCTGGGAGAATAGCATTGAAACATGTATATTATCATATGTGAAACATAACACCATTCCATGTTCGATGCATGAGACTAATGCTCAGGGCCGGGGCAATGGGATGACCCAGAGGGATGGGATGGGGAGGGAGGTGGGTGGGGGGTCCAGGAAGGGGAACACATGTAAACCCATGGCTGATTCATGTCAATGTATGGCAAAAACTATTACAATATTGTAAAGTAATTAGCCCCCAACTAAAATAAATAAATTTATAAAAAAGAAAAAGAAAATATGTGTAACTGAGACACTTTCCTGTATAACAGAAACTAACACAGCACTGTAAATTGGCTATATTACAATAAAGTAAAATTTTAAATATATATTGTCACTAAGGACATTAAACTCAAGGATATAGAGGATTATTGGAGAAGGAAATGGCAATCCACTCCAGTAATCTTGCCTGGAGAATTCCATGGACAGAGGAACCTGGCAGGCTACAGTCCATGGGGTTGCAGAGTCAGGCATGACTGAGCAACTATCACTCACTCATAGAGGATTATAGATAGAAGAGGAGTAAAAACAGGTACACATAACCAAAAAAATCATAAGGTTAAAGGTAAATGAAATTTTTAGGACCAGGTTTAGAATTTTATGGTTTTCATGGTATACAGAGATGTTGAAACATGTATGTGAAAGCAGGACTGAGATTTATTTGGGGGGGAAGCCAGAAGGGATTGAAATAGGGTTTGATGGTCAGGAGAGGTCCCCTGATGAGTAACTCTGATGTATTACAATGAAGAGAACATAAAGATTCCCTGGCGGAGGAAATGGCAACCTGCTCCAATATTCTTGCAGAAAATTCCATGGACAGAGGAGCCTGGTAGGCTACAGTCCATGGGGTCGCAAAGAGCTGGACATGACTGAGCGTGCACATGAGCACGCACACACACACAATATAACTAGAATAGAGCTGTGAGTCTGATCCTGTGGCAAGAATGGCTCACTGACATGCTCTTTTGTTGCATATTTTTATTCATCATGAATCAGAGCTAGAGACAGAATTGGAGCTTGGGTTTTAGTACTGTTCCTTTATGAATTAGGGCTTTTAGAATATGGGTTTGTTGCTCCTGGGTAGAATTGAAAAAGAGATGAGATTGGATTCATACACTGTTGTCATACTCTATGCATGAAGAGATTAGGACCTAAACTGATCAACTCCCCAAAATCTAATACTATTTCCTCTAAATATCCTTGTGAACTAATCTTTCTTTTCCTTCTATTTCAGAATTAATTAACAGCAGCATAAACTATTCAAGAAAGAAGTTTGAGTTTAACAAAGGTAGAAAATGGTTCCATGATGACAAGCATGAAAGAATTCATTATGGAGAGAAGTCTTATGACTATAATAAAAATGAGAATGACCTCTGTCTTAATGAAGACTCTGTTCAGCATCAAAAAATTCAAATTTTGGAGCAATCTTTTGAGTACAATGAATGTAGGAAAGCTTTCCATGCGAATTCACTCTTTGTTAAACGTAAGAAACCTTACACAGGACAGAACACCTGTGAATACACTGAATACAGAAAAACCTGTGATATGTTACCTCTCATTGCTCAAAGAACACATCCAAAAGAGAATCACTACGAATTTAATGAATGTGGAGAAAATTTCTTTGAGGACTCCATTCTCTTTGTTAACGCTTTGAGCCACAAGTCAGACCTGACTCCAATTCAAAGGACCCATTCAATTGACAATATAATTGAATATAATGAATGTGGAACATTTTTCAATGAAAACTTGGTCTTGGGTGCACAACAGAGCATGCACACAGGAGAAAAACCCTATGAATGTCATGAATGTGGAAAAACATTTAACCAGAAGTCAGCCCATACAAGACATCAGAGAACCCACACAGGGGAGAAATCCTATGAATGTCATGAATGTGGGAAAAGTTTCTACAAGAATTCAGACCTCATTAAACATCAGAGAATTCATACAGGGGAGAAACCTTATGAATGTCAAGAATGTGGGAAATCCTTCAGTGAAAAGTCAACCCTCACCCAACACCATAGAACACACACAGGGGAGAAACCATATGAATGTCATGAATGTGGGAAGGCCTTCTCATTTAAGTCAGTCCTTACAGTACATCAGAAGACACACACAGGGGAGAAGCCCAATGAATGTTACGAATGTGCAAAGGCCTTCCTGAGAAAATCAGACCTCATTAAACATCAAAGAACTCACACAGGAGAAAAACCTTATGAATGTACTGAATGTGGGAAATCTTTCTCTGAGAAGTCAACTCTCACTAAACATTTGAGAACTCATACAGGTGAGAAGCCTTATGAATGTACTGAATGTGGAAAATTTTTCTGCTATTACTCAGGTTTCACAGAACATCAGAGGAGACACACAGGAGAGAAACCTTTTAGATGTAATGAATGTGGGAAAAATTTCCGTCAGAAGTCAGCCCTAATTGTTCATCAGAGAACTCATGTAAGACAGAAACCCTATGAATGTAATCAATGTGGAAAATCATTCTGTGTGAAGTCAAAACTCATTGCACATCACAGAACACACACAGGGGAGAAACCCTATGAATGTAATGTTTGCAGAAAATCATTCTATGTGAAGTCAAAACTTACTGTACATCAGAGAACACATTTGGGGAGAAACCCTATAGGTATAATAAATGAGGGAAATCACTCTGGGTGAAGTCAACAGTTTATAGAACAAAGAACATCAAGTGGGGAAAAAAATCTATTAAGATTTTGAAACACCTTTGGTCTAAAGTCAGTTCTTAAAATACAGCAGAGAACTACAGAGGGGAGAAAATAATATAAAGATATTCAGGACATAGAAAAATCAGAAGATTTTCTACTGGAATTAAGCTCAGAATAGAGAAGAGCTATTGGTGAATGAATACCGGGAACCTTCTGCCCAAAACCACACCTCACTAAATATCAGAGAAATCAAGGTAAACCCTCTATCAGTATCTGTAGAAAAGACTTCATCCACAGGCCAGAGAAAATGCACAAACTATAGGCAATTATAGCAAAGCATTTACTTTGAGGTGATAATTTTATTGGAGTTATGTGAAATGTTTGAAGTAGCATCTCAGTGGACATCAGACAGTAATTACCAGAAAAATATTTCTGTTTTAAATGGGCAGAAGCTCTAGGTTAAACCTAATCATAATCAGTGAAATGTTAAAGAATGTCTGCATTTAGACACAGCATTTATACACTGTGGCCCAATGCTCTGTGTGCTGTTCCTTCCAAGTTAAGGTATTAGTTGTGAACTGGAATCAGTGGTTGTAAGGAATTCAAATGTCTTCTGGTCCTCCTACAGGCCTCCCCATAGGTCTGCCATGGGGGATGAGAAAGGTGTTCTGTCCACCTGCATCAAGTGTGCTGAGTGCCGGTGAAAAAGACAGAATGGCTGATGTGTTGGTAACATTGGGCAGATAAGTAAATGTGTGGAGGACGTTGAAAGTCAAATTTCTCACTGTTGGAAAAGGTATCTGTTAAAATGGAAACAGGAGAAGCTAGAAAATGTCTTGGAGGGTTGGACTGGACTGTAACTCATTTTAAATACACAGAAATAGTTACATTAGTGGTCATGTGTGTGTGTGTGTGTTTGTTTTATGGATCTGTCAGCTGAGAGGGCCTGAACATAATGACACCTCAGTAGGACTGAGCACACCAAGTACCAAGTTATTAATCACTAAATACTACCCTACCATCAAAAATGGACCACATCTCGAGTAATGCCTTATTCTAAGTCAGTCATGGGGAGAAATACAGGATGGTCTTATCTATTAAACAATAAGAAAATGTTCAAAGAATTATGCAGACATGTAAAAAGGACAAAAGAATCACCTTGGACAGGTTTCCTTGGCCAAATCTGAGACAGTTTGAACATTAAAACAAGTAACAGTAACATTCATTCATACTGATATAAGTAAATAAATACATAGAGGAAGGGGAAAAAAAGCTTTTCTTTATACAATGCTAACTAATAAATGTAGGAAGAATGGCAATAGATAAAAACACCACTGGCAGCCACCATACAGGTGGTTCATTCAGTAAGTCTACTTACGTACATAGTCTACTACTTTGTATGTAGAAGCTTAATGAAGGACAGAATACTGGCATAATCTCTTAAGTATTTCCCCACAAAATACTAATCAGGTATACAAACTGGCAGAAAGGATGCAAAAATAGACCTGTATATATGCCACCTACAAGAGACCCTCGATAGACTTAGGGACACATACAGACTGAAAATCAGAGGATGGAAAAAAATATTCCATTCAAACGCAAATCAAAAAGAAAGCTGGCATAGCAATACTCATTATCAGATAAAACAGACTTTAAAGAATGTTACAAGAGATAAGTAAGTACACTACACAATGATCAAGGGAGCAATCCATGAAAAATGTAACAATTAGGAACATCTCAATACATAAAGTAAATGCTAACAGCCATAAAAGGGCAAATTGGCAGGAACACAATAATAGTGGGAGACTTTAACACCCCACTTACACCAATGGACAGATCATCCAGACAAGAAATAAACAGTTTTAAATGACACAACAGACCAGATAGATTTAATTTATATTTACAGGACACTCCACTTGAAAGTGGCAGAGTACACTTTCTTCTCAAGTGCACATGAAACATTCTCCAGAATAAAATCACATCTTCGGTCCCAAATCAAGCCCCAGAAAATTTAAGAAAATTGAAATTTTATCAAGCAACTTTTCCAACCACAATGCTATGAGATTAGAAATCAAGTTACAGGAAAACTGTAAAAAACACAAACATGGAGGCTGAACACTGCACTGCTAAATAACCAAGAGATTACTTAGGAAATCAAAGAGGAAATAAAAAATACACAGAAATAAATTATAATAAAACCTCGATGATACAAAACCTAAGTGATGGAGTAAAAAAAAGTTCTAAGAAGTTTATAATAATTCCATCTCACTTCAAGAAACAAAAATCTCAATCTAACTTCGTACCTAGAGCAACTAGAGAAAGAAGAACAAAACGGAAAGTCAGTAGAAGGGAAGAAATCAAAGTCCAGAGCAGAAATGAAATAGAAATGAAGAAAACAATAGCAAAGATCAATAAAAGTTGATTCTTTGAGAAGATAAATAAAACTGATAAACCTTTAGCCATACTGATAAGAAAAAAAAGGGAGGAGAGGATTCAAATCAAGAAAATTAAGAAATGAAAAAGGATAAATTACTACTGACACTGCCGAAATGCAAAGGATCATAAGAGACTGTTACAAGCAACTATATGCCAATAAAATCAACAATCTGGAAGAAATGGACAAATTCTTGGAAAGGTATAACCTTTTATGACTGAACCAGGTTAGGATTTTCCCAGATTGAGAAACAGACCAATCACAAGTAATGAAATTGAAAATATAGTTAAAAAGTCTTCCAACACAACGAAAGTCAAGTAAGAGATGGTTTCACAGGCAAATTCTACCAAACATTTAGAGAAGAGTTAACACTAATTCTCAAAGTCTTTCCAAAAATTGCAGAGGGAGGCACACGACCAAGTTCATTCTACAAGGCTGACGTCACTCTGATACGAAAACTAGGCAAAGATATCACACAAAAAAGAAAATGACATCAATGTCACTGATGAACATAGATACAAAAATATCACTGATGAACATGGATAAAAAAATACTCAGCAAAATACTAGCAAACAGAATCCAATAACACATTCAAAGGATCATACACCATGATCAAGTGGGATTTATTTCAGGAATGCAAGGATTTTTCACAACACAAATCAATGTGCTACACTATATTAAAAAATTAAATAGATGAAGTAAAAGCTTTTGACAAAATTTAACAGCATTTATGATTTTAAAAAAAGCTCTCCAGAAAGTGGGCAAAGAGGGAAGCTACCTCAGCATAGTAAAGGCCATAAGACCAAACCAACCTACAGCAAACATCATTCTCAATGGTGAGATACTGAAAATATTTCCTCTAATATCAGGAAGACGATAAGGATGTAAGGATGTCCACTCTCATCACTCTTATTCAACATCGTTTTAGAAGTCCTAGCCAAAGCAATCAAGTGAAATAAATGGAATCCAAATTGGGAAAGAAGCTCACTTTTTCCAAATGGCATACTATATGTAGAAAATATTCAACATGCTACCAGAAGATTACCAGAGCTAATCAATGAGTTTGGTAAAGTTGCAGGGTACAAAATTAATGCAAAGAAATCTCCTGCTTTCCTATACAATGAGAATGAAAGATCAGAAAGCAAAATTATGGAAATAATCCAATTTATCATCCCCAGAAAAGAATAAAATATGTAGGAATACAGCTAAGTAATCAAAAGGTGGCTCAGATGGTAAAGCATCTGCCTGCAATGCAGATGACCTGGGTTCAATTGCTAGGTCAGGAAGATCCCCTGGAGAAGGAAATGGCAACCCACTCCAGTACTCTGCCTACAGAGTCAGATGCAACTGAGCGACTTCACTCACTCACTCACAAGGAAACAAAAGACCTGGACTCAGAAAACCATAAAGAAATGTGATGAAAGAAATCAAAGATGACACAAATAGATGAAGAGATGAAGAGATTATACCATATTCTTGGATTGGAAGAATCAGTATTGTCAAAATGACTATACTACCCAAAGCAATCTAAAGATTCAACGCAATCCCTATCAAATTACCACTTGAAGTTTTCACAGAACTAGAACAACAAATTTTAAAATTTGTACAGAAATGCAAAAGACCTCAAATAGCCAAAGCAACCTTAAGAAAACTGGAGCTGGAGAAATGAGGCTCTCTCACTTCAGACTATACTACAGAGCGATAGTAATCAAGACCATATTGGGATTATCACAGAACAAATATAAATGAAACAGGATTGAAAGCCCAGAGATAAACCTATGCACTTTTGGTCACCGAATTAAGGATAGAGGAGGTAGGAACATTCAATGGAGAAAAGACAATTTCTTAAATGCTAAAAAAAACTAGATAGATATATGTAAAAGAATGAACTCCGTAACACCACATACAAAAGTAAACTCAAAATGGATTAAAGGCCTAAATGTAATGTTAGGTGTTATAAAACTCTTAGAGGAAAACATAGGTAAAACAGTTTCTGACATAAACCACATCAAGATCTTTTTTGACCAACTTCCTAGCGTAATGAAAGTAAAAACAAAACACAAGTGTGACCAAATTAAACTTTATGGAAATTATAAACAAGAAAAAAAAGATAACCCTCAGAGTGGGAGAAAATATTTGCAAATGAAGGAACTGACAAGGGATTCATCTCCAAAATATATGAACAGCTCATGCAGCTCAGTATAAAACAAATAACCTAGTCAAAACATGGGTGGAGGACCTAAATAGACTTTTCTCCAAAGAAGACACGGGCTTCCACAAAAGTGGTGCAATGGTAAGGAATCTGCCTCCCAATGCAAGAGATACGGGTTCAGTCCCTGGGTCATGAAGCTCCCCTGGAGGAAGAAATGGCAACCCACTTCAGTATGCTTGTCTGGAAAATTCCATGGATAGAGAAGCCTGTGGGCTGTAATCCATGGGGTTGCACAGTTGGACACGACTGAACACACACATGTACCAAAGAAGTCATACAGATGGCCAAGAGGCACATGAAATGATGCTCAACATCAGTAATTATTAGAGAAAGGCAAATCAAAACTGCAGTGAAGTATCACCTCATATGGGTCAGAATGACTATTATCATAAAGTCTACAAATAGGTCTGGAGGAAACAGAACCCTCTTGCAGTTTTGGTAGGAATGTAAACTGATACCGCCACTATGGAGAACAGTATGGAGGTTTTTTAAAAAAGTAAAAGTAGAACTATCATTTGACCCAGCAGTCCCACTACAGGGCATAAACCCTTAGAAAACCATAATTCAGAAAGACACAGTGTTCACTGCAGTACTATGTACAATACTCAGAACACAGCAATAACCTAAGTGTCCATCAACAGATGAAAGAGTATGTGGTACAATGGAATATTACTCAGCCATAAAAAGAAACAGGATTGAGTCATCTGGAGAGATGTGGCTGGACCTAGAGTCTGTCATAGATAGTGATGTTAAGTCAGAAAAAAACTAATGTCACATATTAAGGTATGTAGATGGAATCCAGAAAAATTGTACAGATGAACCTAGTTCTAGGGCAAAAATAAAGACATAGACATGGAGAATGATGTATGGACACAGGCAGGTAATTGGATAGTGGGATGAATTGGAAAATTAGGTCTGACATAAATACATTTATGTAGAAAAATACATAGCTAGTGAGACCTGCACATTATAGCACAGGGAGCTCAGCTCATTGCTCTGTGATGACCAGGATGGGGGAGGTCCAAGAGTAAGGGTATATATGTATACATATAGCTGATTCACTTCGTTGTACATCAGAAAATAACACAACATTGTAAAACAAGTATACTTCAATTTTCTTAAGGTAAAAACAGAATAGTTGGAGAAATTTAAAAATTAAGAGTGTAGACGAGATGGACAGTAGTGTTTATTTTCACACTTGGGTCTGTAGGTAAGTGTTTTGTTTGGGGGACATACACATTCAGGTGTATAGGGGAAATGAAGTTTCATGTGCAGGTTATTTTCAAATGCGTTAGAAAGGAAAAAGTAATCTGTGTATAGAGAGAGAGTTCAAGCAAGCATAAGGGGTAGATGGTGGAAATGCAATTCAGAGTTGGGAACTGTGAGTTTTTTGTACTATGCTTGTGACTTTTTTGTAAGTTTAAAATCATTTTCAAGCAAATATGTGAAAGTTTTAAGTTAACTGACCTAGAGCCTACCACATTACAGAAAAAGACATGAAGCCATATTAGTGTCTCAGATACAGAAAAATATGATAAAACTTTACACACATTCGTGATTTCAAAATAGAAGTAGGTAAAGACAAAAAAAAAAAAAAAAGAAGTAGGAGACTTCACTAGAAACAAAAAGCTAAAATACAACAGACATCATACTAAACAGATAAATACTGGAATGTTTCTTCTTTATATTAATCATCAGATATGAATGCTTGTTACCACCACTTCTATTTAACACTGGACTGAAAGCTTTAGCTAGGTCATTAAGGCCAAATAAAAATAAAGCATAAAAAACTGCAATTATTTGCAGGTGATACCATTGTATACATTAAAAACGTCTATGGGAAAAGTATTAGAAGTGAATTAGCAAACTGGCTATATAAAAATCATTTTTATGTATAGATAACAAATAGAAAATTTAAATAATACCAGGAGAAATGTATCCTTCCTGGATAGGGTGACACACACCAGATTTATTCTACCTGACAAAATTGGGTAAAGAAAAATAAAGGAAATAATTATTTTCAAGTCACTAGACATACAGCAGCCCTAAAACAGTTTCAGAAATAATTAAAAAACAGCGTATCACAAAATTGAGACATTTAAAGACAAAATGAAAGAGTGTTAAAGATGGAGGAGCAGAATGACATGAACTCACCCCTTCTTACAGAAACACCAACATCAAAAGTAACTGCTGAACAACACTGACAAAAAAAAAAAAAAAACCCCCACTGGAACCAAAAAAAAAAAAAAGATACCCTACATCCAAAGACAAAGAAGAAGCCACAACAAGATAGTAGGAAGGGTGCAATCACGATAAAATCAAATCCCATACATGCCAGATGGGTGACCCACAAACTAGAAAACATACCACAGGAGTAAAACTTCTGAGCCTCACGTCTGGCTCCCCAGCCTGGGTTTCTCGCATTGGGAGGAATAGTCCCCAGAGAATCTAGTTTTGACAGCTAGCAGGGTTTGATCACAGAAATTACACAGTACTGGGGGAACAAACTGCACTCCCAGAGGACACACACACGGTCTTTATACACAGCAGGACTTGGGAAATGCAGTGACCTCATAAGGGACTGTGCCAGACTTAACCGCTAGTATTGGAGGGTCTCCTGCTGAGGCAGGGCGTGGCTGTGGCTCATTGCAGGGACAAGGACACTGGTAGCAGCAGTTCTGGTGAATACTCATTGGTGAAACTGGAGGTTTCTATTTTTCACCAAGAAAACAACCTGCAGGTTCCAGTGCTAGGATCCCTTAGGTGAAACTACCAACAAGGTGGGAACACATCCCCACCTATCAGCAGACAGGCTGCTTAAAGCCTTCCTGAATAAAGAGCTATCCAACTGACACTGCCCTTTCCACCAGAGAGACAAGACCTAGCTTCATCCATCAGTAGGCAGTTACCAATACCTTCCCCCTAGAGAGCCTACATAAGTCTCTTGGCCTCATCCATCAGGGAGGAGAGAGCAAAAGCCAGAAAAACTACAATCCTGCAGCCTGTGGAATGGAAACCACAGTGTCAGAAAATCAGACAGCAGAAGAAATATGTCCCAGATGAAGGAACAAGATAAAGCTTCAGAAAAACAACTAAGTGAAGTGGAGATCGACAACCTACCTGAAAAAGAATTCAGAGTAACAATAGTAAAGATGATCCAAGATCTCGGAAAAAGAATGGAGGTACAGAGACAGCAGATACAAGAAATGTTTATCAAAGATGTAGAAGAACTAAGGAAAAAAGATGAATAATAGAAGAACTGAAATGAAAAATACACTAGAAATAATCAATATAAAAACAGGCAGAACAGATCAGTGATCTGGAAAACAGAACACTAGAAATCACTGCCATGGAACAGAATAAAGACAAAGGAATTAAAAGGAATGAGGACAGGTCTTAGAGATCTCTGGAACATTAAATGTACAAACATTCACATTGTAGGGGTCCAGAGAAAGAGAAAGAATCTGAGGAAATACTCAAATAATAACTGAAAACTTCCTCAGCATGGGAAAAAAAGAAAAAACAGTCACCCAAGTCCAGGAAGCAGGGTCTCAGGCAGGATGAACCCAAGGAGAAATATGCCAAGACACACAGTAATCGAACTGACAAAAATTAAAGATAAAAAATATTAAAAGCAACAAGGAACATACAGAGCAACTCCCATACAGTCATCAGCTGGTTTCTCAGCAAAAACTGTGCAAGCCAGAAGGGAGTGGCACAATGTATTTAAAGTTATGAAAGGGAACTATCTACGAACAAGAATATACACCAGGGCTTTCTTTCAGATTCAGCAAAGAAATCAAAAGCTTTACTGGCAAGGAAAAGCTAAGAGAATTCAGTACCACCAGACCAGCTTTGCAGCAAATGCTAAAGGAACTTCTCCAGGTGGGGAAGGAAAAAACTCCACAACTAGAAATAAGAAAATTATGAATGGAGAAGCTCACCAGTAAAGGGAAACACAGTAAAGGTAGGAAATCATTTACACACAAATATGATATAAAAATGTATAACTGTGAAAAGACCAGAGCACAAATGCAAGATATTGGAAATGAATCTGAAATTAAAAGATCAGCAACTTAAAACAATCTTGTTTATAGACAGTCTGATATATCAAAACCTCATTATAACTGCAAATCAAAAATCCACAACAGATACATTAAAAAAGGAATCTAAGCACAACACTAAAGTTAGTCATCAAATCACAAGAAATAACAAAAGAAAAAGGGGGAGAAAGACACCTGCAAAAACAAATCCAAAACAGCAAAAATAAAAGATTTACTTAGTGTTGATTTGAAAACTGACTTCTCCCTAAACTGAATGGCTAATGCAGTACAACACTAATCACCAATCAACAGCAGGTTTGTTGTTGGAAATTAACAAGTCTGAATCTAAAATGTATGTGCAGATACAGTGACCAAAGGCAATAGCTGAAGTAGCAAAATAAAGCTACAGGACTTAGACTTCAAGGTAAACCTTACATGGTGACTGCAGGTGAGGAATCAGAAAGCTTCTTGGCAGGAAAGCTATAACAAACCTAGACAGTGTGTTGAAAAGCAGAGACAGGGGGGCGGTCCTAAGATGGCGGAGGAATAGGACAGGGAGACCACTTTCTCCCCCCACAAAGTCATCGAAAGATCATTTGAACACTGAGCAAATACCACAAAACAACTGGCAGAAGGCTGTTCTGAACGCTGGCAGAGGACACCAGGCACCCAGAAAGGCAGCCCATTGTCTTTGAAAGGAGGTAGGACAAAATATAAAAGATAAAAGAGAGACAAAAGAGTTAGGGACAGTGACCTGTCCTGGGGAGGGAGTCTTAAAAGAGAAGTTTCCAAACACCAGGAGACCCTCTCAATGGCGGGTCTGTGGGGAGTTTTGGAATCTCAGAGGGCAACATAACCGGGAGGAAGAAATAAATAAAACCCACAGATTACAGGTCTAACTACAACTCCCAGAGGAGAAATAGCCCAGATGCTCGTATCCGCCACTAGCAAGCACGGGCTGCACTACTTAGGGTAAGGACCAGGCCTGAATGCCCTGAGGGCAATCTGAGGGAGCTAACGTGAGATAGCAACCCAAACTATGGGATAGCCAAAGAGAGGAAAAAAAATAGGAAAAAGAGGGAGCACTTTCCCACGAAAAGCTCTAAACTAAGGCACTGCCGGGCCGCACACAGAACAAAGGACTGAGCAAATACCAGAGGAGAGCTAGCCGGCTGCAGACCAGCCCATCCCCTGATGGAGTCAGGAAGGCAGGCGGGTGCCAGCCAGAGCTGGAAGGAAAGGGGCATCCTCTACCAAACTGCAAGCAGGTTCTCAGTTGCTAACCAAGTCTTCCTGGGATCCTGGACGGTTGACATATGTCAGGAGGGTTGCACCCAGATATCAGCTCCCCAGAAGAGACACACAGAACATCTAAGATGCAGCTGCACACCCAGGAAACCGAGCGGCTGGGACCGGGGAGGTGATAAGATGCACCACACCTGGGGAGTGTGTGCTCGCCAAGCACCTGGTCGCCTGAGCTGCTCAGACCTGGGAAGGGCACAAAACGTAGGCGCAACCGAGTCTGCACCTTAGTGGAATACGCGAGAACCTGCACCTGAGTGGCCTAGATCTGGGAAGTGCATGCAACCCAGGGCCCGCCCCAGAAAGTTCCCCGGCAGAGCCACCTGGAGCCTAAGCAGTGTAGACGGGGAAAGCACACACGCCATGAGCAAGGGCAAACCCCGTGTGACCCAGACACTGCGAGCACTTCCCACACCTGCCAGTGATTCTTGTTTGCAGTGTTCCTCCCCCCCTGCAGCACAACTGAACAAGTGAGCCTAAATAAGTGACCACCTTCGCCCCCTTGTGTCAGGGCAGAAGTTAGATATTGAAGAGACTTTCAAACAGAGGAAGCCAAAATAAACCAAGAAGAGGGAACAGCTCTGGAAGTGACAGGTGCAACAGATTAAAACCCTATAGTTAGCACCAGCTACATTGGAAGGGGTCTATAGACTTTGAGAAGAAGTACAAGGTGGAACAAAGAACTATCTGAAACTGAACTGACCCCACACTGCCCTCAACAGCTCCAGAGAAATTCCTAGATATATTTCACTATTATCATTTTTAAATTTCTTTTTAACTTTATTTAAGTTCTTCAATAATCCTCTAATTTTCATTTTGAAAACCTACTATTACCTTGAAAAAAAAAAAGACCCTATTTTTAAAGCAAATTTCGTCTTTTTTATATAACTTTTACGATTTTGTTTTTTAATATTGTATTTTTGAGAGTCTAACCTCTACTCTACATTTTTAATCTTTGCTTTTTGGTAATTGTTATCAATTTTGTACCTTTAAGAAGCCAATCTTCAGTACCCATTTTTACTTAGAAGTGTGATTACTGGCTTGATTGCTCTCTCCATTTTTGACTCTCCTTTCTCTACCCCAGGTCACCTCTATCTCCTCCCTCCCCCTTCTCTTCTCTACTTAACTCTGTGAATCTCTTTGGGTGTTCCAGGCTGTGGAGAAAACTTAAGGAACTGATTGTGATCAGCTAGACTGGTCTCTCTCCTTTTGACTCCCCCTCCTCTCCTCCTGATCACCTCTATCTCCTTCCCCTCTTTTCTCTTCTCTATGGAAATCTGTGAACCTCTCTGAGTGTTCCAGACTGTGGAGAGCAAATAGGGAATTGATTATTGGCTAGACTGCGCTCACCCTCTTTGATTCCCCCTCTTCTCTTTCTGGTCACCTATATCTCTCCTCCCTCTTCTTTTCGTCATGTAACTCTGTGAACCTCTCTGGGTGTCCCTCACTGTGGAGAATCTTTTCACTATTAACCTAAATGTTTTGTCATCGGTGCTGTATGGATGGAGAAGTCTTGAGGCTACTACAAGAATAAGACTGAAAGCCAGAGGCAGGAGGCCTAAATCCAAAACTTGAGATCACCAGAAATCTCCTGATTCCAGGGACCATTAATTGACAAAAGCTCGTCCAAAAGCCTCCATACCTACACTGAAACCAGCTCCACTGAAGAGCCAACAAGTTTCAGAGCAAGACTACCAAGCTAATTCTCCAACAAAGCAGAAACATAACCCCAAGCACAAAAATACAGGCAGCCAAAAGTCACACCAAACCCATAGACACCTCAAAACTCACTACTGGACACTTCATTGCACTCCAGAGAGAAGAGATCCAGCTCCACCCACCAGAACACCGATGCAAGCTTCCCTAACCAGGAAACCTTGACAAGCCACTGGTCCAACCCCACCCACAGGGAGGAACCTCCACAATAAAGAGGAACCACAGACTTCCAGCACACAGAAAGGCAACCCCAAACACAGCAACCTAAACAAGATGAAATGGCAGAGAAATATTCAGCAGGTAAAGGAACATGATAAAAGCCCACCAAACCAAACAAAAGAGGAGGAGACAGGGAGTCTAACTGAAAAAAGAATTCAGAATAATGATAGTAAAAATGATCCAAAATTTTGAAAACAAAATGGAGTTACAGATAAATAGTGTGGAGACAAGGATTGAGAAGATGCAAGAAAAGTTTAACAAGGAGCTAGAAGAAGTAAAAAAGAACCAACCCATAATGAATAATGCAACAGCTAAGATCAAAAGCACTCTAGAGGGAACCAATAGTAGAATAACTGAGGCAGAAGATAGGATAAGTGAGGTGGAAGATAGAATGGTGGAAATAAATGAAGCAGAGAGGAAAAAAGAAAAAAGGATTAAAAGAAATGAGGACAACCTCAGAGACCTCTGGGATAATGTCAAACGCCCCAATATTTGAATCACAGGAGTCCCAGAAGAAGAAGACAAAAAAGAAAGGCCATGAGAAAATACTTGAGGAGATAATAGTTGAAAACTTCCGTAAAATGGGGAAGGAAATAGCCACCCAAGTCCAAGAAACCCAGAGAGTGCCAAACAGGATAAACCCAAGGCGAAACACCCCAAGACACATATTAATCAAATTAATGAAGATCAAACACAAAGAACAAATATTAAAAGCAGCAAGGGAAAAACAACCCACCAGGGGATCCCCATAAGGATACCAGCTGATCTTTCAATAGAAACTCTTCAAGCCAGAAGGGAATGGCAGGACATACTTAAAGTGTTGAAAGAGAAAAAACTACAACCCAGATTACTGTACCCAGCAAGGATCTCATTCAAATATGAAGGAGAAATCAAAAACTTTACAGACAAGCAAAAGCTCAGAGAATTCAGCACCACCAAACCAGCTCTTCAACAAATGCTAAAGGATCTTCTCTAGACAGGAAACACAGAAAAGGTTTATAAACCCAAACCCAAAACAACAAAGTAAATGGTAACGGGATCATACTTATCAATAATTACATTGAATATAAATGGGTTAAATGCCCCAACCAAAAGACAAAGACTGGCTGAATGGATACAAAAACAAGACCCCTATATAATGCTGTCTACAAGAGACACACCTCAAACCTAGGGACACAAACAGACTGAAAGTGACGGATTGGAAAAAGATATTTCACGCAAATGGAGACCAAAAGAAAGCAGGAGTAGCAATACTCATATCAGATAAAATAGACTTTGAAATAAAGGCCATGAAAAGAGACAAAGGATACTACATAATTATCAAAGGATCAATCCAAGAAGAATATATAACAATTATAAATATATATGCACCCAATATAGGAGCACTGCAATAAGGAAGGCAAATGCTAACAAATATGAAAGGAGAAATTAACAGTAACACAATAATAGTGGGAGACTTTAATACCCTACTCACACCTAGGGATAGATCAACTAAACAGAAAATTAGCAAAGAAACAAACTTTAATGATGCAATGGGCCAGTTAGACCTAATTGATATCTATAGGACATTTCCCCCTAAAACAATGAATATCACCTTTTTCTCAAGTGCACATAGAACCTTCTCCAGGATAGATCACATTCTGGGCCATAAATCTAGCCTTGGTAAATTGAAAAAAACTGAAATCATCTCAAACATCTTTGACGCAGGAGCGGCGAGCGGCAGAGAGGAGATACTCCACGTCCAAGGTAAGAGAAACCCAAGTAAGACGGTAGGGGCTGAGAGAGGGCACGGCGACTGAGCAGTGAGCAGCAGCTGCAGCGCAGGGGCAGCTAGTGGCGCTTGGGCGGCACAGGAGCGGTGAGCAGCAGAGAGGAGATATCCTACATCCAAGGTCAGGGGTGGCAGCTAGGAGGAGCTACCCCACGTGCAAGGTAAGAGAAACCCAAGTAAGATGGTAGGTGCTGAGAGAGGGCACGGTTACTGAGGGGTGAGCAGCGGCTACAGCTCAGGAGCAGCTAGTGGTGGTTGGGGGACACAGGATTGGCGAGCGGAGGAGAGGAGATATCCCACGTCCAAGGCCAGGGGTGGCGGCCAAGAGGAGCTATCCCACGTGTAAGGTAAGAGAAACCCAAGTAAGACGGTACGTGCTGAGAGAGGGCATGGTGGCGGCTGCAGCGCAGGAGCAGCGAGCAGTAGAGAGAAGTTCTCCCACGTCCAAGGTCCGGGGCAGCAGCCAGGAGGTACCCCACGTGCAAGGTAAGAGAAACCCAAGAAAGATGGTAGGTGCTGAGAGAGGGCACGGCGACTAAGTAGCGAGTGGCGGCTGCAGCGCAGGAGCAGCTAGTGGTAGTTGGGTGGCACAAGAGTGCCGAGCAAAAAAAAAAAAAAAAAAAAGAGTGCCGAGCAGCAGAGAGGAGATATCCCACGTCCAAGGTCAGGGGCAGCAGCTGAGAGGAGCTACCCCACGTGCAAGGTAAGAGAAACCCAAGTAAGACGGTAGGTGCTGAGAGAGGGCACGTTGGCAGCTGCAGCACAGGAGCAGCGAGCAGCGGCCACGCGGTGCAGGAGCAGTGAGCGGCAGCTGCGCGGCACAGAAGCGGTGAGCGGCAGAGAGGAGATACGCCACATCCAAGGTAAGAGAAACCCAAGTAAGATGGTAGGTGCTGAGACAGGGCACGGCGACTGAGCGGCAAGTGGCAGCTGCAGCGCAGGAGCGGCTAGTGGTAGTTGGGTGGCACAGGAGCGCCGAGCAGCAGAGAGGATATATTCCACATTCAAGGTCAAAGGCAGCGGCCGAGAGGAGCTACCCCACGTGCAAGGTAAGAGAAACCCACGTAAGACGGTTGATGCTGAGAGAGGGCATGGCGGCAGCTGCGGTGCAGGAGCGGCGAGCGGCAGCCATGTGGCGCAGGAGCGGCGAGCAGGAGAGAAGAGTTATCCCACGTCCAAGGCCAGGGGCAGCAGCCGGGAGGAGCTACCCCACGTGCAAGGTAAGAGAAACCCAAGTAAGACGGTAGGTGCTCAGCGAGGGCACGGCAGCAGCTGCAGCACAGGAGCAGTGAGCAGCGGCCTCATGGTGCAGGAGCAGTGAGCGGCAGTTGCGTGGCACAGGAGCAGCGAGCAGTCGAGAGAAGATACTCCACATCCAAGGTAAGAGAAACCCAAGTAAGCCAGTAGGTGCTGAGAGAGGGCACGGCGACTGAGAGGCAAGTGGAGGATGCAGCACAGGAGCAGCTAGTGGTGGTTGGGGGGCACAGGAGGAGCGAGCAGCAGAGAGGAGTTATCCCATGTCGAAGGTCAGGGGCGGCAGCTGGGAGGAGCTACCCCACGTGCAAGGTAAGAGAAACCCAAGATGGTAGGTGCTGAGAGAGGGCATGGCGACTGAGCAGCGAGGGGCAGCCGCAGCACAGAAGCAGCTAGTGGCATTTGGGTGGCACAAGAGTGCCGAGCAGCAGAGAGGAGATATCCCATGTCCAAGGTCAGGGGCAGCGGCTGAGAGGAGCTACCCCACGTGCAAGGTAACAGAAACCCAAGTAAGACGGGAGGTGCTCAGAGAGGGCATGGCGGCAACTGCAGCGCAGGAGCAGTGAGCAGCGGCCATGCAGCGCAGGAGCAGCGAGCGGTGGCTGCGCGGCGCAGGAGCGGCGAGTGGCAGAGAGGAGATACTCCACATCCAAGGTAAGAGAAACCCAAGTAAGACGATAGGTGCCAAGAGAGGGCACGGCGGCACCTGCAGTGCAGGAGCGGCGAGCGGCAGCTGCGGTGCAGGAGTGGCTAGCAGCAGTTGGGTGGTGCAGGAGCGGCGAGCAGCAGAGAGGAGATAACCACGTCCAAGGTCAGGAGCCGTGGCTGTGAGGACATACCCCACGTCTGAGGTAAGGAGCAGCGAATTCACTTTCCTGGAGCAGTCATGAAGAGATACCCCACGTCCAAGGTGAGAAAAACCCAAGTAAGATGGTAGGCACTCAGAGACGGCATCAGAGGGCAGACAGACTGAAACGACAATCACAGACAACTAGCCAATCTGATCACATGGACCACAGCCTCGTCTAACTCAGTGAAACTAGGCCATACAGTGTAGGACCACCCAAGATAGACCGGTCATGGTGGAGAGGTCTAACAGAATGTGGTCCACTGGAGAAGGGAATGGCAAACCACTTCAGTATTCTTGCCTTGAGAACCCCATGAACAGTATGAAAAGGCAAAAAGATACAACACTAAAAGATGAAATCCCCAGGTCGGTAGGTGCCCAATATGATACTGGAGATCAGTGGAGAAATAACTTAAGAAAGAATGAAGGAATGGAGCCAAAGCAAAAACAATACCTGGTTGTGGATGTGACTGGTGATAGAAGCAAGGTCCGATGCTGTAAAGAGCAATATTGCATAGGAACCTGGAATGTTAGGACCATGAATCAAGGCAAATTGGAAGTGGTCAAACAGGAGATGGCAAGAGCGAACGTCGACATTCTAGGAATCAGTGAACTAAAATGGAAGGGAATGGGTGAATTTAACTCACATGGCCATTTTATCTACTATTCTGGGCAGGAATCCCTTAGAAGAAATGGAGTAGCCATCATAGTCAACAAAAGAGTCCAAAATGCAGTACTTGGATGCAATCTCAAAAATGACAGAATGATCTCTGTTCGCTTCCAAGGCAAACCATTCAATATCACGGTAATCCAAGTCTATGCCCCAACCAGTAACGCTGAAGAAGCTGAAGTTGAACAGTTCTATGAAGACCTACAAGACCTTTTAAAAGAACTAACACCCAAAAAAGATGTCCTTTTCATTATAGGGGACTGGAATGCAAAAGTAGGAAGTGAGGAAACACCTGGAGTAACAGGCAAATTTGGCCTTGGAGTACAGAACGAAGCAGGGCAAAGGGTAATAGAGTTTTGCCAAGAGAACACTCTTGTCATAGCAAACACCGTCTTCCAACAACATAGGAGAAGACTCCACATATGGACATCACCAGATGGTCAACACCGAAATCAGCTTGATTATATCCTTTGCAGCCAAAGATGGAGAAGATCTATACAGTCAGCAAAAACAAGACCGGGAGCTGACTGTGGCTCAAATCATGAACTGCTTATTGCCAAATTCAGACTGAAATTGAAGAAAGTGGGGAAAACCACTAGACCATTCAGGTATATCCTAAATCCAATCCCTTATGACTATACAGTGGAAGTGAGAAATAGATTTAAGAAGCTAGATCTGATAGACAGAGTGCCTGATGAACTATGGATGGAGGTTCATGACATTGTACAGGAGACAGGGAGCAAGACCATCGCCAAGAAAAAGAAATGCAAAAGAGCAAAATGGCTGTCTGAGGAGGCCTTACAAATAGCTGTGAAAAGAAGAGAAGTGAAAGGCAAAGGAGAAAAGGAAAGATACACCCATTTGAACGCAAAGTTCCAAAGAATAGCAAGGAGAGATAAGAAAGCCTTTCTCAGTGATCAGTGCAAAGAGATAGAGGAAAATAATAGAATGAGAAAGACTAGAGATCTCTTCAAGAAAATTAGAGATACCAAGGGAACATTTCATGCAAAGATGGGCTCAATGAACGACAGAAATGGTATGGACCTAACATAGCAGAGAAGAAGGAAGTGGCAACCCCACTCCAGTATTCTTGCCTGGAGAATCCCATGGACAGAGGAACCTGGCAGGCTACCGTCCATGAGCTCACAAGAGTTGGACACGACTTAGTGACTAAACCTAACATAACAGAAGAAGCAGAAGCAGCAGCAGCAGAAGATATTAAGAGGAGGTGGCAACAATACACAGAAGAACTATACAAAAAAGATCTTTATGACCCAGATAATGGTGTGATGATGGTGTGATCACTCACCTAGAGCCAGACATCCTGGAATGTGAAGTCAAGTGGGCCTTAGGAAGCATCACTACGAACAAAGCTAGTGGAGGTGATCGAATTCCAGTTGAGCTATTTCAAATCCTGAAAGGTGACGCTATGAAAGTGCTGCACTCAATATGCCAGCAAATATGGAAAACTCAGCAGTGGCCACTGGACTGGAAAAGGTCAGTTTTCATTCCAATCCCAAAGAAAGACAATGCCACAGAATGCTCAAACTACGGCACAACTGCACTCATCTCACACGCTAGCAAAGTAATGCTCAAAATTCTCCAAGCCAGGCTTCAACAGTTAAGTGAACTGTGAACTCCCAGATGTTCAAGCTGGATTTAGAAAAGGCAGAGGAACTAGAGATCAAATTGCCAATGTCCCATGGATCATCGAAAAAGCAAGAGAGTTCCAGAAAAACATCTATTTCTGCTTTATTGACCATGCCAAAGCCTTTGACTGTGTGGATCACAATAAACTGTGGAAAATTCTGAAAGAGATGGGCATACCAGACCACCTGACCTGCCTCTTGAGAAACCTGTATGCAGGTCAGGAAGCAACAGTTAGACATGGACATGGAACAACAGACTGGTTCCAAATAGGAAAAGGAGTACGTCGAAGCTGTATATTGTCACCCTGCTTATTTAACTTATATGCAGAGTACATCATGAGAAACGCTGGGCTGGATGAAGCACAAACTGGAATCAAGATTGCTGGGAGAAATATCAATAACCTCATACACGCAGATGTCACCACCCTTATGGCAGAAAGTGAAGAACTAAATAGCCTCTTGATGAAAGTAAAGAGGAGAGTGAAAAAGTTGGCTTAAAGCTCAACATTCAGAAAACTAACATCATGGCCTCCGATCCCATCACTTCATGGCAAACAGCTGGGGAAACAGTGGCTGACTTTATTTTTTATTAATTTATTTTAGTTGGGGGCTAACTACTTTACAATATTGTAGTGTTTTTTGCCATACATTGACATGAATCAGCCATGGGTTTACATGTGTTCCCCATCCTGAACCTCCCTCCCCATCCCATCCCTCTGGGTCATTCCATTGCCCCAGCCCAGAGCACTTGTCTCATTCATCGAACCTGGAATGGCATTCTGTTTCACATATGCTAATATACATGTTTCAATGCTATTCTCTCAGAATGTCCCACCCTCACTTTCTCCCTCAGAGTGCATAAGACTGTTCTATGCATCTGTGTCTCTAATTCTGTCTCGCATATAGGGTTATCGTTACCATCTTTCAAATTCCATATATATGCATTAGTATACTGTATTGGTGTTTTTCTTTCTGGCTTACTTAACTCTGTACAATGGGCTCCAGTTTCATCCATCTCAGTAGAAATGATTCAAATGTATTCTTTTTAATGGCTGAGTAATATTCCATTGTGTATATGTACCACAGCTTCCTTATCCATTCGTCTGATGATGGACATCTAGGTTGCTTCCATGTCCTGGCTATTATCAACAGTTCTGGGATGAACATTGGCGTACACCTGTCTCTTTCAATTCTGGTTTCCTCGGTGTGTATGCCCAGCAGTGGTATTGCTGGGTCATATGGCAGTTCTATTCCCAGTGGGCTTTAAAATCACTGCAGATGGTGACTGCCTCCATGAAATTAAAAGACGCTTACTCCTTGGAAGGAGAGTTATGACCAACCTAGACAGCATATTAAAAATCAGAGACATTACTTTGCCAACAAATGTCTGTCTAGTCAAGGCTATAGTTTTTCCAGTAGTCATGTATGGATGTGAGAGTTGGACTGTTAAGAAAGCTGAGTGCCGCAGAATTGATGCTTTTGAACTGTGGTGTTGGAGGAGACTCTTGAGAGTCTCTTGGACTGCAAGGAGAACCAACAAGTCCATCCTAAAGGAGATCAGTCCTGGGTGTTCACTGGAAGGACTGATGTTGAAGCTGAAACTCCAAAACTTCGGCCACCTGATGCGAATAGCTGACTCACTGGAAAAGACCCTGATGCTGAGAAAGATTGAGGGCAAGAGGACAAGGGGATGACAGAGGATGAGATGGTTGGAAGGGATCACCAACTCAGTGGACATGAATTTGGGTAAACTCCGGGAGTTGGTGATGGACAGGGAGGCCTGGCATTCTGCAGTTCTTGGGGTTGCAAAGAGTCGGACATGACTGAGTGATTGACCTGAACCTACCCTGCACAAAAATCACTTTCATACAGACTGTATATCTAAATATGAAAGGCAAACAAGAACACTGTTAGAAGAAAATACAGGTGAAAACCATGACCTTAGGTAAGACAGCTTACACAAAAACAATGTAGACAACTTTGCATTGGAATTAAATGTTGTTTTTGTTTTTTTTTTTTTTCCAAAAAAAAAGTTAAAAGCCAGTGGCAGATTGGGAGAAGACAACTGCAGTGTATGTTTCTAACCAAAGACTCTTACACAAAATATATAAAGAGCTCCTATGAATCAAAAAAGAGTAGGAGAAGGGGGTAGAAGGGGGTGACAGAGGATGAGATGATTGGATGACATTATCGACTCAATGAACATGAGTTAGAGCAAACTCTGGGAGATGGAGAAAGACTGGGAAGCCTAGTGTGCTACAGTCCATGGAGTCACAAAGAGTTAGACATGACTTAGTGACTGAACAACAACAAACGTGATAAGTTGCTCACCTTCAGTAGACATCAAGGAAAGGTACTTTGTAACAAAAATTTAGTGCACCCACACACTAGAATGGCTAAAATTATTTTTAAAAAATTGATGAAGATACGAAGCAACTGGGACTCAGAGAAGTTTGTTGGAAATCTAAACAGTACCCTTTGGGAAATAGGTTTTTTCTATTAAAGCCAAGCAAGCATGTATATTTGTTGATTTTCTTGTTTTTTATTTTGTTATTTTTGGCTGCAGTGATCAGCATATGAGATCTTAGTTCCCTTACCAGGGATCAAACCTGTACCCCCTGTAATGGAATTGCAGAGTCCTAACCACTGGACACCAGAGGAGTCCCCTAAATTCTGGATGTGTAATTGCACTTCTAGGCATAGATCTTCAACAGATAAACACAAATACTTTTCCAGAGAATATTCACAGCAGTAGTAATATCAACAGCCCAGATGCAGAAACAGCACAAATATCCACCGACTCTAGAAAGGGTATATAACTTGTGCTCTATCCACTCAGTGATACACTCTGCAGCAGTTGCAATGTTGAACCACAATTACATGCATACAAAAGAAACAGAACAAAAGAGGACATTTTCACTCAAAAAGGCAAATTTAATTTGTGGTGTTGGTGGCTAGGATGGTAGTTGCCTAGAAGGTGGTAGGTTGCAGGTTTCCCTGCAACTTGAAGGGGCTCATCTGGTGCTAAGTGTTCTAGTTTTTGATGTGTGTATCAATTATAGGTGTAGTCACTTTGCAAAAACTTGTGAATATTTATATATACTCATAGTTTAGTGTAAATGTTCCTTAATATAAAGCAGAAAGTCTGAAATGTTGGCTCTCTGCAATCCCTCCAGTAGTTTCCCAGTTCTTAAAGTGTAAAAAACACACAACACAAATAAGATGATTCATTACTATAACAGCAGTAAGCATGTATGTGAAGAATCCCTGTGTAATGTGCTAGTATATGCATACTACATAGTTTGTTCCCTCAGCTATGTGACAAAGATTTTTCATATTAACTACTAACAAATTTCTCTTAATAAACATTTTAAGGGAAATAATATTTCACAATTGTCAAGTTTACCATACCTAGTATATACAGTTTCCTGGCATATATAAGTGGATATGGCTACTCTCTCCTATTAACTCTTTAGTAAAGAATTTAGACATTGTGTTTACTAAGTTTTCATATGCCTTGGGGTCTATCAGTGAGTATAATGAAAATACTAATTAAACAAAATAATCATTATCAAGTTAAAAGAAAACAGATTTGAACTATTTCAGTACAATATTGCTTTTGATTATATGAAGAAACTACCCTGTTAAGATGTTCAGATGAGACATCTACATGTGAGTTGTGTAATCCAAGCTAAGCAGGAAATATTTACATTTGTATTATTATGTTCTGTATATATTCCCAATAAAGGGTGGAGCTGTAGAATTAGGTATCAAATTGCTTGAGTTTATACGCTGTCTGGCTTTGTTTCTTAATAGATTTGTGACAAATTAACTGTACTAAAGACCCTCGTCCATAAAATGGGGACATCAGTAGTGCCTGTATCACAGGGGTGCTCAGAATAATTTGTAAACTATGAGCTACATAATATAAGCTATGCATGCCTTAGGTATTATTTCTTTCTTTAAAAATATGTTTCTTTATTTTAATTGGAGGCTAATTACTTTACAATATTGTAGTGGTTTTGCCATACATTGACATGAATCCACCACGGGTGTGCATGAGACAGGGTGCTTGGGGCAGGTATTATTTCTTGAATTAGCTTTCAAATAATTGATTTTTACAGACTGTTCATGCTTTACACTCATTTGTTTCCTTGGTAGCATAGCCTTGATTTGTATTTTTTACCTTAGCCTTGGAATGCTCAGAGTAAACCTTGATCAGATTAAATCTGTCGTGGAAAATGTTCTCCTCAGGGATTTGTTTGGGATTGGCACATGTGCTAATTCTATCAGAGCTGTATGCATAAGTGTTCTGAAAACTTCTGGGAAAAGTTTCTTTTTTGTGCAGCTGAATTTTGTTCATGTCTGTACTTGACAGTTATGTCCACATCTCTGAAAAGTAGGTGATGGACTGAGGGTGGTAAAGCAGAGAGTGAACAGATTTGGATTCATGAGGATGTCACTGAGCTCTTTAACTATTCTCCAGAGGTTGTACTCAGCAGTGCTTCCTTGCCCAAGAGGGCCACAGAACAGGCCCCAACAGTGGCAAGATGCTTATTTGGGGAGCTTATGATGAAGCACTGTGTCCCAAGATCCTTGGCCAGACATGATCAGTGTCCTGGTCCTGCAGATGTGCAGTGCTGCTGTCTGTGCTCTCTGTTGAAATGTTGTTGGATTAGTCAGTTTTCCAAGTGCTCAAGTCAGGCTTCTTGGTAGGGCTGGAGCTATGTATTAGCTCCTCTGCCTGGGTGGAGTAGGGGAAACAGCTCCAAGCCCTGCAAAGCAGGTGAACACATGCACATGTGTGTGTGTCTGTCTGTGTGTCTATGTGTGTGTGGTCTTAATTCAATCCAGTGCTGTGGTCCTGCCTGGGTAGTGAAGCTACTCCATAGCTCTACCCATTGCTGAATACAACCTCCAATGCTACCAAAGAGGAAACCTAGCCAGAATTCCTGGGAATCTCAGTAGCTCATCCTGCAGTCCTGATTACAGTGGCACTTGAGTAGAGAGCTTGGCCAGCAGCTCTGTATCTGCAGAACCAAGACAGTGGCCCCATCTGTCCAGAGAGCTTAGCACAGTTCCGTCTCACTTGATCCCCAAATGAAGAGCCTTGTCAGCTTTGGGGCCTGATCTGCACCCCCCAACTGGGCAGGGAGGCTAGTTTATAGCCACACCCAAAGTGAATACAGCTTCTAGCCTGGCTTGACCAGGAAACCTACTCACAGCCCTAGGGAATCTGTGTAGCTGATCCTGCAACTAACTCTGATTACAGCAGCACTGGAGAGGAGAGCCTGTTCAGTGGCCCTATTCACTTGCAGAGCTAGGACAGTGCTGTCAGGTCAGGGAACAGAACTTGGTGCATAGTTCTGCCTAATTTGATCCTCAAACAAGAGACTTGCCATGCTTGGGGCCTTTACAGGGGCCTACCATGATAGGAAACTAATTTGTAGCCTCTTACATTGCTGAATAGAGCCTTCAGCCCATCCAATTAGGGAACCAACCCAGAGCACAACAGAAGCTGCATAGCCCAGCCAACACCCCTGCTTACAGTGGCACCTGAACAGACAGCAAAGCCCTTGGGTTTCCTTGTTTGCAGGACAAAATTAGCCAGGGAATTTGATGTACAGTCTTGCCTTATTTCAGTCCCCAAACAATGAGCTGTGCAGACCCTGGGACTATTCTTCATCCAACTAGGAAACAGAACCTCATTCATAGCTCCATCTAACTGCTGAGTATAGCACCTAGTCCTAACTGTCCAGGAAGCCTGACCAGAGAACCCAGGCAATAGCACAGTCCATCCTACAGCCTAATTTGAGCAGGAAACCAAGTCAGCAATTTCTACTCAAATATTTTCAGTCAGAGGTAGTCCCTCCTGACCTGAGTTTGGACAGTGGCCTTCCCCAAAATAGACCAAGAACAAGCCCCAAATGCCCAAAGTTGACATGTCCAGAAACCCAAACTGAGTTGACTGGTGAAGAACTGACTTTACCAAAGTTAACCTGTGAAGTCTGGAACAGGAGACCGATTGCTCAAATGCAGACACCAACATATGTAATCAAAGATTGTGAAAAATTAACTAAACATGGCACCACAAAAGGAAACTAATAAAGCTCCGATAACACTCTGAAGAAATGAGATCCATGAACAGTCAAAGTAATCCTCTTAAATAAGATTAATAAACCATAAGAACACACCGATAACTGAAGGACACTAGGAAAACAATGCATGAACAAAATGAGAAGTTCAACAAAGACATACTCCCCCCTCCAAAAAAACTGAGAGCTGAAAAATACAGCTGCACTGAAGAATTTTGTAGTGTCCCAACAGCAGACTAAACCACGCAGCAAAAAGGATCAGAGACCTAGAAGACAAGAGTTTTGAAATTATCCAGAGAAACAAAAAGAATAGAATGAAAAGGGTGAAGACTACAGGACTTGTGGGGCACCATCAAATGCAACAATAACCACATTATAGGAATTCTAGTAGCAAGAAAGGACAAATAGCATATTTTTATCAAGAATGGCTGACAGCTTCCCAAATATGGGGAGAGAAATGGATATCCATGGATATCCAGGTCCATGAGGCCCAAAGGATCCCACGTATGTTAAATCTGAAGAGGGCTATATTGAGACACATTATAATTAAAGTGTCAACAATCAAAGACAAAGAATTTTCAAAGCAGGAAGAGAATGGAGACAAGTTACATGCTGGGGACCTTCCTCCATAAGACTATGATGGATTTATCAATAGAAACTTTTCAGGCCAGGAGAAAAAAGAATGACAAGTTCAAAATTTTTAAAGGGAAATATAAAAATCCTTGTCATCAAGAATTCTATATACAGCCAAACTGTCCTTCAGAAATGAAAGCAAGATAAAGAATTTCCTGAACAAACAACAGCTGAGAGAGTTCATTACCATTAGATCTGGCATAAGAAATGCTAAAGAAGCTCTTTCAGTGGAAGAAAGAGTACACTAATTACTTAATCATAAAAACGTAAGAAACTAGGACAAACTCAACTGGTAATGGTAAGTATATAGCCAACATTATATTCTGCAATATGGTAATGATGGTACACAATTCCCTAACAACTCTAATTTAAAACTTTTAAAAACTTAGTAAAAATATTCATAACTAAAACAATGTTACTAGATACACAATATGAAAAATATATAGGCTGTAACATCAATAATGTGGAATTTTATACCAAGGTCACAGGCCTTGCACCAAGGCCACAGTTGAAGAGTCCCACACCAAAGTCATCTTGGAACTAACTGAGCCCCATAGCAATTGTAGCTTTGAGTCTCTATGACCTAACCTAAACCAGTCAGCTCCTTGACCCTGTATTAAGTAAAAATGTCTACCTAATATGACTATCGGAGAAGGCAATGGCACCCCACTCCAATAGTCTTGTCTGGGAAATCCCATGGATGGAGGAGCCTGGTAGCTTAAGTAAAAATGCCTACCTAATATGACTATCGGAGAAGGCAATGGCACCCCACTCCAATAGTCTTGTCTGGGAAATCCCATGGATGGAGGAGCCTGGTAGGCTACAGTCCATGGGGTCGCTAAGAGTCAGACACAACTGAGCGACTTCACTTTCACTTTTCCCTTTCATGCACTGGAGAAGGAAATGGCAACCCACTCCAGTATTCTTGCCTGGAGAATCCCAGGGACAGCGGAGCCTGGTGGGCTGCCATCTATGGGGTTGCACAGAGTCAGACACGACTGAAGCGACTTAGCATTAGCAATATGACTACAGCACCCTAGTCAATCACCTAGCACCATCCCTTTCAACAGGAATTCTCTTTCTCTTGAGGTTATAAAAATTGGCTACTAATCCACAAAAAGCATTAGCTCTCCCTTGAGTTGACCCACTGTATTTACAGCTCCCCTCACTATCTCTGCTCTTTGTTCTTAATAAAAGGAGTGAGTACTCCTTTTGGAAATACTGTCTGGAAATTCTCTTCCAACCCATGCATAAACCACTACCGATAACTTAAAAATGTGAGGGGGAGAAGAGGTAAAAGTGTAAAGTTTAGGAATACTACTGAAGTTTTGTTATCAGTTTAAAACAGGGTGTTGATATTTTTTGTAAGCTTCATGGCAGCCACAACAGAAAAACCCATAGTATTCACATACAAAAAAAATCAATAATGAAGTCAAAGCACACTGATTCCAAAACACATCAAACACAAACACAATAGGATAAGAAGCAAGAAACAATGCATCTACAAAACAACTGAAAAGCAATTAAAAAATGGCAATAGTAAGTTCCTACCTGTCAATAACTGCTTTAAACATAACTCCAATCAAAAGACAATGATGGCTAAGTGGATAAAACACTAAGATTCAATTATATGCTGCCTACAAGAGATTCACCTTAGCCTCACATACACAGACTGAAGACATATACAGACTGAAAGTGAGAGAATGGAAAAAAGTATCTACTGCAAATGGTAACCAAACATACTAGAGGTAACTATACTTGTATCAGACAAAATCAACTTTATAAACTAACACTGGTAAAAAAGAGAAAAGTTACGTATTTTCGAGAAGATTGAAATCATACAAGGGATCTCCTCACACCACAATTACATGAAACTAAAAAACCTACAGGAAGATAACTAGAAAAAGCATGAATACACTGAAGTTAACAGCACACTCTTGAATAACCAATGTCTCAAAAAAATTCAACAGGAAAAGAAAAAGAATCTTCAGACAAAAATGGAAAGATATCATATCAAAATTTATGTGATGCAGCAAAAGCAATTCTAAAAGGGACCCTCAGGGCAGTAAATGCCTACATTAAGTAACTGAAACCATGCCCCACAGGGCTTAGAAAAAAAAAAATCTTAAAACCATGCCCCATAGAAAAAACAGAAACTGAGTTTGTATTACAACTTGCTAAAAATCCCTCTGCTTGTAGCCTGCCTTCACTGAGAAAACTTGCCCTAATCATTTTATTGCAAACAGTATACCCCTCAAGCTTCATGTGGCCTAAACAATAAAATGTTTGACCAAGTTGTTTCCCAGGAAATTGGAGTCAGACGTGTCTAGTTTAAGCTGAGCTCAGTTTGGTAAACAATCCACCTGCAATGCAGGAGACCCTGGTTCGATTCCTGGGTCGGGAAGATCCCCTGGAGAAGGGAAAAGCTACCCACTCCAGTATTCTGGGCTGGAGAGTTCCAAGGACTGTATAGTGCATGGGGTCGCAAAGAGTTGGACACGACTGAGAGACTTTCACTTCACTTCAATTAAGACTGGTTGGGACCACTAATCCTAAAGCTAGGCCTGCACAAGTGTTCAATAAATGACCTTTTGACGTCAGAGTGCCCCAAACTACACCGTCATATCATGTAAACACCTCAATTTTTGAATATACACTCCATGAAGAAATATATAACTCAGATACACCTGCACAGAACACAGATTACCTCACCTCTTCCTTACCTCCGATCACATTTCCCCATACCTAAGTCTGCCCTGCATCTTTATCCTGTAAACGTGCCAAGGACCTTTCCATGAGGGAAGCAGATTTGAGACTTGTTCTCCCATCTCTTCCCTTCTCTTTGCTACAAACCTCAGTATCTCAGCATTTGGCTTGCTGAAAATCTGCTTTGGTAATAAGAAATATTCCTCACTTTATGCCTCAATGAAATTGAAAGTGAACAAAATGAGCCCAAAGAAGGAAAGAAATAATGAAGATTAGAACACAAATAAATGAAAGAGAATAAGGAAACAATGGGGTCGCTAAGAGTCAGACACGACTGAGCGACTTCGCTCTCACTTTTCTGTTTCATGCACTGGAGAAGGAAATGGCAACCCACTCCAGTATTCTTGCCTGGAGAATCCCAGGGACGGCGGAGCCTGGTGGGCTGTTGTCTGTGGGGTCGCACAGAGTCAGACACGACTGAAGCGACTTAGCAGCAGCAGGACAAAATTAATAAAAAGAGTTGGGAGGGCAGAGCCAAGATGTCAGAGAGGGAAGACATGGAGTCTGTGTCTACCCACAACTAGGATACTTACCAAGTGCTGGTGGGAGGGACACTGGAGTGGCTGGGCAGGATGTGGGTGGGGAGCAAAGTGGGGAGAAGAAGTGGAGGCTGGACTGGACCAGTGCACCTGAGGGGAGGCTTGGGAAGGGGAGGGAGTGGTTCACCTTCCCACAGAAGCACGTTTGCCTATAGGGGATCAGCAGGGAAAATGGGGAACTCTTGGGGATCAGAAGATAGAGGGAACCCACTTGGCGTTCCCCTGCCCACTCGGCCCCAGGGAGCCTCCTGACGCTCAGGGTCTGGTCCTCCACCTTCCAGGGCCCACTCCCCTGTGTAGGTCCCACACAAGTGAGACAAAGGAGGGGGGCAAAAGTCAGGCCAACTTGAGGAGGGTCCCTCGGGGGTTGAAGGATTGGGGAAGCCTATCTGGTGTTTCCTGGCCCACTAGGCCCCAGGAAGCCTCCTGGGACATGGAGCCTGATCCTCCACACCTTCAAGGTGGAGGTGCTCCACTGGTCCCTCTGGGCTGGTTGAGCCTGGGCCCTACCACCCACCCCCACCCAGGGCCTTTTCTGGCAGGATGGGTCCTCAACTTGGACCCTGTCCCCACCTAAACTATACCTATGCCTAAACACGACAACTAAACAAGAACAAGAAACTCACTTCAGACCTAGGGACACATACAGACATAAAGTGAGGGGATGCTACTCCCGCTTTCTTTTGATATCTATTTGCATGGATATAGACAATATAGACTTTAAAATAAAAAACTATTACAAGGGATTAAGGAATCGATCCAAGGAGAAGACATAACAATTATAAATATTTATGCACCCAACATAGGAGCATCTCAATACATAATGCAAATGCTAACAACCACACAGGGAAAGATTGACAGTAACACAATAATAGTGGTGGACTTTAACACCCACTTATACCAATGGACCTGGAGAAGGAAATGGCAACCCACTCTAGTATTCTTACCTGGAGAATCCCATGGACAGAGAAGCCTGGCGGGCTACAGTCTATGAGGTCGCAAAGAGTTGGACATGACTGAGTGACTAGCACTACACCAAAGGACAGATCAGGCAGACAGAAAAGCAGGGGCAAAAAAGCTTTGAATGACACAAAAGACCAGATAGGTTAAACTGTATTTATAGGACTTTCCACTTCAAAGCAGAATACACTTTCTTAAGTGCACATGAAACATTCTCCAGGACAGACCACATGTTGGGTCACAACTCAAGCCTCAGAAAATTTAAGAAAATTGGAATTGTTTCAAGCATCTTTTCCAATCACAGTGCTATGAGCTTAGAAATCAATTACTGGGAAAAAAAACTGTAAAAAGCACAACACGAGGAGGCTAAACACGTGGTGCTAAATAACCAAGTGATCACTGAAGAAATTAAAGAGGAAATAAAATACAGAGAGACAAATTACAATGAAAATACGACGACTCAAGATCTGTGGGATGCAGCAAAAGCAGTTCTAAGATGGAAGTTTATAGCAATTCAATCTCACCCCAGAGGGAAAGATTGAGGGAAGGAGGAGATGGGGGCAACAGAGGATGAGATGGTTGGATGATATCACTGACTCAATGAGTTTGAGCAAACTCCAGGAGATAGTGGACAGGAATCCTGGTGTACTGCAGTCCACAGAGTTGCAAAGAGTTGGACACAACTTGGCAACTGAACAACAACAATGAAAAATCTCACCCAAAGAAACAAGAAAAATCTCAATCTAACTGTACACCTAAAGCAACTAGATAAAGAAGAAAACTCAAGTCAGTAGAAGGAGAGAAATTGTAAAGATCAGAGCAGAAATAATTGAAATAGAAACAAAGAAAACAACAGAAAAGATCAATGAAAGTAAGAGTTGGTTCTTTGAGAAAATAAATAAAATTGATAAAAATTTTTTCAGACTCCTAAAGAATATAAGGGAAAGGACTCAATAAGATTAGAAATGAAAAAGGAGAAATCACAACTGACACCTTAGAAATACAAAGGATCATAAGAGACTACTACAATAATTTGATGATAAAACAGACAACCTGGAAGAAATGGACAAATTCTCAGAAAGATACAACTTTCCAAGACTGAACCAGAAAGAATCATAAAATATAAACAGATGAACACTTTCAGCCTGTATGTGTCCCTAGGTCTGAAGTGAGTTTCTTGTTCATTACCACAAGTAATGAAATTGTAACTCCAATTAAAAATCTTCCAACAAACAAAATTCCAGGACCAGATGGCTTCACAGGCGAATTATACCAAACATTTACAGAAAAGCTTAACACCTATCCTTCTCAAACTCTTTCAAAAAACTGCAAAGGGAGGGACACTCCCAAATTCATTCTATGAGGTCATCATAACCCTGATACCAAAGCCAGGCAAAGTTTTCACAAAAAAAGAATGGTGCAGACCAATATCACTGATGAACATAGACACAAAAACACTCAACAAAATACTGGCAAACAATCCAACAACACAATAAAAACAATCATACACCATAATCAAGTGGGATTTATCTGAGGGATGCAGAGATTCTTCAATATGCACAAATCAATGTGATACGCCATGTTAACTGAATATTAAAAACTATGTGAATATATCAATAGATGCAGAAAAAGCTTTTAGTATACAAAAAAAAACCTCTCTAGAAAGTGGGCACAGAGGGAATGGACCTCAACATAATAAATGCCATATACCACAGACTCACAGTGAACATCATTCTCAATGGTGAAAAACTGAAAGCAGTTCATCTAAGATCAGGAACAAAACAAGGATGTTACAAAATTAATACACAGAAATCTGTTACATTTCTATACACTAACAATGAAAAGATCAGGAAGAGAAATTAAGGAAACAATCCCATTTATCATCACATCAAAAAATAAAAAACCCTAGGAATAAATCTACCTAAGGAGGCAAAATACCTGTACTAAGGAAACCACAAGATGCTGATGAATCAAAGATAACCCAAACAGATGGAGAGATATATCATATTCATGGGCTGGAAGAATCAATATTGTCAAAATGGCTATGTCACCCAAGGTAATCTACATTTCCAATGCAATCCCTATCAAATTACTAATGGCATTTTCCACAGAATTAGAACAAAAAATTTTACAATTTCTATGGAACACAAAAGATCCTGAATGGCCAAAGCAATCTCAAGACAGAAAATGGAGCCAGAGGAATCAGGCTCCATGACTTCAGACTATACTTACATAGTTACAGTAATCAAACCAGTAGCGTACTGGCACAAAAGCAGAAATACAGATCAATGGAACAGGGTAGAAAGCCCAGAGATAAACCCAAGCACCTGTGGTCATCTAATCTGTGACACAGGAGACAAGAATATACAGTGAAGAAAAGACAGCCAATTCAATAAACGGTGCTGGGAAAGCCGGATAAGCTACATGTAAAGAGTGAAATTAGAATACTCCCAAACACTCTTAAACACAAAATATATTCAAAATGGGTTACAGACCTAAATGTAAGGCCAGATACTATAAATTCTTAAGGAAAAACACAGGTAGAATATTCTCTGACATAAATCTCACCAGGACTTTTTTGATCCACCTCCTAGAGTAATGAAAATAAAAACAAAAATAAACAAATGGGACCTACTTAAACTTAAACTTTTTGCACAGCAAACGAAACCCAAAACAAAATAAAAGACAACACTCAGAATGAGGGAAAATGCTGTGCCTGTGCTAAGTCGCTTCAGTCATGTCCAACTCTTTGCGACCCAATGGGAGAGAAATTAAGGAAACAATTCCATTCACCATTGCAACAAAAAGAATAAAATACTTAGGAATATATCTACCTAAAGAAACAAAAGACCTATATATAGAAAACTATAAAACACTGGTGAAACAAATCAAAGAGGACACAAACAGATGGAGAAATATACTGTGTTCATGGATCGGTAGAATTAATATAGTGAAAATGAGTATACTACCCAAAGCAATCTATAGATTCAGTGCAATCCCTATCAAGCTTCCAATGGTATTTTTCAGAGAACTAGAACAAATAATTTCACAATTTGTATGGAAATACAAGAAGTCTCGAATAGCCAAAGCAATCTTGAGAAAGAAGAATGGAACTGGAGGAATCAACCTGCCTGACTTCAGGCTCTACTACAAAGCCACAGTCATCAAGACAGTATGGCACTGGCACAAGGACAGAACTATAGATCAATGGAACAAAACAGAAAGCCCAGAGATAAATCCACACACCTATGGACACCTTATCTTTGACAAAGGAGGCAAGAATATACAACGGAGAAAAGACAATCTCTTTAACAAGTGGTGCTGGGAAAACTGGTCAACCACTTGTAAAAGAATGAAACTAGAACACTTTCTAACATTTTCTAACACCATACACAAAAATAAACTCAAAATGGATTAGAGATCTAAATGTAAGACCAGAAACTATAAAACTCCTAGAGGAAAACATAGGCAAAACACTCTCTGACATAAACCACAGCAGGATCCTCTATGACCCACCTCCCAGAATATTGGAAATAAAAGCAAAAATAAACAAATGGGACCTAATTAAAATTAAAAGCTTTTGCACAACAAAGGAAACTATAAGCAAGGTGAAAAGACAGCCTTCAGAATGAGAGACAATAATAGCAAATGAAGCAATGGACAAAGAATTAATCTCAAAAATATACAAGCAATTCCTGCAGCTCAATTCCAGAAAAATAAATGACCCAATCAAAAAGTGGGCCAAAGAACCACACATACATTTCTCCAAAGAAGACATACAGATGGCTAACAAACACATGAAAAGATGCTCAATATCACTCATTATCAGTTCAGTTCAGTTCAGTCGCTCAGTCGTGTCCGACTCTCTGCGACCCCATGAATTGCAGCACGCCAGGCCTCTCTGTCCATCACCAACTCCCGGAGTCTACCCAAACCCATGTTCATCGAGTCGGTGATGCCATCCAACCATCACTCATTATCAGAGAAATGCAGATCAAAACCACAATGAGGTACCATTTCACTCCCGTCAGAATGGCTGCTATCCAAAAGTCTACAAGCAATAAATGCTGGAGAGGGTGTGGAGAAAAGGGAACCCTCTTACACTGTTGGTGGGAATGCAAACTAGTACAGCTACTATGGAGAACAGTGTGGAGATTCCTCAAAAAACTGGAAATAGAACTGCCATATGACCCAGCAATCCCACTGCTAGGCATACACACTGAGGAAACCAGAATGGAAAGAGACACGTGTACCCCAATGTTCATCGCAGCACTGCTTATAATAGCCAGGACATGGAAGCAGCCTAGATGCCCATCAGCAGACAAATGGATAAGGAAGCTGTGGTACATACACACAATGGACTATTACTCAGCCATTAAAAAGAATACATTCAAATCAGTTCTAATGAGGTGGATGAAACTGGAGCCTATTATACAGAGTGAAGTAAGCCAGAAAGAAAAACACCAATACCGTATACTAACACATATATATGGAATTTAGTAAATCGGTAAAGATAACCCTGTATGCAAGACAGCAAAAGAGATACAGATATATAGAACAGTATTATGGACTCCATGGGAGAGGGTGAGGGCGGGATGATATGGGAGAATGCCACTGAAGCATGTAAATTATCATATGTGAAACCAATCGCCAGTCCAGGTTCGATGCATGATACAGAGTGCTCTGGGCTGGTGCACCGGGATGACCCAGAGGGATGGGATGGGGACGGAGGTGGGAAGGGGGTTCTGGAAGGGGAACACCTGTACACCCATGGTGGATTCATGTCAATGTATGGCAAAATAAATACAATATTGTAAAGTTAAAAAAAAGAAAGAACTCAAACATACCTGGCTCAGACCTGGCACACCAAGCCTGACTTCTCTGGCCACAACCTGAGCACCTGGAGCCACTGAGGCAGAGGGGGATAGTGAGGAGGACTCAGGGTGGGTGATGGGGGCAAATGGGGAGAGCAAGGGCCTGGGCCACACAGAGCACAGCCTCCCAAGGCTGGAACTGGGCCAGGAGCAATGAGGAGGCTCAGATCACTCTTCCCCTGGACTGTAGTCTGGGAGGACTGCCTGGTGGTGGATTGCATCTTGGACTGAAACTTCAATTACTGGCAGTGAGAAGTTTCCTGAGACATGTGGAAAGCAGTCCTATTGATGATATTTTCTCTTCTTGGAGCTACAGCACCAACTCCAGAACAAGCTCTGAAACATCTCGAGACCTAGAGTCTCTACTGCCCACTATAGCACCAGAGTAAGCTCAAGCCACAGCTCCCACTCAGGTTCAAGAGCCAGAACATGCAACACTGCCAGTTCCTCCACTAAAACTAGAGAACGGCTATGCCCTAGCTCTCATTTAAGCTACAGCTTATCAAGCTTACCAATTTCCAAGATCTATTGCAGTGATCTACAACAGAACAAGCCAGGAAACTAGTGAAAACCCAGAATGGCCTATCTGCCCCCAATGGAAATATTAATGATTCAAAGATCTAAGATCTATATTATATCCATAGATACTTATAATATGTACTTTATATAACTATTCAAAGAATACTTTCATCTTTGAATAAGAGAACAGAATTTCAGAAAATACACAATCTGCATCAATGAAAATAATCATTTTTTCTTTAGTCTTTTTCTTGGTATCCAAGGTCAAGACCCGTGACGGTGGAGACAATGTGTGCTTTCCCACAGTCAGAATGAGTTTGCTAGCACACCCTCTCTCTCTTGATTTCTCTTACCATCAAACCAACCAGCTGCTGTATCAGACTTTGTCTCTATCTCTACTCCTTCTTTCTACCTGTCTCTGTTTTTCTCTCTTTCAGCTTCAGTCTCAATTTCTCTCTCTTATTCTTACTTGTTCTGTTTTGGTTTTTTGCCTCACTTATGCCTGAATAATGTTTCTCTGTCTCTCTTCAGTGACCTCAGGCAGTACTGTTTCATAACACACAATATATTGGGGCAAGTGCCTCTGTCAAAAATTCACTAAACCCAGATAACAATAATTAAAACCCCATGCTGCCTGGGAAATATTCATTTACAGTTAGTTACATCTTAGTGGATGCAGGCCACAGTCCCTTCTAGGTCAGGACACTCTTATGTACCCAATCCCCATCTTTGAAATGTGTGCCACTGACTTCAACAGTGAAACAATATCCTTGCTTCCTCACTACCGAAGACCAAAGAACAACGTATGTTCGTTTTTCCAGTCATTTCTGAATGTTGTGTGTGGATAATTTGATAAACCAAGAAAAAATTTCTGGGGGAAATTTTTGTCTTTCTGGGGAAATTTTTGTCTTTATGGGGAATGACAGTCAATCTTTGTTGATATGTTGTAACATCCCAGGCCTTGTGCTCAAATGCTCTTTTCTTTAATTACTCCTTTCTTACCTGACCAGAGAGGAAGTCTTCAGCACAGGCAGTTCTTTGAAGGCAAGCAATAAAGGGCCAAACTCCATGGCACAACCAAGCCTCGTGTTTCATCATTTCATGGACTTTTCTTTCTCACCATCCTCTGGAATGGGCCTATAGCCACTCAGCTCACTCTGGCCATGTTTTCCCAAGGGATGAACAACCATTGCCAAGACTGGAGTCACTGTTGTCTCAAGCACCTGAAGAGAAGCACCTCTCTCTAGCACGCCCGCAGAACTGAAGTCCCTGTAGCAGACTGCATATTGGGCATTCAACCTATGAGAAAACGTTCATCTTAGACTCTTTTTCTAGTATGTCACTTTCACATGTTGGTTGTTTTTACTTAATTCTTTACATTGCATGACACCATCAGGCTAACACTTATAAGCAAATTTCCAGACCTAAAAGATTGACTCCAGATTTCTTAGTTCCAGACTGCTTCTGGATGTGGACAGAGAATGAATAAAAACATTCAAGTTTACCTGAATTCTGCTTTCTAGAATGCCAAGTTCTCAGGCCAATTGTTCTCGGGTAGTTTTACCAGGGTAGGGGTTCTTTTGAAGCACTGCTTACAGAATACACTTTTGATATGGCTTCCACACAAGCTTCCTTCTTCACAGTCCTCCTGGGAGTCAGCCTGCTGAACAGAAAAGGGGAAAAGTCTTGGGGGTGTGGATTCCATATAGATGCAAAACAATGGTGCCAGCCTAGCTGCTGTCTTTATGTCATGTGGAAAACTTGTAAGTCCAGAGACTACATTCCATTTTTAACTGAATGGGACACTGGGAGCTTGACATATGCCTATCAGAAAAAATAAGAGTCAACACTGTTGGGATCTACCAACCATTAACAAACAATCCACAGAATTACATGCAGATGAAATGCAAAGCCATAGAGAAACAGGATATCATTAAATTGATGGAAGAATTTTTCATATATTGATTCATGTTAGTTGCTCAATCACGTCCAAGTCTCTGCAGACCCCGTGGACCGTAGACCACCAGGCTCCTCTCTCCACGGGATTCTCCAGGCAAGAACACTGGAGTGAGCTTCCATTTCCTTCTCCAACTGACACATGGGAAAGTTATTATACTTGGTGCTAATCAGAAAAACCTCTCTTATGGCCTGTCATATGTACCTTGCACATCTGCTTGAACTATTAAAAAAACACAGACTGCCTTTATTAGATTATTTTCAATACCCACTTTCAAGATAAGGACAAACGTCCCCCTTCTGATGATGCCCAGGCTGGTACTCCTTGGAGGATGAGTTTCCCTTTAAAGATAGCGAGGTCATGCTGACTAACTGTGCGCATGCTAATCTTTCTCATTTCAAACTTTGAAGTGACATACTCATCATATTCATACTCATCATATTTGATGTTTGTTCTTTGTTATGAAAAAGTATAGAACTGTGTTTCAGGCATTCCAACTGCAACCAGATGGCCATGATGGTTGTAGTTCCAGACATGTTCCTGCATCACTGAGATCCTGAATTTCCCGAACTGTATCAAACTCCAAGACACCACCAGCCCTTTAAAAAAAAGAAGAAGAAAACTGTTAGCAGCTCCAGCTGCAAACTTACGGTCTCAAGGTCTTCCCCTGTTGAGTAGGAAGGGTTTCAGACTTCAACCAATACTTACTTACAGTACTTACACCACCCTTACTTCTTGCCAGCTCCAATAGTAACTCTTTAGAAATAACTCATGGAACTAACTGCAGATTTTGCCTTTATAAGCGTCCTCCATTTTTTAATCCAGGGGAAGACAATTCTAGTGAATCTGGAACCTATGTCTTCTGGGGTCTAGTTTTCAGTTTGGCAAAAATAAACTCTCTTTTATTCTTACTGTGAATTGTTTCTTAATTATTTCCATCAACACAACAGAAATTAACCACTTAAAACTGAAAAAAACAACAAAAAGGAACCAAACCAATTCAAAATTCCAAACTTGGTCTACTGGAAAACATATATTTTTATCAACTAAATTAAAAATATTTGAAAATTTATGTGTCATTCTGTACATCTACAGTGCCAACTTTAATTAAGACTTTTGGTAGAGAACCATTTGATGGGCAATGGGGCTACCAACTTCATTTTCCATCTCAAGAAAATGCCCAAGCCACTCTCAATCTTTTTACCCAATTTATTCCAGAAATACAGCCCAATTAAACCTGTCACTGCAATCTTAGTGGTCACTTACACTTTGCATCAAGTCATTTGGATGATCCAACAACAAAGCCCAGATGCTGATGCAAACTTATCACTTGAAAAGCTGATAAATCCATGTTGGGGGAACCACCTGGATCACACAGAAACTGCTGGCCAATTGTTCAGTTTCTGGAAGCACAAGATGCTCCACTCCTGTCTATTTCAACCACTTCCTACCATAAACCCTCATTCAAAATTTGTGACCTTGAAGGAATCCTGTGAGGCAAGTGGAAATTAAATGAAAAACAAGTTCAGAGGCCTTAAGTACCAGAAGGACCAGATACTTCTGAAGTTGCCATCATGCTTCCACCTAAATTTTGTTTCAGGACTCTCTAATTTTCACATACTCAGTTTGATTTCAGTTGCAATCTGTGATTCTGGGTTCCTCGGGATTAGGTTCAGGTATGTTCTTTCCAAAATGAACACCCTAACTTCCCTATGTACACTATACACCTCCCTTGGCATCTTCAGAAACCCACTGCATTCCATTTCTAAATCATTTCATTTGAGGGTGTGATCATGATACTTTGAATACTATGCGTGAATGAGTAAAGCAGGGTCTACCTAAGGATCATGCTCTTGGATCTCAACTACTCAGGAGCTTCCTGCGTGTAACGCAAAACTCACCTCGTTACTCACATGCCACAGAGACTGAAGAAAGGGGCAAATCACACTAGATAGGTGGAGCAGCCTGGTGGGCTGCAGTCCATGGGGTCGCTAAGAGTCAGACATGACTGAGAGACTTCACTTTCACTTTTCCCTTTCATGCACTGGAGAAGGAAATGGCAACCCACTTCAGTGTTCTTGCCTAGAGAATCCCAGGGACAGGGGAGCCCGGTGGGCTGCCGTCTATGGGGTCGCACAGAGTCGGACACGACTGAAGCGACTTAGCAGCAGCAGCAGGTAGGTGGCATGTTCAACAAGCAAAGGAATTTACTTCTGAGGCTCATCTCGGGCAAGCCACAAGATGATTTCCCACCTGTATGCCAGAATCTTTAAAAACATTAAATAGAAGCCTTAACAGTTCAGTCAGCTATACTGTCCAAGGGTGCCGACAACACCTTGCTATCTCAAAGGTGTGTCCTTGTTAAGCTTACCTCTTGGCAAAATCGAGCAGAATGCACATTTCAAGCACAAGGCTGGGGGTGGGTGGGTGAGGTGATTCAATTACCTAGGTTCATCTTCCAGGTCGACCTGGATCATATTCTCTCCATGAATTCCGACAACACATGCCCAACACAGCACTGAATGTGTGGCTAAGAATAGCGCATCCCATAGAAATACAACATAATCTATAAAACAATGTTCTCTGACAATATCCCCCAAAAGGGAAATAAGATATAATTGTTTAATAGCTGAAGGAAAGAAAAATTCACCATCTGTAGCTGGTTACTCCTCTCTGGTCTGGGAGTATCAGAAAACCACAAGTGCAGAAAAGAAGGGCATGACTCAACAACTTGTGAGAAGAAAGACAATTCAAATAAGGTGGGAAGTACAAAGATACCCCCACAGCATCCAAGACAGACCTCGTTATACCTAATATGAAAACAAAATACAGACCTGAAGTGTAAACTAATATTTTTTAAACTGTGTGTTTAAATAAAAAAAGGGATGCAGCAACTCAGATGATTGATGACACAGCTGTGTTTGAAAGGAATGACTTGGATGAAAAATACTACCATGCCAACATTTCAATTCAGTTTGAACTCCTGGCGATTCAAAAATTAAAACACATACATATGACCAACTTTAGTATATTCTTTTGCCACTCAGGATTATGAAACTCAGAAATATGGACTAAGATGAAGACAATTAAGACTATTTAGAATTTGGAATGCAAATAATTGCACTGGCTCTTAATTAATTAGGTTAAAATAATGCTGATTTGAGTGTGCTTGTTTTGATGTACATCTGGAAGAATGTGGCTCCTACATAAGCAAAACACCATTATTTCAACTAAACATATGTTTTGTGGAAGCACATGACTCTTTCCAAACAGCAGTTTGCTCTCCACCCTCAAATGCATCTAGGACTTATTTACTTACAGCACAAGGAGTTACTTGAGTAGAACGCTTCAAGCATGAGCACAATAACCTTCTTGGCAGAAGGAGGGCCTCAACGATAGCATTTGTGAAAGCATAAAACCCCCAACCTGGTCCAGGATCTATGTCTTAATCATGGCTCCAGAGGCCAAATGGCCATTCTGGCTGCTATATTTTTGTGTGTGTTTGATTTTCTGCCCACTCTAAAGATGGTCATCAGGTGGTACCTGTGGATGGCTGCCAACAGGACCACAAACTGTCTTCAAGTCTTAGGAGAATGTCTTGAAGACATCCGGATTCTAGTCCTTTGTCCTCAGGTGCCAGAGATGGGGAGGCGATGAGACCATCTTGTGGATTAGGACAGTCTTGCTTCAAGAAGGTGGATGTTTTTGCTGATAAACTTTCCTGAAACTTCTGATTAGATTGCTTCTCTTGCCAAAGCATTGGCTGCCAGACCTCCACCACCTCCCAACTGGACAACTCAAGTGGTAGGTTGCTTGTCAGAGCAGAGGCTTTTATATTTTGGCTTCACCATGCAGCTCATGGGATCTTAGTTCCCCAACCAGGGATCAAACCCAGGCTCCCTGCAGTGGAAGCATGGAGTCCCAACCACAGGACCACCAGGGAAGTCCCAGAGCAGAGGCTTCGATATGCACAGCATCCAGGGTATCCCAAGAGCATGCAGATGTACTTCTGCACAGGCCATCAGATGACTATGTGGGCTCCACTGCCCATCCTTGGGCTCCTCTGTGGTGGGTGTCATTGGACCCCAAAGGGGTTAAACGATAACCCTTTGCTCTATCTACAGCCTGCAGAAGTCCTGCCAACAAAGGACCTGAGTGTTTCTAGCCACCCTTGATGTAGTCTTCCTCCCGCTATATTGAAATACACAATCCTTTCCAAAAGGAGTCCCATTCCAAATCTCAAGCCCCATTTGTCAAGAGGCTACCACATTCAGACTCTTTTCCAGAGGCACTATCCCACCATGTGTGGCCACTCTAACAATCTTCCTGTCAAATGAAAATAGAGGTAGATGTATATGTATATACAGATAAGGAGAACTGGAAAGATGGGACAGAGTAGTATGAATGAACCAAACCACAACAAAGAAGTCACAGTGAATTCAAAGAGACACTTGTTGAATCAATGGAATGTCACATACAACTTGAAAATCCCATGTATCCTTTTCAAAGGAAGGGAGCAGGTTCTGTGGAAGACCACGAAGAGTCAGAATGCAGACTTTTTTTTTTTAAATCCATAATGAAAAATTCTAGGTACATATACAGGCCCATACATACAAACATGCTAAAATGATAGAAAGTGAGGTTCCTAGACTTTCCAGAGTAATGGGTTGGGGATGTTACTGTACCTTCTCCTGCCATTTTTTTTTTTACATTGCAAATGCTCCAAGGGAAAATAATATGCGAAGTCTCCAGTATATTAAGGACTGAAGCTCTGAAGCACTCATTACTTCTTAGAGATTTAAGTTGCTTCCAGTTGCCAGATCTGACATTCACAGCCATGAAAAGAGCTCATCAAGCCACATCACATTCCCTCCTCTTCTATACAACAACCACACTTCAGGTGTGCCTTACCATCTTGCCAGGAAAGTAACATATGTGAACAAGTCCTTCTTATATCTAATCTTCTTGTTCTGGTTCCAGTTCAGGGATGGTGCAGACAGATGAGTTGGGCCACATTTGTCATTACAATGTGAGATTTCACTAAAACTTCAGGAAGGGTGCCTCTCCTAGTGTCCAAGCTTCCTCAGAGTCCAGGTGGAGCTGGGAAACCCTCAAAGAGGCAACAGGACAGAGGGTTTTCAAGCCCTTCAGCCTTTCAAGTCAAGGATGGGTCTTCTTGCCTATGTGTGTTTCCCAAACACTAAGTGTTGCTTGTTCCTTTTTTCTATCAAGATGGTCCTGGATCCCAAGAAGGAAGACCTGAAAGGGGATCAGGAGAAAGTTTCTTTCTTCCTCCTAATCGGAGACCGTGCTCAGCCTGGCAGCATGTCAATAAGAGACTGAAATTTTTCTTTGCTGAGGGCTGCTTCTGGAGATTCTGGTGGCTTCTGTTCCCATGAATCCACATTCAGGAAGGGTTGTACCTTTTCTTGAATGTCTTTGGCTGACAAAGAGTGCATCTAAGAGGCTTGATAAGCTTCTGAGTGCTGAGTGCTGGTGTTGGTCCACCAAAGGGGACGTCTCTTCACTTGAGAGTGCCTGCTACTGCCAGGCATGAGGCTCAGCATGTGCAGGCTGCAGAATCTTTCCTTCCTGGGATGCCCATCTGGAGATTACAACTTGGGTCCCCAGCTCCGTGGCTTGGGATAAGAATGGCCAAGCCAAATCCTGCAAGTGTGGCTGAGGACTGTCAAGGTCAGGCTGAGGGGAGTCTTGGAGGGGGAGTGCTCTCAAGCCAGCCTGCAAGTTGCTCTCCTGGTATGTTCCTTGGGATGGAGGCCAGAGAGCTGTGTGAGTAGGTGGAGACCCACTCCCAGATTTGTTCCTGCTGAGGAGTGACTTGGAACTGTTCCCAGAGGTTTAGAGTTCTTTCTTCCCTGCAGAGCTTGGGTAGGCTGTACCACCATGGACTTCAATGACCAGCCCACAGAGGGCACACAAGGAACAAAGAACATGGGGAAGAAAAAAGGAGCTGCTGTGGCAAAAGACTGGACGCTCTAAAGCAAACTGGAAGGAGGCAAATGATGAGAGCTACTGTGGGCAGAGGACAGGTGGCTTTGTTCCCACCAACAGTCAGATCTAGCCTGGCATTGGGGGCCTTCTGCCAAGAACTCTGGGCTTCTCAGGTGGCTCAGTGGTAAAGAATCCACCTGTCCGTGCAGGAGACACAGGAGACTTGAGTTTGATCGCTGGGATGAAGAGATACCCTGGAGCGGGAAATGGCAACCCACTCCAGTATTCCCACCTGAAAAATCCCATGGACTGAGGAGCTGGGCGGGCTGTAGTCCATGGGGTCACAAGAGTTGGACACAGCTGAGCACGCATGCATGTGCCAGGACCTTCACAGGCCCACCTCTGCTCTGCTCCAGGTGCCTAGCTCTTTAGTTCCAAAACCACATCTAGGGAAGAAGGGAGGCAAGCACATCAGAAGTAAGACATTCCAAATCAATTGGACCCGATCTGTCAGGCAGAGGGCATTTTTGGTTAGGCCTAATCAGGGGAATTTGATCTAGATCTGCAAACTGGTCCTTGGAAATGACGGGCACATCAGGTCAAAACCAGACACCTGGCTTCCAGCAGATCCCTCACTGACTGGCCAGAATGTCAGGCCCTTCACACACTTCCCAGCACCTCTATTGCCCTCTCTTCTTCTGAAAATGGATGCCTTCAGATCAGCCCCCAGTCCTCTAGGGAATAGCCACCATTACTTTCTTATGGACTAGGCTCGAGGCCCTCAGCATTGCTCCAAATGTTCCTGCGTTTCTCAGTGCCTAGGGTCCAAATGAAAAATCACCATTCCTTGATCCCATGCTTTTTCTGGATTAGGCACAAGTTAAAATACATGGTTCCAGTCCCCATGTCCACTGAGTATGTCCACCAGCCCATTTCGTATGGACAGAGGTCCAGGACACAGCAGGCACCAAGTCCAGATGAAAATCACCTGGGTCTAGATTCAGCCCCCAACTTTCTAGACTAAATCAATAAAGAGGCTCTGCTGATTGGGTTGAGGTTCCTCCCAATCCATGGTGAACAGATGTAAGCCACTTGAAGCACAGATATAGGTCCTGATTCAAATGTGAGTCTTCCAGAGACTGTCTCCATATGCCCATGGACCTGCTTCCCAACTCTGATTCTCAAAAACACTATGTCAATAATGTACAGAGTACAACAGTTCACATCTAGGGGCAATAGTCCCTCCCTCCAACTGAGGATGATAGGAAAGACTCCAAATCATTAACGTATCCCTTGAAGAACTACTATACAAAAGAGATCTTAAAACCCAGATAACCATGATGGTGTGATCACTCACTTAGAGCCAGATATCCTGGAATGTGAAGTCAAGTAAGCCTTGTTCACTATGAACAAAGCTAGTGGAGGTGATGGAATTCCAATTGAGCTGTTCGAAATCCTAAAAGATGATGCTGGGAAAGTGCTGCACTCGTTCAGTTCAGTCATTCAGTCGTGTCCGACTCATTGCAACCCCATGAACCACAGCACACCAGGCCTCCCTGTCCATCATCAGCTCCCTCAGTCCACCCAAACCCATGTCCATTGAGTCGATGATGCCATCGAACCATCTCATCCTCTGTCATCCCCTTCTCCTCCTGCCCTCAATCTTTCCTAGCATCAGGGTCTTTTCAAATGAGTCAGCTCTTTGCATCAGGTGGCCAAAGTATTGGAGTTTCAGCTTCAGCATCAATCCTTCCAATGAACACCCAGGACTAATCTCCTTTACAATGGACTGGTTGGATCTCCTTGCAGTCCAAGGGACTCTCAAGAGTCTTCTCCAACACCACGGTTCAAGAGCACAAATTCTTTGGTGCTCAGGTTTCTTAAGGGTCCAACTCTCACATCCATACATGACTAATGGAAAAACCATTGCTTTGACAAAACGGAACTTTGTTGGCAAGGTAGTCTCTGCTTTTTAATATGCTATCTAGGTTGGTCATAGCTTTTCTTCCATAGAGTAAGCGTCTTTTAATCTCTTGGCTATAGTCACCTTCTGCAGTGATTCTGGAGCCAAAAAAAATAAAGTCTGTCACTGTTTCCATTGTTTCCCCAACTATTTGCCATGAAGTGATGAGACCATATGGTATGATTTTTGTTTTCTGAATGCTGAGTTTTAACCTAACTTTTTCACTCTCCTCTTTCACTTAAGTCAAGCAGCTCTTTAGTTCTTCTTCACTTTCTGCCATAAGGGTGTGTCATCTGCGTATCTAAGGATATTGGTACTTCTCCCAGCAATCTTGATTCCACCTTGTGCTTCATCCAGCCTGGCACTTCCCATGATATACTCTGCATATAAGTTAAATAAGCAGGGTGACAATATACAGCCTTGACACACTCCTTTCCCGATTTGGAACCAGTCTGCTGTTCCATGTCCAATTCTAACTGTTGCTTCTTGACCTGCATTCAGATTTCTCAGGAGGCAGGGAAGGTGGTCTGGTATTCCCATCTTTTGAAGAATTTTCCACAGTTTGTTGTGATCCACACAGTCAAAGGCTTTGGCTAGTCAATAAAGTAGAAGTAGATGTTTTTCTGGGACTCTCTTGCTTTTTCAATGATCCAATCGATGCTGGCAATTTGATCTCTGGTTCCTCTGCCTGCCTTTTCTAAATCCAGCTTGAATGTCTGGAAGTTCATGGTTCACGTACTGTTGAAGCCTTGCGGGCAGAATTGTGATTATATATGATAGCGTGTGAGATGAGTGCAATTGTGCAGTAGTCTGAACATTCTCTGGCATTGCCTTCCTTTGGGATTGGAATGAAAACTGACCTTTTCCAGTCCTGTGGCCACTGCTGAGTTTTCCAAATTTGCTGGCATATTGAGTGCAGTACTTTCACAGCATTATCTTTTAGGATTTGAAATAGCTCAACTGGAATTCCATCTTCTCCACTAGCTTTGTTCGTATTGATGCTTCCTAAGGCCCACTTGACTTCGCATTCCAGGATATCTGGCTCTAGGTGAGTGACCACACCACTGTGGTTATCTGGGTCATGAAGATGTTTTTTGTATAGTTCTTCTGCGTATTCTTGCCACCTCTCCTTAATATCTTCTGCTTCTGTTAGGTCCATACCATTTCTGTCCTTTACTGTGCCCATCTTTGCATGAAATGTTCCCTTGGTATCTCTAGTTTCCTTGAAGAGATCTCTAGTCTTTCCTGTCCTGTTATTTTCCTCTGTTGTTTTTTTTTTGCATTGATCACCGAGCAAGGCTTTCTTATCTCTCCCTGCTATTCTTTGAAACTCTGCATTCAAATGGGTATATCTTTCCTTTTCTCCTTTGCCTTTAGCTTCTCTTCTTTTCTCAGCTATTTGTAAGGCCTCCTCAGACAACCATTTTGCCTTTTTGTATTTCTTTTTCTCGGGGATGGTCTTGAGCACTGCCTCCTATACAATGTCATGACCTCTGTCCATAGTTTTCAGGCACTCAGTCTATCAGATATAATCCTTTGAATTTGTCACTTCCACTGTGTAATCCAGTAGTAATTCTGCAATTCTCACAGAAAAAGATGAGCAAACATTCTTGTTTGTTACTTCCACTGTCACTTCCACATGTATGAGTTAGGTCATACCTGAATGGTCTAGTAGTTTTCCCTATTTTCCTAAATTTTAGTCTGAATTTTGCAATAAGGAGTTCCTGATATGAGCCACAGGCAGTTCCTGGTCTTGTTTTTGCTGACTATATAGAGCTTCTCCACCTAAAGCTCCAAAGAATATATTCAATCTGATTTCCATATCGACCATTTGATGATGTCCATGTGTAGAGTCGTGTCTTGTGTTGTTGGAAGAGAGGGTTTTAGATGACTGGTGCATTCTCTTGGCAAAACTCTGTTGGCCTTTGCCCTGCTTTATTTTGTAATCCAAGGCTAAACTTGCTTGTTACTCCAGGTATCTCTTGACTTCCTACTTTAGCATTCCAGTTCCCTATAATGAAAAGGATATCTTTTTTGGTGTTATTTCTAGAAGGTCTTGTAGGTCTTCATAGAACCATTCAACATCAGCTTCTTCAGCATTACTGGTTGGGGCATAGACTTGGATTACTGTGATATTGAATGGTTTGCCTTGGAAACGAACAGAGATCATTTTGTCATTTTTGAAATTGCACCCAAGTATTGCATTTTGGACTCTCTTGTTGACTATGAGGGCTACTCCATTTCTTCTAAGGGATTCTTGCCCACAGTAGTAGATATAATGATCATCTGAGTTAAATTCGCCCATTCCAGTCCATTTTAGTTCACTGATTCCTAAAATGTTGATGTTCACTCTTGTCATCTCCTGTGGTATCTCTGGCAGCTCTATAGTGGGGTTAATGGTGACCTCCTCCAAGAGGGCTTATGCTATACCCAGGTCTGCTGCACCCAGATCCCTGCCCCTGCGGCAGGCCACTGCTGACGCGTACCTCCACAGGAGACACTCAAACACTCAAAGGCAGGTCTGGCTCAGTCTCATTGGGGTCCATCTCCTGGTGTGCACAAGGTTTTGTTTGAGCCCTCCGAGCATCCCTGGTGGGTATGGGGCTTGATTCTAAATGTGATTTTGCCCCTCCTACCATCTTACTGGGGCTTCTGCTTTGCCCGTGGACATGGGGTATCTTTTTTAGGTGGGATCCAACATTCTCCTGTTGATGGTTGTTCAGCAGCAAGTAGTAATTTTGGAGTTCTCACAGGAGAAGATAAGCACACATCCTTCTACTCTGCCATCTTCTAAAAGTCTGAGCCAAAATGGGTTAAAGACCTAAATTTAAGACTGATACTTAAAACTCCTAAGGAACATAGGCAGAACACTCTGACATAAGTAACAGCAACATTTTTTGGATCCATTTCCTAGAGGAATGGCAATAAAAACAAAATAAACAAATGGAACCTAATCACACTTGAAAGTTTTTGCACAACAAAGGAAACCATAAACCAAAGAATCTACAGAATGGGAGAAAATATTTTTAAATGATTTGACCAATAAGGGATTAATTTCCATAATACAGAAAGCTCATACAGCTCAACAATCAAAAAACAAACAACCCAATCGAAAAACGGGCAAAGACCTCCATAGACTTTTCTCCAAAGATGACATCCAATGGCCAACAGGAACATGAAAAGATGCTCCACAGGCATAATTATTAAAGAAACGCAAATCAATACCACAATGAACATCTCAAAAACAACAGAATGATCACGGTTCATTTTCCAGGGAAACTATTCAACATCACAGTAATCCAAGTCTATGCCCCAAGCACTAATCCCGAAGAAGCTGAAGGAGAACCCTTCATAGGGTGGTTCTGTGTGACTGGTTCTATGAAGACCTGTAACACCTTCTACACCTAACACCAAAAAAGACGTCCTTTTCATCATAGGGGATTGGAATGAAAAAGTAGGAAGTCAAGAGATACCTGGAATAACAGGACAAGTTTGGCCCTGGAGTACAAAATGAAACAGCGCAAAAGCTAACAGAGTTTAATCAAGAGAACACACTGGTCATAGCAAACATCTTTTCTCAACAACCCAAGAGACAACTCTACACATGGATATTACCAGATGGTCAATACTGAAATCAGATTGATTATGTTCTTTGCACCAAAAGATAGAGAAGCTTTATACAGTTACCAAAAACAAAAAAAAACAAAAAAAAAAAACCTGGAGCTGACTGTGGCCAAATGACGAACTCCTTCTTGCAAAATTCAGACTTAAATTGAAGAAAGTAGGGAAAACCACTAGGCCATTCAGGTATGACCTAAATAAAATTTATAATTATACAGTGGAAATGATGACTAGATTCAAGGGATTAGATCTTATAGACAGAATGCCTGAAGAACTATGGATGGAGGTTCATAACACTGTACAGGAGGCAGTGACCAAAACCATCCCAAAGAAAAAGAAATGCAAGAAGGCAAAGTGGTTGTCTGAGTAGGCTTTACAAATAGCTGGAGAAAGAAGAGAGGTGAAAGACAAGAGGGAAAGGGAAAGATAAACCCAACTGAATGCAGAGTTTCAGAGAATAGCAAGGAGAGATAATAAAGCCTTCTTAAGTGAACAATGCAAAGAAATAGAGGAAAACAATAGACTCAACAGAAGCATAAGAGATTAAGAGAAAGTGGCAAGAATACACAGAAGAACTACACAAAAAAGGTCTTAATGACCCAAATAACCACAATGATGTGATCACTCACTTGGACCTGGACATCCTGAAGTGTGAAGTCAAGTGGGCCTTAGGAAGCATTACTATGAACAAAGCTAGAGGAGGTGACAGAATCCCAGTTGAGCTATTTAAAATCCTAAAAGATGATGCTGTTAAAGTGCTACACTCACTATGCCAGGAAATTTGGAAAACTCAACAGTGGATACAGAACTTGAAAAGGTCAGTTTTCATTCCAATCCCAAAGAAAGGCAATGCCAAGGAATGCTCAAGCTTCCATACAACTGTGCTCATTTCACATGCTAATAAGGCTATGCTCAAAATCCTTCAAGCCAGGCTTCAGCAGTATGTGAACCAAGAACTTCCAGATGTACAAGCTGGGCTTTGAAAATGAAGACAAACCAGGGATCAAACTGCTAACATTCACTAGATCATGGAAAAAGCAAGGGAGTTCAGAAAAGCATCTACTTCTGCTCCATGGACTACTCAAAAGCCTTTGAGTGCGTGGGTCACAACAAACTGCGGAAAATTCTTAAAAGAGTTGAGGTACCAGACCACCTCACCTGTCTCCTAAGAGATGTATATGAGGGTCAAGAGATGACCCAGTCAGAACCAGATGGGGAACAACTAACTGGTTCAAAACTGGGAAAGGAGTACTACAAGGCTGTATTGTTATGCTGCTTACTTATTATATGCAGACTACATAATATGAAATAACAGGCTGGATGAATCGCAAGCTGGAATCAAGACTGCCAGAGAAATATCAACAACTTCAGATACACAGATGATACCACTCTAAGGGCAGAAAGTGAAGAAGAACTAAAGAGCCTCTTGATAAGGGTGATAGAGGAGTGAAAAAGCTGGCTTGAAACTCAGCATTCAAAAAGCAAAGATCATGGCATCCAGTCCCATCACTTTATGTCCAATAGAAGGGGAAAAGTGGAAGCAGTGACAGATTTTATTTTCTTGGGCCCCAAAATCACTGCAGATGGTGACTGCAATCATGAAATTAAAAAAAAAAAAATGCTTGCTCCCTGGAAAGAAAGCCATGACAAACCTAGACAGCATATTAAAAAGCAGAGACATCATTTTGCCAACAAAGATCTGTATAGACAAAGCTACAGCTTTTCCAGTAGTCATGTACGGATATGAGTACATGAGTGCCAAAGAACTGACACTCTTGAATTGTGGTGCTCACGAAGACTCTTGACAGCCCCCTGAACTGCATGAACATCAAACCAGTCAATCCTAAAGGAAATCAACCCTGAATGTTCATTGGAAGGAGTGTTGCTGAAGCTCCAAAACTTTGACCACCTGATTCAAAGAGCTGACTCACTGAAAAAGACCCTGATGCTGGGAAGACTGAAGGCAAAAGAAGGGGGTGGCAGAGGATGAGATAGTTAGGTAGCATCACTGACTCAATGAACATGAATTTGAGCAAACTCTGAGAGAGAGTGGAGGACAGAGGAGCCTGACGTGCTACCATCCACGGGGTCACAAAGAGTCGGACATGACTTAGCAACTGAACAACCAGTACTATGAAGTATCACTTCACACTGGTCAGAATGGCCATCATCAAAAAGTCTACAGATAATAACTGCTGGATAGAGTATGGAGAAAATGGAATCCTTCTATACTGTTGGTAGGAATGTAAATTGAGGTAGCCACTACAGAGAAGAGTCTAGATGTTCCTTAAAAAAGTGGAGTTAGTTACCATATGATCCAGCAATCCCACTACTGGGCATATATCTGGAAAAGATGGAAACTCTTAACTTGAAAAGATACATGCACCCTAATGTTCACAGAAGCTGTATTCACAACAACCAAGACATGGAAGCAACCTAAATGTTCATCATCAACAGATGACTAAAGATGTGATTGTTATTTAGTCACTGCTGCTGCTGCTGCTAAGTCGCTTCAGTCGTGTCCGACTCTGTGTGACCCCATAGACGGCAGCCTACCAGGCTCCCCAGTCCCTGGGATTCTCCAGGCAAGAACACTGGAGTGGGTTGCCATTTCCTTCTCCAATGCGTGAAAGTGAAATCACTAAGTCATGTCTAATTCTTTTGCAATCCCATGCTCTGTAGCCCGGCAGGCTCCCCTGTCCATGGGATTTCTCAGGCAAGAATACTGAAGTTGGTTGCCATTTCCTTCTCTAGGGGTCAAACCCACATCTTCTGCATTGGCAGGTGCATTCTTTACCACAGAGCCACCAGGGAAACCCTACAATGGAATACTACTCAGCTGTAAAAAGAATGAAATATCGCCATCTGCACCAACATGGATACACCCAGAGATTATCATATTAAGTGAAGTAAGTCACACAGAAAGACCAGGATTTACTACTTATATTTGGAATCTAAAAAATAATACAAGTGAAAGTAGCTCAGTCGTGTCCAATTCCTTATGATCCCATAGACTATATAGTCCATGGAATTTTCCATGCCAGAATGCTTGAGTGGGTAGCCATTCCCCTCTCTAGGGGATCTTCCCAACCTAGGGATTGAACCCAGGTCTCCCACATTACAGGCAGATTCTTTACCAGCTGAGCCACCAGGAAAGCCCAAGAATACTGGAATGTGTAGTCTATCCCTTCTCCAGCACACCTTCAAGACCCAGGAATCAAAACCAGGTCTCCTGCATTGCAGGCAGGTTCTTTACCAGCTGAGCTACCAGGGAAGTCTAACTTACTGACAAAATAGAAACAGACTTGCAGACATAGAAAACATATGGTTAAAAGGAGAAATGGGGGAGGTGGGGAAGAAGGGGTAAATTAGGAGTATGGGATTAAAGACACACACTATTACATATAAAATATTTAGATAAACAACACAATTTACTGTATAGCACAGAAAACTATATTCAGTATCTTGTACTTTTGCTTTCAGGACTTGCTGATGAGTTGCTCTTGCATATCCAGCCTTTTAAAGTCTCTGATCCATGAAACTGCACCCATCCATAAACATGTCTATATCTGGATATCCTAAAGGTTGATCGATCCAGTCAAATCTACAAGAACAGACTTCTTCAATTATTTGTATGACACGGAACACCTAATGGCAAGCTGCAGCCCAGCTTAATGGGTCAATGTCATTTCCTTTAGGAGCCTCACATAGATGTCTGGCCATGAGTCTAAAGTTAGGAAGCGAAATAAGACAAAACCCAGTCATGCCTTACGGTCCTCTCAGTTGCCTTCTGGTGATGGGTACAGTAACCCAAACTAATAACTCCCTTCAATCGAGCAATAAGTTTCTTTGTCCTTTTGCTAACTCAAGCCCTAGATACTTCACAGTAGGTTGAGAAATTTACTTTTTTCTTGGAGATTTTATATCCCTGGTCTGCCAGAAAGCTTAAAGAGAGGAGTGTAATTTTTACTTTTGTAGTTTTATGAGCAATTAGTGTATCATAGTAAGACTTTCTCATTTATTTGGAAATTCCTTAAGTCCTTGGCTAAGGATTCCCCAAAGATGGCGGGGACATTCTTAAATTCTTGTGGAAGTACCATCCAATAATATTTCTGTTTCTATACTAGTACCTGGGTAATCCCATTAAAGGCAAACAATTCCTGGGACTTGGAACTTAGGAATATGTAGCAAAAAACATCTTAAGTCCAGAACTGTAACTAGCAAAATTCTCTAGATAAAGTTGTAAGCAGAGTGTAAGTACACACCACTGGTTGTACTACAATTTGGTTGCTGCTGCTGCTGCTGCTAAGTCACTTCAGTCGTGTCCAACTCTGTGCGACCCCAAAGATGGCAGCCCACCAGGCTCTGCCGTCCCTGAGATTCTCCAAGCAAGAATACTGGAGTGGGTTGCCATTTCCTTCTCCAGTGCATGAAAGGGAAAAGTGAAAGCAAAGTCGCTCAGTCGTGTCCGACTCTTAGCGACCCCATGGACTGCAGCCCACCAGGCTCCTCCGTCCATGGGATTTTCCAGGCAAGAGTACTGGAGTGGGGTGCCATTGCCTTCTCCTACTGCCTCTCAAATCCTGTACAGAACAATAACCTCTGGTCTCCAGTATTTGTACCACCAAGACTGGAGTGTTACATGGGAATTGGCAATGTCTGACTAGTTGGAATTTGAGAAAAGTGGTTATCAGTGGCTTTATACCTTTCTTAACATGCCTCTTTATAAAGAAGCATTTAGCTCCTCTAAACTGGGAGCCTTGGCACATGAACAGAGTTTTACTATCAGGTCAGCTGTCTTGTTTCTTCCTGGCCTTCATCAGTACAAATATTCACTCTTACCTTTACCAGAATTTCTTCAGGTACTTTTGTTGAGGCTGACCTACCAACTGTAATAGTGCAACTTGGCAGGAATAGGCTTGATCTGGGAATATTTTAATATCTACTTTTTCTAGTAAAATTCATTTAATTTTGTTAGTAGATCCTGCCCCAGCAAGAGAACAGGACATTCAGGCACGTACAAAAAGCTGTACCTTAAAATCTTTCCCAGTTATATAGGTCAGGGATAAATGGGGAGTTCACACATATAAATCCCCTCGGTTGACCTTGGTCATCCAGACCTGCAGGAACCTGTCTCAGAGGATATTGCCCTGACTGAAGCAGAGTACCCCCGGGCTGAACTGAGTAACCTGGCAGGTACATGGAGAAGAGACCAATCCCTTTTGACTACCTAGTAAGGAAGGGGCTAAGGTTAGACCCATGGCTCTAGAAGCATTGTTGGAGGAAGTCTTCACAAGGTTGGCAGAGATTCCCCCTTCAAACAGTGAGGAAACTGCAGGAGACACCAGAGTAAAGTAAAGTAAAGTGAAGTCACTCAGTCGTGTCCAACTCTTTGCAACCCCATGGACTGTAGCCCACCACGCTCCTCCGTCCAAGAGATTTTTCAGGCAAGAGTACTGGAGTGGGTTTCCATTTCCTTCTCCAGAGGATCTTCCTGACCCAGGGATTAAACCTGGGTCTCCTGCATTGTAGGCAGATGCTTTACCGTCTGAACCAACACCAGAGGAGGAGCCAAATATAGTGGAGAGCATTAGACTCTGACTGAGTAAGACAGGTTTTGTCTGAGGATCTCTCCTTGTCGCTGCTGAACAGTGTACAAAATAACTAGAGAAGTCAAGTCGAGATCAAATGTTGTGAGCCCACTCCTTGTACCTAACTACTCTTTACTGAGGAAAGTTGATAACCACAGTGCAAGGCAGAGCTGATGGGAGGACAGCTAAGAGTTTGCCATCTAGGAGACCCTCCTCTGAGGAAAAACAAGTCCTTGGTGAAGTCAGTGCTCTGCAGTTGGCTGTACAGACCCCCTCCATAGCTGTGCTCTCAACAATTTATTTCTCAGCCAACAAGAACACGGATGAGCCTAGAACAAGTGCCTTTAGCAAAGGCCAGCCACCTATTTCAAGCCTTCATGGTTTGGGCCCAAAATCAACTAGCAGTCTTACAAGAAACTTAAGGGCTATGTGATGCAGCAATGTTGGCTGCACCTGGAAAATCCTTCAGTTCATGAAACATGAAGAAAGGCACCATGGTTTGCCAATCAGTGGTTCAGAACACACTTTGCTTTATAGAAAACACCAGGACACACTAGAAGCTTGCCCCCTCTCAACTATTTTTGACCTTGTTGCTGGTTCTGAGGGGTTAACTGGCTTCTCTGAGAATGGGAAGAGAGACAGGGAGAAAGATGGGAAGAGAAATGGGGGGAGAAAACATACAAGCAAGTAACTTCTAAGTCAAAGGCTTAATTAGGATCCCAGGTTTAAAACTCAAGAGCTGAGAACAGTCTATGGACTGCAAAACTCTAGAAAATATCCCACCTTCCCACCCAAAAAAAAAAGTATATGGAACTCAAACAACCTCAAGAGGCATGAGAGAGCAAGAGCCTGAGGATTTAGGAAACCAATTCTGTCTCCTACTTTGGCTTCTGGAAAGGAGCAAGCAAACGTACAGCAACTCTATACAACCTAACTGTAAGAATTCCCTGGAGAAGCCACTTCAGAAGATGGACATTTCAACGATGAGCATTTCGGATGTGAAGGGTTACTTAGGGAACACTGAGAAGCTTTCTATTAGAGATGATTGTCAAGCACTGTACCCTGAAAGTCTCGCATGCTACCTAGTTACCAAGGAATCTGTCCAAACAGTTCCAAGGCTGTAGCAAATTTTGTCAGAGGTTCCTATTAATTTCCCCCACCCCATGTGCTAAAGGCAAGCTTGCCTATTATAGAGAAACCTATGAAGTTCAGGCTCTGTGTCCCTCATGACCCTGAAAAACATACTGGGTGAGGAGGGTGATGGAAGAGGTGACTGTATCACCTTGAAGAAATCCAAGTGAGAAGGCTGTCTTAGACACATCTGAGCTGAATTTGAGGAGGAATTCAAGAGTATACAAGGTGACATACTGAAGCCCTCACTTCCTTTTTGAGCATGTACTGGTATAATCTTCCTGGTAGATGACCAAAACATTTTACCTCCCCAGCAGGATCATAGACCAGATGTGCTATGATCTAGATGTCTGGGCCACTTCCACAAAGAACTATTCATGAGGCTTCCATATGGCCCATGGCCTTTAGGGTCATCATTTTGTTTTTCCTCCTGATAAATTTATGTTACACACACACACACACACACACACACACACACACACACACACACACTTAAAAGCATTTCAATACTAACTCCCTGCAAGTTGGACTCATACAAAAGAATATTAAAATTCTCAGCGAAGAAAAACCAAAATGTATAAAATTCCTTTAATCCAGGCACTGGGTATGCTCTTCTGGGGTAGACACTTTTCCTGCTTTACACTCCATCATTTCTCCTCTCACCTCTCCCACCACCCTCTTCACCCAGTCCAGTATGTTTTTCGGGGTGGTGAGTGACACAGAGCCTGGGCTTCACAGGCTTCTCTGTAATGGGCAATTTTCCAGCTTCACACTCCTTCATTTCTCCTAGAGAAAATATCTCTAGATATTTTCCAGAGATTTATAATCCACAGACCATTCTCAGCTCTTGGGTTTTAAACCTGGAATACTGATTAAGCCTTTTACTTAGGAGTTACTTGCTCAGGAGTTACCTCTCACCCCAACAAGATAACCAGGGCTGCTTCCATGAAGAATGTACACCTGTATCAATACTGCCAGGAAATTATACTTGGCACAGGTGAAAAACCCTTACACTTCCTTTAGGTAATGTTCCTAGTCAGGGGGTAATGTGATCTCCTGAGGCAGAGAACTTTCATTAATATCAGGTTTAATAAAATTTTGATGCAGTCACCTAAGAACCAACCCCTATGAGCCAATTCTAACAAAACAGTCAGACATAGAAAAAACATGGACAAAAAAATCCAGAACAATAGGACTTCAACCCAGGGTTCAGGAGTCTAACCCAATCTTTTGAGAATCTCACTGGTTGTAACCTTTAATCTTGTCTCCACAGAGTGAGACTCCAACCCTAGTCTCAGAACTATAACCTGACAAAAATCTTCCCCGTGTAATACTCTAACCCACAGTCCTAGCGAGGTTATTAGACAATCTAGGCACAAAGCATTCTAAGTACATCACTCACTCCAAAGGCCTCTGGTCCAGAAGCCGTGTTCTTTCTAAAAAGTGAAAGCAGCACTCAGGACCTGAAGAGGCATGCTGGGAAGCAGAAACCCCACAGCTGACACTCTAGACAAACGTGGTTTAGGCGGCCACTCAGGGCAGTGGCAAGAGTGCATGCACACTCTACCAGGAACTGCAGTGCCTCAAGCAAGTGGTCACAAGACCTAGAAAACTTTGTGTTCCCCAAATTGTTACCTAGCAAGGGCTCCCTACTAGACACACATAGAAGGCAACACTATGGCACTGGCTTTTGAGAAAAAAGAGAGCTTTAAGGCAAGGTTAACTGGCAAGGCTGTCAAATTTGTCTCCCCAATTCCAGGTCAGAGCAAAAGGGAAAGAGTGAGGGGAATTTCAAAGTTGGAAATCCTCTGGCTAGTTTGAGTCAGTCCATATAAGCTACTCATGCTGCTGGAAGCCAGATTTTCCTTTTGAAGGGCTTCACACTTAAAGGAGCTCAGGTGGCCACACTTCTATTCTTTGAGTTCCTGGCTCTAGGGTAATACTAGAGATATGGGATTCCCATTTTACATACGTACAGTGCTGTTTCTACAAAATGACAGCAAGGTTTGAATAATCAACAATCTATTTAAGGAGACAAAATCAGTTTAAGCCAGTACTGTTTCAATTTAATCAAAAATCTAAAGAGAAAAAACCAGTTTAAATCTAACCAAGTTTTTACTTGCTGTTTCATAACAATTGAAAACCCAGAATTGGCTGATGCCCCCCTGTGGAATTATTTAAGGTTTCAAAGGTACTCTATTATACAAAGAAATCCTTGTTGCTTATCTGTTTTATGTATAGTAGTTTGTATGTTAATCCCATACTCCCAATTCATTCCTCTTTCCATCTTCCCTTCAGTAAGCATATGTTTTCAATGTCTGTGAACAATAAATTTATATTATTTTTGGATTACACATAAAAGTGAAAATCAAATATCAAATAGTATTTGTCATTCTCTGACTTACTTCACAAAGTATAATATTCTCTAGGTCCATGCATGCTGGGGCAAATGACAATATTTCAATCTTGTTAACAGCTGAATAATATTCCACTATTTATATACATATATCTATATTTTATATATACATATATATGTATATGTGTGTGTGTGTGTAGACCCACATCTCAAGCCAGTCATCTGTTTACGGGCACTTGGGTTGTTTCATGTCTTGGCTATTGTAAAGTGTGCTGCAATGAACTCTGGAGAGCATGTATCTTTTCAAATTAGAGATTTCATTTTTCCAGATAAATACCCTGGAGAGGGATTGCTGGGTCATAAAGTAACTCTTAATTTTTTAAGGAACCTCCATATGGTTTTCCATAATGGATTCACCAATTTACATTCCCACAGACTTTTTGGTGATGACCCACTTCGACCACTGTGAGGTGATACTTCATAGTGGTGTTGATTTTCAATTAATAACTAGTCATGTGGAGCATCTTTTCATGTGCCTGTTGGACATCTGGATGTCTTCTTTGGAAAAATGTCTATTTAGGACTTCTTCACAGTTTTCCATTTGGTTGTTTGCTTTTTCCAAATTAAGTTGTATGAGCTGTTTTCATATTTTGGATATTAACCTCTTGTCAGTCGCATGGTTCGCAAATACTTTCTCCTATTCTATAACTTCAAACTATATTACCAACCTAGAGTAACCAAAACAGCATAGTACTCGCATCAAAGGACACAGGACAGAAAGCCCAGAACATCAGTACGTGTATGGTCAATTAATTTATGACAAACCAGCCAAGAATATACAATGGGGAAAGGACAGTATGTTCAGTAGCTGGGGTTTGGAAAACTAGGAAGCAACACGCAAAAGAAGCAATGTGGACCACAATCTTACGCCACCTGTAAATTCAATCTTACGAAGATGAACTCAAACCCCCGCCCCCACCAGGCTTGGAGGGCGGCACAATGGCGGCGCCTGAGCCTTGGCCCGTCACCCACCTGACACGGACGGCCTCCTCCTGGGTGGGTAGCTTGCGGCTTCCCCCTCCAAAGGCTGTTGAGGAGTGTGGGGCACAGGGAAGGCCGGGCAGTGTGCGGGACATCCGGGCGAGCGACGACGGGGAAACTGCAGCCACGTCAGGCTGATTACAAGCGGCTGAGAGCTAAGGCATCGACTGGCCTATAAGTACTTACTTCCGGCGGCTGCGCCGCGTGTGCGGACGCCGTGCACGTACGCAGTGCGCATGGAGGGGAGGTGCGTGAGGGCTCGGTGCTCCGAGAGGAGCCGAAAGTTTCCGTCCAGCCTATGGGAGCGTGGGCGCTGCGCACGGAGCCCGGCCTCTGTTTCCCAGTCTGCACCGACCTCCAGGATCCCTACCGGCTTGCCCCGAGGTGCACGCACCTTGCCAGTGGCATCCCATAGGGCATCCTATTCTCCACCCACCGATTTAGGGTATTTCCCAATGTCTGGAGGCGTTTCAGGTGACCTAGCTGCAGCTTGGGAGTCACTGGCATCCTGGGGAAACGGCCAGGGATGCTGCTGGACCTCCCACAATGCACAGGACTGCCCCACGTCACTGCAAATGCTCCAGACCCAAGTATCTGTAGTATTAGTGGAGGTGGTGGTCGAGCACTAGCGGTCTGGCTCGGACATCACCTGGGAACTGCTTTGCAGTGCAGAGCCTGGTCCTCACTCCAAAGCTGCCCAATCAGAATCTGCATTTTCACCCCAGTGCTGGAAAATTAGAGATGCACGCCACGCTATGGATTTGAGCAGTTAACAATCCTTAAGTGTGTGCTAAACAGTCCCGTTGTCTATGGTGGTAGGCGTGAACTTCACCAAACAAGACAAATTCAAGTAGAATTCAAAGAAAACACTCAGTTAATAACTCAAGAGAAAACTGCCCTGAGCACTACCTAAAACAGACATATGGCTCATGACACCAGGAGCTGTTGTGAAACGTGTGACCTACTGACCCTCAGAGAGGTAGTTACTTGCCCAAGGTTGCACAGCTAGTAAGGAACAAAGCTGAGAAATTATTCCAGCTTGATCTGATTCTATATATGTGATGTTGTTCTCATCTTACAAAGTGTGACCTTGCCCTCAATGATATTATGGCTTACTGGTTTAGTAATGAGACTGATTTTTTAAAGGACCACAAAAGTCTCTTCTTTTTATGGACCTAGAGATATAAACTAATACATTCCTAAGGGGAAAAATAAATTCCCTGAGAGGTCCATAATTAATGACTCCATTTCAAAAATCCTATGGTAATCATAAGTATAGTTCGCAGACAGTCAAATGAGTTCCTTACTCTCTTAAAAAAATGAACTCAAAACACTTTAAAGATTTGAATGGAACACCTGAAACCATAAAACTCCTAGAAGAAAAAAATAATATATATAGGCAGTAAACTCTTAGAAACCAGTTTTGGTGATGGTTTTTTGGAACTGACTTCAAAAGCAAAGGAAAGTAAAAACAAACAAGAGGGGAATACATCAACTAAAAAGGTTTTGCACAGCAAAGGAAACCATCAACAAAATGAAAAGGCAACCTGCTCAGAGGGAGAAAATATTTGCAAATCCTATATATGAAGAGAGATTAATATCCAAAATATATAAAGAACTCATACAGTGCAAAAACAAAACAAAAAACTCCAAACAATCTGATTTTAAAATAGGTAGAAGATCTGAGCAGACATTTTCACAAAGAACACATAAAGATGGTCAATAGACCCATGAAAAGATGCTCAACATCACTAAGCATCAGGGAAATACAAATAAAAATCACAATAGGATATCACCTCACACCTGTTAAAATGACTTAAGTAAATAAATAACAAATTTGGTGAGAATGTGGATAAAAAGTTTCTTTTGTCCACCTTTGGTGGAAATGAAAATTGGTACAGTGACTACTGAAAACAGTATGGAGTTTCCTCAAAAAAGTAAAAATAGAACTACCATATGACTCAGAAATTCCCCTTCAGGGTATCTGAAGAAAAATTAGAACACAAACTGGAAAAGATACATGCACCTCCATGTTCATTATTTGCAATAGCCAAGATACAAAAACAACCTAAGTGCCCATTGATGGATGAACAGATAAATAAGTTATATATATAAACATACATATACATACATTATTTACCCTTAAAAAGGAATGAAATCTTGCATTATGCTAAGTGAAATAAGTCATACAGAGAAGACAAATACTGTTATGATTTTACATATATGTGGAATCTTAAAAACAAGCTAAAAAAACTCTGACACCCAACATTTATGTATACAGAGAACAGACTGGTGGTTGCAAAGAAAGGAGCTTGAGGCTTGCTGGTGGTGGTTTAGTTACTAAGTCGTGTCTGACTCTTACAACCCCACAGACTGTAGCCTGCCAGTCTCCTCTGTCCATGGGATTCTCCAGGCAAGAATACTGAAGTGTGTTGCCATTTCCTTCTCCATCAGGATTGGTGGAATGGGTTAAAGTAAAAAAAAAAAAAAATTACCAGTTATAAAGTAAGTCATGGGGATATAATGTACAGAATGGCAACGATAGCAATACTGTACTGCATATTTGAAAGTTGCTAAGAGAATAGATCTTAAAAGTTCTTATTACAGAATAAAACATGTAACTATGTATGGAGACAGATTTTAGCTTTAGACTTATTGTGGTGATCATTTCCCAATACATATAAATATACCTTCTTCATGTTGAATACATGAAACATAATATTATGTCAATTATGATTCAAAAATAAGGTAACTACTATATCCCAGGGGAAAATTGCCAGAACTAGTTATGACTTTCTGAAAATGGTTAAAATTTTTTTACAGATTTCAATTACCTTTTCTCCATACCCCCAATTTTTTGATTGTACCATATTTACATTCCCAGAAAATAAAGCCACTATATACTGTAATTGTCGGGAGCCGCGATAGGCATTACTGACAAAATGGAGGCACGGCCCCGACCCCCTCTCCTCATCCCGCAGGCACGGTCCTGGGATGAAGGAGTTAGGTCTTGTGATTCTGACTTGTCCTTTGCTTCCTCCGGTTGAGTTGACTGGAAAGAATGTTATAATCCATAAAGTTAACTATTGACATTTGTTCAAGGATCTTTACAAAGAATGTTCCAGGATGAGCACATAGGCTGCAGCTTGAGACCATGGGAAACATTGTTATCTGAAACCTGCCTGTAAGGGGAATGTTTATGGCAAAAGAAGTTTGCTGAGTTAGGGGTTAGGAATAATTAAGAATAGTTAGAAGCTAACAGTTTAAGGTATGTTGTAGTGTTGGCATATTTTACTATAGCTTATAGAAACTAGGAATTTTAGAGATACTAATAGCTAAAAGCCTTTTTAGGAGATGATGAGCTTAAGTTACTAGGGGATAACAGGATTTAAAGAGATAAGAAATAAACTGAGGAATGTAATATACAGCCCGGAGACAAACTTGAGTTACAATGTTATCACAAGGACACTTAAGAGGGAACTCTGAAGAACAACAATGATTTATGGAGACAGTAAATATGGGTGAGGGGAAACTGAAGATGTCATACCTCTGACTTAATGCTTTTGTAAAAGTATAAAAGAAAACCTGATGCTTAAAAATGCATGCAGCCCAGTGCTTTGAGCGAGAGACAGCATCATTTTCTCCACCGACGCTGTCCATCCTGAGGGAACCCCTGGACCAGCTGGAGCAGGACTCCGGCATGTAATCTCTTTTTAACCCTCATTTAATCTTACTTATACAAGTAACTATATATTTACCTGTATAATTAAGATGTGGGCTTCCCACATGGCGCTAGCATAAAAAACCTGCCTTCCAATACAGAAGATATAAGACACCTGGGTTCGATCTCTGAGTTGGAAAGATCCCCTGGAGGAGGGCACTGGCAACCCACTCCACTATTCTTGCATGGAGAATCCCCATGGACAGAGGGGCCTGGTGGGCTACAGTCCATAGAGTTGCAAAGAGACAAGAATGAAGCGACTTAGCAAACGTGCAACTATATACTAACCACCCACACTAATCCTTACTATAATATCTCCTTAGTTATTTTGGTTTCCGAAGCTGGCTCTTTAGTACATTCCTCAAGGAGGGCTTCTGGAAGTCTACTGAAACACTGTAATTAGACAGGATCAGTATTAGTGATTTTCTCTTTTGCTCAGTATGACTCAGCATGCAACTGTTAATGATTCTATACTTTAAAGTTTGATGTTTTGTTCGTCAAAGACTTGCTAGCATTAAATTTGCTTTTTGAAAAATTACTGCATTAAATCGCATTTATCTTGATTTTTTTTTTGATGGCCCTTGAAATTTTGTGCCTGTGATCAGTGCCTTTCATGCCTCACCTGGCTCTAATCCTGAGTTGGAGCTCTCCTTTTTCTTTACTGTTCCCAACCTATTTAATTTTCATTTCACTCCCAACAGTTGATGTCCTCTATGGGGTCCTGTCACATGGAGTTCTGGGGGCTCAGTGTGAGAATTCCAAGACTTACATGCCTTACCTTAGACCTCTGCCTCACTCCCTGTGTAATGAACCAAGTCCTTACCAGTCTCAAGCTCTGGGTCAGTATCCTGCACCATACAAGCTCGAAGCTCTGCCCTGGGGCCTCCTTTGGCTCCTGCGACGCACATCCCGGGGTTCTGCCGGGAAAGAAGCTGTGGCAGGCTCATCTGCTCCTCTACTGAGCATGAGAAAGGCCCTCCTAACTCTATGGTTACATTGTTGCTGCCTTCTGCTGTCCGCACATTCATGGTGATGTTGAGGAAGTCTCAGGACCATTGTGTTCCCACTTGTATTTTGTACTGACAAATACCTTGTCAGCTAATCTAGTAAAAATTCTCCATAGGTTTGATTTTAATATTGTATTGCTGTGTTTATATAGCGATTCTGAAAGACACGAGACCATGCTTCCACCACCACTGCCATCTTCAGAACTCCCTACTTTATTGTTAAAGCATTCTTAAAAAAAAAACAGTGGAGAGCCAGAACGATTTTGTCACATACAGACAGCATTAAGAAAACAAAAGCTACATAAAAGAAAACAGACACTACCATCTGCTCAAGGCATACACATATTCTCATTGCTAACAAGGCAGATCACAACTGCTAGAGACATGACAGCTCCTGGTCCAGGAAGGATGTAGAGCAGACAGTGCAATATCCTTGCGCTACAAACACTCAGACCTCTGATGGCCTGGCCTAGCTCAAAAGAAGGGAGGGGAAAGGCTGCAGGAGAGGAGAGAGGAAAGACAACCAGATATGACTTTGGGTCTAATGTTCCCACTCTCAGAGTGGGGATCCTGCTATTGTTTCATGAGGTCGGGTGAGGGACTGAGTTTCACTGCCTTGTGACAGTAGAGGTGGCAAAAGATCAGGGATGGACACACACACACCTAAATCTAGGTCTGTTGATGGATTCTGTCCTTAACAGAAGGCTGACTGGAAAATATTCTACTCACTAAGGAAGCTTTCTTGTCTGGGCTCTGGGTGAGAGAGACAAACACCACCCTAAGAGCAGACAATTGTAAGCCTGTGCTACAGACTGAATTTAAGTATGTTTCTACCAAATTTATATATTGAAATCTTAGCCCTAAGATGATGTTGTTGGGAGGTGGGGTCTATGGGAGGTCATTAGGTCATCCCATGAATGGGGCAAATATCTTATTAAAGAGGCCTGAAAAATCCCCTTTCCTTCTGAGGACACAGAGGATGGACATTGATGAATGCAAAGCAGACCCTCGTGTGTGCATGCTAAGTCACTTCAATCATGTCTGACTCTTGGTGACCCTACGGACCGTAAGCCCATCAGGATCCTCTGTCCATGGGATCCTCCAGGCAAAAATACTGGAGTGGGTTGCCATGCCCTCCTCCAGGAGATGTTCCCGACCCAGGGATCAAACCCACATTTCTTATGTCTCCTGCATTGGCAGGCAGGTTCTTTAACACTAGAGCCACCTGGGATCCTCATCAGACCCTAAATCTGCATGAAACTCGATCTGGGACTTCCAAGTCTCTGAACAGGTCATAAATAAATTTATGTTATTCATATGCTACCCAATCTATGGTATTTTATTAGAGTAGCCCAAATGGAATTATAACCTGTGTTTGAAACGGTCAGAGTCTGATGATGTATAAGTAAATATCAATCAAACAGTAAAAGGTGTTTGGGTACAGAGTGGATAATAACTGATAAGTAAACTCTTTGTGTCAGGAGAAATGTGAAGGAAATTACCCTTAAGAAGAATTCAATGTGTTCATCTACATAGGGCCTGAAAATGTGTTTGAGAAATTCTTTTCTGATTAAAAACCAAAAGAAATACTTAACAAAATGGCAATAGAAAAAAATGTTACATACACACATATATATACCACAAATCAGACAGAGATCCACTATCACAAAAGCATGCTCTGATTGCACCATGAACAAGAGTCAGCAGATGCTATACACGAGGATTAAAATCTCAAGGACTACTGGGCTTCCCTGGTAGCTCAGATGGTAAAGCGTCTGCCTACAATGCGGGAGACCCGGGTTCGATCCCTGGGTCAGGAAGATCCCCTGGAGAACGCAATGGCAACCCACTCCAATACTCTTGCCTGGAAAATCCCATGGACCAAGGAGCCTGGTAGGCTACAGTCCATGGGGTCACAAACAGTCGGACATGACTGAGCGACTTCACTTCACTTCACTTCTTTCTGGAAATAGAACAATCTGATAAAACCATAAAATAATTTCCTCTAGATGGGCTAAAAGATCAAATGCAAACACTAAGTGAATAAGATATTGTGGAAAAAAATAACAGGAAAATGAGCAAAACAAGATTTAAAAATTTTCTTGAACTAAAACAACACTGCCATGGCAATTAGAACTCCATTGGATGGATTAGGTAGCAGGTTAACCAGGGTTGAAGACAGATTTGGTGAAACAGAATGCTGCAGACAAATAAGGTGATGGAACATAAAGAGAGCAGGTACAGTGAGATATGTGAGGTATATATAGACTCTAATGTACATGAGGTTTTAGGATGAGAAATAGAAGGAGTGGTAAAGAATCAGATTTGAAGTTTCTAGTTTTGTATTTTTATTTTTAACATTTTATTGGCCCCACCACAGGGCATGCAAACTCTTAGTTCCCTGACCAGGGACTGAAGCCTTGCTCCTGCAATGGAAGCACAGAGTCCTAATGACTGGACCACAAGGGAATTCCCTGAAGTTTTTAGAATTAGTGGAAGATATAGTTCTGCAGGCTCCAGTCCTGAGCTGGAAAAATAAAAGCAAACTCAAACCTCACCTTACAGTAATAGACTATTAAAGACACTTGGAGAGTTTATTACAGAGCAGGGAAGGCAGACCAAGAAGTCAGCAGTCACAGTTCAGGGGGAAACACAAAGGAAGGATGGCTTTAGATGCCAAAGGAAACATCACAGAAATGGTCTATATATTTTTCACTCTAAATTATCACTCAAAAATAAAAGCAAAATAAGAAGATGTTCGGATAAAAAGACTACAAGAGTTTGATGCCCTAACACTTTCACTGAGAAGAAGGAAGGATGTATTTAAGGAAGAAGTGAGTGAATCGCAGAAGAAAGGACTGGAGTGTGAGACACAGGGAGGCAGGAAATGGGTGGATGCAGGTTTGAGTCAGACGGTCATTAACTGTGTGAAGCAACACTCATGGATCAGTAGTAACAATAATCATGACTAATTAGAAGCATAAACTTCTGTGGTTCAGTGATGTCCTGGTCATCACCTGCTACTCTACCATGATTCAAGAAGCATGAGCTGAGGTTGGAAGAATATCTTTATATAATAATCTTTATATATTGATATATATTTTTATATATAGATAATGTTATATAATAATCCTTTATATCTATCAATATAATTGGTTCAAATGTTTAAAAATTCATAATTATTATAAAAAGATATATATCTCATTGTATAATAATCATTTATATCTATGTAATAAGAATTATACACCATGAACAATTGGGATTTTTCCTGGAATGCAACAATGTTTCAACCTAGGAAGATACATTGGTTTAATGCACCACACTGATGGAATGCAGGGGAAAAAACCATGATCATCTCAATCAATGCAGGAAAAGCAACTGAAAAAATTCAACACCCTCTCATGATTAAAAAAAAAAAAAAAACAACCCACTCTCTACAAACTAGGTTTGAAGGAAATTACCAAAACAGAATTCAAGCCATATATGTAAATGCCACAGCCAACATCGCACTCAGTGGTGAAAGACTTCTGATAACTTTTCCTCTGAGATCAGGAAGCATGAAAGAATGCTGGGTTCTACCATTTCTATGCAACATGGCACTGGTAGTTTCAGCCATAGCCATTACTAAAGACAGATAAATTTAAAAATTTATGAAAAAGTCACTGACATCCAGTGATTTGAAATGAATAAGTAGAATTATCTCTGTTCCCAAACTACATGATCTCATGTGCAAAAATCCTAAGGATGTCCCCAAAATAAGTGCAAACTAATACATTCAGCAGTGTCAGGACACGAAGTCGACATTAAAAATTCTGTGCAGGTCTGTACACTAACATGATGAATCTGTAAAGAAATTAAGAAAACAGTTTTATTTAAAACTGTGTCAGAAAGAATAAGACAACCCACTCCAGTATTCCTGCCTGAAGAATCTCAGGGACAGAGGAGCCTGGTAGGCTGCCGTCTATGGGGTCACACAGAGTCGGACATGACTGAAGCGACTTAGCAGCAGCAGCAGCAGAAAGAATAAACTACTTAGTAATTAACCAAGAAGGTGAAGACTTGTACAAGGACAACTGTCAAACTTTGCAAAGAGATTAAATGACACAAATCCCATTTTCATGGATTGGAAGACTTACCACCACTAAGATCTACATACGATTGACTGATGTCAATTTACACTTCCAATGCAATCTGCATAAAAACCCCATCCTAAAATTCACTTTACACTAAATAGACCCCCAAAGAGCCAACAATTTTGAGGAAGAAAAACAATGTGGGAGGATGCACATTTCCTGATTTCAAATCATACTGCAAAACTGTAAGAATCATAACAGCGTGGAACTGGCAAAAGGATAGAATTAGAGATCAATGGTATTGAATTCAGAGCCCAGAAACAAAACCTCACGTGTATTGTCAAATGATTTTTGATAAGGGTGGCAGAATCAGTCAAGGGGGAAAGACAATCTTGTCCACACAGGGTGCTGGAAGAACCCTTTGATATGAACGTGCAGAAAAAGGCTGGGATCTGTTTATAAAAGCTAACTGAAAAATCAGAGACATAAAGGTAAGAACTGAAATCCTGAAACGTCTAGAAGCAAACGTGGGATGAATTTCACAGACATATATACATCCATACAGACACAGATTTCACAGTTTCCTTGCTTGAGTTTAAAAACGCCTCCTTCCTTTATTTTTAACCTCTTTCAGTTTTTAACCCCTTTAAGTTATACTAATTGAGCCAAGGCTGTAGTCTCATGTGTTATAGGCTGTGTTTACAAGTAAGAGTTAAAATGGCAAGCTTTCTCTTAGGACTACTTTTTCTCTCAGGGTCAGAATTTTTTTTTAAATTAGTTTATTTATCTATTTTTTAACTTTACAATATTGTATTTGTTTTGCCATACATTGGCATGAATCCACCATGGGTGTACATGTTTTCCTCTTCCAGAACCCTCCTCTCACCTCCCTCCTCATCCCATCCCTCTGGGTCATCCCTGTGCACCAGCCCCGAGCACCCTGTATCATGCACTGAACCTGAACTGGCGATTCATTTCACATATGATAATATACATGCTTCAATGCCATTCTGCCATATCATCCCACCCTCGCCCTGTCCCACAGAGTCCATAATACTGTTCTATATATCTGTGTCTCTTTTGCTATCTTGCATACAGGGTTATCTTTACCGATTTACTAAATTCCATATGTATGTGTTAGTATACGGTATTGGTGTTTTTCTTTCTGGCTTACTTCACTCTGTATAATAGGCTCCAGTTTCATCCACCTCATTAGAACTGATTCGAATGTATTCTTTTTAATGGCTGAGTAATATTCCATTGTGCATATGTACAACAGCTTCCTTATCCATTCATCTGCTGATGGGCATCTAGGCTGCTTCCATGTCCTGGCTATTATAAGCAGTGCTGCGATGAACATTGGGGTACACGTGTCTCTTTCCATTCTGGTTTCCTCAGTGTGTATGCCTAGCAGTGGGATTGCTGGGTCATATGGCAGTTCTATTTCCAGTTTTTTGAGGAATCTCCACACTGTTCTCCATAGTAGCTGTACTAGTTTGCATTCCCACCAACAGTGTAAGAGGGTTCCCTTTTCTCCACACCCTCTCCAGTGTTTATTGCTTGTAGACTTTTGGATAGCACCCATTCTGACAGGTGTGAAATGGTGCCTCATTGTGGTTTTGATTTGCATTTCTCTGATAATGAGTGATGTTGAGCATCTTTTCATGTGTTAGCCATCTGTATGTCTTCTTTGGAGAAGTGTCTGTTTAGTTCTTTGGCGCACTTTTTGATTGGGTCATTTATTTTTCTGGAATTGAGCTGCAGGAGTTGCTTGTATATTTTTGAGATTAATTATTTGTCTGTTGCTTTGTTTGCTATTATTTTCTCCCATTCTGAAAGCTGTCTTTTCACCTTGCTTACAGTTTCCTTTGTTGTGCAAAAGCTTTTAACTTTAATTAGATCCCATTTGTTTATTTTTGCTTTTATTTCCAATATTTTGGGAGGTGGGTCATAGAGGATCCTGCTGTGGTTTATGTCGGAGAGTGTTTTGCCTATGTTTTCCTCTAGGAGTTTTATAGTTTCTGGTCTTACATTTAGATCTCTAATCCATTTTGAGTTTATTTTTGTGTATGATGTTAAAAAGTGTTCTAGTTTCATTCTTTTACAAGTGGTTGATCAGTTTTCCCAGCACCACTTGTTAAAGACATTATCTTTTCTCCATTGTATATTCTTGCCTCCTTTGTCAAAGATAAGATGTCCATAGGTGCGTGGATTTATCTCTGGGCTTTCTATTTTGTTCTGCTGATCTGTATTTCTGTCCTTGTGCCAGTACCATACTGTCTTGTTGACTGTGGCTTTGTAGTAGAGCCTGAAGTCAGGCAGGTTGATTCCTCCAGTTCCATTCTTCTTTCTCAAGATTGCTTTGGCTATTCGAGGCTTTTTGTATTTCCATACAAATTGTGAAATTATTTGTTCTAGTTCTCTGAAAAATACCATTGGTAGCTTGATAGGGATTGCACTGAATCTATAGATTGCCTTGCGTAGTATACTCATTTTCACTATATTGATTCTTCCAATCCATGAACACAGTATATTTCTCCATCTATATTTGTCCTCTTTGATTTTCACCAGTGTTTTATAGTTTTCTATATATAGGTCTTTTGTTTCTTTAGGTAGATATATTCCTAAGTATTTTATTCTTTTCATTGCAACGGTGAATGGAATTGTTTCCTTAATTTCTCTTTCTGTTTCCTCATTGTTAGTGTATAGGAATGCAAGGGATTTCTGTGTGTTAATTTTATATCCTGCAACCTTACTTGAAACTATGTTTTCTCAAGCCGGCTTTCTCTACAGTTTTAGCATGTCAAAAGAGTGCCATCCTGGCTCTTTAAGAGTTAAGATAAGTGCTCATAAGCTCTGCCTTTGTTCTAGTTCTACAGGAAGTCAGCCTGAGTTTCAGTGCATAGCTGTCTGACAAGGGAGCTGTTTGACTTTGGAGGCATGGTTTCTCATTATTAATTTGGTACCTAAAACAGATATGATCTGATAAACCTTCTGAGGCAAAGTGATGGATCAGTTTGATTCTGAAAATGAATCTAGCTCCCTAAGGAGTTACTCTTGGGTCTTTCCACTCTGTTGTCTCAGTTTCCCTGTGTGGCAGGAAAACTGCTGTGGGTGCTCAGAACACCTGGAGATCAGCCCTATCCTGTCCCTGGGTGAGCAGAATTTGCTTAATTGTTACAGTTAAAACCCCTGTAGGATCCATAAGTGTCAAGAGATTAACCATCAGATACTTCCACTATGCTCACAGTTCTGTGCAAACAGCCAGTTGCCTGAAGAAGCAAACCTTTCTTTCCTTCAGAGCTAAGCAGGCTCAGTGTCTTCTTTCACTAGCAAACATTGTGTTCAGACATATATACACAATCTTTCCAATTTAAGCCAAATTTCACTTTACTTCAAGCAGTTCACTCCAAATTCACTCTCTAGGTGCCTGCCTAATAATTTCCCCCTGAATCTCTGGCTACGAAATGTACCAGCACCCTCTTAAGGCCCTAAGTTAAAGAGAAAAACAGCCTGAGTAAAATTCAGAATATCATTTAAAGGAATGCTGTCCAGCTACCAGGAGAATTCAACGAAGCACCTAGGAATACTGAAAAGCACATGGGGTTTGCAGGACACAAACTACTACCAACCTCCTGTCAGCCAGGCAGTTCAGTAGCTCAGTCCTCTCCAACATTTTGTGATCCCATGGACTGCAGGATGCCAGGTTTCCCTGTCCATCACCAACACCCAGAGCTTCCTCATACTCATGTCCATTGAGTTGGTGATACCATCCAACCATTTCATCCTCTATCGTCCCATCTCCACCTTTCACTCTTTCCAGCATCAGGGTCTTTTCCAATGAGTCAGTTCTTCGCATCAGGTGGCCAAAGTATTGGGACTTCAGCTTCAGAATCAGTCCTTCTAATGAGTATTCAGGACTGATTGCCTTTAGAATTGACTGCTGTGATCTCCTTGCAGCCCAAGGACTCTCAAGAGTCTTCTCCAACACCATACATCAAAAGCATCAATTCTTCAGCACTCAGCTTTCTTTACACTTCAAGTCTCCAAACATGACTACTGGAAAAAACATAGCTTGTACTGCACATATTTGCTGTCAAAGTAATGTCTCTGCTCTTCCATATGCTGTCTAGGTTGGTCATAACTTTTCTTCCAAGTAGCAAAAGCATCTTTTAATTTCATGGCTGCTGTCACCACCTGCAGTCATTTTGGAGCCCAAAAAGATAAAGTCTGTCACTGTTTCCACTGTTTCCCCATCTATTTGCCATGAAGTTTTGGGACCAGATGCCATGATACTACTTTTTTGAATGTTGAGTTTTAAGCCAACTTTTTCAATCTCCTCTTTCACTTTGATCAAGAGGCTTTTTGGTGCTTCTTCCATTTCTGACATAAGGGTGGCATCATCTACATATCTGAGGTGATTGATGTTTCTCCCAGCAATCTTGATTCCAGCTTGTGCTTCATCCAGTCCAGCATTTCTCATGATGTCCTCTACATATAAGTTAAAGAACGAGAGTGACAATATACAACCTTGATGTACTCCTTTCCCAATTTGAAACCAGTCTCTTGCTCCATCTCCAATTCAAACTAGGGCTTCTCAACCTGCATACAGATTTCTCAAGAGGCAGGTCAGGTGGGCTGATATACCCATCTCTTGAAGAATTTTCCACAGTTTGTTGTGATCCACACAGGCAAAGGCTTTGGCATAGTCAGTAAAGGAGATGTTTTTCTGGAACTCTCTTGCTTTTTTTGAGGATCAAACAGATGTTGGCAATCTGATTTCTGGTTCCTCTGGCTTTTCTAAATCCAGCTTGAACATCTGGAAGCACACCATTCACGTACTGTTGAAGCTTGGGTTGGAGAATTTGGAACATTACTTTCCTAGTGTGTGAGATGAGAGCAATTGTGCAGTAGTTTTAGGAGGCTTTGGCATTGCCTTTCTTTGAGAATGGAACAAAAACTGACCTTTTCCAGTACTGTGGCCACTGCTAAGTTTTCCAAGTTTGCTGGCATATTGAGTACAGCACTTTCACAGCCTCGTCTTTTAGGATTTGAGATAGCTCCACTGGAATTCGATCACCTCTGCTAGCTTTGTTCGTAGTGATGTTTCCTAAGGCCCACTTGACTTCGCATTCCAAGATGTCTGGCTCTACGTGAGTGATCACACCATTGCTCTAGGTGACTGATCACATCATCTGCCATCAGGGCGGTGTTATCTGCATATCTGAGCTTACTGATCTTTCTCCAGGCAATCTTGATTCCAGCTTGTGCTTCCTCCAGCCCAGCATTTCGCATGATGTACTGTGCCTAGAAGTTAAATAAGCAGGGTGATGATATACAGCCTTGATGTTCTCCTTTCCTAGATTTGACCCAGTTTGTTGTTCCGTGTCTGGTTCTAACTGTTGCTTCTTGACCTGTATACAGTATTTGCAGGTGGAAGGTAAGGTTTTCTGCTACTCCCATCTCTTGAAGAATTTTCCACAATTTCTTATGATCCACAGAGTCCAAGGCTTTGTTTTGTGTAGTCAATGAAGCAGACGTAGATGTTTCTCTGGAATTACCTGCTTTTCTCCGATCCAACGGAAGTTGGCAATTTGATCTCTTGTTCCTCTGCCTGTTCAAAATCCAGCTTGTTCATCTAGAATTTCTTGCTTCATTTACTGTTGACCTAGCTTGAAGACTTTTGAGTGTTAACTTGCTAGCCTGTGAAATGAGCACGGTTATGCGGTCATTTGAAGATATTTTGCACTGCCTTTTGTGGGACTGAAATGAAAACTGAACTTTTCCAGCCCTGTGTCTACTGCTGAGTTTTCCAAATTTGCTGGCATATCGGACACGACTGAGCGACTTCACTTTCTCTTATCACTTTCATGCATTGGAGAAGGAAATGGCAACCCACTCCAGTGTTCTTGCCTGGAGAATCCCAGGGACGGGGGAGCCTGGTGGGCTGCCGTCTATGGGGTCGCACAGAGTCGGACACGACTGAAGCGACTTAGCAGCAGCAGCAGCAGCTGGCTTATTGAGTACAGCACTTTAACAGCATCATCTTAAATATGTCAGTGGAGGGATCTCTCCCCTCCACAAGCTTTAGCTGTAGTAATGCTTCCTAAGACCCACTTGACTTCATACTCAAGGATGTCTGGCTCTAGGTGAGTGACCACCCCATCGTAGTTGTCCAGGTCATTAATACCTTTTTCTTTGTATGATTCTGCTGTGTGTTCTTGCCTCTTCTTAATATCTTCTCCTTCTGTGAGGTCCAAACCACATCTGTCCTGTATTGTGCCTATCTTTGCATGAAATGTTCCCTTAGTATCTCTAATATCTTGAAGAGATCTCAGGTCTTTCCCACGCTATTGTTTTCCTTGATTTCTTTGCATTTTTCACGTAAAGTTTCTTATCTCTCTCTGCAATTTTTTGGAACTCTGATTTAAGATGGGTATATCTTTCCTGTTCTCATTTGTGTTTTGTTTCTCTTCATTTCTGAGGTATTTGTAAGGCCTTCTCAGAAAAATCAGAACTTACACCCATTTTTCAATGAGATTACTTTTGTGTGCTGCTTTGCTTTTGAATTGTGTGCGTTTTTTTTTTTTAATATATTTTGGATATGAACCCTTATTAGACATGAGAATTGCCAATATTTTCTCCATTTCATACTTCACTTCTCACTTTATTGATGGTTGCCCATGCAGAGGCTTTTGGTCTCACTTGTTCATTTTTCCTTTCACTTCTTTTGCTTCTGGAAATACATCCACTTCATTGCCAAGGCTGATGTACAGGAACACGGTACCACTTTCATTTTAGGAGCTTTGTGGCTTCAGTTCTTCTATTCAAGGTTTTAACCCATTAGAAATTAGAAAGCCTTAGATCTTAGAAATCTCTTACCATCCCTCCCTATTTGGGGGCAGTGTTCCTCTGGCCTCTAGGGAGTGAGCACAGGTACACACACACACACACACACACACACACACACACACACACACACTCACAGACCCCCAAGCACAGCGATTATGAAAAGGACTATGGGGTGGGATCACAAGCGGGACAGATATGAGGAAGGTACTAAGAACAATATACAGGGGTTGGAGGCACTGCCTGCCTGAGACACGGACTGCCACATGTTCCAGGTCTTTCCCCACCTATGTCTGAGGACATCCCTAAAAGTCCATGCGGGCATCATCCCTGTATGCAGGTGGGGACACGGACAGGCCTTGAGAGACACAAGGACTCATCCAGGATGGAGAAGAGGTAGGAATCGGGAGGCGAGTCTGGACCCAGGTCTGTCTACCCAGAGCTGCACACAGACCCTGCCCAGGAGCTGTGTGGAGGGCTGTGTGGTGCAACTGTGTGAGACCCGGGGCTGCGTGGATGAGGGGTGAGCGGTCAGTATCCCGAGGGCTATAAGTACAGGTGTCAACTGTCAGTTCAAGGAAGGGACCCCCGGGTGGTGAAGTCACTTTCTTGTCGGCAGACCCTAACAGAACTCGGAACCCTGTAACCAGGCAGCCACGTTCTAGCAACAGCGCCACAGCCAGTTGGGGCTCACTTGGCTGGAGAGACTTCATCCAGAAGGATGTTCTCCCGCTGTGTCTCGACTGACCAGGGCTTCTGCTTCAGGAAACCCTGGAAGGAGAGGTTTTTCAGATGTTTCAGGCGATTCAGCGCTCAACCTGGATACCTCTGGTCCTTTAGCAGGAGGTCCCCAAAGGTAACACCAGGCAACCTAGAGCTGGCCACCCCAGGCCTGGCCGCCACCGGGAGCCCTCCCTGGGCAGCGCCAGCTGCCCTCATCTCCAGGTGTGGGGAAGTGGGACTTGAGGGGAGGTTCTCACTCTGGGCAGGAACAGGTTGGTGGGCACGTGGTGACCTGGTGGTCCCATCACGTTCACACCTGAGGACAGGCTGGCAGTGGGGAAACAGGATCCCTGAGGTGCTCTTCTCTGTGCCAGTGTGGATCCAAGGCCCTCAGGCGGTCGGGTGTCTGCTTCCTCGGTGGAGGTCTGTGCAGAGACTGGTGGGCATGTGTCTGGAGGGGAGATGCCTGAGGGTCCGAGAAGCACCACAGACAGCTGGCTGGTGGCCTGAGACTTTCTGCCTGGCTGGTGGGCACTGTGGTCACAGGGCTCCTCCCGGGACTGCGGACAGGCACCAGTCCACGGAGCCCCCTGCTCCATCTCCCCGCACGAGGGGCAGGAGCCCCACAGCAGCAACAGAGCCCAGGGCGGGCACAGGGTGAGTGCCAGCCGGGAGGAGACCCTCCACCCAGGAAGTTCCGGGTCCCAGAGCCACCCTGGCGCTCCCCTGGGTCCCTCCTAGAGGCGTGCTCCCAAAGGAACCTGGGAGTGTCAGGTGTGCGAAGCACCCTCACGGCCCAGGCCCTGACGTGTCCAGATGCAAAATCACTGTTCACATCCATGTGGGAATCTCAGAAGGAGATTGTGATAGGATTTCACTCCATGTTCCTCAGGGAGACGTCCCGCATGTTTCTACAGTGAATCCTATATTAACTCCATCCCCAGGTATCCATGTGGGCCTGAGAATCCTGATGCCTCTCACCCAGGATCAGTCCCTGTCACCCCAGTTCTCACCTCCAGAATGGGATGTTTTGGTCACCACCACAGGGATGACGCAGTTAACACATGGGGAGCTGTCCGATACAAACTGCCCCGAGACGCTAACACATGTAACCATGGCCCTTTGCCAGTTAACTCGTGATGCCAGGACGTTTATTCTGTGGATGTTTATTCTCCTGCCCCTCCTCCTGCCATGAGTCCCGGAGGCTTGGGGCCTCAGTCTGAGCTCCAGCCCCTGCCTTCCTGGAGTCTTTGGTGCCGCCTCTGACTCGTGTCTCTGCTGTGTTCCACCCCAGGGGGAAAATGTGTCCCCAGGGGACAGGAATGAGCCCTGCAGGGTGTGGAGCGTGCAGAGACGCAGACTGGAGACGTTGGTGGGCAACCTGGTGCCTGCCTTCCTGGGCGGTGACCCCTCCTACCTCCCCACATTCCTGGGCACCTACAGGGCTTTTGGCAGCCCCCAGCAGCTGCTGGACCTTCTCTTCATGAGGTGAGCACTTCCCCTCCCCAATTGGGGACTCAGGGGGACCCGGCCCCCTTCCAGCTGTGAGTCGTGGGAATGGCTCTCCACCTCTCTGAGCCCCAGTGGCCCCCTCTGCACACAGAGGGTAAAGGGAGGAGCAGCCCCCAGGGTGACTGTGGGGACTACGTGGGTGCGTCCTGGAAAGGGCTTTCTGGGCGCCTGGACCCCTGGTAAGGGTGGGGTTGTGCTGAGTCATTGCGTTCCTCCTCCCCTCGAGGAAGCCTCCGTCTCGGTGGTCTCTGAGCCTTTGACTTTGTCCCAAAGCGTTTTCCCAATTGCAAGGTGAGGTGTGAGAGGTGCCCTGTCCTGGGGGAGTGAGAGCAGGGGTCCCTGGGAGTGATGAGTGGCGCCCCAGGCACTCGGATGGGGCTGGTTGGGCTCATTCGTTCTTGAAATATAGAGGAAGGCGCACGGGGTGCAGGCACTTTTCTGGGCACAAGCGTCATGTAATGCATGGAGCAGACAGCAGTCCTGCCCCCCAGGGCATCAGTTCTCCCGGTGAGGAGGGGAAGCCTGTCACCCTAGCCATCACATGCGGGGCGTGTCTCGAGTACTGTCCATGTGACGCCTCCCTGGCCTCCTGTAGGTACGGATGCATCCTCCCTTACTGCGATGAGGATGGTGGACCCCTGCACCAGCTGAAAATGTGAGTGGATTTTGATTCAAGAGGGACTGATTCCCTTCCCCAGAGAACTGCCTGGAGTCTTGGGGTTGCTGGTTGGGCAGGGCTGCCAGAATCCTGGATCCCACATAGCTTCTGGTTCCCACTGGGGGCCGAGGTCTGGGGGGCTTCTCCTGCAAAAGAGGAAAGGAGGCAAAGAGAGCTGTGGAGGGGTCTGGCGTGCTGTGAGCAGCATCTGGGAGGTCAGAGGTCAGAGTCCGCCCCATGAGAGTCTACAACGGTGCCCTGTCCATCCCAGTCCTACCTCTAACCCCGATCCTGGGACCCAGAACACAGTGTGGAGAGCATCCTGCTGACCGTGTGCTGGAACCTCAGCGGGTGCTCAGGGGACCCATGACACTCAGGGGACAGCTGAGCCCTCGCTGGTGAAGAATGAGTGTCAGTGGCGGCAGGAGATGCAGGCGCGTCCCTAGCGGACGAGGCAGCCTGTAGATGGAGGAGGTAAATCTGAGGTGTTAGGAGGCCCGCAGGAAGCCTGGGCAGATGACAAGAGTCTGTGTGTACCCTCCTGGGCCAGATCCTCCTGGGACCCCTACGTGTTCCCGAGATGCAGTGACCAGAGTAGACGCCCTGCCTGCCCTCGCAGTGGTGACAGCGGCGGGGTTGGGGGGGGTTGGGCAGGGAGGGGGACAGTGCGCTGAGCCAGGCTGCCCTCAGGAAGCGGACAGATGGTCACACCGTGGATTAAGGGCTGGCACTTGAGCAGGCTCGGTGGCGGGCCCGCCCCTGTGTCCAGGCCTCCTCTGCCTGGTCTGCCGGGTGAGATGGGCCATGGAGGAGAACTGACCTCTGCATGGGCAGGGGCAGAAGGCGCAGAAGCCCAGGTCCCCGCAGGGCAGCCCTGGAGTGCAGTGTGGCGGGAAGGCCAGGTCTCTGACTCTGCTGCCCACGTGACTCCCCGCAGGGCCATGTCCTCCATCCTGAGCACCTGGCTGCACCTTTACCCTGAGGATTTCCAGCAACCCCCAGAATTTCCCTGCCTCAAGATGCTCATTGCGTACATAGAGCTCAACATGCCTGCCTCGGACCTGGAGCAGCGAGCCCGCCATCTCCTGGCGCAGCTGGAGACCCTGGAGCCCACTGAGGCAGAGGGGCATGGTGAGGAGGACTCGGGGTGGGTGTGAGGAGGATGGGGGCGAATAAGGAAGGGAGGGGGCTGGGCCACACAGAGCAGAGCTTTCTGAGGCTGGAACCAGGCCAGGAGCATTGAGGAGGCTCCTCAGATCACTATTCCCCTGGACTGCAGCCTGGGAGGACTTCCTGGGGGTAGGTGGCATCTTGGATTGAGATTTCAGGGCTAAGTAGCCAGTAGGTTCCTGTCTTTGGGATCCATGGAAAAGCAGTCTTACTGACAGTGCTTTCTCTTCTGGGAGATACAGCACCTGCTGGAGAAGCAGCTCTGGAAACATCACCAGACCTAGAGCCAACAGCACCCCTACTAATGGCCACAGCTCCACAGTCAGAGCAAGCTCAAGCCCAGCTCCCACTCAAGGTCAAGGTCTGCATCATGTAACCATGCCAGCTCCTAACCCAGAGCCGCAGCATACTCATGCCGTGGCTTTCACTTAAGCGAGGAAGCGAGGAAAAGGCCCTCCAGGCTCCACTTCTAGATGCAGAGAACGTGCAAGAAACAGCTCTCTTCCTCCTTCAGAGCCTGAATCACCCGCAGGGGAGGAGCTGGCTCCAGCACCTCAGCTGCTAGAAGAGCTGGGTCTGTTGGGGTCTCTAGAACCACAGGTGGATAACACCGGAGCCACAGCTGACTGCAAAGCACGAAGGAGCTCCAGAGCCAAGGCAGTGCCCTGGCCGACGATGGCTTAAGCCTGGGGACTGAGGCTGCAGAAGCAGCACAGGCACAGGATTTGTGGGTGATTGAAGATCGGAAGGAGGAAGAGGGCTGTTTCTTGCACGTTCTCTGCATCTAGAAGTGGAGCCTGGAGGTGCTTTTCCTCACTTCCTCGCTTCATTGAGAGCCACAGCATGAGTATGCTGCGGCTCTGGGTTTGCAGCTGGCATGGTTACATGAGGTAGAGCTTGACCTTGAGTAGGAGCTGGGCTTTCAGTCTGGTGCTCTACCTGTGGAGCTGTGGCAGTTACTAGGGGTGCTGCTGGCTCTAGGTTTGGTGATGTTTCCAGAGCTGCTTCTCCAGCGGGGGCTGTATCTCCCAGAAGAGAAAGCACTGTCAGTAAGACTGCTTGTCCATGCATCCCAAAGACAGGAACCTACTCGCTGCTTAGCCCTGAAATCTCAATCCAAGATGCCCCCTAACCCCAGGAAGTCTTCCCAGGCTGCAGTCCAGGGGAATAGTCATCTGAGGAGCTTCCTCAATGCTCCTGGCCTAGTTCCAGCCTCAGAAGGCTCTGCTCTGTGTGGCCCAGCCCCCTCCCTTCCTTATTCGGCCCCGTCCTCCTCACCCAGCCCGAGTCCTCCTCACCATGCCCCTCTGCCTCAGTGGGCTCCAGGGTCTCCAGCTGTGCCAGGAGATGGCGGGCTCGCTGCTCCAGGTCCGAGGCAGGCATGTTGAGCTCTATGTAAGCCAGGAGCATCTTGAGGCAGGGAAATTCTGGGGGCTGCTGGAAATCCTCAGGGTAAAGGTGCAGCCAGGTGCTCAGGATGGAGGACATGGCCCTGGGGGGGGAGTCACGGGGGTAGCAGTCAGAGACCTGGCCTTCCCGGCACACTGCACTCCAGGGCTGCCCTGTGGGGACCTGGGCCTCTGCGCCTTCTGCCTCTGCCCATCCAGAGGTCAGTTCTCCTCCACGGCTCATCTCACCTGGCAGAACAGGCAGAGGAGGCCTGGACACAGGGGCGGGGCCGCCAACCAGCCTGCTCAAGTGCCAGCCCTTGATCCACGGTGTCACCATCTGTCCGCTTCTTCAGGGCAGCCTGGCTCAGCGTACTGTCCCTTGCCCTGCCCCTCCCCCTGCTGTCACCACTGCGAGGGCAGGCAGGGCATCTACTCTGGTCGCTGCATCTCGGGAACACGTAGGGGTCCCAGGAGGATCTGGCCCAGGAGGGTACACACAGACTCTGTCATCTACCCAGGCTTCCTGCGGGCCTCATAGCACCTCAGATTTACCTCCTACATCTACAGGCTGCCTCGTCCGCTAGGGACGCGCCTGCGTCTCCTGCCACCACTGACACTCATCCTTCACCAGCGAGGACTCAGCTGTCCCGAGTGTCATGGGTCCCCTGAGCACCCGCTGAGGTTCCAGCACACGGTCAGCAGGATGCTCTCCACACTTTGTGTTCTGGGTCCCAGGATCGGGGGTAGAGGCAGGACTGGGATGGACAGGCGAGGGTTGGAAACTCTCATGGGGCAGACTCTGAACTCTGACCTCCCAGAGGCTGCTTACAGCACGCCAGACACCTCCACAGCTCTCTTGGCCTCCTTTCCTGTTTTGCACGAGAAGCCCCCTAGACCTTGGCCCCCAGGGGGTACCAGAAGCTATGTGGGATCCAGGATTCTGCCAGCCCTGCCCATTCAGAAACCCCAAGACTCCGGGCAGTTCTCTGGGGAAGGGAGTCAGTCCCTCTTGAATCAAAATCCACTCACATTTTCAGCTGCTGCAGGGGTCCACCATCCGCATCGCAGTACGGGAGGATGCATCCGTACCTACAGGAGGCCAGGGAGGCGTCACATGGTCAGTACTGGAGACACGCCCCACACGTGATGGCTAGTGTGACAGGCTTCCCCCCCTCACCGAGAGAACTGATGCCCTGGGGGGCAGGACTGCTGTCTGCTCCACGCATTACATGATGGTTTTCCCAGAAAAGTGCCTGCATCTCATGCGCCTGCCTTTATATTTCAAGAGCGAATGAGCCCAACCGGCCCCATCCAAGTGCCTGGGGCGCCACTCATCACTCCCAGGGAGCCCTGTTCTCAATGCCCCAGGGCAGGGCACCTCTCACACCTCACCTTGCAATTGGGAAAACGCTTTGGGACAAAGTCAAAGGCTCAGAGACCACCGAGACACAGGCTTCCTCGAAGGGAGGAGGAACGAGATGACTCAGCACAACCACAGCCTTAACAGGGCTCCAGGCGCCCAGAAAGCCCTTTCCAGGACGCACCCACGTAGTCCCCACAGACACCCTGGGGGCGGCTCCTCCCTTTACCCTCTGGGTGCAGAGGGGGCCACTGGGGCTCAGAGAGGTGGAGAGCCATTCCCACCACTCACTGCTGGAAGGGGACCGGGTCCCCCCGAGTCCCCAGTGGGGGAGGGGAAGTGCTCACCTCATGAAGAGAAGGTCCAGCACCTGCTGAGGGCTGCCAAAAGCCCTGTAGGTACCCAGGAATCTAGGGAGGTAGGAGGGGTCACCGCCCAGGAAGGCAGGCACCAGGTTGCCCACCAACGTCTCCAGTCTGCGTCTCTGCACGCTCCACACCCTGCAGCTCTCATTCCTGTCCCCTGGGGACACATTTTCCCCCTGGGGTGGAACAAGGAAGAGACAAGAGTCAGAGGCCGCACCAAGGACTACAGGAAGGCAGGGGCTGGAGCTCAGACTGAGGCCCCAAGCCTCGGGAATCATGGCAAGGGGAGGGCCAGGAGTGCCCTCCACAGAATAAACGTCTTGGCATCACGAGTGAACTGGCAAAGGGCCACGGTTACGTGTGTTAGCGTCTCGGGGCAGTTTGTACTGGACAGCTCCCCGTGTGTTAACTGCGTCCCCTGTGGCGGTGACCAACACATCCCATTTTGGGGGTGAGAACTGGGGTGACAGGGGCTGATCCTGGGGTGAGAGGCATCAGGGTTCTCAGGCCCACATGGATACGTGGGGATGGAGTTAATACAGGATACACTGTAGAAACATGTGGAAAGGCTCCTTGGGGAACATCAAGTGAAATCCTTTCACAATCTCCTTCCGAGATTCCCACATGGACGTAAAGAGTGATTTTGCATCTGGACACCTCAGGGCCTAGGCCGCAAGGGCGTGTCGCACACCTGACACTCCCAGGTTCCTTTGGGAGCAGGCCTCTAGGAGGGACCCAGGGGAGCGCCAGGGTGGCTCTGGGACCCGGAACTTCCTGGCTGGAGGGTCTCCTCCAGGCTGGCACTCACCCTCTGCCCGCCCTGGGCTCTGTTGCTGCTCTGGGCCTCCTGTTCCTCGTGCGGGGAGATGGAGCAGGGGGCTCCGTAGACCGGCGCCTGTCCGCAGTCTCGGGAGGAGCCCTGTGAACACAGTGCCCGCCAGCCAGGCAGAAAGTCTCAGGCCACCGGCCAGCTGTCTCTGGTGCTTCTTGGACCCCCAGACCTCTCCCCTCCAGACACATGCCCACCACTCTCTGCACAGACCTCCACCGAGGAAGAAGACACCCGACCGCCTGAGGGCCTTGGATCCACACTGGCACAGAGAAGAGCACCTCAGGGATCCTCTTTCCCCACTGCCAGCCTGTCCTCAGGTGGGATGGTGATCGGACCACCAGGTCACAATGTGCCCACCAACCTGTTCCTGCCCAGAGGGAGAACCTCCTCTCAAGTCCCACTTCCCCACACCTGGAGATGAGGGCAGCTGGCGCTGCCCAGGGAGGGCTCCCGGTGGCGGCCAGGCCTGGTGGGGCCACCTCTAGGTTGCCTGCTGTTACCTTTGGGGACCTCCTGCTAAAGGACCAGAGGCATCCAGGTTGAGCACTGAACCGCCTGAAACATCTGAGAAACCTCTCCCTCCAGGGTTTCCTGAAGCAGAAGCCCTGGTCAGTCGAGACACAGCGGGAGAACATCCTTCTGGATGAAGTCTCTCCAGCCAAGTGAGCCCCAACTGGCTGTGGCGCTGTTGCTAGAACGTGGCTGCCTGGTCACAGGGTTCCGAGTTCTGTTAGGGTCTGCCGACAAGGAAGTGACTTCACCACCCGGGGGTCTCTTCCTTGAACTGACAGTTGACACCTGTACATATAGCCCTCGGGATACTGACCGCTCACCCCTCATCCACGCAGCCCCGGTTCTCACACAGTTGCAGCACACAGCCCTCCACACAGCTCCTGGGCAGGGTCTATGTGCAGCTCTGGGTAGACAGACCTGGGTCCAGGCTCGCCTCCTCATTCCTACCTCTTCTCCATCCTGGATGAGTCCTTGTGTCTCTCAAGGCCTGTCCGTGTCCTCACGTGCACACGAGGATTATGCCCACGTGGATATCTAGGGATGTCCTGAGACAGAGGTGGGAAAAACCCTGGAACATGTGGGAGCTGTGTCCCATGCAGGCAGTGCCTCCGGTCTCTTTTCTTGTCCTCCAATTACCTCTCCCACGTTTGTTCCTCTTCTGTTCTCATCCCACTCCCGCTGCTGCTGCTATGTCGCTTCAGTCGTATCCGACTCTGTGTGACCCCACACACGGCAGCCCACCAAGCTCCCAGATCCCTGGAATTCTTCAGGCAAGAACACTGGAGTGGGTTGCCATTTCCTTCTCCAATGAATGAAAGTGAAAAGTGAAAGTGAAGTCGCACCGTCATGTCTGACTCTTTGCGACCCCATGGACTATAGCCTACCAGGCTCCTCCATCCATGGGATTTTCCAGGCAAGAGTACTGGAGTGGGTTGCCATTGCCTTCTCCGGATCTCATCCCACAGTGCTTATTAAATGTCAATGTGAGTGAGCGTGTGTGTGTGGAACCCAGGGCTCACTCTGGTAGGCCAGAAGAAAACTGCCGTGTAAGGCGGGATAAGCAACAGCTTCCTAAGGTCTGAGAGTTTCTCATTTCCACAGCAAACCTGATGAGAAGGGTTTCACCTTTGGCCAAGGAGGTCAAGACCCTGTGACACAAGGCCTTAAAGGTGGCAGGGGCTGCAGCTGGGATGACAGACTCACATAGTCTGGCCCCACTGTCCACACCCATTACCACACAGCAGGTCGTGATGACACAGCTGCCTTCACGGGGCTCACAGCCCAGCAGGCTCAGCATCTCAGACTGGACACACAGAGGCCCAGGGACGAACTGGTGCTCGCAGCCTGTCATCTGCAACACAGACTTGACCGTCTCATCTGTTGTGGCTTTATGTTCCTGTCCTTAAATAACTCGGTCAGTTTTGAGATTGCACCCAAGTACAGCATTTCAGACCCTTTGGTTGACTATGAGGACTACTCCATTTCTTCCAAGGGATTCTTGCCCACAGTAGCAGATGTAATGTTCATTTGAATTAAATTCACCCATTCCAGTCCATTTGAGTTCACTGATTCCTAAAATGTCGACGTCCACTCTTGCCATCTCCTGTTTGGCCACTTCCAATTTACCTTCATTTATGGACCTCACATTCCAGGTTCTCATGCAATATTGTTCTTCATCACATCGGGATTTACTTGCCTCACCAGCCACATCCAGAACAGGGCGTCGTTTTCGCTTTGGCTCCATCTCTTCATTCTCTCTGGAGTTATTTCTCCATTCTTCTCCAGTGGCATACTGAGCACTTACCTACCTTGGAGTTCATCTTTCCGTATCATATCTTTTTGCCTTTCATACTGTTCATGGGATTCTCAAGGCAAGAACACTCAAGCGGTTTGCCATTCCCTTCTCTACCAACAAACAAGCCAAAAATATAAAAGGTAGGTAAGGACAGGCTCTGCAATCAATGATGCTGGCAAAACTGGACACTTATGTGCAAAGCCATCAAACTGGACCACTCTCTTCCAATATACAGAGAACTCAACGCAAAATGCATTCAGCCTTGAGTAGAAGACCTGAAACCACAGAACTAGAAAAAAAATCAGGTAGAAAGCTCTTGACCAGCCATCTCAGAAATGATTTTTGGATCTGATCCTAAAAACAAAAGAAAGCAAAAAGTAACAAGTGGAATTACAGCAGAGGTCAACAAAATAAAACAGAGAAATGAAATGAAATGAAATGAAATGGGAGAAAATATTTGCAATTCATATATTTTCTAAGGGGTTAATATCTAAAATATATCAAGAATTCATACCACTGAATGGCAAACAAAAAACTAACTTCATTTAAAAACGGCCCAAACTCTCAATAGCCATTTTGTCCAAAGAAGACATACAGATGGCAAAGAGGCACAGGAAAGATGCTCTACATTTGTAATCATCAAAGAAATGCAAATCCACACCAACAGAAGTTACCCCCTTACATCTCCCAAAATAGCCATCATCAAGAAGAACACAAATCAGTGTTGGCGAGGATGTGAAGAAAAAGAAACACTTGACACTGTTGGTGGGAATGTAAATTGGTGTAGCCAGTATGGAAAACAGTATGAAGGCTCTTCAAAAAATAAGACTACCTCATGATCCAGCAACCTCACTCCTGGACATATATTGGGAGAAAGCTGTACATTGAGAAGATAATGCACTACTAGTTACAATGCCTAAGATGTGGAAGCAACCTAAACGTCCACTGCCAAATGGACAAAGAAGATGTGGTACATAGACACAGTAGGATACTACTTCGCCATGAGAAGAATGAATAATGCCATTTGCAGCAGCTTGGATGCACTTGGAGATGATCACAGAAGTAAAGTCAGTCGACAGAGAAAGACAATTATCATATGATATTGCTAATATGTAGAATCTAAAAAAGCGATACAGATGAACTGATTCACAAAATAGAAACGGACACACAAATTTTAAAAACAAACTTACGATGACCAAATGGGACAGGTGGAGGGAGGGAGAAATTAGGAGGTTGAGATTAACACAGAGACGCTAGTATACACAAAATAATCAACAAAGACTTACTGTATAGCACAAGGAACTCTCCACAGTATTTTGTACTAATCTATAAGGGAAAAGAATCTGAAAAAGAGTGGATATATGTATATATATAACTCAATCACTTTGTTGTATACCAGAAACAAATACAAGATTGTAAATCAACTATTCTCCAGTATAAAATAAAAATTAAATTAAAAAAGAACTTATACAACTCAATAGCAAACAAAACAAATCTCATTTTTAAAAGGGCAGAACATCTAAATAGACATTTTTCCAAAGAAGATATACAAATGGTCAACAGGCACAGGAAAAGATGCTCAACATTATAAATCTCTAGAGAAACGCAAATCCAAACTGTAATGCAGTTATCACTGACCACACGCTATCATCATAAAGGTGAGAAATAACATGCTGGGGAGTATGCAGAGGAAAAGGAACCTTCACGCGCTGTTGGTGGGAATGTAAAATGGTACAGCCAGTAGGCAAAACATTATGGAGGTTCTTCAAAAAACAAAAACTAAAATTACCTCAAGATCCAGCACTTTCACTCCTAGGTATACATATCTGAAGAAAATAAATACACTAATTCAAAAAGATACATGAACTCCAATGTTTATACCACATTATTTACAATAGCCAAGATGTAGAAGCAATCTACATGTTCAGCAGCATATGAGTTGATTAAAATCAATTACATACACATACACAATGGAATACTACTTAGCTATAGAAAAGAGGGAAAAGTTGCCATTTGTAAAACATGGATACATCTGGAGACTATTATGCTTAGTGAAATAAATCAGAAAAATACAAATACTGTATGTTATCATTTATTTCTGGATGCTAGAAACCAAAACAGTAAAATCCCAAGTTATCTAGTGGTTAGGACTCCATACAGCCACTGCAGGGGGCCTGGGTTGGATCCCTGCTTGGGGAACTAGAATCCTGCAAGCTACGTGGCAGGGCCTAAAGAAATAAATAAATATAAATAAAAATGGAAACACTAAGTAATAAAACAGAAACATACTTACAGATATGAGGGACAAACAAGTAGTTGCTAGAGGTGAGAAGGAACTACAGGGACAAGACGGGTTAAAGGATGAAGAGACACAAACTTCTATGTATAAAATAAATAAGCTCTGTGTTGTCAGGAGTTTTCACATGTACGTTTTAAACTTAAGGCACAGTTCTAAAAATGAGGATTTTTGATTGATGCTAAGGCAAGGGTAAAAGTACCTTTATAAAATAATAGCAACGTTTTCCAACGGTTCAAAGGAAACAGTTCCTCAGGCCATCCCTAAATGAATCTGTGACCCACTGTTAAAACAATTTTACGAAAGTGGTCGGTTTTGAAGTTTCTGTCTACTCTAGATTGAAATTTGGTAATTTTTGTTGTTCAGACATTATTCATGGAGCCTAACATGTCAAGTATATAGGTATGAAATCTTTACATAATTCTGTTTTATACAGTTTTTCTCGTTTTATCCATAATACACTAATTTTTTTATTGGCTTCACAGGGTTCATTTATTTCCCTATAGAAAAATAATACTTTTCTTCGCTAAAACCCAGCATTTAGTTCTAACTATGAAGCACAGTATGTACTTTCCAATTGGTTAGTTTAGGTGTTCCATGTTTAATTCATCCTTCATTTCCAATGTGTAAACTTTTTGCTTCTATTCCTAGGTTGAATGATTGCTCTGTGGAACTTCAATCTTGCTAAATAAATAAAAAATTCAAGTTTTTATTGGGAAAACAAAGTGAAGCACAGCCGCCATAAAGAAAAAAGGAAACCAATCAGGTGACAGTGACAGATGTGAGAATAGATTTTCAACATATGAAGACAGATAAAAATCAATGACATATATAAAAGTACCTCAAATAGCAGTGGGTCCTCATTTAGCCCCTGCACCGCGCTTTCCCCATACTCATGGTGATGTTGGGGGAATCTCGTGTTCTTTTCCACCCAGTCGTACTTTGTGATAACAGGGGGGGATACCTTGTTGTCTAATCTTGTTGTGAATATTGCTCACGCATTTTTATTTTAACATCTTATTGTTCTGTCTGTCTTACTGTGGGGATTCTGAAACACAAGACCTATGCTTGTCTTCTATGCAAGATTCTATGCTTCCAAGACCACTGCCACCTTCCCTGGATTCTTTTTTTAAAAGCATATGGTAAAGAAAAACAATGGTGGGGCATAATTATTTTTTACGTGGTGTGCGTGCTAGGTTGCTTCAGTCATGTCCAACTCTGGAGGACGCTATGGATTGTAGCCTGCCAGGCTCCTCTGTCCATCGGGTTCTCCAGGTAAGAATACTGGAGTGGGTTGCTGTGCCCTCCTCCAGGGAATCTTCCCAACCCAGGGACTGAACCTGCGTCTCCTACCCCTACCTGCATTGGCAGGAGGGTTCTTTACCACTCGTGCCACTGGGGAAGTCCATTTTTTATGTATAGAAAGCATTTGTTTCTTAACTACATAAAAAAAGAAAAAAACACAAAAGACTCTTGTCTGCTTAGGGTCTAGGTACCTTCTCATTGTTGACAAGGGAGATGGCAGCCACTAGGAATGTGATAGCTCCTGGTCCAGGCAAGATGCTGACCACAAAGTCCAAACACCCTTGTGCTAAAACACCCAACGGCCTGGCCCAGTTCAGAAGAGAGAACGGGAAAGGCTCCAGGAGTGAAAACCAAGTGCAAGCTTGGGATCCAGGGTTTCAGCTGCCAGGGTGGGGTCCTGCAATTGGCCCATGGAGCCAGGTGAGGGACTGAGTTTCACTGCCTTTTGGTGGCAGAGGGAGCCAAGATTAGGGATGGAGACATAAAAACATAAAGCCAGGTGTATTGGTGGACTGTGCCCCTGATAGACAGTTGACTAAAAATATTCTACTCGCTGAGGAAGCTTCATTGTCTGGGATCGGAATGATGAAGAGACTCCTATGAGTGGAAAAAAATACTGGGCCTGCACTGTGGATTGAATATTTCTGTCCACCAAATTCATATGCTGACATCTTAACCTCTAAGGTGATGGTATTAGGAGGTGGGGCCTGTGGTTGTGATTAAGTCAGAAGGCAGAGCCCTCATGGATGAAGAGTGCGCTTGTAAAACAGGCCTGCGAGAGCCCCTCACCCCTCTGACAGGTGAGAGTGCACTGAAAACAATCCTCCTACAAACCAGAAAGTGGTTCCTCACTACTCATGGAATCTGCATTCACCTTGATCTTGGACTTCTCAGCATCTACAACTGTTAAGAAGTCAATTACTGCTGTTCATATGCTACTCAATATACGGCATTTCTTACAGCAGCTCAGATGCAATAAAACAGCCTCTGATTCAGGCAGCCAGTGTCTGATTATAATTGCTACGGATATACCTAAGCAAACGAAGAGGGTGAAGGCAAGGAGTGGGGGACGTTTTATTTTAACTGGAGTGATAAGTGATGTCTTTGTGTTGGGAGGAACATGAAGGAAATGATACTTAAGAAGAATTCTAAATGTTCATCTCCATAGGCCCTGGAATGCATTTGAGAAAATTCGAAATCCTTTCCTGATTAAAAACCAAAAGAACACTTCACAAAAATGGCAACAGGTACAAATGTTTAGGTCCATAAAATGAGCAAAAACAACAACAACAAAACATATTTGTATACATATCAAACCCTACAAACCAGCAAGGATCCACTATCAGCAAAACATGCCCTGATGGCACCATGAACGACGGTCCGCAGAGACTACAATGGGAGGATTAGACCTCAACTGCTTCATGAAATAGAATAATCTGACAATCTCGTAAAAGAAATTCCTGTACATCTGTTAAAGTCCTACAAGACACTATTGCAACCATCAATGAATAAGACACTATGAAACACACCCATAATGGAGAACAGTATGGAGGTTCCTCAAACCTCACCCTGCAGTAATGGACTGTGGAATAGTAAAGACAATGGGAGACCTGATCACAGGGCGGGGAAGGCAGCCCAAGGGAGACCCAACAGGAGACCAGTCACCACTCACAACCGATGGGGGGACACAAGGGAAAAACAGCTTCAGATGCCAAGGCAAACACCACAGAAATGGTCTGTAGATTGTTCACTCGGAACTATCACTCAAGAATAAAGCAAGATAAGAACATTTTCAGACTATGAGCGTTTGCCTCTCTCAGGCTCTGAGAGTGAGGAAGGATGTAGTTTCAGCGAGTCCCAGAAGGAGGGAGTGCAGTGTGAGACACGGAGGCAGGAGATGGGCAGATGCAGGTCTAAGTCAGATAGTCATTGACTGTGTGAAACAACACCCATGGATCAGTAGTAAGAGTAACCAGGAGTAATTAGAAGCATAAACTGCTGTGGTCCAGTGCTGTGCCCTGGCCACCTGCCACCTGACCCGGGGTTAGGAAGCCAGAGCTGAAGTTGTGAGCATATATATGCATATATAAAATCATTTATATCTATTCATATAATCAGAATTATACACCATGCACAAGTGGGATTTTTCCTGGAATGCAAGAATGCTTCATCATAGTAAAAGGCATTGGTGTAATGCACCACATTGGAGAAGGAAATGGCAACCAACTCCAGTGTTCATGCCTAGAGAATCCCGTGGACAGAGGAGCCTGGTGGGCTGCTGTCCATGGGGTCGCACAGAGTCGGACACGACTGAAGTGCCGTAGCAAGCAAGCGAGCAAGCAATGCACCACATTCACATAATGCAGGGAAAAACCATGAACATCTCAATTAATGCAGAAAAAGCAATTTGAAAACTTCAACACCTTTTCATGATTTAGAAAAAACAAAACACTTGACAAATAAAATTTGAAGGAAACTACCACCATAAAGTTAAAGTCCCCGATGGGTCAGCAGTAAAGTATGTGCCTGCAAAGGAGGAGATGCACGAGACACAGGTCTGATCCCTGGGTCAGGAAGATCCCCTAGAGGACGAAATAGCAACCCACTCCAGTATTCTTGCCTAGAGGGTTCCATGGACAGAGGAGCCTCGTGGGCTACAGTACAAAAGGTCGTGAAGAGTTGGACACAACTGACTACACACACACATGGAAAACTCAGAGCTAACATCACGGTCAGTGATGAAGACTGAAAATTTTTCCTTTCAGTTCAGGAAACACAGAAGAATGCTAGGTTTTGCCACTCGTATGCAACACAGCACTGAGAGTCTTAACCATAGCAGTCAGGAAAGATAGACATACAGACAGATAGATAAATCAGTGACATTTAAATCTGAAGAGGGAGAAATCTCTCTGTCCACTCACGACATGATCTCATATGTAGAAAAAAATAATGCCACAAGAAAATAATGGTATCAATAATAAATTAATTCAGCAAAGTAACAAGGCACAAAGTCAATGCTGAAAATCAGTGGTATTTCTGTACATTGATGATCAAAGTGAAACGGAAATTTAGAAAATAATTTTGTTTACAACTGTTTCAGAAAAAATAAATTACTTACTGATTCACTTAACAAAAAAAGTGAAGTGTCAAACTTTGTGAAGATATTAAATGACACAAATCCTGTTTTCATGGATTGGAAGACTTATTGCTAAGATCTCAAAACTAACCATTGCAATTGACAATTCCAATGCAATCCTGATCAAAACTCCACCCTAAACCAAAATGCCTATCTTAAACTACTTTACAACTAATATACCCTGAAATAGACAAACAATTATGAGAAGAAAAAGGAATACGGGACAACACTGTTACTGAGTTCAAAACTTACTGCAAAGCTATAGTAATCAACACAGTTTGCTACTGGCATGGATCACAGCCTCGTAGTTACAAAGGGGTTTTCATAACTCAGTGAAGCCGTGAGCCTTGGGTATGCAGCATCACCCAAGATGGATGGGTCATAATGAAGAGTGCTGACAAAACATGGTCAACTAGGGGACGAAATGGCAACCAACTTCAGTATTCTTGTCTGGAGAACACCAGAAACAGTAAGAAAAGGCAAAAAGATACAACACTGCGAGATGAGCCCCTCAGGTCAGAAGGCATTCAGTATGCTAAACTGGGGAAGAGTGGAGGGCAACTACTAATAGCTCCAGAGAGAAAGAAGTGGCTGGGCCAAAGCAGAACTCATGCTCAGCTGTGGATGTGTCTGGTGGTGAAAGTCAAGTCCCATGCATTAAAGAACAATAGTGCATAGGAAACTGAAATTTTAGGTCTATGAATCAAGGTAAATTGGATGTAGTCAAGCAGGAGATGGCAAGAGTGAACATCGACATCTCAGGGATCAGTGAACTAAAATGGACTGGAATCGGTGAATTGAATTCAGATGACCATTATATCTACTACTGTGGGCAAGAATCCCTTAGAAGAAATGGAGTAGCCCTTGCAGTCAACAAAAGAGTCCAAAATGTAGTACTTGGGTGCAGTGTCAAAAACGTCAGAATGATCTTGCTTCATTTCCAAGGGAAACCATTCCATATCACAGTAATCCAAGTCTATGCCCCAAACACTAATGCCAAAGAGGCTGAAGTTGACTGGTTCTATGAAGACCTACAAGACCTCCTAGAAGTAACAACACCAAAAAAAAAAGAAAAGGTGTCCTTTTCATCATAGAGGATTGGAATGCAAAAGGACAAAGTCAAGAGATACCCAGAATAACAGGCAAGTTTGGCCTTGTAGTAAAAAATGAAGCAGGGCCAAGACTAACAGAGTTTTGTCAAGAGAACATGCTGGTCATAGAAAACACCCTTTAACAACAACACAAGTGATGACTCTACCCGCGGACATCACCAGGTGGTCAACACGAAAATCAGATTGATTATATTCTTTGCAGCCGAAGATGGAGAAGCACTATATAGTCAGCAAAAACAAGACTGGGAGCTGACTGTGGCTCACATCATGAGCTCCTTATTGCAAAATTCAGGCTTAAATTGAAGAAAGAAGAGAAAACCATTACACCATTCAGATATGACCTACAATCAAACCCTTCCGATTTTACAGTGGAAGTGACAAATAGATTCAAGGCATTAGATCTCACAGACAGAGTGCCACCCAAAGATTCACATCAGAAAGAAGGGGCACCATGATTGAACAATATCTCTAACACATTACATAGATTGCGAAAACATATTTTATACAGACAGATGTTTACAGATGGACGAAGAATGGAGGGGATAGAGGAGGACAGAGATGCGGGGTTTAGACACAGACTTTAAATACTTGTAATGTGTCACAAAGGAAAACTTTCAGTCAGTGGCTCACCTTGTATTTTCACTTGTGCTGGATTTTGACATTCTCTGAAAATTATTTAACTTATATGCAGAGTACATCATGAGACACGCTGGGCTGGAAGAAACACAAGGTGGAACCAAGATTGCCGGGAGAAATATCAATAACCTCACATACGTAGATGACACCACCCTTATGGCAGAAAGTGACGAAGAAACTAAAAAGCCTCTTGATGATAGTGAAAGAGGAGAGTGAAAAAGTTGGCTTAAAGCTCAACGTTCAGAAAACTAAGCTCATGGCATCTGTTTCCATCGCTTCATGGGAAATATATGGGGAAACAGTGGAACCAGTGTCAGACATGATTTTTGGGCTCCAAAATCACTGCTGATGGTGATTGCAGCTATGAAATTAAAAGACGCTTACTCCTTGGAAGGAACGTTATGAGCAACCTAGATAGCATATTGAAAAGCAAGGACATTACTTTGCCAACAAAGGTCCATCTAGTCAAGACTATGGTTTTTCCAGTGGTCATGTCTGGATGTGAGAGGTGGACGGGGAAGAAAGCTGAGTGCCGAAGAATTGATGCTTTGGAACTGTGGTGTTGGAAAAGACTCTTGAGAGTCCCTTGGACTGCAAGGAGATCCAACCAGCCCATCCTAAAGGATATCAGTCCTGGGTGTTCATTGGAAGGACTGATGTTGAAGCTGAAACTCCAGTAACGTGGCCACCTGATGCGAAGAATTGCCTCACTGGAAAAGACCCTCATGCTGGGAAGGACTGGGGGCAGGAGGAGAAGGGGACGACAGAGGATGAGATGGTTGGATGGCATCACCGACTCGATGGACATGGGTTTGGGTAAGCTCTGGGAGTTGATGATGGACCGGGAGGTCTGGCGTGCTGCGATTCATGGGGTCGCAAAGAGTCGGACATGACTGAGCGACTGAACTGAACTGAAAACATGTTCTCTGTGTGTGTGTTAGTTGCTCAGTCGTGTCCGACTCTTTGCGACTCCATGGACTGTTGCCCACCACGCTCCTCTGTCCATGGAATTCTCCGGGCATGAATGCTGGAGTGGATTGCCATTTCCTGATGAAGGCTAACTTGGAGAGGGCCACTTGTAAGTGGGGCCGTGTGTTTGTCATAAGCAGCTACACAGTGCCCTCCGGTGGCCATATAAGAAACGGCAGGAGTTCCTTATGCAGAAACAGTCGAATTTTTAATTCTAACGGAGAAGCCAAAGGCAACCCACTCCAGTCCTCTTGCCTGGAAAATCCCATGGACGGAGGAGCCTGCTGGGCTGCCGTCTCTGGGGTCGCACAGAGGCGGACACGACTGAAGCGGATTAGCAGCAGCAATGCAGGAGACCCAGCTTTAATCCCTGGGTTGGGAAGATCCTCTGGAGAAGGAAATGGCAACCCCCTGGAGAATTCCATGGCCAGAGGAGCCTGCTGGGCTACAGTCCATGAGGTCACAAAGAGTCAGGCATGACTAAGCTACTAACAAACTATCACTCAGGAATAAAAACAAAATAAAAACATTTTCAGATGAAAACGACTACAAGTGTTTACCTCTCTCAGGCTCTCACTGAGAATGAGGAAGGGTGTATTTAAGGAAGTCTCAGAAGGAGTGAGTCTCAGAAGGAAGGAGTAGAGGCTGAGAAACACAGAGGCAGGAGATGGGTTGATGCAGGTCTAAGTCAGACAGTCACTGGCTGTGTGAACCAACACTCATGGATCAGTAGTATCAATCATCAATGACTAATCAGAAGCATCAATCTCTCTGGTCCTGGCCATCACCTGCCGCCCTCCCAGGATTCTGGAATCTTGAACTGACGTTGGAATTGCATATATTATCTCTTTATATAATAATCATTTATAGCTATCTATATAATAAGAATTATACACCATGAACAAGTGGGATTTATTTTTGGAATGCAAGAATGCTTCAACCTAAGAAAATGCATCAGTATAGCACACACATTAACAGAATCAAGGGGAAAAAACATGTTCATCTCAGTTAACAGAACAAACAGTTGAAAAAATGCAACACCCTTTCATGCTAAAAACACTTGACAAATTACATTTGAAGGAAATTATCATGACACAATAATGCCATACATGTAAAACCCATAGCTAACATCCCAGGCAGTGGTGAAACATGGAACATTTTTCCTTTGACTTCAGAAAGCATGTAAAAATGCTGGGTTTTACCACTTCTAAGCAATAGTACTTGTAGTTTTAGACACGGGTGTCAGCAAAGACATATAACAAAATAAGTGAATCAATGCATAAATCACCAACATTCAAATATGAAAAATGGAAGCAGAATTATCTGTGTTCACATGTGACATGATTTCATAAGTAGAAATCCTAAGGGTGCCACAAAAATGGTATAAACAATAAATGAATTCAGCAAAGTAACAGGGTACAAAAATTAACACGGAAAATCACTCGCATTTCTGGAGAGTAATAGGATCAACTTGGAAAGGAAATTAAGAAAACAACTGCATTTACAAATACATCAGAAAGAATAAATTACCGGGTCTCCCTGGGGGTTCAGATGGTAAAGACTCTGTCTGCAATGCAGGAGACCTGAGTTCGGTCCCTGGGCTGGGAAGATCCCCTGGAGGAGGGCATGGCCACCCACTCCAGTATTCTTGCCTGGAGACTCCCCATGGACAGAGGAGCCTGGCGGGCTGCAGTCCATGGGGTCGCAAAGAGTTGGACGGGACTGAGCGACTAAGCACGGCACTGAGTGGTTAACTAAGGAGGTGAAGATCTGCACAGTATGACACAAATTCCATTTTCATGGATTAGAAGACTTACCATTGTTAAGTATCAATATCAGCCTCTGTAATTTACACTTGTAATCCAATCCCTATCAAAACCCACAGAAATTAAAAAAAAAAACCCATTCAAAATAAAATACCTATCCTAAAATTCACTTCTTAACTAATTAAAATTCACTAATTAATACCTAATTAATGCCCAAACTGCCAACCAATTTTGAGCAAGAAAAACAATGTGGGAGGACACACATTCCCTGATTTCAACAGTAACACAAAGTTACAGTAATCACAACAGTCTGGTACTGTCATAAAGATAAAATTATAGATCGATAGAAAAGAACTGAGAGCACAGCAAAACCTTCACACATATGGTCAAATGAACTTTGACAAGAGTGGCAAGATCATTCAATGGGGGAAAGACAGTATTCCTTCCCCAAAACGTGGCTGGGAGAACTTGACATCCATATGCCAAGGAATGAGGCTCAGTTCAGTTCAGTCACTCAGTCGTGTCTGACTCTTTGCAACTCTGTGGACTGCAGCACGCCAGGCCTCCCTGTGTATCACCAAGTCCCGGAGGTTACTCAAACTCATGTCCATTGAGTCGGTGATGCCACCCAAGCATCTCATCCTCTGTTGGCCCTTTCTCCTCCCGCCTTCAATCATTCCCAGCAGCAGGGTCTTTGCCAATGAGACAGTTCTTCGCATCAGGTAGCCAAAGTATTGGAGTTTCAGCTTCGGCATCAGTCCTTCCAACGAATATTCAGGACTCATTTCCTTTAGGATGGACTGGTTGGATCCCATTGCAGTCCGAGGGACCCTAAAAAGTCTTCTCCAACACCACAGTTCAAAAGCATCAATTCTCCAGTGCCCAGCTTTCTTTATAGTCCAACTCTCACATCCATACATCACTACTGGAAAAACCATAGCTTTCGGACCTTTGTTGGCAAAGTAACGTCTCCGCTTTTTAATGTGCCGTTTAGATTGGTCATAACTTTTCTTCCAGGGAGCAAGCATCTTTTAATTTCATGGCTGCAGTCACCATCTACAGTGATTTTGGAGCCCCCCAAAATAAACGGTGTCACTGGTTCCCCATCTATTTGCCATGCAGTGATGGGACCAGATGTCATGATCTTAGTTTCCTCAATGTTGAGTTTTAAGCCAACTTTTTCACTCTCCTCTTTTACTTTCATCAATAGGCTCTTTAGTTCTTCACTTTCTGCCATAAGGGTGGTGTCATCTGCATATCTCAGGTGATTGATATTGCTCCCAGCAATCTTGATTCCAGCTTGTGCTTCATCCAGCCTGGCATTTCTCATGATGTGGCTGGAATCATGTAAACAAGATTTATAAAGGTTAACCGGAAAATGAATCAAGAGACATATCCAGAGACAAACCTACACAGCTATTTTCACCTTATCTATGACAAAATAAGCAACAGCTCATGCAGCTCAATAAAAAAAGAAAAAAATCCTTTCTGCTAGGACAGCAGGCCCTTCAAACCATGTCTCCTCTCCTTTATGAGCTCCTCCCAGACCAAGAGGCTGCTCAGTCGATTCTCACGTTGCTGTATGCACAGTGCACATTGTATGGTAAATATTCAATAGAGAGTTGAAACACAATAGGTCTAAATGAGTTACTTGTTATTACTGATGTCATCCTAAAATTATAAATTAATCCCAGAAAACAATCAGTATTACCTGAAGCAAAAGGACAGGGTACTGTCCGCAAGGTTTGCAAACTGGGGACACACAATTCTTGCCTGTAACTGAAAGCACATTCCCGGGGCTGAAGGGAGGGAAGAACTTGATAAAGCAAAAGCCCCAGAGTGCTCAGCTGGGAGACTGGTAAGGGGGATAAATGGACCCGTGTGGCCTGAGCACAAGTCCTTGCAGCTGGACCGCAGTCTGCCATGACTGGCTGTCAAGGGAGCTTCTCCTTCCGAGTGTTCATAGGTAGGACCCTTAGCAGAATCAGAACTCTTCAGAGCTTTCGTTTGTGGTTTTCTAAGAATTCAGGGAACGTTACTTCATCTCAGGTCTGTTATGACCGCATGACTCTGTTTTATTTTGGGTCTCTGTTAGCTAGAATGGGTCCATTCTCCATGGTCTCTTAAGGAATTTCTCTCATTTTTACGTTTCCTTGGGGGTTACTAGTTTCTTTTTTACATGGCCAAAGTTCATTTTCCATGAAAATTCACTCCCCTTCCTGGGGCACACCACTGGCAGACTCCCCAGCCTCTTCTGTGGCCACAAGACCACATCATGGCCAATGAAGTAGGAGAGAAACTGATGTGGCATCCTGGCCTATCATAACCTCCCACGGGCATTTTTCCAAAATGCTAAACGAGCCACCAAAAAGGGAAAAACCATTCCTACAGATTTCTGGCCTTTAAGGGCTCCTATTGAAACTATGATTCTGCCACTTCAAGGTACTCCTGGCCCTCCTGATACTCAACAACAGGCAAAACACTCACTACAGAAACAGAAACTAAATGATAAAACCTTACAAAAGGCCCAGTTGGAACAACATAATATATTTACTAACCCTCCCTCGGTTGTTTCAAGAGCTCCCCATCTGTCAACAGATGCAAATTTAACAGCAGCTCCTTTGCTAAAACCTAATGATTCTAGCAAGGACTCATCTAGTACACCTTTTGACATTAAAATTAACACCTTGCTAAATAACAATGATGAGTTTTTACCAGGTACTCTTAATTGTAAACATTTGCTACCTGCCCACTCTCCTTCAGGACAGAGGCTTTCTAAATTGCTGACTTGACAATCACAAGTCTCTGAAGCCGATGTTTTTTCCGCTTTTCCAGTTTTAAGAAATCCTGACGCTGAAGGGCATGTAATACCTCAGTATAAGGCTATTCACTTTTATCATATGCAACAAATAAAAAAGACTATAACTACGTACGGCCCACAGGCTCGAGTACAGTGCCCTCCTTTGTTGCATGAACAAATACAAACAGTGGCCCTTAAGGCTTGGGAGCAAATTACTCCTCAAGGGGAGCCTACAGGGAGCTACACTAATATATCGCAGGGACCTAATAAAACATATGCTGATGTTTTAGCTAGACTACAAGCTGCTATTTCCTGTACTCTAATGGAAAAAAAGCTAAAAGACAACTAGAGAAACTACTTGCTTATGAAAATACAAATCAGAAATGCCAAAAAGCCATAGCTCCTATTCGGGAGGCAGAGACTATTATAGATGACTTAAAGACTTGTTACAATCTAGGATCAGAAACTCAAAAGATGCAAATGCTAGCTAAAACAATGGTTGCTGCCCTTAAAAGGAAAAATGAAAGATGTTTTACATGTAGAGATAAAAGCCATTGAAAAAGGGATCGCTCTAAAAAGGTTAATAATAACCCCCCCAAAATCTGCCCTCGCTGCCATAGAGGAATGCATTGGGCCAAAGATTGTAAATCTAGATTTGACATTGAAGAAAAACCTATTCCGAAAAACTCCCAGCAGGGGACCCCGCAGGTCGCCTCCAACAATAACCAGGGACAAATTCCATCTTCTCTCTCAAACCCTCAAACAGTCCCCTCTCCAATACATACCAGACTGTTTGAAGCCCTGCCCCCACAAACTTTCGCTCTTTTACTTGGCCGCTCTAGTTTGACTTCTAAAAGAATTACTGTTCATCCTGGAGTAATTGATTCAGACTATAGAGGAAAAATTCAAGTTGTGATGTCATCCCAGATTTTACGGCAATTCCAAAAGGGGGACAAAATGCTCAATTACTTCTTTGACCTTACATTTCTATTAACTCTCCTAAAGATGTACGGACGGGCAGATCCGGCAGTACAGATGAGAAACAATCCTTGTGGACTTCGTTAATATCTGAATTTGCCCAACCGAATATTAATATCAAAATTAATGGTAAAAAATTTTCTGGTCTCCTTGACACTGGATCTGATATTACTATCATTTCCAAACATTTATGGCCCAAATCTTGGCCTATACAACAAATTTCTCGCCAAATTGCAAGAATTTCTCAAACTAAAGTACAAGAGGTTTATCAAAGTACTCACATACATCCATGTGAGGGACCAAAAGGCCAACCTGCAACACTAAAACCTTATGTGATAGATGCCCCTATTAATTTAATAGGGAGAGACTTACTTATGCAATGGCAAACTCAAACTCATAGTCCACATTTTCCCTAGGGGCCACTGCTCATTTAACAAACAATGCATGTATTAAAATAACTTGAAAAAATGACAAACCTGTTTGGACAAAACAATGGCCCCTCACAAAAAAGAAATTACAGGCAGCTAAAAAATGTATAGATACACAACTAGAATTCAAACAGATTAAAAAAAATCTTGTTGCACCTGTCAATACTACATAGCTAAAGCCCTTAGGTGATATAAACTAGATTAGACCTTCTTTAGGCATTACTAATTACCAATTAAATAACCTATTTAATACTTTAAAAGGAGATCCTGATTTAAACAGCCCTCGTTCGCTTTCTCAAAAGGCACGAAAAAAACTCGCTTTAGTACAAAATAAATGACAACAACAATTTCTTACTCACATTGTTGTAGCCACGCGTTCTGGGAAACAAACTCACTCAGAAAGACAATGCAGATAGCGGAGTGCAGTTTATTGCACCGGTGGGCCCAAGGCCGAGTCTTCTCTTAGCCAAAGACCCCGACTAGCATTTGTAAAAATCGTTGATACCCCATGTGTACGTGTCCAAACTCACCACTCCAAATTCCTTGAGACTTACATAAACTAGGAAGGGTAAATGCAATCACAGGAATCCCATCATTCGTGTGTTGTCTGTTCAAACAGTTAAACAATTGGCCAACAATCAATAAGCCCGAGGTTACACTCCAGAGGTACCAAAAAATGTATGGCCTGTCTGGAGACAGGGGTGATTAATATGTTTTCGAAAAATTAAAAAAGGGGGAATACACAGGAACAGTACTGTCTCCCCTATCTAAAGCAGACTTTACTACAACACAGCTTTATTTGCTTTAAAGTTTTACAATCTACCACAGAGAGATATTTTCACTAGAGCAGAAAAACATTTTGAGGAATTGAAGGACACTTCTCTTCCTCTGCCCATTTGGTACCAAGACGGGTTAACAATACAGTGGAAATCTGGGAAACTAATCTTACAGGGAAAGGGGTATTCTTGTGTCTCCCGAGAAGGCTCCAACGAACTCACATAGCTTCCTCTTCAGAAAATTGGACTCAAGGGGGCCCCCCAGCCTTCAAAACAGAGACGAAACAACAAAAACCCCAGGAGAAAGAAATCCCAATATGGGCCACGGCGGCTCTAAAGATCTCCAGGAAGCGCCACCCTCGGCAACATCAACCTTATAACCTCCCCACTTGGGGACAAATAAAAACTCGTACTAATCGAGCTGAAAATTTGTTCTCTCAACAGGGAATGCCGCAGAATCCAGAAAACAGTTTCCTAGTCAAGCTTAGGTTGGTCGCTTGTGCCACCCCCTAGCCCGAGGCAAATTAATCATTCATACCCAACCCCCTTTCTTACTACAGGTGATATAATGGACGGAGAGAAGATCAATTGTTTCTACTAACGACTCTCTACGTAGGCCTTCTTCCTAGAGCATTAAAGGGCCCTCACACCCTGAAGTAGAAGAAAACACTAATTAGCATTTCTCTAGGTTATGAACTCCTTCCTTTGTGCATGGGACCAACAGAATTCCGACAAACCTGGGCTTTCGCCCTGCCTCCCCAAATAGACTTTCGGACGGGACCGACATTGCTTAAATTGTAAACCATGGTTACACTACAAAAACCTTAGGGAAAGAATTAAGGAAAGAATTCACTACCATGACAAAGGACTTCTTGAGTGACTTGACAGAAAAACTCCCCACCTCGCCTTCAAATCAATTAACAGACTGGGCCTCAACTACGAGACACATGGAAACCTGTTGCGAGTACCTAAAAACCTGAAGCTTGGAACGGACATTGTACAAGGACATGCTAATAAGACTTTACCTTCTGTAACCTGTATTAATTGCTAACTAGATACTTGATAAAAAATGATTCCCTTTTGATTGTGATTGAGATTCTACTCAATGCTGTCTTACTCCTGGTCATTCTAATTATAATACCTACAACTGGGTACAAATCAAAATTCATTGATGAAACATAAATAATGCCTCACTGTAAGTACAAAAAGAACTCCTTGTTAAAACGTCTGCCTTCTTCCACTAATCTAGAGACTTTAGCTGAGCAACTAGCAGTTTAATTATCTGGGCTATACCCACGAGGTTGATTTCAAAATATTATTCACAGCATCAGGTCTGAAACTGTAACTCTGGTGTTTGTCTTGGTGACTTGATTTGTTGTTTACCGTTGCCTTTCTCTAGGATTGGTTTATACTAAACAAACTCATATGGTCAGGACGTTTTTTGACAAATATAAAACACGGGGAGTTGTCAGGATACATTTAACAGGAGGCTTCCTGTGTGCTGTTTTCAGTCTTGCATGAAATCTATGTTCCTTAACAGCACCTGAATACAGGTGCCAGAGCTGGCAAGCCAGCTTTCGGGGATAATAGAAATTCATGTATCTCATTCCTATGGAAATTCCATATGGTGAACAGCAGCTATTTGCAAGTCTCCTCCTTTCTGATACGTAAAGTAACTGTTCCAACCCCCTCTCTAGAGAATAATTCTAAATTCTAGCCTCCGGCTTTCTAGATGACTTGTTAGATCTTTGATCCCTATCTCTGCTAAAAAGGGCTATCTGGTAAGAGAGTATATATATGCCCACAATATGTTGAATAAATGCCTTTGTTCCACCAGAGCACTGGTCCCCGTGTCTTTCCTCATTTTCTCTCTCCCTCTCTCTCCCTCTCTCCATTTCAGGCTGCGTCCACGGAGCACAGGTGTCCATCATGTCTACTTATTTGCCCAGGCTTTCAAGACCTCTTTGAGAGGGCGCCCTGAGCCTACGGAGACGGTGCTAGCTCTTTGCCCTAGTGTTATCGTGGCATACTGCGTAAACCAGGGAATATCAGCCTCTTTTCTTCCCTCTTTTACTTTCTTGTCGGTCGACTCTGTACCCCCAGGTACCGGTCCATTAAAGGACCACAACAGAGGAGGCCAACGACAGGAGAAGTCTGGGTTCCTGAATGACCACGTGAGGAAGCGCAGTCTCCCCAGGGTGAACACCCACTCAGCACTGTCACGTGGGAAACAGAATGATGTGCTTTCGAAATTTTGAGTTATTTGATATTTCCGCATACATATTATACCCACAAAAATGTTAATCATAGGATGAACTTAAATAGCCACCAAACTAGTACATTTAAATACAAGTAAATTGTGTGCTAGTAATAGTTTTAACATCCAGTTTAACCCTGTTAATTCTGACTCAGTCATCTGAACTCAGAGAACTTCAATTCCTCAACAGTTTAAATTCTGAACCTCATAAAAACTGCAACAGGAATTACACTAAGATTTGAAACACAGTGTTGAGAAAGTATTTTCAAGAGAAAACTTCACTAGGAGATTTTAGTTCCTTGACCTTGCTTTGAAAACATAGCACAGCAAACTATTTGTGGTGTGTCCATGTTTATTTCTAACTGAAAATATTTTAGTTGGGATTCGCTTTTTTAAAAAAAATAAATGACAGCTTTCTTAACCACATCACAGCTGAATGACTATAAATTCCCTTTTGGGGAGATTCTTTAGTAATCGTTCCTTGTACGTGGTTGACTGACTTGGGTCAAATATCAGGTATCAGAAAGTTTCAAAATGTTCTTTTCCGTTCATCAATTTTCAGTCAATAATACATTTGATCTCATGGACTTCTATATGGTGTGGAATACTTCTACTACTACTGATTTCCCTGATGTTGCAAGAGACCTTAAGATCAAAGTTCTGGCATCCAGTCTATTTCTTCGAAGACAGTGATTAAGTTTTGCTCCAGCTTTTGGAACATTTGCCCCCCAAGGCTCCACCACCCTCCCTTTCTGCCTAACTCAAGAGAGAAGAGGATGCTCTCAGAGCTACTTACAAGGTTCAGGGAGATGAAAGCTACACAGTGGATCTCACCACCGGCCTAGGAATTGAAAGGATCTTTCCCATTCAAATATCTGGGTAAGGAACCACACTTCTATAATTTCTTTGGGAGTTAAGAAACACCAAGGAAAGAAAGTCTGTGGTTGGTAAATGAACAAACGGCCAATCCATCTGAGAATCACTCCACCTCCTCCCCTTCCTCTGGGTGTCTGGCGTACGGAAAGAGCCGTGGTCATCACCAGCTGGTTTTCGTCCTTTTTCCCTTAGAAGAGAAATTCAGTTTTATTGAGGACACCAAGGCACCGAACTCAGTACTCAAATTTCTCTTGTGTACCTGTTGCCCATCTTTGAAATGTCTGCCGTTATCTTCAACAGTGAAACAACGTACTTCCTAATCACAGGAGTCGGAACTGCAGGGTTTTAACAAGTCATCCCTGACTGTTTCAAGTGGAAAATTTGCTAACTCAAGAAACAATTTCGATAGAGAAACACAACCTATCTCTGTGTTACAAAGCATAGTACCTTAGATTGTTTTGAAGCCTCCTAAGTAGGTACCAACAAACAGCACAGAAAAAACCACAGGACAAAACCCAAACTATTCTCAAACAAAATATACATCTTCTGGAAACAATCTGAAAATTACCCTGAATTAGATATTGAAAATTGCAAAAGGGTGCACCATAATTTCATCAAATGAACATTTCTCTGGATTCCAAAGTCTTCCCTTCAAGCAAAACTTACCAAACCAACAAACAACCGAGCTCTTTTAGGCCGCTAGAATTCGCAAATACTTGAGCATCTATGATTACTGTGCAGAAATAAAATTTTAAATGCTCATTCAACTTAGAGTAATGCCGTTTCTCAATGGTCTGTTGCTGGAAAAGAGGAACAGAAACACAAATAAACTGTTCAAAAAGCCCTCCATACGCAAAAAACATAAAAAGGCGGAGACTGCTTTACTGCAAACTTTGCTTAGGTGTTAGTATGTCACAAATTGCCCTCCAGGAAGCTCTCTGTGAGCTAGTTCGAGTCAGTCAATAAAGCCTGAAAACACTGAAAGCGAAAGGGAACTTAGACGACTAGGCTTTAGCCGACCAGGCTCCTCCATCCCTGGCATTTTCCAGGCAAGAGTACTGGAGTGGGTTGCTAATTCCTTCTCCAGAGGATCTTCCCGACCCAGGGATCGAACAGAGGTCTCCCACATTGCAGGCAGATGCTTTGCCGTCTGAGCCACCAGGGAAGCCTGTAGGAAAGAGCACGGAGTCCCTTCTGAACAGCCGCTGCCGGCGGCCAGGACGGGATCCCCGAGCTGTGCGCCCCCATCACCCGCGCGCATCCCGGGAGCAGAGATCTCTCACAGCTGCGGACCCACCGCGCCCGACACGCGCGCCCCGCGGCCCCAGCTTCGGGCTCCTCGGCGGCACCTCCCCGGCCCGGAACCGCGAGCCCGTGGCGACCGGGCCCAGGCGGCGTCCGCAGACCCAGAGGCCGCCCCCCGCGGTCGTGGGGGCAGCCCCGCCGCGAGGAGACTCGAGGGGCGCCGAGCAGGGAGGGCTGCGAGCGCGCGGGGCGCCCACCGCTCAACGGCCGCCTTGGGGCGCCGGCCCGGCGTCCTCACCCTGCGGCCGATGGCGGCCACCCCGGAGCCGAGGACCGAGGGAGGCTCGCGCTCCTCGGGGCTGCAGGAGTCGGGGGCCGCTGGCCGCTGGGCAGGCGGGGGCGCGCGGTGAGGGGCTGCGGTCGAGCTGCACTTACTCGTGTCTGCGCTGCTCCCTGGTGCGGGGCGTCCCGCAGTGGGGACCGACTCAGTCTCCAACTTCCCTTCCGTCAGGACGGGTCCTGGGGGCTCAGGCGCCTCTGCGCCTCCGCCCTCCACCTGCAGCCGCTCACGCCTGCGCACTCGCTCCGGGGCCGGTGGGGGCGGGGAGGGGCGCCTGTCAGCCTGGGCACTCCTGGCTGGAATATCCTTCTTTTAAATGCAAAGTGTTGGACTTGATATCAATTTCTAAAAAAAATAAACGTCAAGTTTTCTTTATCCTAATCACAATTTCGTGACTATAGATTCTGTCTTTGGAAGATTTCTTTAAGAATAATTTGTACTTGGTCAACTGAGTCAGATAATAGGTTCAAAATTATATATTGCTTGTATAAATTTTCAGCCAATAATACGTTTTACCCTGTGGAGTTGTATTTAGTGTGTGTGGGGGGGGGGGGGTTGTTTTTTGTTTTTTTACTACTAATCAGCCTTGGCAGGGGCAGAGTCTTGAGATGAAGGGAGAGTTAGGATCCCCTAGGCTAGGGCTGCCTCCCTGCCACATGGTTTGCCGTGGGAATTGGAGGTCCTAGGACCCCAGAATATTCTGGCAATGGGGAATAGATTCTCTGGGTGTGAGCACAAGTATACACTGACACACATCAGAGGAAGGGACCATAGGGACTGGGGTCAGGGGAGGGGTGGACCTTGGGGCAGTGACAGTGACAGAAACATACATCAATTTCCCCTGGACTGAGGCAAAGACCACCTTGTTGGGCCTCATGTGGAATCCAGGTCAGAACAGCTGCACTGGCTGTGATGAGGAGTCCTCATAAGGCAACTAGACACCCCACGGCTGAAGAGGAGGTTGAGGGTCCTCTTCAAGGTCCCTCTCAAAGCCCCTGGTTCCTATGGATCCTGTCACATTCCCTCCTGGGGCCCAATGAATGCTGAGGTCCTGAAGTCTCTCAGAGCTATGGTGTGTGCTGCGGTTTCCCTGCTTGGTGTGTAGTATGAGTGGTTCCCCTTAAAGGGGTGATGTGTCCAGTACTGGGGTGAGAAGAGTGTCCCTTGCACTCCTACACATTCCCCTGCCCCTGAGCTGGCCCATACCTCCTCCTATCAGCATCCCAGCTTCTCAGTGGAGGAATGGAGCCTCTTATCTATTCATTGACCAGCTGTGCCCTGAGCACTCAGTGGGGGTGGTGAGAGAAAGAACCACCAGGGCCACAGTTTGGAGCGGGAAATGGAGAAACCCAGAAAGAAAAGACAGAAAGGAGCAAGTTCTGTGTTGAAAAACAGTAAGGTGCCACAATGGGGTCATGGAAAGTCTGCACTGAGGGGACATGTCTGTCCCCAGCAGTGGAATGAGAAGGCGCCAGCCATTCACACATCTGGGGATGATTATCCCAGAAGGAGGCACAAGTGTATGGACACACAGAATGTGTTTGTCCAGAGATGAAGCCAGGGCTAGTGTGGCTGGTGGGAGCTTGGCAGGACAGTAGGGGGACAGTGGGGAGGCAGGAGACAGGGCCTGATGCTTGATGGCTGTGTGAGTGGTCCATTCTGTGTGACAACATTAGCCAGTCTTGAGTGACTTAAGCAACAAACATTTCTTATCTCACACTATCTGTGGACCAGGAATCGGCCATGCTTCAACTGGAGGCCTCTGCCAGTGTCTCCCAGGGGTCTGGGGCTGTGGACTCATTGATTCAGGACCCAAGAGCTCCTCTGTCTGATGGTCTCAATGTTAAGCCACAGATGCCTCTTCATATAGCAACTTGTAATATACAGGCTTGTTTCCTAGAGTGAGGGACCAGGAAGAGAGAAAGACAGAGAGGAAACTGCAATACAAATGAATAAGTAGAGGTTCTACACCTCAACTCTGGGGGATTGTCAAATAGTACAACCACTGTATATAACACCTTCAGCAGTTTCTAAAAAGGACAAGCCTACAGTTTTCAGTCAATCCCAAAGTTCCCCTCCTACATCAATACCCAAACGCATGTGAACACAGATATTCACACGCCTTTACACAAGTATTTCAGAGCACCGTTGTTCAGAAGAACCCAAAGGTGAAAACCCTAATGTCCATCAACAGGTGAAAGCCAAATGTGCTGTTTCCAAAATGGAATGTTGTGTAGCAATGAAAAGAGTGCAAATGTTCTCAAATAGACATTTAATGGGGTTATGTAACATTGTCAATGAACGTACTGCAATTTACAGGTACAATCTAAGATAATCAAACTATTAAATTCTATTTTAAGTGGACTTTATACCATAGAATAAACACGTTAGTATACATTTTAAAAAGTACCAAAGATGGACTTGCTCTAACTCTGGAGCTCTGGTGGGCAGTAGAGGTGTAGTTGGCTCCAGGCCTGGAGATGTTTCCAGAGCTTGTTCTGGAGCTGCTGCTGTAGTTCCAAGAAGAGAAAACATCATCCATAGGACTGCTTCTCCACATGTCTCCCAAAAATAGAAAAGAAAGCTTCTCACTGCCACTCAATGATCTCTCAAACATGCCAGCCCCAGAAAGTCTTCCCAGACTGCAGTCCAGGGCAATAGGGATCTGAGCCTCCTCATTGCTCCTGGTCCAGCTCCAGCCACAGAAGGCTCTGCTCTGTGTGGTCCATGCGGATGGCTCCCTGCCATCCTCATTTGCCCCCATCACCCACCTCAAGTCCTCCTCACATCCCCCTCGGCCTCAGTGGGCTCCAGGGTCTCCAGCTGTTCCAGAAGATAGCGGACTCCGTGCTCCAGGTCTGAGTCACTCATGCTGGGCTCTATTTAAGCCAGTAGCATCCTCAGGCAGGGAAATTCTGGGGGCTGGTGGAAATCCTCATGGTAATGGTACAGCTAAATGCCCAGGATGGTGGACATGACCCTGGGGGGAGTCACGTGGGCAGCAGAGTCAGAGACCTGGCCTTCCCGCCACACTGCACTCCAGGGCCGCCCTGTGGGGACCTGGGCCTCTGCGCCTTTTGCCCCTGCCTCTCCAGAGATCAGTTCTCCTCCACGGCCCATCTCACCTGGACGACCGGGCAGAGGAGTCCTGGACACAGGGGCAGGGTCGCCAACCATCCTGCTCAAGTGCCAACTCTTGATCCACGGTGTCACCATCTGTCCGTTTCCTGAGGGCAGCCTGGCCCAGCACACTGTCCCCCTCCCTCTCTCTCCCCCGGCTGGCAGGGCGTCTACTCTGGTCACTGCATCTCGGGAACACATAGGGGTCCCAGGAGTATCTGGCCCAGGAGGGTACACACAGACTCTGTCATCTGCCCGGGCTTCCTGCGGGCCTCCTAACACCTCAGATTTACCTCCTCCATCTACAGGCTGCCTCGTCCACTAGGGACGTGCCTGCGTCTCCTGCTGCCACTGACACTCATCCTTCACCAGCGAGGGCTCAGCTGTCCCCTGAGTGTCATGGGACCCCTGAGCACCAGCTGAGCACCCCCGCTGAGGTTCCAGCACACGGTGAGCAGGATGCTCTCCACACTTTGTGTTCTGGGTCCCAGGATCGGGGGAAGAGGCAGGACTGGGATGGACAGGCGATGGCTGGAGACTCTCATGGGGGGGACTCTGACCTCTGACCTCCCATATGCGCATCCCAATATTCATAGCAGCATTGCTTTCAATGGCCAAGACATAAAAACAATCTATGTGTCCAGCAGTAGATGAATGGAAATATGGCCATACAGTACATATATAGAGATATGTACATATCCTTTCAAAATTGAATTTTGATGATGTCTTTTTTCCAGAAATTTACTCATATAGCCTAACATGTTAAGCATACAGGGAGGAAATTTCACATTCTCTTTTATATAATTCTTTTCGGAAAAGTATTTATCTTACTCATAATAGGCTCATTTTAATTGGCTTGAAAGAGTCCATCTAATTTCCAGATAGAAAGACTACACTTTCCTGTTCCCAAACCAAAATTTACTTGATTCCATCAAACATACTGTTTCTACTCTGATTATATTATTATTGTTTACTATTTCCATATTAAATCCCTCCTCCATTTCCACTGTTTAAAATTTTCTCTTCATTCTCAGGTACAAAAATGTGGTGTGTAACTTCAGTTTTGAAATTTAAGGAAAAACTTTCCAGTTTTACTAAAAAAAAAAAAATACAGCTCCATAAAAGAAAAAAAAAAAAAACACAGCAGAAATGAGGTGAGAGTACGTGATGGATAGAAGCATGTGTTTTCAACCATATAAGACAACGAGTTCAAAGCAACCACATACAAAGAATATAAAAGCTTTTTAAAGTAAAATAGAAACAGAGACAGTGTTCGAAAAACTCCCATCGGAGGAAGTGCCACGCTCAGTAAATCTCAAAACACACCCCTGACCTTACCGAATCCGAAGACAAAGAGCGTTTTCAATGACTTTCAACCCTTGCTATTACAGAAAGGTTTTTCAATGGCAGCATGCCTTACGTGGTAGGAAAGGCACCTTTTTAACCAGGAGCTAGGGCCTTGATGGGTTAATTGCAGTAACATGAATCACCTGGAGGAGCCATCTTACCCATCCACTTAGCTTTTTCCCAATTAATCCAATGATCTAAGATGCTGGGGGCTGAGAAGGCTCCTTCACGGAGAAACTTGTGATAAACCCATGGTACATAGTAGTTACCCTTCATGGACTCGTAGGAAACACTTGAAAAATCCAAGACTTCACCTGATGATGGTTTGGTCAAGAGGAGAGAAAGCTCCTTCTCAGCTACCACCCATTTCATACGAGGGTTTGCCATTTCCAGAGCCTGAGAATTCCTGGCACCCTTGCGCGAAGGACAATTCCCCTGGGGGTCTAGCGGACACCCGGCATGGGGGACCAGGGGTATGGACTTTCCATAGCACCAGGGGCCTCACCTCTCAGCACCGACTGGGGAAATCTATGCTTCATATCCTTCCCTCTGTGCTGCTTTATTCACAGCTTCATGGATGTACAGATGAGGTTTCAAACAACACAAAAACCCACATGCCTAAAGTGTACAGTTCAGTAAGTTTGGACACGTGTATATACCCAGAAAAGCTTTAGCTGAATTAAGATCAAGACATACAGACGGCTGCCCAAGCTTGCTTCATGCCCCTTGTCAGCCACGCCTCCCACCCATCCCCAAGCAATCTCTGACCTGTTTTCTTCAGAAATGAAATAGTTCTGTATCTGGCTGCTTTTCCTCGGCATGAATGTTTGCAAGTAAACTAACTATGAGGGGAGCTCCGCTGAGTTCCTTCATGTAGGCCAGTGGCAGCAGGTTGCCCAGCAGGGGGACCCCGTGCAGGCATTGCATATGGGGATGGATGGCTTGGTAAGGGATCCTCAGAAGAGGCAGAGGCTGAGATAGCCGCCTTCCCTACTAGGAATCAGACTCCCCCACAACAGAATCACACTGGGATTCGAACATGGCTAAAGGAAGATGCGATCAGAGTCACTTTGTCAGGACTCCAGCGAGTGCGCTCTAAGACGTTAAACGATGCCAAGTGGGCAAACACAGGACAGGGAGAGAAGGAAGCTCCTGGTAAATACCTAGATAGACTACAGGAGCCTTTCGCAGATTCACTGAGATGGATCCCGAAAGTGCAGAGGGAGGAATGATCTCAAAAGATAGATTTCTCACTCGGTGGGCTCCAGATATCCGCAGGAAGCTACTACAACAGGCGTATGGACCAAATCAGTCTTAGATAACCTGTTGCGACAGGTTCAGACACTTTATAATGGCAGGGAGGTAGAGGACAAGAGTCAGGAAAAGACCAGGAAAGACGGAAGTGCCAGCAATGGCTCTCACCTCCACTCTGAACCAGCCGGAGAAAAACGCCCACAGGGATCCAGGCGGAAAGGAACAGACTTGCTGTTACCGTAGAAAGCGGGGACACCTGCGAGAATTGCTCTCAGGCATCGAAGCCGCCACTGGCTTCAGGCCCAGCCTGCAGACGTCCACACTGCAGAAGGCTGCCCTCCGAGGCATAGGCCCCAGGGATTGGACTTACAAGGCAGTCAGGACTGAAGGTGTTTGGGGCTCCCCGCACAAGCTCCTGGGGTAATTACACCTGAGGAACCCTGGGTCATGAAAACTGAGGGGGCCAATCAGTCGATTTCCTCTTAGACCACAGGGCAACTTAGTCTGTGTTTACTGAGGCCCCTGGACCACACTTGGCCCGATCCGCTTCCGTGATGATACTGATCTGCATGAGCCAAACATTATTATTTCAGTTGTCCTCTAAACTACAATATGTAATATCAAGGAATAGATTACTTCTGTTAAAACACCGTGTGAACTGTAACGTGACAATCCCCGTTTCGGAGACATCTCCTCGCGTAAGTACCATGAGTAAAGATTGCCCGTCTATTCTGCACATCACATTCTTGCACGTGGTCCACGTCAAAGTCATCTTCCATCAGTCACAGTGCCTCAGCCGTTCTTGGGGAAACGCTCCTTATCCTTCAGTGCACAAAGTTAAGTGAGTCTGAACCCTCTCCCTCGCCGCAGCAAAGAGAGGCCCACAGAGCCATTGAGGGGTGCCTTCCAACTACTAGGGAGGCCTAGGATTGCTTCTGTCACCCAGCCGTAAAGCACCCAGAGCTGTGGGAGGCTGGGCAGACGGTGTGCAGGCTTTGAGCGCCCCTTGCTTAACGGGTCACTGTACATTTGGAAAACTGAAGCCCAGATAGGAGTGGGGAAACCCCGGGCCCGGAGCAGGGGCAGAGTCTCAGGCCACCCTAGGCTAGGGCTGCACCACACACCCTGGCTTGGCTTTGGGAATTAGAGAGCCAAGAACCCCAGAACATCCCCACTCATCTGGATCAGATGTCTCTGGGCGTCCACACAAATATACACGACACTCGCACTAACGTCAGAAGAAGTGAGACTAGGGCATGGGGGTCAGAGGGGGAGTGGGTCTGGGGTGGTGACAGATCCAGCAGAAGCAAGGCGATGACCACAGGCTGGATGTCACACTGTCGTTGGTGCAGGAACGGACCACGACTCAGCCGCAGGCCTCTGCCAGTGTCTCCCAGGGGTTTGAGGCTGTGGACTCAGCTGAGACACGAGCCGCTTCATTCAGGGGAGGGCCACAAGGCCTCCTCAGAGGCGGCTTCCCAGAATGAGGGACCAGGCGGGGGAAATGTGTGGCAGAGAGGAAACTGCAACACTGATGAAGAAGCGGAAATGGAAACACTAATGGAACACTCCTGCCACAGGGCCTCCAAAAGTTGACTACATGGTATTCAGTCGACACCCACATTCCACTCCTACGACAATACCCGGAAGTAGCACACACAGAAAGTCACAAGCCTGCACACAAGGGTTCAGAGCAGCACTAGGCACAAGAGCCCAAAGGGGAACATAGTCCCCATGTCCATCAACAGATGAGGGGAGAGTCGCATGCACTGCTCTCCCAGACTGCAGGATTATTCGTCGTCAAATAGGACGCAGATGCTGTGCAATAGAGAACAGACGTGTTCATGGATCGTCGTGAATGGTCTCCATGCCGCTCACACACACAATTGAAAAAGTCAAAGAATTCAATTTCTATCTAAGTTTATTTCATAGAAAAAGTAAGTTTATACATGTACTAAAAAAACCAAAACACAGGTTAAGAGAGGGAATTATAGGGGTGAAGAGACAGGCTCCAGGGCTGGTGCAGGCATTGGGGCAGCACACCATCTGCCTTTCCCAGGCGAGGCTTGCTGACGATCTGGGAGCAGCTCCAGGGATATTAGGGGAGGAGCTGGCTCCAGCGCCTCAGCTGCTAGAAGAGCTGGGTCTGTTGGGGTCTCTAGAACCACAGGTGGATAACACCGGAGCCACAGCTGACTGCAAAGCACGAAGGAGCTCCAGAGCCAAGGCAGTGCCCTGGCCGACGATGGCTTAAGCCTGGGGACTGAGGCTGCAGAAGCAGCGCAGGCACAGGATTTGTGGGTGATTGAAGATCGGAAGGAGGAAGAGGGCTGTTTCTTGCACGTTCTCTGCATCTAGAAGTCGAGCCTGGAGGTGCTTTTCCTCACTTCCTCGCTTCATTGAGAGCCACAGCATGAGTATGCTGCGGCTCTGGGTTTGGAGCTGGCATGGTTACATGATGTAGAGCTTGACCTTCAGTAGGAGCTGGGCTTTCAGTCTGCTCTAACTGTGGAGCTGTGGCAGTTACTAGGGGTGCTGCTGGCTCTAGGTTTGGTGATGTTTCCAGAGCTGCTTCTCCAGCGGGGGCTGTATCTCCCAGAAGAGAAAGCGCTGTCAGTAAGACTGCTTGTGCATGCATCCCAAAGACAGGAACCTACTCGCTGCTTAGCCCTGAAATCTCAATCCAAGATGCCCCCTAACCCCAGGAAGCCTTCCCAGGCTGCAGTCCAGGGGAATAGTCATCTGAGGAGCTTCCTCAATGCTCCTGGCCTAGTTCCAGCCTCAGAAGGCTCTGCTCTGTGTGGCCCAGCCCCCTCCCTTCCTTATTCGGCCCCGTCCTCCTCACCCAGCCCGAGTCCTCCTCACCATGCCCCTCTGCCTCAGTGGGCTCCAGGGTCTCCAGCTGTGCCAGGAGATGGCGGGCTCGCTGCTCCAGGTCCGAGGCAGGCATGTTGAGCTCTATGTAAGCCAGGAGCATCTTGAGGCAGGGAAATTCTGGGGGCTGCTGGAAATCTTCAGGGTAAAGGTGCAGCCAGGTGCTCAGGATGGAGGACATGGCCCTGGGGGGAGTCACGTGGGTAGCAGTCAGAGACCTGGCCTTCCCGCCACACTGCACTCCAGGGCTGCCCTGTGGGGACCTGGGCCTCTGCGCCTTCTGCCTCTGCCCATCCAGAGGTCAGTTCTCCTCCACGGCTCATCTCACCTGGCAGAACAGGCAGAGGAGGCCTGGACACAGGGGCGGGGCCGCCAACCAGCCTGCTCAAGTGCCAGCCCTTGATCCACGGTGTCACCATCTGTCCGCTTCTTCACGGCAGCCTGGCTCAGCGTACTGTCCCTTGCCCTGCCCCTCCCCCTGCTGTCACCACTGCGAGGGCAGGCAGGGCATCTACTCTGGTCTCTGCATCTCGGGAACACGTAGGGGTCCCAGGAGGATCTGGCCCAGGAGGGTACACACAGACTCTGTCATCTACCCAGGCTTCCTGCGGGCCTCATAGCACCTCAGATTTACCTCCTACATCTACAGGCTGCCTCGTCCGCTAGGGACGCGCCTGCATCTCCTGCCACCACTGACACTCATCCTTCACCAGCGAGGACTCAGCTGTCCCGAGTGTCACGGGTCCCCTGAGCACCCGCTGAGGTTCCAGCACACGGTCAGCAGGATGCTCTCCACACTTTGCGTTCTGGGTCCCAGGATCGGGGGTAGAGGCAGGACTGGGATGGACAGGCGAGGGTTGTAGACTCTCATGGGGCAGACTCTGAACTCTGACCTCCCAGAGGCTGCTTACAGCACGCCAGACACCTCCACAGCTCTCTTGGCCTCCTTTCCTGTTTTGCACGAGAAGCCCCCTAGACCTCGGCCCCCAGGGGGAACCAGAAGCTATGTGGGATCCAGGATTCTGCCAGCCCTGCCCATTCAGAAACCCCAAGACTCCGGGCAGTTCTCTGGGGAAGGGAGTCAGTCCCTCTTGAATCAAAATCCACTCACATTTTCAGCTGGTGCAGGGCTCCACCATCCGCATCGCAGTACGGGAGGATGCATCCGTACCTACAGGAGGCCAGGGAGGCGTCACATGGTCAGTACTGGAGACACGCCCCACATGTGATGGCTAGTGTGACAGGCTTCTCCCCCTCACCGAGAGAACTGATGCCCTGGGGGGCAGGACTGCTGTCTGCTCCATGCATTACATGATGGTTTTCCCAGAAAAGTGCCTGCATCTCATGCGCCTTCCTTTATATTTCAAGAGCGAATGAGCCCAACCGGCCCCATCCAAGTGCCTGGGGCGCCACTCATCACTCCCAGGGAGCCCTGTTCTCAATGCCCCAGGGCAGGGCACCTCTCACACCTCACCTTGCAATTGGGAAAACGCTTTGGGACAAAGTCAAAGGCTCAGAGACCACCGAGACACAGGCTTCCTCGAAGGGAGGAGGAACGAGATGACTCAGCACAACCACAGCCTTAACAGGGCTCCAGGCGCCCAGAAAGCCCTTTCCAGGACGCACCCACGTAGTCCCCACAGACACCCTGGGGGCGGCTCCTCCCTTTACCCTCTGGGTGCAGAGGGGGCCACTGGGGCTCAGAGAGGTGGAGAGCCATTCCCACCACTCACAGCTGGAAGGGGACCGGGTCCCCCCGAGTCCCCAGTGGGGGAGGGGAAGTGCTCACCTCATGAAGAGAAGGTCCAGCACCTGCTGAGGGCTGCCAAAAGCCCTGTAGGTACCCAGGAATCTGGGGAGGTAGGAGGGGTCACCGCCCAGGAAGGCAGGCACCAGGTTGCCCACCAACGTCTCCAGTCTGCGTCTCTGCACGCTCCACACCCTGCAGGGCTCATTCCTGTCCCCTGGGGACACATTTTCCCCCTGGGGTGGAACGAGGAAGAGACAAGAGTCAGAGGCCGCACCAAGGACTACAGGAAGGCAGGGGCTGGAGCTCAGACTGAGGCCCCAAGCCTCGGGAATCATGGCAAGGGGAGGGCCAGGAGTGCCCTCCACAGAATAAACGTCTTGGCATCACGAGTGAACTGGCAAAGGGCCACGGTTACGTGTGTTAGCGTCTCGGGGCAGTTTGTACTGGACAGCTCCCCGCGTGTTAACTGCGTCCCCTGTGGCGGTGACCAACACATCCCATTTTGGGGGTGAGAACTGGGGTGACAGGGGCTGATCCTGGGGTGAGAGGCATCAGGGTTCTCAGGCCCACATGGATACGTGGGGATGGAGTTAATACAGGATACACTGTAGAAACATGTGGAAAGGCTCCTTGGGGAACATCAAGTGAAATCCTTTCACAATCTCCTTCCGAGATTCCCACATGGACGTAAACAGTGATTTTGCATCTGGACACCTCAGGGCCTAGGCCGCGAGGGCGTGTCGCACACCTGACACTCCCAGGTTCCTTTGGGAGCAGGCCTCTAGGAGGGACCCAGGGGAGCGCCAGGGTGGCTCTGGGACCCGGAACTTCCTGGCTGGAGGGTCTCCTCCCGGCTGGCACTCACCCTCTGCCCGCCCTGGGCTCTGTTGCTGCTCTGGGCCTCCCGTTCCTCGTGCGGGGAGATGGAGCAGGGGGCTCCGTAGACCGGCGCCTGTCCGCAGTCTCGGGAGGAGCCCTGTGAACACAGTGCCCGCCAGCCAGGCAGAAAGTCTCAGGCCACCGGCCAGCTGTCTCTGGTGCTTCTTGGACCCCCAGACCTCTCCCCTCCAGACACATGCCCACCACTCTCTGCACAGACCTCCACCGAGGAAGAAGACACCCGACCGCCTGAGGGCCTTGGATCCACACTGGCACAGAGAAGAGCACCTCAGGGATCCTCTTTCCCCACTGCCAGCCTGTCCTCAGGTGTGATGGTGATCGGACCACCAGGTCACGATGTGCCCACCAACCTGTTCCTGCCCAGAGGGAGAACCTCCCCTCAAGTCCCACTTCCCCACACCTGGAGATGAGGGCAGCTGGCGCTGCCCAGGGAGGGCTCCCGGTGGCGGCCAGGCCTGGTGGGGCCACCTCTAGGTTGCCTGCTGTTACCTTTGGGGACCTCCTGCTAAAGGACCAGAGGCATCCAGGTTGAGCGCTGAACCGCCTGAAACATCTGAAAAACCTCTCCCTCCAGGGTTTCCTGAAGCAGAAGCCCTGGTCAGTCGAGACACAGCGGGAGAACATCCTTCTGGATCAAGTCTCTCCAGCCAAGTGAGCCCCAACTGGCTGTGGCGCTGTTACTAGAACGTGGCTGCCTGGTTACAGGGTTCCGAGTTCTGTTAGGGTCTGCCGACAAGGAAGTGACTTCACCACCCGGGGGTCCCCTCCTTGAACTGACAGTTGACACCTGTACATATAGCCCTCGGGATACTGACCGCTCACCCCTCATCCACGCAGCCCCGGTTCTCACACAGTTGCACCACACAGCCCTCCACACAGCTCCCGGGCAGGGTCTATGTGCAGCTCTGGGTAGGCAGACCAGGCTCGCCTCCTCATTCCTACCTCTTCTCCATCCTGGATGAGTCCTTGTGTCTCTCAAGGCCTGTCCGTGTCCTCACGTGCACACGAGGATTATGCCCACGTGGATATCTAGGGATGTCCTGAGACAGAGGTGGGAAAAACCCTGGAACATGTGGGAGCTGTGTCCCATGCAGGCAGTGCCTCCAGTCTCTTTTCTTGTCCCCCAATTACCTCTCCCATGTTTGTTCCTCTTCTGTTCTCATCCCACTGCCGCTGCTGTGCTATGTCGGTTCAGTCGTATCCGACTCTGTGTGACCCCACACACGGCAGCCCACCAAGCTCCCAGGTCCCTGGAATTCTTCAGGCAAGAACACTGGAGTGGGTTGCCATTTCCTTCTCCAATGAATGAAAGTGAAAAGTGAAAGTGAAGTCGCACCGTCATGTCTGACTCTTTGCGACCCCATGGACTATAGCCTACCAGGCTCCTCCATCCATGGGATTTTCCAGGCAAGAGTACTGGAGTGGGTTGCCATTGCCTTCTCCGGATCTCGTCCCACAGTGCTTATTAAATGTCAGTGTGAGTGAGCGTGTGTGTGTGGAACCCAGGGCTCACTCTGGTAGGCCAGAAGAAAACTGCCGTGTAAGGCGGGATAAGCAACAGCTTCCTAAGATCTGAGAGTTTCTCATTTCCACAGCAAACCTGATGAGAAGGGTTTCACCTTTGGCCAAGGAGGTCAAGACCCTGTGACACAAGGCCTTAAAGGTGGCAGGGGCTGCAGCTGGGATGACAGACTCACATAGTCTGGCCCCACTGTCCACACCCATCACCATAGTGCAGGCCGTGATGACACAGCTGCCTTCACGGGGCTCACAGCCCAGCAGGCTCAGCATCTCAGACTGGACACACAGAGGCCCAGGGACAAACTGGTGCTCGCAGCCTGTCATCTGCCACACAGACTTGACCGTCTCATCTGTTGTGGCTTTATGTTCCTGTCCTTAAATAACTCGGTCAGTTTTGAGATTGCACCCAAGTACAGCATTTCAGACCCTTTGGTTGACTATGAGGGCTACTCCATTTCTTCCAAGGGATTCTTGCCCACAGTAGCAGATGTAATGTTCATTTGAATTAAATTCACCCATTCCAGTCCATTGTAGTTCACTGATTCCTAAAATGTCGACGTCCACTCTTGCCATCTCCTGTTTGGCCACTTCCAATTTACCTTGATTCATGGACCTAACATTCCAGGTTCTCATGCAATATTGTTCTTCATAACATCGGGATTTACTTGCATCACCAGCCACATCCAGAACCGGGCGTCGTTTTCGCTTTGGCTCCATCTCTTCTTTCTCTCTGGAGTTATTTTTCCATTCTTCTCCAGTGGCATACTGAGCACTTACCTACCCTGGAGTTCATCTTTCCGTATCATATCTTTTTGCCTTTCATACTGTTCATGGGATTCTCAAGGCAAGAACACTCAAGCGGTTTGCCATTCCCTTCTCCACCAACAAACAAGCCAAAAATATAAAAGGCAGGTAAGGACAGGCTCTGCAATCAATGATGCTGGCAAAACTGGACACTTATGTGCAAAGCCGTCAAACTGGACCACTCTCTTCCAATATACAGAGAACTCAACGCAAAATGCATTCAGCCTTGAGTAGAAGACCTGAAACCACAGAACTAGAAAAAAAATCAGGTAGAAAGCTCTTGACCAGCCATCTCAGAAATGATTTTTGGATCTGATCCTAAAAACAAAAGAAAGCAAAAAGTAACAAGTGGAATTACAGCAGAGGTCAACAAAATAAAACAGAGAAATGAAACGAAATGAAATGAAATGAAATGGGAGAAAATATTTGCAATTCATATATTTTCTAAGGGGTTAATATCTAAAATATATCAAGAATTCATACCACTGAATGGCAAACAAAAAACTAACTTCATTTAAAAACGGCCCAAACTCTCAATAGCCATTTTTTCCAAAGAAGACATACAGATGGCAAAGAGGCACAGGAAAGATGCTCTACATTTGTAATCATCAAAGAAATGCAAATCCACACCAACAGAAGTTACCCCCTTACATCTCCCAAAATAGCCATCATCAAGAAGAACACAAATCAGTGTTGGCGAGGATGTGAAGAAAAAGAAACACTTGACACTGTTGGTGGGAATGTAAATTGGTGTAGCCAGTATGGAAAACAGTATGAAGGCTCTTCAAAAAATAAGACTACCTCATGATCCAGCAACCCCACTCCTGGACATATATTGGGAGAAAGCTGTACATTGAGAAGATAATGCACTACTAGTTACAATGCCTAAGATGTGGAAGCAACCTAAACGTCCACTGCCAAATGGATAAAGATGTGGTACATAGTCACAATAGGATACTACTTCGACATGAGAAGAACATTTCTCTGGATTCCAAAGTCTTCCCTTCAAGCAAAACTTACCAAACCAACAAACAACCGAGCTCTTTTAGGCCGCTAGAATTCGCAAATACTTGAGCATCTATGATTACTGTGCAGAAATAAAATTTTAAATGCTCATTCAACTTCGAGTAATGCCGTTTCTCAATGGTCTGTTGCTGGAAAAGAGGAACAGAAACACAAATAAACTGTTCAAAAAGCCCTCCATACGCAAAAAACATAAAAAGGCGGAGACTGCTTTACTGCAAACTTTGCTTAGGTGTTAGTATGTCACAAATTGCCCTCCAGGAAGCTCTCTGTGAGCTAGTTCGAGTCAGTCAATGAAGCCTGAAAACACTGAAAGCGAAAGGGAACTTAGACGACTAGGCTTTAGCCGACCAGGCTCCTCCATCCCTGGCATTTTCCAGGCAAGAGTACTGGAGTGGGTTGCTAATTCCTTCTCCAGAGGATCTTCCCGACCCAGGGATCGAACAGAGGTCTCCCACATTGCAGGCAGATGCTTTACTGTCTGAGCCACCAGGGAAGCCTGTAGGAAAGAGCACGGAGTCCCTTCTGAACAGCCGCTGCCGGCGGCCAGGACGGGATCCCCGAGCTGTGCGCCCCCATCACCCGCGCGCATCCCGGGAGCAGAGATCTCTCACAGCTGCGGACCCACCGCGCCCGACACGCGCGCCCCGCGGCCCCAGCTTCGGGCTCCTCGGCGGCACCTCCCCGGCCCGGAACCGCGAGCCCGTGGCGACCGGGCCCAGGCGGCGTCCGCAGACCCAGAGGCCGCCCCCCGCGGTCGTGGGGGCAGCCCCGCCGCGAGGAGACTCGAGGGGCGCCGAGCAGGGAGGGCTGCGAGCGCGCGGGGCGCCCACCGCTCAACGGCCGCCTTGGGGCGCCGGCCCGGCGTCCTCACCCTGCGGCCGATGGCGGCCACCCCGGAGCCGAGGACCGAGGGAGGCTCGCGCTCCTCGGGGCTGCAGGAGTCGGGGGCCGCTGGCCGCTGGGCAGGCGGGGGCGCGCGGTGAGGGGCTGCGGTCGAGCTGCACTTACTCGTGTCTGCGCTGCTCCCTGGTGCGGGGCGTCCCGCAGTGGGGACCGACTCAGTCTCCAACTTCCCTTCCGTCAGGACGGGTCCTGGGGGCTCAGGCGCCTCTGCGCCTCCGCCCTCCACCTGCAGCCGCTCACGCCTGCGCACTCGCTCCGGGGCCGGTGGGGGCGGGGAGGGGCGCCTGTCAGCCTGGGCACTCCTGGCTGGAATATCCTTCTTTTAAATGCAAAGTGTTGGACTTGATATCAATTTCTAAAAAAATAAACGTCAAGTTTTCTTTATCCTAATCACAATTTCGTGACTATAGATTCTGTCTTTGGAAGATTTCTTTAAGAATAATTTGTACTTGGTCAACTGAGTCAGATAATAGGTTCAAAATTATATATTGCTTGTATAAATTTTCAGCCAATAATACGTTTTACCCTGTGGAGTTGTATTTAGTGTGTGTGTGTGGGGGGGGTTGTTTTTTGTTTTTTTACTACTAATCAGCCTTGGCAGGGGCAGAGTCTTGAGATGAAGGGAGAGTTAGGATCCCCTAGGCTAGGGCTGCCTCCCTGCCACATGGTTTGCCGTGGGAATTGGAGGTCCTAGGACCCCAGAATATTCTGGCAATGGGGAATAGATTCTCTGGGTGTGAGCACAAGTATACACTGACACACATCAGAGGAAGGGACCATAGGGACTGGGGTCAGGGGAGGGGTGGACCTTGGGGCAGTGACAGTGACAGAAACATACATCAATTTCCCCTGGACTGAGGCAAAGACCACCTTGTTGGGCCTCATGTGGAATCCAGGTCAGAACAGCTGCACTGGCTGTGATGAGGAGTCCTCATAAGGCAACTAGACACCCCACGGCTGAAGAGGAGGTTGAGGGTCCTCTTCAAGGTCCCTCTCAAAGCCCCTGGTTCCTATGGATCCTGTCACATTCCCTCCTGGGGCCCAATGAATGCTGAGGTCCTGAAGTCTCTCAGAGCTATGGTGTGTGCTGCGGTTTCCCTGCTTGGTGTGTAGTATGAGTGGTTCCCCTTAAAGGGGTGATGTGTCCAGTACTGGGGTGAGAAGAGTGTCCCTTGCACTCCTACACATTCCCCTGCCCCTGAGCTGGCCCATACCTCCTCCTATCAGCATCCCAGCTTCTCAGTGGAGGAATGGAGCCTCTTATCTATTCATTGACCAGCTGTGCCCTGAGCACTCAGTGGGGGTGGTGAGAGAAAGAACCACCAGGGCCACAGTTTGGAGCGGGAAATGGAGAAACCCAGAAAGAAAAGACAGAAAGGAGCAAGTTCTGTGTTGAAAAACAGTAAGGTGCCACAATGGGGTCATGGAAAGTCTGCACTGAGGGGACATGTCTGTCCCCAGCAGTGGAATGAGAAGGCGCCAGCCATTCACACATCTGGGGATGATTATCCCAGAAGGAGGCACAAGTGTATGGACACACAGAATGTGTTTGTCCAGAGATGAAGCCAGGGCTAGTGTGGCTGGTGGGAGCTTGGCAGGACAGTAGGGGGACAGTGGGGAGGCAGGAGACAGGGCCTGATGCTTGATGGCTGTGTGAGTGGTCCATTCTGTGTGACAACATTAGCCAGTCTTGAGTGACTTAAGCAACAAACATTTCTTATCTCACACTATCTGTGGACCAGGAATCGGCCATGCTTCAACTGGAGGCCTCTGCCAGTGTCTCCCAGGGGTCTGGGGCTGTGGACTCATTGATTCAGGACCCAAGAGCTCCTCTGTCTGATGGTCTCAATGTTAAGCCACAGATGCCTCTTCATATAGCAACTTGTAATATACAGGCTTGTTTCCTAGAGTGAGGGACCAGGAAGAGAGAAAGACAGAGAGGAAACTGCAATACAAATGAATAAGTAGAGGTTCTACACCTCAACTCTGGGGGATTGTCAAATAGTACAACCACTGTATATAACACCTTCAGCAGTTTCTAAAAAGGACAAGCCTACAGTTTTCAGTCAATCCCAAAGTTCCCCTCCTACATCAATACCCAAACGCATGTGAACACAGATATTCACACGCCTTTACACAAGTATTTCAGAGCACCGTTGTTCAGAAGAACCCAAAGGTGAAAACCCTAATGTCCATCAACAGGTGAAAGCCAAATGTGCTGTTTCCAAAATGGAATGTTGTGTAGCAATGAAAAGAGTGCAAATGTTCTCAAATAGACATTTAATGGGGTTATGTAACATTGTCAATGAACGTACTGCAATTTACAGGTACAATCTAAGATAATCAAACTATTAAATTCTATTTTAAGTGGACTTTATACCATAGAATAAACACGTTAGTATACATTTTAAAAAGTACCAAAGATGGACTTGCTCTAACTCTGGAGCTCTGGTGGGCAGTAGAGGTGTAGTTGGCTCCAGGCCTGGAGATGTTTCCAGAGCTTGTTCTGGAGCTGCTGCTGTAGTTCCAAGAAGAGAAAACATCATCCATAGGACTGCTTCTCCACATGTCTCCCAAAAATAGAAAAGAAAGCTTCTCACTGCCACTCAATGATCTCTCAAACATGCCAGCCCCAGAAAGTCTTCCCAGACTGCAGTCCAGGGCAATAGGGATCTGAGCCTCCTCATTGCTCCTGGTCCAGCTCCAGCCACAGAAGGCTCTGCTCTGTGTGGTCCATGCGGATGGCTCCCTGCCATCCTCATTTGCCCCCATCACCCACCTCAAGTCCTCCTCACATCCCCCTCGGCCTCAGTGGGCTCCAGGGTCTCCAGCTGTTCCAGAAGATAGCGGACTCCGTGCTCCAGGTCTGAGTCACTCATGCTGGGCTCTATTTAAGCCAGTAGCATCCTCAGGCAGGGAAATTCTGGGGGCTGGTGGAAATCCTCATGGTAATGGTACAGCTAAATGCCCAGGATGGTGGACATGACCCTGGGGGGAGTCACGTGGGCAGCAGAGTCAGAGACCTGGCCTTCCCGCCACACTGCACTCCAGGGCCGCCCTGTGGGGACCTGGGCCTCTGCGCCTTTTGCCCCTGCCTCTCCAGAGATCAGTTCTCCTCCACGGCCCATCTCACCTGGACGACCGGGCAGAGGAGTCCTGGACACAGGGGCAGGGTCGCCAACCAGCCTGCTCAAGTGCCAACTCTTGATCCACGGTGTCACCATCTGTCCGTTTCCTGAGGGCAGCCTGGCCCAGCACACTGTCCCCCTCCCTCTCTCTCCCCCGGCTGGCAGGGCGTCTACTCTGGTCACTGCATCTCGGGAACACATAGGGGTCCCAGGAGTATCTGGCCCAGGAGGGTACACACAGACTCTGTCATCTGCCCGGGCTTCCTGCGGGCCTCCTAACACCTCAGATTTACCTCCTCCATCTACAGGCTGCCTCGTCCACTAGGGACGTGCCTGCGTCTCCTGCTGCCACTGACACTCATCCTTCACCAGCGAGGGCTCAGCTGTCCCCTGAGTGTCATGGGACCCCTGAGCACCAGCTGAGCACCCCCGCTGAGGTTCCAGCACACGGTGAGCAGGATGCTCTCCACACTTTGTGTTCTGGGTCCCAGGATCGGGGGAAGAGGCAGGACTGGGATGGACAGGCGATGGCTGGAGACTCTCATGGGGGGGACTCTGACCTCTGACCTCCCATATGCGCATCCCAATATTCATAGCAGCATTGCTTTCAATGGCCAAGACATAAAAACAATCTATGTGTCCAGCAGTAGATGAATGGAAATATGGCCATACAGTACATATATAGAGATATGTACATATCCTTTCAAAATTGAATTTTGATGATGTCTTTTTTCCAGAAATTTACTCATATAGCCTAACATGTTAAGCATACAGGGAGGAAATTTCACATTCTCTTTTATATAATTCTTTTCGGAAAAGTATTTATCTTACTCATAATAGGCTCATTTTAATTGGCTTGAAAGAGTCCATCTAATTTCCAGATAGAAAGACTACACTTTCCTGTTCCCAAACCAAAATTTACTTGATTCCATCAAACATACTGTTTCTACTCCGATTATATTATTATTGTTTACTATTTCCATATTAAATCCCTCCTCCATTTCCACTGTTTAAAATTTTCTCTTCATTCTCAGGTACAAAAATGTGGTGTGTAACTTCAGTTTTGAAATTTAAGGAAAAACTTTCCAGTTTTACTAAAAAAAAAAAAATACAGCTCCATAAAAGAAAAAAAAAAAAAACACAGCAGAAATGAGGTGAGAGTACGTGATGGATAGAAGCATGTGTTTTCAACCATATAAGACAACGAGTTCAAAGCAACCACATACAAAGAATATAAAAGCTTTTTAAAGTAAAATAGAAACAGAGACAGTGTTCGAAAAACTCCCATCGGAGGAAGTGCCACGCTCAGTAAATCTCAAAACACACCCCTGACCTTACCGAATCCGAAGACAAAGAGCGTTTTCAATGACTTTCAACCCTTGCTATTACAGAAAGGTTTTTCAATGGCAGCATGCCTTACGTGGTAGGAAAGGCACCTTTTTAACCAGGAGCTAGGGCCTTGATGGGTTAATTGCAGTAACATGAATCACCTGGAGGAGCCATCTTACCCATCCACTTAGCTTTTTCCCAATTAATCCAATGATCTAAGATGCTGGGGGCTGAGAAGGCTCCTTCACGGAGAAACTTGTGATAAACCCATGGTACATAGTAGTTACCCTTCATGGACTCGTAGGAAACACTTGAAAAATCCAAGACTTCACCTGATGATGGTTTGGTCAAGAGGAGAGAAAGCTCCTTCTCAGCTACCACCCATTTCATACGAGGGTTTGCCATTTCCAGAGCCTGAGAATTCCTGGCACCCTTGCGCGAAGGACAATTCCCCTGGGGGTCCAGCGGACACCCGGCATGGGGGACCAGGGGTATGGACTTTCCATAGCACCAGGGGCCTCACCTCTCAGCACCGACTGGGGAAATCTATGCTTCATATCCTTCCCTCTGTGCTGCTTTATTCACAGCTTCATGGATGTACAGATGAGGTTTCAAACAACACAAAAACCCACATGCCTAAAGTGTACAGTTCAGTAAGTTTGGACACGTGTATATACCCAGAAAAGCTTTAGCTGAATTAAGATCAAGACATACAGACGGCTGCCCAAGCTTGCTTCATGCCCCTTGTCAGCCACGCCTCCCACCCATCCCCAAGCAATCTCTGACCTGTTTTCTTCAGAAATGAAATAGTTCTGTATCTGGCTGCTTTTCCTCGGCATGAATGTTTGCAAGTAAACTAACTATGAGGGGAGCTCCGCTGAGTTCCTTCATGTAGGCCAGTGGCAGCAGGTTGCCCAGCAGGGGGACCCCGTGCAGGCATTGCATATGGGGATGGATGGCTTGGTAAGGGATCCTCAGAAGAGGCAGAGGCTGAGATAGCCGCCTTCCCTACTAGGAATCAGACTCCCCCACAACAGAATCACACTGGGATTCGAACATGGCTAAAGGAAGATGCGATCAGAGTCACTTTGTCAGGACTCCAGCGAGTGCGCTCTAAGACGTTAAACGATGCCAAGTGGGCAAACACAGGACAGGGAGAGAAGGAAGCTCCTGGTAAATACCTAGATAGACTACAGGAGCCTTTCGCAGATTCACTGAGATGGATCCCGAAAGTGCAGAGGGAGGAATGATCTCAAAAGATAGATTTCTCACTCGGTGGGCTCCAGATATCCGCAGGAAGCTACTACAACAGGCGTATGGACCAAATCAGTCTTAGATAACCTGTTGCGACAGGTTCAGACACTTTATAATGGCAGGGAGGTAGAGGACAAGAGTCAGGAAAAGACCAGGAAAGACGGAAGTGCCAGCAATGGCTCTCACCTCCACTCTGAACCAGCCGGAGAAAAACGCCCACAGGGATCCAGGCGGAAAGGAACAGACTTGCTGTTACCGTAGAAAGCGGGGACACCTGCGAGAATTGCTCTCAGGCATCGAAGCCGCCACTGGCTTCAGGCCCAGCCTGCAGACGTCCACACTGCAGAAGGCTGCCCTCCGAGGCATAGGCCCCAGGGATTGGACTTACAAGGCAGTCAGGACTGAAGGTGTTTGGGGCTCCCCGCACAAGCTCCTGGGGTAATTACACCTGAGGAACCCTGGGTCATGAAAACTGAGGGGGCCAATCAGTCGATTTCCTCTTAGACCACAGGGCAACTTAGTCTGTGTTTACTGAGGCCCCTGGACCACACTTGGCCCGATCCGCTTCCGTGATGATACTGATCTGCATGAGCCAAACATTATTATTTCAGTTGTCCTCTAAACTACAATATGTAATATCAAGGAATAGATTACTTCTGTTAAAACACCGTGTGAACTGTAACGTGACAATCCCCGTTTCGGAGACATCTCCTCGCGTAAGTACCATGAGTAAAGATTGCCCGTCTATTCTGCACATCACATTCTTGCACGTGGTCCACGTCAAAGTCATCTTCCATCAGTCACAGTGCCTCAGCCGTTCTTGGGGAAACGCTCCTTATCCTTCAGTGCACAAAGTTAAGTGAGTCTGAACCCTCTCCCTCGCCGCAGCAAAGAGAGGCCCACAGAGCCATTGAGGGGTGCCTTCCAACTACTAGGGAGGCCTAGGATTGCTTCTGTCACCCAGCCGTAAAGCACCCAGAGCTGTGGGAGGCTGGGCAGACGGTGTGCAGGCTTTGAGCGCCCCTTGCTTAACGGGTCACTGTACATTTGGAAAACTGAAGCCCAGATAGGAGTGGGGAAACCCCGGGCCCGGAGCAGGGGCAGAGTCTCAGGCCACCCTAGGCTAGGGCTGCACCACACACCCTGGCTTGGCTTTGGGAATTAGAGAGCCAAGAACCCCAGAACATCCCCACTCATCTGGATCAGATGTCTCTGGGCGTCCACACAAATATACACGACACTCGCACTAACGTCAGAAGAAGTGAGACTAGGGCATGGGGGTCAGAGGGGGAGTGGGTCTGGGGTGGTGACAGATCCAGCAGAAGCAAGGCGATGACCACAGGCTGGATGTCACACTGTCGTTGGTGCAGGAACGGACCACGACTCAGCCGCAGGCCTCTGCCAGTGTCTCCCAGGGGTTTGAGGCTGTGGACTCAGCTGAGACACGAGCCGCTTCATTCAGGGGAGGGCCACAAGGCCTCCTCAGAGGCGGCTTCCCAGAATGAGGGACCAGGCGGGGGAAATGTGTGGCAGAGAGGAAACTGCAACACTGATGAAGAAGCGGAAATGGAAACACTAATGGAACACTCCTGCCACAGGGCCTCCAAAAGTTGACTACATGGTATTCAGTCGACACCCACATTCCACTCCTACGACAATACCCGGAAGTAGCACACACAGAAAGTCACAAGCCTGCACACAAGGGTTCAGAGCAGCACTAGGCACAAGAGCCCAAAGGGGAACATAGTCCCCATGTCCATCAACAGATGAGGGGAGAGTCGCATGCACTGCTCTCCCAGACTGCAGGATTATTCGTCGTCAAATAGGACGCAGATGCTGTGCAATAGAGAACAGACGTGTTCATGGATCGTCGTGAATGGTCTCCATGCCGCTCACACACACAATTGAAAAAGTCAAAGAATTCAATTTCTATCTAAGTTTATTTCATAGAAAAAGTAAGTTTATACATGTACTAAAAAAACCAAAACACAGGTTAAGAGAGGGAATTATAGGGGTGAAGAGACAGGCTCCAGGGCTGGTGCAGGCATTGGGGCAGCACACCATCTGCCTTTCCCAGGCGAGGCTTGCTGACGATCTGGGAGCAGCTCCAGGGATATTAGGGGAGGAGCTGGCTCCAGCGCCTCAGCTGCTAGAAGAGCTGGGTCTGTTGGGGTCTCTAGAACCACAGGTGGATAACACCGGAGCCACAGCTGACTGCAAAGCACGAAGGAGCTCCAGAGCCAAGGCAGTGCCCTGGCCGACGATGGCTTAAGCCTGGGGACTGAGGCTGCAGAAGCAGCGCAGGCACAGGATTTGTGGGTGATTGAAGATCGGAAGGAGGAAGAGGGCTGTTTCTTGCACGTTCTCTGCATCTAGAAGTCGAGCCTGGAGGTGCTTTTCCTCACTTCCTCGCTTCATTGAGAGCCACAGCATGAGTATGCTGCGGCTCTGGGTTTGGAGCTGGCATGGTTACATGATGTAGAGCTTGACCTTCAGTAGGAGCTGGGCTTTCAGTCTGCTCTAACTGTGGAGCTGTGGCAGTTACTAGGGGTGCTGCTGGCTCTAGGTTTGGTGATGTTTCCAGAGCTGCTTCTCCAGCGGGGGCTGTATCTCCCAGAAGAGAAAGCGCTGTCAGTAAGACTGCTTGTGCATGCATCCCAAAGACAGGAACCTACTCGCTGCTTAGCCCTGAAATCTCAATCCAAGATGCCCCCTAACCCCAGGAAGCCTTCCCAGGCTGCAGTCCAGGGGAATAGTCATCTGAGGAGCTTCCTCAATGCTCCTGGCCTAGTTCCAGCCTCAGAAGGCTCTGCTCTGTGTGGCCCAGCCCCCTCCCTTCCTTATTCGGCCCCGTCCTCCTCACCCAGCCCGAGTCCTCCTCACCATGCCCCTCTGCCTCAGTGGGCTCCAGGGTCTCCAGCTGTGCCAGGAGATGGCGGGCTCGCTGCTCCAGGTCCGAGGCAGGCATGTTGAGCTCTATGTAAGCCAGGAGCATCTTGAGGCAGGGAAATTCTGGGGGCTGCTGGAAATCTTCAGGGTAAAGGTGCAGCCAGGTGCTCAGGATGGAGGACATGGCCCTGGGGGGAGTCACGTGGGTAGCAGTCAGAGACCTGGCCTTCCCGCCACACTGCACTCCAGGGCTGCCCTGTGGGGACCTGGGCCTCTGCGCCTTCTGCCTCTGCCCATCCAGAGGTCAGTTCTCCTCCACGGCTCATCTCACCTGGCAGAACAGGCAGAGGAGGCCTGGACACAGGGGCGGGGCCGCCAACCAGCCTGCTCAAGTGCCAGCCCTTGATCCACGGTGTCACCATCTGTCCGCTTCTTCACGGCAGCCTGGCTCAGCGTACTGTCCCTTGCCCTGCCCCTCCCCCTGCTGTCACCACTGCGAGGGCAGGCAGGGCATCTACTCTGGTCTCTGCATCTCGGGAACACGTAGGGGTCCCAGGAGGATCTGGCCCAGGAGGGTACACACAGACTCTGTCATCTACCCAGGCTTCCTGCGGGCCTCATAGCACCTCAGATTTACCTCCTACATCTACAGGCTGCCTCGTCCGCTAGGGACGCGCCTGCATCTCCTGCCACCACTGACACTCATCCTTCACCAGCGAGGACTCAGCTGTCCCGAGTGTCACGGGTCCCCTGAGCACCCGCTGAGGTTCCAGCACACGGTCAGCAGGATGCTCTCCACACTTTGCGTTCTGGGTCCCAGGATCGGGGGTAGAGGCAGGACTGGGATGGACAGGCGAGGGTTGTAGACTCTCATGGGGCAGACTCTGAACTCTGACCTCCCAGAGGCTGCTTACAGCACGCCAGACACCTCCACAGCTCTCTTGGCCTCCTTTCCTGTTTTGCACGAGAAGCCCCCTAGACCTCGGCCCCCAGGGGGAACCAGAAGCTATGTGGGATCCAGGATTCTGCCAGCCCTGCCCATTCAGAAACCCCAAGACTCCGGGCAGTTCTCTGGGGAAGGGAGTCAGTCCCTCTTGAATCAAAATCCACTCACATTTTCAGCTGGTGCAGGGCTCCACCATCCGCATCGCAGTACGGGAGGATGCATCCGTACCTACAGGAGGCCAGGGAGGCGTCACATGGTCAGTACTGGAGACACGCCCCACATGTGATGGCTAGTGTGACAGGCTTCTCCCCCTCACCGAGAGAACTGATGCCCTGGGGGGCAGGACTGCTGTCTGCTCCATGCATTACATGATGGTTTTCCCAGAAAAGTGCCTGCATCTCATGCGCCTTCCTTTATATTTCAAGAGCGAATGAGCCCAACCGGCCCCATCCAAGTGCCTGGGGCGCCACTCATCACTCCCAGGGAGCCCTGTTCTCAATGCCCCAGGGCAGGGCACCTCTCACACCTCACCTTGCAATTGGGAAAACGCTTTGGGACAAAGTCAAAGGCTCAGAGACCACCGAGACACAGGCTTCCTCGAAGGGAGGAGGAACGAGATGACTCAGCACAACCACAGCCTTAACAGGGCTCCAGGCGCCCAGAAAGCCCTTTCCAGGACGCACCCACGTAGTCCCCACAGACACCCTGGGGGCGGCTCCTCCCTTTACCCTCTGGGTGCAGAGGGGGCCACTGGGGCTCAGAGAGGTGGAGAGCCATTCCCACCACTCACAGCTGGAAGGGGACCGGGTCCCCCCGAGTCCCCAGTGGGGGAGGGGAAGTGCTCACCTCATGAAGAGAAGGTCCAGCACCTGCTGAGGGCTGCCAAAAGCCCTGTAGGTACCCAGGAATCTGGGGAGGTAGGAGGGGTCACCGCCCAGGAAGGCAGGCACCAGGTTGCCCACCAACGTCTCCAGTCTGCGTCTCTGCACGCTCCACACCCTGCAGGGCTCATTCCTGTCCCCTGGGGACACATTTTCCCCCTGGGGTGGAACGAGGAAGAGACAAGAGTCAGAGGCCGCACCAAGGACTACAGGAAGGCAGGGGCTGGAGCTCAGACTGAGTCCCCAAGCCTCGGGAATCATGGCAAGGGGAGGGCCAGGAGTGCCCTCCACAGAATAAACGTCTTGGCATCACGAGTGAACTGGCAAAGGGCCACGGTTACGTGTGTTAGCGTCTCGGGGCAGTTTGTACTGGACAGCTCCCCGCGTGTTAACTGCGTCCCCTGTGGCGGTGACCAACACATCCCATTTTGGGGGTGAGAACTGGGGTGACAGGGGCTGATCCTGGGGTGAGAGGCATCAGGGTTCTCAGGCCCACATGGATACGTGGGGATGGAGTTAATACAGGATACACTGTAGAAACATGTGGAAAGGCTCCTTGGGGAACATCAAGTGAAATCCTTTCACAATCTCCTTCCGAGATTCCCACATGGACGTAAACAGTGATTTTGCATCTGGACACCTCAGGGCCTAGGCCGCGAGGGCGTGTCGCACACCTGACACTCCCAGGTTCCTTTGGGAGCAGGCCTCTAGGAGGGACCCAGGGGAGCGCCAGGGTGGCTCTGGGACCCGGAACTTCCTGGCTGGAGGGTCTCCTCCCGGCTGGCACTCACCCTCTGCCCGCCCTGGGCTCTGTTGCTGCTCTGGGCCTCCCGTTCCTCGTGCGGGGAGATGGAGCAGGGGGCTCCGTAGACCGGCGCCTGTCCGCAGTCTCGGGAGGAGCCCTGTGAACACAGTGCCCGCCAGCCAGGCAGAAAGTCTCAGGCCACCGGCCAGCTGTCTCTGGTGCTTCTTGGACCCCCAGACCTCTCCCCTCCAGACACATGCCCACCACTCTCTGCACAGACCTCCACCGAGGAAGAAGACACCCGACCGCCTGAGGGCCTTGGATCCACACTGGCACAGAGAAGAGCACCTCAGGGATCCTCTTTCCCCACTGCCAGCCTGTCCTCAGGTGTGATGGTGATCGGACCACCAGGTCACGATGTGCCCACCAACCTGTTCCTGCCCAGAGGGAGAACCTCCCCTCAAGTCCCACTTCCCCACACCTGGAGATGAGGGCAGCTGGCGCTGCCCAGGGAGGGCTCCCGGTGGCGGCCAGGCCTGGTGGGGCCACCTCTAGGTTGCCTGCTGTTACCTTTGGGGACCTCCTGCTAAAGGACCAGAGGCATCCAGGTTGAGCGCTGAACCGCCTGAAACATCTGAAAAACCTCTCCCTCCAGGGTTTCCTGAAGCAGAAGCCCTGGTCAGTCGAGACACAGCGGGAGAACATCCTTCTGGATCAAGTCTCTCCAGCCAAGTGAGCCCCAACTGGCTGTGGCGCTGTTACTAGAACGTGGCTGCCTGGTTACAGGGTTCCGAGTTCTGTTAGGGTCTGCCGACAAGGAAGTGACTTCACCACCCGGGGGTCCCCTCCTTGAACTGACAGTTGACACCTGTACATATAGCCCTCGGGATACTGACCGCTCACCCCTCATCCACGCAGCCCCGGTTCTCACACAGTTGCACCACACAGCCCTCCACACAGCTCCCGGGCAGGGTCTATGTGCAGCTCTGGGTAGGCAGACCTGGGTCCAGGCTCGCCTCCTCATTCCTACCTCTTCTCCATCCTGGATGAGTCCTTGTGTCTCTCAAGGCCTGTCCGTGTCCTCACGTGCACACGAGGATTATGCCCACGTGGATATCTAGGGATGTCCTGAGACAGAGGTGGGAAAAACCCTGGAACATGTGGGAGCTGTGTCCCATGCAGGCAGTGCCTCCAGTCTCTTTTCTTGTCCCCCAATTACCTCTCCCATGTTTGTTCCTCTTCTGTTCTCATCCCACTGCCGCTGCTGTGCTATGTCGGTTCAGTCGTATCCGACTCTGTGTGACCCCACACACGGCAGCCCACCAAGCTCCCAGGTCCCTGGAATTCTTCAGGCAAGAACACTGGAGTGGGTTGCCATTTCCTTCTCCAATGAATGAAAGTGAAAAGTGAAAGTGAAGTCGCACCGTCATGTCTGACTCTTTGCGACCCCATGGACTATAGCCTACCAGGCTCCTCCATCCATGGGATTTTCCAGGCAAGAGTACTGGAGTGGGTTGCCATTGCCTTCTCCGGATCTCGTCCCACAGTGCTTATTAAATGTCAGTGTGAGTGAGCGTGTGTGTGTGGAACCCAGGGCTCACTCTGGTAGGCCAGAAGAAAACTGCCGTGTAAGGCGGGATAAGCAACAGCTTCCTAAGATCTGAGAGTTTCTCATTTCCACAGCAAACCTGATGAGAAGGGTTTCACCTTTGGCCAAGGAGGTCAAGACCCTGTGACACAAGGCCTTAAAGGTGGCAGGGGCTGCAGCTGGGATGACAGACTCACATAGTCTGGCCCCACTGTCCACACCCATCACCATAGTGCAGGCCGTGATGACACAGCTGCCTTCACGGGGCTCACAGCCCAGCAGGCTCAGCATCTCAGACTGGACACACAGAGGCCCAGGGACAAACTGGTGCTCGCAGCCTGTCATCTGCCACACAGACTTGACCGTCTCATCTGTTGTGGCTTTATGTTCCTGTCCTTAAATAACTCGGTCAGTTTTGAGATTGCACCCAAGTACAGCATTTCAGACCCTTTGGTTGACTATGAGGGCTACTCCATTTCTTCCAAGGGATTCTTGCCCACAGTAGCAGATGTAATGTTCATTTGAATTAAATTCACCCATTCCAGTCCATTGTAGTTCACTGATTCCTAAAATGTCGACGTCCACTCTTGCCATCTCCTGTTTGGCCACTTCCAATTTACCTTGATTCATGGACCTAACATTCCAGGTTCTCATGCAATATTGTTCTTCATAACATCGGGATTTACTTGCATCACCAGCCACATCCAGAACCGGGCGTCGTTTTCGCTTTGGCTCCATCTCTTCTTTCTCTCTGGAGTTATTTTTCCATTCTTCTCCAGTGGCATACTGAGCACTTACCTACCCTGGAGTTCATCTTTCCGTATCATATCTTTTTGCCTTTCATACTGTTCATGGGATTCTCAAGGCAAGAACACTCAAGCGGTTTGCCATTCCCTTCTCCACCAACAAACAAGCCAAAAATATAAAAGGCAGGTAAGGACAGGCTCTGCAATCAATGATGCTGGCAAAACTGGACACTTATGTGCAAAGCCGTCAAACTGGACCACTCTCTTCCAATATACAGAGAACTCAACGCAAAATGCATTCAGCCTTGAGTAGAAGACCTGAAACCACAGAACTAGAAAAAAAATCAGGTAGAAAGCTCTTGACCAGCCATCTCAGAAATGATTTTTGGATCTGATCCTAAAAACAAAAGAAAGCAAAAAGTAACAAGTGGAATTACAGCAGAGGTCAACAAAATAAAACAGAGAAATGAAACGAAATGAAATGAAATGAAATGGGAGAAAATATTTGCAATTCATATATTTTCTAAGGGGTTAATATCTAAAATATATCAAGAATTCATACCACTGAATGGCAAACAAAAAACTAACTTCATTTAAAAACGGCCCAAACTCTCAATAGCCATTTTGTCCAAAGAAGACATACAGATGGCAAAGAGGCACAGGAAAGATGCTCTACATTTGTAATCATCAAAGAAATGCAAATCCACACCAACAGAAGTTACCCCCTTACATCTCCCAAAATAGCCATCATCAAGAAGAACACAAATCAGTGTTGGCGAGGATGTGAAGAAAAAGAAACACTTGACACTGTTGGTGGGAATGTAAATTGGTGTAGCCAGTATGGAAAACAGTATGAAGGCTCTTCAAAAAATAAGACTACCTCATGATCCAGCAACCCCACTCCTGGACATATATTGGGAGAAAGCTGTACATTGAGAAGATAATGCACTACTAGTTACAATGCCTAAGATGTGGAAGCAACCTAAACGTCCACTGCCAAATGGATAAAGATGTGGTACATAGTCACAATAGGATACTACTTCGACATGAGAAGAACATTTCTCTGGATTCCAAAGTCTTCCCTTCAAGCAAAACTTACCAAACCAACAAACAACCGAGCTCTTTTAGGCCGCTAGAATTCGCAAATACTTGAGCATCTATGATTACTGTGCAGAAATAAAATTTTAAATGCTCATTCAACTTCGAGTAATGCCGTTTCTCAATGGTCTGTTGCTGGAAAAGAGGAACAGAAACACAAATAAACTGTTCAAAAAGCCCTCCATACGCAAAAAACATAAAAAGGCGGAGACTGCTTTACTGCAAACTTTGCTTAGGTGTTAGTATGTCACAAATTGCCCTCCAGGAAGCTCTCTGTGAGCTAGTTCGAGTCAGTCAATAAAGCCTGAAAACACTGAAAGCGAAAGGGAACTTAGACGACTAGGCTTTAGCCGACCAGGCTCCTCCATCCCTGGCATTTTCCAGGCAAGAGTACTGGAGTGGGTTGCTAATTCCTTCTCCAGAGGATCTTCCCGACCCAGGGATCGAACAGAGGTCTCCCACATTGCAGGCAGATGCTTTGCCGTCTGAGCCACCAGGGAAGCCTGTAGGAAAGAGCACGGAGTCCCTTCTGAACAGCCGCTGCCGGCGGCCAGGACGGGATCCCCGAGCTGTGCGCCCCCATCACCCGCGCGCATCCCGGGAGCAGAGATCTCTCACAGCTGCGGACCCACCGCGCCCGACACGCGCGCCCCGCGGCCCCAGCTTCGGGCTCCTCGGCGGCACCTCCCCGGCCCGGAACCGCGAGCCCGTGGCGACCGGGCCCAGGCGGCGTCCGCAGACCCAGAGGCCGCCCCCCGCGGTCGTGGGGGCAGCCCCGCCGCGAGGAGACTCGAGGGGCGCCGAGCAGGGAGGGCTGCGAGCGCGCGGGGCGCCCACCGCTCAACGGCCGCCTTGGGGCGCCGGCCCGGCGTCCTCACCCTGCGGCCGATGGCGGCCACCCCGGAGCCGAGGACCGAGGGAGGCTCGCGCTCCTCGGGGCTGCAGGAGTCGGGGGCCGCTGGCCGGTGGCCGCTGGGCAGGCGGGGGCGCGCGGTGAGGGGCTGCGGTCGAGCTGCACTTACTCTTGTCTGCGCTGCTCCCTGGTGCGGGGCGTCCCGCAGTGGGGACCGACTCAGTCTCCAACTTCCCTTCCGTCAGGACGGGTCCTGGGGGCTCAGGCGCCTCTGCGCCTCCGCCCTCCACCTGCAGCCGCTCACGCCTGCGCACTCGCTCCGGGGCCGGTGGGGGCGGGGAGGGGCGCCTGTCAGCCTGGGCACTCCTGGCTGGAATATCCTTCTTTTAAATGCAAAGTGTTGGACTTGATATCAATTTCTAAAAAAAATAAACGTCAAGTTTTCTTTATCCTAATCACAATTTCGTGACTATAGATTCTGTCTTTGGAAGATTTCTTTAAGAATAATTTGTACTTGGTCAACTGAGTCAGATAATAGGTTCAAAATTATATATTGCTTGTATAAATTTTCAGCCAATAATACGTTTTACCCTGTGGAGTTGTATTTAGTGTGTGTGTGGGGGGGGTTGTTTTTTGTTTTTTTACTACTAATCAGCCTTGGCAGGGGCAGAGTCTTGAGATGAAGGGAGAGTTAGGATCCCCTAGGCTAGGGCTGCCTCCCTGCCACATGGTTTGCCGTGGGAATTGGAGGTCCTAGGACCCCAGAATATTCTGGCAATGGGGAATAGATTCTCTGGGTGTGAGCACAAGTATACACTGACACACATCAGAGGAAGGGACCATAGGGACTGGGGTCAGGGGAGGGGTGGACCTTGGGGCAGTGACAGTGACAGAAACATACATCAATTTCCCCTGGACTGAGGCAAAGACCACCTTGTTGGGCCTCATGTGGAATCCAGGTCAGAACAGCTGCACTGGCTGTGATGAGGAGTCCTCATAAGGCAACTAGACACCCCACGGCTGAAGAGGAGGTTGAGGGTCCTCTTCAAGGTCCCTCTCAAAGCCCCTGGTTCCTATGGATCCTGTCACATTCCCTCCTGGGGCCCAATGAATGCTGAGGTCCTGAAGTCTCTCAGAGCTATGGTGTGTGCTGCGGTTTCCCTGCTTGGTGTGTAGTATGAGTGGTTCCCCTTAAAGGGGTGATGTGTCCAGTACTGGGGTGAGAAGAGTGTCCCTTGCACTCCTACACATTCCCCTGCCCCTGAGCTGGCCCATACCTCCTCCTATCAGCATCCCAGCTTCTCAGTGGAGGAATGGAGCCTCTTATCTATTCATTGACCAGCTGTGCCCTGAGCACTCAGTGGGGGTGGTGAGAGAAAGAACCACCAGGGCCACAGTTTGGAGCGGGAAATGGAGAAACCCAGAAAGAAAAGACAGAAAGGAGCAAGTTCTGTGTTGAAAAACAGTAAGGTGCCACAATGGGGTCATGGAAAGTCTGCACTGAGGGGACATGTCTGTCCCCAGCAGTGGAATGAGAAGGCGCCAGCCATTCACACATCTGGGGATGATTATCCCAGAAGGAGGCACAAGTGTATGGACACACAGAATGTGTTTGTCCAGAGATGAAGCCAGGGCTAGTGTGGCTGGTGGGAGCTTGGCAGGACAGTAGGGGGACAGTGGGGAGGCAGGAGACAGGGCCTGATGCTTGATGGCTGTGTGAGTGGTCCATTCTGTGTGACAACATTAGCCAGTCTTGAGTGACTTAAGCAACAAACATTTCTTATCTCACACTATCTGTGGACCAGGAATCGGCCATGCTTCAACTGGAGGCCTCTGCCAGTGTCTCCCAGGGGTCTGGGGCTGTGGACTCATTGATTCAGGACCCAAGAGCTCCTCTGTCTGATGGTCTCAATGTTAAGCCACAGATGCCTCTTCATATAGCAACTTGTAATATACAGGCTTGTTTCCTAGAGTGAGGGACCAGGAAGAGAGAAAGACAGAGAGGAAACTGCAATACAAATGAATAAGTAGAGGTTCTACACCTCAACTCTGGGGGATTGTCAAATAGTACAACCACTGTATATAACACCTTCAGCAGTTTCTAAAAAGGACAAGCCTACAGTTTTCAGTCAATCCCAAAGTTCCCCTCCTACATCAATACCCAAACGCATGTGAACACAGATATTCACACGCCTTTACACAAGTATTTCAGAGCACCGTTGTTCAGAAGAACCCAAAGGTGAAAACCCTAATGTCCATCAACAGGTGAAAGCCAAATGTGCTGTTTCCAAAATGGAATGTTGTGTAGCAATGAAAAGAGTGCAAATGTTCTCAAATAGACATTTAATGGGGTTATGTAACATTGTCAATGAACGTACTGCAATTTACAGGTACAATCTAAGATAATCAAACTATTAAATTCTATTTTAAGTGGACTTTATACCATAGAATAAACACGTTAGTATACATTTTAAAAAGTACCAAAGATGGACTTGCTCTAACTCTGGAGCTCTGGTGGGCAGTAGAGGTGTAGTTGGCTCCAGGCCTGGAGATGTTTCCAGAGCTTGTTCTGGAGCTGCTGCTGTAGTTCCAAGAAGAGAAAACATCATCCATAGGACTGCTTCTCCACATGTCTCCCAAAAATAGAAAAGAAAGCTTCTCACTGCCACTCAATGATCTCTCAAACATGCCAGCCCCAGAAAGTCTTCCCAGACTGCAGTCCAGGGCAATAGGGATCTGAGCCTCCTCATTGCTCCTGGTCCAGCTCCAGCCACAGAAGGCTCTGCTCTGTGTGGTCCATGCGGATGGCTCCCTGCCATCCTCATTTGCCCCCATCACCCACCTCAAGTCCTCCTCACATCCCCCTCTGCCTCAGTGGGCTCCAGGGTCTCCAGCTGTTCCAGAAGATAGCGGACTCCGTGCTCCAGGTCTGAGTCACTCATGCTGGGCTCTATTTAAGCCAGTAGCATCCTCAGGCAGGGAAATTCTGGGGGCTGGTGGAAATCCTCATGGTAATGGTACAGCTAAATGCCCAGGATGGTGGACATGACCCTGGGGGGAGTCACGTGGGCAGCAGAGTCAGAGACCTGGCCTTCCCGCCACACTGCACTCCAGGGCCGCCCTGTGGGGACCTGGGCCTCTGCGCCTTTTGCCCCTGCCTCTCCAGAGATCAGTTCTCCTCCACGGCCCATCTCACCTGGACGACCGGGCAGAGGAGTCCTGGACACAGGGGCAGGGTCGCCAACCAGCCTGCTCAAGTGCCAACTCTTGATCCACGCTGTCACCATCTGTCCGTTTCCTGAGGGCAGCCTGGCCCAGCACACTGTCCCCCTCCCTCTCTCTCCCCCGGCTGGCAGGGCGTCTACTCTGGTCACTGCATCTCGGGAACACATAGGGGTCCCAGGAGTATCTGGCCCAGGAGGGTACACACAGACTCTGTCATCTGCCCGGGCTTCCTGCGGGCCTCCTAACACCTCAGATTTACCTCCTCCATCTACAGGCTGCCTCGTCCACTAGGGACGTGCCTGCGTCTCCTGCTGCCACTGACACTCATCCTTCACCAGCGAGGGCTCAGCTGTCCCCTGAGTGTCATGGGACCCCTGAGCACCAGCTGAGCACCCCCGCTGAGGTTCCAGCACACGGTGAGCAGGATGCTCTCCACACTTTGTGTTCTGGGTCCCAGGATCGGGGGAAGAGGCAGGACTGGGAGGGACAGGCGATGGCTGGAGACTCTCATGGGGGGGACTCTGACCTCTGACCTCCCATATGCGCATCCCAATATTCATAGCAGCATTGCTTTCAATGGCCAAGACATAAAAACAATCTATGTGTCCAGCAGTAGATGAATGGAAATATGGCCATACAGTACATATATAGAGATATGTACATATCCTTTCAAAATTGAATTTTGATGATGTCTTTTTTCCAGAAATTTACTCATATAGCCTAACATGTTAAGCATACAGGGAGGAAATTTCACATTCTCTTTTATATAATTCTTTTCGGAAAAGTATTTATCTTACTCATAATAGGCTCATTTTAATTGGCTTGAAAGAGTCCATCTAATTTCCAGATAGAAAGACTACACTTTCCTGTTCCCAAACCAAAATTTACTTGATTCCATCAAACATACTGTTTCTACTCTGATTATATTATTATTGTTTACTATTTCCATATTAAATCCCTCCTCCATTTCCACTGTTTAAAATTTTCTCTTCATTCTCAGGTACAAAAATGTGGTGTGTAACTTCAGTTTTGAAATTTAAGGAAAAACTTTCCAGTTTTACTAAAAAAAAAAAAATACAGCTCCATAAAAGAAAAAAAAAAAAACACAGCAGAAATGAGGTGAGAGTACGTGATGGATAGAAGCATGTGTTTTCAACCATATAAGACAACGAGTTCAAAGCAACCACATACAAAGAATATAAAAGCTTTTTAAAGTAAAATAGAAACAGAGACAGTGTTCGAAAAACTCCCATCGGAGGAAGTGCCACGCTCAGTAAATCTCAAAACACACCCCTGACCTTACCGAATCCGAAGACAAAGAGCGTTTTCAATGACTTTCAACCCTTGCTATTACAGAAAGGTTTTTCAATGGCAGCATGCCTTACGTGGTAGGAAAGGCACCTTTTTAACCAGGAGCTAGGGCCTTGATGGGTTAATTGCAGTAACATGAATCACCTGGAGGAGCCATCTTACCCATCCACTTAGCTTTTTCCCAATTAATCCAATGATCTAAGATGCTGGGGGCTGAGAAGGCTCCTTCACGGAGAAACTTGTGATAAACCCATGGTACATAGTAGTTACCCTTCATGGACTCGTAGGAAACACTTGAAAAATCCAAGACTTCACCTGATGATGGTTTGGTCAAGAGGAGAGAAAGCTCCTTCTCAGCTACCACCCATTTCATACGAGGGTTTGCCATTTCCAGAGCCTGAGAATTCCTGGCACCCTTGCGCGAAGGACAATTCCCCTGGGGGTCCAGCGGACACCCGGCATGGGGGACCAGGGGTATGGACTTTCCATAGCACCAGGGGCCTCACCTCTCAGCACCGACTGGGGAAATCTATGCTTCATATCCTTCCCTCTGTGCTGCTTTATTCACAGCTTCATGGATGTACAGATGAGGTTTCAAACAACACAAAAACCCACATGCCTAAAGTGTACAGTTCAGTAAGTTTGGACACGTGTATATACCCAGAAAAGCTTTAGCTGAATTAAGATCAAGACATACAGACGGCTGCCCAAGCTTGCTTCATGCCCCTTGTCAGCCACGCCTCCCACCCATCCCCAAGCAATCTCTGACCTGTTTTCTTCAGAAATGAAATAGTTCTGTATCTGGCTGCTTTTCCTCGGCATGAATGTTTGCAAGTAAACTAACTATGAGGGGAGCTCCGCTGAGTTCCTTCATGTAGGCCAGTGGCAGCAGGTTGCCCAGCAGGGGGACCCCGTGCAGGCATTGCATATGGGGATGGATGGCTTGGTAAGGGATCCTCAGAAGAGGCAGAGGCTGAGATAGCCGCCTTCCCTACTAGGAATCAGACTCCCCCACAACAGAATCACACTGGGATTCGAACATGGCTAAAGGAAGATGCGATCAGAGTCACTTTGTCAGGACTCCAGCGAGTGCGCTCTAAGACGTTAAACGATGCCAAGTGGGCAAACACAGGACAGGGAGAGAAGGAAGCTCCTGGTAAATACCTAGATAGACTACAGGAGCCTTTCGCAGATTCACTGAGATGGATCCCGAAAGTGCAGAGGGAGGAATGATCTCAAAAGATAGATTTCTCACTCGGTGGGCTCCAGATATCCGCAGGAAGCTACTACAACAGGCGTATGGACCAAATCAGTCTTAGATAACCTGTTGCGACAGGTTCAGACACTTTATAATGGCAGGGAGGTAGAGGACAAGAGTCAGGAAAAGACCAGGAAAGACGGAAGTGCCAGCAATGGCTCTCACCTCCACTCTGAACCAGCCGGAGAAAAACGCCCACAGGGATCCAGGCGGAAAGGAACAGACTTGCTGTTACCGTAGAAAGCGGGGACACCTGCGAGAATTGCTCTCAGGCATCGAAGCCGCCACTGGCTTCAGGCCCAGCCTGCAGACGTCCACACTGCAGAAGGCTGCCCTCCGAGGCATAGGCCCCAGGGATTGGACTTACAAGGCAGTCAGGACTGAAGGTGTTTGGGGCTCCCCGCACAAGCTCCTGGGGTAATTACACCTGAGGAACCCTGGGTCATGAAAACTGAGGGGGCCAATCAGTCGATTTCCTCTTAGACCACAGGGCAACTTAGTCTGTGTTTACTGAGGCCCCTGGACCACACTTGGCCCGATCCGCTTCCGTGATGATACTGATCTGCATGAGCCAAACATTATTATTTCAGTTGTCCTCTAAACTACAATATGTAATATCAAGGAATAGATTACTTCTGTTAAAACACCGTGTGAACTGTAACGTGACAATCCCCGTTTCGGAGACATCTCCTCGCGTAAGTACCATGAGTAAAGATTGCCCGTCTATTCTGCACATCACATTCTTGCACGTGGTCCACGTCAAAGTCATCTTCCATCAGTCACAGTGCCTCAGCCGTTCTTGGGGAAACGCTCCTTATCCTTCAGTGCACAAAGTTAAGTGAGTCTGAACCCTCTCCCTCGCCGCAGCAAAGAGAGGCCCACAGAGCCATTGAGGGGTGCCTTCCAACTACTAGGGAGGCCTAGGATTGCTTCTGTCACCCAGCCGTAAAGCACCCAGAGCTGTGGGAGGCTGGGCAGACGGTGTGCAGGCTTTGAGCGCCCCTTGCTTAACGGGTCACTGTACATTTGGAAAACTGAAGCCCAGATAGGAGTGGGGAAACCCCGGGCCCGGAGCAGGGGCAGAGTCTCAGGCCACCCTAGGCTAGGGCTGCACCACACACCCTGGCTTGGCTTTGGGAATTAGAGAGCCAAGGACCCCAGAACATCCCCACTCATCTGGATCAGATGTCTCTGGGCGTCCACACAAATATACACGACACTCGCACTAACGTCAGAAGAAGTGAGACTAGGGCATGGGGGCCAGAGGGGGAGTGGGTCTGGGGTGGTGACAGATCCAGCAGAAGCAAGGCGATGACCACAGGCTGGATGTCACACTGTCGTTGGTGCAGGAACGGACCACGACTCAGCCGCAGGCCTCTGCCAGTGTCTCCCAGGGGTTTGAGGCTGTGGACTCAGCTGAGACACGAGCCGCTTCATTCAGGGGAGGGCCACAAGGCCTCCTCAGAGGCGGCTTCCCAGAATGAGGGACCAGGCGGGGGAAATGTGTGGCAGAGAGGAAACTGCAACACTGATGAAGAAGCGGAAATGGAAACACTAATGGAACACTCCTGCCACAGGGCCTCCAAAAGTTGACTACATGGTATTCAGTCGACACCCACATTCCACTCCTACGACAATACCCGGAAGTAGCACACACACAAAGTCACAAGCCTGCACACAAGGGTTCAGAGCAGCACTAGGCACAAGAGCCCAAAGGGGAAAATAGTCCCCATGTCCATCAACAGATGAGGGGAGAGTCGCATGCACTGCTCTCCCAGACTGCAGGATTATTCGTCGTCAAATAGGACGCAGATGCTGTGCAATAGAGAACAGACGTGTTCATGGATCGTCGTGAATGGTCTCCATGCCGCTCACACACACAATTGAAAAAGTCAAAGAATTCAATTTCTATCTAAGTTTATTTCATAGAAAAAGTAAGTTTATACATGTACTAAAAAAACCAAAACACAGGTTAAGAGAGGGAATTATAGGGGTGAAGAGACAGGCTCCAGGGCTGGTGCAGGCATTGGGGCAGCACACCATCTGCCTTTCCCAGGCGAGGCTTGCTGACGATCTGGGAGCAGCTCCAGGGATATTAGGGGAGGAGCTGGCTCCAGCGCCTCAGCTGCTAGAAGAGCTGGGTCTGTTGGGGTCTCTAGAACCACAGGTGGATAACACCGGAGCCACAGCTGACTGCAAAGCACGAAGGAGCTCCAGAGCCAAGGCAGTGCCCTGGCCGACGATGGCTTAAGCCTGGGGACTGAGGCTGCAGAAGCAGCACAGGCACAGGATTTGTGGGTGATTGAAGATCGGAAGGAGGAAGAGGGCTGTTTCTTGCACGTTCTCTGCATCTAGAAGTCGAGCCTGGAGGTGCTTTTCCTCACTTCCTCGCTTCATTGAGAGCCACAGCATGAGTATGCTGCGGCTCTGGGTTTGGAGCTGGCATGGTTACATGATGTAGAGCTTGACCTTCAGTAGGAGCTGGGCTTTCAGTCTGCTCTAACTGTGGAGCTGTGGCAGTTACTAGGGGTGCTGCTGGCTCTAGGTTTGGTGATGTTTCCAGAGCTGCTTCTCCAGCGGGGGCTGTATCTCCCAGAAGAGAAAGCGCTGTCAGTAAGACTGCTTGTGCATGCATCCCAAAGACAGGAACCTACTCGCTGCTTAGCCCTGAAATCTCAATCCAAGATGCCCCCTAACCCCAGGAAGCCTTCCCAGGCTGCAGTCCAGGGGAATAGTCATCTGAGGAGCTTCCTCAATGCTCCTGGCCTAGTTCCAGCCTCAGAAGGCTCTGCTCTGTGTGGCCCAGCCCCCTCCCTTCCTTATTCGGCCCCGTCCTCCTCACCCAGCCCGAGTCCTCCTCACCATGCCCCTCTGCCTCAGTGGGCTCCAGGGTCTCCAGCTGTGCCAGGAGATGGCGGGCTCGCTGCTCCAGGTCCGAGGCAGGCATGTTGAGCTCTATGTAAGCCAGGAGCATCTTGAGGCAGGGAAATTCTGGGGGCTGCTGGAAATCTTCAGGGTAAAGGTGCAGCCAGGTGCTCAGGATGGAGGACATGGCCCTGGGGGGAGTCACGTGGGTAGCAGTCAGAGACCTGGCCTTCCCGCCACACTGCACTCCAGGGCTGCCCTGTGGGGACCTGGGCCTCTGCGCCTTCTGCCTCTGCCCATCCAGAGGTCAGTTCTCCTCCACGGCTCATCTCACCTGGCAGAACAGGCAGAGGAGGCCTGGACACAGGGGCGGGGCCGCCAACCAGCCTGCTCAAGTGCCAGCCCTTGATCCACGGTGTCACCATCTGTCCGCTTCTTCACGGCAGCCTGGCTCAGCGTACTGTCCCTTGCCCTGCCCCTCCCCCTGCTGTCACCACTGCGAGGGCAGGCAGGGCATCTACTCTGGTCTCTGCATCTCGGGAACACGTAGGGGTCCCAGGAGGATCTGGCCCAGGAGGGTACACACAGACTCTGTCATCTACCCAGGCTTCCTGCGGGCCTCATAGCACCTCAGATTTACCTCCTACATCTACAGGCTGCCTCGTCCGCTAGGGACGCGCCTGCATCTCCTGCCACCACTGACACTCATCCTTCACCAGCGAGGACTCAGCTGTCCCGAGTGTCACGGGTCCCCTGAGCACCCGCTGAGGTTCCAGCACACGGTCAGCAGGATGCTCTCCACACTTTGCGTTCTGGGTCCCAGGATCGGGGGTAGAGGCAGGACTGGGATGGACAGGCGAGGGTTGTAGACTCTCATGGGGCAGACTCTGAACTCTGACCTCCCAGAGGCTGCTTACAGCACGCCAGACACCTCCACAGCTCTCTTGGCCTCCTTTCCTGTTTTGCACGAGAAGCCCCCTAGACCTCGGCCCCCAGGGGGAACCAGAAGCTATGTGGGATCCAGGATTCTGCCAGCCCTGCCCATTCAGAAACCCCAAGACTCCGGGCAGTTCTCTGGGGAAGGGAGTCAGTCCCTCTTGAATCAAAATCCACTCACATTTTCAGCTGGTGCAGGGCTCCACCATCCGCATCGCAGTACGGGAGGATGCATCCGTACCTACAGGAGGCCAGGGAGGCGTCACATGGTCAGTACTGGAGACACGCCCCACATGTGATGGCTAGTGTGACAGGCTTCTCCCCCTCACCGAGAGAACTGATGCCCTGGGGGGCAGGACTGCTGTCTGCTCCACGCATTACATGATGGTTTTCCCAGAAAAGTGCCTGCATCTCATGCGCCTTCCTTTATATTTCAAGAGCGAATGAGCCCAACCGGCCCCATCCAAGTGCCTGGGGCGCCACTCATCACTCCCAGGGAGCCCTGTTCTCAATGCCCCAGGGCAGGGCACCTCTCACACCTCACCTTGCAATTGGGAAAACGCTTTGGGACAAAGTCAAAGGCTCAGAGACCACCGAGACACAGGCTTCCTCGAAGGGAGGAGGAACGAGATGACTCAGCACAACCACAGCCTTAACAGGGCTCCAGGCGCCCAGAAAGCCCTTTCCAGGACGCACCCACGTAGTCCCCACAGACACCCTGGGGGCGGCTCCTCCCTTTACCCTCTGGGTGCAGAGGGGGCCACTGGGGCTCAGAGAGGTGGAGAGCCATTCCCACCACTCACAGCTGGAAGGGGACCGGGTCCCCCCGAGTCCCCAGTGGGGGAGGGGAAGTGCTCACCTCATGAAGAGAAGGTCCAGCACCTGCTGAGGGCTGCCAAAAGCCCTGTAGGTACCCAGGAATCTGGGGAGGTAGGAGGGGTCACCGCCCAGGAAGGCAGGCACCAGGTTGCCCACCAACGTCTCCAGTCTGCGTCTCTGCACGCTCCACACCCTGCAGGGCTCATTCCTGTCCCCTGGGGACACATTTTCCCCCTGGGGTGGAACGAGGAAGAGACAAGAGTCAGAGGCCGCACCAAGGACTACAGGAAGGCAGGGGCTGGAGCTCAGACTGAGGCCCCAAGCCTCGGGAATCATGGCAAGGGGAGGGCCAGGAGTGCCCTCCACAGAATAAACGTCTTGGCATCACGAGTGAACTGGCAAAGGGCCACGGTTACGTGTGTTAGCGTCTCGGGGCAGTTTGTACTGGACAGCTCCCCGCGTGTTAACTGCGTCCCCTGTGGCGGTGACCAACACATCCCATTTTGGGGGTGAGAACTGGGGTGACAGGGGCTGATCCTGGGGTGAGAGGCATCAGGGTTCTCAGGCCCACATGGATACGTGGGGATGGAGTTAATACAGGATACACTGTAGAAACATGTGGAAAGGCTCCTTGGGGAACATCAAGTGAAATCCTTTCACAATCTCCTTCCGAGATTCCCACATGGACGTAAAGAGTGATTTTGCATCTGGACACCTCAGGGCCTAGGCCGCGAGGGCGTGTCGCACACCTGACACTCCCAGGTTCCTTTGGGAGCAGGCCTCTAGGAGGGACCCAGGGGAGCGCCAGGGTGGCTCTGGGACCCGGAACATCCTGGCTGGAGGGTCTCCTCCCGGCTGGCACTCACCCTCTGCCCGCCCTGGGCTCTGTTGCTGCTCTGGGCCTCCCCTTCCTCGTGCGGGGAGATGGAGCAGGGGGCTCCGTAGACCGGCGCCTGTCCGCAGTCTCGGGAGGAGCCCTGTGAACACAGTGCCCGCCAGCCAGGCAGAAAGTCTCAGGCCACCGGCCAGCTGTCTCTGGTGCTTCTTGGACCCCCAGACCTCTCCCCTCCAGACACATGCCCACCACTCTCTGCACAGACCTCCACCGAGGAAGAAGACACCCGACCGCCTGAGGGCCTTGGATCCACACTGGCACAGAGAAGAGCACCTCAGGGATCCTCTTTCCCCACTGCCAGCCTGTCCTCAGGTGTGATGGTGATCGGACCACCAGGTCACGATGTGCCCACCAACCTGTTCCTGCCCAGAGGGAGAACCTCCCCTCAAGTCCCACTTCCCCACACCTGGAGATGAGGGCAGCTGGCGCTGCCCAGGGAGGGCTCCCGGTGGCGGCCAGGCCTGGTGGGGCCACCTCTAGGTTGCCTGCTGTTACCTTTGGGGACCTCCTGCTAAAGGACCAGAGGCATCCAGGTTGAGCGCTGAACCGCCTGAAACATCTGAAAAACCTCTCCCTCCAGGGTTTCCTGAAGCAGAAGCCCTGGTCAGTCGAGACACAGCGGGAGAACATCCTTCTGGATCAAGTCTCTCCAGCCAAGTGAGCCCCAACTGGCTGTGGCGCTGTTACTAGAACGTGGCTGCCTGGTTACAGGGTTCCGAGTTCTGTTAGGCTCTGCCGACAAGGAAGTGACTTCACCACCCGGGGGTCCCTTCCTTGAACTGACAGTTGACACCTGTACATATAGCCCTCGGGATACTGACCGCTCACCCCTCATCCACGCAGCCCCGGTTCTCACACAGTTGCAGCACACAGCCCTCCACACAGCTCCTGGGCAGGGTCTATGTGCAGCTCTGGGTAGACAGACCTGGGTCCAGGCTCCCCTCCTCATTCCTACCTCTTCTCCATCCTGGATGAGTCCTTGTGTCTCTCAAGGCCTGTCCGTGTCCTCACGTGCACACGAGGATTATGCCCACGTGGATATCTAGGGATGTCCTGAGACAGAGGTGGGAAAAACCCTGGAACATGTGGGAGCTGTGTCCCATGCAGGAAGTGCCTCCAGTCTCTTTTCTTGTCCCCCAATTACCTCTCCCATGTTTGTTCCTCTTCTGTTCTCATCCCACTCCCGCTGCTGCTTCTATGTCGGTTCAGTCGTATCCGACTCTGTGTGACCCCACACACGGCAGCCCACCAAGCTCCCAGGTCCCTGGAATTCTTCAGGCATGAATGCTGGAGTGGGTTGCCATTTCCTGATGAAGGCTAACTTGGAGAGGGCCACTTGTAAGTGGGGCCGTGTGTTTGTCATAAGCAGCTACACAGTGCCCTCCGGTGGCCATATAAGAAACGGCAGGAGTTCCTTATGCAGAAACAGTCGAATTTTTAATTCTAACGGAGAAGCCAAAGGCAAACCACTCCAGTCCTCTTGCCTGGAAAATCCCATGGACGGAGGAGCCTGCTGGGCTGCCGTCTCTGGGGTCGCACAGAGGCGGACACGACTGAAGCGGATTAGCAGCAGCAATGCAGGAGACCCAGCTTTAATCCCTGGGTTGGGAAGATCCTCTGGAGAAGGAAATGGCAACCCCCTGGAGAATTCCATGGCCAGAGGAGCCTGCTGGGCTACAGTCCATGAGGTCGCAAAGAGTCAGACGTGACTAAGCTACTAACAAACTATCACTCAGGAATAAAAACAAAATAAAAACATTTTCAGATGAAAACGACTACAAGTGTTTACCTCTCTCAGGCTCTCACTGAGAATGAGGAAGGGTGTATTTAAGGAAGTCTCAGAAGGAGTGAGTCTCAGAACGAAGGAGTAGAGGCTGAGAAACACAGAGGCAGGAGATGGGTTGATGCAGGTCTACGTCAGACAGTCACTGGCTGTGTGAACCAACACTCATGGATCAGTAGTATCAATCATCAATGACTAATCAGAAGCATCAATCTCTCTGGTCCTGGCCATCACCTGCCGCCCTCCCAGGATTCTGGAATCTTGAACTGACGTTGGAATTGCATATATTATCTCTTTATATAATAATCATTTATAGCTATCTATATAATAAGAATTATACACCATGAACAAGTGGGATTTATTTTTGGAACGCAAGAATGCTTCAACCTAAGAAAATGCATCAGTATAGCACACACATTAACAGAATCAAGGGGAAAAAACATGTTCATCTCAGTTAACAGAAAAAACAGTTGAAAAAATGCAACACCCTTTCATGCTAAAAACACTTGACAAATTACATTTGAAGGAAATTATCATGACACAATAATGCCATACATGTAAAACCCATAGCTAACATCCCAGGCAGTGGTGAAACATGGAACATTTTTCCTTTGACTTCAGAAAGCATGTAAAAATGCTGGGTTTTACCACTTCTAAGCAATAGTACTTGTAGTTTTAGACACGGGTGTCAGCAAAGACATATAACAAAATAAGTGAATCAATGCATAAATCACCAACATTCAAATATGAAAAATGGAAGCAGAATTATCTGTGTTCACATGTGACATGATTTCATAAGTAGAAATCCTAAGGGTGCCACAAAAAAGGTATAAACAATAAATGAATTCAGCAAAGTAACAGGGTACAAAAATTAACACGGAAAATCACTCGCATTTCTGGACAGTAATAGGATCAATTTGGAAAGGAAATTAAGAAAACAACTGCATTTACAAATACATCAGAAAGAATAAATTACCGGGTCTCCCTGGGGGTTCAGATGGTAAAGACTCTGTCTGCAATGCAGGAGACTTGAGTTCGGTCCCTGGGCTGGGAAGATCCCCTGGAGGAGGGCACGGCCACCCGCTCCAGTATTCTTGCCTGGAGACTCCCCATGGACAGAGGAGCCTGGCGGGCTGCAGTCCATGGGGTCGCAAAGAGTTGGACGTGACTGAGCGACTAAGCACGGCACTGAGTGGTTAACTAAGGAGGTGAAGATCTGCACAGTATGACACAAATTCCATTTTCATGGATTAGAAGACTTACCATTGTTAAGTATCAATATCAGCCTCTGTAATTTACACTTGTAATCCAATCCCTATCAAAACCCACAGAAATTAAAAAAAAAACCCATTCAAAATAAAATACCTATCCTAAAATTCACTTCTTAACTAATTAAAATTCACTAATTAATACCTAATTAATGCCCAAACTGCCAACCAATTTTGAGCAAGAAAAACAATGTGGGAGGACACACATTCCCTGATTTCAACAGTAACACAAAGTTACAGTAATCACAACAGTCTGGTACTGTCATAAAGATAAAATTATAGATCGATAGAAAAGAATTGAGAGCCCAGCAAAACCTTCACACATATGGTCAAATGAACTTTGACAAGAGTGGCAAGATCATTCAATGGGGGAAAGACAGTATTCCTTCCCCAAAACTTTGCTGGGAGAACTTGACATCCATATGCCAAGGAATGAGGCTCAGTTCAGTTCAGTCACTCAGTCGTGTCTGTCTCTTTGCAACTCTGTGGACTGCAGCACGCCAGGCCTCCCTGTGTATCACCAAGTCCCGGAGGTTACTCAAACTCATGTCCATTGAATCGGTGATGCCACCCAAGCATCTCATCCTCTGTTGGCCTTTTTTCCTCCCGCCTTCAATCATTCCCAGCAGCAGGGTCTTTGCCAATGAGACAGTTCTTCGCATCAGGTAGCCAAAGTATTGGAGTTTCAGCTTCGGCATCAGTCCTTCCAACGAATATTCAGGACTCATTTCCTTTAGGATGGACTGGTTGGATCCCATTGCAGTCCGAGGGACCCTAAAACGTCTTCTCCAACACCACAGTTCAAAAGCATCAATTCTCCAGTGCCCAGCTTTCTTTATAGTCCAACTCTCACATCCATACATCACTACTGGAAAAACCATAGCTTTCGGACCTTTGTTGGCAAAGTAACGTCTCCTCTTTTTAATATGCCGTTTAGATTGGTCATAACTTTTCTTCCAGGGAGCAAGCATCTTTTAATTTCATGGCTGCAGTCACCATCTACAGTGATTTTGGAGCCCCCCAAAATAAACGGTGTCACTGGTTCCCCATCTATTTGCCATGCAGTGATGGGACCAGATGTCATGATCTTAGTTTCCTCAATGTTGAGTTTTGAGCCAACTTTTTCACTCTCCTCTTTTACTTTCATCAATAGGCTCTTTAGTTCTTCACTTTCTGCCATAAGGGTGGTGTCATCTGCATATCTCAGGTGATTGATATTGCTCCCAGCAATCTTGATTCCAGCTTGTGCTTCATCCAGCCTGGCATTTCTCATGATGTGGCTGGAATCATGTAAACAAGATTTATAAAGGTTAACTGGAAAATGAATCAAGAGACATATCCAGGGACAAACCTACACAGCTATTTTCACCTTATCTATGACAAAATAAGCAACAGCTCATGCAGCTCAATAAAAAAAGAAAAAAAATCCTTTCTGCTGGGACAGCAGGCCCTTCAAACCATGTCTCCTCTCCTTTATGAGCTCCTCCCAGACCAAGACGCTGCTCAGTCGATTCTCACGTTGCTGTATGCACAGTGCACATTGTATGGTAAATATTCAATAGAGAGTTGAAACACAATAGGTCTAAATGAGTTACTTGTTATTACTGATGTCATCCTAAAATTATAAATTAATCCCAGAAAACAATCAGTATTACCTGAAGCAAAAGGACAGGGTACTGTCCGCAAGGTTTGCAAACTGGGGACACACAATTCTTGCCTGTAACTGAAAGCACATTCCCGGGGCTGAAGGGAGGGAAGAAGTTGATAAAGCAAAAGCCCCAGAGTGCTCAGCTGGGAGACTGGTAAGGGGGATAAATGGACCCGTGTGGCCTGAGCACAAGTCCTTGCAGCTGGACCGCAGTCTGCCATGACTGGCTGTCAAGGGAGCTTCTCCTTCCGAGTGTTCATAGGTAGGACCCTTAGCAGAATCAGAACTCTTCAGAGCTTTCGTTTGTGGTTTTCTAAGAATTCAGGGAACGTTACTTCATCTCAGGTCTGTTATGACCGCATGACTCTGTTTTATTTTGGGTCTCTGTTAGCTAGAATGGGTCCATTCTCCATGGTCTCTTAAGGAATTTCTCTCATTTTTACGTTTCCTTGGGGGTTACTAGTTTCTTTTTACATGGCCAAAGTTCATTTTCCATGAAAATTCACTCCCCTTCCTGGGGCACACCACTGGCAGACTCCCCAGCCTCTTCTGTGGCCACAAGACCACATCATGGCCAATGAAGTAGGAGAGAAACTGATGTGGCATCCTGGCCTATCATAACCTCCCACGGGCATTTTTCCAAAATGCTAAACGAGCCACCAAAAAGGGAAAAACCATTCCTACAGATTTCTGGCCTTTAAGGGCTCCTATTGAAACTATGATTCTGCCGCTTCAAGGTACTCCTGGCCCTCCTGATGTTCAACAACAGGCAAAACACTTACTACAGAAACAGAAACTAAATGATAAAACCTTACAAAAGGCCCAGTTGGAACAACATAATATATTTACTAACCCTCCCTCGGTTGTTTCAAGAGCTCCCCATCTGTCAACAGATGCAAATTTAACAGCAGCTCCTTTGCTAAAACCTAATGATTCTAGCAAGGACTCATCTAGTACACCTTTTGACATTAAAATTAACACCTTGCTAAATAACAATGATGAGTTTTTACCAGGTACTCTTAATTGTAAACATTTGCTACCTGCCCACTCTCCTTCAGGACAGAGGCTTTCTAAATTGCTGACTTGACAATCACAAGTCTCTGAAGCCGATGTTTTCTCCGCTTTTCCAGTTTTAAGAAATCCTGACGCTGAAGGGCATGTAATACCTCAGTATAAGGCTATTCACTTTTATCATATGCAACAAATAAAAAAGACTATAACTACGTACGGCCCACATGCTCGAGTACAGTGCCCTCCTTTGTTGCATGAACAAATACAAACAGTGGCCCTTAAGGCTTGGGAGCAAATTACTCCTCAAGGGGAGCCTACAGGGAGCTACACTAATATATCGCAGGGACCTAATAAAACATATGCTGATGTTTTAGCTAGACTACAAGCTGCTATTTCCTGTACTCTAATGGAAAAAAAGCTAAAAGACAACTAGAGAAACTACTTGCTTATGAAAATACAAATCAGAAATGCCAAAAAGCCATAGCTCCTATTCGGGAGGCAGAGACTATTATAGATGATTTAAAGACTTGTTACAATCTAGGATCAGAAACTCAAAAGATGCAAATGCTAGCTAAAACAATGGTTGCTGCCCTTAAAAGGAAAAATGAAAGATGTTTTACACGTAGAGATAAAAGCCATTGAAAAAGGGATCGCTCTAAAAAGGTTAATAATAACCCCCCCAAAATCTGCCCTCGCTGCCATAGAGGAATGCATTGGGCCAAAGATTGTAAATCTAGATTTGACATTGAAGAAAAACCTATTCCGAAAAACTCCCAGCAGGGGACCCCGCAGGTCGCCTCCAACAATAACCAGGGACAAATTCCATCTTCTCTCTCAAACCCTCAAACAGTCCCCTCTCCAATACATACCAGACTGTTTCAAGCCCTGCCCCCACAAACTTTCGCTCTTTTACTTGGCCGCTCTAGTTTGACTTCTAAAAGAATTACTGTTCATCCTGGAGTAATTGATTCAGACTATAGAGGAAAAATTCAAGTTGTGATGTCATCCCAGATTTTACGGCAATTCCAAAAGGGGGACAAAATGCTCAATTACTTCTTTGACCTTACATTTCTATTAACTCTCCTAAAGATGTACGGACGGGCAGATCCGGCAGTACAGATGAGAAACAATCCTTGTGGACTTCGTTAATATCTGAATTTGCCCAACCGAATATTAATATCAAAATTAATGGTAAAAAATTTTCTGGTCTCCTTGACACTGGATCTGATATTACTATCATTTCCAAACATTTATGGCCCAAATCTTGGCCTCTACAACAAATTTCTCGCCAAATTGCAAGAATTTCTCAAACTAAAGTACAAGAGGTTTATCAAAGTACTCACATACATCCATGTGAGGGACCAAAAGGCCAACCTGCAACACTAAAACCTTATGTGATAGATGCCCCTATTAATTTAATAGGGAGAGACTTACTTATGCAATGGCAAACTCAAACTCATAGTCCACATTTTCCCTAGGGGCCACTGCTCATTTAACAAACAATGCATGTATTAAAATAACTTGAAAAAATGACAAACCTGTTTGGACAAAACAATGGCCCCTCACAAAAAAGAAATTACAGGCAGCTAAAAAATGTATAGATACACAACTAGAATTCAAACAGATTAAAAAAAATCTTGTTGCACCTGTCAATACTACATAGCTCAAGCGCTTAGGTGATATAAACTAGATTAGACCTTCTTTAGGCATTACTAATTACCAATTAAATAACCTATTTAATACTTTAAAAGGAGATCCTGATTTAAACAGCCCTCGTTCGCTTTCTCAAAAGGCACGAAAAAAACTCGCTTTAGTACAAAATAGATGACAACAACAATTTCTTACTCACATTGTTGTAGCCACGCGTTCTGGGAAACAAACTCACTCAGAAAGACAATGCAGATAGCGGAGTGCAGTTTATTGCACCGGTGGGCCCAAGGCCGAGTCTTCTCTTAGCCAAAGACCCCGACTAGCATTTGTAAAAATCGTTGATACCCCATGTGTACGTGTCCAAACTCACCACTCCAAATTCCTTGAGACTTACATAAACTAGGAAGGGTAAATGCAATCACAGGAATCCCATCATTCGTGTGTTGTCTGTTCAAACAGTTAAACAATTGGCCAACAATCAATAAGCCCGAGGTTACACTCCAGAGGTACCAAAAAATGTATGGCCTGTCTGGAGACAGGGGTGATTAATATGTTTTCGAAAAATTAAAAAAGGGGGAATACACAGGAACAGTACTGTCTCCCCTATCTAAAGCAGACTTTACTACAACACAGCTTTATTTGCTTTAAAGTTTTACAATCTACCACAGAGAGATATTTTCACTAGAGCAGAAAAACATTTTGAGGAATTGAAGGACACTTCTCTTCCTCTGCCCATTTGGTACCAAGACGGGTTAACAATACAGTGGAAATCTGGGAAACTAATCTTACAGGGAAAGGGGTATTCTTGTGTCTCCCGAGAAGGCTCCAACGAACTCACATAGCTTCCTCTTCAGAAAATTGGACTCAAGGGGGCCCCCCAGCCTTCAAAACAGAGACGAAACAACAAAAACCCCAGGAGAAAGAAATCCCAATATGGGCCACGGCGGCTCTAAAGATCTCCAGGAAGCGCCACCCTCGGCAACATCAACCTTATAACCTCCCCACTTGGGGACACATAAAAACTCTTACTAATCGAGCTGAAAATTTGTTCTCTCAACAGGGAATGCCGCAGAATCCAGAAAACAGTTTCCTAGTCAAGCTTAGGTTGGTCGCTTGTGCCACCCCCTAGCCCGAGGCAAATTAATCATTCATACCCAACCCCCTTTCTTACTACAGGTGATATAACGGACGGAGAGAAGATCAATTGTTTCTACTAACGACTCTCTACGTAGGCCTTCTTCCTAGAGCATTAAAGGGCCCTCACACCCTGAAGTAGAAGAAAACACTACTTAGCATTTCTCTAGGTTATGAACTCCTTCCTTTGTGCATGGGACCAACAGAATTCCGACAAACTTGGGCTTTCGCCCTGCCTCCCCAAATAGACTTTCGGACGGACGTTGCTTAAATTGTAAACCATGGTTACACTACAAAAACCTTAGGGAAAGAATTAAGGAAAGAATTCACTACCATGACAAAGGACTTCTTGAGTGACTTGACAGAAAAACTCCCCACCTCGCCTTCAAATCAATTAACAGACTGGGCCTCAACTACGAGACACATGGAAACCTGTTGCGAGTACCTAAAAACCTGAAGCTCGGAACGGACATTGTACAAGGACATGCTAATAAGACTTTACCTTCTGTAACCTGTATTAATTGCTAACTAGATACTTGATAAAAAATGATTCCCTTTTGATTGTGATTGAGATTCTACTCAATGCTGTCTTACTCCTGGTCATTCTAATTATAATACCTACAACTGGGTACAAATCAAAATTCATTGATGAAACATAAATAATGCCTCACTGTATGTACAAAAAGAACTCCTTGTTAAAACGTCTGCCTTCTTCCACTAATCTAGAGACTTTAGCTGAGCAACTAGCAGTTTAATTATCTGGGCTATACCCACGAGGTTGATTTCAAAATATTATTCACAGCATCAGGTCTGAAACTGTAACTCTGGTGTTTGTCTTGGTGACTTGATTTGTTGTTTACCGTTGCCTTTCTATAGGATTGGTTTATACTAAACAAACTCATATGGTCAGGACGTGTTTTTACAAATATAAAACACGGGGAGTTGTCAGGATACATTTAACAGGAGGCTTCCTGTGTGCTGTTTTCAGTCTTGCATGAAATCTATGTTCCTTAACAGCACCTGAATACAGGTGCCAGAGCTGGCAAGCCAGCTTTCGGGGATAATAGAAATTCATGTATCTCACTCCTATGGAAATTCCATATGGTGAACAGCAGCTATTTGCAAGTCTCCTCCTTTCTGATATGTAAAGTAACTGTTCCAACCCCCTCTCTAGAGAATAATTCTAAATTCTAGCCTCCGGCTTTCTAGATGACTTGTTAGATCTTTGATCCCTATCTCTGCTAAAAAGGGCTATCTGGTAAGAGAGTATATATATGCCCACAATATGTTGAATAAATGCCTTTGTTCCACCAGAGCACTGGCCCCCATGTCTTTCCTCATTTTCTCTCTCCCTCTCTCTCGCTCTCACTCTCTCCCACTCTCTCTCTCCCTCTCTCCATTTCAGGCTGCTTCCACGGAGCACAGGTGTCCATCATGTCTACTTATTTGCCCAGGCTTTCACGACCTCTTTGAGAGGGCGCCCTGAGCCTACGGAGACGGTGCTAGCTCTTTGCCCTAGTGTTATCGTGGCATACTGTGTAAACCAGGGAATATCAGCCTCTTTTCTTCCCTCTTTTACTTTCTTGTCGGTCGACTCTGTACCCCCAAGTACCGGTCCATTAAAGGACCACAACAGAGGAGGCCAACGATAGGAGCAGTCTGGGTTCCTGAATGACCACGTGAGGAAGCGCAGTCTCCCCAGGGTGAACACCCACTCAGCACTGTCACGTGGGAAACAGAATGATGTGCTTTCGAAATTTTGAGTTATTTGATATTCCCGCATACATATTATACCCACAAAAATGTTAATCATAGGATGAACTTAAATAGCCACCAAACTAGTACATTTAAATACAAGTAAATTGTGTACTAGTAATAGTTTTAACATCCAGTTTAACCCTGTTAATTCTGACTCAGTCATCTGAACTCAGAGAACTTCAATTCCTCAACAGTTTAAATTCTGAACCTCATAAAAACTGCAACAGGAATTATACTAAGATTTGAAACACAGTGTTGAGAAAGTATTTTCAAGAGAAAACTTCACTAGGAGACTTTAGTTCCTTGACCTTCCTTTGAAAACATAGCACAGCAAACTATTTGTGGTGTGTCCATGTTTATTTCTAACTGAAAATATTTTAGTTGGGATTCGCTTTTTTAAAAAAAATAAATGACAGGTTTCTTAACCACATCACAGCTGAATGACTATAAATTCCCTTTTGGGGAGATTCTTTAGTAATCGTTCCTTGTACGTGGTTGACTGACTTGGGTCAAATATCAGACATCAGAAAGTTTCAAAATGTTCTTTTCCGTTCATCAATTTTCAGTCAATAATACATTTGATCTCATGGACTTTTATATGGTGTGGAATACTTCTACTACTACTGATTTCCCTGATGTTGCAAGAGACCTTAAGATCAAAGTTCTGGCATCCAGTCTATTTCTTCGAAGACAGTGATTAAGTTTTGCTCCAGCTTTTGGAACATTTGCCCCCCAAGGCTCCACCACCCTCCCTTTCTGCCTAACTCAAGAGAGAGGAGGATGCTCTCAGAGCTACTTACAAGGTTCAGGGAGATGAAAGCTACACAGTGGATCTCACCACCGGCCTAGGAACTGAAAGGATCTTTCCCATTCAAATATCCGGGTAAGGAACCACACTTCTATAATTTCTTTGGGAGTTAAGAAACACCAAGGAAAGAAAGTCTGTGGTTGGTAAAGGAACAAACGGCCAATCCATCTGAGAATCACTCCACCTCCTCCCCTTCCTCTGGGTGTCTGGCGTACGGAAAGAGCCGTGGTCATCACCAGCTGGTTTTCGTCCTTTTTCCCTTAGAAGAGAAATTCAGTTTTATTGAGGACACCAAGGCACCGAACTCAGTACTCAAATTTCTCTTGTGTACCTGTTGCCCATCTTTGAAATGTCTGCCATTATCTTCAACAGTGAAACAACGTACTTCCTAATCACAGGAGTCGGAACTGCAGGGTTTTAACAAGTCATCCCTGACTGTTTCAAGTGGAAAATTTGCTAACTCAAGAAACAATTTCGATAGAGAAACACAACCTATCTCTGTGTTACAAAGCATAGCACCTTAGATTGTTTTGAAGCCTCCTAAGTAGGTACCAACAAACAGCACAGAAAAAACCACAGGACAAAACCCAAACTATTCTCAAACAAAATATACATCTTCTGGAAACAATCTGAAAATTACCCTGGATTAGATATTGAAAATTGCAAAAGGGTGCACCATAATTTCACCAAATGAACATTTCTCTGGATTCCAAAGTCTTCCCTTCAAGCAAAACTTACCAAACCAACAAACAACCGAGCTCTTTTAGGCCGCTAGAATTTGCAAATACTTGAGCATCTATGATTACTGTGCAGAAATAAAATTTTAAATGCTCATTCAACTTCGAGTAATGCCGTTTCTCAATGGTCTGTTGCTGGAAAAGAGGAACAGAAACACAAATAAACTGTTCAAAAAGCCCTCCATACGCAAAAAACATAAAAAGGCGGAGACTGCTTTACTGCAAACTTTGCTTAGGTGTTAGTATGTCACAAATTGCCCTCCAGGAAGCTCTCTGTGAGCTAGTTCGAGTCAGTCAATAAAGCCTGAAAACACTGAAAGCGAAAGGGAACTTAGACGACTAGGCTTTAGCCGACCAGGCTCCTCCATCCCTGGCATTTTCCAGGCAAGAGTACTGGAGTGGGTTGCTAATTCCTTCTCCAGAGGATCTTCCCGACCCAGGGATCGAACAGAGGTCTCCCACATTGCAGGCAGATGCTTTGCCGTCTGAGCCACCAGGGAAGCCTGTAGGAAAGAGCACGGAGTCCCTTCTGAACAGCCGCTGCCGGCGGCCAGGACGGGATCCCCGAGCTGTGCGCCCCCATCACCCGCGCGCATCCCGGGAGCAGAGATCTCTCACAGCTGCGGACCCACCGCGCCCGACACGCGCGCCCCGCGGCCCCAACTTCGGGCTCCTCGGCGGCACCTCCCCGGCCCGGAACCGCGAGCCCGTGGCGACCGGGCCCAGGCGGCGTCCGCAGACCCAGAGGCCGCCCCCCGCGGTCGTGGGGGCAGCCCCGCCGCGAGGAGACTCGAGGGGCGCCGAGCAGGGAGGGCTGCGAGCGCGCGGGGCGCCCACCGCTCAACGGCCGCCTTGGGGCGCCGGCCCGGCGTCCTCACCCTGCGGCCGATGGCGGCCACCCCGGAGCCGAGGACCGAGGGAGGCTCGCGCTCCTCGGGGCTGCAGGAGTCGGGGGCCGCTGGCCGCTGGGCAGGCGGGGGCGCGCGGTGAGGGGCTGCGGTCGAGCTGCACTTACTCGTGTCTGCGCTGCTCCCTGGTGCGGGGCGTCCCGCAGTGGGGACCGACTCAGTCTCCAACTTCCCTTCCGTCAGGACGGGTCCTGGGGGCTCAGGCGCCTCTGCGCCTCCGCCCTCCACCTGCAGCCGCTCACGCCTGCGCACTCGCTCCGGGGCCGGTGGGGGCGGGGAGGGGCGCCTGTCAGCCTGGGCACTCCTGGCTGGAATATCCTTCTTTTAAATGCAAAGTGTTGGACTCGATATCAATTTCTAAAAAAATAAACGTCAAGTTTTCTTTATCCTAATCACAATTTCGTGACTATAGATTCTGTCTTTGGAAGATTTCTTTAAGAATAATTTGTACTTGGTCAACTGAGTCAGATAATAGGTTCAAAATTATATATTGCTTGTATAAATTTTCAGCCAATAATACGTTTTACCCTGTGGAGTTGTATTTAGTGTGTGTGTGGGAGGGGGTTGTTTTTTGTTTTTTTACTACTAATCAGCCTTGGCAGGGGCAGAGTCTTGAGATGAAGGGAGAGTTAGGATCCCCTAGGCTAGGGCTGCCTCCCTGCCACATGGTTTGCCGTGGGAATTGGAGGTCCTAGGACCCCAGAATATTCTGGCAATGGGGAATAGATTCTCTGGGTGTGAGCACAAGTATACACTGACACACATCAGAGGAAGGGACCATAGGGACTGGGGTCAGGGGAGGGGTGGACCTTGGGGCAGTGACAGTGACAGAAACATACATCAATTTCCCCTGGACTAAGGCAAAGACCACCTTGTTGGGCCTCATGTGGAATCCAGGTCAGAACAGCTGCACTGGCTGTGATGAGGAGTCCTCATAAGGCAACTAGACACCCCACGGCTGAAGAGGAGGTTGAGGGTCCTCTTCAAGGTCCCTCTCAAAGCCCCTGGTTCCTATGGATCCTGTCACATTCCCTCCTGGGGCCCAATGAATGCTGAGGTCCTGAAGTCTCTCAGAGCTATGGTGTGTGCTGCGGTTTCCCTGCTTGGTGTGTAGTATGAGTGGTTCCCCTTAAAGGGGTGATGTGTCCAGTACTGGGGTGAGAAGAGTGTCCCTTGCACTCCTACACATTCCCCTGCCCCTGAGCTGGCCCATACCTCCTCCTATCAGCATCCGAGCTTCTCAGTGGAGGAATGGAGCCTCTTATCTATTCATTGACCAGCTGTGCCCTGAGCACTCAGTGGGGGTGGTGAGAGAAAGAACCACCAGGGCCACAGTTTGGAGCGGGAAATGGAGAAACCCAGAAAGAAAAGACAGAAAGGAGCAAGTTCTGTGTTGAAAAACAGTAAGGTGCCACAATGGGGTCATGGAAAGTCTGCACTGAGGGGACATGTCTGTCCCCAGCAGTGGAATGAAAAGGCGCCAGCCATTCACACATCTGGGGATGATTATCCCAGAAGGAGGCACAAGTGTATGGACACACAGAATGTGTTTGTCCAGAGATGAAGCCAGGGCTAGTGTGGCTGGTGGGAGCTTGGCAGGACAGTAGGGGGACAGTGGGGAGGCAGGAGACAGGGCCTGATGCTTGATGGCTGTGTGAGTGGTCCATTCTGTGTGACAACATTAGCCAGTCTTGAGTGACTTCAGCAACAAACATTTCTTATCTCACACTATCTGTGGACCAGGAATCGGCCATGCTTCAACTGGAGGCCTCTGCCAGTGTCTCCCAGGGGTCTGGGGCTGTGGACTCATTGATTCAGGACCCAAGAGCTCCTCTGTCTGATGGTCTCAATGTTAAGCCACAGATGCCTCTTCATATAGCAACTTGTAATATACAGGCTTGTTTCCTAGAGTGAGGGACCAGGAAGAGAGAAAGACAGAGAGGAAACTGCAATACAAATGAATAAGTAGAGGTTCTACACCTCAACTCTGGGGGATTGTCAAATAGTACAACCACTGTATATAACACCTTCAGCAGTTTCTAAAAAGGACAAGCCTACAGTTTTCAGTCAATCCCAAAGTTCCCCTCCTACATCAATACCCAAACGCATGTGAACACAGATATTCACACGCCTTTACACAAGTATTTCAGAGCACCGTTGTTCAGAAGAACCCAAAGGTGAAAACTCTAATGTCCATCAACAGGTGAAAGCCAAATGTGCTGTTTCCAAAATGGAATGTTGTGTAGCAATGAAAAGAGTGCAAATGTTCTCAAATAGACATTTAATAGGGTTATGTAACATTGTCAATGAACGTACTGCAATTTACAGGTACAATCTAAGATAATCAAACTATTAAATTCTATTTTAAGTGGACTTTATACCATAGAATAAACACGTTAGTATACATTTTAAAAAGTACCAAAGATGGACTTGCTCTAACTCTGGAGCTCTGGTGGGCAGTAGAGGTGTAGTTGGCTCCAGGCCTGGAGATGTTTCCAGAGCTTGTTCTGGAGCTGCTGCTGTAGTTCCAAGAAGAGAAAACATCATCCATAGGACTGCTTCTCCACATGTCTCCCAAAAATAGAAAAGAAAGCTTCTCACTGCCACTCAATGATCTCTCAAACATGCCAGCCCCAGAAAGTCTTCCCAGACTGCAGTCCAGGGCAATAGGGATCTGAGCCTCCTCATTGCTCCTGGTCCAGCTCCAGCCACAGAAGGCTCTGCTCTGTGTGGTCCATGCGGATGGCTCCCTGCCAGCCTCATTTGCCCCCATCACCCACCTCAAGTCCTCCTCACATCCCCCTCTGCCTCAGTGGGCTCCAGGGTCTCCAGCTGTTCCAGAAGATAGCGGACTCCGTGCTCCAGGTCTGAGTCACTCATGCTGGGCTCTATTTAAGCCAGTAGCATCCTCAGGCAGGGAAATTCTGGGGGCTGGTGGAAATCCTCATGGTAATGGTACAGCTAAATGCCCAGGATGGTGGACATGACCCTGGGGGGAGTCACGTGGGCAGCAGAGTCAGAGACCTGGCCTTCCCGCCACACTGCACTCCAGGGCCGCCCTGTGGGGACCTGGGCCTCTGCGCCTTTTGCCCCTGCCTCTCCAGAGATCAGTTCTCCTCCACGGCCCATCTCACCTGGACGACCGGGCAGAGGAGTCCTGGACACAGGGGCAGGGTCGCCAACCAGCCTGCTCAAGTGCCAACTCTTGATCCACGCTGTCACCATCTGTCCGTTTCCTGAGGGCAGCCTGGCCCAGCACACTGTCCCCCTCCCTCTCTCTCCCCCGGCTGTCACCACCCCGAGGGCAGGCAGGGCGTCTACTCTGGTCACTGCATCTCGGGAACACATAGGGGTCCCAGGAGTATCTGGCCCAGGAGGGTACACACAGACTCTGTCATCTGCCCGGGCTTCCTGCGGGCCTCCTAACACCTCAGATTTACCTCCTCCATCTACAGGCTGCCTCGTCCACTAGGGACGTGCCTGCGTCTCCTGCTGCCACTGACACTCATCCTTCACCAGCGAGGGCTCAGCTGTCCCCTGAGTGTCATGGGACCCCTGAGCACCAGCTGAGCACCCCCGCTGAGGTTCCAGCACACGGTGAGCAGGATGCTCTCCACACTTTGTGTTCTGGGTCCCAGGATCGGGGGAAGAGGCAGGACTGGGAGGGACAGGCGATGGCTGGAGACTCTCATGGGGGGGACTCTGACCTCTGACCTCCCATATGCGCATCCCAATATTCATAGCAGCATTGCTTTCAATGGCCAAGACATAAAAACAATCTATGTGTCCAGCAGTAGATGAATGGAAATATGGCCATACAGTACATATATAGAGATATGTACATATCCTTTCAAAATTGAATTTTGATGATGTCTTTTTTCCAGAAATTTACTCATATAGCCTAACATGTTAAGCATACAGGGAGGAAATTTCACATTCTCTTTTATATAATTCTTTTCGGAAAAGTATTTATCTTACTCATAATAGGCTCATTTTAATTGGCTTGAAAGAGTCCATCTAATTTCCAGATAGAAAGACTACACTTTCCTGTTCCCAAACCAAAATTTACTTGATTCCATCAAACATACTGTTTCTATTCCGATTATATTATTATTGTTTACTATTTCCATATTAAATCCCTCCACCATTTCCACTGTTTAAAAATTTCTCTTCATTCTCAGGTACAAAAATGTGGTGTGTAACTTCAGTTTTGAAATTTAAGGAAAAACTTTCCAGTTTTACTAAAAAAAAAAAATACAGCTCCCATAAAAGAAAAAAAAAAACAGCAGAAATGAGGTGAGAGTACGTGATGGATAGAAGCATGTGTTTTCAACCATATAAGACAACGAGTTCAAAGCAACCACATACAAAGAATATAAAAGCTTTTTAAAGTAAAATAGAAACAGAGACAGTGTTCGAAAAACTCCCATCGGAGGAAGTGCCATGCTCAGTAAATCTCAAAACACACCCCTGACCTTACCGAATCCGAAGACAAAGAGCGTTTTCAATGACTTTCAACCCTTGCTATTACAGAAAGGTTTTTCAATGGCAGCATGCCTTACGTGGTAGGAAAGGCACCTTTTTAACCAGGAGCTAGGGCCTTGATGGGTTAATTGCAGTAACATGAATCACCTGGAGGAGCCATCTTACCCATCCACTTAGCTTTTTCCCAATTAATCCAATGATCTAAGATGCTGGGGGCTGAGAAGGCTCCTTCACGGAGAAACTTGTGATAAACCCATGGTACATAGTAGTTACCCCTCACGGACTCGTAGGAAACACTTGAAAAATCCAAGACTTCACCTGATGATGGTTTGGTCAAGAGGAGAGAAAGCTCCTTCTCAGCTACCACCCATTTCATACGAGGGTTTGCCATTTCCAGAGCCTGAGAATTCCTGGCACCCTTGCGGGAAGGACAATTCCCCTGGGGGTCTAGCGGACACCCGGCATGGGGGACCAGGGGTATGGACTTTCCATAGCACCAGGGGCCTCACCTCTCAGCACCGACTGGGGAAATCTATGCTTCATATCCTTCCCTCTGTGCTGCTTTATTCACAGCTTCACGGAGGTACAGATGAGGTTTCAAGCAACACAAAAACCCACAGGCCTAAAGTGCACAGTTCAGTAAGTTTGGACACGTGTATATACCCAGAAAAGCTTTAGCTGAATTAAGATCAAGACATACAGACGGCTGCCCAAGCTTGCTTCATGCCCCTTGTCAGCCACGCCTCCCACCCATCCCCAAGCAATCTCTGACCTGTTTTCTTCAGAAATGAAATAGTTCTGTATCTGGCTGCTTTTCCTCGGCATGAATGTTTGCAAGTAAACTAACTATGAGGGGAGCTCCGCTGAGTTCCTTCATGTAGGCCAGTGGCAGCAGGTTGCCCAGCAGGGGGACCCCGTGCAGGGATTGCATATGGGGATGGATGGCTTGGTAAGGGATCCTCAGAAGAGGCAGAGGCTGAGATAGCCGCCTTCCCTACTAGGAATCAGACTCCCCCACAACAGAATCACACTGGGATTCGAACATGGCTAAAGGAAGATGCGATCAGAGTCACTTTGTCAGGACTCCAGCGAGTGCGCTCTAAGACGTTAAACGATGCCAAGTGGGCAAACACAGGACAGGGAGAGAAGGAAGCTCCTGGTAAATACCTAGATAGACTACAGGAGCCTTTCGCAGATTCACTGAGATGGATCCCGAAAGTGCAGAGGGAGGAATGATCTCAAAAGATAGATTTCTCACTCGGTGGGCTCCAGATATCCGCAGGAAGCTACTACAACAGGCGTATGGACCAAATCAGTCTTAGATAACCTGTTGCGACAGGTTCAGACACTTTATAATGGCAGGGAGGTAGAGGACAAGAGTCAGGAAAAGACCAGGAAAGACGGAAGTGCCAGCAATGGCTCTCACCTCCACTCTGAACCAGCCGGAGAAAAATGCCCACAGGGATCCAGGCGGAAAGGAACAGACTTGCTGTTACCGTAGAAAGCGGGGACACCTGCGAGAATTGCTCTCGGGCATCGAAGCCGCCACTGGCTTCAGGCCCAGCCTGCAGACGTCCACACTGCAGAAGGCTGCCCTCCGAGGCATAGGCCCCAGGGATTGGACTTACAAGGCAGTCAGGACTGAAGGTGTTTGGGGCTCCCCGCACAAGCTCCTGGGGTAATTACACCTGAGGAACCCTGGGTCATGAAAACTGAGGGGGCCAATCAGTCGATTTCCTCTTAGACCACAGGGCAACTTAGTCTGTGTTTACTGAGGCCCCTGGACCACACTTGGCCCGATCCGCTTCCGTGATGATACTGATCTGCATGAGCCAAACATTATTATTTCAGTTGTCCTCTAAACTACAATATGTAATATCAAGGAATAGATTACTTCTGTTAAAACACCGTGTGAACTGTAACGTGACAATCCCCGTTTCGGAGAGATCTCCTCGCCTAAGTACCATGAGTAAAGATCGCCCGTCTATTCTGCACATCACATTCTTGCACGTGGTCCACGTCAAAGTCATCTTCCATCAGTCACAGTGCCTCAGCCGTTCTTGGGGAAACGCTCCTTATCCTTCAGTGCATAAAGTTAAGTGAGTCTGAACCCTCTCCCTCACCGCAGCAAAGAGAGGCCCACAGAGCCATTGAGGGGTGCCTTCCAACTACTAGGGAGGCCTAGGATTGCTTCTGTCACCCAGCCGTAAAGCACCCAGAGCTGTGGGAGGCTGGGCAGACGGTGTGCAGGCTTTGAGCGCCCCTTGCTTAACGGGTCACTGTACATTTGGAAAACTGAAGCCCAGATAGGAGTGGGGAAACCCCGGGCCCGGAGCAAGGGCAGAGTCTCAGGCCACCCTAGGCTAGGGCTGCACCACACACCCTGGCTCGGCTTTGGGAATTAGAGAGCCAAGAACCCCAGAACATCCCCACTCATCTGGATCAGATGTCTCTGGGCGTCCACACAAATACACACGACACTCGCACTAACGTCAGAAGAAGTGAGACTAGGGCATGGGGGTCAGAGGGGGAGTGGGTCTGGGGTGGTGACAGATCCAGCAGAAGCAAGGCGATGACCACAGGCTGGATGTCACACTGTCGTTGGTGCAGGAACGGACCACGACTCAGCCGCAGGCCTCTGCCAGTGTCTCCCAGGGGTTTGAGGCTGTGGACTCAGCTGAGACACGAGCCGCTTCATTCAGGGGAGGGCCACAAGGCCTCCTCAGAGGCGGCTTCCCAGAATGAGGGACCAGGCGGGGGAAATGTGTGGCAGAGAGGAAACTGCAACACTGATGAAGAAGCGGAAATGCAAACACTAATGGAACACTCCTGCCACAGGGCCTCCAAAAGTTGACTACATGGTATTCAGTCGACACCCACATTCCACTCCTACGACAATACCCGGAAGTAGCACACACACAAAGTCACAAGCCTGCACACAAGGGTTCAGAGCAGCACTAGGCACAAGAGCCCAAAGGGAAACATAGTCCCCATGTCCATCAACAGATGAGGGGAGAGTCGCATGCACTGCTCTCCCAGACTGCAGGATTATTCGTCGTCAAATAGGACGCAGATGCTGTGCAATAGAGAACAGACGTGTTCATGGATCGTCGTGAATGGTCTCCATGCCGCTCACACACACAATTGAAAAAGTCAAAGAATTCAATTTCTATCTAAGTTTATTTCATAGAAAAAGTAAGTTTATACATGTACTAAAAAATCCAAAACACAGGTTAAGAGAGGGAATTATAGGGGTGAAGAGACAGGCTCCAGGGCTGGTGCAGGCATTGGGGCAGCACACCATCTGCCTTTCCCAGGCGAGGCTTGCTGACGATCTGGGAGCAGCTCCAGGGATATTAGGGGAGGAGCTGGCTCCAGCGCCTCAGCTGCTAGAAGAGCTGGGTCTGTTGGGGTCTCTAGAACCACAGGTGGATAACACCGGAGCCACAGCTGACTGCAAAGCACGAAGCAGCTCCAGAGCCAAGGCAGTGCCCTGGCCGACGATGGCTTAAGCCTGGGGACTGAGGCTGCAGAAGCAGCGCAGGCACAGGATTTGTGGGTGATTGAAGATCGGAAGGAGGAAGAGGGCTGTTTCTTGCACGTTCTCTGCATCTAGAAGTCGAGCCTGGAGGTGCTTTTCCTCACTTCCTCGCTTCATTGAGATGGCTCTGGGTTTGGAGCTGGCATGGTTACATGATGTAGAGCTTGACCTTGAGTAGGAGCTGGGCTTTCAGTTTGCTCTAACTGTGGAGCTGTGGCAGTTACTAGGGGTGCTGCTGGCTCTAGGTTTGGTGATGTTTCCAGAGCTGCTTCTCCAGCGGGGGCTGTATCTCCCAGAAGAGAAAGCACTGTCAGTAAGACTGCTTGTCCATGCATCCCAAAGACAGGAACCTACTTGCTGCTTAGCCCTGAAATCTCAATCCAAGATGCCCCCTAACCCCAGGAAGTCTTCCCAGGCTGCAGTCCAGGGGAATAGTGGTCTGAGGAGCTTCCTCAATGCTCCTGGCCTAGTTCCAGCCTCAGAAGGCTCTGCTCTGTGTGGCCCAGCCCCCTCCCTTCCTTATTCGGCCCCGTCCTCCTCACCCAGCCCGAGTCCTCCTCACCATGCCCCTCTGCCTCAGTGGGCTCCAGGGTCTCCAGCTGTGCCAGGAGATGGCGGGCTCGCTGCTCCAGGTCCGAGGCAGGCATGTTGAGCTCTATGTAAGCCAGAAGCATCTTGAGGCAGGGAAATTCTGGGGGCTGCTGGAAATCCTCAGGGTAAAGGTGCAGCCAGGTGCTCAGGATGGAGGACATGGCCCTGGGGGGAGTCACGTGGGTAGCAGTCAGAGACCTGGCCTTCCCGCCACACTGCACTCCAGGGCTGCCCTGTGGGGACCTGGGCCTCTGCGCCTTCTGCCTCTGCCCATCCAGAGGTCAGTTCTCCTCCACGGCTCATCTCACCTGGCAGAACAGGCAGAGGAGGCCTGGACACAGGGGCGGGGCCGCCAAAAAGCCTGCTCAAGTGCCAGCCCTTGATCCACGGTGTCACCATCTGTCCGCTTCTTCAGGGCAGCCTGGCTCAGCGTACTGTCCCTTGCCCCGCCCCTCCCCCTGCTGTCACCACTGCGAGGGCAGGCAGGGCATCTACTCTGGTCGCTGCATCTCGGGAACACGTAGGGGTCCCAGGAGGATCTGGCCCAGGAGGCTACACACAGACTCTGTCATCTACCCAGGCTTCCTGCAGGCCTCATAGCACCTCAGATTTACCTCCTACATCTACAGGCAGCCTCGTCCGCTAGGGACGCGCCTGCGTCTCCTGCCACCACTGACACTCATCCTTCACCAGCGAGGACTCAGCTGTCCCGAGTGTCACGGGTCCCCTGAGCACCCGCTGAGGTTCCAGCACACGGTCAGCAGGATGCTCTCCACACTTTGCGTTCTGGGTCCCAGGATCGGGGGTAGAGGCAGGACTGGGATGGACAGGCGAGGGTTGTAGACTCTCATGGGGCAGACTCTGAACTCTGACCTCCCAGAGGCTGCTTACAGCACGCCAGACACCTCCACAGCTCTCTTGGCCTCCTTTCCTGTTTTGCACGAGAAGCCCCCTAGACCTCGGCCCCCAGGGGGAACCAGAAGCTATGTGGGATCCAGGATTCTGCCAGCCCTGCCCATTCAGAAACCCCAAGACTCCGGGCAGTTCTCTGGGGAAGGGAGTCAGTCCCTCTTGAATCAAAATCCACTCACATTTTCAGCTGGTGCAGGGCTCCACCATCCGCATCGCAGTACGGGAGGATGCATCCGTACCTACAGGAGGCCAGGGAGGCGTCACATGGTCAGTACTGGAGACACGCCCCACATGTGATGGCTAGTGTGACAGGCTTCCCCCCCTCACCGAGAGAACTGATGCCCTGGGGGGCAGGACTGCTGTCTGCTCCACACATTACATGATGGTTTTCCCAGAAAAGTGCCTGCATCTCATGCGCCTGCCTTTATATTTCAAGAGCGAATGAGCCCAACCGGCCCCATCCAAGTGCCTGGGGCGCCACTCATCACTCCCAGGGAGCCCTGGTCTCAATGCCCCAGGGCAGGGCACCTCTCACACCTCACCTTGCAATTGGGAAAACGCTTTGGGACAAAGTCAAAGGCTCAGAGACCACCGAGACACAGGCTTCCTCGAAGGGAGGAGGAACGAGATGACTCAGCACAACCACAGCCTTAACAGGGCTCCAGGCGCCCAGAAAGCCCTTTCCAGGACGCACCCACGTAGTCCCCACAGACACCCTGGGGGCGGCTCCTCCCTTTACCCTCTGGGTGCAGAGGGGGCCACTGGGGCTCAGAGAGGTGGAGAGCCATTCCCACCACTCACAGCTGGAAGGGGACCGGGTCCCCCCGAGTCCCCAGTGGGGGAGGGGAAGTGCTCACCTCATGAAGAGAAGGTCCAGCACCTGCTGAGGGCTGCCAAAAGCCCTGTAGGTACCCAGGAATCTGGGGAGGTAGGAGGGGTCACCGCCCAGGAAGGCAGGCACCAGGTTGCCCACCAACGTCTCCAGTCTGCGTCTCTGCACGCTCCACACCCTGCAGGGCTCATTCCTGTCCCCTGGGGACACATTTTCCCCCTGGGGTGGAACGAGGAAGAGACAAGAGTCAGAGGCCGCACCAAGGACTACAGGAAGGCAGGGGCTGGAGCTCAGACTGAGGCCCCAAGCCTCGGGAATCATGGCAAGGGGAGGGCCAGGAGTGCCCTCCACAGAATAAACGTCTTGGCATCACGAGTGAACTGGCAAAGGGCCACGGTTACGTGTGTTAGCGTCTCGGGGCAGTTTGTACTGGACAGCTCCCCGCGTGTTAACTGCGTCCCCTGTGGCGGTGACCAACACATCCCATTTTGGGGGTGAGAACTGGGGTGACAGGGGCTGATCCTGGGGTGAGAGGCATCAGGGTTCTCAGGCCCACATGGATACGTGGGGATGGAGTTAATACAGGATACACTGTAGAAACATGTGGAAAGGCTCCTTGGGGAACATCAAGTGAAATCCTTTCACAATCTCCTTCCGAGATTCCCACATGGACGTAAAGAGTGATTTTGCATCTGGACACCTCAGGGCCTAGGCCGCGAGGGCGTGTCGCACACCTGACACTCCCAGGTTCCTTTGGGAGCAGGCCTCTAGGAGGGACCCAGGGGAGCGCCAGGGTGGCTCTGGGACCCGGAACTTCCTGGCTGGAGGGTCTCCTCCCGGCTGGCACTCACCCTCTGCCCGCCCTGGGCTCTGTTGCTGCTCTGGGCCTCCCGTTCCTCGTGCGGGGATATGGAGCAGGGGGCTCCGTAGACCGGCGCCTGTCTGCAGTCTCGGGAGGAGCCCTGTGAACACAGTGCCCGCCAGCCAGGCAGAAAGTCTCAGGCCACCGGCCAGCTGTCTCTGGTGCTTCTTGGACCCCTAGACCTCTCCCCTCCAGACACATGCCCACCACTCTCTGCACAGACCTCCACCGAGGAAGAAGACACCCGACCGCCTGAGGGCCTTGGATCCGCACTGGCACAGAGAAGAGCACCTCAGGGATCCTCTTTCCCCACTGCCAGCCTGTCCTCAGGTGTGATGGTGATCGGACCACCAGGTCACGATGTGCCCACCAACCTGTTCCTGCCCAGAGGGAGAACCTCCCCTCAAGTCCCACTTCCCCACACCTGGAGATGAGGGCAGCTGGCGCTGCCCAGGGAGGGCTCCCGGTGGCGGCCAGGCCTGGTGGGGCCACCTCTAGGTTGCCTGCTGTTACCTTTGGGGACCTCCTGCTAAAGGACCAGAGGCATCCAGGTTGAGCGCTGAACCCCCTGAAACATCTGAAAAACCTCTCCCTCCAGGGTTTCCTGAAGCAGAAGCCCTGGTCAGTCGAGACACAGCGGGAGAACATCCTTCTGGATCAAGTCTCTCCAGCCAAGTGAGCCCCAACTGGCTGTGGCGCTGTTGCTAGAACGTGGCTGCCTGGTTACAGGGTTCCGAGTTCTGTTAGGCTCTGCCGACAAGGAAGTGACTTCACCACCCGGGGGTCCCTTCCTTGAACTGACAGTTGACACCTGTACATATAGCCCTCGGGATACTGACCGCTCACCCCTCATCCACGCAGCCCCGGTTCTCACACAGTTGCAGCACACAGCCCTCCACACAGCTCCTGGGCAGGGTCTATGTGCAGCTCTGGGTAGACAGACCTGGGTCCAGGCTCCCCTCCTCATTCCTACCTCTTCTCCATCCTGGATGAGTCCTTGTGTCTCTCAAGGCCTGTCCGTGTCCTCACGTGCACACGAGGATTATGCCCACGTGGATATCTAGGGATGTCCTGAGACAGAGGTGGGAAAAACCCGGGAACATGTGGGAGCTGTGTCCCATGCAGGAAGTGCCTCCAGTCTCTTTTCTTGTCCCCCAATTACCTCTCCCATGTTTGTTCCTCTTCTGTTCTCATCCCACTCCCGCTGCTGCTTCTATGTCGGTTCAGTCGTATCCGACTCTGTGTGACCCCACACACGGCAGCCCACCAAGCTCCCAGGTCCCTGGAATTCTCCGGGCATGAATGCTGGAGTGGATTGCCATTTCCTGATGAAGGCTCACTTGGAGAGGGCCACTTGTAAGTGGGGCAGTGTGTTTGTCATAAGCAGCTACACAGTGCCCTCCGGTGGCCGTATAAGAAACGGCAGGAGTTCCTTATGCAGAAACAGTCGAATTTTTAATTCTAACGGAGAAGCCAAAGGCAACCCACTCCAGTACTCTTGCCTGGAAAATCCCATGGACGGAGGAGCCTGCTGGGCTGCCGTCTCTGGGGTCGCACAGAGGCGGACACGACTGAAGCGGATTAGCAGCAGCAATGCAGGAGACCCAGCTTTAATCCCTGGGTTGGGAAGATCCTCTGGAGAAGGAAATGGCAACCCCCTGGAGAATTCCATGGCCAGAGGAGCCTGCTGGGCTACAGTCCATGAGGTCTCAAAGAGTCAGGCGTGACTAAGCTACTAACAAACTATCACTCAGGAATAAAAACAAAATAAAAACATTTTCAGATGAAAACGACTACAAGTGTTTACCACTCTCAGGCTCTCACTGAGAATGAGGAAGGGTGTATTTAAGGAAGTCTCAGAAGGAGTGAGTCTCAGAAGGAAGGAGTGAGTAGAGGGTGAGAAACACAGAGGCAGGAGATGGTTTGATGCAGGACTAAGTCAGACAGTCACTGGCTGTGTGAACCAACACTCATGGATCAGTAGTATCAATCATCAATGACTAATCAGAAGCATCAATCTCTCTGGTCCTGGCCATCACCTGCCGCCCTCCCAGGATTCTGGAATCTTGAACTGACGTTGGAATTGCAGATATTATCTCTTTATATAATAATCATTTATAGCTATCTATATAATAAGAATTATACACCATGAACAAGTGGGATTTATTTTTGGAACGCAAGAATGCTTCAACCTAAGAAAATGCATCAGTATAGCACACACATTAACAGAATCAAGGGGAAAAAACATGTTCATCTCAGTTAACAGAAAAAACAGTTGAAAAAATGCAACACCCTTTCATGCTAAAAACACTTGACAAATTACATTTGAAGGAAATTATCATGACACAATAATGCCATACATGTAAAACCCATAGCTAACATCCCAGGCAGTGGTGAAACATGGAACATTTTTCCTTTGACTTCAGAAAGCATGTAAAAATGCTGGGTTTTACCACTTCTCAGCAATAGTACTTGTAGTTTTAGACACGGGTGTCAGCAAAGACATATAACAAAATAAGTGAATCAATGCATAAATCACCAACATTCAAATATGAAAAATGGAAGCAGAATTATCTGTGTTCACATGTGACATGATTTCATAAGTAGAAATCCTAAGGGTGCCAAAGAAATGGTATAAACAATAAATGAATTCAGCAAAGTAACAGGGTACAAAAATTAACACGGAAAATCACTCGCATTTCTGGACAGTAATAGGATCAATTTGGAAAGGAAATTAAGAAAACAACTGCATTTACAAATACATCAGAAAGAATAAATTACCGGGTCTCCCTGGGGGTTCAGATGGTAAAGACTCTGTCTGCAATGCAGGAGACTTGAGTTCGGTCCCTGGGCTGGGAAGATCCCCTGGAGGAGGGCATGGCCACCCACTCCAGTATTCTTGCCTGGAGACTCCCCATGGGCAGAGGAGCCGGGCGGGCTGCAGTCCATGGGGTCGCAAAGAGTTGGACGTGACTGAGCGACTAAGCACGGCACTGAGTGGTTAACTAAGGAGGTGAAGATCTGCACAGTATGACACAAATTCCATTTTCATGGATTAGAAGACTTACCATTGTTAAGTATCAATATCAGCCTCTGTAATTTACACTTGTAATTCAATCCCTATCAAAACCCACAGAAATTAAAAAAAAAAACCCATCCAAAATAAAATACCTATCCTAAAATTCACTTCTTAACTAATTAAAATTCACTAATTAATACCTAATTAATGCCCAAACTGCCAACCAATTTTGAGCAAGAAAAACAATGTGGGAGGACACACATTCCCTGATTTCAACAGTAACACAAAGTTACAGTAATCACAACAGTCTGGTACTGTCATAAAGATAAAATTATAGATCGATAGAAAAGAACTGAGAGCACAGCAAAACCTTCACACATATGGTCAAATGAACTTTGACAAGAGTGGCAAGATCATTCAATGGGGGAAAGACAGTATTCCTTCCCCAAAACGTGGCTGGGAGAACTTGACATCCATATGCCAAGGAATGAGGCTCAGTTCAGTTCAGTCACTCAGTCGTGTCTGACTCTTTGCAACTCTGTGGACTGCAGCACGCCAGGCCTCCCTGTGTATCACCAAGTCCCGGAGGTTACTCAAACTCATGTCCATTGAGTCGGTGATGCCACCCAAGCATCTCATCCTCTGTTGGCCCTTTCTCCTCCCGCCTTCAGTCATTCCCAGCAGCAGGGTCTTTGCCAATGAGACAGTTCTTCGCATCAGGTAGCCAAAGTATTGGAGTTTCAGCTTCGGCATCAGTCCTTCCAACGAATATTCAGGACTCATTTCCTTTAGGATGGACTGGTTGGATCCCATTGCAGTCCGAGGGACCCTAAAAAGTCTTCTCCAACACCACAGTTCAAAAGCATCAATTCTCCAGTGCCCAGCTTTCTTTATAGTCCAACTCTCACATCCATACATCACTACTGGAAAAACCATAGCTTTCGGACCTTTGTTGGCAAAGTAACGTCTCCGCTTTTTAATGTGCCGTTTAGATTGGTCATAACTTTTCTTCCAGGGAGCAAGCATCTTTTAATTTCATGGCTGCAGTCACCATCTACAGTGATTTTGGAGCCCCCCAAAATAAACGGTGTCACTGGTTCCCCATCTATTTGCCATGCAGTGATGGGACCAGATGTCATGATCTTAGTTTCCTCAATGTTGAGTTTTAAGCCAACTTTTTCACTCTCCTCTTTTACTTTCATCAATAGGCTCTTTAGTTCTTCACTTTCTGCCATAAGGGTGGTGTCATCTGCATATCTCAGGTGATTGATATTGCTCCCAGCAATCTTGATTCCAGCTTGTGCTTCATCCAGCCTGGCATTTCTCATGATGTGGCTGGAATCATGTAAACAAGATTTATAAAGGTTAACCGGAAAATGAATCAAGAGACATATCCAGAGACAAACCTACACAGCTATTTTCACCTTATCTATGACAAAATAAGCAACAGCTCATGCAGCTCAATAAAAAAAAAAAAAAATCCTTTCTGCTAGGACAGCAGGCCCTTCAAACCATGTCTCCTCTCCTTTATGAGCTCCTCCCAGACCAAGAGGCTGCTCAGTCGATTCTCACGTTGCTGTATGCACAGTGCACATTGTATGGTAAATATTCAATAGAGAGTTGAAACACAATAGGTCTAAATGAGTTACTTGTTATTACTGATGTCATCCTAAAATTATAAATTAATCCCAGAAAACAATCAGTATTACCTGAAGCAAAAGGACAGGGTACTGTCCGCAAGGTTTGCAAACTGGGGACACACAATTCTTGCCTGTAACTGAAAGCACATTCCCGGGGCTGAAGGGAGGGAAGAACTTGATAAAGCAAAAGCCCCAGAGTGCTCAGCTGGGAGACTGGTAAGGGGGATAAATGGACCCGTGTGGCCTGAGCACAAGTCCTTGCAGCTGGACCGCAGTCTGCCATGACTGGCTGTCAAGGGAGCTTCTCCTTCCGAGTGTTCATAGGCAGGACCCTTAGCAGAATCAGAACTCTTCAGAGCTTTCGTTTGTGGTTTTCTAAGAATTCAGGGAACGTTACTTCATCTCAGGTCTGTTATGACCGCATGACTCTGTTTTATTTTGGGTCTCTGTTAGCTAGAATGGGTCCATTCTCCATGGTCTCTTAAGGAATTTCTCTCATTTTTACTTTTCCTTGGGGGTTACTAGTTTCTTTTTTACATGGTCAAAGTTCATTTTCCATGAAAATTCACTCCCCTTCCTGGGGCACACCACTGGCAGACTCCCCAGCCTCTTCTGTGGCCACAAGACCACATCATGGCCAATGAAGTAGGAGAGAAACTGATGTGGCATCCTGGCCTATCATAACCTCCCACGGGCATTTTTCCAAAATGCTAAACGAGCCACCAAAAAGGGAAAAACCATTCCTACAGATTTCTGGCCTTTAAGGGCTCCTATTGAAACTATGATTCTGCCACTTCAAGGTACTCCTGGCCCTCCTGATACTCAACAACAGGCAAAACACTCACTACAGAAACAGAAACTAAATGATAAAACCTTACAAAAGGCCCAGTTGGAACAACATAATATATTTACTAACCCTCCCTTGGTTGTTTCAAGAGCTCCCCATCTGTCAACAGATGCAAATTTAACAGCAGCTCCTTTGCTAAAACCTAATGATTCTAGCAAGGACTCATCTAGTACACCTTTTGACATTAAAATTAACACCTTGCTAAATAACAATGATGAGTTTTTACCAGGTACTCTTAATTGTAAACATTTGCTACCTGCCCACTCTCCTTCAGGACAGAGGCTTTCTAAATTGCTGACTTGACAATCACAAGTCTCTGAAGCCGATGTTTTTTCCGCTTTTCCAGTTTTAAGAAATCCTGACGCTGAAGGGCATGTAATACCTCAGTATAAGGCTATTCACTTTTATCATATGCAACAAATAAAAAAGACTATAACTACGTACGGCCCACATGCTCGAGTACAGTGCCCTCCTTTGTTGCATGAACAAATACAAACAGTGGCCCTTAAGGCTTGGGAGCAAATTACTCCTCAAGGGGAGCCTACAGGGAGCTACACTAATATATCGCAGGGACCTAATAAAACATATGCTGATGTTTTAGCTAGACTACAAGCTGCTATTTCCTGTACTCTAATGGAAAAAAAGCTAAAAGACAACTAGAGAAACTACTTGCTTATGAAAATACAAATCAGAAATGCCAAAAAGCCATAGCTCCTATTCGGGAGGCAGAGACTATTATAGATGATTTAAAGACTTGTTACAATCTAGGATCAGAAACTCAAAAGATGCAAATGCTAGCTAAAACAATGGTTGCTGCCCTTAAAAGGAAAAATGAAAGATGTTTTACATGTAGAGATAAAAGCCATTGAAAAAGGGATCGCTCTAAAAAGGTTAATAATAACCCCCCCAAAATCTGCCCTCGCTGCCATAGAGGAATGCATTGGGCCAAAAAGATTGTAAATCTAGATTTGACATTGAAGAAAAACCTATTCCGAAAAACTCCCAGCAGGGGACCCCGCAGGTCGCCTCCAACAATAACCAGGGACAAATTCCATCTTCTCTCTCAAACCCTCAAACAGTCCCCTCTCCAATACATACCAGACTGTTCGAAGCCCTGCCCCCACAAACTTTCGCTCTTTTACTTGGCCGCTCTAGTTTGACTTCTAAAAGAATTACTGTTCATCCTGGAGTAATTGATTCAGACTATAGAGGAAAAATTCAAGTTGTGATGTCATCCCAGATTTTACGGCAATTCCAAAAGGGGGACAAAATGCTCAATTACTTCTTTGACCTTACATTTCTATTAACTCTCCTAAAGATGTACGGACGGGCAGATCCGGCAGTACAGATGAGAAACAATCCTTGTGGACTTCGTTAATATCTGAATTTGCCCAACCGAATATTAATATCAAAATTAATGGTAAAAAATTTTCTGGTCTCCTTGACACTGGATCTGATATTACTATCATTTCCAAACATTTATGGCCCAAATCTTGGCCTATACAACAAATTTCTCGCCAAATTGCAAGAATTTCTCAAACTAAAGTACAAGAGGTTTATCAAAGTACTCACATACATCCATGTGAGGGACCAAAAGGCCAACCTGCAACACTAAAACCTTATGTGATAGATGCCCCTATTAATTTAATAGGGAGAGACTTACTTATGCAATGGCAAACTCAAACTCATAGTCCACATTTTCCCTAGGGGCCACTGCTCATTTAACAAACAATGCATGTATTAAAATAACTTGAAAAAATGACAAACCTGTTTGGACAAAACAATGGCCCCTCACAAAAAAGAAATTACAGGCAGCTAAAAAATGTATAGATACACAACTAGAATTCAAACAGATTAAAAAAAATCTTGTTGCACCTGTCAATACTACATAGCTCAAGCGCTTAGGTGATATAAACTAGATTAGACCTTCTTTAGGCATTACTAATTACCAATTAAATAACCTATTTAATACTTTAAAAGGAGATCCTGATTTAAACAGCCCTCGTTCGCTTTCTCAAAAGGCACGAAAAAAACTCGCTTTAGTACAAAATAAATGACAACAACAATTTCTTACTCACATTGTTGTAGCCACGCGTTCTGGGAAACAAACTCACTCAGAAAGACAATGCAGATAGCGGAGTGCAGTTTATTGCACCGGTGGGCCCAAGGCCGAGTCTTCTCTTAGCCAAAGACCCCGACTAGCATTTGTAAAAATCGTTGATACCCCATGTGTACGTGTCCAAACTCACCACTCCAAATTCCTTGAGACTTACATAAACTAGGAAGGGTAAATGCAATCACAGGAATCCCATCATTCGTGTGTTGTCTGTTCAAACAGTTAAACAATTGGCCAACAATCAATAAGCCCGAGGTTACACTCCAGAGGTACCAAAAAATGTATGGCCTGTCTGGAGACAGGGGTGATTAATATGTTTTCGAAAAATTAAAAAAGGGGGAATACACAGGAACAGTACTGTCTCCCCTATCTAAAGCAGACTTTACTACAACACAGCTTTATTTGCTTTAAAGTTTTACAATCTACCACAGAGAGATATTTTCACTAGAGCAGAAAAACATTTTGAGGAATTGAAGGACACTTCTCTTCCTCTGCCCATTTGGTACCAAGACGGGTTAACAATACAGTGGAAATCTGGGAAACTAATCTTACAGGGAAAGGGGTATTCTTGTGTCTCCCGAGAAGGCTCCAACGAACTCACATAGCTTCCTCTTCAGAAAAGTGGACTCAAGGGGGCCCCCCAGCCTTCAAAACAGAGACGAAACAACAAAAACCCCAGGAGAAAGAAATCCCAATATGGGCCACGGCGGCTCTAAAGATCTCCAGGAAGCGCCACCCTCGGCAACATCAACCTTATAACCTCCCCACTTGGGGACACATAAAAACTCGTACTAATCGAGCTGAAAATTTGTTCTCTCAACAGGGAATGCCGCAGAATCCAGAAAACAGTTTCCTAGTCAAGCTTAGGTTGGTCGCTTGTGCCACCCCCTAGCCCGAGGCAAATTAATCATTCATACCCAACCCCCTTTCTTACTACAGGTGATATAACGGACGGAGAGAAGATCAATTGTTTCTACTAACGACTCTCTACGTAGGCCTTCTTCCTAGAGCATTAAAGGGCCCTCACACCCTGAAGTAGAAGAAAACACTACTTAGCATTTCTCTAGGTTATGAACTCCTTCCTTTGTGCATGGGACCAACAGAATTCCGACAAACTTGGGCTTTCGCCCTGCCTCCCCAAATAGACTTTCGGACGGGAGGGACATTGCTTAAATTGTAAACCGTGGTTACACTACAAAAACCTTAGGGAAAGAATTAAGGAAAGAATTCACTACCATGACAAAGGACTTCTTGAGTGACTTGACAGAAAAACTCCCCACCTCGCCTTCAAATCAATTAACAGACTGGGCCTCAACTACGAGACACATGGAAACCTGTTGCGAGTACCTAAAAACCTGAAGCTTGGAACGGACATTGTACAAGGACATGCTAATAAGACTTTACCTTCTGTAACCTGTATTAATTGCTAACTAGATACTTGATAAAAAATGATTCCCTTTTGATTGTGATTGAGATTCTACTCAATGCTGTCTTACTCCTGGTCATTCTAATTATAATACCTACAACTGGGTACAAATCAAAATTCATTGATGAAACATAAATAATGCCTCACTGTATGTACAAAAAGAACTCCTTGTTAAAACGTCTGCCTTCTTCCACTAATCTAGAGACTTTAGCTGAGCAACTAGCAGTTTAATTATCTGGGCTATACCCACGAGGTTGATTTCAAAATATTATTCACAGCATCAGGTCTGAAACTGTAACTCTGGTGTTTGTCTTGGTGACTTGATTTGTTGTTTACCGTTGCCTTTCTCTAGGATTGGTTTATACTAAACAAACTCATATGGTCAGGACGGTTTTTGACAAATATAAAACACGGGGAGTTGTCAGGATACATTTAACAGGAGGCTTCCTGTGTGCTGTTTTCAGTCTTCCCTGAAATCTATGTTCCTTAACAGCACCTGAATACAGGTGCCAGAGGTGGCAAGCCAGCTTTCGGGGATAATAGAAATTCATGTATCTCATTCCTATGGAAATTCCATATGGTGAACAGCAGCTATTTGCAAGTCTCCTCCTTTCTGATACGTAAAGTAACTGTTCCAACCCCCTCTCTAGAGAATAATTCTAAATTCTAGCCTCCGGCTTTCTAGATGACTTGTTAGATCTTTGATCCCTATCTCTGCTAAAAAGGGCTATCTGGTAAGAGAGTATATATATGCCCACAATATGTTGAATAAATGCCTTTGTTCCACCAGAGCACTGGTCCCCGGGTCTTTCCTCACTTTCTCTCTCCCTCTCTCTCTCGCTCTCACTCTCTCCCACTCTCTCTCTCCCTCTCTCCATTTCAGGCTGCGTCCACGGAGCACAGGTGTCCATCATGTCTACTTATTTGCCCAGGCTTTCAAGACCTCTTTGAGAGGGCGCCCTGAGCCTACGGAGACGGTGCTAGCTCTTTGCCCTAGTGTTATCGTGGCATACTGCGTAAACCAGGGAATATCAGCCTCTTTTCTTCCCTCTTTTACTTTCTTGTCGGTCGACTCTGTACCCCCAGGTACCGGTCCATTAAAGGACCACAACAGAGGAGGCCAACGACAGGAGAACTCTGGGTTCCTGAATGACCACGTGAGGAAGCGCAGTCTCCCCAGGGTGAACACCCACTCAGCACTGTCACGTGGGAAACAGAATGATGTGCTTTCGAAATTTTGAGTTATTTGATATTTCCGCATACATATTATACCCACAAAAATGTTAATCATAGGATGAACTTAAATAGCCACCAAACTAGTACATTTAAATACAAGTAAATTGTGTGCTAGTAATAGTTTTAACATCCACTTTAACCCTGTTAATTCTGACTCAGTCATCTGAACTCAGAGAACTTCAATTCCTCAACAGTTTAAATTCTGAACCTCATAAAAACTGCAACAGGAATTACACTAAGATTTGAAACACAGTGTTGAGAAAGTATTTTCAAGAGAAAACTTCACTAGGAGATTTTAGTTCCTTGACCTTGCTTTGAAAACATAGCACAGCAAACTATTTGTGGTGTGTCCATGTTTATTTCTAACTGAAAATATTTTAGTTGGGATTCGCTTTTTTAAAAAAAATAAATGACAGCTTTCTTAACCACATCACAGCTGAATGACTATAAATTCCCTTTTGGGGAGATTCTTTAGTAATCGTTCCTTGTACGTGGTTGACTGACTTGGGTCAAATATCAGGTATCAGAAAGTTTCAAAATGTTCTTTTCCGTTCATCAATTTTCAGTCAATAATACATTTGATCTCATGGACTTCTATATGGTGTGGAATACTTCTACTACTACTGATTTCCCTGATGTTGCAAGAGACCTTAAGATCAAAGTTCTGGCATCCAGTCTATTTCTTCGAAGACAGTGATTAAGTTTTGCTCCAGCTTTTGGAACATTTGCCCCCCAAGGCTCCACCACCCTCCCTTTCTGCCTAACTCAAGAGAGAAGAGGATGCTCTCAGAGCTACTTACAAGGTTCAGGGAGATGAAAGCTACACAGTGGATCTCACCACCGGCCTAGGAATTGAAAGGATCTTTCCCATTCAAATATCTGGGTAAGGAACCACACTTCTATAATTTCTTTGGGAGTTAAGAAACACCAAGGAAAGAAAGTCTGTGGTTGGTAAAGGAACAAACGGCCAATCCATCTGAGAATCACTCCACCTCCTCCCCTTCCTCTGGGTGTCTGGCGTACGGAAAGAGCCGTGGTCATCACCAGCTGGTTTTCGTCCTTTTTCCCTTAGAAGAGAAATTCAGTTTTATTGAGGACACCAAGGCACCGAACTCAGTACTCAAATTTCTCTTGTGTACCTGTTGCCCATCTTTGAAATGTCTGCCGTTATCTTCAACAGTGAAACAACGTACTTCCTAATCACAGGAGTCGGAAGTGCAGGGTTTTAACAAGTCATCCCTGACTGTTTCAAGTGGAAAATTTGCTAACTCAAGAAACAATTTCGATAGAGAAACACAACCTATCTCTGTGTTACAAAGCATAGTACCTTAGATTGTTTTGAAGCCTCCTAAGTAGGTACCAACAAACAGCACAGAAAAAACCACAGGACAAAACCCAAACTATTCTCAAACAAAATATACATCTTCTGGAAACAATCTGAAAATTACCCTGAATTAGATATTGAAAATTGCAAAAGGGTGCACCATAATTTCATCAAATGAACATTTCTCTGGATTCCAAAGTCTTCCCTTCAAGCAAAACTTACCAAACCAACAAACAACCGAGCTCTTTTAGGCCGCTAGAATTTGCAAATACTTGAGCATCTATGATTACTGTGCAGAAATAAAATTTTAAATGCTCATTCAACTTAGAGTAATGCCGTTTCTCAATGGTCTGTTGCTGGAAAAGAGGAACAGAAACACAAATAAACTGTTCAAAAAGCCCTCCATACGCAAAAAACATAAAAAGGCGGAGACTGCTTTACTGCAAACTTTGCTTAGGTGTTAGTATGTCACAAATTGCCCTCCAGGAAGCTCTCTGTGAGCTACTTCGAGTCAGTCAATAAAGCCTGAAAACACTGAAAGCGAAAGGGAACTTAGACGACTAGGCTTTAGCCGACCAGGCTCCTCCATCCCTGGCATTTTCCAGGCAAGAGTACTGGAGTGGGTTGCTAATTCCTTCTCCAGAGGATCTTCCCGACCCAGGGATCGAACAGAGATCTGCCACATTGCAGGCAGATGCTTTACTGTCTGAGCCACCAGGGAAGCCTGTAGGAAAGAGCACGGAGTCCCTTCTGAACAGCCGCTGCCGGCGGCCAGGACGGGATCCCCGAGCTGTGCGCCCCCATCACCCGCGCGCATCCCGGGAGCAGAGATCTCTCACAGCTGCGGACCCACCGCGCCCGACACGCGCGCCCGCGGCCCCAGCTTCGGGCTCCTCGGCGGCACCTCCCCGGCCCGGAACCACGAGCCCGTGGCGACCGGGCCCAGGCGGCGTCCGCAGACCCAGAGGCCGCCCCCCGCGGTCGTGGGGGCAGCCCCGCCGCGAGGAGACTCGAGGGGCGCCGAGCAGGGAGGGCTGCGAGCGCGCGGGGCGCCCACCGCTCAACGGCCGCCTTGGGGCGCCGGCCCGGCGTCCTCACCCTGCGGCCGATGGCGGCCACCCCGGAGCCGAGGACCGAGGGAGGCTCGCGCTCCTCGGGGCTGCAGGAGTCGGGGGCCGCTGGCCGCTGGGCAGGCGGGGGCGCGCGGTGAGGGGCTGCGGTCGAGCTGCACTTACTCGTGTCTGCGCTGCTCCCTGGTGCGGGGCGTCCCGCAGTGGGGACCGACTCAGTCTCCAACTTCCCTTCCGTCAGGACGGGTCCTGGGGGCTCAGGCGCCTCTGCGCCTCCGCCCTCCACCTGCAGCCGCTCACGCCTGCGCACTCGCTCCGGGGCCGGTGGGGGCGGGGAGGGGCGCCTGTCAGCCTGGGCACTCCTGGCTGGAATATCCTTCTTTTAAATGCAAAGTGTTGGACTTGATATCAATTTCTAAAAAAATAAACGTCAAGTTTTCTTTATCCTAATCACAATTTCGTGACTATAGATTCTGTCTTTGGAAGATTTCTTTAAGAATAATTTGTACTTGGTCAACTGAGTCAGATAATAGGTTCAAAATTATATATTGCTTGTATAAATTTTCAGCCAATAATACGTTTTACCCTGTGGAGTTGTATTTAGTGTGTGTGTGTGGGGGGGGGCTTGTTTTTTGTTTTTTTACTACTAATCAGCCTTGGCAGGGGCAGAGTCTTGAGATGAAGGGAGAGTTAGGATCCCCTAGGCTAGGGCTGCCTCCCTGCCACATGGTTTGCCGTGGGAATTGGAGGTCCTAGGACCCCAGAATATTCTGGCAATGGGGAATAGATTCTCTGGGTGTGAGCACAAGTATACACTGACACACATCAGAGGAAGGGACCATAGGGACTGGGGTCAGGGGAGGGGTGGACCTTGGGGCAGTGACAGTGACAGAAACATACATCAATTTCCCCTGGACTGAGGCAAAGACCACCTTGTTGGGCCTCATGTGGAATCCAGGTCAGAACAGCTGCACTGGCTGTGATGAGGAGTCCTCATAAGGCAACTAGACACCCCACGGCTGAAGAGGAGGTTGAGGGTCCTCTTCAAGGTCCCTCTCAAAGCCCCTGGTTCCTATGGATCCTGTCACATTCCCTCCTGGGGCCCAATGAATGCTGAGGTCCTGAAGTCTCTCAGAGCTATGGTGTGTGCTGCGGTTTCCCTGCTTGGTGTGTAGTATGAGTGGTTCCCCTTAAAGGGGTGATGTGTCCAGTACTGGGGTGAGAAGAGTGTCCCTTGCACTCCTACACATTCCCCTGCCCCTGAGCTGGCCCATACCTCCTCCTATCAGCATCCGAGCTTCTCAGTGGAGGAATGGAGCCTCTTATCTATTCATTGACCAGCTGTGCCCTGAGCACTCAGTGGGGGTGGTGAGAGAAAGAACCACCAGGGCCACAGTTTGGAGCGGGAAATGGAGAAACCCAGAAAGAAAAGACAGAAAGGAGCAAGTTCTGTGTTGAAAAACAGTAGGTGCCACAATGGGGTCATGGAAAGTCTGCACTGAGGGGACATGTCTGTCCCCAGCAGTGGAATGAGAAGGCGCCAGCCATTCACACATCTGGGGATGATTATCCCAGAAGGAGGCACAAGTGTATGGACACACAGAATGTGTTTGTCCAGAGATGAAGCCAGCGCTAGTGTGGCTGGTGGGAGCTTGGCAGGACAGTAGGGGGACAGTGGGGAGGCAGGAGACAGGGCCTGATGCTTGATGGCTGTGTGAGTGGTCCATTCTGTGTGACAACATTAGCCAGTCTTGAGTGACTTAAGCAACAAACATTTCTTATCTCACACTATCTGTGGACCAGGAATCGGCCATGCTTCAACTGGAGGCCTCTGCCAGTGTCTCCCAGGGGTCTGGGGCTGTGGACTCATTGATTCAGGACCCAAGAGCTCCTCTGTCTGATGGTCTCAATGTTAAGCCACAGATGCCTCTTCATATAGCAACTTGTAATATACAGGCTTGTTTCCTAGAGTGAGGGACCAGGAAGAGAGAAAGACAGAGAGGAAACTGCAATACAAATGAATAAGTAGACGTTCTACACCTCAACTCTGGGGGATTGTCAAACAGTACAACCACTGTATATAACACCTTCAGCAGTTTCTAAAAAGGACAAGCCTACAGTTTTCAGTCAATCCCAAAGTTCCCCTCCTACATCAATACCCAAACGCATGTGAACACAGATATTCACACGCCTTTACACAAGTATTTCAGAGCACCGTTGTTCAGAAGAACCCAAAGGTGAAAACCCTAATGTCCATCAACAGGTGAAAGCCAAATGTGCTGTTTCCAAAATGGAATGTTGTATAGCAATGAAAAGAGTGCAAATGTTCTCCAATAGACATTTAATGGGGTTATGTAACATTGTCAATGAACGAACTGCAATTTACAGGTACAATCTAAGATAATCAAACTATTAAATTCTATTTTAAGTGGACTTTATATCATAGAATAAACACGTTAGTATACATTTTGAAAAGTACCAAAAATGGACTTGCTCTCACTCTGGAGCTCTGGTGGGCAGTAGAGGTGTAGTTGGCTCCAGGCCTGGAGATGTTTCCAGAGCTTGTTCTGGAGCTGCTGCTGTAGTTCCAAGAAGAGAAAACATCATCCATAGGACTGCTTCTCCACATGTCTCCCAAAAATAGAAAAGAAAGCTTCTCACTGCCACTCAATGATCTCTCAAACATGCCAGCCCCAGAAAGTCTTCCCAGACTGCAGTCCAGGGCAATAGGGATCTGAGCCTCCTCATTGCTCCTGGTCCAGCTCCAGCCACAGAAGGCTCTGCTCTGTGTGGTCCATGCGGATGGCTCCCTGCCATCCTCATTTGCCCCCATCACCCACCTCAAGTCCTCCTCACATCCCCCTCTGCCTCAGTGGGCTCCAGGGTCTCCAGCTGTTCCAGAAGATAGCGGACTCCGTGCTCCAGGTCTGAGTCACTCATGCTGGGCTCTATTTAAGCCAGTAGCATCCTCAGGCAGGGAAATTCTGGGGGCTGGTGGAAATCCTCATGGTAATGGTACAGCTAAATGCCCAGGATGGTGGACATGACCCTGGGGGGAGTCACGTGGGCAGCAGAGTCAGAGACCTGGCCTTCCCGCCACACTGCACTCCAGGGCCGCCCTGTGGGGACCTGGGCCTCTGCGCCTTTTGCCCCTGCCTCTCCAGAGATCAGTTCTCCTCCACGGCCCATCTCACCTGGACGACCGGGCAGAGGAGTCCTGGACACAGGGGCAGGGTCGCCAACCAGCCTGCTCAAGTGCCAACTCTTGATCCACGGTGTCACCATCTGTCCGTTTCCTGAGGGCAGCCTGGCCCAGCACACTGTCCCCCTCCCTCTCTCTCCCCCGGCTGGCAGGGCGTCTACTCTGGTCACTGCATCTCGGGAACACATAGGGGTCCCAGGAGTATCTGGCCCAGGAGGGTACACACAGACTCTGTCATCTGCCCGGGCTTCCTGCGGGCCTCCTAACACCTCAGATTTACCTCCTCCATCTACAGGCTGCCTCGTCCACTAGGGACGTGCCTGCGTCTCCTGCTGCCACTGACACTCATCCTTCACCAGCGAGGGCTCAGCTGTCCCCTGAGTGTCATGGGACCCCTGAGCACCAGCTGAGCACCCCCGCTGAGGTTCCAGCACACGGTGAGCAGGATGCTCTCCACACTTTGTGTTCTGGGTCCCAGGATCGGGGGAAGAGGCAGGACTGGGATGGACAGGCGATGGCTGGAGACTCTCATGGGGGGGACTCTGACCTCTGACCTCCCATATGCGCATCCCAATATTCATAGCAGCATTGCTTTCAATGGCCAAGACATAAAAACAATCTATGTGTCCAGCAGTAGATGAATGGAAATATGGCCATACAGTACATATATAGAGATATGTACATATCCTTTCAAAATTGAATTTTGATGATGTCTTTTTTCCAGAAATTTACTCATATAGCCTAACATGTTAAGCATACAGGGAGGAAATTTCACATTCTCTTTTATATAATTCTTTTCGGAAAAGTATTTATCTTACTCATAATAGGCTCATTTTAATTGGCTTGAAAGAGTCCATCTAATTTCCAGATAGAAAGACTACACTTTCCTGTTCCCAAACCAAAATTTACTTGATTCCATCAAACATACTGTTTCTACTCCGATTATATTATTATTGTTTACTATTTCCATATTAAATCCCTCCTCCATTTCCACTGTTTAAAATTTTCTCTTCATTCTCAGGTACAAAAATGTGGTGTGTAACTTCAGTTTTGAAATTTAAGGAAAAACTTTCCAGTTTTACTAAAAAAAAAAAAATACAGCTCCATAAAAGAAAAAAAAAAAAACACAGCAGAAATGAGGTGAGAGTACGTGATGGATAGAAGCATGTGTTTTCAACCATATAAGACAACGAGTTCAAAGCAACCACATACAAAGAATATAAAAGCTTTTTAAAGTAAAATAGAAACAGAGACAGTGTTCGAAAAACTCCCATCGGAGGAAGTGCCACGCTCAGTAAATCTCAAAACACACCCCTGACCTTACCGAATCCGAAGACAAAGAGCGTTTTCAATGACTTTCAACCCTTGCTATTACAGAAAGGTTTTTCAATGGCAGCATGCCTTACGTGGTAGGAAAGGCACCTTTTTAACCAGGAGCTAGGGCCTTGATGGGTTAATTGCAGTAACATGAATCACCTGGAGGAGCCATCTTACCCATCCACTTAGCTTTTTCCCAATTAATCCAATGATCTAAGATGCTGGGGGCTGAGAAGGCTCCTTCACGGAGAAACTTGTGATAAACCCATGGTACATAGTAGTTACCCTTCATGGACTCGTAGGAAACACTTGAAAAATCCAAGACTTCACCTGATGATGGTTTGGTCAAGAGGAGAGAAAGCTCCTTCTCAGCTACCACCCATTTCATACGAGGGTTTGCCATTTCCAGAGCCTGAGAATTCCTGGCACCCTTGCGCGAAGGACAATTCCCCTGGGGGTCCAGCGGACACCCGGCATGGGGGACCAGGGGTATGGACTTTCCATAGCACCAGGGGCCTCACCTCTCAGCACCGACTGGGGAAATCTATGCTTCATATCCTTCCCTCTGTGCTGCTTTATTCACAGCTTCATGGATGTACAGATGAGGTTTCAAACAACACAAAAACCCACATGCCTAAAGTGTACAGTTCAGTAAGTTTGGACACGTGTATATACCCAGAAAAGCTTTAGCTGAATTAAGATCAAGACATACAGACGGCTGCCCAAGCTTGCTTCATGCCCCTTGTCAGCCACGCCTCCCACCCATCCCCAAGCAATCTCTGACCTGTTTTCTTCAGAAATGAAATAGTTCTGTATCTGGCTGCTTTTCCTCGGCATGAATGTTTGCAAGTAAACTAACTATGAGGGGAGCTCCGCTGAGTTCCTTCATGTAGGCCAGTGGCAGCAGGTTGCCCAGCAGGGGGACCCCGTGCAGGCATTGCATATGGGGATGGATGGCTTGGTAAGGGATCCTCAGAAGAGGCAGAGGCTGAGATAGCCGCCTTCCCTACTAGGAATCAGACTCCCCCACAACAGAATCACACTGGGATTCGAACATGGCTAAAGGAAGATGCGATCAGAGTCACTTTGTCAGGACTCCAGCGAGTGCGCTCTAAGACGTTAAACGATGCCAAGTGGGCAAACACAGGACAGGGAGAGAAGGAAGCTCCTGGTAAATACCTAGATAGACTACAGGAGCCTTTCGCAGATTCACTGAGATGGATCCCGAAAGTGCAGAGGGAGGAATGATCTCAAAAGATAGATTTCTCACTCGGTGGGCTCCAGATATCCGCAGGAAGCTACTACAACAGGCGTATGGACCAAATCAGTCTTAGATAACCTGTTGCGACAGGTTCAGACACTTTATAATGGCAGGGAGGTAGAGGACAAGAGTCAGGAAAAGACCAGGAAAGATGGAAGTGCCAGCAATGGCTCTCACCTCCACTCTGAACCAGCCGGAGAAAAACGCCCACAGGGATCCAGGCGGAAAGGAACAGACTTGCTGTTACCGTAGAAAGCGGGGACACCTGCGAGAATTGCTCTCAGGCATCGAAGCCGCCACTGGCTTCAGGCCCAGCCTGCAGACGTCCACACTGCAGAAGGCTGCCCTCCGAGGCATAGGCCCCAGGGATTGGACTTACAAGGCAGTCAGGACTGAAGGTGTTTGGGGCTCCCCGCACAAGCTCCTGGGGTAATTACACCTGAGGAACCCTGGGTCATGAAAACTGAGGGGGCCAATCAGTCGATTTCCTCTTAGACCACAGGGCAACTTAGTCTGTGTTTACTGAGGCCCCTGGACCACACTTGGCCCGATCCGCTTCCGTGATGATACTGATCTGCATGAGCCAAACATTATTATTTCAGTTGTCCTCTAAACTACAATATGTAATATCAAGGAATAGATTACTTCTGTTAAAACACCGTGTGAACTGTAACGTGACAATCCCCGTTTCGGAGACATCTCCTCGCGTAAGTACCATGAGTAAAGATTGCCCGTCTATTCTGCACATCACATTCTTGCACGTGGTCCACGTCAAAGTCATCTTCCATCAGTCACAGTGCCTCAGCCGTTCTTGGGGAAACGCTCCTTATCCTTCAGTGCACAAAGTTAAGTGAGTCTGAACCCTCTCCCTCGCCGCAGCAAAGAGAGGCCCACAGAGCCATTGAGGGGTGCCTTCCAACTACTAGGGAGGCCTAGGATTGCTTCTGTCACCCAGCCGTAAAGCACCCAGAGCTCTGGGAGGCTGGGCAGACGGTGTGCAGGCTTTGAGCGCCCCTTGCTTAACGGGTCACTGTACATTTGGAAAACTGAAGCCCAGATAGGAGTGGGGAAACCCCGGGCCCGGAGCAGGGGCAGAGTCTCAGGCCACCCTAGGCTAGGGCTGCACCACACACCCTGGCTTGGCTTTGGGAATTAGAGAGCCAAGAACCCCAGAACATCCCCACTCATCTGGATCAGATGTCTCTGGGCGTCCACACAAATATACACGACACTCGCACTAACGTCAGAAGAAGTGAGACTAGGGCATGGGGGTCAGAGGGGGAGTGGGTCTGGGGTGGTGACAGATCCAGCAGAAGCAAGGCGATGACCACAGGCTGGATGTCACACTGTCGTTGGTGCAGGAACGGACCACGACTCAGCCGCAGGCCTCTGCCAGTGTCTCCCAGGGGTTTGAGGCTGTGGACTCAGCTGAGACACGAGCCGCTTCATTCAGGGGAGGGCCACAAGGCCTCCTCAGAGGCGGCTTCCCAGAATGAGGGACCAGGCGGGGGAAATGTGTGGCAGAGAGGAAACTGCAACACTGATGAAGAAGCGGAAATGGAAACACTAATGGAACACTCCTGCCACAGGGCCTCCAAAAGTTGACTACATGGTATTCAGTCGACACCCACATTCCACTCCTACGACAATACCCGGAAGTAGCACACACACAAAGTCACAAGCCTGCACACAAGGGTTCAGAGCAGCACTAGGCACAAGAGCCCAAAGGGGAACATAGTCCCCATGTCCATCAACAGATGAGGGGAGAGTCGCATGCACTGCTCTCCCAGACTGCAGGATTATTCGTCGTCAAATAGGACGCAGATGCTGTGCAATAGAGAACAGACGTGTTCATGGATCGTCGTGAATGGTCTCCATGCCGCTCACACACACAATTGAAAAAGTCAAAGAATTCAATTTCTATCTAAGTTTATTTCATAGAAAAAGTAAGTTTATACATGTACTAAAAAAACCAAAACACAGGTTAAGAGAGGGAATTATAGGGGTGAAGAGACAGGCTCCAGGGCTGGTGCAGGCATTGGGGCAGCACACCATCTGCCTTTCCCAGGCGAGGCTTGCTGACGATCTGGGAGCAGCTCCAGGGATATTAGGGGAGGAGCTGGCTCCAGCGCCTCAGCTGCCAGAAGAGCTGGGTCTGTTGGGGTCTCTAGAACCACAGGTGGATAACACCGGAGCCACAGCTGACTGCAAAGCACGAAGGAGCTCCAGAGCCAAGGCAGTGCCCTGGCCGACGATGGCTTAAGCCTGGGGACTGAGGCTGCAGAAGCAGCGCGGGCACAGGATTTGTGGGTGATTGAAGATCGGAATGAGGAAGAGGGCTGCTTCTTGCACGTTCTCTGCATCTAGAAGTCGAGCCTGGAGGTGCTTTTCCTCACTTCCTCGCTTCATTGAGAGCCACAGCATGAGTATGCTGCGGCTCTGGGTTTGGAGCTGGCATGGTTACATGATGTAGAGCTTGACCTTCAGTAGGAGCTGGGCTTTCAGTCTGCTCTAACTGTGGAGCTGTGGCAGTTACTAGGGGTGCTGCTGGCTCTAGGTTTGGTGATGTTTCCAGAGCTGCTTCTCCAGCGGGGGCTGTATCTCCCAGAAGAGAAAGCGCTGTCAGTAAGACTGCTTGTGCATGCATCCCAAAGACAGGAACCTACTCGCTGCTTAGCCCTGAAATCTCAATCCAAGATGCCCCCTAACCCCAGGAAGCCTTCCCAGGCTGCAGTCCAGGGGAATAGTCATCTGAGGAGCTTCCTCAATGCTCCTGGCCTAGTTCCAGCCTCAGAAGGCTCTGCTCTGTGTGGCCCAGCCCCCTCCCTTCCTTATTCGGCCCCGTCCTCCTCACCCAGCCCGAGTCCTCCTCACCATGCCCCTCTGCCTCAGTGGGCTCCAGGGTCTCCAGCTGTGCCAGGAGATGGCGGGCTCGCTGCTCCAGGTCCGAGGCAGGCATGTTGAGCTCTATGTAAGCCAGGAGCATCTTGAGGCAGGGAAATTCTGGGGGCTGCTGGAAATCTTCAGGGTAAAGGTGCAGCCAGGTGCTCAGGATGGAGGACATGGCCCTGGGGGGAGTCACGTGGGTAGCAGTCAGAGACCTGGCCTTCCCGGCACACTGCACTCCAGGGCTGCCCTGTGGGGACCTGGGCCTCTGCGCCTTCTGCCTCTGCCCATCCAGAGGTCAGTTCTCCTCCACGGCTCATCTCACCTGGCAGAACAGGCAGAGGAGGCCTGGACACAGGGGCGGGGCCGCCAACCAGCCTGCTCAAGTGCCAGCCCTTGATCCACGGTGTCACCATCTGTCCGCTTCTTCACGGCAGCCTGGCTCAGCGTACTGTCCCTTGCCCCGCCCCTCCCCCTGCTGTCACCACTGCGAGGGCAGGCAGGGCATCTACTCTGGTCTCTGCATCTCGGGAACACGTAGGGGTCCCAGGAGGATCTGGCCCAGGAGGGTACACACAGACTCTGTCATCTACCCAGGCTTCCTGCGGGCCTCATAGCACCTCAGATTTACCTCCTACATCTACAGGCTGCCTCGTCCGCTAGGGACGCGCCTGCGTCTCCTGCCACCACTGACACTCATCCTTCACCAGCGAGGACTCAGCTGTCCCGAGTGTCACGGGTCCCCTGAGCACCCGCTGAGGTTCCAGCACACGGTCAGCAGGATGCTCTCCACACTTTGCGTTCTGGGTCCCAGGATCGGGGGTAGAGGCAGGACTGGGATGGACAGGCGAGGGTTGTAGACTCTCATGGGGCAGACTCTGAACTCTGACCTCCCAGAGGCTGCTTACAGCACGCCAGACACCTCCACAGCTCTCTTGGCCTCCTTTCCTGTTTTGCACGAGAAGCCCCCTAGACCTCGGCCCCCAGGGGGAACCAGAAGCTATGTGGGATCCAGGATTCTGCCAGCCCTGCCCATTCAGAAACCCCAAGACTCCGGGCAGTTCTCTGGGGAAGGGAGTCAGTCCCTCTTGAATCAAAATCCACTCACATTTTCAGCTGCTGCAGGGCTCCACCATCCGCATCGCAGTACGGGAGGATGCATCCGTACCTACAGGAGGCCAGGGAGGCGTCACATGGTCAGTACTGGAGACACGCCCCACATGTGATGGCTAGTGTGACAGGCTTCTCCCCCTCACCGAGAGAACTGATGCCCTGGGGGGCAGGACTGCTGTCTGCTCCATGCATTACATGATGGTTTTCCCAGAAAAGTGCCTGCATCTCATGCGCCTTCCTTTATATTTCAAGAGCGAATGAGCCCAACCGGCCCCATCCAAGTGCCTGGGGCGCCACTCATCACTCCCAGGGAGCCCTGGTCTCAATGCCCCAGGGCAGGGCACCTCTCACACCTCACCTTGCAATTGGGAAAACGCTTTGGGACAAAGTCAAAGGCTCAGAGACCACCGAGACATAGGCTTCCTCGAAGGGAGGAGGAACGAGATGACTCAGCACAACCACAGCCTTAACAGGGCTCCAGGCGCCCAGAAAGCCCTTTCCAGGACGCACCCACGTAGTCCCCACAGACACCCTGGGGGCGGCTCCTCCCTTTACCCTCTGGGTGCAGAGGGGGCCACTGGGGCTCAGAGAGGTGGAGAGCCATTCCCACCACTCACAGCTGGAAGGGGACCGGGTCCCCCCGAGTCCCCAGTGGGGGAGGGGAAGTGCTCACCTCATGAAGAGAAGGTCCAGCACCTGCTAAGGGCTGCCAAAAGCCCTGTAGGTACCCAGGAATCTGGGGAGGTAGGAGGGGTCACCGCCCAGGAAGGCAGGCACCAGGTTGCCCACCAACGTCTCCAGTCTGCGTCTCTGCACGCTCCACACCCTGCAGGGCTCATTCCTGTCCCCTGGGGACACATTTTCCCCCTGGGGTGGAACGAGGAAGAGACAAGAGTCAGAGGCCGCACCAAGGACTACAGGAAGGCCGGGGCTGGAGCTCAGACTGAGGCCCCAAGCCTCGGGAATCATGGCAAGGGGAGGGCCAGGAGTGCCCTCCACAGAATAAACGTCTTGGCATCACGAGTGAACTGGCAAAGGGCCACGGTTACGTGTGTTAGCGTCTCGGGGCAGTTTGTACTGGACAGCTCCCCGCGTGTTAACTGCGTCCCCTGTGGTGGTGACCAACACATCCCATTTTGGGGGTGAGAACTGGGGTGACAGGGGCTGATCCTGGGGTGAGAGGCATCAGGGTTCTCAGGCCCACATGGATACGTGGGGATGGAGTTAATACAGGATACACTGTAGAAACATGTGGAAAGGCTCCTTGGGGAACATCAAGTGAAATCCTTTCACAATCTCCTTCCGAGATTCCCACATGGACGTAAACAGTGATTTTGCATCTGGACACCTCAGGGCCTAGGCCGCGAGGGCGTGTCGCACACCTGACACTCCCAGGTTCCTTTGGGAGCAGGCCTCTAGGAGGGACCCAGGGGAGCGCCAGGGTGGCTCTGGGACCCGGAACTTCCTGGCTGGAGGGTCTCCTCCCGGCTGGCACTCACCCTCTGCCCGCCCTGGGCTCTGTTGCTGCTCTGGGCCTCCCGTTCCTCGTGCGGGGAGATGGAGCAGGGGGCTCCGTAGACCGGCGCCTGTCCGCAGTCTCGGGAGGAGCCCTGTGAACACAGTGCCCGCCAGCCAGGCAGAAAGTCTCAGGCCACCGGCCAGCTGTCTCTGGTGCTTCTTGGACCCGCAGACCTCTCCCCTCCAGACACATGCCCACCACTCTCTGCACAGACCTCCACCGAGGAAGAAGACACCCGACCGCCTGAGGGCCTTGGATCCACACTGGCACAGAGAAGAGCACCTCAGGGATCCTCTTTCCCCACTGCCAGCCTGTCCTCAGGTGTGATGGTGATCGGACCACCAGGTCACGATGTGCCCACCAACCTGTTCCTGCCCAGAGGGAGAACCTCCCCTCAAGTCCCACTTCCCCACACCTGGAGATGAGGGCAGCTGGCGCTGCCCAGGGAGGGCTCCCGGTGGCGGCCAGGCCTGGTGGGGCCACCTCTAGGTTGCCTGCTGTTACCTTTGGGGACCTCCTGCTAAAGGACCAGAGGCATCCAGGTTGAGCGCTGAACCGCCTGAAACATCTGAAAAACCTCTCCCTCCAGGGTTTCCTGAAGCAGAAGCCCTGGTCAGTCGAGACACAGCGGGAGAACATCCTTCTGGATCAAGTCTCTCCAGCCAAGTGAGCCCCAACTGGCTGTGGCGCTGTTACTAGAACGTGGCTGCCTGGTTACAGGGTTCCGAGTTCTGTTAGGGTCTGCCGACAAGGAAGTGACTTCACCACCCGGGGGTCCCCTCCTTGAACTGACAGTTGACACCTGTACATATAGCCCTCGGGATACTGACCGCTCACCCCTCATCCACGCAGCCCCGGTTCTCACACAGTTGCACCACACAGCCCTCCACACAGCTCCCGGGCAGGGTCTATGTGCAGCTCTGGGTAGGCAGACCTGGGTCCAGGCTCGCCTCCTCATTCCTACCTCTTCTCCATCCTGGATGAGTCCTTGTGTCTCTCAAGGCCTGTCCGTGTCCTCACGTGCACACGAGGATTATGCCCACGTGGATATCTAGGGATGTCCTGAGACAGAGGTGGGAAAAACCCTGGAACATGTGGGAGCTGTGTCCCATGCAGGCAGTGCCTCCAGTCTCTTTTCTTGTCCCCCAATTACCTCTCCCATGTTTGTTCCTCTTCTGTTCTCATCCCACTGCCGCTGCTGTGCTATGTCGGTTCAGTCGTATCCGACTCTGTGTGACCCCACACACGGCAGCCCACCAAGCTCCCAGGTCCCTGGAATTCTTCAGGCAAGAACACTGGAGTGGGTTGCCATTTCCTTCTCCAATGAATGAAAGTGAAAAGTGAAAGTGAAGTCGCACCGTCATGTCTGACTCTTTGCGACCCCATGGACTATAGCCTACCAGGCTCCTCCATCCATGGGATTTTCCAGGCAAGAGTACTGGAGTGGGTTGCCATTGCCTTCTCCGGATCTCGTCCCACAGTGCTTATTAAATGTCAGTGTGAGTGAGCGTGTGTGTGTGGAACCCAGGGCTCACTCTGGTAGGCCAGAAGAAAACTGCCGTGTAAGGCGGGATAAGCAACAGCTTCCTAAGATCTGAGAGTTTCTCATTTCCACAGCAAACCTGATGAGAAGGGTTTCACCTTTGGCCAAGGAGGTCAAGACCCTGTGACACAAGGCCTTAAAGGTGGCAGGGGCTGCAGCTGGGATGACAGACTCACATAGTCTGGCCCCACTGTCCACACCCATCACCATAGTGCAGGCCGTGATGACACAGCTGCCTTCACGGGGCTCACAGCCCAGCAGGCTCAGCATCTCAGACTGGACACACAGAGGCCCAGGGACAAACTGGTGCTCGCAGCCTGTCATCTGCCACACAGACTTGACCGTCTCATCTGTTGTGGCTTTATGTTCCTGTCCTTAAATAACTCGGTCAGTTTTGAGATTGCACCCAAGTACAGCATTTCAGACCCTTTGGTTGACTATGAGGGCTACTCCATTTCTTCCAAGGGATTCTTGCCCACAGTAGCAGATGTAATGTTCATTTGAATTAAATTCACCCATTCCAGTCCATTGTAGTTCACTGATTCCTAAAATGTCGACGTCCACTCTTGCCATCTCCTGTTTGGCCACTTCCAATTTACCTTGATTCATGGACCTAACATTCCAGGTTCTCATGCAATATTGTTCTTCATAACATCGGGATTTACTTGCATCACCAGCCACATCCAGAACCGGGCGTCGTTTTCGCTTTCGCTCCATCTCTTCTTTCTCTCTGGAGTTATTTTTCCATTCTTCTCCAGTGGCATACTGAGCACTTACCTACCCTGGAGTTCATCTTTCCGTATCATATCTTTTTGCCTTTCATACTGTTCATGGGATTCTCAAGGCAAGAACACTCAAGCGGTTTGCCATTCCCTTCTCCACCAACAAACAAGCCAAAAATATAAAAGGCAGGTAAGGACAGGCTCTGCAATCAATGATGCTGGCAAAACTGGACACTTATGTGCAAAGCCGTCAAACTGGACCACTCTCTTCCAATATACAGAGAACTCAACGCAAAATGCATTCAGCCTTGAGTAGAAGACCTGAAACCACAGAACTAGAAAAAAAATCAGGTAGAAAGCTCTTGACCAGCCATCTCAGAAATGATTTTTGGATCTGATCCTAAAAACAAAAGAAAGCAAAAAGTAACAAGTGGAATTACAGCAGAGGTCAACAAAATAAAACAGAGAAATGAAATGAAATGAAATGAAATGAAATGGGAGAAAATATTTGCAATTCATATATTTTCTAAGGGGTTAATATCTAAAATATATCAAGAATTCATACCACTGAATGGCAAACAAAAAACTAACTTCATTTAAAAACGGCCCAAACTCTCAATAGCCATTTTTTCCAAAGAAGACATACAGATGGCAAAGAGGCACAGGAAAGATGCTCTACATTTGTAATCATCAAAGAAATGCAAATCCACACCAACAGAAGTTACCCCCTTACATCTCCCAAAATAGCCATCATCAAGAAGAACACAAATCAGTGTTGGCGAGGATGTGAAGAAAAAGAAACACTTGACACTGTTGGTGGGAATGTAAATTGGTGTAGCCAGTATGGAAAACAGTATGAAGGCTCTTCAAAAAATAAGACTACCTCATGATCCAGCAACCCCACTCCTGGACATATATTGGGAGAAAGCTGTACATTGAGAAGATAATGCACTACTAGTTACAATGCCTAAGATGTGGAAGCAACCTAAACGTCCACTGCCAAATGGATAAAGATGTGGTACATAGTCACAATAGGATACTACTTCGACATGAGAAGAACATTTCTCTGGATTCCAAAGTCTTCCCTTCAAGCAAAACTTACCAAACCAACAAACAACCGAGCTCTTTTAGGCCGCTAGAATTCGCAAATACTTGAGCATCTATGATTACTGTGCAGAAATAAAATTTTAAATGCTCATTCAACTTCGAGTAATGCCGTTTCTCAATGGTCTGTTGCTGGAAAAGAGGAACAGAAACACAAATAAACTGTTCAAAAAGCCCTCCATACGCAAAAAACATAAAAAGGCGGAGACTGCTTTACTGCAAACTTTGCTTAGGTGTTAGTATGTCACAAATTGCCCTCCAGGGAGCTCTCTGTGAGCTAGTTCGAGTCAGTCAATAAAGCCTGAAAACACTGAAAGCGAAAGGGAACTTAGACGACTAGGCTTTAGCCGACCAGGCTCCTCCATCCCTGGCATTTTCCAGGCAAGAGTACTGGAGTGGGTTGCTAATTCCTTCTCCAGAGGATCTTCCCGACCCAGGGATCGAACAGAGGTCTCCCACATTGCAGGCAGATGCTTTGCCCTCTGAGCCACCAGGGAAGCCTGTAGGAAAGAGCACGGAGTCCCTTCTGAACAGCCGCTGCCGGCGGCCAGGACGGGATCCCCGAGCTGTGCGCCCCCATCACCCGCGCGCATCCCGGGAGCAGAGATCTCTCACAGCTGCGGACCCACCGCGCCCGACACGCGCGCCCCGCGGCCCCAACTTCGGGCTCCTCGGCGGCACCTCCCCGGCCCGGAACCGCGAGCCCGTGGCGACCGGGCCCAGGCGGCGTCCGCAGACCCAGAGGCCGCCCCCCGCGGTCGTGGGGGCAGCCCCGCCGCGAGGAGACTCGAGGGGCGCCGAGCAGGGAGGGCTGCGAGCGCGCGGGGCGCCCACCGCTCAACGGCCGCCTTGGGGCGCCGGCCCGGCGTCCTCACCCTGCGGCCGATGGCGGCCACCCCGGAGCCGAGGACCGAGGGAGGCTCGCGCTCCTCGGGGCTGCAGGAGTCGGGGGCCGCTGGCCGCTGGGCAGGCGGGGGCGCGCGGTGAGGGGCTGCGGTCGAGCTGCACTTACTCGTGTCTGCGCTGCTCCCTGGTGCGGGGCGTCCCGCAGTGGGGACCGACTCAGTCTCCAACTTCCCTTCCGTCAGGACGGGTCCTGGGGGCTCAGGCGCCTCTGCGCCTCCGCCCTCCACCTGCAGCCGCTCACGCCTGCGCACTCGCTCCGGGGCCGGTGGGGGCGGGGAGGGGCGCCTGTCAGCCTGGGCACTCCTGGCTGGAATATCCTTCTTTTAAATGCAAAGTGTTGGACTTGATATCAATTTCTAAAAAAATAAACGTCAAGTTTTCTTTATCCTAATCACAATTTCGTGACTATAGATTCTGTCTTTGGAAGATTTCTTTAAGAATAATTTGTACTTGGTCAACTGAGTCAGATAATAGGTTCAAAATTATATATTGCTTGTATAAATTTTCAGCCAATAATACGTTTTACCCTGTGGAGTTGTATTTAGTGTGTGTGTGGGGGGGGTTGTTTTTTGTTTTTTTACTACTAATCAGCCTTGGCAGGGGCAGAGTCTTGAGATGAAGGGAGAGTTAGGATCCCCTAGGCTAGGGCTGCCTCCCTGCCACATGGTTTGCCGTGGGAATTGGAGGTCCTAGGACCCCAGAATATTCTGGCAATGGGGAATAGATTCTCTGGGTGTGAGCACAAGTATACACTGACACACATCAGAGGAAGGGACCATAGGGACTGGGGTCAGGGGAGGGGTGGACCTTGGGGCAGTGACAGTGACAGAAACATACATCAATTTCCCCTGGACTAAGGCAAAGACCACCTTGTTGGGCCTCATGTGGAATCCAGGTCAGAACAGCTGCACTGGCTGTGATGAGGAGTCCTCATAAGGCAACTAGACACCCCACGGCTGAAGAGGAGGTTGAGGGTCCTCTTCAAGGTCCCTCTCAAAGCCCCTGGTTCCTATGGATCCTGTCACATTCCCTCCTGGGGCCCAATGAATGCTGAGGTCCTGAAGTCTCTCAGAGCTATGGTGTGTGCTGCGGTTTCCCTGCTTGGTGTGTAGTATGAGTGGTTCCCCTTAAAGGGGTGATGTGTCCAGTACTGGGGTGAGAAGAGTGTCCCTTGCACTCCTACACATTCCCCTGCCCCTGAGCTGGGCCATACCTCCTCCTATCAGCATCCGAGCTTCTCAGTGGAGGAATGGAGCCTCTTATCTATTCATTGACCAGCTGTGCCCTGAGCACTCAGTGGGGGTGGTGAGAGAAAGAACCACCAGGGCCACAGTTTGGAGCGGGAAATGGAGAAACCCAGAAAGAAAAGACAGAAAGGAGCAAGTTCTGTGTTGAAAAACAGTAGGTGCCACAATGGGGTCATGGAAAGTCTGCACTGAGGGGACATGTCTGTCCCCAGCAGTGGAATGAAAAGGCGCCAGCCATTCACACATCTGGGGATGATTATCCCAGAAGGAGGCACAAGTGTATGGACACACAGAATGTGTTTGTCCAGAGATGAAGCCAGGGCTAGTGTGGCTGGTGGGAGCTTGGCAGGACAGTAGGGGGACAGTGGGGAGGCAGGAGACAGGGCCTGATGCTTGATGGCTGTGTGAGTGGTCCATTCTGTGTGACAACATTAGCCAGTCTTGAGTGACTTAAGCAACAAACATTTCTTATCTCACACTATCTGTGGACCAGGAATCGGCCATGCTTCAACTGGAGGCCTCTGCCAGTGTCTCCCAGGGGTCTGGGGCTGTGGACTCATTGATTCAGGACCCAAGAGCTCCTCTGTCTGATGGTCTCAATGTTAAGCCACAGATGCCTCTTCATATAGCAACTTGTAATATACAGGCTTGTTTCCTAGAGTGAGGGACGAGGAAGAGAGAAAGACAGAGAGGAAACTGCAATACAAATGAATAAGTAGAGGTTCTACACCTCAACTCTGGGGGATTGTCAAATAGTACAACCACTGTATATAACACCTTCAGCAGTTTCTAAAAAGGACAAGCCTACAGTTTTCAGTCAATCCCAAAGTTCCCCTCCTACATCAATACCCAAACGCATGTGAACACAGATATTCACACGCCTTTACACAAGTATTTCAGAGCACCGTTGTTCAGAAGAACCCAAAGGTGAAAACCCTAATGTCCATCAACAGGTGAAAGCCAAATGTGCTGTTTCCAAAATGGAATGTTGTGTAGCAATGAAAAGAGTGCAAATGTTCTCAAATAGACATTTAATAGGGTTATGTAACATTGTCAATGAACGTACTGCAATTTACAGGTACAATCTAAGATAATCAAACTATTAAATTCTATTTTAAGTGGACTTTATACCATAGAATAAACACGTTAGTATACATTTTAAAAAGTACCAAAGATGGACTTGCTCTCACTCTGGAGCTCTGGTGGGCAGTAGAGGTGTAGTTGGCTCCAGGCCTGGAGATGTTTCCAGAGCTTGTTCTGGAGCTGCTGCTGTAGTTCCAAGAAGAGAAAACATCATCCATAGGACTGCTTCTCCACATGTCTCCCAAAAATAGAAAAGAAAGCTTCTCACTGCCACTCAATGATCTCTCAAACATGCCAGCCCCAGAAAGTCTTCCCAGACTGCAGTCCAGGGCAATAGGGATCTGAGCCTCCTCATTGCTCCTGGTCCAGCTCCAGCCACAGAAGGCTCTGCTCTGTGTGGTCCATGCGGATGGCTCCCTGCCATCCTCATTTGCCCCCATCACCCACCTCAAGTCCTCCTCACATCCCCCTCTGCCTCAGTGGGCTCCAGGGTCTCCAGCTGTTCCAGAAGATAGCGGACTCCGTGCTCCAGGTCTGAGTCACTCATGCTGGGCTCTATTTAAGCCAGTAGCATCCTCAGGCAGGGAAATTCTGGGGGCTGGTGGAAATCCTCATGGTAATGGTACAGCTAAATGCCCAGGATGGTGGACATGACCCTGGGGGGAGTCACGTGGGCAGCAGAGTCAGAGACCTGGCCTTCCCGCCACACTGCACTCCAGGGCCGCCCTGTGGGGACCTGGGCCTCTGCGCCTTTTGCCCCTGCCTCTCCAGAGATCAGTTCTCCTCCACGGCCCATCTCACCTGGACGACCGGGCAGAGGAGTCCTGGACACAGGGGCAGGGTCGCCAACCAGCCTGCTCAAGTGCCAACTCTTGATCCACGGTGTCACCATCTGTCCGTTTCCTGAGGGCAGCCTGGCCCAGCACACTGTCCCCCTCCCTCCCTCTCCCCCGGCTGTCACCACCCCGAGGGCAGGCAGGGCGTCTACTCTGGTCACTGCATCTCGGGAACACATAGGGGTCCCAGGAGTATCTGGCCCAGGAGGGTACACACAGACTCTGTCATCTGCCCGGGCTTCCTGCGGGCCTCCTAACACCTCAGATTTACCTCCTCCATCTACAGGCTGCCTCGTCCACTAGGGACGTGCCTGCGCCTCCTGCTGCCACTGACACTCATCCTTCACCAGCGAGGGCTCAGCTGTCCCCTGAGTGTCATGGGACCCCTGAGCACCAGCTGAGCACCCCCGCTGAGGTTCCAGCACACGGTGAGCAGGATGCTCTCCACACTTTGTGTTCTGGGTCCCAGGATCGGGGGAAGAGGCAGGACTGGGAGGGACAGGCGATGGCTGGAGACTCTCATGGGGGGGACTCTGACCTCTGACCTCCCATATGCGCATCCCAATATTCATAGCAGCATTGCTTTCAATGGCCAAGACATAAAAACAATCTATGTGTCCAGCAGTAGATGAATGGAAATATGGCCATACAGTACATATATAGAGATATGTACATATCCTTTCAAAATTGAATTTTGATGATGTCTTTTTTCCAGAAATTTACTCATATAGCCTAACATGTTAAGCATACAGGGAGGAAATTTCACATTCTCTTTTATATAATTCTTTTCGGAAAAGTATTTATCTTACTCATAATAGGCTCATTTTAATTGGCTTGAAAGAGTCCATCTAATTTCCAGATAGAAAGACTACACTTTCCTGTTCCCAAACCAAAATTTACTTGATTCCATCAAACATACTGTTTCTATTCCGATTATATTATTATTGTTTACTATTTCCATATTAAATCCCTCCTCCATTTCCACTGTTTAAAATTTTCTCTTCATTCTCAGGTACAAAAATGTGGTGTGTAACTTCAGTTTTGAAATTTAAGGAAAAACTTTCCAGTTTTACTAAAAAAAAAAAAATACAGCTCCATAAAAGAAAAAAAAAAAAACACAGCAGAAATGAGGTGAGAGTACGTGATGGATAGAAGCATGTGTTTTCAACCATATAAGACAACGAGTTCAAAGCAACCACATACAAAGAATATAAAAGCTTTTTAAAGTAAAATAGAAACAGAGACAGTGTTCGAAAAACTCCCATCGGAGGAAGTGCCACGCTCAGTAAATCTCAAAACACACCCCTGACCTTACCGAATCCGAAGACAAAGAGCGTTTTCAATGACTTTCAACCCTTGCTATTACAGAAAGGTTTTTCAATGGCAGCATGCCTTACGTGGTAGGAAAGGCACCTTTTTAACCAGGAGCTAGGGCCTTGATGGGTTAATTGCAGTAACATGAATCACCTGGAGGAGCCATCTTACCCATCCACTTAGCTTTTTCCCAATTAATCCAATGATCTAAGATGCTGGGGGCTGAGAAGGCTCCTTCACGGAGAAACTTGTGATAAACCCATGGTACATAGTAGTTACCCTTCATGGACTCGTAGGAAACACTTGAAAAATCCAAGACTTCACCTGATGATGGTTTGGTCAAGAGGAGAGAAAGCTCCTTCTCAGCTACCACCCATTTCATACGAGGGTTTGCCATTTCCAGAGCCTGAGAATTCCTGGCACCCTTGCGCGAAGGACAATTCCCCTGGGGGTCCAGCGGACACCCGGCATGGGGGACCAGGGGTATGGACTTTCCATAGCACCAGGGGCCTCACCTCTCAGCACCGACTGGGGAAATCTATGCTTCATATCCTTCCCTCTGTGCTGCTTTATTCACAGCTTCATGGATGTACAGATGAGGTTTCAAACAACACAAAAACCCACATGCCTAAAGTGTACAGTTCAGTAAGTTTGGACACGTGTATATACCCAGAAAAGCTTTAGCTGAATTAAGATCAAGACATACAGACGGCTGCCCAAGCTTGCTTCATGCCCCTTGTCAGCCACGCCTCCCACCCATCCCCAAGCAATCTCTGACCTGTTTTCTTCAGAAATGAAATAGTTCTGTATCTGGCTGCTTTTCCTCGGCATGAATGTTTGCAAGTAAACTAACTATGAGGGGAGCTCCGCTGAGTTCCTTCATGTAGGCCAGTGGCAGCAGGTTGCCCAGCAGGGGGACCCCGTGCAGGCATTGCATATGGGGATGGATGGCTTGGTAAGGGATCCTCAGAAGAGGCAGAGGCTGAGATAGCCGCCTTCCCTACTAGGAATCAGACTCCCCCACAACAGAATCACACTGGGATTCGAACATGGCTAAAGGAAGATGCGATCAGAGTCACTTTGTCAGGACTCCAGCGAGTGCGCTCTAAGACGTTAAACGATGCCAAGTGGGCAAACACAGGACAGGGAGAGAAGGAAGCTCCTGGTAAATACCTAGATAGACTACAGGAGCCTTTCGCAGATTCACTGAGATGGATCCCGAAAGTGCAGAGGGAGGAATGATCTCAAAAGATAGATTTCTCACTCGGTGGGCTCCAGATATCCGCAGGAAGCTACTACAACAGGCGTATGGACCAAATCAGTCTTAGATAACCTGTTGCGACAGGTTCAGACACTTTATAATGGCAGGGAGGTAGAGGACAAGAGTCAGGAAAAGACCAGGAAAGACGGAAGTGCCAGCAATGGCTCTCACCTCCACTCTGAACCAGCCGGAGAAAAACGCCCACAGGGATCCAGGCGGAAAGGAACAGACTTGCTGTTACCGTAGAAAGCGGGGACACCTGCGAGAATTGCTCTCAGGCATCGAAGCCGCCACTGGCTTCAGGCCCAGCCTGCAGACGTCCACACTGCAGAAGGCTGCCCTCCGAGGCATAGGCCCCAGGGATTGGACTTACAAGGCAGTCAGGACTGAAGGTGTTTGGGGCTCCCCGCACAAGCTCCTGGGGTAATTACACCTGAGGAACCCTGGGTCATGAAAACTGAGGGGGCCAATCAGTCGATTTCCTCTTAGACCACAGGGCAACTTAGTCTGTGTTTACTGAGGCCCCTGGACCACACTTGGCCCGATCCGCTTCCGTGATGATACTGATCTGCATGAGCCAAACATTATTATTTCAGTTGTCCTCTAAACTACAATATGTAATATCAAGGAATAGATTACTTCTGTTAAAACACCGTGTGAACTGTAACGTGACAATCCCCGTTTCGGAGACATCTCCTCGCGTAAGTACCATGAGTAAAGATTGCCCGTCTATTCTGCACATCACATTCTTGCACGTGGTCCACGTCAAAGTCATCTTCCATCAGTCACAGTGCCTCAGCCGTTCTTGGGGAAACGCTCCTTATCCTTCAGTGCACAAAGTTAAGTGAGTCTGAACCCTCTCCCTCGCCGCAGCAAAGAGAGGCCCACAGAGCCATTGAGGGGTGCCTTCCAACTACTAGGGAGGCCTAGGATTGCTTCTGTCACCCAGCCGTAAAGCACCCAGAGCTCTGGGAGGCTGGGCAGACGGTGTGCAGGCTTTGAGCGCCCCTTGCTTAACGGGTCACTGTACATTTGGAAAACTGAAGCCCAGATAGGAGTGGGGAAACCCCGGGCCCGGAGCAGGGGCAGAGTCTCAGGCCACCCTAGGCTAGGGCTGCACCACACACCCTGGCTTGGCTTTGGGAATTAGAGAGCCAAGAACCCCAGAACATCCCCACTCATCTGGATCAGATGTCTCTGGGCGTCCACACAAATATACACGACACTCGCACTAACGTCAGAAGAAGTGAGACTAGGGCATGGGGGTCAGAGGGGGAGTGGGTCTGGGGTGGTGACAGATCCAGCAGAAGCAAGGCGATGACCACAGGCTGGATGTCACACTGTCGTTGGTGCAGGAACGGACCACGACTCAGCCGCAGGCCTCTGCCAGTGTCTCCCAGGGGTTTGAGGCTGTGGACTCAGCTGAGACACGAGCCGCTTCATTCAGGGGAGGGCCACAAGGCCTCCTCAGAGGCGGCTTCCCAGAATGAGGGACCAGGCGGGGGAAATGTGTGGCAGAGAGGAAACTGCAACACTGATGAAGAAGCGGAAATGGAAACACTAATGGAACACTCCTGCCACAGGGCCTCCAAAAGTTGACTACATGGTATTCAGTCGACACCCACATTCCACTCCTACGACAATACCCGGAAGTAGCACACACACAAAGTCACAAGCCTGCACACAAGGGTTCAGAGCAGCACTAGGCACAAGAGCCCAAAGGGGAACATAGTCCCCATGTCCATCAACAGATGAGGGGAGAGTCGCATGCACTGCTCTCCCAGACTGCAGGATTATTCGTCGTCAAATAGGACGCAGATGCTGTGCAATAGAGAACAGACGTGTTCATGGATCGTCGTGAATGGTCTCCATGCCGCTCACACACACAATTGAAAAAGTCAAAGAATTCAATTTCTATCTAAGTTTATTTCATAGAAAAAGTAAGTTTATACATGTACTAAAAAAACCAAAACACAGGTTAAGAGAGGGAATTATAGGGGTGAAGAGACAGGCTCCAGGGCTGGTGCAGGCATTGGGGCAGCACACCATCTGCCTTTCCCAGGCGAGGCTTGCTGACGATCTGGGAGCAGCTCCAGGGATATTAGGGGAGGAGCTGGCTCCAGCGCCTCAGCTGCCAGAAGAGCTGGGTCTGTTGGGGTCTCTAGAACCACAGGTGGATAACACCGGAGCCACAGCTGACTGCAAAGCACGAAGGAGCTCCAGAGCCAAGGCAGTGCCCTGGCCGACGATGGCTTAAGCCTGGGGACTGAGGCTGCAGAAGCAGCGCGGGCACAGGATTTGTGGGTGATTGAAGATCGGAATGAGGAAGAGGGCTGCTTCTTGCACGTTCTCTGCATCTAGAAGTCGAGCCTGGAGGTGCTTTTCCTCACTTCCTCGCTTCATTGAGAGCCACAGCATGAGTATGCTGCGGCTCTGGGTTTGGAGCTGGCATGGTTACATGATGTAGAGCTTGACCTTCAGTAGGAGCTGGGCTTTCAGTCTGCTCTAACTGTGGAGCTGTGGCAGTTACTAGGGGTGCTGCTGGCTCTAGGTTTGGTGATGTTTCCAGAGCTGCTTCTCCAGCGGGGGCTGTATCTCCCAGAAGAGAAAGCGCTGTCAGTAAGACTGCTTGTGCATGCATCCCAAAGACAGGAACCTACTCGCTGCTTAGCCCTGAAATCTCAATCCAAGATGCCCCCTAACCCCAGGAAGCCTTCCCAGGCTGCAGTCCAGGGGAATAGTCATCTGAGGAGCTTCCTCAATGCTCCTGGCCTAGTTCCAGCCTCAGAAGGCTCTGCTCTGTGTGGCCCAGCCCCCTCCCTTCCTTATTCGGCCCCGTCCTCCTCACCCAGCCCGAGTCCTCCTCACCATGCCCCTCTGCCTCAGTGGGCTCCAGGGTCTCCAGCTGTGCCAGGAGATGGCGGGCTCGCTGCTCCAGGTCCGAGGCAGGCATGTTGAGCTCTATGTAAGCCAGGAGCATCTTGAGGCAGGGAAATTCTGGGGGCTGCTGGAAATCTTCAGGGTAAAGGTGCAGCCAGGTGCTCAGGATGGAGGACATGGCCCTGGGGGGAGTCACGTGGGTAGCAGTCAGAGACCTGGCCTTCCCGGCACACTGCACTCCAGGGCTGCCCTGTGGGGACCTGGGCCTCTGCGCCTTCTGCCTCTGCCCATCCAGAGGTCAGTTCTCCTCCACGGCTCATCTCACCTGGCAGAACAGGCAGAGGAGGCCTGGACACAGGGGCGGGGCCGCCAACCAGCCTGCTCAAGTGCCAGCCCTTGATCCACGGTGTCACCATCTGTCCGCTTCTTCACGGCAGCCTGGCTCAGCGTACTGTCCCTTGCCCCGCCCCTCCCCCTGCTGTCACCACTGCGAGGGCAGGCAGGGCATCTACTCTGGTCTCTGCATCTCGGGAACACGTAGGGGTCCCAGGAGGATCTGGCCCAGGAGGGTACACACAGACTCTGTCATCTACCCAGGCTTCCTGCGGGCCTCATAGCACCTCAGATTTACCTCCTACATCTACAGGCTGCCTCGTCCGCTAGGGACGCGCCTGCGTCTCCTGCCACCACTGACACTCATCCTTCACCAGCGAGGACTCAGCTGTCCCGAGTGTCACGGGTCCCCTGAGCACCCGCTGAGGTTCCAGCACACGGTCAGCAGGATGCTCTCCACACTTTGCGTTCTGGGTCCCAGGATCGGGGGTAGAGGCAGGACTGGGATGGACAGGCGAGGGTTGTAGACTCTCATGGGGCAGACTCTGAACTCTGACCTCCCAGAGGCTGCTTACAGCACGCCAGACACCTCCACAGCTCTCTTGGCCTCCTTTCCTGTTTTGCACGAGAAGCCCCCTAGACCTCGGCCCCCAGGGGGAACCAGAAGCTATGTGGGATCCAGGATTCTGCCAGCCCTGCCCATTCAGAAACCCCAAGACTCCGGGCAGTTCTCTGGGGAAGGGAGTCAGTCCCTCTTGAATCAAAATCCACTCACATTTTCAGCTGCTGCAGGGCTCCACCATCCGCATCGCAGTACGGGAGGATGCATCCGTACCTACAGGAGGCCAGGGAGGCGTCACATGGTCAGTACTGGAGACACGCCCCACATGTGATGGCTAGTGTGACAGGCTTCTCCCCCTCACCGAGAGAACTGATGCCCTGGGGGGCAGGACTGCTGTCTGCTCCATGCATTACATGATGGTTTTCCCAGAAAAGTGCCTGCATCTCATGCGCCTTCCTTTATATTTCAAGAGCGAATGAGCCCAACCGGCCCCATCCAAGTGCCTGGGGCGCCACTCATCACTCCCAGGGAGCCCTGGTCTCAATGCCCCAGGGCAGGGCACCTCTCACACCTCACCTTGCAATTGGGAAAACGCTTTGGGACAAAGTCAAAGGCTCAGAGACCACCGAGACATAGGCTTCCTCGAAGGGAGGAGGAACGAGATGACTCAGCACAACCACAGCCTTAACAGGGCTCCAGGCGCCCAGAAAGCCCTTTCCAGGACGCACCCACGTAGTCCCCACAGACACCCTGGGGGCGGCTCCTCCCTTTACCCTCTGGGTGCAGAGGGGGCCACTGGGGCTCAGAGAGGTGGAGAGCCATTCCCACCACTCACAGCTGGAAGGGGACCGGGTCCCCCCGAGTCCCCAGTGGGGGAGGGGAAGTGCTCACCTCATGAAGAGAAGGTCCAGCACCTGCTAAGGGCTGCCAAAAGCCCTGTAGGTACCCAGGAATCTGGGGAGGTAGGAGGGGTCACCGCCCAGGAAGGCAGGCACCAGGTTGCCCACCAACGTCTCCAGTCTGCGTCTCTGCACGCTCCACACCCTGCAGGGCTCATTCCTGTCCCCTGGGGACACATTTTCCCCCTGGGGTGGAACGAGGAAGAGACAAGAGTCAGAGGCCGCACCAAGGACTACAGGAAGGCCGGGGCTGGAGCTCAGACTGAGGCCCCAAGCCTCGGGAATCATGGCAAGGGGAGGGCCAGGAGTGCCCTCCACAGAATAAACGTCTTGGCATCACGAGTGAACTGGCAAAGGGCCACGGTTACGTGTGTTAGCGTCTCGGGGCAGTTTGTACTGGACAGCTCCCCGCGTGTTAACTGCGTCCCCTGTGGTGGTGACCAACACATCCCATTTTGGGGGTGAGAACTGGGGTGACAGGGGCTGATCCTGGGGTGAGAGGCATCAGGGTTCTCAGGCCCACATGGATACGTGGGGATGGAGTTAATACAGGATACACTGTAGAAACATGTGGAAAGGCTCCTTGGGGAACATCAAGTGAAATCCTTTCACAATCTCCTTCCGAGATTCCCACATGGACGTAAACAGTGATTTTGCATCTGGACACCTCAGGGCCTAGGCCGCGAGGGCGTGTCGCACACCTGACACTCCCAGGTTCCTTTGGGAGCAGGCCTCTAGGAGGGACCCAGGGGAGCGCCAGGGTGGCTCTGGGACCCGGAACTTCCTGGCTGGAGGGTCTCCTCCCGGCTGGCACTCACCCTCTGCCCGCCCTGGGCTCTGTTGCTGCTCTGGGCCTCCCGTTCCTCGTGCGGGGAGATGGAGCAGGGGGCTCCGTAGACCGGCGCCTGTCCGCAGTCTCGGGAGGAGCCCTGTGAACACAGTGCCCGCCAGCCAGGCAGAAAGTCTCAGGCCACCGGCCAGCTGTCTCTGGTGCTTCTTGGACCCGCAGACCTCTCCCCTCCAGACACATGCCCACCACTCTCTGCACAGACCTCCACCGAGGAAGAAGACACCCGACCGCCTGAGGGCCTTGGATCCACACTGGCACAGAGAAGAGCACCTCAGGGATCCTCTTTCCCCACTGCCAGCCTGTCCTCAGGTGTGATGGTGATCGGACCACCAGGTCACGATGTGCCCACCAACCTGTTCCTGCCCAGAGGGAGAACCTCCCCTCAAGTCCCACTTCCCCACACCTGGAGATGAGGGCAGCTGGCGCTGCCCAGGGAGGGCTCCCGGTGGCGGCCAGGCCTGGTGGGGCCACCTCTAGGTTGCCTGCTGTTACCTTTGGGGACCTCCTGCTAAAGGACCAGAGGCATCCAGGTTGAGCGCTGAACCGCCTGAAACATCTGAAAAACCTCTCCCTCCAGGGTTTCCTGAAGCAGAAGCCCTGGTCAGTCGAGACACAGCGGGAGAACATCCTTCTGGATCAAGTCTCTCCAGCCAAGTGAGCCCCAACTGGCTGTGGCGCTGTTACTAGAACGTGGCTGCCTGGTTACAGGGTTCCGAGTTCTGTTAGGGTCTGCCGACAAGGAAGTGACTTCACCACCCGGGGGTCCCCTCCTTGAACTGACAGTTGACACCTGTACATATAGCCCTCGGGATACTGACCGCTCACCCCTCATCCACGCAGCCCCGGTTCTCACACAGTTGCACCACACAGCCCTCCACACAGCTCCCGGGCAGGGTCTATGTGCAGCTCTGGGTAGGCAGACCTGGGTCCAGGCTCGCCTCCTCATTCCTACCTCTTCTCCATCCTGGATGAGTCCTTGTGTCTCTCAAGGCCTGTCCGTGTCCTCACGTGCACACGAGGATTATGCCCACGTGGATATCTAGGGATGTCCTGAGACAGAGGTGGGAAAAACCCTGGAACATGTGGGAGCTGTGTCCCATGCAGGCAGTGCCTCCAGTCTCTTTTCTTGTCCCCCAATTACCTCTCCCATGTTTGTTCCTCTTCTGTTCTCATCCCACTGCCGCTGCTGTGCTATGTCGGTTCAGTCGTATCCGACTCTGTGTGACCCCACACACGGCAGCCCACCAAGCTCCCAGGTCCCTGGAATTCTTCAGGCAAGAACACTGGAGTGGGTTGCCATTTCCTTCTCCAATGAATGAAAGTGAAAAGTGAAAGTGAAGTCGCACCGTCATGTCTGACTCTTTGCGACCCCATGGACTATAGCCTACCAGGCTCCTCCATCCATGGGATTTTCCAGGCAAGAGTACTGGAGTGGGTTGCCATTGCCTTCTCCGGATCTCGTCCCACAGTGCTTATTAAATGTCAGTGTGAGTGAGCGTGTGTGTGTGGAACCCAGGGCTCACTCTGGTAGGCCAGAAGAAAACTGCCGTGTAAGGCGGGATAAGCAACAGCTTCCTAAGATCTGAGAGTTTCTCATTTCCACAGCAAACCTGATGAGAAGGGTTTCACCTTTGGCCAAGGAGGTCAAGACCCTGTGACACAAGGCCTTAAAGGTGGCAGGGGCTGCAGCTGGGATGACAGACTCACATAGTCTGGCCCCACTGTCCACACCCATCACCATAGTGCAGGCCGTGATGACACAGCTGCCTTCACGGGGCTCACAGCCCAGCAGGCTCAGCATCTCAGACTGGACACACAGAGGCCCAGGGACAAACTGGTGCTCGCAGCCTGTCATCTGCCACACAGACTTGACCGTCTCATCTGTTGTGGCTTTATGTTCCTGTCCTTAAATAACTCGGTCAGTTTTGAGATTGCACCCAAGTACAGCATTTCAGACCCTTTGGTTGACTATGAGGGCTACTCCATTTCTTCCAAGGGATTCTTGCCCACAGTAGCAGATGTAATGTTCATTTGAATTAAATTCACCCATTCCAGTCCATTGTAGTTCACTGATTCCTAAAATGTCGACGTCCACTCTTGCCATCTCCTGTTTGGCCACTTCCAATTTACCTTGATTCATGGACCTAACATTCCAGGTTCTCATGCAATATTGTTCTTCATAACATCGGGATTTACTTGCATCACCAGCCACATCCAGAACCGGGCGTCGTTTTCGCTTTCGCTCCATCTCTTCTTTCTCTCTGGAGTTATTTTTCCATTCTTCTCCAGTGGCATACTGAGCACTTACCTACCCTGGAGTTCATCTTTCCGTATCATATCTTTTTGCCTTTCATACTGTTCATGGGATTCTCAAGGCAAGAACACTCAAGCGGTTTGCCATTCCCTTCTCCACCAACAAACAAGCCAAAAATATAAAAGGCAGGTAAGGACAGGCTCTGCAATCAATGATGCTGGCAAAACTGGACACTTATGTGCAAAGCCGTCAAACTGGACCACTCTCTTCCAATATACAGAGAACTCAACGCAAAATGCATTCAGCCTTGAGTAGAAGACCTGAAACCACAGAACTAGAAAAAAAATCAGGTAGAAAGCTCTTGACCAGCCATCTCAGAAATGATTTTTGGATCTGATCCTAAAAACAAAAGAAAGCAAAAAGTAACAAGTGGAATTACAGCAGAGGTCAACAAAATAAAACAGAGAAATGAAATGAAATGAAATGAAATGAAATGGGAGAAAATATTTGCAATTCATATATTTTCTAAGGGGTTAATATCTAAAATATATCAAGAATTCATACCACTGAATGGCAAACAAAAAACTAACTTCATTTAAAAACGGCCCAAACTCTCAATAGCCATTTTTTCCAAAGAAGACATACAGATGGCAAAGAGGCACAGGAAAGATGCTCTACATTTGTAATCATCAAAGAAATGCAAATCCACACCAACAGAAGTTACCCCCTTACATCTCCCAAAATAGCCATCATCAAGAAGAACACAAATCAGTGTTGGCGAGGATGTGAAGAAAAAGAAACACTTGACACTGTTGGTGGGAATGTAAATTGGTGTAGCCAGTATGGAAAACAGTATGAAGGCTCTTCAAAAAATAAGACTACCTCATGATCCAGCAACCCCACTCCTGGACATATATTGGGAGAAAGCTGTACATTGAGAAGATAATGCACTACTAGTTACAATGCCTAAGATGTGGAAGCAACCTAAACGTCCACTGCCAAATGGATAAAGATGTGGTACATAGTCACAATAGGATACTACTTCGACATGAGAAGAACATTTCTCTGGATTCCAAAGTCTTCCCTTCAAGCAAAACTTACCAAACCAACAAACAACCGAGCTCTTTTAGGCCGCTAGAATTCGCAAATACTTGAGCATCTATGATTACTGTGCAGAAATAAAGTTTTAAATGCTCATTCAACTTCGAGTAATGCCGTTTCTCAATGGTCTGTTGCTGGAAAAGAGGAACAGAAACACAAATAAACTGTTCAAAAAGCCCTCCATACGCAAAAAACATAAAAAGGCGGAGACTGCTTTACTGCAAACTTTGCTTAGGTGTTAGTATGTCACAAATTGCCCTCCAGGGAGCTCTCTGTGAGCTAGTTCGAGTCAGTCAATAAAGCCTGAAAACACTGAAAGCGAAAGGGAACTTAGACGACTAGGCTTTAGCCGACCAGGCTCCTCCATCCCTGGCATTTTCCAGGCAAGAGTACTGGAGTGGGTTGCTAATTCCTTCTCCAGAGGATCTTCCCGACCCAGGGATCGAACAGAGGTCTCCCACATTGCAGGCAGATGCTTTGCCCTCTGAGCCACCAGGGAAGCCTGTAGGAAAGAGCACGGAGTCCCTTCTGAACAGCCGCTGCCGGCGGCCAGGACGGGATCCCCGAGCTGTGCGCCCCCATCACCCGCGCGCATCCCGGGAGCAGAGATCTCTCACAGCTGCGGACCCACCGCGCCCGACACGCGCGCCCCGCGGCCCCAACTTCGGGCTCCTCGGCGGCACCTCCCCGGCCCGGAACCGCGAGCCCGTGGCGACCGGGCCCAGGCGGCGTCCGCAGACCCAGAGGCCGCCCCCCGCGGTCGTGGGGGCAGCCCCGCCGCGAGGAGACTCGAGGGGCGCCGAGCAGGGAGGGCTGCGAGCGCGCGGGGCGCCCACCGCTCAACGGCCGCCTTGGGGCGCCGGCCCGGCGTCCTCACCCTGCGGCCGATGGCGGCCACCCCGGAGCCGAGGACCGAGGGAGGCTCGCGCTCCTCGGGGCTGCAGGAGTCGGGGGCCGCTGGCCGCTGGGCAGGCGGGGGCGCGCGGTGAGGGGCTGCGGTCGAGCTGCACTTACTCGTGTCTGCGCTGCTCCCTGGTGCGGGGCGTCCCGCAGTGGGGACCGACTCAGTCTCCAACTTCCCTTCCGTCAGGACGGGTCCTGGGGGCTCAGGCGCCTCTGCGCCTCCGCCCTCCACCTGCAGCCGCTCACGCCTGCGCACTCGCTCCGGGGCCGGTGGGGGCGGGGAGGGGCGCCTGTCAGCCTGGGCACTCCTGGCTGGAATATCCTTCTTTTAAATGCAAAGTGTTGGACTTGATATCAATTTCTAAAAAAATAAACGTCAAGTTTTCTTTATCCTAATCACAATTTCGTGACTATAGATTCTGTCTTTGGAAGATTTCTTTAAGAATAATTTGTACTTGGTCAACTGAGTCAGATAATAGGTTCAAAATTATATATTGCTTGTATAAATTTTCAGCCAATAATACGTTTTACCCTGTGGAGTTGTATTTAGTGTGTGTGTGGGGGGGGTTGTTTTTTGTTTTTTTACTACTAATCAGCCTTGGCAGGGGCAGAGTCTTGAGATGAAGGGAGAGTTAGGATCCCCTAGGCTAGGGCTGCCTCCCTGCCACATGGTTTGCCGTGGGAATTGGAGGTCCTAGGACCCCAGAATATTCTGGCAATGGGGAATAGATTCTCTGGGTGTGAGCACAAGTATACACTGACACACATCAGAGGAAGGGACCATAGGGACTGGGGTCAGGGGAGGGGTGGACCTTGGGGCAGTGACAGTGACAGAAACATACATCAATTTCCCCTGGACTAAGGCAAAGACCACCTTGTTGGGCCTCATGTGGAATCCAGGTCAGAACAGCTGCACTGGCTGTGATGAGGAGTCCTCATAAGGCAACTAGACACCCCACGGCTGAAGAGGAGGTTGAGGGTCCTCTTCAAGGTCCCTCTCAAAGCCCCTGGTTCCTATGGATCCTGTCACATTCCCTCCTGGGGCCCAATGAATGCTGAGGTCCTGAAGTCTCTCAGAGCTATGGTGTGTGCTGCGGTTTCCCTGCTTGGTGTGTAGTATGAGTGGTTCCCCTTAAAGGGGTGATGTGTCCAGTACTGGGGTGAGAAGAGTGTCCCTTGCACTCCTACACATTCCCCTGCCCCTGAGCTGGGCCATACCTCCTCCTATCAGCATCCGAGCTTCTCAGTGGAGGAATGGAGCCTCTTATCTATTCATTGACCAGCTGTGCCCTGAGCACTCAGTGGGGGTGGTGAGAGAAAGAACCACCAGGGCCACAGTTTGGAGCGGGAAATGGAGAAACCCAGAAAGAAAAGACAGAAAGGAGCAAGTTCTGTGTTGAAAAACAGTAGGTGCCACAATGGGGTCATGGAAAGTCTGCACTGAGGGGACATGTCTGTCCCCAGCAGTGGAATGAAAAGGCGCCAGCCATTCACACATCTGGGGATGATTATCCCAGAAGGAGGCACAAGTGTATGGACACACAGAATGTGTTTGTCCAGAGATGAAGCCAGGGCTAGTGTGGCTGGTGGGAGCTTGGCAGGACAGTAGGGGGACAGTGGGGAGGCAGGAGACAGGGCCTGATGCTTGATGGCTGTGTGAGTGGTCCATTCTGTGTGACAACATTAGCCAGTCTTGAGTGACTTAAGCAACAAACATTTCTTATCTCACACTATCTGTGGACCAGGAATCGGCCATGCTTCAACTGGAGGCCTCTGCCAGTGTCTCCCAGGGGTCTGGGGCTGTGGACTCATTGATTCAGGACCCAAGAGCTCCTCTGTCTGATGGTCTCAATGTTAAGCCACAGATGCCTCTTCATATAGCAACTTGTAATATACAGGCTTGTTTCCTAGAGTGAGGGACGAGGAAGAGAGAAAGACAGAGAGGAAACTGCAATACAAATGAATAAGTAGAGGTTCTACACCTCAACTCTGGGGGATTGTCAAATAGTACAACCACTGTATATAACACCTTCAGCAGTTTCTAAAAAGGACAAGCCTACAGTTTTCAGTCAATCCCAAAGTTCCCCTCCTACATCAATACCCAAACGCATGTGAACACAGATATTCACACGCCTTTACACAAGTATTTCAGAGCACCGTTGTTCAGAAGAACCCAAAGGTGAAAACCCTAATGTCCATCAACAGGTGAAAGCCAAATGTGCTGTTTCCAAAATGGAATGTTGTGTAGCAATGAAAAGAGTGCAAATGTTCTCAAATAGACATTTAATAGGGTTATGTAACATTGTCAATGAACGTACTGCAATTTACAGGTACAATCTAAGATAATCAAACTATTAAATTCTATTTTAAGTGGACTTTATACCATAGAATAAACACGTTAGTATACATTTTAAAAAGTACCAAAGATGGACTTGCTCTCACTCTGGAGCTCTGGTGGGCAGTAGAGGTGTAGTTGGCTCCAGGCCTGGAGATGTTTCCAGAGCTTGTTCTGGAGCTGCTGCTGTAGTTCCAAGAAGAGAAAACATCATCCATAGGACTGCTTCTCCACATGTCTCCCAAAAATAGAAAAGAAAGCTTCTCACTGCCACTCAATGATCTCTCAAACATGCCAGCCCCAGAAAGTCTTCCCAGACTGCAGTCCAGGGCAATAGGGATCTGAGCCTCCTCATTGCTCCTGGTCCAGCTCCAGCCACAGAAGGCTCTGCTCTGTGTGGTCCATGCGGATGGCTCCCTGCCATCCTCATTTGCCCCCATCACCCACCTCAAGTCCTCCTCACATCCCCCTCTGCCTCAGTGGGCTCCAGGGTCTCCAGCTGTTCCAGAAGATAGCGGACTCCGTGCTCCAGGTCTGAGTCACTCATGCTGGGCTCTATTTAAGCCAGTAGCATCCTCAGGCAGGGAAATTCTGGGGGCTGGTGGAAATCCTCATGGTAATGGTACAGCTAAATGCCCAGGATGGTGGACATGACCCTGGGGGGAGTCACGTGGGCAGCAGAGTCAGAGACCTGGCCTTCCCGCCACACTGCACTCCAGGGCCGCCCTGTGGGGACCTGGGCCTCTGCGCCTTTTGCCCCTGCCTCTCCAGAGATCAGTTCTCCTCCACGGCCCATCTCACCTGGACGACCGGGCAGAGGAGTCCTGGACACAGGGGCAGGGTCGCCAACCAGCCTGCTCAAGTGCCAACTCTTGATCCACGGTGTCACCATCTGTCCGTTTCCTGAGGGCAGCCTGGCCCAGCACACTGTCCCCCTCCCTCCCTCTCCCCCGGCTGTCACCACCCCGAGGGCAGGCAGGGCGTCTACTCTGGTCACTGCATCTCGGGAACACATAGGGGTCCCAGGAGTATCTGGCCCAGGAGGGTACACACAGACTCTGTCATCTGCCCGGGCTTCCTGCGGGCCTCCTAACACCTCAGATTTACCTCCTCCATCTACAGGCTGCCTCGTCCACTAGGGACGTGCCTGCGCCTCCTGCTGCCACTGACACTCATCCTTCACCAGCGAGGGCTCAGCTGTCCCCTGAGTGTCATGGGACCCCTGAGCACCAGCTGAGCACCCCCGCTGAGGTTCCAGCACACGGTGAGCAGGATGCTCTCCACACTTTGTGTTCTGGGTCCCAGGATCGGGGGAAGAGGCAGGACTGGGAGGGACAGGCGATGGCTGGAGACTCTCATGGGGGGGACTCTGACCTCTGACCTCCCATATGCGCATCCCAATATTCATAGCAGCATTGCTTTCAATGGCCAAGACATAAAAACAATCTATGTGTCCAGCAGTAGATGAATGGAAATATGGCCATACAGTACATATATAGAGATATGTACATATCCTTTCAAAATTGAATTTTGATGATGTCTTTTTTCCAGAAATTTACTCATATAGCCTAACATGTTAAGCATACAGGGAGGAAATTTCACATTCTCTTTTATATAATTCTTTTCGGAAAAGTATTTATCTTACTCATAATAGGCTCATTTTAATTGGCTTGAAAGAGTCCATCTAATTTCCAGATAGAAAGACTACACTTTCCTGTTCCCAAACCAAAATTTACTTGATTCCATCAAACATACTGTTTCTATTCCGATTATATTATTATTGTTTACTATTTCCATATTAAATCCCTCCTCCATTTCCACTGTTTAAAATTTTCTCTTCATTCTCAGGTACAAAAATGTGGTGTGTAACTTCAGTTTTGAAATTTAAGGAAAAACTTTCCAGTTTTACTAAAAAAAAAAAAATACAGCTCCATAAAAGAAAAAAAAAAAAACACAGCAGAAATGAGGTGAGAGTACGTGATGGATAGAAGCATGTGTTTTCAACCATATAAGACAACGAGTTCAAAGCAACCACATACAAAGAATATAAAAGCTTTTTAAAGTAAAATAGAAACAGAGACAGTGTTCGAAAAACTCCCATCGGAGGAAGTGCCACGCTCAGTAAATCTCAAAACACACCCCTGACCTTACCGAATCCGAAGACAAAGAGCGTTTTCAATGACTTTCAACCCTTGCTATTACAGAAAGGTTTTTCAATGGCAGCATGCCTTACGTGGTAGGAAAGGCACCTTTTTAACCAGGAGCTAGGGCCTTGATGGGTTAATTGCAGTAACATGAATCACCTGGAGGAGCCATCTTACCCATCCACTTAGCTTTTTCCCAATTAATCCAATGATCTAAGATGCTGGGGGCTGAGAAGGCTCCTTCACGGAGAAACTTGTGATAAACCCATGGTACATAGTAGTTACCCTTCATGGACTCGTAGGAAACACTTGAAAAATCCAAGACTTCACCTGATGATGGTTTGGTCAAGAGGAGAGAAAGCTCCTTCTCAGCTACCACCCATTTCATACGAGGGTTTGCCATTTCCAGAGCCTGAGAATTCCTGGCACCCTTGCGCGAAGGACAATTCCCCTGGGGGTCCAGCGGACACCCGGCATGGGGGACCAGGGGTATGGACTTTCCATAGCACCAGGGGCCTCACCTCTCAGCACCGACTGGGGAAATCTATGCTTCATATCCTTCCCTCTGTGCTGCTTTATTCACAGCTTCATGGATGTACAGATGAGGTTTCAAACAACACAAAAACCCACATGCCTAAAGTGTACAGTTCAGTAAGTTTGGACACGTGTATATACCCAGAAAAGCTTTAGCTGAATTAAGATCAAGACATACAGACGGCTGCCCAAGCTTGCTTCATGCCCCTTGTCAGCCACGCCTCCCACCCATCCCCAAGCAATCTCTGACCTGTTTTCTTCAGAAATGAAATAGTTCTGTATCTGGCTGCTTTTCCTCGGCATGAATGTTTGCAAGTAAACTAACTATGAGGGGAGCTCCGCTGAGTTCCTTCATGTAGGCCAGTGGCAGCAGGTTGCCCAGCAGGGGGACCCCGTGCAGGCATTGCATATGGGGATGGATGGCTTGGTAAGGGATCCTCAGAAGAGGCAGAGGCTGAGATAGCCGCCTTCCCTACTAGGAATCAGACTCCCCCACAACAGAATCACACTGGGATTCGAACATGGCTAAAGGAAGATGCGATCAGAGTCACTTTGTCAGGACTCCAGCGAGTGCGCTCTAAGACGTTAAACGATGCCAAGTGGGCAAACACAGGACAGGGAGAGAAGGAAGCTCCTGGTAAATACCTAGATAGACTACAGGAGCCTTTCGCAGATTCACTGAGATGGATCCCGAAAGTGCAGAGGGAGGAATGATCTCAAAAGATAGATTTCTCACTCGGTGGGCTCCAGATATCCGCAGGAAGCTACTACAACAGGCGTATGGACCAAATCAGTCTTAGATAACCTGTTGCGACAGGTTCAGACACTTTATAATGGCAGGGAGGTAGAGGACAAGAGTCAGGAAAAGACCAGGAAAGACGGAAGTGCCAGCAATGGCTCTCACCTCCACTCTGAACCAGCCGGAGAAAAACGCCCACAGGGATCCAGGCGGAAAGGAACAGACTTGCTGTTACCGTAGAAAGCGGGGACACCTGCGAGAATTGCTCTCAGGCATCGAAGCCGCCACTGGCTTCAGGCCCAGCCTGCAGACGTCCACACTGCAGAAGGCTGCCCTCCGAGGCATAGGCCCCAGGGATTGGACTTACAAGGCAGTCAGGACTGAAGGTGTTTGGGGCTCCCCGCACAAGCTCCTGGGGTAATTACACCTGAGGAACCCTGGGTCATGAAAACTGAGGGGGCCAATCAGTCGATTTCCTCTTAGACCACAGGGCAACTTAGTCTGTGTTTACTGAGGCCCCTGGACCACACTTGGCCCGATCCGCTTCCGTGATGATACTGATCTGCATGAGCCAAACATTATTATTTCAGTTGTCCTCTAAACTACAATATGTAATATCAAGGAATAGATTACTTCTGTTAAAACACCGTGTGAACTGTAACGTGACAATCCCCGTTTCGGAGACATCTCCTCGCGTAAGTACCATGAGTAAAGATTGCCCGTCTATTCTGCACATCACATTCTTGCACGTGGTCCACGTCAAAGTCATCTTCCATCAGTCACAGTGCCTCAGCCGTTCTTGGGGAAACGCTCCTTATCCTTCAGTGCACAAAGTTAAGTGAGTCTGAACCCTCTCCCTCGCCGCAGCAAAGAGAGGCCCACAGAGCCATTGAGGGGTGCCTTCCAACTACTAGGGAGGCCTAGGATTGCTTCTGTCACCCAGCCGTAAAGCACCCAGAGCTCTGGGAGGCTGGGCAGACGGTGTGCAGGCTTTGAGCGCCCCTTGCTTAACGGGTCACTGTACATTTGGAAAACTGAAGCCCAGATAGGAGTGGGGAAACCCCGGGCCCGGAGCAGGGGCAGAGTCTCAGGCCACCCTAGGCTAGGGCTGCACCACACACCCTGGCTTGGCTTTGGGAATTAGAGAGCCAAGAACCCCAGAACATCCCCACTCATCTGGATCAGATGTCTCTGGGCGTCCACACAAATATACACGACACTCGCACTAACGTCAGAAGAAGTGAGACTAGGGCATGGGGGTCAGAGGGGGAGTGGGTCTGGGGTGGTGACAGATCCAGCAGAAGCAAGGCGATGACCACAGGCTGGATGTCACACTGTCGTTGGTGCAGGAACGGACCACGACTCAGCCGCAGGCCTCTGCCAGTGTCTCCCAGGGGTTTGAGGCTGTGGACTCAGCTGAGACACGAGCCGCTTCATTCAGGGGAGGGCCACAAGGCCTCCTCAGAGGCGGCTTCCCAGAATGAGGGACCAGGCGGGGGAAATGTGTGGCAGAGAGGAAACTGCAACACTGATGAAGAAGCGGAAATGGAAACACTAATGGAACACTCCTGCCACAGGGCCTCCAAAAGTTGACTACATGGTATTCAGTCGACACCCACATTCCACTCCTACGACAATACCCGGAAGTAGCACACACACAAAGTCACAAGCCTGCACACAAGGGTTCAGAGCAGCACTAGGCACAAGAGCCCAAAGGGGAACATAGTCCCCATGTCCATCAACAGATGAGGGGAGAGTCGCATGCACTGCTCTCCCAGACTGCAGGATTATTCGTCGTCAAATAGGACGCAGATGCTGTGCAATAGAGAACAGACGTGTTCATGGATCGTCGTGAATGGTCTCCATGCCGCTCACACACACAATTGAAAAAGTCAAAGAATTCAATTTCTATCTAAGTTTATTTCATAGAAAAAGTAAGTTTATACATGTACTAAAAAAACCAAAACACAGGTTAAGAGAGGGAATTATAGGGGTGAAGAGACAGGCTCCAGGGCTGGTGCAGGCATTGGGGCAGCACACCATCTGCCTTTCCCAGGCGAGGCTTGCTGACGATCTGGGAGCAGCTCCAGGGATATTAGGGGAGGAGCTGGCTCCAGCGCCTCAGCTGCCAGAAGAGCTGGGTCTGTTGGGGTCTCTAGAACCACAGGTGGATAACACCGGAGCCACAGCTGACTGCAAAGCACGAAGGAGCTCCAGAGCCAAGGCAGTGCCCTGGCCGACGATGGCTTAAGCCTGGGGACTGAGGCTGCAGAAGCAGCGCGGGCACAGGATTTGTGGGTGATTGAAGATCGGAATGAGGAAGAGGGCTGTTTCTTGCACGTTCTCTGCATCTAGAAGTCGAGCCTGGAGGTGCTTTTCCTCACTTCCTCGCTTCATTGAGAGCCACAGCATGAGTATGCTGCGGCTCTGGGTTTGGAGCTGGCATGGTTACATGATGTAGAGCTTGACCTTCAGTAGGAGCTGGGCTTTCAGTCTGCTCTAACTGTGGAGCTGTGGCAGTTACTAGGGGTGCTGCTGGCTCTAGGTTTGGTGATGTTTCCAGAGCTGCTTCTCCAGCGGGGGCTGTATCTCCCAGAAGAGAAAGCGCTGTCAGTAAGACTGCTTGTGCATGCATCCCAAAGACAGGAACCTACTCGCTGCTTAGCCCTGAAATCTCAATCCAAGATGCCCCCTAACCCCAGGAAGCCTTCCCAGGCTGCAGTCCAGGGGAATAGTCATCTGAGGAGCTTCCTCAATGCTCCTGGCCTAGTTCCAGCCTCAGAAGGCTCTGCTCTGTGTGGCCCAGCCCCCTCCCTTCCTTATTCGGCCCCGTCCTCCTCACCCAGCCCGAGTCCTCCTCACCATGCCCCTCTGCCTCAGTGGGCTCCAGGGTCTCCAGCTGTGCCAGGAGATGGCGGGCTCGCTGCTCCAGGTCCGAGGCAGGCATGTTGAGCTCTATGTAAGCCAGGAGCATCTTGAGGCAGGGAAATTCTGGGGGCTGCTGGAAATCTTCAGGGTAAAGGTGCAGCCAGGTGCTCAGGATGGAGGACATGGCCCTGGGGGGAGTCACGTGGGTAGCAGTCAGAGACCTGGCCTTCCCGCCACACTGCACTCCAGGGCTGCCCTGTGGGGACCTGGGCCTCTGCGCCTTCTGCCTCTGCCCATCCAGAGGTCAGTTCTCCTCCACGGCTCATCTCACCTGGCAGAACAGGCAGAGGAGGCCTGGACACAGGGGCGGGGCCGCCAACCAGCCTGCTCAAGTGCCAGCCCTTGATCCACGGTGTCACCATCTGTCCGCTTCTTCACGGCAGCCTGGCTCAGCGTACTGTCCCTTGCCCTGCCCCTCCCCCTGCTGTCACCACTGCGAGGGCAGGCAGGGCATCTACTCTGGTCTCTGCATCTCGGGAACACGTAGGGGTCCCAGGAGGATCTGGCCCAGGAGGGTACACACAGACTCTGTCATCTACCCAGGCTTCCTGCGGGCCTCATAGCACCTCAGATTTACCTCCTACATCTACAGGCTGCCTCGTCCGCTAGGGACGCGCCTGCGTCTCCTGCCACCACTGACACTCATCCTTCACCAGCGAGGACTCAGCTGTCCCGAGTGTCACGGGTCCCCTGAGCACCCGCTGAGGTTCCAGCACACGGTCAGCAGGATGCTCTCCACACTTTGCGTTCTGGGTCCCAGGATCGGGGGTAGAGGCAGGACTGGGATGGACAGGCGAGGGTTGTAGACTCTCATGGGGCAGACTCTGAACTCTGACCTCCCAGAGGCTGCTTACAGCACGCCAGACACCTCCACAGCTCTCTTGGCCTCCTTTCCTGTTTTGCACGAGAAGCCCCCTAGACCTCGGCCCCCAGGGGGAACCAGAAGCTATGTGGGATCCAGGATTCTGCCAGCCCTGCCCATTCAGAAACCCCAAGACTCCGGGCAGTTCTCTGGGGAAGGGAGTCAGTCCCTCTTGAATCAAAATCCACTCACATTTTCAGCTGCTGCAGGGCTCCACCATCCGCATCGCAGTACGGGAGGATGCATCCGTACCTACAGGAGGCCAGGGAGGCGTCACATGGTCAGTACTGGAGACACGCCCCACATGTGATGGCTAGTGTGACAGGCTTCTCCCCCTCACCGAGAGAACTGATGCCCTGGGGGGCAGGACTGCTGTCTGCTCCATGCATTACATGATGGTTTTCCCAGAAAAGTGCCTGCATCTCATGCGCCTGCCTTTATATTTCAAGAGCGAATGAGCCCAACCGGCCCCATCCAAGTGCCTGGGGCGCCACTCATCACTCCCAGGGAGCCCTGTTCTCAATGCCCCAGGGCAGGGCACCTCTCACACCTCACCTTGCAATTGGGAAAACGCTTTGGGACAAAGTCAAAGGCTCAGAGACCACCGAGACATAGGCTTCCTCGAAGGGAGGAGGAACGAGATGACTCAGCACAACCACAGCCTTAACAGGGCTCCAGGCGCCCAGAAAGCCCTTTCCAGGACGCACCCACGTAGTCCCCACAGACACCCTGGGGGCGGCTCCTCCCTTTACCCTCTGGGTGCAGAGGGGGCCACTGGGGCTCAGAGAGGTGGAGAGCCATTCCCACCACTCACAGCTGGAAGGGGACCGGGTCCCCCCGAGTCCCCAGTGGGGGAGGGGAAGTGCTCACCTCATGAAGAGAAGGTCCAGCACCTGCTGAGGGCTGCCAAAAGCCCTGTAGGTACCCAGGAATCTGGGGAGGTAGGAGGGGTCACCGCCCAGGAAGGCAGGCACCAGGTTGCCCACCAACGTCTCCAGTCTGCGTCTCTGCACGCTCCACACCCTGCAGGGCTCATTCCTGTCCCCTGGGGACACATTTTCCCCCTGGGGTGGAACGAGGAAGAGACAAGAGTCAGAGGCCGCACCAAGGACTACAGGAAGGCCGGGGCTGGAGCTCAGACTGAGGCCCCAAGCCTCGGGAATCATGGCAAGGGGAGGGCCAGGAGTGCCCTCCACAGAATAAACGTCTTGGCATCACGAGTGAACTGGCAAAGGGCCACGGTTACGTGTGTTAGCGTCTCGGGGCAGTTTGTACTGGACAGCTCCCCGCGTGTTAACTGCGTCCCCTGTGGTGGTGACCAACACATCCCATTTTGGGGGTGAGAACTGGGGTGACAGGGGCTGATCCTGGGGTGAGAGGCATCAGGGTTCTCAGGCCCACATGGATACGTGGGGATGGAGTTAATACAGGATACACTGTAGAAACATGTGGAAAGGCTCCTTGGGGAACATCAAGTGAAATCCTTTCACAATCTCCTTCCGAGATTCCCACATGGACGTAAAGAGTGATTTTGCATCTGGACACCTCAGGGCCTAGGCCGCGAGGGCGTGTCGCACACCTGACACTCCCAGGTTCCTTTGGGAGCAGGCCTCTAGGAGGGACCCAGGGGAGCGCCAGGGTGGCTCTGGGACCCGGAACTTCCTGGCTGGAGGGTCTCCTCCCGGCTGGCACTCACCCTCTGCCCGCCCTGGGCTCTGTTGCTGCTCTGGGCCTCCTGTTCCTCGTGCAGGGAGATGGCGCAGGGGGCTCCGTAGACCGGCGCCTGTCCGCAGTCTCGGGAGGAGCCCTGTGAACACAGTGCCCGCCAGCCAGGCAGAAAGTCTCAGGCCACCGGCCAGCTGTCTCTGGTGCTTCTTGGACCCCCAGACCTCTCCCCTCCAGACACATGCCCACCACTCTCTGCACAGACCTCCACCGAGGAAGAAGACACCCGACCGCCTGAGGGCCTTGGATCCACACTGGCACAGAGAAGAGCACCTCAGGGATCCTCTTTCCCCACTGCCAGCCTGTCCTCAGGTGTGATGGTGATCGGACCACCAGGTCACGATGTGCCCACCAACCTGTTCCTGCCCAGAGGGAGAACCTCCCCTCAAGTCCCACTTCCCCACACCTGGAGATGAGGGCAGCTGGCGCTGCCCAGGGAGGGCTCCCGGTGGCGGCCAGGCCTGGTGGGGCCACCTCTAGGTTGCCTGCTGTTACCTTTGGGGACCTCCTGCTAAAGGACCAGAGGCATCCAGGTTGAGCGCTGAACCGCCTGAAACATCTGAAAAACCTCTCCCTCCAGGGTTTCCTGAAGCAGAAGCCCTGGGCAGTCGAGACACAGCGGGAGAACATCCTTCTGGATCAAGTCTCTCCAGCCAAGTGAGCCCCAACTGGCTGTGGCGCTGTTACTAGAACGTGGCTGCCTGGTTACAGGGTTCCGAGTTCTGTTAGGGTCTGCCGACAAGGAAGTGACTTCACCACCCGGGGGTCCCCTCCTTGAACTGACAGTTGACACCTGTACATATAGCCCTCGGGATACTGACCGCTCACCCCTCATCCACGCAGCCCCAGTTCTCACACAGTTGCACCACACAGCCCTCCACACAGCTCCCGGGCAGGGTCTATGTGCAGCTCTGGGTAGGCAGACCTGGGTCCAGGCTCGCCTCCTCATTCCTACCTCTTCTCCATCCTGGATGAGTCCTTGTGTCTCTCAAGGCCTGTCCGTGTCCTCACGTGCACACGAGGATTATGCCCACGTGGATATCTAGGGATGTCCTGAGACAGAGGTGGGAAAAACCCTGGAACATGTGGGAGCTGTGTCCCATGCAGGCAGTGCCTCCAGTCTCTTTTCTTGTCCCCCAATTACCTCTCCCATGTTTGTTCCTCTTCTGTTCTCATCCCACTGCCGCTGCTGTGCTATGTCGGTTCAGTCGTATCCGACTCTGTGTGACCCCACACACGGCAGCCCACCAAGCTCCCAGGTCCCTGGAATTCTTCAGGCAAGAACACTGGAGTGGGTTGCCATTTCCTTCTCCAATGAATGAAAGTGAAAAGTGAAAGTGAAGTCGCACCGTCATGTCTGACTCTTTGCGACCCCATGGACTATAGCCTACCAGGCTCCTCCATCCATGGGATTTTCCAGGCAAGAGTACTGGAGTGGGTTGCCATTGCCTTCTCCGGATCTCGTCCCACAGTGCTTATTAAATGTCAGTGTGAGTGAGCGTGTGTGTGTGGAACCCAGGGCTCACTCTGGTAGGCCAGAAGAAAACTGCCGTGTAAGGCGGGATAAGCAACAGCTTCCTAAGATCTGAGAGTTTCTCATTTCCACAGCAAACCTGATGAGAAGGGTTTCACCTTTGGCCAAGGAGGTCAAGACCCTGTGACACAAGGCCTTAAAGGTGGCAGGGGCTGCAGCTGGGATGACAGACTCACATAGTCTGGCCCCACTGTCCACACCCATCACCATAGTGCAGGCCGTGATGACACAGCTGCCTTCACGGGGCTCACAGCCCAGCAGGCTCAGCATCTCAGACTGGACACACAGAGGCCCAGGGACAAACTGGTGCTCGCAGCCTGTCATCTGCCACACAGACTTGACCGTCTCATCTGTTGTGGCTTTATGTTCCTGTCCTTAAATAACTCGGTCAGTTTTGAGATTGCACCCAAGTACAGCATTTCAGACCCTTTGGTTGACTATGAGGGCTACTCCATTTCTTCCAAGGGATTCTTGCCCACAGTAGCAGATGTAATGTTCATTTGAATTAAATTCACCCATTCCAGTCCATTGTAGTTCACTGATTCCTAAAATGTCGACGTCCACTCTTGCCATCTCCTGTTTGGCCACTTCCAATTTACCTTGATTCATGGACCTAACATTCCAGGTTCTCATGCAATATTGTTCTTCATAACATCGGGATTTACTTGCATCACCAGCCACATCCAGAACCGGGCGTCGTTTTCGCTTTGGCTCCATCTCTTCATTCTCTCTGGAGTTATTTTTCCATTCTTCTCCAGTGGCATACTGAGCACTTACCTACCCTGGAGTTCATCTTTCCGTATCATATCTTTTTGCCTTTCATACTGTTCATGGGATTCTCAAGGCAAGAACACTCAAGCGGTTTGCCATTCCCTTCTCCACCAACAAACAAGCCAAAAATATAAAAGGCAGGTAAGGACAGGCTCTGCAATCAATGATGCTGGCAAAACTGGACACTTATGTGCAAAGCCGTCAAACTGGACCACTCTCTTCCAATATACAGAGAACTCAACGCAAAATGCATTCAGCCTTGAGTAGAAGACCTGAAACCACAGAACTAGAAAAAAAATCAGGTAGAAAGCTCTTGACCAGCCATCTCAGAAATGATTTTTGGATCTGATCCTAAAAACAAAAGAAAGCAAAAAGTAACAAGTGGAATTACAGCAGAGGTCAACAAAATAAAACAGAGAAATGAAATGAAATGAAATGAAATGAAATGGGAGAAAATATTTGCAATTCATATATTTTCTAAGGGGTTAATATCTAAAATATATCAAGAATTCATACCACTGAATGGCAAACAAAAAACTAACTTCATTTAAAAACGGCCCAAACTCTCAATAGCCATTTTGTCCAAAGAAGACATACAGATGGCAAAGAGGCACAGGAAAGATGCTCTACATTTGTAATCATCAAAGAAATGCAAATCCACACCAACAGAAGTTACCCCCTTACATCTCCCAAAATAGCCATCATCAAGAAGAACACAAATCAGTGTTGGCGAGGATGTGAAGAAAAAGAAACACTTGACACTGTTGGTGGGAATGTAAATTGGTGTAGCCAGTATGGAAAACAGTATGAAGGCTCTTCAAAAAATAAGACTACCTCATGATCCAGCAACCCCACTCCTGGACATATATTGGGAGAAAGCTGTACATTGAGAAGATAATGCACTACTAGTTACAATGCCTAAGATGTGGAAGCAACCTAAACGTCCACTGCCAAATGGATAAAGATGTGGTACATAGTCACAATAGGATACTACTTCGACATGAGAAGAACATTTCTCTGGATTCCAAAGTCTTCCCTTCAAGCAAAACTTACCAAACCAACAAACAACCGAGCTCTTTTAGGCCGCTAGAATTCGCAAATACTTGAGCATCTATGATTACTGTGCAGAAATAAAATTTTAAATGCTCATTCAACTTCGAGTAATGCCGTTTCTCAATGGTCTGTTGCTGGAAAAGAGGAACAGAAACACAAATAAACTGTTCAAAAAGCCCTCCATACGCAAAAAACATAAAAAGGCGGAGACTGCTTTACTGCAAACTTTGCTTAGGTGTTAGTATGTCACAAATTGCCCTCCAGGGAGCTCTCTGTGAGCTAGTTCGAGTCAGTCAATAAAGCCTGAAAACACTGAAAGCGAAAGGGAACTTAGACGACTAGGCTTTAGCCGACCAGGCTCCTCCATCCCTGGCATTTTCCAGGCAAGAGTACTGGAGTGGGTTGCTAATTCCTTCTCCAGAGGATCTTCCCGACCCAGGGATCGAACAGAGGTCTCCCACATTGCAGGCAGATGCTTTGCCCTCTGAGCCACCAGGGAAGCCTGTAGGAAAGAGCACGGAGTCCCTTCTGAACAGCCGCTGCCGGCGGCCAGGACGGGATCCCCGAGCTGTGCGCCCCCATCACCCGCGCGCATCCCGGGAGCAGAGATCTCTCACAGCTGCGGACCCACCGCGCCCGACACGCGCGCCCCGCGGCCCCAACTTCGGGCTCCTCGGCGGCACCTCCCCGGCCCGGAACCGCGAGCCCGTGGCGACCGGGCCCAGGCGGCGTCCGCAGACCCAGAGGCCGCCCCCCGCGGTCGTGGGGGCAGCCCCGCCGCGAGGAGACTCGAGGGGCGCCGAGCAGGGAGGGCTGCGAGCGCGCGGGGCGCCCACCGCTCAACGGCCGCCTTGGGGCGCCGGCCCGGCGTCCTCACCCTGCGGCCGATGGCGGCCACCCCGGAGCCGAGGACCGAGGGAGGCTCGCGCTCCTCGGGGCTGCAGGAGTCGGGGGCCGCTGGCCGCTGGGCAGGCGGGGGCGCGCGGTGAGGGGCTGCGGTCGAGCTGCACTTACTCGTGTCTGCGCTGCTCCCTGGTGCGGGGCGTCCCGCAGTGGGGACCGACTCAGTCTCCAACTTCCCTTCCGTCAGGACGGGTCCTGGGGGCTCAGGCGCCTCTGCGCCTCCGCCCTCCACCTGCAGCCGCTCACGCCTGCGCACTCGCTCCGGGGCCGGTGGGGGCGGGGAGGGGCGCCTGTCAGCCTGGGCACTCCTGGCTGGAATATCCTTCTTTTAAATGCAAAGTGTTGGACTTGATATCAATTTCTAAAAAAATAAACGTCAAGTTTTCTTTATCCTAATCACAATTTCGTGACTATAGATTCTGTCTTTGGAAGATTTCTTTAAGAATAATTTGTACTTGGTCAACTGAGTCAGATAATAGGTTCAAAATTATATATTGCTTGTATAAATTTTCAGCCAATAATACGTTTTACCCTGTGGAGTTGTATTTAGTGTGTGTGTGGGGGGGGTTGTTTTTTGTTTTTTTACTACTAATCAGCCTTGGCAGGGGCAGAGTCTTGAGATGAAGGGAGAGTTAGGATCCCCTAGGCTAGGGCTGCCTCCCTGCCACATGGTTTGCCGTGGGAATTGGAGGTCCTAGGACCCCAGAATATTCTGGCAATGGGGAATAGATTCTCTGGGTGTGAGCACAAGTATACACTGACACACATCAGAGGAAGGGACCATAGGGACTGGGGTCAGGGGAGGGGTGGACCTTGGGGCAGTGACAGTGACAGAAACATACATCAATTTCCCCTGGACTAAGGCAAAGACCACCTTGTTGGGCCTCATGTGGAATCCAGGTCAGAACAGCTGCACTGGCTGTGATGAGGAGTCCTCATAAGGCAACTAGACACCCCACGGCTGAAGAGGAGGTTGAGGGTCCTCTTCAAGGTCCCTCTCAAAGCCCCTGGTTCCTATGGATCCTGTCACATTCCCTCCTGGGGCCCAATGAATGCTGAGGTCCTGAAGTCTCTCAGAGCTATGGTGTGTGCTGCGGTTTCCCTGCTTGGTGTGTAGTATGACTGGTTCCCCTTAAAGGGGTGATGTGTCCAGTACTGGGGTGAGAAGAGTGTCCCTTGCACTCCTACACATTCCCCTGCCCCTGAGCTGGCCCATACCTCCTCCTATCAGCATCCGAGCTTCTCAGTGGAGGAATGGAGCCTCTTATCTATTCATTGACCAGCTGTGCCCTGAGCACTCAGTGGGGGTGGTGAGAGAAAGAACCACCAGGGCCACAGTTTGGAGCGGGAAATGGAGAAACCCAGAAAGAAAAGACAGAAAGGAGCAAGTTCTGTGTTGAAAAACAGTAGGTGCCACAATGGGGTCATGGAAAGTCTGCACTGAGGGGACATGTCTGTCCCCAGCAGTGGAATGAAAAGGCGCCAGCCATTCACACATCTGGGGATGATTATCCCAGAAGGAGGCACAAGTGTATGGACACACAGAATGTGTTTGTCCAGAGATGAAGCCAGGGCTAGTGTGGCTGGTGGGAGCTTGGCAGGACAGTAGGGGGACAGTGGGGAGGCAGGAGACAGGGCCTGATGCTTGATGGCTGTGTGAGTGGTCCATTCTGTGTGACAACATTAGCCAGTCTTGAGTGACTTAAGCAACAAACATTTCTTATCTCACACTATCTGTGGACCAGGAATCGGCCATGCTTCAACTGGAGGCCTCTGCCAGTGTCTCCCAGGGGTCTGGGGCTGTGGACTCATTGATTCAGGACCCAAGAGCTCCTCTGTCTGATGGTCTCAATGTTAAGCCACAGATGCCTCTTCATATAGCAACTTGTAATATACAGGCTTGTTTCCTAGAGTGAGGGACCAGGAAGAGAGAAAGACAGAGAGGAAACTGCAATACAAATGAATAAGTAGAGGTTCTACACCTCAACTCTGGGGGATTGTCAAATAGTACAACCACTGTATATAACACCTTCAGCAGTTTCTAAAAAGGACAAGCCTACAGTTTTCAGTCAATCCCAAAGTTCCCCTCCTACATCAATACCCAAACGCATGTGAACACAGATATTCACACGCCTTTACACAAGTATTTCAGAGCACCGTTGTTCAGAAGAACCCAAAGGTGAAAACCCTAATGTCCATCAACAGGTGAAAGCCAAATGTGCTGTTTCCAAAATGGAATGTTGTGTAGCAATGAAAAGAGTGCAAATGTTCTCAAATAGACATTTAATAGGGTTATGTAACATTGTCAATGAACGTACTGCAATTTACAGGTACAATCTAAGATAATCAAACTATTAAATTCTATTTTAAGTGGACTTTATACCATAGAATAAACACGTTAGTATACATTTTAAAAAGTACCAAAGATGGACTTGCTCTCACTCTGGAGCTCTGGTGGGCAGTAGAGGTGTAGTTGGCTCCAGGCCTGGAGATGTTTCCAGAGCTTGTTCTGGAGCTGCTGCTGTAGTTCCAAGAAGAGAAAACATCATCCATAGGACTGCTTCTCCACATGTCTCCCAAAAATAGAAAAGAAAGCTTCTCACTGCCACTCAATGATCTCTCAAACATGCCAGCCCCAGAAAGTCTTCCCAGACTGCAGTCCAGGGCAATAGGGATCTGAGCCTCCTCATTGCTCCTGGTCCAGCTCCAGCCACAGAAGGCTCTGCTCTGTGTGGTCCATGCGGATGGCTCCCTGCCATCCTCATTTGCCCCCATCACCCACCTCAAGTCCTCCTCACATCCCCCTCTGCCTCAGTGGGCTCCAGGGTCTCCAGCTGTTCCAGAAGATAGCGGACTCCGTGCTCCAGGTCTGAGTCACTCATGCTGGGCTCTATTTAAGCCAGTAGCATCCTCAGGCAGGGAAATTCTGGGGGCTGGTGGAAATCCTCATGGTAATGGTACAGCTAAATGCCCAGGATGGTGGACATGACCCTGGGGGGAGTCACGTAGGCAGCAGAGTCAGAGACCTGGCCTTCCCGCCACACTGCACTCCAGGGCCGCCCTGTGGGGACCTGGGCCTCTGCGCCTTTTGCCCCTGCCTCTCCAGAGATCAGTTCTCCTCCACGGCCCATCTCACCTGGACGACCGGGCAGAGGAGTCCTGGACACAGGGGCAGGGTCGCCAACCAGCCTGCTCAAGTGCCAACTCTTGATCCACGGTGTCACCATCTGTCCGTTTCCTGAGGGCAGCCTGGCCCAGCACACTGTCCCCCTCCCTCTCTCTCCCCCGGCTGTCACCACCCCGAGGGCAGGCAGGGCGTCTACTCTGGTCACTGCATCTCGGGAACACATAGGGGTCCCAGGAGTATCTGGCCCAGGAGGGTACACACAGACTCTGTCATCTGCCCGGGCTTCCTGCGGGCCTCCTAACACCTCAGATTTACCTCCTCCATCTACAGGCTGCCTCGTCCACTAGGGACGTGCCTGCGCCTCCTGCTGCCACTGACACTCATCCTTCACCAGCGAGGGCTCAGCTGTCCCCTGAGTGTCATGGGACCCCTGAGCACCAGCTGAGCACCCCCGCTGAGGTTCCAGCACACGGTGAGCAGGATGCTCTCCACACTTTGTGTTCTGGGTCCCAGGATCGGGGGAAGAGGCAGGACTGGGAGGGACAGGCGATGGCTGGAGACTCTCATGGGGGGGACTCTGACCTCTGACCTCCCATATGCGCATCCCAATATTCATAGCAGCATTGCTTTCAATGGCCAAGACATAAAAACAATCTATGTGTCCAGCAGTAGATGAATGGAAATATGGCCATACAGTACATATATAGAGATATGTACATATCCTTTCAAAATTGAATTTTGATGATGTCTTTTTTCCAGAAATTTACTCATATAGCCTAACATGTTAAGCATACAGGGAGGAAATTTCACATTCTCTTTTATATAATTCTTTTCGGAAAAGTATTTATCTTACTCATAATAGGCTCATTTTAATTGGCTTGAAAGAGTCCATCTAATTTCCAGATAGAAAGACTACACTTTCCTGTTCCCAAACCAAAATTTACTTGATTCCATCAAACATACTGTTTCTATTCCGATTATATTATTATTGTTTACTATTTCCATATTAAATCCCTCCTCCATTTCCACTGTTTAAAATTTTCTCTTCATTCTCAGGTACAAAAATGTGGTGTGTAACTTCAGTTTTGAAATTTAAGGAAAAACTTTCCAGTTTTACTAAAAAAAAAAAAATACAGCTCCCATAAAAGAAAAAAAAAAAAACACAGCAGAAATGAGGCGAGAGTACGTGATGGATAGAAGCATGTGTTTTCAACCATATAAGACAACGAGTTCAAAGCAACCACATACAAAGAATATAAAAGCTTTTTAAAGTAAAATAGAAACAGAGACAGTGTTCGAAAAACTCCCATCGGAGGAAGTGCCACGCTCAGTAAATCTCAAAACACACCCCTGACCTTACCGAATCCGAAGACAAAGAGCGTTTTCAATGACTTTCAACCCTTGCTATTACAGAAAGGTTTTTCAATGGCAGCATGCCTTACGTGGTAGGAAAGACACCTTTTTAACCAGGAGCTAGGGCCTTGATGGGTTAATTGCAGTAACATGAATCACCTGGAGGAGCCATCTTACCCATCCACTTAGCTTTTTCCCGATTAATCCAATGATCTAAGATGCTGGGGGCTGAGAAGGCTCCTTCACGGAGAAACTTGTGATAAACCCATGGTACATAGTAGTTACCCCTCATGGACTCGTAGGAAACACTTGAAAAATCCAAGACTTCACCTGATGATGGTTTGGTCAAGAGGAGAGAAAGCTCCTTCTCAGCTACCACCCATTTCATACGAGGGTTTGCCATTTCCAGAGCCTGAGAATTCCTGGCACCCTTGCGCGAAGGACAATTCCCCTGGGGGCCCAGCGGACACCCGGCATGGGGGACCAGGGGTATGGACTTTCCATAGCACCAGGGGCCTCACCTCTCAGCACCGACTGGGGAAACCTATGCTTCATATCCTTCCCTCTGTGCTGCTTTATTCACAGCTTCATGGATGTACAGATGAGGTTTCAAACAACACAAAAACCCACATGCCTAAAGTGTACAGTTCAGTAAGTTTGGACACGTGTATATACCCAGAAAAGCTTTAGCTGAATTAAGATCAAGACATACAGACGGCTGCCCAAGCTTGCTTCATGCCCCTTGTCAGCCACGCCTCCCACCCATCCCCAAGCAATCTCTGACCTGTTTTCTTCAGAAATGAAATAGTTCTGTATCTGGCTGCTTTTCCTCGGCATGAATGTTTGCAAGTAAACTAACTATGAGGGGAGCTCCGCTGAGTTCCTTCATGTAGGCCAGTGGCAGCAGGTTGCCCAGCAGGGAGACCCCGTGCAGGCATTGCATATGGGGATGGATGGCTTGGTAAGGGATCCTCAGAAGAGGCAGAGGCTGAGATAGCCGCCTTCCCTACTAGGAATCAGACTCCCCCACAACAGAATCACACTGGGATTCGAACATGGCTAAAGGAAGATGCGATCAGAGTCACTTTGTCAGGACTCCAGCGAGTGCGCTCTAAGACGTTAAACGATGCCAAGTGGGCAAACACAGGACAGGGAGAGAAGGAAGCTCCTGGTAAATACCTAGATAGACTACAGGAGCCTTTCGCAGATTCACTGAGATGGATCCCGAAGTTGCAGAGGGAGGAATGATCTCAAAAGTTAGATTTCTCACTCGGTGGGCTCCAGATATCCGCAGGAAGCTACTACAACAGGCGTATGGACCAAATCAGTCTTAGATAACCTGTTGCGACAGGTTCAGACACTTTATAATGGCAGGGAGGTAGAGGACAAGAGTCAGGAAAAGACCAGGAAAGACGGAAGTGCCAGCAATGGCTCTCACCTCCACTCTGAACCAGCCGGAGAAAAACGCCCACAGGGATCCAGGCGGAAAGGAACAGACTTGCTGTTACCGTAGAAAGCGGGGACACCTGCGAGAATTGCTCTCAGGCATCGAAGCCGCCACTGGCTTCAGGCCCAGCCTGCAGACGTCCACACTGCAGAAGGCTGCCCTCCGAGGCATAGGCCCCAGGGATTGGACTTACAAGGCAGTCAGGACTGAAGGTGTTTGGGGCTCCCCGCACAAGCTCCTGGGGTAATTACACCTGAGGAACCCTGGGTCATGAAAACTGAGGGGGCCAATCAGTCGATTTCCTCTTAGACCACAGGGCAACTTAGTCTGTGTTTACTGAGGCCCCTGGACCACACTTGGCCCGATCCGCTTCCGTGATGATACTGGTCTGCATGAGCCAAACATTATTATTTCAGTTGTCCTCTAAACTACAATATGTAATATCAAGGAATAGATTACTTCTGTTAAAACACCGTGTGAACTGTAACGTGACAATCCCCGTTTCGGAGACATCTCCTCGCGTAAGTACCATGAGTAAAGATTGCCCGTCTATTCTGCACATCACATTCTTGCACGTGGTCCACGTCAAAGTCATCTTCCATCAGTCACAGTGCCTCAGCCGTTCTTGGGGAAACGCTCCTTATCCTTCAGTGCACAAAGTTAAGTGAGTCTGAACCCTCTCCCTCGCCGCAGCAAAGAGAGGCCCACAGAGCCATTGAGGGGTGCCTTCCAACTACTAGGGAGGCCTAGGATTGCTTCTGTCACCCAGCCGTAAAGCACCCAGAGCTGTGGGAGGCTGGGCAGACGGTGTGCAGGCTTTGAGCGCCCCTTGCTTAACGGGTCACTGTACATTTGGAAAACTGAAGCCCAGATAGGAGTGGGGAAACCCCGGGCCCGGAGCAGGGGCAGAGTCTCAGGCCACCCTAGGCTAGGGCTGCACCACACACCCTGGCTCGGCTTTGGGAATTAGAGAGCCAAGAACCCCAGAACATCCCCACTCATCTGGATCAGATGTCTCTGGGCGTCCACACAAATATACACGACACTCGCACTAACGTCAGAAGAAGTGAGACTAGGGCATGGGGGTCAGAGGGGGAGTGGGTCTGGGGTGGTGACAGATCCAGCAGAAGCAAGGCGATGACCACAGGCTGGATGTCACACTGTCGTTGGTGCAGGAACGGACCACGACTCAGCCGCAGGCCTCTGCCAGTGTCTCCCAGGGGTTTGAGGCTGTGGACTCAGCTGAGACACGAGCCGCTTCATTCAGGGGAGGGCCACAAGGCCTCCTCAGAGGCGGCTTCCCAGAATGAGGGACCAGGTGGGGGAAATGTGTGGCAGAGAGGAAACTGCAACACTGATGAAGAAGCGGAAATGCAAACACTAATGGAACACTCCTGCCACAGGGCCTCCAAAAGTTGACTACATGGTATTCAGTCGACACCCACATTCCACTCCTACGACAATACCCGGAAGTAGCACACACACAAAGTCACAAGCCTGCACACAAGGGTTCAGAGCAGCACTAGGCACAAGAGCCCAAAGGGGAACATAGTCCCCATGTCCATCAACAGATGAGGGGAGAGTCGCATGCACTGCTCTCCCAGACTGCAGGATTATTCGTCGTCAAATAGGACGCAGATGCTGTGCAATAGAGAACAGACGTGTTCATGGATCGTCGTGAATGGTCTCCATGCCGCTCACACACACAATTGAAAAAGTCAAAGAATTCAATTTCTATCTAAGTTTATTTCATAGAAAAAGTAAGTTTATACATGTACTAAAAAAACCAAAACACAGGTTAAGAGAGGGAATTATAGGGGTGAAGAGACAGGCTCCAGGGCTGGTGCAGGCATTGGGGCAGCACACCATCTGCCTTTCCCAGGCGAGGCTTGCTGACGATCTGGGAGCAGCTCCAGGGATATTAGGGGAGGAGCTGGCTCCAGCGCCTCAGCTGCTAGAAGAGCTGGGTCTGTTGGGGTCTCTAGAACCACAGGTGGATAACACCGGAGCCACAGCTGACTGCAAAGCACGAAGGAGCTCCAGAGCCAAGGCAGTGCCCTGGCCGACGATGGCTTAAGCCTGGGGACTGAGGCTGCAGAAGCAGCGCGGGCACAGGATTTGTGGGTGATTGAAGATCGGAATGAGGAAGAGGGCTGTTTCTTGCACGTTCTCTGCATCTAGAAGTCGAGCCTGGAGGTGCTTTTCCTCACTTCCTCGCTTCATTGAGAGCCACAGCATGAGTATGCTGCGGCTCTGGGTTTGGAGCTGGCATGGTTACATGATGTAGAGCTTGACCTTCAGTAGGAGCTGGGCGTTCAGTCTGCTCTAACTGTGGAGCTGTGGCAGTTACTAGGGGTGCTGCTGGCTCTAGGTTTGGTGATGTTTCCAGAGCTGCTTCTCCAGCGGGGGCTGTATCTCCCAGAAGAGAAAGCGCTGTCAGTAAGACTGCTTGTGCATGCATCCCAAAGACAGGAACCTACTCGCTGCTTAGCCCTGAAATCTCAATCCAAGATGCCCCCTAACCCCAGGAAGCCTTCCCAGGCTGCAGTCCAGGGGAATAGTCATCTGAGGAGCTTCCTCAATGCTCCTGGCCTAGTTCCAGCCTCAGAAGGCTCTGCTCTGTGTGGCCCAGCCCCCTCCCTTCCTTATTCGGCCCCGTCCTCCTCACCCAGCCCGAGTCCTCCTCACCATGCCCCTCTGCCTCAGTGGGCTCCAGGGTCTCCAGCTGTGCCAGGAGATGGCGGGCTCGCTGCTCCAGGTCCGAGGCAGGCATGTTGAGCTCTATGTAAGCCAGGAGCATCTTGAGGCAGGGAAATTCTGGGGGCTGCTGGAAATCTTCAGGGTAAAGGTGCAGCCAGGTGCTCAGGATGGAGGACATGGCCCTGGGGGGAGTCACGTGGGTAGCAGTCAGAGACCTGGCCTTCCCGGCACACTGCACTCCAGGGCTGCCCTGTGGGGACCTGGGCCTCTGCGCCTTCTGCCTCTGCCCATCCAGAGGTCAGTTCTCCTCCACGGCTCATCTCACCTGGCAGAACAGGCAGAGGAGGCCTGGACACAGGGGCGGGGCCGCCAACCAGCCTGCTCAAGTGCCAGCCCTTGATCCACGGTGTCACCATCTGTCCGCTTCTTCACGGCAGCCTGGCTCAGCGTACTGTCCCTTGCCCTGCCCCTCCCCCTGCTGTCACCACTGCGAGGGCAGGCAGGGCATCTACTCTGGTCTCTGCATCTCGGGAACATGTAGGGGTCCCAGGAGGATCTGGCCCAGGAGGGTACACACAGACTCTGTCATCTACCCAGGCTTCCTGCGGGCCTCATAGCACCTCAGATTTACCTCCTACATCTACAGGCTGCCTCGTCCGCTAGGGACGCGCCTGCGTCTCCTGCCACCACTGACACTCATCCTTCACCAGCGAGGACTCAGCTGTCCCGAGTGTCACGGGTCCCCTGAGCACCCGCTGAGGTTCCAGCACACGGTCAGCAGGATGCTCTCCACACTTTGCGTTCTGGGTCCCAGGATCGGGGGTAGAGGCAGGACTGGGATGGACAGGCGAGGGTTGTAGACTCTCATGGGGCAGACTCTGAACTCTGACCTCCCAGAGGCTGCTTACAGCACGCCAGACACCTCCACAGCTCTCTTGGCCTCCTTTCCTGTTTTGCACGAGAAGCCCCCTAGACCTCGGCCCCCAGGGGGAACCAGAAGCTATGTGGGATCCAGGATTCTGCCAGCCCTGCCCATTCAGAAACCCCAAGACTCCGGGCAGTTCTCTGGGGAAGGGAGTCAGTCCCTCTTGAATCAAAATCCACTCACATTTTCAGCTGCTGCAGGGCTCCACCATCCGCATCGCAGTACGGGAGGATGCATCCGTACCTACAGGAGGCCAGGGAGGCGTCACATGGTCAGTACTGGAGACACGCCCCACATGTGATGGCTAGTGTGACAGGCTTCTCCCCCTCACCGAGAGAACTGATGCCCTGGGGGGCAGGACTGCTGTCTGCTCCATGCATTACATGATGGTTTTCCCAGAAAAGTGCCTGCATCTCATGCGCCTGCCTTTATATTTCAAGAGCGAATGAGCCCAACCGGCCCCATCCAAGTGCCTGGGGCGCCACTCATCACTCCCAGGGAGCCCTGGTCTCAATGCCCCAGGGCAGGGCACCTCTCACACCTCACCTTGCAATTGGGAAAACGCTTTGGGACAAAGTCAAAGGCTCAGAGACCACCGAGACACAGGCTTCCTCGAAGGGAGGAGGAACGAGATGACTCAGCACAACCACAGCCTTAACAGGGCTCCAGGCGCCCAGAAAGCCCTTTCCAGGACGCACCCACGTAGTCCCCACAGACACCCTGGGGGCGGCTCCTCCCTTTACCCTCTGGGTGCAGAGGGGGCCACTGGGGCTCAGAGAGGTGGAGAGCCATTCCCACCACTCACAGCTGGAAGGGGACCGGGTCCCCCCGAGTCCCCAGTGGGGGAGGGGAAGTGCTCACCTCATGAAGAGAAGGTCCAGCACCTGCTGAGGGCTGCCAAAAGCCCTGTAGGTACCCAGGAATCTGGGGAGGTAGGAGGGGTCACCGCCCAGGAAGGCAGGCACCAGGTTGCCCACCAACGTCTCCAGTCTGCGTCTCTGCACGCTCCACACCCTGCAGGGCTCATTCCTGTCCCCTGGGGACACATTTTCCCCCTGGGGTGGAACGAGGAAGAGACAAGAGTCAGAGGCCGCACCAAGGACTACAGGAAGGCAGGGGCTGGAGCTCAGACTGAGGCCCCAAGCCTCGGGAATCATGGCAAGGGGAGGGCCAGGAGTGCCCTCCACAGAATAAACGTCTTGGCATCACGAGTGAACTGGCAAAGGGCCACGGTTACGTGTGTTAGCGTCTCGGGGCAGTTTGTACTGGGCAGCTCCCCGCGTGTTAACTGCGTCCCCTGTGGCGGTGACCAACACATCCCATTTTGGGGGTGAGAACTGGGGTGACAGGGGCTGATCCTGGGGTGAGAGGCATCAGGGTTCTCAGGCCCACATGGATACGTGGGGATGGAGTTAATACAGGATACACTGTAGAAACATGTGGAAAGGCTCCTTGGGGAACATCAAGTGAAATCCTTTCACAATCTCCTTCCGAGATTCCCACATGGACGTAAACAGTGATTTTGCATCTGGACACCTCAGGGCCTAGGCCGCGAGGGCGTGTCGCACACCTGACACTCCCAGGTTCCTTTGGGAGCAGGCCTCTAGGAGGGACCCAGGGGAGCGCCAGGGTGGCTCTGGGACCCGGAACTTCCTGGCTGGAGGGTCTCCTCCCGGCTGGCACTCACCCTCTGCCCGCCCTGGGCTCTGTTGCTGCTCTGGGCCTCCTGTTCCTCGTGCGGGGAGATGGAGCAGGGGGCTCCGTAGACCGGCGCCTGTCCGCAGTCTCGGGAGGAGCCCTGTGAACACAGTGCCCGCCAGCCAGGCAGAAAGTCTCAGGCCACCGGCCAGCTGTCTCTGGTGCTTCTTGGACCCCCAGACCTCTCCCCTCCAGACACATGCCCACCACTCTCTGCACAGACCTCCACCGAGGAAGAAGACACCCGACCGCCTGAGGGCCTTGGATCCACACTGGCACAGAGAAGAGCACCTCAGGGATCCTCTTTCCCCACTGCCAGCCTGTCCTCAGGTGTGATGGTGATCGGACCACCAGGTCACGATGTGCCCACCAACCTGTTCCTGCCCAGAGGGAGAACCTCCCCTCAAGTCCCACTTCCCCACACCTGGAGATGAGGGCAGCTGGCGCTGCCCAGGGAGGGCTCCCGGTGGCGGCCAGGCCTGGTGGGGCCACCTCTAGGTTGCCTGCTGTTACCTTTGGGGACCTCCTGCTAAAGGACCAGAGGCATCCAGGTTGAGCGCTGAACCGCCTGAAACATCTGAAAAACCTCTCCCTCCAGGGTTTCCTGAAGCAGAAGCCCTGGTCAGTCGAGACACAGCGGGAGAACATCCTTCTGGATCAAGTCTCTCCAGCCAAGTGAGCCCCAACTGGCTGTGGCGCTGTTACTAGAACGTGGCTGCCTGGTTACAGGGTTCCGAGTTCTGTTAGGGTCTGCCGACAAGGAAGTGACTTCACCACCCGGGGGTCCCCTCCTTGAACTGACAGTTGACACCTGTACATATAGCCCTCGGGATACTGACCGCTCACCCCTCATCCACGCAGCCCCGGTTCTCACACAGTTGCACCACACAGCCCTCCACACAGCTCCCGGGCAGGGTCTATGTGCAGCTCTGGGTAGGCAGACCTGGGTCCAGGCTCGCCTCCTCATTCCTACCTCTTCTCCATCCTGGATGAGTCCTTGTGTCTCTCAAGGCCTGTCCGTGTCCTCACGTGCACACGAGGATTATGCCCACGTGGATATCTAGGGATGTCCTGAGACAGAGGTGGGAAAAACCCTGGAACATGTGGGAGCTGTGTCCCATGCAGGCAGTACCTCCAGTCTCTTTTCTTGTCCCCCAATTACCTCTCCCATGTTTGTTCCTCTTCTGTTCTCATCCCACTGCCGCTGCTGTGCTATGTCGGTTCAGTCGTATCCGACTCTGTGTGACCCCACACACGGCAGCCCACCAAGCTCCCAGGTCCCTGGAATTCTTCAGGCAAGAACACTGGAGTGGGTTGCCATTTCCTTCTCCAATGAATGAAAGTGAAAAGTGAAAGTGAAGTCGCACCGTCATGTCTGACTCTTTGCGACCCCATGGACTATAGCCTACCAGGCTCCTCCATCCATGGGATTTTCCAGGCAAGAGTACTGGAGTGGGTTGCCATTGCCTTCTCCGGATCTCGTCCCACAGTGCTTATTAAATGTCAGTGTGAGTGAGCGTGTGTGTGTGGAACCCAGGGCTCACTCTGGTAGGCCAGAAGAAAACTGCCGTGTAAGGCGGGATAAGCAACAGCTTCCTAAGATCTGAGAGTTTCTCATTTCCACAGCAAACCTGATGAGAAGGGTTTCACCTTTGGCCAAGGAGGTCAAGACCCTGTGACACAAGGCCTTAAAGGTGGCAGGGGCTGCAGCTGGGATGACAGACTCACATAGTCTGGCCCCACTGTCCACACCCATCACCATAGTGCAGGCCGTGATGACACAGCTGCCTTCACGGGGCTCACAGCCCAGCAGGCTCAGCATCTCAGACTGGACACACAGAGGCCCAGGGACAAACTGGTGCTCGCAGCCTGTCATCTGCCACACAGACTTGACCGTCTCAGCTGTTGTGGCTTTATGTTCCTGTCCTTAAATAACTCGGTCAGTTTTGAGATTGCACCCAAGTACAGCATTTCAGACCCTTTGGTTGACTATGAGGGCTACTCCATTTCTTCCAAGGGATTCTTGCCCACAGTAGCAGATGTAATGTTCATTTGAATTAAATTCACCCATTCCAGTCCATTGTAGTTCACTGATTCCTAAAATGTCGACGTCCACTCTTGCCATCTCCTGTTTGGCCACTTCCAATTTACCTTGATTCATGGACCTAACATTCCAGGTTCTCATGCAATATTGTTCTTCATAACATCGGGATTTACTTGCATCACCAGCCACATCCAGAACCGGGCGTCGTTTTCGCTTTGGCTCCATCTCTTCATTCTCTCTGGAGTTATTTTTCCATTCTTCTCCAGTGGCATACTGAGCACTTACCTACCCTGGAGTTCATCTTTCCGTATCATATCTTTTTGCCTTTCATACTGTTCATGGGATTCTCAAGGCAAGAACACTCAAGCGGTTTGCCATTCCCTTCTCCACCAACAAACAAGCCAAAAATATAAAAGGCAGGTAAGGACAGGCTCTGCAATCAATGATGCTGGCAAAACTGGACACTTATGTGCAAAGCCGTCAAACTGGACCACTCTCTTCCAATATACAGAGAACTCAACGCAAAATGCATTCAGCCTTGAGTAGAAGACCTGAAACCACAGAACTAGAAAAAAAATCAGGTAGAAAGCTCTTGACCAGCCATCTCAGAAATGATTTTTGGATCTGATCCTAAAAACAAAAGAAAGCAAAAAGTAACAAGTGGAATTACAGCAGAGGTCAACAAAATAAAACAGAGAAATGAAATGAAATGAAATGAAATGAAATGGGAGAAAATATTTGCAATTCATATATTTTCTAAGGGGTTAATATCTAAAATATATCAAGAATTCATACCACTGAATGGCAAACAAAAAACTAACTTCATTTAAAAACGGCCCAAACTCTCAATAGCCATTTTGTCCAAAGAAGACATACAGATGGCAAAGAGGCACAGGAAAGATGCTCTACATTTGTAATCATCAAAGAAATGCAAATCCACACCAACAGAAGTTACCCCCTTACATCTCCCAAAATAGCCATCATCAAGAAGAACACAAATCAGTGTTGGCGAGGATGTGAAGAAAAAGAAACACTTGACACTGTTGGTGGGAATGTAAATTGGTGTAGCCAGTATGGAAAACAGTATGAAGGCTCTTCAAAAAATAAGACTACCTCATGATCCAGCAACCCCACTCCTGGACATATATTGGGAGAAAGCTGTACATTGAGAAGATAATGCACTACTAGTTACAATGCCTAAGATGTGGAAGCAACCTAAACGTCCACTGCCAAATGGATAAAGATGTGGTACATAGTCACAATAGGATACTACTTCGACATGAGAAGAACATTTCTCTGGATTCCAAAGTCTTCCCTTCAAGCAAAACTTACCAAACCAACAAACAACCGAGCTCTTTTAGGCCGCTAGAATTTGCAAATACTTGAGCATCTATGATTACTGTGCAGAAATAAAATTTTAAATGCTCATTCAACTTCGAGTAATGCCGTTTCTCAATGGTCTGTTGCTGGAAAAGAGGAACAGAAACACAAATAAACTGTTCAAAAAGCCCTCCATACGCAAAAAACATAAAAAGGCGGAGACTGCTTTACTGCAAACTTTGCTTAGGTGTTAGTAGGTCACAAATTGCCCTCCAGGAAGCTCTCTGTGAGCTAGTTCGAGTCAGTCAATAAAGCCTGAAAACACTGAAAGCGAAAGGGAACTTAGACGACTAGGCTTTAGCCGACCAGGCTCCTCCATCCCTGGCATTTTCCAGGCAAGAGTACTGGAGTGGGTTGCTAATTCCTTCTCCAGAGGATCTTCCCGACCCAGGGATCGAACAGAGGTCTCCCACATTGCAGGCAGATGCTTTGCCGTCTGAGCCACCAGGGAAGCCTGTAGGAAAGAGCACGGAGTCCCTTCTGAACAGCCGCTGCCGGCGGCCAGGACGGGATCCCCGAGCTGTGCGCCCCCATCACCCGCGCGCATCCCGGGAGCAGAGATCTCTCACAGCTGCGGACCCACCGCGCCCGACACGCGCGCCCCCGCGGCCCCAGCTTCGGGCTCCTCGGCGGCACCTCCCCGGCCCGGAACCGCGAGCCCGTGGCGACCGGGCCCAGGCGGCGTCCGCAGACCCAGAGGCCGCCCCCCGCGGTCGTGGGGGCAGCCCCGCCGCGAGGAGACTCGAGGGGCGCCGAGCAGGGAGGGCTGCGAGCGCGCGGGGCGCCCACCGCTCAACGGCCGCCTTGGGGCGCCGGCCCGGCGTCCTCACCCTGCGGCCGATGGCGGCCACCCCGGAGCCGAGGACCGAGGGAGGCTCGCGCTCCTCGGGGCTGCAGGAGTCGGGGGCCGCTGGCCGCTGGGCAGGCGGGGGCGCGCGGTGAGGGGCTGCGGTCGAGCTGCACTTACTCGTGTCTGCGCTGCTCCCTGGTGCGGGGCGTCCCGCAGTGGGGACCGACTCAGTCTCCAACTTCCCTTCCGTCAGGACGGGTCCTGGGGGCTCAGGCGCCTCTGCGCCTCCGCCCTCCACCTGCAGCCGCTCACGCCTGCGCACTCGCTCCGGGGCCGGTGGGGGCGGGGAGGGGCGCCTGTCAGCCTGGGCACTCCTGGCTGGAATATCCTTCTTTTAAATGCAAACTGTTGGACTTGATATCAATTTCTAAAAAAATAAACGTCAAGTTTTCTTTATCCTAATCACAATTTCGTGACTATAGATTCTGTCTTTGGAAGATTTCTTTAAGAATAATTTGTACTTGGTCAACTGAGTCAGATAATAGGTTCAAAATTATATATTGCTTGTATAAATTTTCAGCCAATAATACGTTTTACCCTGTGGAGTTGTATTTAGTGTGTGTGTGTGGGGGGGTTGTTTTTTGTTTTTTTACTACTAATCAGCCTTGGCAGGGGCAGAGTCTTGAGATGAAGGGAGAGTTAGGATCCCCTAGGCTAGGGCTGCCTCCCTGCCACATGGTTTGCCGTGGGAATTGGAGGTCCTAGGACCCCAGAATATTCTGGCAATGGGGAATAGATTCTCTGGGTGTGAGCACAAGTATACACTGACACACATCAGAGGAAGGGACCATAGGGACTGGGGTCAGGGGAGGGGTGGACCTTGGGGCAGTGACAGTGACAGAAACATACATCAATTTCCCCTGGACTGAGGCAAAGACCACCTTGTTGGGCCTCATGTGGAATCCAGGTCAGAACAGCTGCACTGGCTGTGATGAGGAGTCCTCATAAGGCAACTAGACACCCCACGGCTGAAGAGGAGGTTGAGGGTCCTCTTCAAGGTCCCTCTCAAAGCCCCTGGTTCCTATGGATCCTGTCACATTCCCTCCTGGGGCCCAATGAATGCTGAGGTCCTGAAGTCTCTCAGAGCTATGGTGTGTGCTGCGGTTTCCCTGCTTGGTGTGTAGTATGAGTGGTTCCCCTTAAAGGGGTGATGTGTCCAGTACTGGGGTGAGAAGAGTGTCCCTTGCACTCCTACACATTCCCCTGCCCCTGAGCTGGGCCATACCTCCTCCTATCAGCATCCGAGCTTCTCAGTGGAGGAATGGAGCCTCTTATCTATTCATTGACCAGCTGTGCCCTGAGCACTCAGTGGGGGTGGTGAGAGAAAGAACCACCAGGGCCACAGTTTGGAGCGGGAAATGGAGAAACCCAGAAAGAAAAGACAGAAAGGAGCAAGTTCTGTGTTGAAAAACAGTAAGGTGCCACAATGGGGTCATGGAAAGTCTGCACTGAGGGGACATGTCTGTCCCCAGCAGTGGAATGAGAAGGCGCCAGCCATTCACACATCTGGGGATGATTATCCCAGAAGGAGGCACAAGTGTATGGACACACAGAATGTGTTTGTCCAGAGATGAAGCCAGGGCTAGTGTGGCTGGTGGGAGCTTGGCAGGACAGTAGGGGGACAGTGGGGAGGCAGGAGACAGGGCCTGATGCTTGATGGCTGTGTGAGTGGTCCATTCTGTGTGACAACATTAGCCAGTCTTGAGTGACTTAAGCAACAAACATTTCTTATCTCACACTATCTGTGGACCAGGAATCGGCCACGCTTCAACTGGAGGCCTCTGCCAGTGTCTCCCAGGGGTCTGGGGCTGTGGACTCATTGATTCAGGACCCAAGAGCTCCTCTGTCTGATGGTCTCAATGTTAAGCCACAGATGCCTCTTCATATAGCAACTTGTAATATACAGGCTTGTTTCCTAGAGTGAGGGACCAGGAAGAGAGAAAGACAGAGAGGAAACTGCAATACAAATGAATAAGTAGAGGTTCTACACCTCAACTCTGGGGGATTGTCAAATAGTACAACCACTGTATATAACACCTTCAGCAGTTTCTAAAAAGGACAAGCCTACAGTTTTCAGTCAATCCCAAAGTTCCCCTCCTACATCAATACCCAAACGCATGTGAACACAGATATTCACACGCCTTTACACAAGTATTTCAGAGCACCGTTGTTCAGAAGAACCCAAAGGTGAAAACCCTAATGTCCATCAACAGGTGAAAGCCAAATGTGCTGTTTCCAAAATGGAATGTTGTGTAGCAATGAAAAGAGTGCAAATGTTCTCAAATAGACATTTAATAGGGTTATGTAACATTGTCAATGAACGTACTGCAATTTACAGGTACAATCTAAGATAATCAAACTATTAAATTCTATTTTAAGTGGACTTTATACCATAGAATAAACACGTTAGTATACATTTTAAAAAGTACCAAAGATGGACTTGCTCTAACTCTGGAGCTCTGGTGGGCAGTAGAGGTGTAGTTGGCTCCAGGCCTGGAGATGTTTCCAGAGCTTGTTCTGGAGCTGCTGCTGTAGTTCCAAGAAGAGAAAACATCATCCATAGGACTGCTTCTCCACATGTCTCCCAAAAATAGAAAAGAAAGCTTCTCACTGCCACTCAATGATCTCTCAAACATGCCAGCCCCAGAAAGTCTTCCCAGACTGCAGTCCAGGGCAATAGGGATCTGAGCCTCCTCATTGCTCCTGGTCCAGCTCCAGCCACAGAAGGCTCTGCTCTGTGTGGTCCATGCGGATGGCTCCCTGCCATCCTCATTTGCCCCCATCACCCACCTCAAGTCCTCCTCACATCCCCCTCTGCCTCAGTGGGCTCCAGGGTCTCCAGCTGTTCCAGAAGATAGCGGACTCCGTGCTCCAGGTCTGAGTCACTCATGCTGGGCTCTATTTAAGCCAGTAGCATCCTCAGGCAGGGAAATTCTGGGGGCTGGTGGAAATCCTCATGGTAATGGTACAGCTAAATGCCCAGGATGGTGGACATGACCCTGGGGGGAGTCACGTGGGCAGCAGAGTCAGAGACCTGGCCTTCCCGCCACACTGCACTCCAGGGCCGCCCTGTGGGGACCTGGGCCTCTGCGCCTTTTGCCCCTGCCTCTCCAGAGATCAGTTCTCCTCCACGGCCCATCTCACCTGGACGACCGGGCAGAGGAGTCCTGGACACAGGGGCAGGGTCGCCAACCAGCCTGCTCAAGTGCCAACTCTTGATCCACGGTGTCACCATCTGTCCGTTTCCTGAGGGCAGCCTGGCCCAGCACACTGTCCCCCTCCCTCTCTCTCCCCCGGCTGTCACCACCCCGAGGGCAGGCAGGGCGTCTACTCTGGTCACTGCATCTCGGGAACACATAGGGGTCCCAGGAGTATCTGGCCCAGGAGGGTACACACAGACTCTGTCATCTGCCCGGGCTTCCTGCGGGCCTCCTAACACCTCAGATTTACCTCCTCCATCTACAGGCTGCCTCGTCCACTAGGGACGTGCCTGCGTCTCCTGCTGCCACTGACACTCATCCTTCACCAGCGAGGGCTCAGCTGTCCCCTGAGTGTCATGGGACCCCTGAGCACCAGCTGAGCACCCCCGCTGAGGTTCCAGCACACGGTGAGCAGGATGCTCTCCACACTTTGTGTTCTGGGTCCCAGGATCGGGGGAAGAGGCAGGACTGGGAGGGACAGGCGATGGCTGGAGACTCTCATGGGGGGGACTCTGACCTCTGACCTCCCATATGCGCATCCCAATATTCATAGCAGCATTGCTTTCAATGGCCAAGACATAAAAACAATCTATGTGTCCAGCAGTAGATGAATGGAAATATGGCCATACAGTACACATATAGAGATATGTACATATCCTTTCAAAATTGAATTTTGATGATGTCTTTTTTCCAGAAATTTACTCATATAGCCTAACATGTTAAGCATACAGGGAGGAAATTTCACATTCTCTTTTATATAATTCTTTTCGGAAAAGTATTTATCTTACTCATAATAGGCTCATTTTAATTGGCTTGAAAGAGTCCATCTAATTTCCAGATAGAAAGACTACACTTTCCTGTTCCCAAACCAAAATTTACTTGATTCCATCAAACATACTGTTTCTATTCCGATTATATTATTATTGTTTACTATTTCCATATTAAATCCCTCCTCCATTTCCACTGTTTAAAATTTTCTCTTCATTCTCAGGTACAAAAATGTGGTGTGTAACTTCAGTTTTGAAATTTAAGGAAAAACTTTCCAGTTTTACTAAAAAAAAAAAAATACAGCTCCCATAAAAGAAAAAAAAAAAACACAGCAGAAATGAGGTGAGAGTACGTGATGGATAGAAGCATGTGTTTTCAACCATATAAGACAACGAGTTCAAAGCAACCACATACAAAGAATATAAAAAGCTTTTTAAAGTAAAATAGAAACAGAGACAGTGTTCGAAAAACTCCCATCGGAGGAAGTGCCACACTCAGTAAATCTCAAAACACACCCCTGACCTTACCGAATCCGAAGACAAAGAGCGTTTTCAATGACTTTCAACCCTTGCTATTACAGAAAGGTTTTTCAATGGCAGCATGCCTTACGTGGTAGGAAAGGCACCTTTTTAACCAGGAGCTAGGGCCTTGATGGGTTAATTGCAGTAACATGAATCACCTGGAGGAGCCATCTTACCCATCCACTTAGCTTTTTCCCAATTAATCCAATGATCTAAGATGCTGGGGGCTGAGAAGGCTCCTTCACGGAGAAACTTGTGATAAACCCATGGTACATAGTAGTTACCCCTCATGGACTCGTAGGAAACACTTGAAAAATCCAAGACTTCACCTGATGATGGTTTGGTCAAGAGGAGAGAAAGCTCCTTCTCAGCTACCACCCATTTCATACGAGGGTTTGCCATTTCCAGAGCCTGAGAATTCCTGGCACCCTTGCGCGAAGGACAATTCCCCTGGGGGTCCAGCAGACACCCGGCATGGGGGACCAGGGGTATGGACTTTCCATAGCACCAGGGGCCTCACCTCTCAGCACCGACTGGGGAAATCTATGCTTCATATCCTTCCCTCTGTGCTGCTTTATTCACAGCTTCATGGATGTACAGATGAGGTTTCAAACAACACAAAAACCCACATGCCTAAAGTGTACAGTTCAGTAAGTTTGGACACGTGTATATACCCAGAAAAGCTTTAGCTGAATTAAGATCAAGACATACAGACGGCTGCCCAAGCTTGCTTCATGCCCCTTGTCAGCCACGCCTCCCACCCATCCCCAAGCAATCTCTGACCTGTTTTCTTCAGAAATGAAATAGTTCTGTATCTGGCTGCTTTTCCTCGGCATGAATGTTTGCAAGTAAACTAACTATGAGGGGAGCTCCGCTGAGTTCCTTCATGTAGGCCAGTGGCAGCAGGTTGCCCAGCAGGGGGACCCCGTGCAGGGATTGCATATGGGGATGGATGGCTTGGTAAGGGATCCTCAGAAGAGGCAGAGGCTGAGATAGCCGCCTTCCCTACTAGGAATCAGACTCCCCCACAACAGAATCACACTGGGATTCGAACATGGCTAAAGGAAGATGCGATCAGAGTCACTTTGTCAGGACTCCAGCGAGTGCACTCTAAGACGTTAAACGATGCCAAGTGGGCAAACACAGGACAGGGAGAGAAGGAAGCTCCTGGTAAATACCTAGATAGACTACAGGAGCCTTTCGCAGATTCACTGAGATGGATCCCGAAAGTGCAGAGGGAGGAATGATCTCAAAAGATAGATTTCTCACTCGGTGGGCTCCAGATATCCGCAGGAAGCTACTACAACAGGCGTATGGACCAAATCAGTCTTAGATAACCTGTTGCGACAGGTTCAGACACTTTATAATGGCAGGGAGGTAGAGGACAAGAGTCAGGAAAAGACCAGGAAAGACGGAAGTGCCAGCAATGGCTCTCACCTCCACTCTGAACCAGCCGGAGAAAAACGCCCACAGGGATCCAGGCGGAAAGGAACAGACTTGCTGTTACCGTAGAAAGCGGGGACACCTGCGAGAATTGCTCTCGGGCATCGAAGCCGCCACTGGCTTCAGGCCCAGCCTGCAGACGTCCACACTGCAGAAGGCTGCCCTCCGAGGCATAGGCCCCAGGGATTGGACTTACAAGGCAGTCAGGACTGAAGGTGTTTGGGGCTCCCCGCACAAGCTCCTGGGGTAATTACACCTGAGGAACCCTGGGTCATGAAAACTGAGGGGGCCAATCAGTCGATTTCCTCTTAGACCACAGGGCAACTTAGTCTGTGTTTACTGAGGCCCCTGGACCACACTTGGCCCGATCCGCTTCCGTGATGATACTGATCTGCATGAGCCAAACATTATTATTTCAGTTGTCCTCTAAACTACAATATGTAATATCAAGGAATAGATTACTTCTGTTAAAACACCGTGTGAACTGTAACGTGACAATCCCTGTTTCGGAGAGATCTCCTCGCCTAAGTACCATGAGTAAAGATCGCCCGTCTATTCTGCACATCACATTCTTGCACGTGGTCCACGTCAAAGTCATCTTCCATCAGTCACAGTGCCTCAGCCGTTCTTGGGGAAACGCTCCTTATCCTTCAGTGCATAAAGTTAAGTGAGTCTGAACCCTCTCCCTCACCGCAGCAAAGAGAGGCCCACAGAGCCATTGAGGGGTGCCTTCCAACTACTAGGGAGGCCTAGGATTGCTTCTGTCACCCAGCCGTAAAGCACCCAGAGCTGTGGGAGGCTGGGCAGACGGTGTGCAGGCTTTGAGCGCCCCTTGCTTAACGGGTCACTGTACATTTGGAAAACTGAAGCCCAGATAGGAGTGGGAAAACCCCGGGCCTGGAGCAAGGGCAGAGTCTCAGGCCACCCTAGGCTAGGGCTGCACCACACACCCTGGCTCGGCTTTGGGAATTAGAGAGCCAAGAACCCCAGAACATCCCCACTCATCTGGATCAGATGTCTCTGGGCGTCCACACAAATATACACGACACTCGCACTAACGTCAGAAGAAGTGAGACTAGGGCATGGGGGTCAGAGGGGGAGTGGGTCTGGGGTGGTGACAGATCCAGCAGAAGCAAGGCGATGACCACAGGCTGGATGTCACACTGTCGTTAGTGCAGGAACGGACCATGACTCAGCCGCAGGCCTCTGCCAGTGTCTCCCAGGGGTTTGAGGCTGTGGACTCAGCTGAGACACGAGCCGCTTCATTCAGGGGAGGGCCACAAGGCCTCCTCAGAGGCGGCTTCCCAGAATGAGGGACCAGGCGGGGGAAATGTGTGGCAGAGAGGAAACTGCAACACTGATGAAGAAGCGGAAATGCAAACACTAATGGAACACTCCTGCCACAGGGCCTCCAAAAGTTGACTACATGGTATTCAGTTGACACCCACATTCCACTCCTACGACAATACCCGGAAGTAGCACACAGAAAGTCACAAGCCTGCACACAAGGGTTCAGAGCAGCACTAGGCACAAGAGCCCAAAGGGGAAAATAGTCCCCATGTCCATCAACAGATGAGGGGAGAGTCGCATGCACTGCTCTCCCAGACTGCAGGATTATTCGTCGTCAAATAGGACGCAGATGCTGTGCAATAGAGAACAGACGTGTTCATGGATCGTCGTGAATGGTCTCCATGCCGCTCACACACACAATTGAAAAAGTCAAAGAATTCAATTTCTATCTAAGTTTATTTCATAGAAAAAGTAAGTTTATACATGTACTAAAAAAACCAAAACACAGGTTAAGAGAGGGAATTATAGGGGTGAAGAGACAGGCTCCAGGGCTGGTGCAGGCATTGGGGCAGCACACCATCTGCCTTTCCCAGGCGAGGCTTGCTGACGATCTGGGAGCAGCTCCAGGGATATTAGGGGAGGAGCTGGCTCCAGCGCCTCAGCTGCTAGAAGAGCTGGGTCTGTTGGGGTCTCTAGAACCACAGGTGGATAACACCGGAGCCACAGCTGACTGCAAAGCACGAAGGAGCTCCAGAGCCAAGGCAGTGCCCTGGCCGACGATGGCTTAAGCCTGGGGACTGAGGCTGCAGAAGCAGCGCGGGCACAGGATTTGTGGGTGATTGAAGATCGGAAGGAGGAAGAGGGCTGTTTCTTGCACGTTCTCTGCATCTAGAAGTCAAGCCTGGAGGTGCTTTTCCTCACTTCCTCGCTTCATTGAGAGCCACAGCATGAGTATGCTGCGGCTCTGGGTTTGGAGCTGGCATGGTTACATGATGTAGAGCTTGACCTTCAGTAGGAGCTGGGCTTTCAGTCTGCTCTAACTGTGGAGCTGTGGCAGTTACTAGGGGTGCTGCTGGCTCTAGGTTTGGTGATGTTTCCAGAGCTGCTTCTCCAGCGGGGGCTGTATCTCCCAGAAGAGAAAGCGCTGTCAGTAAGACTGCTTGTGCATGCATCCCAAAGACAGGAACCTACTCGCTGCTTAGCCCTGAAATCTCAATCCAAGATGCCCCCTAACCCCAGGAAGCCTTCCCAGGCTGCAGTCCAGGGGAATAGTCATCTGAGGAGCTTCCTCAATGCTCCTGGCCTAGTTCCAGCCTCAGAAGGCTCTGCTCTGTGTGGCCCAGCCCCCTCCCTTCCTTATTCGGCCCCGTCCTCCTCACCCAGCCCGAGTCCTCCTCACCATGCCCCTCTGCCTCAGTGGGCTCCAGGGTCTCCAGCTGTGCCAGGAGATGGCGGGCTCGCTGCTCCAGGTCCGAGGCAGGCATGTTGAGCTCTATGTAAGCCAGGAGCATCTTGAGGCAGGGAAATTCTGGGGGCTGCTGGAAATCTTCAGGGTAAAGGTGCAGCCAGGTGCTCAGGATGGAGGACATGGCCCTGGGGGGAGTCACGTGGGTAGCAGTCAGAGACCTGGCCTTCCCGCCACACTGCACTCCAGGGCTGCCCTGTGGGGACCTGGGCCTCTGCGCCTTCTGCCTCTGCCCATCCAGAGGTCAGTTCTCCTCCACGGCTCATCTCACCTGGCAGAACAGGCAGAGGAGGCCTGGACACAGGGGCGGGGCCGCCAACCAGCCTGCTCAAGTGCCAGCCCTTGATCCACGGTGTCACCATCTGTCCGCTTCTTCACGGCAGCCTGGCTCAGCGTACTGTCCCTTGCCCTGCCCCTCCCCCTGCTGTCACCACTGCGAGGGCAGGCAGGGCATCTACTCTGGTCTCTGCATCTCGGGAACACGTAGGGGTCCCAGGAGGATCTGGCCCAGGAGGGTACACACAGACTCTGTCATCTACCCAGGCTTCCTGCGGGCCTCATAGCACCTCAGATTTACCTCCTACATCTACAGGCTGCCTCGTCCGCTAGGGACGCGCCTGCGTCTCCTGCCACCACTGACACTCAACCTTCACCAGCGAGGACTCAGCTGTCCCGAGTGTCACGGGTCCCCTGAGCACCCGCTGAGGTTCCAGCACACGGTCAGCAGGATGCTCTCCACACTTTGCGTTCTGGGTCCCAGGATCGGGGGTAGAGGCAGGACTGGGATGGACAGGCGAGGGTTGTAGACTCTCATGGGGCAGACTCTGAACTCTGACCTCCCAGAGGCTGCTTACAGCACGCCAGACACCTCCACAGCTCTCTTGGCCTCCTTTCCTGTTTTGCACGAGAAGCCCCCTAGACCTCGGCCCCCAGGGGGAACCAGAAGCTATGTGGGATCCAGGATTCTGCCAGCCCTGCCCATTCAGAAACCCCAAGACTCCGGGCAGTTCTCTGGGGAAGGGAGTCAGTCCCTCTTGAATCAAAATCCACTCACATTTTCAGCTGCTGCAGGGCTCCACCATCCGCATCGCAGTACGGGAGGATGCATCCGTACCTACAGGAGGCCAGGGAGGCGTCACATGGTCAGTACTGGAGACACGCCCCACATGTGATGGCTAGTGTGACAGGCTTCTCCCCCTCACCGAGAGAACTGATGCCCTGGGGGGCAGGACTGCTGTCTGCTCCATGCATTACATGATGGTTTTCCCAGAAAAGTGCCTGCATCTCATGCGCCTTCCTTTATATTTCAAGAGCGAATGAGCCCAACCGGCCCCATCCAAGTGCCTGGGGCGCCACTCATCACTCCCAGGGAGCCCTGTTCTCAATGCCCCAGGGCAGGGCACCTCTCACACCTCACCTTGCAATTGGGAAAACGCTTTGGGACAAAGTCAAAGGCTCAGAGACCACCGAGACATAGGCTTCCTCGAAGGGAGGAGGAACGAGATGACTCAGCACAACCACAGCCTTAACAGGGCTCCAGGCGCCCAGAAAGCCCTTTCCAGGACGCACCCACGTAGTCCCCACAGACACCCTGGGGGCGGCTCCTCCCTTTACCCTCTGGGTGCAGAGGGGGCCACTGGGGCTCAGAGAGGTGGAGAGCCATTCCCACCACTCACAGCTGGAAGGGGACCGGGTCCCCCCGAGTCCCCAGTGGGGGAGGGGAAGTGCTCACCTCATGAAGAGAAGGTCCAGCACCTGCTGAGGGCTGCCAAAAGCCCTGTAGGTACCCAGGAATCTGGGGAGGTAGGAGGGGTCACCGCCCAGGAAGGCAGGCACCAGGTTGCCCACCAACGTCTCCAGTCTGCGTCTCTGCACGCTCCACACCCTGCAGGGCTCATTCCTGTCCCCTGGGGACACATTTTCCCCCTGGGGTGGAACGAGGAAGAGACAAGAGTCAGAGGCCGCACCAAGGACTACAGGAAGGCAGGGGCTGGAGCTCAGACTGAGGCCCCAAGCCTCGGGAATCATGGCAAGGGGAGGGCCAGGAGTGCCCTCCACAGAATAAACGTCTTGGCATCACGAGTGAACTGGCAAAGGGCCACGGTTACGTGTGTTAGCGTCTCGGGGCAGTTTGTACTGGGCAGCTCCCCGCGTGTTAACTGCGTCCCCTGTGGCGGTGACCAACACATCCCATTTTGGGGGTGAGAACTGGGGTGACAGGGGCTGATCCTGGGGTGAGAGGCATCAGGGTTCTCAGGCCCACATGGATACGTGGGGATGGAGTTAATACAGGATACACTGTAGAAACATGTGGAAAGGCTCCTTGGGGAACATCAAGTGAAATCCTTTCACAATCTCCTTCCGAGATTCCCACATGGACGTAAACAGTGATTTTGCATCTGGACACCTCAGGGCCTAGGCCGCGAGGGCGTGTCGCACACCTGACACTCCCAGGTTCCTTTGGGAGCAGGCCTCTAGGAGGGACCCAGGGGAGCGCCAGGGTGGCTCTGGGACCCGGAACTTCCTGGCTGGAGGGTCTCCTCCCGGCTGGCACTCACCCTCTGCCCGCCCTGGGCTCTGTTGCTGCTCTGGGCCTCCTGTTCCTCGTGCGGGGAGATGGAGCAGGGGGCTCCGTAGACCGGCGCCTGTCCGCAGTCTCGGGAGGAGCCCTGTGAACACAGTGCCCGCCAGCCAGGCAGAAAGTCTCAGGCCACCGGCCAGCTGTCTCTGGTGCTTCTTGGACCCCCAGACCTCTCCCCTCCAGACACATGCCCACCACTCTCTGCACAGACCTCCACCGAGGAAGAAGACACCCGACCGCCTGAGGGCCTTGGATCCACACTGGCACAGAGAAGAGCACCTCAGGGATCCTCTTTCCCCACTGCCAGCCTGTCCTCAGGTGTGATGGTGATCGGACCACCAGGTCACGATGTGCCCACCAACCTGTTCCTGCCCAGAGGGAGAACCTCCCCTCAAGTCCCACTTCCCCACACCTGGAGATGAGGGCAGCTGGCGCTGCCCAGGGAGGGCTCCCGGTGGCGGCCAGGCCTGGTGGGGCCACCTCTAGGTTGCCTGCTGTTACCTTTGGGGACCTCCTGCTAAAGGACCAGAGGCATCCAGGTTGAGCGCTGAACCGCCTGAAACATCTGAAAAACCTCTCCCTCCAGGGTTTCCTGAAGCAGAAGCCCTGGTCAGTCGAGACACAGCGGGAGAACATCCTTCTGGATCAAGTCTCTCCAGCCAAGTGAGCCCCAACTGGCTGTGGCGCTGTTACTAGAACGTGGCTGCCTGGTTACAGGGTTCCGAGTTCTGTTAGGGTCTGCCGACAAGGAAGTGACTTCACCACCCGGGGGTCCCCTCCTTGAACTGACAGTTGACACCTGTACATATAGCCCTCGGGATACTGACCGCTCACCCCTCATCCACGCAGCCCCGGTTCTCACACAGTTGCACCACACAGCCCTCCACACAGCTCCTGGGCAGGGTCTATGTGCAGCTCTGGGTAGGCAGACCTGGGTCCAGGCTCGCCTCCTCATTCCTACCTCTTCTCCATCCTGGATGAGTCCTTGTGTCTCTCAAGGCCTGTCCGTGTCCTCACGTGCACACGAGGATTATGCCCACGTGGATATCTAGGGATGTCCTGAGACAGAGGTGGGAAAAACCCTGGAACATGTGGGAGCTGTGTCCCATGCAGGCAGTGCCTCCAGTCTCTTTTCTTGTCCCCCAATTACCTCTCCCATGTTTGTTCCTCTTCTGTTCTCATCCCACTGCCGCTGCTGTGCTATGTCGGTTCAGTCGTATCCGACTCTGTGTGACCCCACACACGGCAGCCCACCAAGCTCCCAGGTCCCTGGAATTCTTCAGGCAAGAACACTGGAGTGGGTTGCCATTTCCTTCTCCAATGAATGAAAGTGAAAAGTGAAAGTGAAGTCGCACCGTCATGTCTGACTCTTTGCGACCCCATGGACTATAGCCTACCAGGCTCCTCCATCCATGGGATTTTCCAGGCAAGAGTACTGGAGTGGGTTGCCATTGCCTTCTCCGGATCTCGTCCCACAGTGCTTATTAAATGTCAGCGTGAGTGAGCGTGTGTGTGTGGAACCCAGGGCTCACTCTGGTAGGCCAGAAGAAAACTGCCGTGTAAGGCGGGATAAGCAACAGCTTCCTAAGATCTGAGAGTTTCTCATTTCCACAGCAAACCTGATGAGAAGGGTTTCACCTTTGGCCAAGGAGGTCAAGACCCTGTGACACAAGGCCTTAAAGGTGGCAGGGGCTGCAGCTGGGATGACAGACTCACATAGTCTGGCCCCACTGTCCACACCCATCACCATAGTGCAGGCCGTGATGACACAGCTGCCTTCACGGGGCTCACAGCCCAGCAGGCTCAGCATCTCAGACTGGACACACAGAGGCCCAGGGACAAACTGGTGCTCGCAGCCTGTCATCTGCCACACAGACTTGACCGTCTCATCTGTTGTGGCTTTATGTTCCTGTCCTTAAATAACTCGGTCAGTTTTGAGATTGCACCCAAGTACAGCATTTCAGACCCTTTGGTTGACTATGAGGGCTACTCCATTTCTTCCAAGGGATTCTTGCCCACAGTAGCAGATGTAATGTTCATTTGAATTAAATTCACCCATTCCAGTCCATTTGAGTTCACTGATTCCTAAAATGTCGACGTCCACTCTTGCCATCTCCTGTTTGGCCACTTCCAATTTACCTTGATTCATGGACCTAACATTCCAGGTTCTCATGCAATATTGTTCTTCATAACATCGGGATTTACTTGCATCACCAGCCACATCCAGAACCGGGCGTCGTTTTCGCTTTGGCTCCATCTCTTCATTCTCTCTGGAGTTATTTCTCCATTCTTCTCCAGTGGCATACTGAGCACTTACCTACCTTGGAGTTCATCTTTCCGTATCATATCTTTTTGCCTTTCATACTGTTCATGGGATTCTCAAGGCAAGAACACTCAAGCGGTTTGCCATTCCCTTCTCCACCAACAAACAAGCCAAAAATATAAAAGGCAGGTAAGGACAGGCTCTGCAATCAATGATGCTGGCAAAACTGGACACTTATGTGCAAAGCCATCAAACTGGACCACTCTCTTCCAATATACAGAGAACTCAACGCAAAATGCATCCAGCCTTGAGTAGAAGACCTGAAACCACAGAACTAGAAAAAAAATCAGGTAGAAAGCTCTTGACCAGCCATCTCAGAAATGATTTTTGGATCTGATCCTAAAAACAAAAGAAAGCACAAAGTAACAAGTGGAATTACAGCAGAGGTCAACAAAATAAAACAGAGAAATGAAATGAAATGGGAGAAAATATTTGCAATTCATATATTTTCTAAGGGGTTAATATCTAAAATATATCAAGAATTCATACCACTGAATGGCAAACAAAAAACTAACTTCATTTAAAAACGGCCCAAACTCTCAATAGCCATTTTTTCCAAAGAAGACATACAGATGGCAAAGAGGCACAGGAAAGATGCTCTACATTTGTAATCATCAAAGAAATGCAAATCCACACCAACAGAAGTTACCCCCTTACATCTCCCAAAATAGCCATCATCAAGAAGAACACAAATCAGTGTTGGCGAGGATGTGAAGAAAAAGAAACACTTGACACTGTTGGTGGGAATGTAAATTGGTGTAGCCAGTACGGAAAACAGTATGAAGGCTCTTCAAAAAATAAGACTACCTCATGATCCAGCAACCCCACTCCTGGACATATATTGGGAGAAAGCTGTACATTGAGAAGATAATGCACTACTAGTTACAATGCCTAAGATGTGGAAGCAACCTAAACGTCCACTGCCAAGTGGACAAAGAAGATGTGGTACACAGACACAGTAGGATACTACTTCGACATGAGAAGAATGAATAATGCCATTTCCAGCAGCTTGGATGCACCTGGAGATGATCACAGAAGTCAAGGCAGTCGACAGAGAAAGACAATTATCATATGATATTGCTAATATGTAGAATCTAAAAAAGCGATACAGATGAACTTATTCACAAAATAGAAATGGACACACAAATTTTAAAAACAAACTTACGATTACCAAATGGGACAGGTGGAGGGAGGGAGAAATTAGGAGGTTGAGATTAACACACAGACGCTAGTATACACAAAATAATCAACAAGCACTTACTGTATAGCACAAGGAACTCTCTACAATATTTTGTACTAATCTATAAGGGAAAAGAATCTGAAAAAGAATGGATATATGTATATATATAACTCAATCACTTTGTTGTATACCGGAAACAAATACAAGATTGTAAATCAACTATTCTCCAGTATAAAATAAAAATTAAATTAAAAAAGAACTTATACAACTCAATAGCAAACAAAACAAATCTCATTTTTAAAAGGGCAGAACATCTAAATAGACATTTTTCCAAAGAAGATATACAAATGGTCAACAGGCACAGGAAAAGATGCTCAACATTATAAATCCCTAGAGAAACGCAAATCCAAACTGAAATGCAGTCATCACTGACCACACGCTATCATCATAAAGGTGAGAAATAACATGCTGGGGAGTATGCAGAGGAAAAGGAACCTTCACGCGCTGTTGGTGGGAATGTAAAATGGTACAGCCGGTAGGCAAAACATTATGGAGGTTCTTCAAAAAACAAAAACTAAAATTACCTCAAGATCCAGCACTTTCACTCCTAGGTATACATATCTGAAGAAAATAAATACACTGATTCAAAAAGATACATGAACTCCAATGTTTATACCACATTATTTACAATAGCCAAGATGTAGAAGCAATCTAAATGTTCAGCAGCATATGAGTTGATTAAAATAAATTACATACACATACACAATGGAATACTACTTAGCTATAGAAAAGAGTGACAATTTGCCATTTGTAAAACATGGATACATCTGGAGACTATTATGCTTAGTGAAATAAATCAGAAAAATACAAATACTGTATGTTATCACTTATTTCTGGATGCTAGAAACCAAAACAGTAAAATCTCGAGTTATCTAGTGGTTAGGACTCCATACAGCCACTGCAGGGGGCCTGGGTTTGATCCCTGCTTGGGGAACTAGAATCCTGCAAGCTACCTGGCAGGGCCTAAAGAAATAAATAAATATAAATAAAAATGGAAACACTAAGTAATAAAACAGAAACATACTTACAGATACGAGAAACAAACAAGTAGTTGCTAGCGGTGAGAAGGAACTAGAGGGACAAGACGGGTTAAAGGATGAAGAGACACAAACTTCTATGTATAAAATAAATAAGCTCTGTGTTGTCAGGAGTTTTCACATGTACGTTTTAAACTTAAGGCACAGTTCTAAAAATGAGGATTTTTGATTGATGCTAAGGCAAGGGTAAAAGTACCTTTATAAAATAATCGCAACGTTTTCCAACGGTTCAAAGGAAACAGTTCCTCAGGCCATCCCTAAATGAATCTGTGACCCACTGTTAAAACAATTTTACGAAAGTGGTCGGTTTGAAGTTTCTGTCTACTCTAGATTGAAATTTGGTAATTTTTGTTGTTCAGAAATTATTCATGGAGCCTAACATGTCAAGTATATAGGTATGAAATCTTTACATAATTCTGTTTTATACAGTTTTTCTCGTTTTATCCATAATACACTAATTGTTTTATTGGCTTCACAGGGTTCATTTATTTCCGTATAGAAAAATAATACTTTTCTTTTCTAAAACCCAGCATTTAGTTCTAACTATGAAGCACAGTATGTACTTTCCAATTGGTTAGTTTAGGTGTTCCATGTTTAATTCATCCTTCATTTCCAATGTGTAAACTTTTTGCTTCTATTCCTAGGTTGAATGATTGCTCTGTGCAACTTCAATCTTGCTAAATAAATAAAAAATTCAAGTTTTTATTGGGAAAACAAAGTGAAGCACAGCCGCCATAAAGAAAAAAGGAAACCAATCAGGTGATAGTGACAGATGTGAGAATAGATTTTCAACATATGAAGACAGATAAAAATCAATGACATATATAAAAGTACCTCAAATAGCAGTGGGTCCTCATTTAGCCCCTGCACCGCGCTTTCCCCATACTCATGGTGATGTTGGGGGAATCTCGTGTTCTTTTCCCCCCAGTCGTACTTTGTGATAACAGGGGGGGGATACCTTGTTGTCTAATCTTGTTGTGAATATTGCTCACGCATTTTTATTTTAACATCGTATTGCTCTGTCTGTCTTACTGTGGGGATTCTGAAACACAAGACCTATGCTTGTCTTCTATGCAAGATTCTATGCTTCCAAGACCACTGCCACCTTCCCTGGATTCTTTTTTTAAAAGTATATGGTAAAGAAAAACAATGGTGGGGCATAATTATTTTTTACGTGGTGTGCGTGCTAGGTTGCTTCAGTCATGTCCAACTCTGGATGACGCTATGGATTATAGCCTGCCAGGCTCCTCTGTCCATCGGGTTCTCCAGGTAAGAATACTGGAGTGGGTTGCTGTGCCCTCCTCCAGGGAATCTTCCCAACCCAGGGACTGAACCTGCGTCTCCTACCCCTACCTGCATTGGCAGGAGGGTTCTTTACCACTCGTGCCACTGGGGAAGTCCATTTTTTATGTATAGAAAGCATTTGTTTCTTAACTACATAAAAAAAGAAAAAAACACAAAAGACTCTTGTCTGCTTAGGGTCTAGGTACCTTCTCATTGTTGACAAGGGAGATGGCAGCCACTAGGAATGTGATAGCTCCTGGTCCAGGCAAGATGCTGACCACACAGTCCAAACACCCTTGTGCTAAAACACCCAATGGCCTGGCCCAGCTCAGAAGAGAGAACGGGAAAGGCTCCAGGAGTGAAAACCAAGTGCAAGCTTGGGATCCAGGGTTTCAGCTGCCAGGGTGGGGTCCTGCAATTGGCCCATGGAGCCAGGTGAGGGACTGAGTTTCACTGCCTTTTGGTGGCAGAGGGAGCCAAGATTAGGGATGGAGACATAAAAACATAAAGCCAGGTGTATTGGTGGACTGTGCCCCTGATAGACAGTTGACTAAAAATATTCTACTCGCTGAGGAAGCTTCATTGTCTGGGATCGGAATGATGAAGAGACTCCTATGAGTGGAAAAAAATACTGGGCCTGCACTGTGGATTGAATATTTCTGTCCACCAAATTCATATGCTGACATCTTAACCTCTAAGGTGATGGTATTAGGACGTGGGGGCCTGTGGTTGTGATTAAGTCAGAAGGCAGAGCCCTCATGGATGAAGAGTGTGCTTGTAAAACAGGCCTGCGAGAGCCCCTCACCCCTCTGACAGGTGAGAGTGCACTGAAAACAATCCTCCTGCAAACCAGAAAGTGGTTCCTCACTACTCATGGAATCTGCATTCACCTTGATCTTGGGCTTCTCAGCATCTACAACTGTTAAGAAGTCAATTACTGCTGTTCATATGCTACTCGATATATGGCATTTCTTACAGCAGCTCCGATGGAATAAAACAGCCTCTGATTCAGGCAGCCAGGGTCTGATTATAATTGCTACGGATATAACTAAGCAAAGGAAGAGGGTGAAGGCAGGGAGTGGGGGATGTTTTATTTTAACTGGAGTGATAAGTGATGTCTTTGTGTTGGGAGGAACATGAAGGAAATGATACTTAAGAAGAATTCTAAATGTTCATCTCCATAGGCCCTGGAATGCATTTGAGAAAATTCGAAATCCTTTCCTGATTAAAAACCAAAAGAACACTTCACAAAAATGGCAACAGGTACAAATGTTTAGGTCCATAAAATGAGCAAAAACAACAACAACAAAACATATTTGTATACATATCAAACCCTACAAACCAGCAAGGATCCACTATCAGCAAAACATGCCCTGATGGCACCATGAACGACGGTCCGCAGAGACTACAATGGGAGGATTAGACCTCAACTGCTTCATGAAATAGAATAATCTGACAATCTCGTAAAAGAAATTCCTGTACATCTGTTAAAGTCCTACAAGACACTATTGCAACCATCAATGAATAAGACACTATGAAACACACCCATAATGGAGAACAGTATGGAGGTTCCTCAAACCTCACCCTGCAGTAATGGACTGTGGAAGAGTAAAGACAATGGGAGACCTGATCACAGGGCGGGGAAGGCAGCCCAAGGGAGACCCAACAGGAGACCAGTCACCACTCACAACCGATGGGGGGACACAAGGGAAAAACAGCTTCAGATGCCAAGGCAAACACCACAGAAATGGTCTGTAGATTGTTCACTCTGAACTATCACTCAAGAATAAAGCAAGATAAGAACATTTTCAGACTATGAGCGTTTGCCTCTCTCAGGCTCTGAGAGTGAGGAAGGATGTAGTTTCAGCGAGTCCCAGAAGGAGGGAGTGCAGTGTGAGACACGGAGGCAGGAGATGGGCAGATGCAGGTCTAAGTCAGATAGTCATTGACTGTGTGAAACAACACCCATGGATCAGTAGTAAGAGTAACCAGGAGTAATTAGAAGCATAAACTGCTGTGGTCCAGTGCTGTGCCCTGGCCACCTACCACCTGACCCGGGGTTAGGAAGCCAGAGCTGACGTTGTGAGCATATACATGTATATATAAAATCACTTATATCTATTCATATAATCAGAATTATACACCATGCACAAGCGGGATTTTTCCTGGAATGCAAGAATGCTTCATCATAGTAAAAGGCATTGGTGTAATGCACCACATTGGAGAAGGAAATGGCAACCAACTCCAGTGTTCATGCCTAGAGAATCCCGTGGACAGAGGAGCCTGGTGGGCTGCTGTCCATGGGGTCGCACAGAGTCGGACACGACTGAAGTGCCGTAGCAAGCAAGCAAGCAAGCAATGCACCACATTCACATAATGCAGGCAAAAACCATGAACATCTCAATTAATGCAGAAAAAGCAATTTGAAAACTTCAACACCTTTTCATGATTTAGAAAAAACAAAACACTTGACAAATAAAATTTGAAGGAAACTACCACCATACAGTTAAAGTCCCCGATGGGTCAGCAGTAAAGTATGTGCCTGCAAAGGAGGAGATGCACGAGACACAGGTCTGATCCCTGGGTCAGGAAGATCCCCTAGAGGACGAAATAGCAACCCACTCCAGTATTCTTACCTAGAGGGTTCCGTGGACAGAGGAGCCTCGTGGGCTACAGTACAAAAGGTCGTGAAGAGTTGGACACAACTGACTACACACACACATGGAAAACTCAGAGCTAACATCACGGTCAGTGATGAAGACTGAAAATTTTTCCTTTCAGTTCAGGAAACACAGAAGAATGCTAGGTTTTGCCACTCGTATGCAACACAGCACTGAGAGTCTTAACCATAGCAGTCAGGAAAGAGAGACATACAGACAGATAGATACATCAGTGACATTTAAATCTGAAGAGGGAGAAATCTCTCTGTCCACTCATGACATGATCTCATATGGAGAAAAAAATAATGCCACAAGAAAATAATCGTATAAATAATAAATTAATTCAGCAAAGTAACAAGGCACAAAGTCAATGCTGAAAATCAGTGGTATTTCTGTACATTGATGATCAAAGTGAAACGGAAATTTAGAAAATAATTTTGTTTACAACTGTTTCAGAAAAAATAAATTACTTACTGATTCACTTAACAAAAAAAGTGAAGTGTCAAACTTTGTGAAGATATTAAATGACACAAATCCTGTTTTCATGGATTGGAAGACTTATTGCTAAGATCTCAATACTAACCATTGCAATTGACAATTCCAATGCAATCCTGATCAAAACTCCACCCTAAACCAAAATGCCTATCTTAAACTACTTTACAACTAATATACCCTGAAATAGACAAACAATTATGAGAAGAAAAAGGAATACGGGACAACACTGTTACTGAGTTCAAAACTTACTGCAAAGCTATAGTAATCAACACAGTTTGCTACTGGCATGGATCACAGCCTCATAGTTACAAAGGGGTTTTCATAACTCAGTGAAGCCGGCAGCCTTGGGTATGCAGCATCACCCAAGATGGATGGGTCATAATGAAGAGTGCTGACAAAACATGGTCCATTAGGGGACGAAATGGCAACCAACTTCAGTATTCTTGTCTGGAGAACACCAGAAACAGTAAGAAAAGGCAAAAAGATACAACACTGCGAGATGAGCCCCTCAGGTCAGAAGGCATTCAGTATGCTAAACTGGGGAAGAGTGGAGGGCAACTACTAATAGCTCCAGAGAGAAAGAAGTGGCTGGGCCAAAGCAGAACTCATGCTCAGCTGTGGATGTGTCTGGTGGTGCAAGTCAAGTCCCATGCATTAAAGAACAATAGTGCATAGGAAACTGAAATTTTAGGTCTATGAATCAAGGTAAATTGGATGTGGTCAAGCAGGAGATGGCAAGAGTGAACATCGACATCTCAGGGATCAGTGAACTAAAATGGACTGGAATCGGTGAATTTAATTCAGATGACCATTATATCTACTACTGTGGGCAAGAATCCCTTAGAAGAAATGGAGTAGCCCTTGCAGTCAACAAAAGAGTCCAAAATGTAGTACTTGGGTGCAGTGTCAAAAACGTCAGAATGATCTTGCTTCATTTCCAAGGGAAACCATTCCATATCACAGTAATCCAAGTCTATGCCCCAAACACTAATGCCAAAGAGGCTGAAGTTGACTGGTTCTATGAAGACCTACAAGACCTCCTAGAAGTAACAACACCAAAAAAAAAAGAAAAGGTGTCCTTTTCATCATAGAGGATTGGAATGCAAAAGGACAAAGTCAAGAGATACCCAGAATAACAGGCAAGTTTGGCCTTGTAGTAAAAAATGAAGCAGGGCCAAGGCTAACAGAGTTTTGTCAAGAGAACATGCTGGTCATAGAAAACACCCTTTAACAACAACACAAGTGATGACTCTACCCGCGGACATCACCAGGTGGTCAACACGAAAATCAGATTGATTATATTCTTTGCAGCCGAAGATGGAGAAGCACTATATAGTCAGCAAAAACAAGACTGGGAGCTGACTGTGGCTCACATCATGAGCTCCTTATTGCAAAATTCAGGCTTAAATTGAAGAAAGAAGAGAAAACCATTAGACCATTCAGATATGACCTACAATCAAACCCTTCCGATTTTACAGTGGAAGTGACAAATAGATTCAAGGCATTAGATCTCACAGACAGAGTGCCACCCAAAGAGTCACATCAGAAAGAAGGGGCACCATGATTGAACAATATCTCTAACACATTACATAGATTGCGAAAACATATTTTATACAGACAGATGTTTACAGATGGACGAAGAATGGAGGGGATAGAGGAGGACAGAGATGCGGGGTTTAGACACAGACTTTAAATCCTTGTAATGTGTCACAAAGGAAAACTTTCGGTCAGTGGCTCACCTTGTATTTTCACTTGTGCTGGATTTTGACATTCTCTGAAAATTATTTAACTTATATGCAGAGTACATCATGAGACACGCTGGGCTGGAAGAAACACAAGGTGGAACCAAGATTGCCGGGAGAAATATCAATAACCTCACATACGTAGATGACACCACCCTTATGGCAGAAAGTGACGAAGAAACTAAAAAGCCTCTTGATGATAGTGAAAGAGGAGAGTGAAAAAGTTGGCTTAAAGCTCAACGTTCAGAAAACTAAGCTCATGGCATCTGTTCCCATGGCTTCATGGGAAATATATGGGGAAACAGTGGAACCAGTGTCAGACTTGATTTTTGGGCTCCAAAATCACTGCTGATGGTGATTGCAGCTATGAAATTAAAAGACGCTTACTCCTTGGAAGGAACGTTATGAGCAACCTAGATAGCATATTGAAAAGCAAGGACATTACTTTGCCAACAAAGGTCCATCTAGTCAAGACTATGGTTTTTCCAGTGGTCATGTATGGATGTGAGAGGTGGACGGGGAAGAAAGCTGAGTGCCGAAGAATTGATGCTTTTGAACTGTGGTGTTGGAAAAGACTCTTGAGAGTCCCTTGGACTGCAAGGAGATCCAACCAGCCCATCCTAAAGGATATCAGTCCTGGGTGTTCATTGGAAGGACTGATGTTGAAGCTGAAACTCCAGTAACGTGGCCACCTGATGCGAAGAATTGACTCACTGGAAAAGACCCTCATGCTGGGAAGGACTGGGGGCAGGAGGAGAAGGGGACGACAGAGGATGAGATGGTTGGATGGCATCACCGACTCGATGGACATGGGTTTGGGTAAGCTCTGGGAGTTGATGATGGACCGGGAGGTCTGGCGTGCTGCGATTCATGGGGTCGCAAAGAGTCGGACACGACTGAGCGACTGAACTGAACTGAAAACATGTTCTCTGTGTGTGTGTTAGTTGCTCAGTCGTGTCCGACTCTTTGCGACTCCATGGACTGTTGCCCACCACGCTCCTCTGTCCATGGAATTCTCCGGGCATGAATGCTGGAGTGGATTGCCATTTCCTGATGAAGGCTAACTTGGAGAGGGCCACTTGTAAGTGGGGCAGTGTGTTTGTCATAAGCAGCTACACAGTGCCCTCCGGTGGCCATATAAGAAACGGCAGGAGTTCCTTATGCAGAAACAGTCGAATTTTTAATTCTAACGGAGAAGCCAAAGGCAACCCACTCCAGTCCTCTTGCCTGGAAAATCCCATGGACGGAGGAGCCTGCTGGGCTGCCGTCTCTGGGGTCGCACAGAGGCGGACACGACTGAAGCGGATTAGCAGCAGCAATGCAGGAGACCCAGCTTTAATCCCTGGGTTGGGAAGATCCTCTGGAGAAGGAAATGGCAACCCCCTGGAGAATTCCATGGCCAGAGGAGCCTGCTGGGCTACAGTCCATGAGGTCGCAAAGAGTCAGACATGACTAAGCTACTAACAAACTATCACTCAGGAATAAAAACAAAATAAAAACATTTTCAGATGAAAACGACTACAAGTGTTTACCTCTCTCAGGCTCTCACTGAGAATGAGGAAGGGTGTATTTAAGGAAGTCTCAGAAGGAGTGAGTCTCAGAAGGAAGGAGTAGAGGCTGAGAAACACAGAGGCAGGAGATGGGTTGATGCAGGTCTAAGTCAGACAGTCACTGGCTGTGTGAACCAACACTCATGGATCAGTAGTATCAATCATCAATGACTAATCAGAAGCATCAATCTCTCTGGTCCTGGCCATCACCTGCCGCCCTCCCAGGATTCTGGAATCTTGAACTGACGTTGGAATTGCAGATATTATCTCTTTATATAATAATCATTTATAGCTATCTATATAATAAGAATTATACACCATGAACAAGTGGGATTTATTTTTGGAATGCAAGAATGCTTCAACCTAAGAAAATGCATCAGTATAGCACACACATTAACAGAATCAAGGGGAAAAAAACATGTTCATCTCAGTTAATAGGAAAAACAGTTGAAAAAATGCAACACCCTTTCATGCTAAAAACACTTGACAAATTACATTTGAAGGAAATTATCATGACACAATAATGCCATACATGTAAAACCCATAGCTAACATCCCAGGCAGTGGTGAAACATGGAACATTTTTCCTTTGACTTCAGAAAGCATGTAAAAATGCTGGGTTTTACCACTTCTAAGCAATAGTACTTGTAGTTTTAGACACAGGTGTCAGCAAAGACATATAACAAAATAAGTGAATCAATGCATAAATCACCAACATTCAAATATGAACAATGGAAGCAGAATTATCTGTGTTACATGTGACATGATTTCATAAGTAGAAATCCTAAGGGTGCCACAAAAATGGTATAAACAATAAATGAATTCAGCAAAGTAACAGGGTACAAAAATTAACACGGAAAATCACTCGCATTCCTGGACATTAATAGGATCACTTTGGAAAGGAAATTAAGAAAACAACTGCATTTACAAATACATCAGAAAGAATAAATTACCGGGTTTCCCTGGGGGTTCAGATGGTAAAGAATCTGTCTGCAATGCAGGAGACTTGAGTTCGGTCCCTGGGCTGGGAAGATCCCCTGGAGGAGGGCATGGCCACCCACTCCAGTATTCTTGCCTGGAGACTCCCCATGGACAGAGGAGCCGGGCGGGCTGCAGTCCATGGGGTCGCAAAGAGTTGGACGTGACTGAGCGACTAAGCACAGCACTGAGTGGTTAACTAAGGAGGTGAAGATCTGCACAGTATGACACAAATTCCATTTTCATGGATTAGAAGACTTACCATTGTTAAGTATCAATATCAGCCTCTGTAATTTACACTTGTAATTCAATCCCTATCAAAACCCACAGAAATTAAAAAAAAAAACCCATTCAAAATAAAATACCTATCCTAAAATTCACTTCTTAACTAATTAAAATTCACTAATTAATACCTAATTAATGCCCAAACTGCCAACCAATTTTGAGCAAGAAAAACAATGTGGGAGGACACACATTCCCTGATTTCAACAGTAACACAAAGTTACAGTAATCACAACAGTCTGGTACTGTCATAAAGATAAAATTATAGATCAATAGAAAAGAATTGAGAGCCCAGCAAAACCTTCACACATATGGTCAAATGAACTTTGACAAGAGTGGCGAGATCATTCAATGGGGGAAAGACAGTATTCCTTCCCCAAAACGTGGCTGGGAGAACTTGACATCCATATGCCAAGGAATGAGGCTCAGTTCAGTTCAGTCACTCAGTCGTGTCTGACTCTTTGCAACTCTGTGGACTGCAGCACGCCAGGCCTCCCTGTGTATCACCAAGTCCCGGAGGTTACTCAAACTCATGTCCATTGAGTCGGTGATGCCACCCAAGCATCTCATCCTCTGTTGGCCCTTTCTCCTCCCGCCTTCAGTCATTCCCAGCAGCAGGGTCTTTGCCAATGAGACAGTTCTTCGCATCAGGTAGCCAAAGTATTGGAGTTTCAGCTTCGGCATCAGTCCTTCCAACGAATATTCAGGACTCATTTCCTTTAGGATGGACTGGTTGGATCCCATTGCAGTCCGAGGGACCCTAAAAAGTCTTCTCCGACACCACAGTTCAAAAGCATCAATTCTCCAGTGCCCAGCTTTCTTTATAGTCCAACTCTCACATCCATACATCACTACTGGAAAAACCATAGCTTTCAGACCTTTGTTGGCAAAGTAACGTCTCCGCTTTTTAATGTGCCGTTTAGATTGGTCATAACGTTTCTTCCAAGGAGCAAGCATCTTTTAATTTCATGGCTGCAGTCACCATCTACAGTGATTTTGGAGCCCCCCAAAATAAAAGGTGTCACTGGTTCCCCATCTATTTGCCATGCAGTGATGGGACCAGATGTCATGATCTTAGTTTCCTGAATGTTGAGTTTTAAGCCAACTTTTTCACTCTCCTCTTTTACTTTCATCAATAGGCTCTTTAGTTCTTCACTTTCTGCCATAAGGGTGGTGTCATCTGCATATCTCAGGTGATTGATATTGCTCCCAGCAATCTTGATTCCAGCTTGTGCTTCATCCAGCCTGGCATTTCTCATGATGTGGCTGGAATCATGTAAACAAGATTTATAAAGGTTAACTGGAAAATGAATCAAGAGACATATCCAGAGACAAACCTACACAGCTATTTTCACCTTATCTATGACAAAATAAGCAACAGCTCATGCAGCTCAATAAAAAAAGAAAAAAAATCCTTTCTGCTAGGACAGCAGGCCCTTCAAACCATGTCTCCTCTCCTTTATGAGCTCCTCCCAGACCAAGAGGCTGCTCAGTCGATTCTCACGTTGCTGTATGCACCGTGCACATTGTATGGTAAATATTCAATAGAGAGTTGAAACACAATAGGTCTAAATGAGTTACTTGTTATTACTGATGTCATCCTAAAATTATAAATTAATCCCAGAAAACAATCAGTATTACCTGAAGCAAAAGGACAGGGTACTGTCCGCAAGGTTTGCAAACTGGGGACACACAATTCTTGCCTGTAACTGAAAGCACATTCCCGGGGCTGAAGGGAGGGAAGAACTTGATAAAGCAAAAGCCCCAGAGTGCTCAGCTGGGAGACTGGTAAGGGGGATAAATGGACCCGTGTGGCCTGAGCACAAGTCCTTGCAGCTGGACCGCAGTCTGCCATGACTGGCTGTCAAGGGAGCTTCTCCTTCCGAGTGTTCATAGGCGGGACCCTTAGCAGAATCAGAACTCTTCAGAGCTTTCGTTTGTGGTTTTCTAAGAATTCAGGGAAAGTTACTTCATCTCAGGTCTGTTATGACCGCATGACTCTGTTTTATTTTGGGTCTCTGTTAGCTAGAATGGGTCCATTCTCCATGGTCTCTTAAGGAATTTCTCTCATTTTTACTTTTCCTTGGGGGTTACTAGTTTCTTTTTACATGGCCAAAGTGGATTTTCCATGAAAATTCACTCCCCTTCCTGGGGCACACCACTGGCAGACTCCCCAGCCTCTTCTGTGGCCACAAGACCACATCATGGCCAATGAAGTAGGAGAGAAACTGATGTGGCATCCTGGCCTATCATAACCTCCCACGGGCATTTTTCCAAAATGCTAAACGAGCCACCAAAAAGGGAAAAACCATTCCTACAGATTTCTGGCCTTTAAGGGCTCCTATTGAAACTATGATTCTGCCGCTTCAAGGTACTCCTGGCCCTCCTGATGTTCAACAACAGGCAAAACACTTACTACAGAAACAGGAACTAAATGATAAAACCTTACAAAAGGCCCAGTTGGAACAACATAATATATTTACTAACCCTCCCTCGGTTGTTTCAAGAGCTCCCCATCTGTCAACAGATGCAAATTTAACAGCAGCTCCTTTGCTAAAACCTAATGATTCTAGCAAGGACTCATCTAGTACACCTTTTGACATTAAAATTAACACCTTGCTAAATAACAATGATGAGTTTTTACCAGGTACTCTTAATTGTAAAAATTTGCTACCTGCCCACTCTCCTTCAGGACAGAGGCTTTCTAAATTGCTGACTTGACAATCACAAGTCTCTGAAGCCGATGTTTTTTCCGCTTTTCCAGTTTTAAGAAATCCTGACGCTGAAGGGCATGTAATACCTCAGTATAAGGCTATTAACTTTTATCATATGCAACAAATAAAAAAGACTATAACTACGTACGGCCCACATGCTCGAGTACAGTGCCCTCCTTTGTTGCATGAACAAATACAAACAGTGGCCCTTAAGGCTTGGGAGCAAATTACTCCTCAAGGGGAGCCTACAGGGAGCTACACTAATATATCGCAGGGACCTAATAAAACATATGCTGATGTTTTAGCTAGACTACAAGCTGCTATTTCCTGTACTCTAATGGAAAAAAAGCTAAAAGACAACTAGAGAAACTACTTGCTTATGAAAATACAAATCAGAAATGCCAAAAAGCCATAGCTCCTATTCGGGAGGCAGAGACTATTATAGATGATTTAAAGACTTGTTACAATCTAGGATCAGAAACTCAAAAGATGCAAATGCTAGCTAAAACAATGGTTGCTGCCCTTAAAAGGAAAAATGAAAGATGTTTTACATGTAGAGATAAAAGCTATTGAAAAAGGGATCGCTCTAAAAAGGTTAATAATAACCCCCCCAAAATCTGCCCTCGCTGCCATAGAGGAATGCATTGGGCCAAAGATTGTAAATCTAGATTTGACATTGAAGAAAAACCTATTCCGAAAAACTCCCAGCAGGGGACCCCGCAGGTCGCCTCCAACAATAACCAGGGACAAATTCCATCTTCTCTCTCAAACCCTCAAACAGTCCCCTCTCCAATACATACCAGACTGTTCGAAGCCCTGCCCCCACAAACTTTCGCTCTTTTACTTGGCCGCTCTAGTTTGACTTCTAAAAGAATTACTGTTCATCCTGGAGTAATTGATTCAGACTATAGAGGAAAAATTCAAGTTGTGATGTCATCCCAGATTTTATGGCAATTCCAAAAGGGGGACAAAATGCTCAATTACTTCTTTGACCTTACATTTCTATTAACTCTCCTAAAGATGTACGGACGGGCAGATCCGGCAGTACAGATGAGAAACAATCCTTGTGGACTTCGTTAATATCTGAATTTGCCCAACCGAATATTAATATCAAAATTAATGGTAAAAAATTTTCTGGTCTCCTTGACACTGGATCTGATATTACTATCATTTCCAAACATTTATGGCCCAAATCTTGGCCTATACAACAAATTTCTCGCCAAATTGCAAGAATTTCTCAAACTAAAGTACAAGAGGTTTATCAAAGTACTCACATACATCCATGTGAGGGACCAAAAGGCCAACCTGCAACACTAAAACCTTATGTGATAGATGCCCCTATTAATTTAATAGGGAGAGACTTACTTATGCAATGGCAAACTCAAACTCATAGTCCACATTTTCCCTAGGGGCCACTGCTCATTTAACAAACAATGCATGTATTAAAATAACTTGAAAAAATGACAAACCTGTTTGGACAAAACAATGGCCCCTCACAAAAAAGAAATTACAGGCAGCTAAAAAATGTATAGATACACAACTAGAATTCTAACAGATTAAAAAAAATCTTGTTGCACCTGTCAATACTACATAGCTCAAGCCCTTAGGTGATATAAACTAGATTAGACCTTCTTTAGGCATTACTAATTACCAATTAAATAACCTATTTAATACTTTAAAAGGAGATCCTGATTTAAATAGCCCTCGTTCGCTTTCTCAAAAGGCACGAAAAAAACTCGATTTAGTACAAAATAAATGACAACAACAATTTCTTACTCACATTGTTGTAGCCACGCGTTCTGGGAAACAAACTCACTCAGAAAGACAATGCAGATAGCGGAGTGCAGTTTATTGCACCGGTGGGCCCAAGGCCGAGTCTTCTCTTAGCCAAAGACCCCGACTAGCATTTGTAAAAATCGTTGATACCCCATGTGTACGTGTCCAAACTCACCACTCCAAATTCCTTGAGACTTACATAAACTAGGAAGGGTAAATGCAATCACAGGAATCCCATCATTCGTGTGTTGTCTGTTCAAACAGTTAAACAATTGGCCAACAATCAATAAGCCCGAGGTTACACTCCAGAGGTACCAAAAAATGTATGGCCTGTCTGGAGACAGGGGTGATTAATATGTTTTCGAAAAATTAAAAAAGGGGGAATACACAGGAACAGTACTGTCTCCCCTATCTAAAGCAGACTTTACTACAATACAGCTTTATTTGCTTTAAAGTTTTACAATTTACCACAGAGAGATATTTTCACTAGAGCAGAAAAACATTTTGAGGAACTGAAGGACACTTCTCTTCCTCTGCCCATTTGGTACCAAGACGGGTTAACAATACAGTGGAAATCTGGGAAACTAATCTTACAGGGAAAGGGGTATTCTTGTGTCTCCCGAGAAGGCTCCAGCAAACTCACATAGCTTCCTCTTCAGAAAATTGGACTCAAGGGGGCCCCCCAGCCTTCAAAACAGAGACGAAACAACAAAAACCCCAGGAGAAAGAAATCCCAATATGGGCCACGGCGGCTCTAAAGATCTCCAGGAAGCGCCACCCTCGGCAACATCAACCTTATAACCTCCCCACTTGGGGACAAATAAAAACTCTTACTAATCGAGCTGAAAATTTGTTCTCTCAACAGGGAATGCCGCAGAATCCAGAAAACAGTTTCCTAGTCAAGCTTAGGTTGGTCGCTTGTGCCACCCCCTAGCCCGAGGCAAATTAATCATTCATACCCAACCCCCTTTCTTACTACAGGTGATATAATGGACTGAGAGAAGATCAATTGTTTCTACTAACGACTCTCTACATAGGCCTTCTTCCTAGAGCATTAAAGGGCCCTCACACCCTGAAGTAGAAGAAAACACTACTTAGCATTTCTCTAGGTTATGAACTCCTTCCTTTGTGCATGGGACCAACAGAATTCCGACAAACCTGGGCTTTCGCCCTGCCTCCCCAAATAGACTTTCGGACGGACGTTGCCTAAATTGTAAACCATGGTTACACTACAAAAACCTTAGGGAAAGAATTAAGGAAAGAATTCACTACCATGACAAAGGACTTCTTGAGTGACTTAACAGAAAAACTCCCCACCTCGCCTTCAAATCAATTAACAGACTGGGCCTCAACTACGAGACACATGGAAACCTGTTGCGAGTACCTAAAAACCTGAAGCTTGGAACGGACATTGTACAAGGACATGCTAATAAGACTTTACCTTCTGTAACCTGTATTAATTGCTAACTATATACTTGATAAAAAATGATTCCCTTCTGATTGTGATTGAGATTCTACTCGATGCTGTCTTACTCCTGGTCATTCTAATTATAATACCTACAACTGGGTACAAATCAAAATTCATTGATGAAACATAAATAATGCCTCACTGTATGTACAAAAAGAACTCCTTGTTAAAACGTCTGCCTTCTCCCACTAATCTAGAGACTTTAGCTGAGCAACTAGCAGTTTAATTATCTGGGCTATACCCACGAGGTTGATTTCAAAATATTATTCACAGCATCAGGTCTGAAAGTGTAACTCTGGTGTTTGTCTTGGTGACTTGATTTGTTGTTTACCGTTGCCTTTCTATAGGATTGGTTTATACTAAACAAACTCATATGGTCAGGACGTTTTTTGACAAATATAAAACACGGGGAGTTGTCAGGATACATTTAACAGGAGGCTTCCTGTGTGCTGTCTTCAGTCTTGCATGAAATCTATGTTCCTTAACAGCACCTGAATACAGGTGCCAGAGCTGGCAAGCCAGCTTTCGGGGATAATAGAAATTCATGTATCTCATTCCTATGGAAATTCCATATGGTGAACAGCAGCTATTTGCAAGTCTCCTCCTTTCTGATATGTAAAGTAACTGTTCCAACCCCCTCTCTAGAGAATAATTCTAAATTCTAGCCTCCGGCTTTCTAGATGACTTGTTAGATCTTTGATCCCTATCTCTGCTAAAAAGGGCTATCTGGTAAGAGAGTATATATATGCCCACAATATGTTGAATAAATGCCTTTGTTCCACCAGAGCACTGGTCCCCCAGTCTTTCCTCATTTTCTCTCTCCCTCTCTCTCGCTCTCACTCTCTCCCACTCTCTCTCTCCCTCTCTCCATTTCAGGCTGCGTCCACGGAGCACAGGTGTCCATCATGTCTACTTATTTGCCCAGGCTTTCACGACCTCTTTGAGAGGGCGCCCTGAGCCTACGGAGACGGTGCTAGCTCTTTGCCCTAGTGTTATCGTGGCATACTGTGTAAACCAGGGAATATCAGCCTCTTTTCTTCCCTCTTTTACTTTCTTGTCGGTCGACTCTGTACCCCCAAGTACCGGTCCATTAAAGGACCACAACAGAGGAGGCCAACGATAGGAGCAGTCTGGGTTCCTGAATGACCACATGAGGAAGCGCAGCCTCCCCAGGGTGAACACCCACTCAGCACTGTCACGTGGGAAACAGAATGATGTGCTTTCGAAATTTTGAGTTATTTGATATTCCCGCATACATATTATACCCACAAAAATGTTAGTCATAGGATGAACTTAAATAGCCACCAAACTAGTACATTTAAATACAAGTAAATTGTGTACTAGTAATAGTTTTAACATCCAGTTTAACCCTGTTAATTCTGACTCAGTCATCTGAACTCAGAGAACTTCAATTCCTCAACAGTTTAAATTCTGAACCTCCTAAAAACTGCAACAGGAATTATACTAAGATTTGAAACACAGTGTTGAGAAAGTATTTTCAAGAGAAAACTTCACTAGGAGATTTTAGTTCCTTGACCTTGCTTTGAAAACATAGCACAGCAAACTATTTGTGGTGTGTCCATGTTTATTTCTAACTGAAAATATTTTAGTTGGGATTCGCTTTTTTAAAAAAAATAAATGACAGGTTTCTTAACCACATCACAGCTGAATGACTATAAATACCCTTTTGGGGAGATTCTTTAGTAATCATTCCTTGCACGTGGTTGACTGACTTGGGTCAAATATCAGATATCAGAAAGTTTCAAAATGTTCTTTTCCGTTCATCAATTTTCAGTCAATAATACACTTGATCTCATGGACTTTTATATGGCGTGGAATACTTCTACTACTACTGATTTCCCTGATGTTGCAAGAGACCTTAAGATCAAAGTTCTGGCATCCAGTCTATTTCTTCGAAGGCAGTGATTAAGTTTTGCTCCAGCTTTTGGAACATTTGCCCCCCAAGGCTCCACCACCCTCCCTTTCTGCCTAACTCAAGAGAGAAGAGGATGCTCTCAGAGCTACTTACAAGGTTCAGGGAGATGAAAGCTACACAGTGGATCTCACCACCGGCCTAGGAATTGAAAGGATCTTTCCCATTCAAATATCCGGGTAAGGAACCACACTTCTATAATTTCTTTGGGAGTTAAGAAACACCAAGGAAAGAAAGTCTGTGGTTGGTAAAGGAACAAACGGCCAATCCATCTGAGAATCACTCCACCTCCTCCCCTTCCTCTGGGTGTCTGGGGTACGGAAAGAGCCGTGGTCATCACCAGCTGGTTTTCGTCCTTTTTCCCTTAGAAGAGAAATTCAGTTTTATTGAGGACACCAAGGCACCGAACTCAGTACTCAAATTTCTCTTGTGTACCTGTTGCCCATCTTTGAAATGTCTGCCATTATCTTCAACAGTGAAACAACGTACTTCCTAATCACAGGAGTCGGAACTGCAGGGTTTTAACAAGTCATCCCTGACTGTTTCAAGTGGAAAATTTGCTAACTCAAGAAACAATTTCGATAGAGAAACACAACCTATCTCTGTGTTACAAAGCATAGCACCTTAGATTGTTTTGAAGCCTCCTAAGTAGGTACCAACAAACAGCACAGAAAAAACCACAGGACAAAACCCAAACTATTCTCAAACAAAATATACATCTTCTGGAAACAATCTGAAAATTACCCTGGATTAGATATTGAAAATTGCAAAAGGGTGCACCATAATTTCATCAAATGAACATTTCTCTGGATTCCAAAGTCTTCCCTTCAAGCAAAACTTACCAAACCAACAAACAACCGAGCTCTTTTAGGCCGCTAGAATTTGCAAATACTTGAGCATCTATGATTACTGTGCAGAAATAAAATTTTAAATGCTCATTCAACTTAGAGTAATGCCGTTTCTCAATAGTCTGTTGCTGGAAAAGAGGAACAGAAACACAAATAAACTGTTCAAAAAGCCCTCCATACGCAAAAAACATAAAAAGGCGGAGACTGCTTTACTGCAAACTTTGCTTAGGTGTTAGTATGTCACAAATTGCCCTCCAGGAAGCTCTCTGTGAGCTAGTTCGAATCAGTCAATAAAGCCTGAAAACACTGAAAGCGAAAGGGAACTTAGACGACTAGGCTTTAGCCGACCAGGCTCCTCCATCCCTGGCATTTTCCAGGCAAGAGTACTGGAGTGGGTTGCTAATTCCTTCTCCAGAGGATCTTCCCGACCCAGGGATCGAACAGAGGTCTCCCACATTGCAGGCAGATGCTTTGCCGTCTGAGCCACCAGGGAAGCCTGTAGGAAAGAGCACGGAGTCCCTTCTGCACAGCCGCTGCCGGCGGCCAGGACGGGATCCCCGAGCTGTGCGCCCCCATCACCCGCGCGCATCCCGGGAGCAGAGATCTCTCACAGCTGCGGACCCACCGCGCCCGACACGCGCGCCCCGCGGCCCCAACTTCGGGCTCCTCGGCGGCACCTCCCCGGCCCGGAACCGCGAGCCCGTGGCGACCGGGCCCAGGCGGCGTCCGCAGACCCAGAGGCCGCCCCCCGCGGTCGTGGGGGCAGCCTCGCCGCGAGGAGACTCGAGGGGCGCCGAGCAGGGAGGGCTGCGAGCGCGCGGGGCGCCCACCGCTCAACGGCCGCCTTGGGGCGCCGGCCCGGCGTCCTCACCCTGCGGCCGATGGCGGCCACCCCGGAGCCGAGGACCGAGGGAGGCTCGCGCTCCTCGGGGCTGCAGGAGTCGGGGGCCGCTGGCCGCTGGGCAGGCGGGGGCGCGCGGTGAGGGGCTGCGGTCGAGCTGCACTTACTCGTGTCTGCGCTGCTCCCTGGTGCGGGGCGTCCCGCAGTGGGGACCGACTCAGTCTCCAACTTCCCTTCCGTCAGGACGGGTCCTGGGGGCTCAGGCGCCTCTGCGCCTCCGCCCTCCACCTGCAGCCGCTCACGCCTGCGCACTCGCTCCGGGGCCGGTGGGGGCGGGGAGGGGCGCCTGTCAGCCTGGGCACTCCTGGCTGGAATATCCTTCTTTTAAATGCAAAGTGTTGGACTCGATATCAATTTTTAAAAAAATAAACGTCAAGTTTTCTTATCCTAATCATAATTTCGTGACTATAGATTCTGTCTTTGGAAGATTTCTTTAAGAATAATTTGTACTTGGTCAACTGAGTCAGATAATAGGTTCAAAATTATATATTGCTTGTATAAATTTTCAGCCAATAATACGTTTTACCGTGTGGAGTTGTATTTAGTGTGTGTGTGGGAGGGGATTGTTTTTTGTTTTTTTACTACTAATCAGCCTTGGCAGGGGCAGAGTCTTGAGATGAAGGGAGAGTTAGGATCCCCTAGGCTAGGGCTGCCTCCCTGCCACATGGTTTGCCGTGGGAATTAGAGGTCCTAGGACCCCAGAATATTCTGGCAATGGGGAATAGATTCTCTGGGTGTGAGCACAAGTATACACTGACACACATCAGAGGAAGGGACCATAGGGACTGGGGTCAGGGGAGGGGTGGACCTTGGGGCAGTGACAGTGACAGAAACATACATCAATTTCCCCTGGACTAAGGCAAAGACCACCTTGTTGGGCCTCATGTGGAATCCAGGTCAGAACAGCTGCACTGGCTGTGATGAGGAGTCCTCATAAGGCAACTAGACACCCCACGGCTGAAGAGGAGGTTGAGGGTCCTCTTCAAGGTCCCTCTCAAAGCCCCTGGTTCCTATGGATCCTGTCACATTCCCTCCTGGGGCCCAATGAATGCTGAGGTCCTGAAGTCTCTCAGAGCTATGGTGTGTGCTGCGGTTTCCCTGCTTGGTGTGTAGTATGAGTGGTTCCCCTTAAAGGGGTGATGTGTCCAGTACTGGGGTGAGAAGAGTGTCCCTTGCACTCCTACACATTCCCCTGCCCCTGAGCTGGCCCATACCTCCTCCTATCAGCATCCGAGCTTCTCAGTGGAGGAATGGAGCCTCTTATCTATTCATTGACCAGCTGTGCCCTGAGCACTCAGTGGGGGTGGTGAGAGAAAGAACCACCAGGGCCACAGTTTGGAGCGGGAAATGGAGAAACCCAGAAAGAAAAGACAGAAAGGAGCAAGTTCTGTGTTGAAAAACAGTAAGGTGCCACAGTGGGGTCATGGAAAGTCTGCACTGAGGGGACATGTCTGTCCCCAGCAGTGGAATGAAAAGGCGCCAGCCATTCACACATCTGGGGATGATTATCCCAGAAGGAGGCACAAGTGTATGGACACACAGAATGTGTTTGTCCAGAGATGAAGCCAGGGCTAGTGTGGCTGGTGGGAGCTTGGCAGGACAGTAGGGGGACAGTGGGGAGGCAGGAGACAGGGCCTGATGCTTGATGGCTGTGTGAGTGGTCCATTCTGTGTGACAACATTAGCCAGTCTTGAGTGACTTAAGCAACAAACATTTCTTATCTCACACTATCTGTGGACCAGGAATCGGCCATGCTTCAACTGGAGGCCTCTGCCAGTGTCTCCCAGGGGTCTGGGGCTGTGGACTCATTGATTCAGGACCCAAGAGCTCCTCTGTCTGATGGTCTCAATGTTAAGCCACAGATGCCTCTTCATATAGCAACTTGTAATATACAGGCTTGTTTCCTAGAGTGAGGGACCAGGAAGAGAGAAAGACAGAGAGGAAACTGCAATACAAATGAATAAGTAGAGGTTCTACACCTCAACTCTGGGGGATTGTCAAATAGTACAACCACTGTATATAACACCTTCAGCAGTTTCTAAAAAGGACAAGCCTACAGTTTTCAGTCAATCCCAAAGTTCCCCTCCTACATCAATACCCAAACGCATGTGAACACAGATATTCACACGCCTTTACACAAGTATTTCAGAGCACCGTTGTTCAGAAGAACCCAAAGGTGAAAACCCTAATGTCCATCAACAGGTGAAAGCCAAATGTGCTGTTTCCAAAATGGAATGTTGTGTAGCAATGAAAAGAGTGCAAATGTTCTCAAATAGACATTTAATAGGGTTATGTAACATTGTCAATGAACGTACTGCAATTTACAGGTACAATCTAAGATAATCAAACTATTAAATTCTATTTTAAGTGGACTTTATACCATAGAATAAACACGTTAGTATACATTTTAAAAAGTACCAAAGATGGACTTGCTCTAACTCTGGAGCTCTGGTGGGCAGTAGAGGTGTAGTTGGCTCCAGGCCTGGAGATGTTTCCAGAGCTTGTTCTGGAGCTGCTGCTGTAGTTCCAAGAAGAGAAAACATCATCCATAGGACTGCTTCTCCACATGTCTCCCAAAAATAGAAAAGAAAGCTTCTCACTGCCACTCAATGATCTCTCAAACATGCCAGCCCCAGAAAGTCTTCCCAGACTGCAGTCCAGGGCAATAGGGATCTGAGCCTCCTCATTGCTCCTGGTCCAGCTCCAGCCACAGAAGGCTCTGCTCTGTGTGGTCCATGCGGATGGCTCCCTGCCATCCTCATTTGCCCCCATCACCCACCTCAAGTCCTCCTCACATCCCCCTCTGCCTCAGTGGGCTCCAGGGTCTCCAGCTGTTCCAGAAGATAGCGGACTCCGTGCTCCAGGTCTGAGTCACTCATGCTGGGCTCTATTTAAGCCAGTAGCATCCTCAGGCAGGGAAATTCTGGGGGCTGGTGGAAATCCTCATGGTAATGGTACAGCTAAATGCCCAGGATGGTGGACATGACCCTGGGGGGAGTCACGTGGGCAGCAGAGTCAGAGACCTGGCCTTCCCGCCACACTGCACTCCAGGGCCGCCCTGTGGGGACCTGGGCCTCTGCGCCTTTTGCCCCTGCCTCTCCAGAGATCAGTTCTCCTCCACGGCCCATCTCACCTGGACGACCGGGCAGAGGAGTCCTGGACACAGGGGCAGGGTCGCCAACCAGCCTGCTCAAGTGCCAACTCTTGATCCACGGTGTCACCATCTGTCCGTTTCCTGAGGGCAGCCTGGCCCAGCACACTGTCCCCCTCCCTCTCTCTCCCCCGGCTGTCACCACCCCGAGGGCAGGCAGGGCGTCTACTCTGGTCACTGCATCTCGGGAACACATAGGGGTCCCAGGAGTATCTGGCCCAGGAGGGTACACACAGACTCTGTCATCTGCCCGGGCTTCCTGCGGGCCTCCTAACACCTCAGATTTACCTCCTCCATCTACAGGCTGCCTCGTCCACTAGGGACGTGCCTGCGTCTCCTGCTGCCACTGACACTCATCCTTCACCAGCGAGGGCTCAGCTGTCCCCTGAGTGTCATGGGACCCCTGAGCACCAGCTGAGCACCCCCGCTGAGGTTCCAGCACACGGTGAGCAGGATGCTCTCCACACTTTGTGTTCTGGGTCCCAGGATCGGGGGAAGAGGCAGGACTGGGAGGGACAGGCGATGGCTGGAGACTCTCATGGGGGGGACTCTGACCTCTGACCTCCCATATGCGCATCCCAATATTCATAGCAGCATTGCTTTCAACGGCCAAGACATAAAAACAATCTATGTGTCCAGCAGTAGATGAATGGAAATATGGCCATACAGTACATATATAGAGATATGTACATATCCTTTCAAAATTGAATTTTGATGATGTCTTTTTTCCAGAAATTTACTCATATAGCCTAACATGTTAAGCATACAGGGAGGAAATTTCACATTCTCTTTTATATAATTCTTTTCGGAAAAGTATTTATCTTACTCATAATAGGCTCATTTTAATTGGCTTGAAAGAGTCCATCTAATTTCCAGATAGAAAGACTACACTTTCCTGTTCCCAAACCAAAATTTACTTGATTCCATCAAACATACTGTTTCTATTCCGATTATATTACTATTGTTTACTATTTCCATATTAAATCCCTCCTCCATTTCCACTGTTTAAAATTTTCTCTTCATTCTCAGGTACAAAAATGTGGTGTGTAACTTCAGTTTTGAAATTTAAGGAAAAACTTTCCAGTTTTACTAAAAAAAGAAATACAGCTCCCATAAAAGAAAAAAAAAAAAACACAGCAGAAATGAGGTGAGAGTACGTGATGGATAGAAGCATGTGTTTTCAACCATATAAGACAACGAGTTCAAAGCAACCACATACAAAGAATATAAAAGCTTTTTAAAGTAAAATAGAAACAGAGACAGTGTTCGAAAAACTCCCATCGGAGGAAGTGCCACGCTCAGTAAATCTCAAAACACACCCCTGACCTTACCGAATCCGAAGACAAAGAGCGTTTTCAATGACTTTCAACCCTTGCTATTACAGAAAGGTTTTTCAATGGCAGCATGCCTTAAGTGGTATGAAAGGCACCTTTTTAACCAGGAGCTAGGGCCTTGATGGGTTAATTGCAGTAACATGAATCACCTGGAGGAGCCATCTTACCCATCCACTTAGCTTTTTCCCAATTAATCCAATGATCTAAGATGCTGGGGGCTGAGAAGGCTCCTTCACGGAGAAACTTGTGATAAACCCATGGTACATAGTAGTTACCCCTCATGGACTCGTAGGAAACACTTGAAAAATCCAAGACTTCACCTGATGATGGTTTGGTCAAGAGGAGAGAAAGCTCCTTCTCAGCTACCACCCATTTCATACGAGGGTTTGCCATTTCCAGAGCCTGAGAATTCCTGGCACCCTTGCGCGAAGGACAATTCCCCTGGGGGTCCAGCGGACACCCGGCATGGGGGACCAGGGGTATGGACTTTCCATAGCACCAGGGGCCTCACCTCTCAGCACCGACTGGGGAAATCTATGCTTCATATCCTTCCCTCTGTGCTGCTTTATTCACAGCTTCATGGATGTACAGATGAGGTTTCAAACAACACAAAAACCCACATGCCTAAAGTGTACAGTTCAGTAAGTTTGGACACGTGTATATACCCAGAAAAGCTTTAGCTGAATTAAGATCAAGACATACAGACGGCTGCCCAAGCTTGCTTCATGCCCCTTGTCAGCCACGCCTCCCACCCATCCCCAAGCAATCTCTGACCTGTTTTCTTCAGAAATGAAATAGTTCTGTATCTGGCTGCTTTTCCTCGGCATGAATGTTTGCAAGTAAACTAACTATGAGGGGAGCTCCGCTGAGTTCCTTCATGTAGGCCAGTGGCAGCAGGTTGCCCAGCAGGGGGACCCCGTGCAGGCATTGCATATGGGGATGGATGGCTTGGTAAGGGATCCTCAGAAGAGGCAGAGGCTGAGATAGCCGCCTTCCCTACTAGGAATCAGACTCCCCCACAACAGAATCACACTGGGATTCAAACATGGCTAAAGGAAGATGCGATCAGAGTCACTTTGTCAGGACTCCAGCGAGTGCGCTCTAAGACGTTAAACGATGCCAAGTTGGCAAACATAGGACAGGGAGAGAAGGAAGCTCCTGGTAAATACCTACAGAGACTACAGGAGTCTTTCGCAGATTCACTGAGATGGATCCCGAAAGTGCAGAGGGAGGAATGATCTCAAAAGATAGATTTCTCACTCGGTGGGCTCCAGATATCCCCAGGAAGCTACTACAACAGGCGTATGGACCAAATCAGTCTTAGATAACCTGTTGCGACAGGTTCAGACACTTTATAATGGCAGGGAGGTAGAGGACAAGAGTCAGGAAAAGACCAGGAAAGACGGAAGTGCCAGCAATGGCTCTCACCTCCACTCTGAACCAGCCGGAGAAAAATGCCCACAGGGATCCAGGCGGAAAGGAACAGACTTGCTGTTACCGTAGAAAGCGGGGACACCTGCGAGAATTGCTCTCGGGCATCGAAGCCGCCACTGGCTTCAGGCCCAGTCTGCAGACGTGCACACTGCAGAAGGCTGCCCTCCGAGGCATAGGCCCCAGGGATTGGACTTACAAGGCAGTCAGGACTGAAGGTGTTTGGGGCTCCCCGCACAAGCTCCTGGGGTAATTACACCTGAGGAACCCTGGGTCATGAAAACTGAGGGGGCCAATCAGTCGATTTCCTCTTAGACCACAGGGCAACTTAGTCTGTGTTTACTGAGGCCCCTGGACCACACTTTGCCCGATCCGCTTCCGTGATGATACTGATCTGCATGAGCCAAACATTATTATTTCAGTTGTCCTCTAAACTACAATATGTAATATCAAGGAATATATTACTTCTGTTAAAACACCGTGTGAACTGTAACGTGACAATCCCCATTTCGGAGAGATCTCCTCGCCTAAGTACCATGAGTAAAGATCACCCGTCTATTCTGCACATCACATTCTTGCACGTAGTCCACGTTCAAGTCATCTTCCATCAGTCACAGTGCCTCAGCCGTTCTTGGGGAAACGCTCCTTACCCTTCAATGCACAAAGTTAAGTGAGTCTGAACCCTCTCCCTCACCGCAGCAAAGAGAGGCCCACAGAGCCATTGAGGGGTGCCTTCCAACTACTAGGGAGGCCTAGGATTGCTTCTGTCACCCAGCCAAAAAAGCACCCAGAGCTGTAGGAGGCTGGGCAGACGGTGTGCAGGCTTTGAGCGCCCCTTGCTTAACGGGTCACTGTACATTTGGAAAACTGAAGCCCAGACAGGAGTGGGAAAACCCCGGGCCCGGAGCAGGGGCAGAGTCTCAGGCCACCCTAGGCTAGGGCTGCACCACACACCCTGGCCTGGCTTTGGGAATTAGAGAGCCAAGAACCCCAGAACATCCCCACTCATCTGGATGAGATGTCTCTGGGCGTCCACACAAATATACACGACACTCGCACTAACGTCAGAAGAAGTGAGACTAGGGCATGGGGGTCAGAGGGGGAGTGGGTCTGGGGTGGTGACAGATCCAGCAGAAGCAAGGCGATGACCACAGGCTGGATGTCACACTGTCGTTGGTGCAGGAACGGACCACGACTCAGCCGCAGGCCTCTGCCAGTGTCTCCCAGGGGTTTGAGGCTGTGGACTCAGCTGAGACACGAGCCGCTTCATTCAGGGGAGGGCCACAAGGGCCTCCTCAGAGGCGGCTTCCCAGAATGAGGGACCAGGTGGGGGAAATGTGTGGCAGAGAGGAAACTGCAACACTGATGAAGAAGCGGAAATGCAAACACTAATGGAACACTCCTGCCACAGGGCCTCCAAAAGTTGACTACATGGTAGTCAGTTGACACCCACATTCCACTCCTACGACAATACCCGGAAGTAGCACACACACAAAGTCACAAGCCTGCACACAAGGGTTCAGAGCAGCACTAGGCACAAGAGCCCAAAGGGGAAAATAGTCCCCATGTCCATCAACAGATGAGGGGAGAGTCGAATGCACTGCTCTCCCAGACTGCAGGATTATTCTTCGTCAAATAGGACGCAGGTGCTGTGCAATAGAGAACAGACGTGTTCATGGATCGTCGTGAATGGTCTCCATGCCGCTCACACACACAATTGAAAAAGTCAAAGAATTCAATTTCTATCTAAGTTTATTTCATAGAAAAAGTAAGTTTATACATGTACTAAAAAAACCAAAACACATGTTAAGAGAGGGAATTATAGGGGTGAACAGACAGGCTCCAGGGCTGGTGCAGGCATTGGGGCAGCACACCATCTGCCTTTCCCAGGCGAGGCTTGCTGACGATCTGGGAGCAGCTCCAGGGATATTAGGGGAGGAGCTGGCTCCAGCGCCTCAGCTGCTAGAAGAGCTGGGTCTGTTGGGGTCTCTAGAACCACAGGTGGATAACACCGGAGCCACAGCTGACTGCAAAGCACGAAGGAGCTCCAGAGCCAAGGCAGTGCCCTGGCCGACGATGGCTTAAGCCTGGGGACTGAGGCTGCAGAAGCAGCGCAGGCACAGGATTTGTGGGTGATTGAAGATCGGAAGGAGGAAGAGGGCTGTTTCTTGCACGTTCTCTGCATCTAGAAGTCGAGCCTGGAGGTCCTTTTCCTCACTTCCTCGCTTCATTGAGAGCCACAGCATGAGTATGCTGCGGCTCTGGGTTTGGAGCTGGCATGGTTACATGATGTAGAGCTTGACCTTCAGTAGGAGCTGGGCTTTCAGTCTGCTCTAACTGTGGAGCTGTGGCAGTTACTAGGGGTGCTGCTGGCTCTAGGTTTGGTGATGTTTCCAGAGCTGCTTCTCCAGCGGGGGCTGTATCTCCCAGAAGAGAAAGCGCTGTCAGTAAGACTGCTTGTGCATGCATCCCAAAGACAGGAACCTACTCGCTGCTTAGCCCTGAAATCTCAATCCAAGATGCCCCCTAACCCCAGGAAGCCTTCCCAGGCTGCAGTCCAGGGGAATAGTCATCTGAGGAGCTTCCTCAATGCTCCTGGCCTAGTTCCAGCCTCAGAAGGCTCTGCTCTGTGTGGCCCAGCCCCCTCCCTTCCTTATTCGGCCCCGTCCTCCTCACCCAGCCCGAGTCCTCCTCACCATGCCCCTCTGCCTCAGTGGGCTCCAGGGTCTCCAGCTGTGCCAGGAGATGGCGGGCTCGCTGCTCCAGGTCCGAGGCAGGCATGTTGAGCTCTATGTAAGCCAGGAGCATCTTGAGGCAGGGAAATTCTGGGGGCTGCTGGAAATCTTCAGGGTAAAGGTGCAGCCAGGTGCTCAGGATGGAGGACATGGCCCTGGGGGAGTCACGTGGGCAGCAGTCAGAGACCTGGCCTTCCCGCCACACTGCACTCCAGGGCTGCCCTGTGGGGACCTGGGCCTCTGCGCCTTCTGCCTCTGCCCATCCAGAGGTCAGTTCTCCTCCACGGCTCATCTCACCTGGCAGAACAGGCAGAGGAGGCCTGGACACAGGGGCGGGGCCGCCAACCAGCCTGCTCAAGTGCCAGCCCTTGATCCACGGTGTCACCATCTGTCCGCTTCTTCAGGGCAGCCTGGCTCAGCGTACTGTCCCTTGCCCTGCCCCTCCCCCTGCTGTCACCACTGCGAGGGCAGGCAGGGCACCTACTCTGGTCACTGCATCTCGGGAACACGTAGGGGTCCCAGGAGGATCTGGCCCAGGAGGGTACACACAGACTCTTTCATCTACCCAGGCTTCCTGCGGGCCTCATAGCACCTCAGATTTACCTCCTACATCTACAGGCTGCCTCGTCCGCTAGGGACGCGCCTGCGTCTCCTGCCACCACTGACACTCATCCTTCACCAGCGAGGACTCAGCTGTCCCGAGTGTCATGGGTCCCCTGAGCACCCGCTGAGGTTCCAGCACACGGTCAGCAGGATGCTCTCCACACTTTGTGTTCTGGGTCCCAGGATCGGGGGTAGAGGCAGGACTGGGATGGACAGGTGAGGGTTGTAGACTCTCATGGGGCAGACTCTGAACTCTGACCTCCCAGAGGCTGCTTACAGCATGCCAGACACCTCCACAGCTCTCTTGGCCTCCTTTCCTGTTTTGCAGGAGAAGCTCCCTAGATCTTGGCCCCCAGGGGGAACCAGAAGCTATGTGGGATCCAGGATTCTGCCAGCCCTGCCCATTCAGAAACCCCAAGACTCCAGGCAGTTCTCTGGGGAAGGGAGTCAGTCCCTCTTGAATCAAAATCCACTCACATTTTCAGCTGGTGCAGGGCTCCACCATCCGCATCGCAGTACGGGAGGATGCATCCGTACCTACAGGAGGCCAGGGAGGCGTCACATGGTCAGTACTGGAGACACGCCCCACATGTGATGGCTAGTGTGACAGGCTCCCCCCCTCACCGAGAGAACTGATGCCCTGGGGGGCAGGACTGCTGTCTGCTCCATGCATTACATGATGGTTTTCCCAGAAAAGTGCCTGCATCTCATGCGCCTGCCTTTATATTTCAAGAGCGAATGAGCCCAACCGGCCCCATCCAAGTGCCTGGGGCACCACTCATCACTCCCAGGGAGCCCTGTTCTCAATGCCCCAGGGCAGGGCACCTCTCACACCTCACCTTGCAATTGGGAAAACGCTTTGGGACAAAGTCAAAGGCTCAGAGACCACCGAGACACAGGCTTCCTCGAAGGGAGGAGGAACGAGATGACTCAGCACAACCACAGCCTTAACAGGGCTCCAGGCGCCCAGAAAGCCCTTTCCAGGACGCACTCACGTAGTCCCCACAGACACCCTGGGGGCGGCTCCTCCCTTTACCCTCTGGGTGCAGAGGGGGCCACTGGGGCTCAGAGAGGTGGAGAGCCATTCCCACCACTCACAGCTGGAAGGGGACCAGGTCCCCCCGAGTCCCCAGTGGGGGAGGGGAAGTGCTCACCTCATGAAGAGAAGGTCCAGCACCTGCTGAGGGCTGCCAAAAGCCCTGTAGGTACCCAGGAATCTGGGGAGGTAGGAGGGGTCACCGCCCAGGAAGGCAGGCACCAGGTTGCCCACCAACGTCTCCAGTCTGCGTCTCTGCACGCTCCACACCCTGCAGGGCTCATTCCTGTCCCCTGGGGACACATTTTCCCCCTGGGGTGGAACAAGGAAGAGACAAGAGTCAGAGGCCGCACCAAGGACTACAGGAAGGCAGGGGCTGGAGCTCAGACTGAGGCCCCAAGCCTCGGGAATCATGGCAAGGGGAGGGCCAGGAGTGCCCTCCACAGAATAAACGTCTTGGCATCACGAGTGAACTGGCAAAGGGCCACGGTTACGTGTGTTAGCGTCTCGGGGCAGTTTGTACTGGACAGCTCCCCGCGTGTTAACTGCGTCCCCTGTGGCGGTGACCAACACATCCCATTTTGGGGGTGAGAACTGGGGTGACAGGGGCTGATCCTGGGGTGAGAGGCATCAGGGTTCTCAGGCCCACATGGATACGTGGGGATGGAGTTAATACAGGATACACTGTAGAAACATGTGGAAAGGCTCCTTGGGGAACATCAAGTGAAATCCTTTCACAATCTCCTTCCGAGATTCCCACATGGACGTAAACAGTGATTTTGCATCTGGACACCTCAGGGCCTAGGCCGCGAGGGCGTGTCGCACACCTGACACTCCCAGGTTCCTTTGGGAGCAGGCCTCTAGGAGGGACCCAGGGGAGCGCCAGGGTGGCTCTGGGACCCGGAACTTCCTGGGTGGAGGGTCTCCTCCCGGCTGGCACTCACCCTCTGCCCGCCCTGGGCTCCGTTGCTTCTCTGGGTCTCCTGTTCCTCGTGCGGGGAGATGGAGCAGGGGGCTCCGTAGACTGGTGCCTGTCCGCAGTCTCGGGAGGAGCCCTGTGAACACAGTGCCCGCCAGCCAGGCAGAAAGTCTCAGGCCACCGGCCAGCTGTCTCTGGTGCTTCTTGGACCCCCAGACCTCTCCCCTCCAGACACATGCCCACCACTCTCTGCACAGACCTCCACCGAGGAAGAAGACACCCGACCGCCTGAGGGCCTTGGATCCACACTGGCACAGAGAAGAGCACCTCAGGGATCCTCTTTCCCCACTGCCAGCCTGTCCTCAGGTGTGATGGTGATCGGACCACCAGGTCACGATGTGCCCACCAACCTGTTCCTGCCCAGAGGGAGAACCTCCCCTCAAGTCCCACTTCCCCACACCTGGAGATGAGGACAGCTGGCGCTGCCCAGCGAGGGCTCCCGGTGGCGGCCAGGCCTGGTGGGGCCACCTCTAGGTTGCCTGCTGTTACCTTTGGGGACCTCCTGCTAAAGGACCAGAGGCATCCAGGTTGAGCGCTGAACCGCCTGAAACATCTGAAAAACCTCTCCCTCCAGGGTTTCCTGAAGCAGAAGCCCTGGTCAGTCGAGACACAGCGGGAGAACATCCTTCTGGATCAAGTCTCTCCAGCCAAGTGAGCCCCAACTGGCTGTGGCGCTGTTGCTAGAACGTGGCTGCCTGGTTACAGGGTTCCGAGTTCTGTTAGGCTCTGCCGACAAGGAAGTGACTTCACCACCCGGGGGGCCCTTCCTTGAACTGACAGTTGACACCTGTACATATAGCCCTCGGGATACTGACCGCTCACCCCTCATCCACGCAGCCCCGGGTCTCACACAGTTGCACCACACAGCCCTCCACACAGCTCCTGGGCAGGGTCTGTGTGCAGCTCTGGGGAGACAGACCTGGGTCCAGACTCGCCTCCCGATTCCTACCTCTTCTCCATCCTGGATGAGTCCTTGTGTCTCTCAAGGCCTGTCCGTGTCCCCACCTGCATACAGGGATGATGCCTGCATGGACTTTTAGGGATGTCCTCATACATAGGTGGGAAAAGACCTGGAACATGTGGCAGTCCGTGTCTCAGGCAGGCAGTGCCTCCAACCCCTGTATATTGTTCTTAGTACCTTCCTCATATCTGTCCCGCTTCTGATCCCACCCCATAGTCCTTTTCATATTCGCTGTGCTTGGGGGTCTGTGAGTGTGTGTGTGTGTTTGTGTGTGTGTGTGTGTGTGTGTGTACCTGTGCTCACTCCCTAGAGGCCAGAGGAACACTGCCCCCAAATAGGGAGGGATGGTAAGAGATTTCTAGGATCTAAGGCTTTCTAATTTCTAATGGGTTAAAACCTTGAATAGAAGAACTGAAGCCACAAAGCTCCTAAAATGAAAGTGGTACCGTGTTCCTGTACATCAGCCTTGGCAATGAAGTGGATGTATTTCCAGAAGCAAAAGAAGTGAAAGGAAAAGTGAACAAGTGAGACTACATCAAACTCAAAAGCCTCTGCATGGGCAACCATCAATAAAGTGAGAAGTGAAGTATGAAATGGAGAAAATATTGGCAATTCTCATGTCTAATAAGGGTTCATATCCAAAATATATTAAAAAAAAAAAACGCACACAATTCAAAAGCAAAGCAGCACACAAAAGTAATCTCATTGAAAAATGGGTGTAAGTTCTGATTTGTCTGAGAAGGCCTTACAAATACCTCAGAAATGAAGAGAAACAAAACACAAATGAGAACAGGAAAGATATACCCATCTTAAATCAGAGTTCCAAAAAATAGCAGAGAGAGATAAGAAACCTTACGTGAAAAATGCAAGGAAATCAAGGAAAACAATAGCGTGGGAAAGACCTGAGATCTCTTCAAGATATTAGAGATACTAAGGGAACATTTCATGCAAAGATAGGCACAATACAGGACAGATGTGGTTTGGACCTCACAGAAGGAGAAGATATTAAGAAGAGGCAAGAACACACAGCAGAATTATACAAAGAAAAAGGTATTAATGACCTGGACAACTACGATGGGGTGGTCACTCACCTAGAGCCAGACATCCTTGAGTATGAAGTCAAGTGGGTCTTAGGAAGCATTACTACAAATAAAGCTTGTGGAGGGGAGAGATCCCTCCACTGACATATTTAAGATGATGCTGTTAAAGTGCTGTACTCAATAAGCCAGCTGCTGCTAAGTCGCTTCAGTCGTGTCCGACTCTGTGCGACCCCATAGACGGCAGCCCACCAGGCTCCCCCGTCCCTGGGATTCTCCAGGCAAGAACACTGGAGTGGGTTGCCATTTCCTTCTCCAATGCATGAAAGTGATAAGAGAAAGTGAAGTCGCTCAGTCGTGTCCGATATGCCAGCAAATTTGGAAAACTCAGCAGTAGACACAGGGCTGGAAAAGTTCAGTTTTCATTTCAGTCCCACAAAAGGCAGTGCAAAATATCTTCAAATGACCGCATAACCGTGCTCATTTCACAGGCTAGCAAGTTAACACTCAAAAGTCTTCAAGCTAGGTCAACAGTAAATGAAGCAAGAAATTCCAGATGAACAAGCTGGATTTTGAACAGGCAGAGGAACAAGAGATCAAATTGCCAACTTCCGTTGGATCGGAGAAAAGCAGGTAATTCCAGAGAAACATCTACGTCTGCTTCATTGACTACACAAAACAAAGCACTGGACTCTGTCAGTCAAATTCTCTCAATCGTTTCCAAGTCTTTGCGAGCTATAGTCCATGGAATTCTCCTGCCGAGAACACTGGATTGGGTAGTCTTACCCTTCTCTGGGGGATCTTCCAACTCAGGGAGCAAACCCAGGTCTCCTGCATTGCATGCAGATTCTATACCGTCTGAGCCACCAGAGAAGCCTGGTGGATCACAACAAACTGTGGAAAATTCTTAGAGATGGGAATAGCCTTAAACATTACCTGCCTCCTGAGAAAACTGTATACAGATCAAGAAACAACAGTTAGAACTAGACGTAAAACAACAAACTGCATCAAAATTGGGAAAGGAGAACATCAAGGCTGTGTATTGTCTCCCTGCTTATTTAACTTCCAGGCACAGTACATCATGTGAAATGCTGGGCTGGATGAAGCACAAGGTTGAATCAAGATTGCCTGGAGAAATATCAACAACGTCATATATGCAGATAACACCCCCCTAATGGCAGATAGTGTGATCACTCACCTAGACCCAGACTTTTTGAAATGCAAAGTCAAGTGGGCCTTAGGAAGCATCACTATGAACAAAGCTAGCAGAGGTGACACAATTCCAGTGGAGCTATATCAAATCTTAAACATGATGCTGTGAAAGTGCTGCACTCAATATACCAGCAAATTTTGAAAATTCAGCAGTGGCCACAAGACTGGAAAAGGTCAGTTTTCATTCCGGTCCCAACGAAAGGCAATGCCAAAGAATGCTAAAACTACCGCAAAATTGCACTCATCTCACATGGTAGAAGAGTAACGCTCCAAATTCTCCAAGCCAGGCTTCAACAGTACGTGAACCACGAGTTTCCAGATGTTCAAGCTGGATTTAGAAAAGCCAGAGGAACCAAAGATCAGATTGCCAACATCTGTCAAATCATCGAAAAAGCAAGAGAGTTCCAGAAAAACATGTACTTATGTTTTATTGACTATGCCAAAGCCTTTGACTGTGTGGATCACAACAAACTGTGGAAAATTCTGAGAGAGATGGGGATACCAGACTACCTGACCTGCCTCCTAAGAAATCTGTATGCAGGTCATGAAGCAACAGTTAGAGCTGGATATGGAGCAACAGACTGGTTCCAAATCGGGAAAGGAGTACATCAAGGCTGTATATTGTCACCCTGCTTCTTTAACTTATATGCAGAGGACATCATGAGAAACGCTGGACAGGATGAACCACAAGCTGGAATCAAGATTGCCGGGAGAAATATCAATCACCTCAGATATGCAGATGACAGCACCCTTATGGCAGAAAGCGAAGAAGAACTAAAGAGCCTCTTGATGAAAGTGAAAGAAGAGTGTGAAAAAGTTTGCTTAAAACTCAACATTCAAGAAAGTAAGATCATGGCATCCGGTCCCATCACTTCATTGCAAATAGATGGGGAAACCATGGAAAGAGTGACAGACTATCTTTTTGGGCTCCAAAATCACTGCAGGTGGTGACTGCAGCCATGAAATTAAAACATGCTTGCTCTTTGGAAGAAAAGTTATGACCAACCGATACAGCATATTAAAAATTAAAGACATTGCTTTGCCAACAAACGTCCGTCTACTCAAAGCTATTGTTTCTTCAGTAGTCATGTATAGATGTGAAAGTTGGACTATAAAGAAAACTGAGCACTGAAGACTTGATGCTTTTGAACTGTGGTGTTAGAGAAGATTCTTGAGAGTCCTTTGGACTGCAAGGAGATCACACCAGTCCATCCTAAAGGAAATCAGTCCTGAATATTCATTGGAAGGACTCGTGGTGCAGTTCAAACTGCAATACTTTGGCCATCTGATGTGAAGAACTGACTCACTGGAAAAGACCCTGATGCTGAGAAAGATTTTAGGTGGGAGGAGAAGGGGACAAAAGAGGATGAGATGGTTGGATGGCATCTCCGTCTCAAGGGACATGAGTTTGAGTAAACTCTGGGAGTTGGTGATGGTCAGGGAGGCCTGGCATGCTGCAATCCATCGGTTCGCAAAGAGCTGGGCACGAATGAGCACATGCACTGGACTGAATGGAAGAAAGAGAAGAGTAACTAAAGAGCCTCTTGATGAAGGTGGAAGAGGGGAGTGAAAAAGTTGGCTTAAAACTCAACATTGAAAACACCAAGATCATGGCATCCAGTTCATCACTTCCAATCAAATAGATGGCGAAAGAATGGAAACAGTGACAGACTTTTTTTCTCGGGCTCCAAAATCACTCTGAATGGTGACTACAGCCATGAAATTAGAAGACACTTGCTCCTTGGAAGAAAAGCTATGACAAACCTACACAGTGTCTTAGAAAGCATGGACATCATTTTGATAACAAATGTCCATGTAGTCAAAGATATGGTTTTTCCAGTAGTCATGTATGGGTGTGAGAGTTGGACCATAAAGTAGGCTGAGCACCAAAGAACTGTTGCTTTTGAACTGTGGTGTTGGCAAAGACTATTGAGAGTCCCTTTTACTGCATGGAGATCAAACCAGTCAACCCTAAAGGAAATCAACCCTGAATATTCATTGGAAGGACTGATGCTGAACCAGAAGCTCCAATACTTTGGCCACCTGATGCAAAGAACCAACTCACTGGAAAGACCCTGACTGGGAAATACTGAGGGCAGGAGGAGAAGAGGAATGACAGAGGATGAGATGCTTGGATGGCATCATTGACTCATCAGACAGAGGTTTGAGCAAACTCTGGGAGATAGTGAAGGACAGGGAAGCCTAGGATTCTGCAGTCCATTGTGTCATAAGGAGTCAGACACTCCTGAGTGACTGAACAAGATATTTCTCCAAAGAAGATACGTAGATATTCAACAGGCATATGAAGAGTTGTTCAACATCATTAATCATCACACAAATGCAAATAAAAATCACAATGAGATACAGAATGGCTATCATCAGAAAGAAGAACACAATTATGACATCTTGACCAGGATGTAGAGTACAGGGAACCTTCGTAAACTGTGGCTGGAACAAAAATTGGTGTAGCCAGTATGGAAGGCAGTATGGAGTTTCCTCAAAACACTAAAAATGAAACTACTGTGTTATTCAGCAATACGATTACTGAATATGTATTTGAAGAAAATGAATAAACAAATTTGAAAAGATACGCACATCCTAATATTCATAGCAGCATAACTTTAAATAACCAAGGCATAAAAACAATCTACGTGTGCAGCAGTAGATGAATGGAAATATGGGCGTACAGTACATACATATATAATCTTTCTCAATTGAATTTTGATGACGTTTGTTTTCCAGAAATTTAGTCATATAGCCTAACATGTTAAGTATATAGGGATGAAATTTTTTCTTCTCTTTTTTATAATTCTTTTTGATAAAGTATTTATCTTATTCATAACAGGCTCATTTTAATTGGCTTGAAAGAGTCCATCTAATTTCCAGGTAGAAAGACTACATTTTCATGTTCCGAAACCAAAATTTGATTCCATGAAACATACTGTTTATACTCTGATTGTTTCATTAATATTTAGTATTTCCATATTAAATCCCTCCTCCATTTTCATTGTTTAAAATTTTGTCTGCAATTCCCAGGTACAATAAATGTAGTGTGTAATTTCAATTCTGAAATGTAAGGAAAACAGTAAAGTGTTTACTAAAGAAAAAAAAATCCAGAAGTGAAGTGACAGTAAGTGATGGATAGAAGCATGTTTTCAACTATATAAGACAAGGAGTTAAAAGCAACCACATACAAAGAATATAAAAATTTTTCAAAATAAAATCAACAAAGAGTGTTACGAAAACTCGCATGTGAGGAACTGCCATGCTCAGTAAATCTCAAAACACACCCCTGACCTTACCGAATCAGAAGACAAATAGCATTTTAAATGACTTTTAACCACTGATATCATAGAAAGGTTTTTCAGTGGTAGCATGCCTTACCTGGTATAAAAGGCACCTTTTTAACTAGGAGCTAGGGCCTTGATTGGATAACTGCAGTAACTGAATTGTATAGAGAAGCCATTTTACTTACCCACTTAGCTTTCTCCCAATTAACCGAGCGATCAAGATGCTGGACGCTGAGAAGGCTCCTTCATAGAGAGACTTGTGACAAACTCGTGTTATATGGTAGTTACTCATCATGGACTTGTATGAAACACTTGAAAATCAAAGACTTCTGTTCCCCTGGGTGCTACTGGTGGAGTTTTCGTTTGACTCCACCTGATGATGATGGTTGGTCAAGAGGAGGGAAGACTCCTTCTCAGCTACCACCCATTTCATACCTGGGTTTCCCCACTTCAAGACATGAGAATTCCTGGCACCCTTGCTGGAAGCACAATTCCCCTGGTGCTTCAAGGAGACTCAGAAGGGGGACCAGGAGTATGGACTTTCTATAGCACAAGGGGCTTCTACTGTCAGCACCAACTGGGGAAACATTGCTGCAAATCCTTCACTCTGATGATTTATTCCCAGCTTCGAGAACATACAGATCTAGAAAAAAAAAAGAAAGAAAAAGCCACCAAACTCCATATGTTAAGTGTACAGTTCAATAAGTTTTGACACATGTATATACCCAGAAAATCTTCTGCCTAATTAAAAGACATACACACTGCTTCCCAAACTTTCCTTATGCCCCTTGCTAACCCACACCTCCCTTCCATCCTCAGACAACCACTAATTGGTTTCTTCCTTTAGAGATAACTCTGCGTTTCATATATTTGACGTATTTCTGTATCTGGCTGCTTTTGTACAGCATAAATATTTTGAGATTTATAAATAAACTACAAAGATACACCGTACAAACTAGGGAATAGTCAACCTTTTAAATAACTTTAAACTGAATACAATGTATACAATGTATAACATTTCGAAACAGTACTTTATAGATCCGAAACTTGTATAATATTGTAAACCAACTCTACCTTGATTTTAAAAACACAACACTCTCGTAACCACCATCACAGTCAAGGAACTGTATTTTCCCTCCTCTCCGGAAGGCCCTCTCTGTGCCCCATTCCATCTTGACCACCTCTCTACTTTCAAAAGTACTCACAGTCCTTATTTTTACACTCATTACTCTCCTTGACTTTCTCTGAGGTTTTAGCACCCAAGTGTGCTCTCTGTACACTGTTGTTTAGGCTTCCTTGTTTTATTGATGTCTTTTAAATCTGTTAGTCTGTAAGTTCCCTTTCTCTTTCTTATCCTGTGTCCATGGAAGAACCTGAGCCCTTCCTTCTGTGGAATCTTCCACAGGATTCTGCACACTGTATTCTTGGGACACAGTTCTACACATCCCTTTGTTTTCTACATTTCCTGGAGATTTTCAACTGTATTTGGAGGCTTGATCAGGCTCAGGATCAAGATTTTTGAAGAGTCTGTGCATTTATGTGCTCTTTCATCGATGGGGCACATAATGTCAATTGTCTGTCTTTACTGAAACAGGGATTATGTTCCATGCTCACAATTATTAATCCATTGAGTGGAATAAAATAATGATAATCTAATTTTTTTTTATTTTTCAGCTGGATTAATCTTATAAGGAGATAATTCCCTTCATCCACTATTTGATCACTCAGTGAAACAGTTCATAGAGGAAAGGCAGGCTGGATGCTTCTTTCTTTTCATTTCTTTATCCAATATCAAGATATGAGTTGCTACCCTGCCATCCTCCAAAGAAGATGAGTTAATTTAAATAAACCAGGATGAAGCCAAGGATTGAAACATATTTAATGAACTTCAATACACTGCAGTTTTTATATTTGCAGATATTCAAATTGCCCCATCTTTCACCACCTGAAATCTCTTCAAGTACTTTTGATGTGACCCTTGTACTCTGAATGCTTCCTGTTATCTGGTTTGGCAAGATGCTTCAAGTTACTCTGGTGAATCTCCTGCTCAGAGAATCAGTCATTTCTCCAATAAGCTTTGGTTTCTTTTATTGGAAAACGGCATTGAATATTAAATATGGAACATTAAGATGTTGGGAATCCTTACTTCTGGTTTGATCATTGTTTCTAGGTCTTCTCAGTGGGAAGAGCTAGATTTTACACGTATGCTAAAATATTCTGGTAGTTGTCTACAGATACATCCAATCAAACTGAGAACTTTGACATTTCTACTTAACTCCTCTGTGACATCTTTTCTCCTTTCTTCCACAATTAGAAACATAATTTTCAAGGACACAGATCCTTGTCACACCCAAAGATCCAAATCACAAAAAAAGGGCAATGTGATTGAAAAATATATCTAATAAACTATATAGATTGTGAAATATGATATACATATAAATAGCTGTGTATAGACAGAGGGAAAGAGGAAGGGACAAAGGTGGACAGAGATAAGGGGTGGACACATAAAATTAAATGCTTGTATGTATCACAAGAAACAACTTTCAGTCAGTTGTTCAACTTATCACTAGATGTGATTTTTATTAGCTTCCAAATAAGACTGAACACAAAATCATACAAAAATACCTTAAAGAAATCCCCTAAGTTTATAAAACATGTTTTGATGAAGGCTAACTTGGAAAGGTTTTCACCTGGAATCAAGACTGACAGGAGAAACGTCAATAACCTCAGATATGCAGATGACACCACCCTTATGGCAGAAAGCAAAGAGGAACTGAAGAGCCTCTTGATGAAAGTGAAAGAAGAGAGTGAAAAAGCTGGCTTAAAACTCGACATTCAAAAAGCTAAGATCATGGCATCTGGTCACATCACATCATGGCAAATAAATGGGGAAACAATGGAAACAGTGACAGACTTTATTTTCTTGGGCTCCAAAATCACTGAAGACGGTGACTGCAGCCATGAAATTAAAAGATGCTTGCTCTTTAGAAGAAAAGCTATGACCAACCTAGACAGCATATTAAAAAGCAGAGACATTACTTTGCTGACAAAGGTCTGTCTAGTCAAAGCTATGGTTTCTCCAGTAGTCATGTATGGATGTGAGACTTGGACTATAGAGAAAGCTGAGTGCCGAAGAATTGATGCTTTTGAACTGTGGTGTTGGAGAAGACTCTTGAAAGTCCTGTGAACTGCAAGGAGATCCACCCTAAAGGAAATCAGTCTTGAATATTCATTGGAAGGACTGATGCTGAAGCTGACACTCCAATACTTTGGCCACCTGACACGAAGAACTGAGTCATTGGAAAAGACCCTGATGCTGGGAAAGATTGAAGGCAGAAGGGGATGACAGAGGATGAGATGATTGGATGGTATCACCCACTCTATGAACATGAGTTTGAGGAGGCTCTGGGAGTTGGTGATGGACAGGGAAGCCTGGCATGCTGCAGTCCACGGAGTCGCAAAGAATCAGACATGACTGAGCGACTGAACTGACTGAACTTGGAACGGACCATTTTTGAACGGGACAGTGTGCTTGTCAGAAGCAGCTACACACCATCCTCTGGTGGTCTTCTGAGAAATGGCAGGAACCGCTGCTGGGCTCTATGGCATCGTGGGCAAAAGCAGTCAACCTTTACACTTGCCACCTTCACAGTCTTACAACAAACCAAATTCTGTACAATTCACTGTTCGGGTTTACAAAGTTATGGTAAGTGAGAGAAGTCATTCAAGAAAACCACATATTGTATAATTTCATTTATGGAGTAGACAAATTCTCCACTGTGGAACAGGCAAACCTACAGTGACAGAAAGTAGATTCATTGTGTCCACGATTAGGAGTGACAGGTTGGACGGTAGTGGGAATTGACTGCTATTAGTAAAAGGTGTGTTTTGTGGATGATGACAAGGCTCTAATTTGGATTATGATGATGGCTCTACAATTCTGATTATCCTGAAAGCTACTGATGTTCACAATACAAATCGGTGAATTGCACAGCCATGAATTATGCCTCAATAAAGTAGTTAAAAATTAGGCCTCCAGCCTTTTGAATTAAAAAAAATATAATGTTTGGAGATAATGTATATATGTTAAGTAGTCAAATTCTACAGGTAGAATTATTAGGTCTGATTTTGCATTAGTGTTCATTCAACAACTTGTATTAAGCCTCCAAATGTTATTTCTCTGTTTCTTTGGTTTCTACCAGCCAAGGGATAGTTTTTCTTAAGGTGAAGAGCTTCAAAATCTACCTGCTGCAATGTTCAAACCCAGGGAGATGGTTGGTGTCAAAAACGAATCCAGGGTGAATTATTCAGAACTAGAACTTCCTTTCTAGGGTTTCTTAACTGCTCACTAAGAGGATTTTTCAGTAGTCATGTATGGATGTGAGAGCTGGACCATAAAGAAAGCTGAGCGCCAAAAAATGGATGCTTCTGAACTGTGATGTTGGAGAAGACTCTTGAGAGTACCTTGGACTGCAAGGAGATCACACCAGTCCATCCTAAAGGAAATCAGTCCTGAATATTCATTGGAAGGACTGATTCTGAAGCTGAAGCTGAAGCTCCAATACTTTGGCCACCTGATGCAAAGAACTGACTCATTGGAAAAGACTCTGATGCTAAGAAAGATTGAAGACAGGAGAAGGGGACAGGAGAAGGGGACAACAGAGGATGAGATGGTTGGATGGCATCACCAACTCAATGAACATGAGTCTGAACAAGCTCCAGGAGTTGGTGATGGACAGGGAGGCTTGGCATGCTGCAGTCCATGGGGTCGATGGGGTCGCAAAGAGTCGGACAAAACTGAGCGACTGAACTGACTGACTCAAGAGGAGTATAAACATCTTATTAACCAGAAAAAAGACATAAAGGCAAATTGAACATGGCTTGAGCTACCCACTACCTCCCTTCCCTAACAAAGGTCCTATAGAGAAGAATCCTAAAATTGTTACCAGGAAAGCTTAGATGCCTCCCCTCACACATGAAATATAGTCTTAACATTTTTATTTAAACTAAGTTAGTTTTATCCCCGAAGAAGGCAATGGCACCCCACTCCAGTACTCTTGCCTGGAAAATCCCATGGATGGAGGAGCCTGGTAGGCTACAGTCCATGGGGTTGCTAAGAGTCGGACACGACTGAGCGACTTCCCTTTCACTTTTCCCTTTCATGCACTGGAGAAGGAAATGGCAACCCACTCCAGTATTCTTGCCTGGAGAATCCCAGGGACGGCGGAGCCTGATGGGCTGCTGTCTATGGGGTCGCACAGAGTCGGACACGACTGAAGCGACTTAACAGCAGCAGCAGCAGCAGCAGTTTTATCCCAGACTTTATGACACAAAGTACCATCAACTATCAGTGTTTTACACATGGGCTCAAGGAGAGGATTAGGCCCTATTGATTGAAGGCCTCCATGGTCTAGATGGTTCTACTCAAGTACTACTCTTGAAGAACCAAGACTTAAATAATTTTTCTGTTTTGACTTTAGATAAAGATCTTTGTTGAGAAAAATAACTGTTTACTAGCTTTTTGAGGTATGACCATACAACTTTTGCTTTTCCTAAAAGAGGCTTGTTTTGTAACAGGTAATACAATATAACAATTCTTGTACAAGGCACTTATTAAGATTAGAACACCATCTGCTGAATTTCATCTAAACATGAGAAATCTGAAAAGCCAATATTCACACTAAGTTTCTTCAAATTACTCTACTATACTATAATAGCATTTTTCAAAATTATCATACAATTCTATACAGAATTATAACATGACTTAATTTACTTCTGTTTCTCTTACTGTGTCTTTCAGAGTATCATCAGAGAAAGGGTAACATTCAGCAAGCATGTTCACTTCAAAGAAAAATATACTTGCTTTATGCCTTGAGTGTAACATTAACTGTTCAAGGAAAACAATCCATTAAGATATAGTCATGTTGTGCTTTATTTGCCCATGTAATTATTGCCTTGTCAACTAAGTCCCTGATAGACATAATGCCTAAAGAACTATGGGTGGAGATTCATAACATTGTACAGGAGGCAGTGACCAAAATCATCCCAAAGAAAAAGAAATGCAAGAAGGCAAAATGCTTATCTGAGGAGGTCTTACAAATAGCTGAGGAAAGAAGAGAAGTGAAAAGCAAGGGAGAAAGGGAAAGATACACTTAACTGAATGCCGAGTTCGAGAGAATACCAAGGAGAGATAAGAAGCCCTTCTTAAATGAACAATGTAAAGGACCAGAGGAAAACAATAGAATGGGAAAGGCTAGAGATCTCTTCAAGAAAACTGGAGATCAGGGCTGGTGCACTGGGATGACCCTGAGGGATGGGATTGGGAGGAAGGTGGGAGGGGGGATCAGTATGGGGAACACATGTACACCCATGGCTGATTCACGTCAATGTATGGCAAAAACCACTACAAAATTGTAATTAGCCTCAAATTAAAATAAATAAATTAAAAAAAGAAAACTGGAGATGTCAAGGGAACATTTCATGCAAGGATGGGCACAATAAAGGACAGAGACAGTAAGGACCTAATAGAAGCAGAAAATATTAAGAAGAGGTGGTAAGAATAAACAGAACTATACAAGAAAGGTCTTGATGACCCAGATAACCATGATGGTGTGGTTATACACTTAGGGTCAGACATCCTGGAGTGTAAAGTCAAGTGGGCCTTAGGAAGCATTACTATGAACAAAGCTAGTGGAAGTGATGGAATTCTAGCTGAGTTATTTAAAATCCTAAAAGATTACTTAATATGTCAGCAAGTTTGGAAAACTCAGCTGTAGCCACAGGACTGAAAAAGTTCAGTTTCATTCCAATCCCAAAGAAAGGCAACGCCAAAGAATGTTGTTCATACTACCATACAATTGTGCTCATTTCACACGTTAGCAAGATTATGCTCAAAATCCCTCAAGCTAGGCTTCAGCAGTATATGAACCGAGAACTTCCAGATGTACAAACTGGGTTTAGAAACTGCAAAGGAACCAGAGATCAAACTGCCAACATTTGTTGTATTATAGAGAAAGCAACGGGATTCCAGAAAAACATTTGCTTCAGTAACTACACTAAAACCTTTGACTGTGTGGATCACAAAAAACTGTAGAATATTCTTAAAGAGATGGGAATACCAGACCACCTTACCTGCCCCCTGAGAAACCTGTATGTGGGTAAAGAAGCAACAGTTAGAACCAGCCATGGAACAAGTGACTGGTTCCAGATTGGGAAAGGAGTACATCAAGGCTGTATATTGGCACCCTGCTTATTTAACTTCTATGCAGAGTACATATTGTGAAATGCCAGGCTGGATGAATCACAAGCTGGAATCAAGATTGCCTCACATTGTTGAATAAGGTTGTATATCAACAACCTCAAATATGCAAATAATACCACTCTAGTGGCAGAAAGTGAAGAGGAACTAAAGAGCCTCTTGACGAAGATGAAAGAGGAGAGTGAAAAAAACTGGCTTAAAACTCAACATTCAGAAACAAAGATCATGATATCTAGTCCCATCAGTTCATGGAAAATAGGTGGGGAAGAAGTGCAAACAGTGGCAGATTTTATTTTCTTGGGCTCCAGTGACTGCAGCCACGAAGTTAAAAGATGCTTGCTCCTTAGAAGAAAAGCTATCACATACTTAGACAGCATATTAAAAAACAGAGTCATCACTTTGCCAACAAAGGTCCATATAGTCAAAGCTATGGTTCCAGTAGTCATGTATGGATGTGAGAATTGGACCATAAAGAAGTCTGAGTGCCAAAGAATTGAGGCTTTCAAATTGTGGTGATGGAGAAAACTCTTAAGAGTCTCCTGGATTGCAAAGAGATCAAATCAGTCAACCCTAAAGGAAATCAGTCCTGAATATTCATTGGAAGGATGGATGTTGAAGCTGAAGCTCCAATACTTTGGCCACCTGATGCAAAGAGCTGACTTACTGGAAAAGACCCTTATGCTGGGAGATTGAAGGCAAAAGAAGAAGGGGGTAACAAAGGATGAGATGGTAGGATGGCATCACTGACTCAATGGACATGAGTGTGAGCAAACTCAGGAAGATGGTGAATAACAGAGAAGTCTGGTGCACTAGGGTCCATGGGGTCACGAAGCATCCTACTATTGCAACTGAACAACGATAAAATATGATCCAGCAATTCCACTTCCTTGCATACACCTGGATAAAAACTATAAAAACTGTAGTTTCAAGGGACCTATGTTGGTTTTTATGACAAATCAAAGAAAGAAGTCAGGATGGGGCTACTTTTGAGGATGGGAGTAGTAATAGAGAGTGGTCCCTTAGGAGGGACTTCAGGTGTTGATATTTTGTTTGAATTCTTGGTGTTTATAAGGTTATCCTCACCTTTTTTTTTTGGTAATTCATCTGTTTCTACAATTATACCATGTACACTTTCATATAGTTTGGTGAAAGGTGTGAGATCAGGGTGATGTCTCCTAGGTGGTCCTCCTCCTTGTTTCAAGAGTAGTTTCAGTCCTGTGGTGTGCAGTTGGTACCTGAGCCCAAAGCAAAGTTCACTTTATCTAAAGTCTTCACCAATGACCCCAAAGTGCCACTTATCTTGGAATTTACTGACTTCTAAAATATGAAGCTGGGTTTTCAGTAAACTTGGGCCAAATTCACTGAATAGGCACAAAACATAGTTTAAGAAGATCTAGAAACTCAAATGCTCTGAAGAGATACCAAAAATTCCTGACCATAAAATGGCCACATAAATAGCATCATTCTACAAATTTACTCTACCATCATTTCCTGGGACCTGTCAAAGAGAAATCACTGGGGTAACTGGTATGACAAAAACAAAACTGGGGAAATTTCTATGTGGGTTAAGACAGTAATTTCTAAAAGGAATAAAACTTGAAACCTGTAGACAAAATAGTGTTTCATGTTCATTTTAAGATTTCCTTGATGTCTGGTGATGTTATAAAGTTTTCATATACATAGTAACTAATTGTACTTTCTTATGATTACATTTCAGTGTTTCTAAGACATGACTTTTGTCATATTTTAACAGCTTTGAAATTGGATTTGTAATGCATCTTAAAGTAAATGGCCTGTCATGATTTAACTGTCCATATATTCTCTTTTGCAATAGTAAATAGAATACTAAAGCATCTGGCAGTCCACCGCATTGTAGATTGTATGAAAATCTGCAACAGGATATTCTATTTTTATTGCATTTGGATGTTCATCTTTCAATTAATTTGTGAGTAGTTTATCTACCAGTATTAAATCTGTGTCTCATAATCATTCAATATAGTCTCAGTCTGTGTTTTAACTTTGTTATATTCGTTGTTTCTGCTTTTTGTTTCATGCTATATAAAATTATGTCCCGTACAACTTTTTATTTATATTCTAAGTAATTGATGGTTTGCTTTTTAACTTTACATGCTGAATTCGGGTACCATTATTAACCTTATTTTCTCAAATCATTAACTGAATATTCCAAACTATTTCCAGTTTTAAATAACAATTTTAACATATATTCAATTCTTATGTATTTGGATCTGTTTCTATTCTTTGAAGCCAGCACCAAATTTTAAATTATGTTTACAATAATATGCATTTCCAATAAAATTTCGTACCTATTCTTTGAGATGATGCATTTCCTGATGAAGTTTAAAATTACCTGTTAAGGAAAACAAAACCAAACTCTCAGAAAAAGAAAATTGTCATTTGACAGAAATTAAGTTTTATAGAGTTTCCTGTAAAAGTAAATACAAATATTAAAAAATTAAATTTTCCCTGGTTCAAAAAGGGGGAAAGATTTTCCTCCCCTCTTTTCTTAGAGCATTTCCTTGTTAAAACCTGTAATCGAAATCCTTTTTCTGTCCCTTTGAGATGCAGGCAAATCTTTTTAAAAAGTAAATAAACCTCTTGTTAGTTTTACCACCCAGGAATACCTTTTTTAAAGGCCTTGGAGCCATGTCTTTGAAATGTAAACAAACATCAAGGAAGATAGCACCCCATCTACCCCTGTCTGTAGTAAACTCCCAGGCTCTTCGCTTACAAGTTGTAACTACTTGTTTGTTATAGACATACAAGCAGCTTTACTTTTCATCTGGATAAAAGCAATTTACTAATAGAGATGGCCACCCCAATTACCGTGTGAATTTAGGAGGAAGGATAAAAGTGAGAAAACTTGACACCATTTACTACGCATTGTTCATCCCCCTAGCTTTAAATATTACTATCTTTAGTAATACTGTCTATTCATCGCACTACCTCACGGTAGTTTCCTGTTTTCAAACCGCACACTGGGGATGGCCAGCTCTAACCCGTCGCCACTGAGAGTAAAGAAAGGACCAGCTCAGATCGCGGGAAGAAGCCGATCCTCGTGACGTCACCCAAAGTGGAAGCGCAATTCCCGAGTGGGCGCAGAAGCCTGCCGCGCATGAGCAATTCCACCTCCTTTCAGTAGTCGCCATTGTCCATCTCACGCCCCCAGTGGGGGAGAGGGCTCAGGAGCCTCCAGGTCCGCTCGGCGCCGCAGAGGGCGGGCCTGGAACCTGCGCGGGCCAGGAGCGGAGGCCGAGTCCCTGCAGGTGTGTCGGAGGCCTCACTGCGGGCGCTAGGCCGGGTTGGGGGGAAGCCGGGTTTCCGCGGCTGCGCCGAGTCGGGAAATCTGGCAGCCGACGGCCGTCCCCCTCTGCGCGCCGGACTGCCCTTCGAGGAGGCCTGGGGAGGAGGCCAGGCAAGGGGCCTGGCGGCGGGATGGTTGTCTGCAGCCCTGGTCCTCCCCAGGAGCCGCGTTTCTCTACCTGCGTGAAAGGGGTGGCTGGAGGAGGCCTGGGGCGCGCGAGAGAACGGCCGATTGTGACGTGGATCCCAAACCCGTCACGTCCACGCCGGCGCGTGGGCGGCGCTGGCTGCTGGAGACGTGGCGCTGTGAAACCAGAGGGATCTGGGCTCAACTCCAGAGCCCGCCGGTAAATGGGCAGGTTAATCTGGGTACGACTCGGATACTCATCTGTAAGAGTACAATAGCCTGTAGGGTCGTTTTTTGTATTAAATAAGGTAGTGTATATGAAGTATGATAAGGCTTCAATAAAGGTGAGCTGCTTTTCTCATTATACTGTTCTTTTCATTATTGGCTCATTTAATAATAACCATTCTTTGAATCGGTATTAACCACCTCCATTTAATAAATACAGATAATAAAGTTTCAGAGAGATTAGACTGGCTTAGCCATCATTAGCAGGTGGGATTTAAATTCTGATTTGTTTTACTCTGTATTCATGCTGTTTACCACCCTGAAATCCACAATCTTGGGTTTTATTTAATAGGGATTGTCCCTGAGCACCACCGGCGGCTCATGGATCTAATTTTACCTTACAGTATTCTATTTTCCTTAGAACTCCTGTGTAAAAGGTTAATTAAGGCCCTTCTGCATTCTCTGACCTGTGTATTCCCAGATGACTGTTAAACATGTAAATTTAAACCATAGTTGAAACCCTGAATTTTAAGTTTTACTGGAGAAGCTAAGAATCCTATCCAAGCCAGGTCGGAAATGGGACAGACTTTTTAAAAAGATGAAAACTGCGATTTCATCCATGCTCCATATTATGAAGGTGACATCATAAGGCCTCTGATTAGACTTAGTAAGTAGGCGTTTTGTAAGTACCAGGGCAGCTGGAAGTGGTGTTCTCTGCATATGGGAAGGACCTCACATTATGGCATCTAGTTAACTTTTCCTCCCTACATGAAGTGCCTGTTTTGAGATTGTGGTGCCAATTGTTATTTAGAAGTTAAATTCGTGTCACTGTGAACAGATTACGTGTCACTGTGAACAGATTACATGGCCATGTCAGAATTCATCAAGGCCTATCTGCACTTTGTTCGCTCTCCAGTCCTAGGTTGGAGGGGTCAGTGCATTCCCTGGTGCTATTGTATCTGTGGCGCTGAATTGAAGACTTACAGAATTAGAATAGTACATGATTGTTTAAAATTACCTAATTCCTTCTTAAGTTAAAGATAAAAGCATAGAACTAAGACTGTCAGTAGGTTTGTTAATAGAGCTTAGCATAGAGCTGGAGCCTCCCTGTCACTATACCATTTATAGTCAAAGTTTTTGAAAAAGTGATTTTAGAGAAAATGAAATTTAGGAAGAAGAAACATCTTATTTTTGAGAGCTCTGAAGACTTTCTAACCTTGTGGGGTTTATAATATTAATAGGCAAAATTGTTATGATATGTAACTTAAAGCTTTTCCATATTAATAGATATTTCTCTTTAAAAACATTATTTGTAATGCCAGTATAGGGTTCCATACTTTGGATATATATTATATACCTTGATTAACTAATCTGCTATTATTGGACATATAAGTTTTCAATTGTTTGTATTATTTAGTAATGGACACACAATTTTCAAAACAGCCAATAGGAAAAACATGTTTAGATTAAAAAATGTGCAGATTCATCAAGATTATATGAGTCACCAATGGACAGGTGGGTACTCCTTTATCGTGGTCCTTCCTATTCCTTCTCATGGCTCAAAGGAACATTTTCCCAGAGGTTTATCTTTTACTAAAATGTTGTATGTAAATTTCTCACAGGTGATCCTGACTTCAAGATAAGGTCTCCTAGGACTTGTCTTTCAACTTTCCCTGTCCTGACTTCATAGTTTCTATACTTTCCAATAGCAGCAGAAAATGAACAAGTATAGGGTGAGTCATTTATTTACCTCTTACTTTATTTCACTCTGTGTGTAAGTTTTCAGTGTTCTATGAAAGAGAGCCCATATATTAAATTAGAAAAGTGGAAATCATTAAAAATCACCTTTGGGGAAAATATGGTTTGAATACAACAGTTATAAGGTGTGTTCTGGGAACCCCAAGATCCTTTCAGTGAGTCTGTGAGGTCAAAACATAATGTATGTTCTCAGTCGTTCCTGACTCTCTGCAACCCCATGGTCTGTAGCCCGCCAGACTCCTCTGTCCGTGGAATTTTCCAGGCAAGAATAGTGGAGCAATTTGCCATATCCTTCTCCAGGGGATTTCCCCCAACTCAGGGATCACACCCAGATCTCCCACACTGCAGGCAGATTCTTTACCATCTGAGCCATGAGGGAAGCCCGTCAAAACATAATACAGGATACAAATTGCCTTTTACACTGATGAAATTAGCACTGATAGTGAAAAAGCACAGCTGCCTGTCTGGCATAAATCAGGATGATGATACCAATGACATTGTATTCCTCCACAATATGTGCATAGTAAAAAAAAAAAAATGCCACCTTTACTTAAGGATGTCTTTGATGAAACAGTAAAAATTGTTAATTTTATTAAATCTTGACCTTTGAGTACATATCTTTTTCATACTCAGTGGAATGAAATGGAAAGTTCATAAATTTGCTGCATACTGATATATGATGGTTGGTTGTCTTGAGCAAAAGCACTTAAGTGATTGATTTGTGAGCTCACCTAGCCACTTTTTTCATGAAATATCATTTTTATGTGAAAGAGCAACTGGCAGACAAACTATGGTATTCACATGGTACTCATACATTTTCTCAAAAATGAGTGAAGTGAGCCTGTCAATTGATGGAAAATACCTGTTAGTATTTGTTGCTAACATTAAAAGTTGTGCTTTCAACTGAAAATCAGAATGTTGGAAAACTTGTAAAGTTAACAAATGCTAATACTTAAAAGACTTTTCTGATGAGATTGATAAGAGTATTAATGAATGTGATTGTTAATATTAATAAAGTGTGTCAATATTTGAGCAGTATTTCTGATGTATGTGCTCAAAGGTAAACTCAAGCAGAGTAAGAGGACAGTCTGTTAAAAGTCAGGAAGAAGGAATAAGTTGATTAGGGAACGCCACTCTCAAAAGTAATATTTGAGGAATATCTTGAATTAAATGAGATATCCAGGTAGAAATCTGGAGGGAAAGCATTCTTCATAGGTAGAAAAGCAGATGCAGACACCCTGAGGCATGTTCCAGAAACAGTACTTAGGACATTGAAACTAGAGAGGTGAACTTGGGGGACAGCAGTAAAACTTAAGGTCTTAGAGGTAGAAGGGAGTAGAATATATAGGATTTTTTTGGCTGTATCAATTAATTTTTATTTTATTCATTAAATTGTTTAAAAATCATACTTTATGCAAAGTAACATACATAATAAATAGGTATAATTTAGGGAATACTGAGTAAGTATACACCACTCTATGCCCTGTCTGACTTAAGCAATGAAACTTACTAGTACTTTTGAAGCCCCTGTGTGCCCTTCCTTAATCTCATCCTACCATTACCCAGAGAAAATTCTGAATTCTGTGGTAACCATTTCTTTGCTTTTTGAACATAATTTTTAAAAACAAAACAGCATACTTAGCAATTAATGAAATTTCCTAGACCTTTGGTAAGTGCTTGATGTAATTTGTCTTACATAATCCTCTCAGCCAACTTGGGAAGTGTTATTACCACCATGCCATAAATTTTCAGTGTGGAAATTTTCTTTTATTGATTAGAAATCATAGCCTATGGGCTTGAAGGTGGAAAAAAAAAAGAGACTCTAGAAGGAGGGAAAATTTTAACCTATTCTACAGTTCTGCTTTGGTCAGTATTGAACACATTTTAAAAATTTCCTTATAGCATTAATTCAGGGGTGGCACATGACGTTTTTATTACCTTAGTCTCTGTAACTTACTGTTGAATGGTCAGTTTGGGACAACAGAAATAATTAGTAACCTTTTTGTTTTCTGAAATAATTTTAAATGCAGTCATCACTACAAACTCTTGGAAAAGTTTGTTTTATGCAGGTAGTTGGATTTTTTTAAGGCATTTTGGCCAGATTAGAAGATCTTTCTGTTAATTATTTCTTGCATCTCTCAAGTTCTACTGGCAGCAGCTTTTATCTGTTTGAAAATAGCATTTTTAGTTATTGTTTTTATTCTGCTTGCCTGTTGTTTTAGTGAGGGTCTGCTGGTAGAAATTCTTAGTTTTCTTTATATGAAGTATCCACGAAGAGCTTTTTCATTGTGTGTGGAAATCTTGGTTGACAGTTTTTACCTTTTAAAACATTGAAAAGCATTCACTGTCTTCTATTACTCGTACTATTGAAAATTCACCTGTTAACTTTGAAATAAATTTGTCTGTTTGTGGCTAGCTGCTTTTTAAGATAACTTTTACTCTAGTATGTTTATATGTATATTTCTTTTTATCCTAATGAGATTTATTGTACTTCCTTTGGATTCAGTATTTTGAGTATTACACTGTATCTCCTTTATTGACTTTGTAGCTTTATGTGTTACTTTGTTTACTCCTTAGTCTGGAGATTAAAACATGCACCATTAAAATAACGGTGTCTTCAAATACTATACTCATGAACAGTGTAATGAACTTTTATCAGTATAATTCTCTTTATACCCTCACACCTTATGGTCCTTATATCTCACTTACATATTTTTAACCCCAAATACTTGTTATTTTTGCTTTAAACAATATTAATATTCTAAAGAAACGTGTGCACATGTGTAAATAACTCAATGTTTATATATATATATATATATATATATCTGCTTTGGGAGCTCATTATTCCTTCCTACAGGTCTAGGGTTCTCTCTGGTATATTTTCCCTTCAGTCTAAGCAACTTATTTTATTATTCATGTATTACTTCAGCACTGATGGTGACAAATCTACTTAGCTAGTCTTTATGAAAATGTCTTAATATTTCACTGTGGTTTTTGAATGATATTTTGCTAGGTATAGAACTATGTTGAGAGTTTTCTGTTTCTGCATTTTTAGGATGTCTTTGTCTTCTGGCTTCTGTTGTTTCTGATGAGAAACTTGTCTTCATCTTATTGTTATCCACTTGAATATAATGTGTTTTCTACTCTGTGCTTCAGATTGTCAATCTTTAGTTTTCAATAGTTAGACCATAATGTACATAGGCATGATTTGTTCTGTATTTATCTCTTTTGAAGGATGACAAAGATTTATGGGTTGTTGCCTTTTATCATTTTTTTAAAATTCTCAGAACTCACTCTTCAGATATTTTCTTTGCTTCATTCTCTTTTTCTTTCTAAAATTCCAATTACACAAATGTTGAACTACGTACATACTGTCCCAAATGTTCAGATGATCTGTTTCGTTGAGGTTTGTTTTGTGTGTGTGGTCCTTTGGGTTGGATATTTCTATTCAGCTGACTTTTGTCAAGTTTATGGCTTCCTTCTCTTGCTCTGTCAGTGTTCTTCATTCATAAGCCTATAAAATCCACATCTGATATTGTGTTATTCAGTTCTAAAAATTCCTGTTTTTTTCTTTTTGTTTTTCTTTATCTGCTAAGATTCCCCATTATTTCATTTGTATTTTCTATTTTTTTCACTAGGTCATTTAGCTTTATTTATTTAGTTTTATTGTAATTACTTTAAAGTCCTTATCTGCTAATCGCAACATCCAGGTTAATCTGTAGATCTGTTTCAGTAGGCTCCCTTGTTCAGTATGAATCAAAATTTTCTACTTCTTTGCATGTCTCCTATTTCTTTATTTTGTGCTAGACATTATGTGTAAAAGTAAAGTAGAGATTGAAGTAAATAATACCTCCAGAAAAAGGCACATCCCTTCCTCTGCTTGTTGAACTGGCCCTGGGCTTTAATTAGACACAGTTCATCACCAACATCAGATGATTTGAGGGCAGTATCAAGGTTTCCCTTCAGCAGGGCTTGGGTTGTAAATACCACCAAAGCTCCATTGATGTGCTTTATAGCCTAGCCATCAGCTTTTCTTTCAGGTGACTGAGGAGGTCCTGCCCTGCAGAGCTTTTAGCACCTGAGACATCTCTTTCTGCCCTAGTGCCCTGCTCCCAGCCTTTGCAGGGTTGTTGCCATGTACTTAAAGAAAAACATCTACTTCTGCTTTATTGACTACACCAAAGCCTTTGACTGTGTGGATCACAACAAACTGGAAAATTCTTAAAGAGATGGAAATACCAGACCACCTGACCTGCCTCCTGAGAAATCTGTATGCAGGTCAAGAAACAACAGTTAGAACTGGACATGGAACAATGGACTGATTCAAAATTGGGAAAGGGGTACGTCAAGGCTGTGTATTCAGTTTGGTTCAGTTCAGTCACTCATTCGTGTCTGATTCTTTGTGACCCCGTGGACTGCAGCATGCCAGGCCTCCCTGTCCATCACCAACTCCCAGAGTTTACTTAAACTCATGTCCATTGAGTCGGTGATGCCATCCAACCATCTCATCCTCTGTCATCCCCTGTGTATTGTCACCCTGCTTCTTTAACTTATATGCAGAGTACATCATGCGAAATGCTGGGCTGGATGAAGAACAAGCTGGAATCAAGATTGCAGGGAGAAATATCAATAACCTCAGATAAGCAGATGACACCACCCCTATGACAGAAAGCAAACAGGAACTAAGAGCCTCTTGATGAAAGAGAGAGTGAAAAATCTGGCTTGAAACTCAATATTCAAAAAACTAAGATCATGGCATCCGGTCCCATCATTTCATGGCAAATAGATGGGGAAACAGTGAAAACAGTGACAGACTATCTTTTGGGGCTCCAAAATCACTGCAGATGGTGACTGCAGCCATGAAATTAAAAAGATGCTTGCTCCTTGGAAGAAAAGTTATGACCAACCTAGGCAGCATATTAAAAAGCAGAGACATTATTTTGCCGACAAAGGTCCGTCTAGTCAAAGCTATGGTTTTTCCAGTAGTCATGTATGGATGTCAGAATTAGACCATAAAGGAAGCTAAGCGCTGAAGAATTGATGCTTTTGAACTGCCGAAGAATTGATGCTTTTGAACTGTGGTGTTGGAGAAGACTCTTGAGAGTCCCTTGGACTGCAAGGAGATCAAACCAGTTAATCCTAAAGGAAATCAGTTCAATATTCAATTCACTATTCAATCATTGGAAGGACTGATGCTGAAGCTGAAACTCCAATATTTTGACCACCTATGCAAAGAGCTGACTTATTGGAAAAGACCCTGATGCTGGGAAAGATTGAAGGCAGGAGGAGAAGGGAATGAAAGAGGATGAGATGGTTGGATGGTGTCACCGACTCAATGGACATGAGTCTGAGCAAGCTCTGGGAGTTGGTGATGCACAGGGAAGCCTGGCATGCTGCAGTCCATGGGGTCACAAAGAGTCGGACACGACTGAGCGACTGAACTGACTGATGGGGCCAGGTGGTATTTGTATTTCAGAGCATCCATATAAATTATCCTTTCTTTGGTTCCAGAAAGTGCTTCCCCAGCTTAAAATAAACGTATCACTTTGTGACATCTGATAGGAAGTAAAGAAGTTCTGCAGATACAAAGCTTCTGTTTGGGGACCTCTTGAATATGAAATCCCCATTCAGTTACCAGGTAGTGTCAACAGGAAAGTTGGTGTTGGCTTGCTTTGTGACCAGAGTTCTTAGGGATTCTGATACATCACACAAGATCATAAGCATACATTAAATGTTTATTAAAAGTTGAACAGTTTCCTCTCTTACCTGCTTGCCCTGAAGAATGAAGTTGTGGTTTTCTGTTCGCTTTTAAAATATTTGTCTCTTCTGAATTTTTTCCTTTGTTTACCTTTGGATTCTCAGATCTCTGACTTTAGAAAACAGTTTTCTAGGTTAGTGGGTTGTTCTCATTGTTAAGGTAAGATCAGTTTCTCTTTTGCTCCTCTACATTCTATTCAGGAATTGTTTCTTTATCCTTATTTTAGAGATGGTAGCCCTGAGGTACTTTTTGCTTTACATTTTTGTCCTGGCTATGAAATTTGAAAATGCCCTGAAAATTCTAAGCAGAGGTAGGACTTATCTCAATTAATTTCACTTTTTTCTTGGATCTTTTAAAAAATATTTATTTTTGGCTATGTTGGGCCTTCATTACTGCACAGACTTTCTTTAGTTGCAGCAAATGGGGGCTACTCTCTAGTTACAGTGTGTGGGTTTCTCTTGCTGCAGAGCATGGGCTCTAGGGCATGTGGGGGCTCAGTAGTTTTGGCTCCCAAGCTCTGGAGCAGAGGCTCAATAGTTGTGGCATGTGGGCTTAGTTGCTCTGAGGCATGTGGGATATTCCTGGATCAGGGATCAAACCTGTGTCTCCTGCATTGGCAGATGGATTCTTTACCACTGAGCCATCAAGGAAGCCCTTGGATCTTTACCCTTCAAATTCTAGTGCTTAAGTTAATATTTGATGCTTTCATATAGCTGTTTTTCATGTGTTTGTGGTAGGTTGCTTTTTGCTTTTATTTATTTTTCTTTTTTAAATTTGAAATGTAGTTGATTTATTTATAATTGTAGTAACACATACAACAAAATTTACCATCATAACAAATTTTAAATGTATAGCTTTGTGGCATTAAGTGTATTCACATTGTTGTGCAACTGTCACTACTGTCCACCTCCAGAACTCTTTTCATCATCCCAAACTGAAACTCCACACACATTAAACACTTAACTCCCATTCCCCCCATACTTTGGGAACCACCATTCTACATTCTGTCTGTATGAATTTGACTACTCTAGGTGCCTCATATAAGTAGAATCCTATAATATTTGTCCTGGTTTATTTGACTCAGAACAGTGTCTTCATGGCTCATCCGTGTTGTAGCATGTCACAGGATTCTCTTCCTTTTAGGGCCAAATAATATTCCATTGTTTAAGACATATTACATTTTGCTTATGTAATGTACATAATTTTGTTTACATTTGTTGGTGGACAGCTTGGCTGCTTGTACCTTGTAACTATTGTGAATAATGCTCTTATTATGAACATTGGTGTACAAATATCTGTTTGTGTCCCTGCTTTGAATTCTTTTGTATACATAACTAGGAGTGGGATTGCTGGATCATATGGTAGTTCCCTGGTGGCTCAGCAGTTTTAAAGAATCTGCCTGCCAATGCAGGAGACACGAGTTTGATCCCTGGTCAGAAAGATCCCCTGGAAGAGGAGAGGGCAGCCCACTCCAGTATTCTTGCCTGGGAAATCCCATAGATGGAGAAGCCTGGTGGACTACAGTCCATGGGGTTGCAAAAGGGTTGGACACGACTTGTTGACTAAACAATAAGAATTCAGTTGTATGTGTGTACCCCATATACCAGTTGAAAAATATTTAGGTTGTTTTGGTTTGGGGGGGCAATTATGAAAAGAGCTGTTATAAACATTTGCATTTAGATGTTTGTGTGTACACAGATTTTAATTTCTCTTTGGGTAAATACTTCAGCATGTGCTTACTCGGTCATATGGTATTGTTATAATTAACTTTATAAGAAACTGCCAAATTGTTTTCTTGAGTAGCTTGTGTTCTTACTGCAATGTATCAGAGTTCCACTTATTTCCCATTCTTGTCAGCACTTGGTATTTCAGTTTGCTTTTTTTCTAAAGTTATTTAGATAGGTGTGCTTTGCTATCCCATTGTGGTTTTAATATGCATTCTTCTAATGACTAATGATACTGAAAATCTTTTGATGTGCTTGTGTTATCCATATATCTTCTATTGTTAAGTGTCTCTTCAAATCTTCTGTTCATTTTTAAATTGGGCTGTTTTCTTAATGAATGTTCAGAGTTCTTTATGTACTCTGTACACAAGAACAATACTTTGTTAGATTTGTGATTTTCAAATATTTTCCTCACTATTTGTGGCTAATCTTTTATTCACCTAACAGTGTATTTCATGAAAATGTGATGAACTCCACATTTTTCTTTTTAATTCCTTTTGGTATCATGTCTAAAAAGTCTTTTCTTATCTCAAAGTAACAAAGACTTCTTTCTAAAAAAATTTTGTTGTTTAACATTTTATATTTAGATCTATAGTTGATTTTTGTATAAATAAGTTACTGACTAAGGTTCATTTTTGTGTATGGATGCCCATTTTTTTCATTGCCATTTATTGAAAAGCAAATGAATATATGTTATCTTAACACATATTAACTTAGCATGTATATGATACAGAAAAAATTAAAGATATGTGTATGTACATGAGTTAATATGCAAACATACATGTACTTACTGTCTGCTGAGAGGGCCTGTAAGCAGGGACATCTCAGTAGCTATGAGCAAACCTTGCACACAGATCTTGGTTTCTAAATATCATTCTACAATAAAAGGAACCAGAATTCCACAGAGAAACTGACTGATTCTAGGGCAAAGGCAAGGCTAACATAAAATAAGCCCAGAGCATTTTGTAGTATTAGAAATTAAGGAAGTTCTCAAAAGCAGAGTGATGGGGACATGTCAAATGGATATAGGCACCAACCCCAAAGAGCTTCTCATGGCAAAGCTGGAACAATTTGAGCAACAAAATAAATAAAATAGTATTGGATTCTAACCCCAAGCAATAAATGTTTGAGACCATAGTGATATAAGTAAATGATTGAATAAATAAATGGGAAGAAGGAGATCCCTTTGAAGGATTCCAAATAATATATCTAGATTCAACCCCCTCTTGGAGATGGGCCCTATTTTCTCCTTTCTTGAATAGGGGCTAGACTTAGTGATTGCTTTCAAAGAATGGAGTATGAAAAAGAGATATAGTTACTCTACAGCGGAGAAAACTGACAAACATTATCTTAGAAAGTGATCCAGGTTAACATCACCTGTGATATGATGTACCCCCTGATATACTGTGATAAGAAGAGCTCTGGGTTAATTCTCCCACAGAACCTATAATCTCAGTCTAATCAAAAGGATTAGATTAGTCTAATCAAAATGGACAGAGGTTTGTGACATTGTACAGGAGACAGGGATCAAGAAAATCCCCATGGAAAAGAAATGCAAAAAAGCAAAATGGCTGTCTGAGGAGGCCTTACAGATAGCTGGGAAGACGAGAGAAGTGAAAAGCAAAGGAGAAAAGGAAAGATATTCCCATTTGAATGCAGAGTTCCAAAGAATAGCAAGGAGAGATAAGAAGGCCTTCCTCAGCGATCAGTGCAAAGAAATAGAGGAAAACAACAGATTGGGAAAGACTAGAGATCTCTTCAAGAAAATTAGAGATACCAAGGGAACATTTCATGCAAAGATAGGCTTGATAAAGGTCAGAAATGGTATGGACCTAACAGAAGCAGAAGATATTAAGAAGAGGTGGCAAGAATACACAGAAGAACTGTACAAAAAAGATCTTCATGACCCAGATAATCACGATGGTGTGATCACTCACCTAGAGCCAGACATCCTGGAATGTGAAGTCAAGTGGGCCTTAGAAAGCATCACTACGAACAAAGCTAGTGGAGGTGATGGAATTCCAGTTGAGCTATTTCAAATCCTCAAAGGTGATGCTGTGAAAGTGCTGCACTCGATATGCCAGCAAATCTGGAAAACTCAGCAGTGGCCACAGGACTGGAAAAGGTCAGTTTTCGTTCCAATCCCAAAGAAAGGCAATGCCAAAGAATGCTCAAACTACCGCACAATTGCACTCATCTCACATGCTAGTAAAGTAATGCTCAAAATTCTCCAAGCCAGGCTTCAGCAATACGTGAACCGTGAACTTCCAGATGTTCAAGCTGGTTTTAGAAAAGGCAGAGGAACCAGAGATCAAATTGCCAATATCCGCTGGATCATCGAAAAAGCAAGAGAGTTCCAGAAAAACATCTATTTCTGCTTTATTGACTATGCCAAAGCCTTTGACTGTGTAGATCACAATAAACTGTGGAAAATTCTGAAAGAGATGGGAATCCCAGACCATCTGACCTGTCTCTTGAGAAACCTGTATGCAGGTCAAGAAGCAACAGTTAGAACTGGACATGGAACAACAGACTGGTTCCAAATAGGAAAAGGAGTACGTCAAGGCTGTATATTGTCACCCTGCTTATTTAACTTATATGCAGAGTACATCATGAGAAATGCTGGGCTGGAAGAAACACAAGCTGGAATCAAGATTGCTGGGAGAAATATCAATAACCTCAGATATGCGGATGACACCACGCTTATGGCAGAAAGTGAAGAAGAACTAAAGAGCCTCTTGATGAAGGTGAAAGAGGAGAGTGAAAAAGTTGGCTTAAAGCTCAACGTTCAGAAAACTAAGATCATGGCATCTGGTCCCATCACTTCATGGGAAATAGATGGGGAAACAGTGGAAACAGTGTCAGACTTTATTTTTTGGGGCTCCAAAATCACTGCTGATGGTGATTTCAGCCATGAAATTAAAAGACGCTTACTCCTTGGAAGGAAGGTTATGGCCAACCTAGATAGCATATTTAAAAGCAGAGACATTACTTTGCCAACAAAAGTCCGTCTAGTCAAGGCTATGGTTTTTCCAGTGGTCATGTATGGATGTGAGAGCTGACGGTGAAGAAAGCTGAGCGCTGAAGAATTGATGCTTTTGAACTGTGGTGTTGGAGAAGGCTCTTGAGAGTCCCTTGGACTGCAAGGAGATCCAATCAATCCATCCTAAAAGAGATCAATCCTGGGTGTTCATTGGAAGGTCTGATGTTGAAGCTGAAACTCCAATACTTTGGCCATCTCATGCGAGGGGTTTACTCATTGGAAAAGACCCTAATGCTGGGTAGGATTGGGAGCGGGAGGAGAAGGGGACAGAGAATGAGATGGTTGGATGGCATCACCGACTCAATGGACATGGGTTTGGGTGGACTCTGGGAGTTGGTGATGGACAGAGAGGCCTGGCGTGCTGCAGTTCATGGGGTCACAAAGAGTCAGACACGACTGAGCGACTGAACTGAACTGAACTGAATCAAAAGGAAAAACACCAGACAAAATAAAAATTAAAAGGCATTCTAAAAAGTATCTGTCTAGTATTTCTCAAAGTTATCAAGGTCATAAAACACAGGAAAGACTATCACAAACCAGAAGAGATATGACAACTAAATGCAATATAGTATTCTGAATTAGATCATGGAATGGAAAAAGGGACATTAAGGAAAAGACTAGTGGAAGTCTGGAGTTTGATTAAGTGTCCATTGTTCCAGTACTGTTTTTTGAAATGACTGTTTATCTATTGAATTTTTTTGAACCTTTATCAAAATTATACGTGTGGTTCTATTACTGGACACACTTTTTGTTCCACTGATCCTAAGAGTTTATCTTTTTGCTAATAACACAATTAATACAGCTTTGCGGTAAGTCTTGAAATCAGGTAGTGGATTTGCTGATATTCTGTTGAAGATTTTTGTATTATAACCATGAGAGATATTGGTTGGTAGTCAATATGCTGGTGAATGTTTAATGATCAGAGTTTTGGGTACTGAGAGAGACACCTGGTATTGTATTGTTTACCAATTTTTTGTGGTATAAATACCCCTGCTGTGGCTAATTTCAAGCTACAAGATAATTTTAATCAATTGCCAAAAATTTAACAACTAGCACTCTTGATCTGGTACAAACAGGTGCCAACCTCCACTGTAGTTTTCTTTTATGGTAATGTTTCTGTTAGGTTTAGGTATCAGGGTAATATGAGCTTCATAAAACAAATTGAGAACAGTTCTCTCCTCTTTGTTTTATGGTAGAGATTATGTATAATTGCTATTGTTTCACTGTCAATGTTTGGTGGAATTCACCACTGATACCATTTGGGCCTTAAGATTTGTTAGAAGGTCTTATTGGTTTTAATCGAAGTGAAATTCACATAATATTGACCATTTTAAAGTATACATTTGGGTACAATTTAGTATATCCACAATGTTGTGGATCCCTACAACATCTAGTTCCAAAACATTTTCACCATCCCAAAAGAAAACCCCATTCCCATTAAATAGTTGTTAACCTGTTCCCTCCCCTAGCCTTTGTCTCTGTGCATTTACCCATTTTGAATATTTCATATAAGTGGAATCATATAATATGTACCTTTTATGTTTGGCTTCTTTCTTTTAGCATGTTTTCCAAGTTCATTCACCCTATACCTTGTATCAATACTTCATTTTTATGAAAAATAATATTCCATGTATGTTCATACCACTGTTCATCAGTTCATCCATCAGTTCAACTGTTCATCAGTTCATCCATTGATTGAGATTTAGGTGGCTTTCACTTTTTGGCTGTTGTGAATAGTGCCACAACAGCTTTTGTGTACGAGTATCTGTTTTCAAATTTTTGGGGTATGTATCTAGAAGTGGAATTGATCAGTTGTATGGTAATTGTGTATTTAACTTTTCGAGTTACTGACGAACTTTTCCATAGCAGCTGTACCATTTTATATTCCCACAATCAATGTATAAGGATTACAGTTTCTCCACATCCTCCCCATTACCTGTTATTTTCTGTTTGTTTTTTTAAAACACTCATCATAATGAATGGGAAGTGATATCATTGTGGTTTTGATTTGGCTTTTCCCTGAAGACTAATGATGATGTTGGGCATCTTTTCATGTGCTCATTTGTATAACTTAAAGAAATGTCTGCTCAATTTCTTTGCCCATTTTTTGTCAGGGTTATCTTTTTTGTTACTGAATTTTTAAGTATATTTTATATATTCAGGATAATATACCTTTACCAGATATATGATTTGCAAATATTCTATTCTATTCTATGAGTTATCTTTTTTCCTATTTTGGCACTATTCTATGATGCATGCAAATTTTAATTTATTTATTATACTTTCTTGGCTCCCACACTGTGTGGCATATGGGATCTTAGTTCCCAGACCAGGGATCAAAGCCATGCCCTTTCTATTGGAACCACAGAGTGTTAACCTAGACCACCAGGGAAGTCCCTGTAAAAGTTTTAAAGCTGATAAAGTCAGTTTATTTTTCTTTTAGTGCTTGTACTTTTTGGTGTCATATCTTGAATCTGTTGCCAAATTCAAGATAAGGAAATTTATTCCTATGTTTTCTTCTGAGTTTTATATTTTTAGCTCTTAATATTTAGGTCAATGATCTATGCTGAATTAATTTTTTTATATGCAGTGAGGTAGAGGTCAAGTTTTCTTCTTATGCATGTGGTCATCTAGTTGCCTGTGTCATTTGTTGAAGAAATTATTCTTTCTCCATTGAATGGTCTTGTCTTCCTTGTTGAAAATGAGGTGGCCATAGATGTATGGTTTTATTTTCAGACTCTTGTTTCTATCTGTTGGACAATATGTCTGTCTTTATGCCAGTCACACTGTTTTGATACTGAAGCTTTACAGTACGATTTTAAATAAGTGGGAGTCCTCTGTTTCTTTCCCAATTTTGGTTGACTGTTAGGGACTCCTTGCAATTCCATATAAATTTAAGGATTGGCTTGTCTATTTCTGTGCAGAAGTCATTGAGATTTTAATAGAGATTGCATTGATTCTACAGATTCCTTTGAGTAGTACTGTCACCTGAACTATATTGTCTTACAGTCTACGAACACATACTGTCATTTCTTTTATTTAGGTCTTCTTTAATACTTCCAGTGATGTTTTGCAGTTTTCAGTGTATAAGTCTTATATACTCCTTGAGTAGATTTATCCCTAGGTATTTTATTCTTTTTGATGCTATATTAAATGGAATTGTCTTAATTTCTCTTTTGGATTTTCATTACTGGTAAATAGAAACACAACTGATGTTTGTGTGTTGATCTTATAATTCTGAAACGTGCTGACTTTGTTTATTAGCTCTATTTTTGTGGATTCTTAGGGATATTCTATATGTAGTTTTAAGTCTTTCACTACTGAGTATAAAGTTACCTGGCTTAGAGGTGGATTAAAAATATCATTTTGAGGGAGTTTCCTTCTATTTCTAGTTTACTAAATGTTTTTATCATGAAAGTGTTGAATTTTGTCAAACGCTTTTTTGCATCATCTGAAATGATCTTCTGCTTTTCTCCCTTTCCTCTGTTAATGTAATTAATTGACTTTTGTATGTTGAGCCATTCTTGCATTCCTGGGATAAATCACACAAAGTCACAGTGTAAATTATAATCTAATTTTTTATTTTGCTGGATTTGATTTACTAGTAATTTATTAAAGGTTTTCATTTTTATATTCATAAACGATATTGTTATTGGGTAGAATGCTTTCTCAACTTCATTTAATCCTTTTTCTGAGGTTTTGTCTTGTTCTTTTGTGTGGAACATGTTTCTCTGTCTCATTTTGCTTAATCCTCTGTTTTTATATCTATGCATTTGGTAAGTTGTTTATATTTCCCAATCTTAGAGAAGTAATCTTATGTGGAGATGTTCTGAGAAACCCAGCAGTATATGCTTCTCTGATCATCAGAGCTATAAGCTCTAAGGGCTCCTTATGTATGGGCTACATGAATCCTTCCTTATTGTGGGCTTGACTGTTGTGGGCACACTAGCAGCCAGAGTTGAACCTCAACCCTGCTGGAAGCCAGACGCTGCCTCATGCAGTGGCTACTGGCCCACTGCTGGGAGAGGCTGGGTCCCTGCCTGGCTGGCTGCATGTCCTATGGGATTCCTGGACTGGGACCCAATGCAGCTGGCTGAATAGCCTGAAGTATACCGGGATTGGTGATGGCTCACTGGTTGGCAAGTAAGCCTCTAGCACTAATAGGCTAGAGGGAGGACTTAAGAATGGTGCTTATTAGAACCAATGTCCTCATAGTAGAACAAGCTTCCAAAGTGGCTGCTACCAGTGTCTGTGTCTCCGAGAGAAGTTCCAGTTGCCTCCTGACTCTCCAGGAGGCTCTCCAAGATCTGTAAATGGGTCTCAGCCAGCCTCCCTTCAGATTACTGCCTCTGCACTATGATTTGGACCATGTGAGATTTTGCATGTGTCCTTTAAGAGTGGAGTGTCTATTTTCCATAGCCCTCTGGCTCTCAAGTTTTACTGGCCTACAAAGCCAGATGTTCTGGGGGATTTGTCTTCCTGGTGCAGGACCCCTCAGAGGGGAGCCCAATGTGGGGCTTGGACCTCTGACTCCTTGGGGAGAACCTCTGCAGTTTTGACTATCCTCCAATTTGTGGGTCACCTACTCAGGGCTGTGGGTCTTGACTATATTGTGTCTCCACCCCTCCTATCTATGTCATTGTGGTTCCTTCCTTATAACTTTAGTTGTGGGAAATCTTTTTTGCTATTCTTCAGATCATTTTCAAAGATAGTTGCTCTGTAAATAGTTGTGATTTCAGTGTGCCTGTGGAAGGAGGTGAGCTCAGAGTCTTCCTTCTCCACCATCTTGGCCATTCTTTTTGACCAGCTTTTATCTTGTACATACTTCTGTCATAGCACCTGCTATGCATATTGCATTTATGAATTTAATCTTTGCCTCCCTGTTGGAATGTAAACTCCTTGATGACAAGAATAGTTGCTTATTCATCCATCTTTGTATCTCTAGCAGAGTTCTAGGCATGGAGTGATATCTTAGTAAATATATACTGAACAAATATTTTATATATGTGTACAACAGGGTACAGAGTAGCAGTATATCTTAACTCTCCAGAGTAAATCCTATAGTTAACACATTAACAGCTAGTTTACGTGTCTTTTTAATGGTACTCTATTTTGATCACTTCAGTTTGAATTGAAATATGTTGTTTCAGGGACCAGTAACATTTAAGGATGTTACTGTGGAATTCACCCAGGAGGAATGGAAATTGCTGGACACTGCTCAGAGGACCCTATATAGAGAAGTGATGCAGGAGAACTACAGTCACCTCATCTCAGTGGGTGAGGAAATCTTCTGTAACTCCCAGTAGTTTGCATTTCCTTTCTCACTTACTGGAATTTGTAAGTCCCCTGTAGGGTTGAATATTAGCATTGTTTTCACAGTCAAAGTTGATGAATCCATTTTGGGTAGCAGAAAAATATTTGTGTCCCCATGCACTCCCCTAATAGAATAAATTTGCCAAATCTATGTGAGACCTTCATTGTTCTGATCCTAACCTGCACTTCCTTATCCTTCAGAGTTGCTGTATCCCAAGTAATTTGTGTTATTTTATCTTTTCTATTAATAGGCTATTGTGCAAACAGGCCAAATGCAATCTTCAAGTTGAAGCAAGGAAAAGAACCATGGATATTAGAAGTACAATTTCCACATCAGAACAACCCTGGTAAGTTAGAAATTATATGTATAAGGGGGTTGGAATTGGTGCCTTTGACTTTCTGAAATTTTTTTTCAAGAATCTCTTTTTTAAATGCCCTAAACTTTTGGAAATGATTGAGGATACTTGATCTGCATATGTAAGCAACATAAATCACACCTCCAGTTTTTGTTCTCCCCATCTAAATTCCCTCTTTTGTGTGGGGCAGATGGAGATGGTTGATTTTTGTTTAAAAAAAATTCCCTCTTTTGCTTGACATTTTTAAAGTAGATTTATTTCTCTTTCCTATATACTAACTTTCACTTAAACTCTCATTTTGTCTTTTTGCTAGAATTTCCAGTTACTTCTTGCCATTAAAGTATGCAGCTATAATCTTAAAGTGTTTATAAAATCTATCTTATAAAATTTTCAAATGCCATTTTCCTCCTTTCATTAACAACAAAATACCTTAGATTTTCAGCACCCATTTTAATTTACTATTCTCTCTTTAATCTCTGAAATCAGATTACAAATCATTATGCCTTTCATCAGTTATATTATTTCAGAGTTGATACAAAATATACCTAATTTTCTGTCAAGAACTAGTTTGGCCCTTTATTGCCTGCTGCATCTTATTTTTCCTTGTGGCCCCAAAACATGTGCTAATCTTCATTTTATCTGCTCTCTTAAATGCTTTTTATACATAAGATTTTATTTCATGAGTATCCCAAGTTAACCTTGCACACATCCCTATCAAATAACTTTATGTTTTCCTTACAAGTGCCATGAAATTCTAACCTCAAATCTCTACTCATAATCTCACTTTTTTTTTCAAGCATTTAAAAATGAATAAACATGAAGGTCTGTAAAGATTCTAGAATGACCTTGAATAATTACTCTTTAAAGATCATGTAGAAAATTGAAGCAGAGATGTGGGAGCTAAGATATGAAAGCAGAATAAGACTAGTGTTGAGTCACAGATGCAATATTTGGTGGTCAGCACTGAAAATCTCTGGTGCTACAACTGGGAATTCATTCTGTGGGATGGCTTGTACTCTGCTTTTTTTTAAATCTTTCCTTTTGGATGTATGTGTTTCTGGGTCTACTGAACCAGCAAAAATTAAGCCAACTAGAAAGAGAAGAATTTTCCTCTAAACATGAAGAAATGGATGTTCTGAGAAGGTCATTTTAGTGTTGACATCTAGATTGTTGGGTACGAGCAAAGAGGAATAAAGTGGAAGTTTATAGTCTAATTACTAGGAATCCTAACACTGTAAACTAGGTTTGAGTGGGTAAAGACCTATACTTGGCTCCTTCATCTAATGTAATCTTTCCTTTGATATTTCCAGTGAACACAGTTGTCTACTAATTTTCCTTATCACCTTACTTACTATTCATTGTCCTTAATGGGCTCACATCATGCTCTGTGAGTCACACATTCTTGTTCAGCAGCACTTTGAGTATCTTTTGTTTTCTGCTCCGTATTCTTTGTGTTTTTTGTTTTTTTTTTTTCTTTGTTTTGTCTTCACTTTCTCCTCCAAGTTTTTAAGGTCATATTTGTAGTGTCACAGTTACTTGGATTTATAACTAGGTCCCTCCCTCTTTGCTATAGCAGGTCTTAGTGTTATTTATATGTTTTTTCTAAGCCACTGAGATAGCGGAAGTTTGCACTTAAGAATTCCTTCATTTGAGAATAGTGGCCTGAAGCCTAAGAATCCACCCTATGACCAATAATAATGTGTTAAGATGTATAAAGTATTAAATTTTGGATTCCTTTGTAGAAGACCTATGCAATACTCATGACCAAGGAGCAAGATGCCCAGAAAGCCAAGCTGAAAATTCAAGGCAAGTTCAAGAATTCAATTTTGAGATTAGAAGCTTTTTAAGAAAAGGTATTAATAGGGGTACTGGAAGTGGGAGAGCCCTAGTTAACGATAAATGAGAAAACTGAAGCAAATTCCAAAGGACATAATCCAAATGGGAAAGCCCTCTTTCATAATAGAGACCTTTTATAATTCAAGATCAGGAGATTAAAACTCTGAAACAGTCTTTTGATTCTTCTTATTTACATAATAAGAGAGGCTTTATTATACAAAGTCATGTTCAGGCAGTTGAGAGACCTGGAGAATATAATGCAAGTGAAATACTTTCTACCAAATGTTAAACCACAGTATATGTCAACATAGAATATTCACAATGGAGAAACCCTATGAATCTAATGAATATTGGAAAAACCTCTAGAAATCGGTTCTCAGAGTTACTTGGAAAATATACACAGCAGACCCAACCCCCAACCCCCACCCACAAAGTCTTATACATTAACGAATTTGGAAATTTCTCTCTAGGAATGGAGAACTCAAGAAACATCAGAAAACTCATACCAATGAGAAAACCTATAAATGTAATGAATGTGGAAAGTCCTTCTACCAGAAGTCTATCCTCATAATACATGAGCATACTCATTCAAAGGACAAACCCAGTGAATGTGAGAAATCTGTCTCTCAGAATGGAGACCACACAAGACAACCAAAAACTCCTACCAGAGAAAAGACCTATGAATGTAAAGAATGTAAGAAAACTTTCTACCATCTGTCATCTCTCAGTAGACATTTGAGAACTCATGCAGGAGAGAAACCCTACGAATGTAATCAGTGTGAGAAATCCTTCTACCAGAAGCCACACCTCATGGAACATCAGAAAACACACACAGGAGAAAAACCCTTTGAATGTACTGAATGTGGGAAGTTCTTCTATGTTAAGGCATACCTCATGGTACATCAGAAAACACACACAGGGGAGAAACCATATGAATGTAAGGAATGTAGGAAGTCCTTTTCCCAGAAATCACACCTCACAGTACATCAGAGAACACATACAGGTGAGAAACCCTATAAATGTAAGGAATGTGGGAAATTCTTCTCTAGAAATTCACACCTCAAAACTCATCAGCGAACTCACACGGGAGAGAAACCCTATGAATGTAAGGAATGTGGTAAATGCTTCTACCAGAAGTCAGCCTTAACAGTACATCAGCGAACTCATACAGGGGAGAAACCCTTTGAATGTAATAAATGTGGAAAAACCTTCTACTATAAATCGGACCTCACTAAACATCAGAGAAAACACACAGGGGAGAAGCCCTATGAATGTAATGAATGTGGTAAATCTTTCTCTGTGAATTCAGTCCTCAGATTACATCAAAGAACTCACACAGGAGAGAAACCTTATGAATGCAAGGAATGTGGGAAATCCTTCTCTCAGAAGTCACATTTTGTCATACATCAGAGAAAACACACAGGGGAGAAACCCTATGAATGTAAGGAGTGTAAGGAAACATTTTTTCAGAAATCAAAACTCACTGCACATCAGAAGACACACACAGAAGGGAAAAGCTTATAAAAAATATCAATTGGAGAATTCTGCTGTCTGAATTTGTCCTTCAGAATAATCAGATAACTCACACAAGACAAAAACCTTATGAAATATCATCAATATGGGAAAATTTCAGCCACATTCTTTCATCATGGAGAGAAATTCTATAAATCTGTTAGGGAGAAATTTTTACCATATGTCAGACTTTTACTAAATTTCAGACAACATACATGGTAGAAACACTACAAATGGTAAAACATGAGGGAAACCTCTCTTTCAGAAGTCATACTTTATTGTACAACATATAAACCATACAAGAGAAATCCTATAAGAAAAATGAACATCAGGAAATTTCTGTCAGGGTAGCCATCATAAATGAGAAATTTCTATCAGTATCCTGAGCATTCAGAAATCTTTTTATACCAGTTGGACTCATTAGCACATTCTAAAATGAGATAATCACAAAGATTACAACATACATGGAAGGCTTTATCAAGAAGTGATGCTTCAGTGATATAAAGTATAGAACCTTTTTAAAAATATTTTAAATACGTGAAACCTTTTAAACAAAAATTCTAAGAGAATATGTATGAGGGAAATACTTATACTTACTAGAAGTCATGTTGCAGAAATCTGATTACAAGGTTGTTTTTCTTTTAAAGAAACCTGCAAATGTCAGGTATATGAAGTTTTGTAAAAAGCACAAATAAATTGAAAAATGTGACATCATTAACACATGTGAAAAGTCCTTTAGTATGTAGGACTTATGTGTGAACGTCAGTGTGCTACAGAACACAGATTGTGGATGTTTGATGTGCACGTGAACCCATTGTACATAGTGAAATATGTAGCCTTATTTAGTTCAGTAACTTTTATGTATATGAAGATATCTCTCATTTAGTCTCAGCGGGGACTCCTGTTGTTAACAGAATGTGTATTTAAGTGTGGTATTCTTTTAAAATTATAATGTATCTTTTTTCCCCTATCTCTGAATGGATATGGATTTTACTGAACTAATCCTTCAGAAGAATATAAAAATGTTTCTGTAAAATTTGCAACTCTCTTATGGTTGGCCCAATTTTACATTAGGGATACATTTATAGGTAAAAGGCTTCCCTAGTGGCTCAGTGTAAAGAATCTTCCTGCCAGTGCTGGAGATATGGGTTCAGTCTCTGGGTTGGGATGGCAACCCACTCACTCCTGTATTCTTGCCTGGGAAATGTCGTCCAGAGGGGCCTGGAGGGCTGTGGTCAACGGGTTCACAAAAGAGTTGGGTGTGACTTAGCAACTAAACAACAAGTTCATTTTTAAAAACAGCTGAAAATCCCTACACAGTAAAAAACAGTACTATGTGAAGAAATATCTATGTTAGTGTTGTTTTAGCAAGTTGCAGAGCTGTCTGAATTTATATTTTGTACGAGAGTCCTAAATGTTCTTCACTACCTTTTTCTTTCTAGTAGAAGCAACATGACATAGATGTTAAGAGTATGGACTTTTGACTCCTCCTGCCCAGGCTGTTTCTAGCATGAGGCATGCACCTAACCTCTCTGTGCCTCAGTTTCCCTTTTCATAAAAAAAGCGATAATAGGATTGCTTTGAGTTGTAAATGAGTTAATATTTTTAAAGCACTTAGAATAGTGTCTGAGACAAAGGAAGAACTATATGTTAGATACTATCATAATAATTTGTATTTCTTGAATTCTGCAAAATAAATAAAAGGTTGGCTACCAGCATTCGCCCCTCACTTTACTGCTGCAGTGCCTTGCTTTGATTTGGTTGTACATTTTTCTGCAAGTGATTCAGATCTGGCCCACTGCCTTCAATGTTTTACCTTTCTGAATGGTTGAAAAAGATTATTTTGTGATGTGAAAACTATACGATATTCAAACTTACGTATCTGTAAATTCAACTTTTGTTAGAACAGTAATAAAAATTTGTTTGTTTTGCCTGTGGCTGCCTTCACATTACAGTAGCAGAGCTGAGTAGGCTAAAGAAGACCATGTGCCCCACAGGGCCTAAGAGAGTTACTTTCTGGTACCCTACAAACTCAAGTTTTCTTAGAGCTGAAAGCATCACAGCCAACATAGAGGTATATTTTTATATATGGTATGTGTTTCAGAAATTATGCTTATATCAGTTTGTGGGTAGGTGGAAGTTTTTTGCAGTATCTTTGTTATGTGCATTGTATATATGTTACAAGACTATAAGCATTAGAATTTTTTTTCAAAGATATGTTTTAGCTGCTGGACTGTCATAACATCAAAACAAATACCCTGATGGAATGTAGCAGTAAATTATGAAATAAACATTATCTAAATTAACTGATCCCTACTCACAGTATTCCTGTATTTTCTTCTATGTCCATGGCCAGTTTTCCCTGTATCATTTTTTAATTTTCTATCACATAATAAAATACATCTTTATGTCATACTTAACTAGTGTAACAGAACAACAACAAAAAGAATACCCAACTCCACCAGCTACATTACTAGTAAAATTACTTTATTGCCCATTCTTCATAGAATTGTCAAATGCTGCTCCAATCTAAATCCTGCCATCTTATTTCCCCTTCCTAATAAAAAGGAATTTTATGATGTTCAGCTTCCTAGTCATGCCTCATTTTGATTCATATGATGTTTAATATTAATGAGCACCTAGTATAATATTTAGTGATTGCTTATATTTTATGTACACTTTGTACTTCTATAGCTTCTGAATACTCCATGGTAAACTACTGTTAACCATATTCCGTTCAGCTCTTACATGAGCATGCCATCTTGATACATGTTTAAGAGGAAACAATCTCTTTAGTGTTCTTTATTTCAATGTGAAAACAAATACATTGTATAACTTCCTTGGGCCTCTCAATCAAAAATTAAATAAAAATTAGTACTTTCTGGGGACAGTCCAGTAACTGAGGCAAATCTGCTTTCAGAATAAAGCCTGTACTAATAAAAATACTTTTAAAAACTAATACTCTGGTAAGACTAAAATGTTGCTAGTCTCCAAGTTGAAGAAAACCTGAAACACTGTTTCTTGGCCACAAACTCCAAGACATGAACTAATAACCACCAAAACTGATAGATCAGAGACAAGTGATCAGACACTGATAGCAATTAACTGGAGAATTTTCTCACTAGTGCACATGCTTATGAAAATCAGCTAGTTGTGACAACTCATTTCTGAAAGCCAAGCAACAGCTTTCACTCTTGACAGTCTGGAAATTCAGCAAGTCAGCTATGGCCTACTCCAGTGACTACTGCTACACTTTTTGAAAGAGCCAGTCAGTCCCTCAACACTCCTGCTTTGGAAAGTCTACAAATCCCTGAATCCTCCATTTCCCCAAACCTTGTATCATTTCTTTCTCTGACTGATTTACAAACATAGGCCTCTTTTGGTTAGTTTGATGGTCAAAGATGGACAGTATCAATTCCTTCCCTCATGCTATCCTATGCATAAGAGACAGATTCATTTCCCCATCTTCTTGGATCTAGATTGTTCTTGTGACTTGTTTTGGCTTATTAACATATTATACAAGTGTCAGGCCTCCCCTTTAGGAAGTATGGCAGCTTCCACTTTCCTTCTCAAAGCTAATAACATGGAAAAAGTACAGCTAGTCTGAGATCACCAATTTGTGAAGAAACTCAAGCTACTGGAGATGAACCCCACAGTGCTGGACACATGAGTGAAGTTTTTCAGACCTTCCAGTCTAGCCCCATCACTGGCTAAATGGTAGCTGAATGAGAGGCTACAGCTAATAACTAGTGGAGAAGAAAAATCATCCACTCTTATCTATAGAGAAACAATAAGTTATTTTAAGCCTTTTAAGTTTTAGGTGTTTTTGTTACACAGTAATAGATGGCTGAAACAGAAAAGCAATAAGTCAAGCTTTTGGTTTCAAATGTTGGTTAGACTCTTCTTTCACAGTAATAGTTATGCAGTATAATTATCCCTTAGAAGTTTACCACCATTAATACTATGACAGTTACTTAATCTAGTTTCTAAAAAGGACTTACCTCCCAAACACCACCCTGTTTCTATGAAAGAGAAGCAATCTTGGCTAAATTAGACTATTTCATACTGCATGGTGTCATTCCAACTATATCCAGACCTTGAAACTTATATAGCAAAGAATAAACCCCAATGGAAGGGGGAAATTATCCATACTTTTTTTTTTTTACAATAAAGACTCTACTCAAGAAATTCACCAGGTGATAAGATCTTCTCTTATCTGTAAAGTTCAGATGTTGTTGGACACTCATTCATAGAGTATTGTCAGTTCAGTTCAGTCAATCAGTCATGTCTGACTCTTTGAGACCCCATGAACCACAGCACGTCAGGCCTCCCTGTCCATCACCAACTCCCTGAGTCCACCCAAACCCATGTCCATCAAGTCAGTGATGCCATCCAGCCATCTCATCCTCTGTTGTCCCCTTCTCCTTCTGCCCTCAATCTTTCCCAGCATCAGGGTCTTTTCCAATGAGTCAGCTCGTCACATCAGGTGGCCAAAGTATTGGAGTTTCAGCTTCAACATCAGTCCTTCCAATGAACACCCAGGACTGAGCTCCTTTAGGATGGACTGGTTGGATCTCCTTGCAGTCCAAGGGACTCGCAAGAGTCTTCTCCAACACCACAGTTCAAAAGCATCAATTCTTTGGTGCTCAGCTTTCTTTATAGTCCAACTCTTATAGCCATGGGCTATAAAGGTGTGTGTAGTTGACTGGCATATGGTCTCATGATAATTTAGGGCAGAGAAAATACTGGGTTGGTGTGAGAGATTGGTTGTTTTGTATAGGAAAGATATGCTCCAGGCCTGGCTCTATCCATTTGCTATCTCTAAGAACTGGCTAGCCCTAGGAGACAAAGTCTCTCCCTGGTGAGCAAGCTTTGTAAGATGTCAAAGCATCATAAAATACATAAAATTTTAAAATATGATTAATACACTATGCTTTGAAAAAGCTTAATATGTCTCAGCCTAAAGTTCTACAGCAGTTCATGATGATAAAGACAATGTGATTATATCTTAAACTCTCTATAAATTCTCATGAAATTGTTATTGAATGATCTGAAACTTGGCTTGAATTTTCTCCTCACAGATTCCAAATTGAGATTATCAAATATCTAATAACATGTACACAGTCATATGCCCAACGAGTGAAAACTGCATTTCCAAAAGTGGTCACCAGAAACATCTCTGCTTATATAATGAAGAGATTAAATATGTGAAAAGAGACACCAACCAATGTAGCCTTAAAATCACACTGAAAAGGACCATTTTCTGTATTTACATTCTTAATCACAAATAAATGCTACAAGAATAAAACCATGGCTGAACATTACCAGAATATGTGATCCATTATTTATGTCTGACTTTGGAACAAATGATAAAACAGCTTAAACTGCACAGGTCTTACAGACTAAAAATTCACTTGCTAGAGAGTGAAAGCTAGATAATAAATAAAATTGATGTTGAATATTACACAGAAAGAGCCTATGTGTCTGATTCCCAGGTGCTTAAATGCTGTTACATAGACAGTATGGCCAGCTGATATTAAAATATGATTCTAACATTTCTCCAAAGAAGACACACAGATGGCCAACTGACACATGAAAAGATTTTCAACACTGCTCATTATTAGATAAATGAGAATCAAAATGCAAATGGGGTATCACCTCACACCAGTCAAAATGGCCATCATCAACAATAAATGATGAAAAGGGTATGGAGAAAAGGGAACCCTCTTGCACTGTTGGTGAGAATGTAAATTGATAGAGTCACTATGGAGAACAGTATGGAAGTTCCTTAAAAAACCAGGAATAAAACTACCATGTGACCCAGCAATTCCACTAGTGGTCATATACCCTAAGAAAACCATAATTCAAAAAGACACACATACACCAATGTTCATTACACCACTATGTACAATAGCTAAGACATGGAAGCCAACTAGATGTCCATTGACAGAGGAATGGATAAAGAAGCTGTGGTACATATACAGAGTGGAACATTACTCAGCCACAAAAAAGAATACATCTAGTCAGTACTAGTAAGGTGGATAATCACAATGGTGTGATCACTCACCTAGAGCAAGACATCCTGGAATGTGAAGTCAAGTGGGCCTTAGGAAACATCACTATGAACAAAACTAGTGGAGATGATGGAATTCCAGTTGAGCTATTTGAAATCCTAAAAGATGATGCTGTGGAAGTGCTGCGCTCAATACGCCAGCAAATTTGGAAAACTCAGCAGTGGCCACAGGACTGGAAAAAGTCAGTTTTCATTCCAGTCCAAAAGAAAGGCAATGCCAAAGAATGCTCAAACTACCGCACAATTGCACTCATCTCACACGCTAGCAAAGTAATGCTCCAAATTCTCCAAGCCAGGCTTCAACAGTACGTGAAACATGAACTTCCAGATGTTCAAGCAGAATTTAGAAAAGCCAGAGGAACCAAAGATCAAATTGCCAACATCTGTTGGCTCATAGAAAAAGTGACAGAGTTCCAGAAAAACATCTACTTCTGTTTTATTGACTATGCCAAAGCCTTTGACTGTGTGGATCACAACAAACTGCGGAAAATTCTTCAAGAGATGGGAATACCAGACCACCTGACCTGCCTCCTGAGAAATCTGTATGCAGGTTAAGAAGCAACAATTAGAACTGGACATGGGACAACAGACTGCTTCCAAATCAGGAAAGGAGTACATCAAGGCTGTATATTGTCACCCTGCTTCTTTAACTCATATGCAGAGTACATCATGAGAAATGCTGGACTGGAAGAAACACAAGCTGAAATCAAGATTGCTGGGAGAAATGTCAATCACCTCAGATATGCAGATGACAGCACCCTTATGGCAGAAAGTGAAGAAGAACTAAAGAGCCTCTTGATGAAAGTGAAAGAGGAGAGTGAAAAAGTTGGCTTAAAACTCAACATTCAGAAAACTAAGATCATAGCATCCAGTCCCATCACTTCATGGCAAATAGATGGGGAAACAAAGGAAACTGTGACAGACTTTATTAAAAGATGCTTGCTCCTTGGAAGAAAAACTATGACCAACCTAGAGAGCATATTAAAAAGCAGAGACATTACTTTGCCAACAAGGGTCCGTCTAGTCAGAGCTATGGTTTTTCCAGTAATCATGTATGGATGTGAGAGTTGGACTATAAAGAAAGCTGCGTGCCAAAGAACTGATGCTTTTGAATTGTGGTGTTGGAGAAAACTCTTGAGAGTCCCTTGAACTGCAAGAAGATCCAACCAGTCAATCCTAAAAAAAATCAGTCCTGAATATTCACTGGAAGGACTGATGCTGAAGCTGAAACTCCAATACTTTGGCCACCTGATGTGAAGAACGGGGTCATTGGAAAAGACCCTGATGCTGAGAAATACTGAAGGTGGGAGGAGAAGGGGACGACAAAGGATGAGATGGTTGGATGGCATCACCCACGCAATGGACATAAGTTTGAGTAGGCTCCAGGATTTGGTGATGGACAGGGAAGCCTGGTGTGCTGCAGTCCATGGTGTCACAAAGAGTCAGACATGACTGAGTGACTGAACTGAACTGACTGATCTGCAACTGAGACAAGTTTTCAGTTTGAGTCTAACCAAGTTAAATTGCCTACTAAAACAAAATCATCCAGAGGAATTGAACAGAATCTAGAGTCTCCACAAATAACATTTTAAATGTTCAGGATACATTATAAAATTACTCAACATATGAAGAACCAAAAAAATGTAACTCATTCTGAAGGAAAAAGATGACCAATGTAGGCCAGTATCAAGATTACACAGTGTTGGAACTGATAAGAACTTTAAAGTGTCCATTATAACTAATTCAATGACATAAAGGACGATATACTCATGATGAGTGAAAAAATAAGAAATTCTAGAATATAAATAGAAATTATGAAAAAGTACAAATTGGAAATTTTAGAACTGAAAAACACAAAATTGGACATAAAAAATTCATTGGATGGATTTAATAGCAGGAACAAAATGGAAAAGCAAAGCATCAGTGATTTTGGAGAGGAAAAAATAAATGAAAATGAAGTATTTAAAGAAGAGGTAGAAAAAAAACACTGAAAAAAATTAATAGAATACTAGACCTGTATGACATCAAAAAGTCTAACATGCAAAATTGGAATTTAGAAATAGAGAGAGAAATGTACAAAAACAATATTTAATTCTATATGGGATAAATATGAAGAAAATCAAGTCTAGATATTTGAGAGTCAAACTTCCAAAAACATGAATAAAAAGAAAATATTTAAAATATCCAAAGACATATTACACTCAAGGGAACAATAATTTGAATAACCAAAGAACTCTCACCAGAAACCACAGGCAGAAAACAGGGAAGCAACATCTTTTAAGAAAAACAAAAAAAAGTCAATGCAACAGAAGTATCCTTAAACAATGAAAGCTAAAAGCAGACATTTTCAGGTAATGGAAAACAAAGAGAACTCCTATATACCAGGCTTAAAGTGTAAGAAATGCTAAATGAAGTTCTTACAGATGAAAGAAAATGATACCAGAAAAAACCTCAGATTTTTTAAAACAAGTGAAGAGCACCAGAAATGTAAATAATTGGGTAAGTATTAGAGAACAATTTTTCTCTTAATTTCTTGAAGATACAAATAACTAGTTAAAGCAAAAAACATGACATTGTACTGGGTTTATCCTATAAATTTTGATAGGTCATATTTTCTTTTAGTTAAAAATATTTTAAAATTTCTTATGAGATTTAATCCATGTATTACTCAGAAGTGTATTATTTAATCTACAATTCTAATATTTTAGAATTTTATAGCTATCTTTGTGTTATTGATATCTAGTTTTATTCCATGTTCTGGGAGCATACTTTGATATCTATTCCTTTAAATTTGTTAAGGTGTATTTTAATGGCCCAGAGTGTGATTTATCTTGGTGAATGTTCTATACAAGCTTGAGAAGAATGTGTGTTTTGCTGCTGTTAGATGAAGTATTCTACAAATGTCAATTAGATAGTTATATTAACTATAGCTTTACTGATTTTCTGACCATTGGAACTGTTAATTACTAACAGAAGGGTGTTGATGTCTACAACAATTAATTAGCTACTTCACCTTTCTTATGATTAGTGTTAGCATGGTATATCTTTCTCCATTGCTTAAAAGTGGGCTTTCTGTATAAAACATTTAGTTGGGTCTTGCTTTCATTATCCACTCTGATAGTCCTTTTTCATTGGTGTATTTAGGCCACTTACATTTAAAGTTATTGTTGATATAGTTGAATATTCACCACATTTTTAACCGTTTCCATTTTTTACCCTATTCTTTCTCTTGTCTTCCACTCTTTTTTACGCCTTCTCTGGTTTTGAGTATTTTATATTATTCCATTTTCTCTCCTCTCTTTGCGTATCAGTTACACTTATATTTTTATTGATTTCATAACTTTTTAAATAATTTATAGGCTTTTTAAGAGCACATTTAGGTAAACAGCACAATTTAATATAAAGATTTCCAATATATGACCTGCCTCTACATATATACAGCCTCCCTCACCATCAGCATTCCCAGCTTCCATATCACAGAGTGGTATTCTTACAGACATCATTATTAACCCAAGTCCAGTTTATATTAGGGTTCGCTACTGGTGTTGTACCTTCTGTGGGTTTTGACAAATGTATAATGAAATGTATCCACCATTACATTATATAGAATAGTTTAACTTCCATAAACATCCTCTGTACTCCATGTATTCAGCTCTCTGCTTCAATCTGTGGCAACCACTGATTCTTCTGTGGTTTCCACAGTTTTGCATTTTCCAGAATTTTATATAGTTGGAATCACACAATATTTAGTCTATTGGGTTCTTTCACTTATGCTATGCTATGCTAAGTCGCTTCAGTCGTGTCCGACTCTGTGCGACCCCACAGACGGCAGCTCACCAGGCTCCGCCGTCCCTAGGATTCTCCAGGCAAGAATACTGGAGTGGGTTGCCATTTCTTTCTCCAGTGCATGAAAGGGAAAAGTGAAAGGGAAGTTGCTCAGTCGTGTCCGACTCTTAGCGACCCCATGGACTGTAGCCTACCAGGCTCCTCCGTCCATGGGATTTTCCAGGCAAGAGTACTGGAGTGGGGTGCCATTGCCTTCTCTCTTTCACTTAGTAATAGCCTTTTAAAGTCCCTCCATATCTTTTTATGACTTGGCACCCTCCCCCTCTTTTTTAAGCAGTGAATGAAATCCATTGTCTGGATATACCAGAGTTTGGATATTAAGTTTTTCGTATTGAAGGACACTTTGGTTCCTTCCAAGTTTTGGAAATTATGAATAAAGCTATTATAAACATCTGTGTGCTGGCTTTTGAGTAAGCATATGTTTTTCAGCACCACTGGGGAAATACTAAGGATCACAATGGCTAGATTATATAATAAAAGAAGTATATTTAGCTTTGTAATAAACTACCAAAGTATCTTCCAAAGTTGTGCCATGTTGGATTCCCACTAATAATGAGAGGGTTAACTTAGGCACGTTGATACAGTATCCAAGCCTAAGGCCCCTTTTAGGAGGAGGTGAACATCTTTCTTTCTCACATTCTTTTGCCTTAGACACATAGGCCTTGTAGGTAGCAGTAAGTCTTGTTCAAGGACATACCTTTTTTGAGCTCAGAATGTGTGTTATGGGAGAACGTCTGGGTCCACAGCCTTGAGCTCTGGGTTAACCCTTCCTTCTGGCTAGTCTTGTGCTGATGTCATCCCAGGATGTATGTTATGGGAAATGGTCTGGGCAAAATTTTCACAGCCTTGAGATATTTTTTTCTATTCTCAGCAGCTGGCAGAAAAGTATATAATTTCCTGCTTAAAGCTAGCAAGGCAGATAATCTTTCTACCCCCTTCTGATGTCTATGTAAGAAGCTTTTTTCTGCCATTATCACTTTAACAAAATTTATACTACACAAAGCTCTGAGTGACTGAGACTGTCTTTGGTCCCAGAGTTAAATCTTCTCCTTCAGAGGCAATGAATATGGTAGAACACTGTAAGCTTTTATCTATCATCTTGGGGTCTCACTTGGGATCCCAAGACAAGGTGTAAGCTATCATCATGGGGGCTAAGCATAAAGCTTCCATCTTGGGGGCTCGTCTGGGATCCCAAGATAAGCTAAAGCTTTCAGTAATAAAGAAGAGTTCTTGTTGCTTGACATCCTTGCCAGAATTTGTTGTCAATGTTTTGAATTATGGCCATTCTAATAGATGTCCAGTGTAGTTTGAGAATAGTTTGAATTTACAATTCCCTTATGATACATTTGTTGAATGTCTTTTCACATGGCTATTTGCCATCTTTATGTCTCCTTTAGTGAGGTATCTATTCAGGTCTTTTGCTGATTTTTAAATAGGGTTTCTTGATTTCTTATTCTTGAGTTTTAAGAGTTCCTTGTATATTTTGGATAACAGTCCTTTATCAGATATGCCTTTTGCAAATATGTTCTCCCACTCTGTGACTTGTGTTCTCTATCTCTTGAGATACTTCTTGAAAATTTTTATACTCATTGTCCTGGAATTTGAAATATACATGTACAACTAATTCAAGTCCACTTTCAGGCAACACTGTATCACTTCACAGGTGGTGTAGGTACCTTATAACAGAGTATTCCCAATTCCTCTCTCCAACCCTTTATAATATTGCAGCCATTTATTTCATTTACACAAATCTATAATTACTGAGACTACTGGTACTAGTATTAAGTTGAAAAAATTTTTATTTACTAGAATAATTAAGAATAAGAAACACGGAAGACATTATTTAGCCTTTAATAATTCCTGCTCATATCTTCCTTTCCTTAAACAGGTAGAGCTTTCTAATATCATTTCCCTTCTCTCTTAAGAATCCTAATAACATGTTTTACAAGGTTTACTGGTGAAAAATTCCTTCGATTTTGTTTACTTGAGAAAGTTTTTATTTCTTATTTACTTTTGAAGGACAGTTTCACTGGATATAGAAATCTAGATTTTTAAATATTTAAATATTTTGCTCCACTCTCACATGCATAATTTTTTAAGAGAAGAACAATGTAATTTTTATCCCTACTCCTCTGTAGCTATATTTTTCTCTAGCTTTGTTCAAGATTTCTTCTTTACCTTTTATTTTTCTGTAGTTTGAATATGAGATACCTATGTGTAGATTTTTTCCCCCATATTTATCCTGCTTGGTGTTCCCTGAACTTCCTGGATCTGTGGTTTTATATTTCTTCTGCTCCTTTCTCTAATTCTCCTCCTTCTGATATTCCCATTAAAATGTGTTATTTTGTAAGTGTTCCACAGTTCTTGATAATTGTGTTCCTTTATTCTTTTTATTATCCTTTTTCTAATTTTCAGTGTGGCAGGTTTCTATTGACATCATTGAGACCACAGAGTCTTTCCATGTTATGCTCAGTATACTGCCTTCATTCGTATTGGGTGATTTTGATTTCTAACATTTCCCTTTTATTCTTTGTTATCGTTTCCATTCCTTTGGTTACATTAACCTTCTGTTATTACATGCTGTCCACTTTTTCCAGAAGAGCTCTTAATACATTAATCATAATTATTCTAAATTTCTGTCCAAAATCTTTTCCATATCTGAACCACATTCTGAAACATCCTTTGCCTTTTGAACCTTTTTCCTTTTAGCATGCTTTGTAATTTTTTGCTTAAAAGCAAGAAATTATGTATTCAATTAAAGAAACTGATGTAATAAGCTTTTAATGAGAGGTTTGATTTTATGTGGCTACGAGGTAGGCTCTGTTTACTGTTTGCTATAGCTGTGCATCAGAGGCTAAAATTCCCTCTACTGTCTTTTTGTCTCTCTCTTCTGTTGTCCTTATGTTTCCTTGTTAAATAAGATCTTAGGCTTGCATTTCTTTCAGCTGTTGGTATTTTAGCTTCTTTTAGCTTTTAGTTCTTTCAGTTTCTTGGTATTCTATAGGAAGTTAATTGACATGGTGATAAGGTATGAGAGGAAGGAAGTGTTTATAGTTCTATGATTAGTTCTCAGTCTTTTAGTGAGCATGTGTGCCTATGGTGTCACCTTAATAAGTGTTGCTCAATTTTGTTCTCCCCTGCCACACTTAGGTGAGATGGTAAGTTTAGAGGAGTCTGGGATGAATCTCTTCTCTCAGGTTAGGCTCTGGTTTAACTTTATCTTGAGGTCAGGCCTTGTTAAGGAGAAAATGGTTTGCCCTAATCAAAGGCTTATTTTAAATGGTTACTTTTCCCTTCTCCCTCCCAGAAGCACAAAGGGATTTTTCCATGATTTTCACAGTGAGAATTTGGTCATGTTCTTGGAGGACAAACTCATCAAAGACTGCCTCCCCTCAAAATTTTTAACTCTCAACTTAGCCTACAATTCATTAATTACAGGAATGCTGCTGTAAAGTACTGGCTCCAGTTGTGGGCTTCTCCTCCTGGGCTTCTGTCATGTGGCTTCAATATTCTGACTTACCTAAAAAAAACTGTTGATTTTTCAATGCTTGTTCAGTTTTTTTTCTTGTTGTGAACATGCTGCTGCTGCTAAGTCACTTCAGTCGTGTCCGACTCTGTGTGACCCCATAGACGGCAGCCCACCATGCTCCTCTGTCCCTGGAATTCTCCAGGCAAGAATACTGGAGTGGGCTGCCATTTCCTTCTCCAATGCATGCATGCATACTAAGTCGCTTCAGTTGTGTCCGACTCTGTGCAACCCTATGGACAGCAGCCCACCAAGCTCCTCTGTCCACAGGATTCTCTAGGCAAAAATACTGAAGTGGGTTGTCATTTCCTTCTCCAGTTGTGAACATGAGAAATGTACCATATGTGGGTATCATATACTAGGAATAATGTAGTGAGTTGTATCATATCCTGGGTAGCTTATAAACAGCAGAAACTTATTTCTCACAGCTCCAGAGACTGGAAGGTTGAGATTAGGGTGCCAGCATGGTGGAGTTCTGAAGATAGCCTGCTTCTGGGATAAAAACTACACACTTGTCATTATATCCCCGTTTAGTAGAGAGCAGAGAAGAGAAAGCAAGCTCTCTGGTGACTCTTAAAAGGTACTAATCCCATTGTACCTAGGAGGTACAATAGGAGGCTCCATCCTCATGAACTCTTCTAATGCTGATTAATTCCCAAAGGTCCCACTTGCTAACACCATCGCACTTGGGGTAGGGTTTCAACAAATGAATTTGGGAGTGGGGACAAACATTCAGTCTATAACAACCAGAAATAAAAGAAACTCACCTCTCATTTTGAGTTTATAATGTATGTATAACAACAATAACAAAAAGAAGAGTGCCAGGGAGCTGGAAATGGACTTTTTTATATGCAAGGTTCCTACATTTTATGAGAAACAGTACATTATTAACTCTAAATAGATGGTGAAAAGTTGATGTATATTGTAACTGATAGAGAAACTACTTACATAATGAAAAAGAGATACACCTAAACAGCCAATAGATAAAGTGAAATTTTAAAATATTCAAATTTAACAGGAAAAGAAACCATAAACAAAATGAAAAAACAACCTAAAAGAATGGGAACATGTACACCCATGGTGGATCCATGTCAATGTATGGGAAAACAAATACAATATTCTAAAGTTTAAAAATAGAAAATAAATTAATTTAAAAAAAAAGAATGCGAAAAAATACTTGCAAATGATGTGTCCAACAAGGGCTTAATTTCTAAAATATATTAATACAAACAGCTCATGCAACTTAACAACAACAACAAAAACAAACCCAACTGAAAAATGGGCAGAAAATCCAAAGAGACATTTCTCCAAACAAGACATACAGATGGCCAATAGACATATGAGAAGATGCTCAACATCATTAATTATTAGAGATATGCAAGTAAAAACTAGAATGAGGTACCATCAGTCAGAATGGTCATCATTAAGAAATCTACAAATAACAAATACTGGAGAGGGTGTAGAGAAAAGGGAACCTTACTAAACTGTTGGTGGGAATGTAAGCTGGTGTAGCCACTGTGGAGAATGGCATGGAGGTTTCTCAGAAAAGTAAAAACAGAATTACCATATGATACAGCAATCCCACTCCTGGGCATCTATCCAGACAAAATTCAAACAGATACACGCACCCCTATGTTCACCCTATGTTCATACCAACACTATTCACAATAGCCAAGACATGGAAATGACCTAAACGTCCATTGACAGATGAATGGATAAAGAAAACGTGGTACATATCAGCTCAGTTTACTTCAGTTCAGTCACTCAGTCATGTCCAACTCTTTGCGACTCCATGGACTGCAGCACGCCAGGCCTCCCTGTCCATCATCAATTCCCAGAGCTTGCTCAAGTTCATGTCCATTGCATCAGTGATGCCATCCAACCATCTCATCTTCTGTTGTCCCTTTCTCCTACTGCCTTCAATCTTTCCCAGCATCAGGGTCTTTTCAAATGAGTCAGTTCTTCACATCAGGTGGCCAAAGTATTGGAGTTTCAGCTTTAGCATTGGTCCTTCCAATGAATATTCAGGAATGATTTGCTTTAGGATAGACTGGTTTCATCTCCTTGCAGTCCAAGAGACTCTCAAGGGTTTTCTCCAATACCATAGTTCAAAAGCATCCATTCTTTGACACTCAGCTTTCTTTATAATCCAACTCTCACATCCATACATCACTACTGGAAAAACCATAGCATTGACTAGATGGATGTTTGTTGGCAAAGTAATGTCTTTGCTTTTTAATATGCTGTCTAGGTTGGTCATAACTTTTCTTCCAAGGAGCAAGCATCCTTTAATATCATGCCTGCAGTCACCACCTGCAGTGATTTTGGAGCCCAAGAAAATAAAATCTGTCACTGTTTCCATTGTTTCCCAATCTATTTGCCAAGAAGTGATGGGACCGGATGCCACAATCTTAGTTTTCCGAATGTTGAATTTTAAGCCAACTTTTTCACTCTCCTCTTTCACTTTCAAAAAGAGGCTCTTTAGTTCTTCACTTTCTGCCATTAAGAGTGGTGTCATCTACGTATCTGAGGTTATTGATATTTCTCCCGGCAATCTTGATTCCAGCTTCTGCTTCATCTAGTCCAGCATTTCGCATGATGTACTCTGCATAGAAGTTAAACAAGCAGTGGTGTGTATATAGACAATGGAATATGACTCAGCCATAAAAAAGAATGAAATAATGCCATTTTCAGCAACATGGATGCAAATAGAGATTATCATACTAAGTAAGTGAGAAAGAGAAATAGAAATACCATGTGATATCACTTAATTGGGAAAGCAGTATGTCCAAGCATATATTGTCACCCTGCTTATTTAACTTATATGCAGAGTACATCATGTGAAATGCTGGCCTGGATGAAGCACAAGCTGGAATCAAGACTGCTGAGAGAAATATCAATCACCTCAGATATGCAGATGACACCACCCTAATGGCAGAAAGTGAAGAGGAACTAAAGAGCCTCTTGATAAAGGTGAAAGAGGAAAGTGAAAAAGTTGGCTTAAAACTCAACATTCAGAAAACTAAGATCATGGTATCCAGTCCCACCACTTCATGGCAAATAAATGGGGGGAAAAAGGAAACAGTGAGAGACTTTATTTTGGGGGGCTCCAAAATCACTCAGATGGTGACGGCAGCCATGAAATTAAAAGATGCTTGTTCCTTGGAAGAAAAACTATGAAGAACTTAGTATATTAAAAAGCAGAGACATCACTTTGCTGACAAAGGTCTGTATACTCAAAGCTATGGTTTTTCCAGTAGTCATGTATGGATGTGAGAGTTGGACCATAAAGAAGGCTGAGCGCCGAAGAATTGATGCTTTTGAACAGTGGTGTTGGAGAAGTCTCTTGAGAGTCTCTTGGACTTCAAGGAGATCAAACCAGTCAGTCCTAAAGGAAATCAACCCTGAGTATTCAATAGAAGGACTGATGCTAAAGCTGAAGCTCCAATACTTTGGCCACCTGATGCACAGAACCAACTCATTGGAAAAGACCCTGATGCTGGGAAAGACTGAAGGCAAAAAGAGAAGAGGCCAGCAGAGGAAGAGATGGTTAGATAGCATCATGGACTCAATGGACATGAGTTTGAGCAAACTCAGGGAAATAGTGAAGGATCGGTAATCCTGGCATGCTGCAATCCATGGGGTCGCAAAGAGTCAGACACAACTGAGCAGCTGAACAAAAAAAAAATGTTAGGACCTAAATTATGACACAAATGAACCTATCTATGAAACACAAACAGAACCAGGGATATAGAGAACAGACTTGTGGCTACCAACAGGGAGGGGCTTCGGGAAGGGATGGAGTGGGAGGTTGAGGTTAGCATATGTAAGCTTTTATATATAGAATGGATAAACAACAAGGTCCTACTGTATAGCACAGAAAACTATTTAGTATCCTATGATAAACCATAATGGAAAAGAATATTAAAAAAAGTATATATATATGTGTGTGTATGTATATATGTGTGTGTGTGTAACTGAATCACTTTGAAATTAACACAACACTGAATCAGCTACAGTTGTTTTAATTTGTAGCAAATTCAACAGGAAAAAAAGGCAAGAGGTCAAAGAACAAAAAAAAAATACAGACAGGTCAAACAAACAAAATTATAGGACTAAATTCATCATATCAATAATTACATTAAACATTAATAGAGGCAATGAGTAGAGTAGATTTTGAGAAGGCCAAGCATCATCTTGAAAGGCATTTGTGCCATGTTCAGTATCTGCAGAGTCTCTAAGGAAATAGTACAGTGTTCCTCTCTTTCAAAGAGAAATCGCTTCTGCCAGCCTAAAGAGTTTAAAGAAACCTATGGGTTCAAGAGCCTCAAGTGTATTGCTACAAATTTCCCCATTCTAGGTCTCAATTTTCCACTCCTTTATGAGACTTCTGAATTTTGTACAAGAAATCTACCAGATCTACACCACTGTAATTGTCTTTGCAATACTGCTATCCTGCAGAATAGCAATTATACACCAGGCATGATTTACAGGACTTGGCTTGTATCTCAGGATAAAAGGATATTTTGAATGCTTTTACAGAGGTCTATTATCCTTCACTGTGTGTCCTGTGTTGATAATTAGCTAACTTGAGCCTGTCTTCAAGGCTTCTAAGGCGGAAAAGTCAGCAACTCCACAACTCATAAACTTACCATTGCCCCATCTTGTTTAAGAGATAGAGCTACTGCAGAAGACACCTACCCTTACTCATCCTAATCTACCACATGTAAGAATAGTTTTAAATGTGATATTATAGAATAACACGGATCATCCTCATACCACTTACCATTAGCAATGTGACCTTCACTGTCATTTGATTAATAAGTGACCTACTATATGGATGTGAGAGTTGGACCACAAAGAGGGTTGAGCACCAAAGAACTGATGCCTTCAAATTGTGGTGCTGGAGAAGACTCTTGAGAGTCCCTTTGACTGCAAGGAGATCAAACCAGTCAGTCCTAAAGGAAATCAGCCCTGAATATTCATTGGTAGGACTGATGCTAAAGCTGAAGGTCCAATACTTTGGCCATCTGACGTGAAGAGCCAACTCATTGGAAAAGACCCTAACGCTGGAAAACATTGAAAGCAAAAAGAGAAGAGGCCAGCAGAGGATGAGATGATTAGATAGCATCACCAACTCAATGGGCATGAGTCTTAACAAACTTTGGGAGACAGTGAAGGAGAGGAAAGCCTGGTGTCCTGCAGTCCATGGGTTGCGAAGAGATGAACATGACTGAGCGACTGAACAACAACAAGTTCTAGATTCCAAAAGTGAAGATCTCATTTCTAGAGTCACTTTTGGAATCAACAGTACTGCTCTGTGCTGTGCTTAGTTGCTCAATTGTGTCTGACTCTTTGCAACCCCAGGGACTGTAGCCCACAAGGCCCTTCTGTCCAGGGGGATTCTCCAGGCAAGAATACTGGAATGGGTTGCCATTCCCTCCTCCAGGGGATCTTCCCAACCCAGGGATCGAACCCAGGTCTCCCACATTGCTGGATTCCCCATAAAAGCAGAGGTTGAGGCCAGGAATTAGGTGCAGTTTATTTTGGAGGTCATCTTGGGAAAATAGAGGGAATGGAGAGAATGTGACAGGAAAGGCGGGAAAGTTAATAAAGTGCCACTGGGGACAACAGTGTTTAAAATCTCTGAGAACTCTCAGAATAATTCTAAAGGATGCACCTCAGCAGAATAGATCGTGTTGAAAGGTGACCTTTGGCAAAAAAAAAAAAAAAAAACTGTCTATTTTTTGTACCATTTTCTTAGTGTTTGCTCATAGTCTACTGGTAATGGTTTCTTCAAATTAAGCATAGAAAATTACAGTTGGCCCACCATATCCCTGGGTTTCACATCCATGAATTCAGCCAACACTCAGGCTCCTGGAACCAAAGCCCCATGGACACCAAAGGATGACTATACTGTGTATGTTCTTTGCAGACTTCACTTTTGAAATATAATTGCTCTTAGAATTTTCTCTCTATATACTGAGTACCACATTTTTGTTTCCAATATGAAATGTGATTTAAGAAACATATGAGGATACTTACTCATACTTTTAACCATTCCCTTGTTTCTTTTCAGAATTTCCAAGACTCCTGTTATCATTTCCTTGGAAAAAAAAAACACAACAACCCTGTAGCCATTGATTGAAGTAGGTCACCTTGAAACAAACTCTCTTTTCCTTTATCAGAGAAAATATTTCTCCTTCATTCCCAAAGCATGTTTTCAATAGATACAGAATTTGCAGCTGTCAAATTGCTTAAACAATTTCTTGCCACATACTTCTAACCTCCAAGTTTTTAGGTGAGAAATCTCGTGTCATTTGTATCAGTGTTTCCTACAGATAATACACAGCATCCTCTAATCTCTTTCAATAACTTTGTATTCATTATTAGTTATTAGAAGGCTGATTAAGATGTGTCTTTGCATGGATTTCTATTCATTTATCCTCTTACGGTTTATTTTCCTTCTGTAGACTTCCGATTTCTGCCAAATTTGAGAAATTTTCAAATTCCACTTCTTCAAATATTTTTCAGACATACATTTATCTTCATATGGGACTCCAGCTATACAAATAATAGATCTTTTGTTTTTGTCCCACAGGCCTCCGCATCATTTTATTTAGTCTATTTTCTGATGTTATTCTGATTGGGTTTTTTTTTTTCGTTATGGTAAAATATATATAATATTAGATTTAGCATTTTAACCATATTTAATCATACAATTCAGTGATTTTGAGCACGGAGTATTGTGCAACCATCACAAATATCAACTTTCAGAACTTTTCATCATCACAATATTAACTCTGTACCCATTAAACAATAACTCTCAATTCCCCCATGCCCCCAAATCCTAGGAACATTTATTCTATTCTATGAATTTTCTTATTTAGGTATTTCGTATAGATAAAATCATACAATTTTGGTCATTTTGTGCCTGGTTTATCTCACTTAGCAAAATGTTTTCAAGATTTATCAATGTTGTGGCATGTGTCAGATTTTCATCCTTTGAAAGTCTGAATAATATTCCACTGTATGTATATACCCTATTTTGTTTATTCATTTATCTGTCAATGGGCTGCATTCGTTTGGTTGTTATCAATAATGCGGCTATGAACAGTGATGTGCAAGTGTCTGAGTCCCTGCTTTTAGTTCTTTTGGGTATATACCTAGAAGTGCAACAGGTGCATAATATGGTACCAGTCATTTCATTTTTTGAGGAAATAGCATATTGGTTTCCAAAACACCTGTACCATTTTACAATTCTATCAGCAATGCACCAGCATTCCAATTCTCTTCTTCCCCCAACTCACTATTTTCACAGTTTGTCTTTTTCAATTAGTCATTTTTTTCCCTCAGAAATGTTGGTAGAATTCAACAGTGAAACCATCTGATCTTGGGTTTTCTTTATTGAGAGGCTTTTGATTATTGGCTTAATTTCTTTAGTAGCTACAGATCTATTCAGACTTTCTGTTTATTCTTTAGTCAGTTTTGGTTTTGCGTGTATCCATCAGTTTGCCCATTTGATCTAGGTCATTTAGATTGTTGGCATGCAACTGCTAATACTTCCCCTGTATAATCATTTCTGTAAATTATTAGCAATATCCCCAGTTTCATTTCTGATGTTATATAGTAATATGAGTTCTTTTTTAAAAGTCAATCTAGCTAAAGATCTGCCCATTTTGCTGATCTTTTCAAAGAAGTAACTTTTCTTACATTTTGTCTCGTTTTCTATTTTATTTCAACTGTAATCTTTATTATATCCTTCTGACCTATGAATGTGACCTATGTCCAGATACTTAAAGGGCATTTCCAACTTTCAACAATGTTTTGTATTTTTCAAAGTACGAGTTTTGCAGTTCTTTTGTTCAATTTATTCCTAAGTATTTTATTCTTCTGGATATTATATAAATAGAATGACTTTTAAAAATTTCCTTTGAGTTGCTAATTGCAAATGTGTAAAAATACAATTGAGTTTTCATATTTTGATGTATCCTGAAAACATGCTGAACCGGTTTATTAGTTCTAATTGGTTTTCAAGGAATTACTTTAAGTTTTTCTATATTAGAAGATCATGTCATCTGTGAATAGAGATCATTTTACTTTAATTTTCTATTAGTGTGTTTGTAAAATGTTTTCCAGACTTCTGATTTCACTCATTCTATATCACTGTTTTTATGTCTACTGTAAATAAAATGTATATAATATTTTTAAATGTATCTATCAAATTCTATACTTTATTAGATAACTATCAATTTACATTTAACATAACTAATATTGGTATATTTAAAATTCAATCTACTCTATCAGTACTTTCTATTAATTTTATCTATCCTATCCATTCCCTTCTTTTTTCTGTTGTACATTCTTCTAGATTATTTTTTTCCCAATTTTACTTCTTAACCCTGAATGTTCCATATGTATTTTTGACATTCCATATTTAATTTTTGAGGTTTCATATTTTTACAGGAGATGTAACATACATTCCTGACATACAAAGTCTAAGGTTCACAGGTACTTACTTGTACCTTCTACCCAGATAACAAAGTTTCTTTAAAAAATTAATTCAATATATTCCTTTTAAGTCATTTGCCGTTGCTTTTACTCAAGTTATTTATAGTTAAATTCCATATTAACTTGTTATATTATCCAGTTAACAATTATTTGTGCTTACCCACAAATTTATTCTTTGTGTTGTATTTAATTCCTTGATTGAACTCCAAGCTTGTATATAGGTACATTTTCCCTATGGCCAAAAAAAAGTAAAATTTATTTTAGTGTGGTTCTGCTGTCTTAGTATTTGTTATCTAAAAATGCATTTGGTCATTATTCTATAAAGCTATTTTCAGTGGTTGTAGAGTTCTAGATTGATAGCTATTTCCTTTTACAAAACTTACTACTTCATTCAATTATTTTATGGCCCATTGCTTATAGTGAGAAGTCACTTGTTAGCATAACCATTGCTACTTTAAAAATTATGCCTTATTATTCTCTTATATCTTTTAGATTGTACATTTTATTATCAACTTATCTACCTCTCTCTGTATCTTTTAATTCTCAGAAATTTTCCCATGATTTCAGTTCAGTTCAGTTACTCAGTCATGTCCAACTCTTTGTGACCCCATGAATTGCAGCGGGCCAGGCCTCCCTGTCCATCACCAACTCCCGGAGTTTACCCAAATCCATGTCCATTGAGTCAGTGATGCCATCCAACCATCTCATCCTCTATCGTCCCCTTCTCCTCCTGCCCCCAATCCTACCCAGCATTAGGGTCTTTTCCAATGAGTTAACTCTTCGCATGAGGTGGCCAAAGCACTGGAGTCAGCTTCAACATCAGTCCTTCCAATGAACACCCAGGACTGATCTCCTTTAGGATGGAGTGATTGGATCTCCTTGCAGTCCAAGGGACTCTCAAGAGTCTTCTCCAACACCACAGTTCAAAAGCATCAATTCTGCGGCACTCAGCTTTCTTCACCGTCTAACTCTCACATCCATACATGACCAATGGAAAAACCATAGCCTTGACTAGACGGACTTTGGTTGGCAAAGTAATGTCTCTGCTTTTAAATGTGCTATCTAGGTTGGCCATAACCTTCCTTCCAAGGAGTAAGCGTCTTTTAACTTCATGGCTGCAATCACCATCAGCAGTGATTTTGGAGCCCCCAAAAATAAAGTCTGACAGTGTTTTTACTGTTTCCCATCTATTTCCCATGAAGTGATGGGACCAGATGCCATGATCTTAGTTTTCTGAACGTTGAGCTTTAAAGCCAACATTTTCACTCTCCTCTTTCACCTTCATCAAGAGGCTCTTTAGTTCTTCTTCACTTTCTGCCATAAGAGTGGTGTCATCTGCATATCTGAGGTTATTGATATTTCTCCCGGCAATCTTGATTCCAGCTTGTGTTTCTTTGAGCCCAGTATTTCTCATGATGTACTCTGCATAGAAGTTAAATAAGCAGGGTGACAATATACAGCCTTGACGTACTCGTTTTCCTATTTGGAACCAGTCTGTTGTTCCATGTCCAGTTCTAACTGTTGCTTCCTGACCTGCATACAGGTTTCTCAAGAGACAGGTCAGATGGTCTGGTATCCCCATCTCTCTCAGAATTTTCCACAGTTTATTGTGATCCACATAGTCAAAGGCTTTGTCATAGTCAATAAAGCAGAAATAGATGTTTTTCTGGAACTCTCTTGCTTTTTCGATGATCCAGCGGATATTGGCAATTTGATCTCTGGTTCCTCTGCCTTTTCTAAAACCAGCTAGAACATCTGGAAGTTCACGGTTCACGTATTGCTGAAGCCTGGCTTGGAGAATTTTGAGCATTACTTTACTAGCATGTGAGATGAGTGCAATTGTGTGGTAGTTTGAGCATTCTTTGGTATTGCCTTTCTTTGGGATTGGGATGAAAACTGACCTTTTCCAGTCCTGTGGCCACTGCTGAGTTTTCCAGATTTGCTGGCATATCGAGTACAGCACTTTCACAGCATCATCTTTCAGGATTTGAAATAGCTCAACTGGAATTCCATCATTTCCACTAGCTTTGTTCGTAGTGATGCTTTCTAGGGCCCACTTGACTTCACACTCCAGGATGTCTGGCTCTAGGTGAGTGATCACACCATCGTGATAATCTGGGTCGTGAAGATCTTTTTTGTACAGTTCTTCTGTGTATTCTTGCCACCTCTTCTTAATATCTTCTGCTTCTGTTAGGTCCATACCATTTCTGTCCTTTATCGAGCCCATCTTTGCATGAAATGTTCCCTTGGTATCTCTAATTTTCTTGAAGAGATCTCTAGTCTTTCCCAATCTGTTGTTTTCCTCTATTTCTTTGCATTGATTGCTGAGGAAAGCTTTCTTATCTCTCCTTGCTATTCTTTGGAACTCTGCATTGAGATGGGAATATCTTTCCCTTTCTCCTTTGCTTTTTGCTTCTCTTCTCTTCTCAGCTATCTGTAAGGCCTCCTCAGACAGCCATCTCGCTTTTTGGCATTTCTTTTCCATGGGGATTGTCTTGATCCCTGTCTCCTGTACAATGTCATGAACCTCTGTCCATAGTTCATCAGCCACTCTGTCTATCAGATCTAGTCCCTTAAATCTATTTGTCACTTCTACTGTATACTCATAAGGGATTTGATCTAGGTCATACCTGAATGGACTAGTGGTTTTCCCTACTTTCTTCAATTTAAGTCTGAATTTGGCAATAAGCAGTTCATGATCTGAGCCACAGTCTGCTCCCGGTCTGGTTTTTGCAGACTGTATAGAGCTTCTCCACCTTTGGCTGCAAAGAATATAATCAATCTGATTTCGGTGTTGACCATCTGGTGATGTCCACGTGTAGAGTCTTCTCTTGTGTTGTTGGAGGAGGGTGTTTGCTATGACCAGTGCGTTCTCGTGGCAAAACTCTATTAGCCTTTGGCATGCTTCATTCTGTACTCCAAGGCCAAATTTGCCTGTTACGCCAGGTGTTTCCTGACTTCCTACTTTTGCATTCCAGTCCCCTATAATGAAAAGGACATCTTTTTTTTGGTGTTAGTTCTAGAAAGTCTTGTAGATCTTCATAGAACTGTTCAACTTCAGCTTCTTCGGTGTTACTGGTTGGGGCATAGACTTGGATTACGGTGATATTGAATGGTTTGCCTTGGAAATGAACAGAGATCATTCTGTCGTTTTTGAGATTGCATCCAAGTACTGCATTTTGGACTCTTTTGTTGACCATGATGGCTACTCCTTTTCTTCTAAGGGATTCCTGCCCACAGTAGTAGATATAATGGTCATCTGAGTTAAATATACCCATTCCAGTTCATCTTAGTTCGCTGATTCCTAGAATGTCAACATTGACTCTTGCCATCTCCTGTTTGACCACTTCCAATTTGCCTTGATTCATGGACCTAACATTCCAGGTTTCTATGCAATATTGCTCTTTACAGCATCAGACTTTGCATCTATCACCAGTCACATCCACAGCTGGGTATTGTTTTTGCTTTGGCTCCATCCCACCATTCTTTCTGGAGTTATTTCTCCACTGATCTCCAGTAGCATATTGGGCACCTACTGACCTGGGGAGTTCATCTTTCAGTGTCCTATCTTTTTGCCTTTTCATACTGTTCATGGGGTTCTCAAGGCAAGAATACTGAAGTGGTTTGCCATGCCCTTCTCCAGTGGACCACATTCCCTCAGACCTCTCCACCATGACCCATCCGTCTTGGGTGGCCCCACACGGCATGGCTTAGTTTGATTGAGATAGACAAGGCTGTGGTCCTTCTGCTTAGCCATCTTCAATCTAAGACCACTGGCTTTTCCTGCCTTCAGACTTGACCTGAAACATTAGCTCTCTCTGGACCTTGAGCCTGCTGACTTTGAGACTAGAATATACACCATCATCTCTCCTGGATCACCAGCTTGCTCATTCACCCTGCAGATCCTAAGACTGTTCAGTCTCCAGAGTCCCCTATTTAAAAATAAATCTCCACCCAAGCAATTACCTATACTTGTTTTCTCTGCTTGACAACACTTATCACCATCTAACTCACCATACAGTTTAATTATCTTCTTATTGTCAGTTGCCTCTACGGTGCATCCCCACCCCCACTGCCCTGAAACAAAGCACCATGAAGGCAGAACTTCTGTTTTGTTCACAGCTACGTTCTTTGATCCTAGAATTCTACCAAGCAGAAAGAAGGTACTTAATAAATACATATAACAAATTGTGTGTAATTTATACTGTTGAGAAGTAAAATGTATTTCCTATAATGTATTAAGGATAGGCAAGTCTGAAAACCTCGGCTTGCTCTACAGAATTACACATCTACATGAGGCACACATAAAAATGTCTAAAAGAGGGATTTCCACTTCTAATTATGATGAATTTAAAGATTTGAAACTCACTATACTGTGGTAAGCAAACAGACAAGATAAAATATATGAAACAACTGATTTCAGACACTGACCACAGAAGAAGGAAAAAACTGAGGCAATCCCTGATCACTCTGCCTTTCTGCCTGGAGCCATATTACAGAACATGATGAGGTAAGGAGACCTAAACTGAACACAAGAACACAGAGATCTTGTTTAGTTAAAGAGGCAGAGGACCACAAAGACCAAGTCAAACCAGAGATTCATGAGGCAGAGCTCTAGAGAAGTGGGAGCTACAAAGAACAGAAGCTCCAATTCATTTATGATTAAAAGAAAAAAAAAACAACTCTCCAGAAAGTGGGCATAGAGGGAATATGCATGCATGTATGCTTAGTCACTCAGTCGTGTCCAACTCTTTGCAACCTCTGGACTGTAGTCCACCATGCTACTCTGTGCATGGGATTTTTCAGGCAAAAATAGTGGAGTGGGCTGCCATTTCCTCCTCTAGGGGATCTTCCTGACCCAGGGATCGAACCTATGTCTCCTGCAGCTCCTGCGTTGCAGGTGGATTCTTTACCCACTGAGCCATCAGGGCTTCCCAAAGGGAACATACTTCAACATAATAAAGGCCATATATGACAAACCTACAGCTAACATCATACTCAATGGTGAAAAACTGAAAGCATTTCCTCTAAAATCAGGAACAAGACAAGGATGTCCACTCTTGCCACTTTTATTCAACATAGTTTTGGAAATTCTAGCTAATAGCAATCAGACAAGAAAATGAAGTAAAGGGAATCCATATTGGAAAAGAAGAAGTTAAACTGTCACTGTTTGCAGATGACATGATACTATACATAGATGGTCCTAAAGATGCTCCCAGAAAACACTAGAACTCACAATGAATTTGGTAAACTTGAAGGTTACAAAATTAATACACAGAAATCTGTTGCATTTCTATACACTAACAATGAAAGATCAGAAAGAGAAATTCAAGAAAAAATTCCATTTACCATTGTATCAAAAAGAATAAAATACCTAGGAATAAACCTACCTTCAGAGACAAAAGATCTGTACTCTGAAAACTATAAGATGCTGATAAAAGAAATTGAAGAAGACATAAACAGATAGAAAGATATACCATGTTCATGGATCAGAAGAATCAATATTGTCAAAATGACTAAACTACCCAAGGCAATCTACAGTTTCAACACAATTCCCATCAAATTACCAATAGCATTTTTCACAGAACTAGAACAAAAAAATATCAAAATTTAAATGGAGACACAAAAGACCCTGAAAAGCCAGAGCAATCTTGAGAAAGAAAAACGTATCTGGAGGAATCAGTTTCCCTGGCTTTGGGCTATACAACAAAGCTACAGTCATCAAAAGAGTATGGTACTAGCACAAAATATAGATCAATGGAAAAGGTTAGAAAACACAGAAATAAACCAATGTACCTATGTCAATTAATCTATGACAAAGGAGACAAGAATACACAGTGTTTGAAAGACCGTCTCTTCAAAAATGGTGCTGGGGAAACTGGACAGTGACATGTAAAAGATGAAGTTAGATCAGTCTTTAACACCATACACAAAAATAAATTCAAAATGGATTAAAGACCTAAATGTGAGATCAGATACTATAAAACTCCTAGAGGAAAACATAGGCACAACAGTCTCTGACATAAATTGCAGAAATACCTTTTTTGATCTGTCTCCCAGAACAACAGAAATACAAACAAAAATAAACAAATGGAACCTACATAACCTTGAAAGCTTTTGCACAGCAAAAAGAAAACAAACAAACAAACAATATACAAAATGAAAAGACAACCCACATATTGGGAGAAGATATTTGCAAATGATGTGACTGACAAAGGATTAGTCTCAAAAATTTACCAACAGCCCATGATCCTTAACAGCATCAAAAAAAAAACAACCCAATCAGCAAATGGGTGGAAGACCTAAACAGACATTTTTCCAAAGAAGACATACATATGGCCAAGAGGCACATGAAAAAATGTTCAACATCACTATTAGAGAAATGCAAATCAAAACTATAATGAGGGATACACCTGAAAACAGCCAGAATAGTTACCACCAAAAATCTGCAAACAACAAATGCTGGAGAGGATGTGGAGAGAAAGGGACCCTCCTACACTATTGCTGGGAATGTAAATTGGTACAGCCACTATGGAGAACAATATGGAGGTTCCTTAAAAAATTAAAAATAGAGCTACCACATGACCCTACAATCCTACTCCTGGGCATATATCTGGAGAAAAACATGATTTGAAAGGATACATGGACCCTAATGCTCACTGCAGCACTGTCTACAATAGCCAAGACATGGGAGCAACTTAAATGTCCATCAACAGAGGAATGGATAAAGAAGATATACATATATACAATGGAATATTACTCATCCATTAAAAAGAGTGAATAATGCCATTTATAGCAGCATGGATGGACCTAGAAGTTGTCATACTGAACGAAGTCAGACAGAAGGAGAAATATCATATGGCATCCCTTTTATGTGGAATCTAAAAAGAAATCTAAAAAGTTCACTAAAAAGTGAACTTACTTACAAAACAGAAACTCAGACTTAGAGAACAAACTTATGATTGCTGAAGGGAAGAACAGAGGGAGGGATAGTCAGGGAACTTGGGATGGACATGTACACACTACTTTATTTTAAATGGATAATCAACAAGGACCTACTGTATAGCACATGGAACTCTGCTCAATGTTATGTGGCAGCCTGGATAGGAGGGGAGTTTGGGGGAGAATGGATACATGTATATGAATCCCTTCACTGTTCACCTGAAATTATCACAACTTTGTTTGTTGATCGGCTATACTCCAATACAAAATAAAAAGGTTTTAAAAAAAAGAATAGCGGCTCCAGAAATCTGCGAATTGCTTCCCTTGTGTGCATGTGTGCTCAGTCGCTCAACTGTGTCCAACTTTTTGTAACCCCGTGAACTGTAGCCTGCCAGACTCCTCTGTTCATGGAATTTTCCAGGCAAAAATACTGGCATGGGTTATCGTTCCCTACTCCAGGAGATCTTCCTGCCCCAGGGATTGAACTTGCATCTCCTGCATTGACAGGCAGATTCTTTACCACTGCATCACCTGGGAAGCCTGCACAGTTTCCCTTAAGTCCTGGCCAAAGTCTAAGCCACACCTGAGTGGAATGTAACTTCACTAGGGAAGCTGAAGCACAACAATTCCCACTCTTCACACATGGCACAGAGACATTCAAGTTGTGCTCAATCCAGAGTGAAGAGTCCTTGTACACCCTGCACACTCAACAAAGACTCAAGAAAGGATACAGCTTAGTAGCAGGCATAAACTATTTTTATCTTTTATTGATGAAAGAGATAATCTGAATAGCCTCTATTAAGGAAATGGAATCAATACTTAGTAAACTTTAAAAAAAGAAAGTTTCTCTGGTGAATTCTACCAAATATGTACAAAGAAATAACAATTCTACAGAATCCCTTTAAGAAAACAAAAGCAAAATAACATTTCCTAATACACTGTAGAGGCTAGTATTACCCTGCTACTGAAACCTGATAACGATATTTTAAAAAAGGAAAAGGCATTACAAACATCTCTCATGAACATAGATGTCAAAATTCTCAAAAATTTAATCCCTTACAAATCCAATCCAACCATGTACAAAAATAATTATATCCCATGATGAAGTAGGATTTGTTCCAAATATGCAAGAAGAATCAGTCAAGATAATCTACTACATCAGCGGGTTAACAAAGACATATATGAACTATTAATTGATACAGAAAAAGCACTTAACAAAATACAGCATCAATACATAATAAAAGAGGCTTGAAGGGAGCTTCTACAGCTTGATAAAGAATATGCACAAAACCCCTGCAGTGAACATCCTAATAGTGAGAAAACTGAGGCTCTCCCCCTAAGATTGGGAAAAACGAAAGGATATGTTCTCTCACCACTAGTCAACATCATACTGAAGTCCTAGCAAATGTAAAAGGAAACAAAGGTACATAGAACAGAAAGTGAGAAATAAAACTTTGTAGATGACAGGATTGTATACGTACTGTTAACTTCAACTAGTTTTGGCTCTCCCAGAAATAGAATCTTAAGCAATTCAATCAGGAACCGCCTGATCAGCACTAGTTAGGTAATTTGCCTGACAGACCTTTGCCATCCCTTAAAGGAAGCTAGGACTATACAGCCATGGAATTCTCCAGGCCAGAATACTGGAGTGGGAAGCCTTTCCCTTCTCCGGGGGATCTTCCCAACCCAAGGACCGAACCCAGGTCTCCTGTATTGCAGGCAGATTCTTTACCAGCTGAGCCACAAGAGAAGCCCAAGAATACTGGAATGGGTAGCCTATCCCTTCTCCAGGGGATCTTCCCAACCCAGGAATCGAACCTGGGTCTCCCGCATTGCGGGCAGATTCTTTACCAAATGAGATATCAGGAAAGCCCTAAAGGAGGCTAACCTTATAATAACCAATCACCTTTTTTTGACTAGTATAATTTCCTTGTTTCTGTTCCCTTCTGCCTACTAAAGTCTTTCATTTTGTACGGTTCCTTAGAGCTCCTTTCTATCTACTGATTGGATGTTTGATTCATGAATTGTTGAATAAAGCCATATGATCTTTGACATTACTCATTGAATTTTCTTTTTTAATAGTTCTGGTGGCAGTGATGGGATCCAAAGGAGACTTCTGACAGCACTGGGGATGAGGAGAAACACAGGTGTTGCTACTTGTGTTTTCTTTCTTCCCACCACTTTCAAGGACTGTGGATAAAGTTCCTTTTCAATTCAAGCTCTGCTCTTTATGTTGAGGTACTGATCTAACTGGTTTTCCAGGCCAGGGTTAACAAGTCAGTCAAGACTGACAGAGGCCTTTTATAGAGCACCAGTTCTTAGTCCTCAGTCTGAGGTCCCAGTACAGGGCTTAGCAGATCATCTTGAGCTGGCAGACAGTTCAACCTGAAATCTGATTTCCTAGTCTTGGTTAGTCCACAGCTCAGGCCTTTTCTTGGCCAGTCCACGGGACCACTTCTTTGATTACTGCTGGTGTCTACAGTTCCGTTTCTTTGATTACTGTTGGTTTCTGCTAATGTACACATGAAGTAAAGGAATAACATGTTTATTATTAATGGGAATCTCACTCAGAAACCAAAGCTGCAATTAGCCAACTAAAATAAATAAATTTATTAAAAAAAAAAAAAAAGAAACCAAAGCTGCAAAACTGATGAGCATGAGTTGAACACTTAAATGGTGTGGTCATCACCTAACTCTAAAACTTCCATGCTAGAATAAGCTAGTCATAGAATGGGTTAGATTGACACTAAGTCAGCTACCGACCTCAAAAAAGCTTCCTTGCAATGAAGTACATTGTAAAGCACTAAAAAATCCTCAACCAAATGGCACATTTCTCTTAGTATTAATATGGTTCCTAGAGATCCAAAATTAGCTAAAACAAATGGGATCTTCAAATTTCAAAGAATTGAGTATGCCACCTTCTAGAACATTTCTTATTTATGTTTAAGAACTGTGGGTCTCAAAAGCTATGGTCCCCCAAAATGGCAAACTTTTACTGAGATAATCTAGAATTACAATGGCCATTATGAGGAATGTTCCAACTAGATAAGATCATTCATTTAAGAAATGCACTTGAAAGCAAGAGCTCCCAAATCAAACAGAATGGATACTTATTTTATACACGGAAGCCTCCAAAAGACTTTAAGATTCCAAAACAGCGTCACTGAAAGATTCATTGCAAAAGGCTAATAAAAAATTAGAGACAAAAGAGGTACCTAAAAGACTAAATGACTAATGTGACTCCAACCACACCCCTTCTATTCTCCTTTACCTGAATACTCAGTCTACTATCTGAATTGCTTTTCTACTCTGAAGAAACTGTAATACCATAAGTAAAAGACCACCAAATTAGTGGTCTTATAACTGCAACAGCTCCAAATTCAGAAACCTAGAACACACAAGCCTCCTGTTTCACTCTCTTAGGTGTCCATGAACAAAACACTGACCCAGAAATCAGTGTCTCATTTGTAATAAACTATGATAGTGGAAAAAAGAATGTTCTTGAAAACTTTGTCAAATCCTTCCACAACAACTTGGATGCCCCCATTTTCACTCCCAAAGTAGAGTCCTCATATGGGGCCCTCCCAGGGTTGACAGGACATTATTTCCTTAAACTGCCAAGAGAAACTGAGACAGGAAAAATTGGGGGACAGGGCACAAATGTTAAAAGAATTAGGAGGGGGACACAACCTGTAAGAAAAACAGGATAAGACAAAAAACTTATTAGAACCAACTAGGTCTGAGATCCCAAGGACAGAGGAGCCTGGCAGGCTGCAATCCATGGGATCGCAAAGGGTTGCAAAGAGTCAGGCCTGAGATGGCAGAAGATCTGACTTCCAGTATACCTTAAGCTTCATTTTATGCTCACTGTGAAACATCGGCATATGCTCAATGACACAGCCACAGGCACCACAACAGGCACCACAACAGCTCCAAGGCTGACCGTAAAAGGCCAAAAAGCAGGCAGTGGCCCAATTCCTGGAAATTCCCACCATTCCCCAAAACAGTTAGAACATTCCTTCCACTCATTAGCATTTTAAATTATCCATGCCATAAAAATCAACAACCCTATACCCTATACTCTTGGGTAAGAGCCAGTCTCTGAGCTAGTCCACATTCTGCTTATGGAATATGTATCTCTCTAAATAAACTTGCTTTCCCTTTACTTTATCTCACTCTTGAATTCTTTCCTGCTTGAATCCAAGGACCCTCACTTGATGGTGTGTTCCAAGGACTCACCCATGTGTCCCAGGATGTGACATTTCTCTCTCGTAATAAAGCTAAAATTAGTGGAAAACTCTGTCAAACAATGGTAGATTTGAGGGCAACACTTAATTTTAAACCCCCCTCGCTCCAGAACCTGCAGATGGGACCCTAGGAAAACTGGCAGAAGCCAGCAAAGCATTCCTACCAGAGTCAACTGTCCTGGATCTATATAGTGCCTGTTTAAGAGAGGAAGGTAAATTTTCACATTGTCCCTTTCTTTCCAAATTCAGATTTTCATGGATTTAGTTTTGATATACCTACTGGACTGCAAGGAGATCAACCAGTCCATCCTAAAGGAAATCAGTCCTGAATATTCATTGGAAGCACTGATGCTGAAGCTGAAACTCCATTACTTTGGCCACCTGATGCAAAGAACTGACTCATTTGAAAAGGCCCTGATGCTGGGAAAAATTGAAGGTGGGAGGAGAAGGAGACAACAGAGGATAAGATGGTTGGATGGCATCACGAACTCAGTGGACATGAGTCTGAGTAAATTCCAGGAGTTCATGATGGACAGGGAGGCCTGGCATGCTGCAGTCCATAAGGTCACAAAGAGCTGAACACAACTGAGTGACTGAACTGACTGATTGATTGACTGGTTGTCATCCTTTCTCTCCCAAGGACAACTATTTCCTTCTTGTTTGTCTTGTTTTGTGCCCTGAGAACCTAGCTTGGTTTTCTGCCTGCCTGGTGAGTCAATTCCTAGGCAGGCTGACAAGAAGTCCGGGGCCCCCGAGGAGGAGAGAGGGGTCTGGGGCCCTTGAGGAGGGGATAGGGGTCTGGAATTATCAAGGAGGAGAAAAGGACAAACTTTTTCTACATTTATTAGTCTTAGTAAGGATTATGTAACAACAATGTATCCTGCTTGAGGACAGTTTTTCTCCTTCCTGAAAACCTTCTGACTATCTTATCAGATAACCTTCTGTTATCTTAAAATGTATATTATGGGAGTGGGTCTGGTAAGATCTTTCTGTTGTTAGTTCTAATCTTGTCATCTTAAAATGTAAATTGTGGAGTTGGTCTAGTAAGATTTTTACAACCTTGAGACATTCTTTTGATTTACTGTAATAACCAATTTAAAAAGTATATAATTCCCTTGCTAAGACTAGTAAGCAGGGCACTCTCCAACCCCCCTCTGATGTCTATGTCAGAAGCTTTCTCTATCCCTTTTCCACTTTAATAAAACTCTGCTACACAAAAGCTCTTGAGTGATCAAGCCTGGTCCCTGGTCCAGAAGCTAAATCTTCTTCGGAGATCACGATTCTGACATCATTTACCATAAGCTATCACTGAGACATGCAAACTATTTATTCTTACATATGTAGGCAGCTCAACTGTCAGTCTAGGGGCCAAAAAAATATGGCCTGACAGAAAAGGTGGGTTGCACCTCATCTGTGGCTAGGATCCTATCAACCATTGCTAGCTCTCAGGAACTGTATTACTTTCTTGACTATCTTTGGGAGTGGTTCTGGATCTTGAGAGGGTAGTATCTTTTGTACACTCTTTGGCCAGGCCTCTTATGACCAAGAGGTTGTTCAATACTGCCAGAAATGTTACTGTTTGTCTCTGCTGAAACCTGACAAGCTATTTGAAAAAAAATTTTTTTTTCTTTTAAGTAGCTCTAGCTCTATTGTCAGCAGCTGGCGAAACTGGAAGCTGATATTCAGAGCCCCACAGGAACTTTTTTTTTTTTTTCTTTTTTTTTTTTTTTATAAATTTATTTATTTTAGTTGGGGGCTAATTACTTTACAATATTGTAATAGTTTTTGCCATACATTGACAAGAATCAGCCATGGGTTTACATGTGTTCCCCTTCCCGAACCCCCCACCCACCTCCCTCCCCCTCTCATCCTTCTGGATCATCCCATTGCCCCGGCCCTGAGCCCTTGTCACATGCATCGAACATGGAATGGTGCTCTGTTTCACATATGACAATACACATGTCTCAATGCCATTCTCCCAGAACGTCCCACCCTCACCTTCTCCCTCAGAGTCCATAAAATTGTTCCATGCATCTGTGTCTCTTATTCTGTCTCGCATATAGGGTTATCATTACCATCTTTCAGATTCCATATATATGCATTAGTATACTGTATTGTTGTTTTTCTTTCTGGCTTACTTCACTCTGTATAATGGGCTCCAGTTTCATCCATCTCAGTAGAACCGGTTCAAATGTATTTTTTTTAATGGCTGAGTAATATTCCATTGTGTATATGTACCACAGCTTCCTTATCCATTCATCTGCTGATGGACATCTAGGTTGCTTCCATGTCCTGGCTATTGTAAACAGTGCTGCGATGAACATTGGGGTACACGCGTCTCTTTCAATTCTGGTTTCCTCGGTGTATATGCCCAGCAGTGGGATTGCTGGGTCATATGGCAGTTCTATTCCCAGTTTTTTAAGGAATCTCCACACTCTTCTCCATAGTGGCTGTACTAGTTTGCATTCCCACCAACAGTGTAAGAGGGTTCCCTTTTCTCCACACCCTCTCCAGCATTTATTGCTTGTAGACTTTTGGATAGCAGCCATTCTGACTGGTGTGAAATGATACCTCATTGTGGTTTTGATTTGCATTTCTCTAATAATGAGTGATGTTGAGCATCTTTTCATGTGTTTGTTAGCCATCTGTATGTCTTCTTTGGAGAAATGTCTGTTTAGTTCTTTGGCCCATTTTTTCATTGGGTCGTTTATTTTTCGGGAATTCAGCTGCAGAAGTTGCTTGTATATTTTTGAGATTAATTGTTTGTCTGTTGCTTCATTTGCTATTATTTTCTCCCATTCTGAAGGCTGTCTTTTCACCTTGTTTATAGTTTCCTTTGTTGTGCAAAAGCTTTTAATTTTAATTAGGTCCCATTTGTTTATTTTTGCTTTTATTTCCAATATTCTGGGAGGTGGGTCATGGAGGATCCTGCTGTGATTTATGTCGGAGAGTGTTTTGCCTATGTTTTCCTCTAGGAGTTTTATTGTTTCTGGTCTTACGTTTAGATCTTTAATCCATTTTGAGTTTATTTTTGTGTACGGTGTTAGGAAGTGTTCTAGTTTCATTCTTTTACAAGTGGTTGACCAGTTTTCCCAGCACCACTTGTTAAAGAGATTGTCTTTTCTCCATTGTATATTCTTGCCTCCTTTGTCGAAGATAAGGTGTCCATATGTGCGTGGGTTTATCTCTGGGCTTTCTATTTTGTTCCATTGATCTATATTTCTATCTTTGTGCCAGTACCATACTGTCTTGATGACTGTGGCTTTGTAGTAGAGCCTGAAGTCAGGCAGGTTGATTCCTCCAGTTCCATTCTTCTTCCTCAAGATTGCTTTGGCTATTCGAGGTTTCTTATATTTCCATACAAATTGTGAGATGATTTGTTCTAGTTCTGTGAAAAATACCATTGGTAGCTTGATAGGGATTGCATTGAATCTGTAGATTGCTTTGGGTAGAATACTCATTTTCACTATATTAATTCTTCCAATCCATGAACACGGTATATTTCTCCATCTGTTTGTGTCCTCTTTGATTTCTTTCATCAGTGTTTTATAGTTTTCTATATATAAGTCTTTTGTTTCTTTAGGTAGATATATTCCTAAGTATTTTATTCTTTTTGATGCAATGGTGAATGGTATTGTTTCCTTAATTTCTCTTTCTGTTTTCTCATTATTGGAGTATAGGAATGCAAGGGATTTCTGTGTGTTAATTTTATATCCTGCAACTTTACTATATTCATTGATCAACTCTAGTAATTTTCTAGTAGAGTCTTTAGGGTTTTCTATGTAGAGGATCATGTCATCTGCAAACAGTGAGAGTTTTACTTCTTCTTTTCCTATCTGTATTCCTTTTATTTCTTTTTCAGCTCTGATTGCTGTGGCCAAAACTTCCAAAACTATGTTGAATAGTAGTGGTGAAAGTGGGCATCCTTGCCTTGTTCCTGACTTTAGGGGAAATGCTTTCAATTTTTCACCATTGAGGATAATGTTTGCTGTGGGTTTGTCATATATAGCTTTTATTATGTTGAGATATGTTCCTTCTATTCCTGCTTTCTGGAGGGTTTTAATCATAAATGGATGCTGAATTTTGTCAAAGGCTTTTTCTGCATCTATTGAGATAACCATATGGTTTTTTTCTTTCAATTTGTTAATGTGGTGTATTACATTGATTGATTTGCGGATGTTAAAAAAACCTTGCATTCCTGGGATAAAGCCCACTTGGTCATGATGTATGATCTTTTTAATATGATGTTGGATTCTGTTTGCTAGAATTTTATTAAGGATTTTTGCATCTATGTTCATCAGTGATATTGGCCTGTAGTTTTCCTTTTTTGTGACATCTTTGTCAAGGAAACACAAACTTTAAATGATACAATAGACAAATTAGATTTAATTGATATTTACAGGAGTTTCCACCCCAAAACAATCAATTTTACCTTTTTCTCAAGTGCACATGGAACTTTCTCCAGGATAGATCACATCCTGGGCCATAAATCTAGCCTTGGTAAATTCAAAAAAATTGAAATCATCCCAGCCATCTTCTCTGACCACAATGCAGTAAGATTAGACCTCAATTACAGGAAAAAAACTATTAAAAGTTCCAACATATGGAGGCTAAACAACATGCTTCTGAATAACCAACAAATCACAGAAGAAATCAAAAAAGAAATAAAATTATGCATAGAAACGAATGAAAATGAAAACACAACAACCCAAAACCTATGGGACACTGTAAAAGCAATACTAAGGGGAAGGTTCATAGCAATACAGGCGTACCTCAAGAAACAAGAAAAAAATCAAATAAATCAACTAACTCTACACCTAAAGCAACTAGAGAAGGAAGAAATGAAAAACCCCAGGGTCAGTAGAAGGAAAGAAATCTTAAAAATTAGGGCAGAAATAAATGCAAAAGAAACAAAAGAGACCATAGCAAAAATCAACAAAACTAAAAGCTGGTTTTTCGAGAAGATAAACAAAATTGATAAGCCATTAGCCAGACTCATCAAGAAACAAAGGGAGAAGAATCAGATCAACAAAATTAGAAATGAAAATGGAGAGATCACAACAGATTCCACAGAAATACAAAGGATCATAAGAGACTACTACCAACAGCTATATGCCAATAAAATGGACAACTTGGAAGAAATGGACAAATTCTTAGAAAAGTATAACTTTCCAAAACTGAACCAGGAAGAAATAGAAGATCTTAACAGACCCATCACAAGCACGGAAATCGAAACTGTAATCAGAAATCTTCCAGCAAACAAAAGCCCAGGACCAGACGGCTTCACAGCGGAATTCTACCAAAAATTTAGAGAAGAGCTAACACCTATCCTACTCAAACTCTTCCAGAACATTGCAGAAGATGGTAAACTTCCAAACTCATTCTATGAGGCCACCATCACCCTAATTCCAAAACCCACAGGAACTTTTTAAAGGCTTTCTCCCCTAAGCTAAAATGCAACTGTGTAACCAGAAGGAAAGAAAAGCATTCCATTCAAAGTGAAATAGCTCTAAATCTAGACCAACGGAATCTTCAGATTTCCACCTTGGTTGAGGATCTTCTCCCTAATATAAAGGATCAAACTAAAGATAATATAGTCTGATGGATGGGTTAGCTTCTTGATGTCATTCAAGTTGCAACCCAATTTCTTGAGGAATTAAAAAAAATAACTGGTATTGTTTTATAAATTTAGTCTTCACAAGAACAAAAATGCAGCTGCAGAAGCAATTCAAAGCTCACTTACCCTTTTTACCAATCTCAAAATCTTCCCTATTCATCTCGAAAGCCTTATAGATACTGTAAAAGGTCTGGACTTAGGAAACAAAAGTCCTGCTTGGTGGAACTTATATTCTTTCTCTGTACCTTTAGAGTCATCTCTAGGAACCCAAGTCATTCTTATCAGAATTCAATAGAAAAAGGGTAGTCTTTTTAACAAATGGGTGTGAACAACTAGAAATCCACATCCAAAAAAAATGAACAGACACAGTCCTACATGTTTAACAAAAATTAATGCAAAATAGATCATAGTGTTTTCAGCTAAAACGGTGGAGTAAGGAATTCAAAATTATGCAACTCCATAAAAGCAACAAAAATATGGGCAAAAACTTCAGAATCAACTTTATGAAATTAAATTAAAACCCTGCAACCAAGTCAGAGAGTGCTAATTCAAGGGACATGGCTGATTTTTGGTAAGAACAGTGAAACTCTGGGACATTCTAACCTGCCCCCATCACAGTCTCCACTCTCCAGCTCAGGAATAAAGTGTCAAGATAACATCCCACATTTCCAGTATTAGAAGAATCACAGCAGACCCCACTCACAAACACTTATAATTTATTTATCTGAACTGTCTGATAGCACAGCTCAAAAGCTTTGTGTTTATTTCAGCTAATTCAAAACTGGTCCAGTATTAAAGCTGCTTCCTAGAGAGAATCTGTCAAAAATATTTACAGACTGACGCTGGCTGAAGAGATGAGTGGCATATGAGGTGAAGCTACAATTAGAAAATCCCAATAAATTCACACAAAAGGGATTAAAACTAAAAAAAAAATCCAGCAAGTGGAATTATATAAGATTAACCCACAAAAAAAAAAAAAAAAGCATCACTACGAACAAAGCTAGTGGAGGTGATGGAATTCCAGTTGAGCTATTTCAAATCCTCAAAGGTGATGCTGTGAAAGTGCTGCACTTGATATGCCAGCAAATTTGGAAAACTCAGCAGTGGCCACAGGACTGGAAGAGGTCAGTCTTCGTTCCAATCCCAAAGAAAGGCAATGCCAAAGAATGCTCAAACTACCGCACAATTGCACTCATCTCACATGCTAGTAAAGTAATGCTCAAAATTCTCCATGCCAGGCTTCAGCAATATGTGAACCATGAACTTCCAGATGTTCAAGCTGGTTTTAGAAAAGGCAGAGGAACCAGAGATCAAATTGCCAATATCCGCTGGATCATCGAAAAAGCAAGAGAGTTCCAGAAAAACATCTATTTCTGCTTTATTGACTATGCCAAAGCCTTTGACTGTGTGGATCACAATAAACTGTGGAAAATTCTGAAAGAGATGGGAATCCCAGACCATCTGACCTGTCTCTTGAGAAACCTGTATGCAGGTCAAGAAGCAACAGTTCGAACTGGACATGGAACAACAGACTGGTTCCAAATAGGAAAAGGAGTAAGTCAAGGCTGTATATTGTCACCCTGCTTATTTAACTTATATGCAGAGTACATCATGAGAAATGCTGGGCTGGAAGAAACACAAGCTGGAATCAAGATTGCTGGGAGAAATATCAATAACCTCAGATATGCGGATGACACCACCCTTATGGCAGAAAGTGAAGAACTAAAGAGCCTCTTGATGAAGGTGAAAGAGGAGAGTGAAAAAGTTGGCTTAAAGCTCAACGTTCAGAAAACTAAGATCATGGCATCTGGTCCCATCACTTCATGGGAAATAGATGGGGAAACAGTGGAAACAGTGTCAGACTTTATTTTTTGGGGCTCCAAAATCACTGCTGATGGTGATTGCAGCCATAAAATTAAAAGACGCTTACTCCTTGGAAGGAAGGTTATGGCCAACCTAGATAGCATTGACATTACTTTGCCAACAAAAGTCCGTCTAGTCAAGGCTATGGTTTTTCCAGTGGTCATGTATGGATGTGAGAGTTGGACGGTGAAGAAAGCTGAGCACCGCAGAATTGATGCTTTTGAACTGTGGTGTTGGAGAAGACTCTTGAGAGTCCCTTGGACTGCAAGGAGATCCAATCAATCCATCCTAAAAGAGATCAATCCTGGGTGTTCATTGGAAGGTCTGATGTTGCAAGCTGAAACTCCAATACTTTGGGCACCTCATGCGAAGGATTGACTCATTGGAAAAGACCCTAATGCTGGGTAGGACTGGGGGTGGGAGGAGAAGGGGACGACAGAGGATGAGATGGTTGGATGGCATCACCGACTCGATGGACATGGGTTTGGGTAGACTCCGGGAGTTGGTGATGGACAGAGAGGCCTAGCGTGCTGCAATTCATGGGGTCGCAAAGAGTCGGACACGACTGAGCGACTGAACTGAACTGAACTGAACCCACAAAAATCAATTATTTCTATACACAATGAAAATCTAAAAAGGAAATGAAAATTATCCCATTTTCATCAAAGATAATAAATACCATCAAAGGTAATAAATACCAAGAAATAATTTATTCAAGGAGGTACAAAACTTTTAACACTGAAACTACAAAATATCACAGAAAGAATTAAAGAAATCCTAAATAAGTGAAAATGACATCTCATGTTTCTGAATTGGAAGACCTTAATACTGTTCATATCACAATATTATCCAAGACAATCTACAGATTTATAATACCTATCAAAATTCAAACAGCTTTTTTTGCAGAAATGAAAAAGGTGATCCTCAAATTTATAAGGAACTTGCAAGGGATCCTGAACAGCCAAAACAATACAGAAAAAGAACAAAGTTGCAAGATTCACATAATCTGGTTTTTAAACTGATTACAAAGCTACAGTAACCAAAATGGTGTGGTACTAACAGAAGCATAGACATATAGACCAATAAATTAGAACTGAGAGTCCAGAAATAAACCCATACATCTGTGCTCAATTAATTTTCAATAGGGGTAAGGGGTAATACCAAATCATTCAATAGGAAAACAGTCTCTTTAGCAAATGATCCTGGAACAACTGGTTCTTCACATGCAAAAGAATGAAGTTAGATATTTACCTGAGAATACATACAAAAATTAACTCAAAATAAACAAAGCCCTAGGTGTGAAAGCTAAAAATATGAAACTATCAGAAGGAAACAGGCAAAAATCACTATGCTCTTGAATTAGACAATTTCTTATGTATATATATATATATATATATGGATACTTCTCTGGTGGCTCAGAAATTAAAGCATCTGCCTGCAATGCAGGAGATCTGAGTTCAATCCCTGGGTTGGGCAGATCCCCTGGAGAAGGCAATGGCAACCCACTCCAGTACTCTTGCCTGGAAAATCCGATGGACGGAGGAGCCTGGTAGGCTGCAGTCCATGGGGTCACTAAGAGTTGGACACGACTGAGCGACTTCACTTTCACTTATATATATGAATCCAAACACACACAAAAACAGAAATTGGAGTTCATTGAAACTGAAAACATTTCTGCATCAAAGAAATGACATTATCAAGAGTAAAAAGACAATCTCCAGTATGAGAGAAAATATTTACATGTTATATATCCAATAAAGGTATACAATCCAGAATACATACTGAACTTTTATACCTCAAAACAAAACAAACAAACAAAAAAACAGTTAAAAATGAGAAAATACTCTATTGAATAGACATTTCACCAAAAAAGATATGCTAGTGGCCAAGAAGTTCATGAAAAGAGGCTTAATACCATAAGTTATTAAGGAAATGCAAATCAAAACCACAGTAAGCTACCACTACCACTCAAGAGGATGAGTAAACTTTTTACATACACACTATCAAGTGCAGTTAAGTATTAGAAAAATTGGAGCCCTCATATATTCTGGTGGGAATGTAAAATGGTGCAGCTGCTGTATGTAGAAAAGTTTGGCAGTTCCTAGCAATTCCACTTCTAATTATAAACAAGTATTAACCCAAAATATGTAATATGTATGTTCACAGCAGCATTATTTATAGTAGGCAAAAGGTAGAAACAATCCAAATGTCCACCAACTGAGGGATGGATAAACAAAATACAGTAACTACACAATGAAATATTCTTATATGTTATAAAAGAGATGGCCCTTGAAAGCCTCATGCTACGTCAGAAAAAAAAAAAAAAGCAACAGACAACAAAAGGCCAAATAGTATACAACTCCATTTACATGTAAAAAGTTCACAATAGGCATTTCCATAGATACAGATTTAGTGGCTTGTTAGGGATGAGGATGAGGGAATAAGTGGGATTCTGGAAAAGAAAAAGGATATTAGGGAAAACTTAAGGAAATCTAAATATTAAAGTATGAACTTTAGTTAACAATAACGTCTCAATATTGGTTCATTAATTATAACAAATGTACTGTATTAATATATTAATAATGGGAAATAGCTGTGGAGTATATGGCAACAGAAAACAATTTTAAAGAAAATGGGCCAGGCCGGAGCGTCCCTCTGCACCCCTCCCACAGCCACCGGCTCTGCGACTGGGGCAGACCAGCCCGGAGTCCAGCCACAGCGGTGGAGAGCAACCTGGGGCGGTGCCGGCAGGCCGGGAATAGGTGAGAGGCCTGGTCCCTGGGCGGCGTTGCCTGATGAGGCCGCCACCACTGCCTACCGGCTGCGTTCTCTCTCCGCGGCTGGTGCCTGTGGGATGGGTGGCCAGGTGCCAGCCTCATCTCTGGGGCTAGCCTGGGAGATCGGCCCCCTGCGGAGTCCGGGCCATCCGCTGAGACTGCGGCCAGACTCTACGCTGGGAGCTCGCCCTCTGGTGACTCCCCCAGCCCGGCCACCACCGGCCCTCTCCCTGGACGGAGTCGGGGGCATGCAGGCGCAGCAGCTGCTCTGTTTTTAGCTGAAGAGAACGCACCCAAGTTGGGGCTGCTGGTGTCTGCGTTGAAAAAATGTTCAGGGGCAAGTTCATCCTACTGTTGAGTCTAATGATGATGCTCTTCAGTATGCTAAAGAATTAATTTTGCAATTATTAAATATGCAATGTCACACTCAGCCCCTAAGTTCTTCAGATGTAGAGGAACATGTTCAAAAAAGTTTCCTTCATCCAGTTGATAAATGGGCAATAGTTGATGCCCAGTGGGCTACTGAAAAGAGGATGCGAAGAAACTTTTTTCTGTCTCCCAGTAGAAAAAAATTCATCTTTTGTTAAGGGAGGTCCTAGATTATAAAACTGACCACCAGGTTTCTGTTTACATAGTAGCAGTGTTAGAATACATTTCTGCAGACATTTTAAAAGTTGGTGCGAAATATACAGCATTATGAAATTACAAAACAAGATATTAAAGTGTCAATATATGCTGATAAAGTATTGATGGATATGGTTCACCAAGATGTAGAAGATATATTATCTTTAACTGATGAAAGAGCCTTCCACCTCAGAAGAGCAACGTTATTATGATTTTGTAAAAGCATTTATGGCAGAAATTTGACATACATAAGGGAAGTTAAATTATAAACGATTTTAGAGAGTGCTTTGTCATTAATACAAAACTGTTTTTCAGCTAATGATGTAGAAAATACATTTGGTCATATAGTAGATATACATGAACCTGGTGGTAAGTTACTGGACCATATAGAAAATACTGTAGAAATGACAGATGAAGGTAGTCACCATCCATTAGTAGGAAGCTGCTTTGAAGACAGTAGAGGAACTGGCATTTGATCCTTTTGAATCATATGCTTGAGATATTCTATGACCTGGTTTTCATGATCATTTCCTTAGTCAGTTATCAAAGCCTGGAGTGGCACTCTTGTTGTTTTTCAGTCGCTAAATCATGTCCAACTCTTTGCAACCTCATGGACTGCAGCATGCCAGATTTCCCTGTCCTTCACCATCTCCCAGAGTTTGCTCAAACTCACGTCCATTGAATCAGTGATGCCATCCAACCATCTTCCTCTGTCACCCCCTTTTCCTCTTGCCCTCAATCTTCTCAGTCAATAGGTAAAGGTTTCAAAAAAGCTGTTCAATATGTTTTACCCAGGCTACTTCTAGCCCATTTACCACTGTCTACATTACTTCAAACTTCTGAAGCAGTAAGAAGAGTGAAGAACAAGACGACAAGGAATGTTTGAAACAAGCAATAACAGCTTTGCTTAATGTTCATAGTGGTATAGGAAAAAAATATGTTCTAAAAGTCTTGCAAAACGTAGACTGGGTGAATCTGCATGTTGGATTTATAGTGAGCAAATGAAGGGGAAACAACTAGCAATCAAGAAAATGAATGAGATTCAGAAGAATATTGATGGTTGGGAGGAAAAGACAATGGACACTGCTGCAATGAATTTGTAATGGAAGGAACTCTTACACATGTAGGAGAAACATGAAAGAAACATATTTCTCTTTGATGGCTTAATGATTTTCTGTAAATCAAATCATGGGTAGCCAAAACTTCCAGGTGCTACCAATGCAGAATATCACCTTAAAGAAATGTTTTTTATGAGAAAGTTACAAATTAATGACAAAGATGACACTAGTGAGTACAAGCATGCTTTTGAAACAATTTAAAAAGATGAAAATAGTGTTACATTTTCTGCCAAGTCAGATGAAGAGAAAAAGAGTTGGATGGCAGCACTGATATCTTTATCGTACCAGAGAACACTGGAAAGGATGGTTGATGTGACAATACTATAGGAAGAAAAGGAGGAGCAGATGAGACTCTCTAGTGCTGATGTTTATAGATTTGCAGAGCCTGACTCGGAAGAAAATATCATATTTGAAGAAAACATGTAGCCCAAAGCTGGAATTCCAATCATCAAAGCAGGAACTGTTATTAAACTTATAGAGAGGCTCACATACCATATATACATGGATCCCAATTTTGTTCAGACATTTCTTACAACATATAGATCTTTTGTAAACCTTAAGAACTACTGAGTCTTATAATAGAATAAGGTTTGAAATTCCAGAGCCTGAGCCAACAGAAGCTGATTTCATAGCTTTAGAGAAGATTAGCCCTTGAGTGCAGAACTGAAAAAGGTTTCGAAAAAAATACATACAGCCTGTGCAGGTGTGAGCATTAAATCTATGTTGACACTGAGTAGTGCACCACTATGATTTTGAAAGAGATTCAGATCTTTTGCAGCTAATGGAGGAATTTATTGGAACAGTAAGAGGTAAAGCAAAGAAAAAATGGGTTGAATCCATCACTAAAATAATCAAAAGGAAAAGAACTGAATTGCAAGAGACAATGGACCAGGTCATAATATTACATTTCAGAGTTCACCTCCCACGGATGAATGGCATATAAGCAGACCTGGTGGAAAGAGAGAATTTTGACCACATAGAGACTTTTGACCTGCTCCCCTTAAACCAACAGAAATTCCTCAACAGCTCACTCTACCTGAATCAGATTTACATCGAACTGTATAATCATCAGAATTAGTTGAAAGTATGTGGGCAAAAGAAAACAAAGAGATTAATTCTCCTAACCTTCTGAAAATGATCCAGCATACCACTAATTTCACTCTGTGGTTTGAGAAATGTAGAAACTGAAAACTTAGAAGAAAAAGTAGCTGTGGTGAGCTGAATAATTGAGATTCTGAAAGTCTTTCAAGAGCTGAACAACGTCAATGGTGTCCTTGAGGTTGGCTATGCTATTAACTTATTACTTGTTTACAGACTAGACCACATGTTTGAGCAAATACAAAGGTGTCAAAAGAAAATTTTAGAAACAGCTCATGAACTACATGAAGATCACTGTAAGAAATATTTGAGGAAAAAAAAAGAAATATTTGGCAAAACTCAGGTCTATTAATCCACCATATGTGCTTTGGAATTTATCTTACTAATATCTTGAAAACAGAAGAAGGCAGCCCTGAGGTCCTAAAAAGGCATGGAAGAGAGCTTATAAACTTCAGCAAAAGGAAGAACATAGCAGAAAATGGCGGGTGAAATCCAGAAATACCAAAATCAGTCTTATTGTTTATGACTAAAATCAGATATCAAAAAGTTCTTTGAAAACTTGAATCCAATGGGAAACAGAATGGAAAAAGAATTTACAGACTATCTTTTCAACAAATACCTAGAAACAGAACCATGAAACCCTAAGCCTCTCCCAAGATTTCCAAAAGAATATAGCCATTCACTAAAATCTCCCAGTATTTGTCCATTAAACCCAAGACCAGGTACTATGAGACATCCCACACCTCTGCAGCAAGAGCCAAGGAAAAATAGTTAAAGTAGAACCTCTGAAAGTGAAACAGAAAGTATAGCATCTGCACCAAATTCTCCAAGAACATCACTAACACCTCCTCCTGCTTCTGGTGCTTCCAGTACCACAGATGTTTGCAGCATGCCTGATTCTGACCATTCAAGCCCTTTTCATTCGAGATCTGCTTCAGTATCATCTCTAAGTTTAACCAAGAGCCTGTCCCTACCCTCCTGTTCCTCCAATAAGATGACAAGAATCTGCTCCAGCAGAATCTTCACCATCTAAGATGACGTCTAAGCATTTGGACAGCCCCCCAGCAATTCCTCTGGGGAAACCCACGCCAAAAGCCTATTCACCACAATATTCAGTATCAGACCAGACCTATATATCAGGCCCTCCTGAAAGCTCTCCCTTGTTACCTCCATGAGAACCCATGAGGACACCTGATGTTTTCTTAAACTCACCACTATACCCAACCTCCCACTTTGGGGAAAAAAGTGACCATAGTAATGCCTTTGTCCCAAAGTTCCCTTTCCCCTTTACACCACCTCCTCCTCAAATACCTTCTCTGCATGGCACAAGAAGTTATCTGCCATCACCACCAACACAAAAAGTGGACCTGCATTCCACTGCTGGGTCGCCTGTTCCTTGATGACAAAGCACTTCTCAACATATCCCTGAACTCCCTCCAAAAACTTACAAAAGGGAGCACACACCCATCCATGCACAGAGATGGACTACCACTGTTGGAGAATGCCCATTTTCCCCAAGTTCCTCTGTACCAGGATGTATGTTTTCCTAGCCCCAAATCCATTGCTGGTGGTGGATGCACTGAATGTGCCAGTACTGAGGGCTTAAAATGAGAACTCCAAACACTAATGACTCTACTTCAGGATGCAGTATAAGACAATAAATTTTAACCTAGATGTAATTACAAAGTGGAAATAGTATCTGTTTAAAATATGAAAAGACTTATCTAGAGGAACTGGACAACTGATTGTACTTGAAAATCAAGTAAAGGGACCTTTTCCCAGCCAGTAAGCAGAAGTTATCTTTTTGTGAAGTGATCTTTATCATGAAAGGGGTAGAAAACATAGTCTAGTGTCCAGCAGGCCCACAGGATGACAGCTTTTGTAATTCAAAATATTTTGCACTTTTAAAAAATAAATCTTAAACAGGGATCTTCAAATCCTCCTTTGTTTTTCTTTGCTTTTACTTGTACTCCTTTAGAATATTTTCTTAAAAATTATTCAGAGGACTGTGAGAAAAGGATGTGGTACCTGACCTTACTGGAATCAAGGCCCAACACTGTACTGCTGTTCTGCTTACAGATTATTACAGTGAACTGAATGGGTACTGAGGCTTCACCAAAGAAGTACTTCTATTTTTAAGAATAATTACACCAATTTTATCAGAAAAGACCCTGATGCTGAGAAAGACTGAAGGCAAAAGGAGAGGGGATGACAGAGGATGAGATGGTTGGATGGCATCACTGACTTGATGAATATGAGTTTGAGCAAGCTCCAGGATGTGGTGATGGACACAGAAGCCTGGCATGCTACAGTCCATGGGTCACAAAGAGTTGGACACGACTGAGTAACTGAACTGATACCAATTTTAAGAACATTCCCCTACTCACCCTCCCTACATAAACAAAATATGATGGCCTTGCCTTCAAACAAGAGAAGTTTTGTGTCATTAACAATGACAGAAGAACTTTTTAAAATATGTAACTGTCAAGTATATGATTTATATTTAGGAAACTGTTAACTTATGCTAGATTGTCATTTTCCCCCATTCTCCCACAAAAATTTACTGGTTTTCCATGTTCTGGCTTGTGGCTGTCCCTCTAACCATACTATGGAAATGCAGTTACCCAGTGTGAAAGGAGCTGTGAACACCTTCATTTTTATTGCTGAGTGGTATTCTATTGTATGCATATATTATAATTTATTTATTCATTCATCCGTTGTTTCTAGTTTTTGATTGTTAAGAATATAGCTGTAATGAACTTAATGTGTATTTTTGTGTAGACATCTGTTTTTATATTGATTGGTTAAATATTGAAGAGCAAGATTTCTGGGTTGTTAGGGTTATTATATGCAGTGTTAAGCTCTTCCGACATGGTTGTTCCATTTTACATTTCGGTGAGCAGTGTGCAGGAGTTGCAGTTGTTCCACAGTTTTGTCAATGCTTCGTACTGTCACTTTTTGATATAGTTATTCTAATAGCTATTTTATTTAATTGTGGTTTTCATTTGAATATCCCTGATGAATAATGATGTTAGGCATCTTTCACTTATTTATTGGCCACTGTGTATCTTATTTTGTGAAGCATCTGTTCAAATCATTTGCCACTTTTTAGTTTGGGTTGTTTTATTAAAATGAATCAACTAAAGCAAAATATACCCACATGTATAAATACCAAAACCACGCATTTGAAGACAAAAGCAAGTTGCATAAAACATTCTCACTGATATTACTTGTAAAACAATGTTATTACACATATATACATGCAATGATATATGTGTATTATTGTAAAAGTATAAGATGTGTGGGATCAATATTAACCAAATTTAGAATCTGTGGAAGATGGCAATGGTTACAGGTTGTAGAACAGACTATGAAAAGCTTCCTGTGAATCTGGATGGGGGCACTGAGATCATATATACTAGAGTATTCTAGCCAGTACACCAGCTTCATTCACACTCAATGTTCTGGTTACTGAACATAATAAGAGGAAGCAGAGGCAGTCTCAAAGCTACCCCTTGCTGATCCTGGCAATTGTTCTGATGTGGATCTAGTCCATTCTGAGATGCTCCAGAGGTAGGCCTGGGGCTGAACCAAACCATTAGGCAGTACAGTCACCCCTCAGCATCTGCTGGGTATTGGTTCCAGGATATCTCTTCGAATACCAAAATCAGCTGATGCTCAAGTCTTTCACAGTAGGCCCTCCATACCCTCAGGTTCTGCATCTGTGGATTCAACCAACCACAGAACCGCAGAAAGGAAAACACAGACATGCAGGAACTGTATTTGCATGAGTAATAACACAGTTGGGGTTCAGATTCATCAAACACATGTAATGACTCATGATGGGGAGGACCATGAGCTGACATGTGTTTCTCCAAAAGTAAAATCAGAGACTTAAAAGATTAATGTGTGCTTTTAAAAAAGCTTCACATTCCACAGTTAATATTTTTGTAAATATCTATTTTCAGTTTTATTTCTATGAAAAAATTTGAAATAAGCACAAAATATAACATTTAGAATAAGGAAAAACTCTGTCCATATTTCCTAAGTTGATAAGACTTCCTTCAATACAAACTTCAGCTATAATAAAGTCTGAATTCTGTTAAAGCCTTCACATTCAAAAAATCTTTAAGACTTCATCTCAGTATCAATTTTCTTGTCCAATAAAATGGCATTTTTAAACACGGCTGTATTATTGATATCATCCCTATTATTTGCCTGACATACAGTAAGTACAACTTGTGTATGAAGGGTTCAAAAAAATATGTAAGATGTTGACAGCTTTCCCCAGGTGTGGTATATCTGACTATTAGTAGTGGCCAAGTTCTGGAAGAAAATTTCTCCACATATGTTTGATTCATACGATTATCTCCTACTTAAGTTATTTAATAAGCCCAAATTTATATTTCCACACACTCCCTACATATATTAGTAGGGTTTCTTCCACATGTATTCATTTTAAGTTGTCTTATTAACAATATTCATCACATTCATAGTGTTTTCTCCCACGGTAACTCTTTCATTTGCTTTGGAATATAACTTACAGTAAACAATTTACCACTTTACATTAATAAGGGTCATGTCCTGTATGAATTTTCCACAGTATTTCAAGGTATCAACAGCTAGGTACTAAGATTTCTCTCATTGCTATTAATATATTTAAAAGGTTTTTCCTCTGTATATAATTTTGAATGTACTGTGAGAACTGATTTCTTAGAGGTTTTCCCAAATTCAATACATTCATAGGCCTTCTCCCTTATGTGCCTTCTCTGATGTACTTTGAGACCTGAGTTGCAACTGAAGGTTTTCCCACAATGACTACATTCATAGGATTTTTCCCCTGGTGTGTGTTTAATTTTCTCATATGGAAAGAAGTCTTCATTTTGAATGACATACTTTCCATTCTGAATTAATTCATAAGGTTTCTCTCTCACATGCGCTTTTGCATGGTTAATATGAAGGAATAATTTTTCATATGCACTGAGATCATCAGACTTCTTTCTTAAACAGTTTTTCTCAATAATTAATTCTGAAATATATTTCAAACTCATCCCACTTGTATCACATTTACAGGGTATTTTTATGAAAGGAACTGGGTATGTGCTGAAATTAAACATTTTTCCTAATACATTACCTCTCTCTATAGTCAGTGTTTTGTTGTTGATAAATGGAGCTTGCCAGAAATGTCTGTTGTGCATTCCCTGACTCTGTTCCAGCTGGTTAACAATCCTGCAGACTTCTAGAAATGAGAAAAAAACTGTACGTTACTAATTTTACTATAATTATGATAAACTTACCCTTATATACAAATACCCTTTTATATGATTGACTCAGTTTCTTTAAATAAGAGTAATCCAAGATGTCTGTGTCCCCCATTCTTTTGGCTTAGAAGAAAGAAACAAAACCTGACACAGTGGAAATGGGGAATAAAAACTCAGAATAAAGACATCTACATTTGACAATGTTTACACAGGTAAATAGTTCAAGACTTAATATAGGGGTTAAAAATAAATAAAAGCACAGTGAATAAAGGAAGATATACTTTGGGGAAAAAAAGACTGAGTCAGGTCTGGGATATACAGAGAACCAGAAAGGAAATGAAGATTAGTACATAGAGTACCCTGGAGAGATATCAGAGGATTGATTTGATCTTTTGAAGGAAACAAATTAGACTTTATCTAATTTTCTTATACTTAATATACTGTAGCTAAATCTCTATGCTTTATATGTTTCTAGTGTTTCTAGTTGAATTATCTTTTTAAAATTATTTTTATTTCTTTATATATTATTATACTGTTAATACCAAATTAAATTTATGGAAAAGTACCAATGTGTTCCTGCTTAAGAAGACCTGTAGCAGCCTACTTTCTTATTCTCCCTCTACTCATGTGACTTACAAAGTCTACAAATGTCTACCAGGAATGTAAAATCAAAGAGACAAGAAAGATTGAAAGACAGCCAGATCTATTTGTTTTTAGTTTTGGTATATACATCTTATTCTCTAAGATTCTGCAAAAGTTATCTTACCCTACCATCAAATGCTAACTTTTCCTCATCTTAAATTTGCTGTGACGAATTTAATACATTAATACATTTTTTTAACTTCTGAACAGATCTCTACATTTCTGGGTTTTATTTATATTTAAAACCATGGAGGACCTAACCTAAAATAATTACTGATACTTATATTAATTTACTCTAAGAATTCTCAGCTAGACTTCACCTTGTTATCTTCCTATTCAGTATATGCAGTATAACAATGATGACCTTACGCAAAAACCTGTCCAGAGCCCTTTGTCTCCGAGCACCATTAGACAAAATAGACTACAGGTACAATTCTAGCGGGAAAAATACTTTTTACCAACGATATTCATACTGGGTATCTATACTATCACTCCACAAAGCCATAATAAATGTATTCTTTCTAGAAATGACAGCTATTAATTTGCCAGATATTGTTCAAGTTCAACCAAGACTTTCAGTAAGCAGGCTTACATTCCCATTTTGGCTTTGCTCAGAACCTAAACATTAAACATCAGGGAAATTACACTGTGTCATATCTGTTTCCAAATAAATCTTTACAACATCTCTACAATTTCAAGTTATATTTACATTGAAATTTAAAATTAATTACATCCTGTACATCTCATTCTGTCACAACACTGAACAATACTCCTTTGTAGTATAAACACCCTCTATTAACTGCTAAAATTTAAAATATTCAGCTTTTTTTCTCCTCCTTTTTCTAACTGTAACCTATGATCTTACAAGTGTTTACCTCTGATTTCCTTTGAGTACTGGAATTAGTGGTCCTTAACAAGCCGTGTGTTTTTCAAAACACAAATCTCAACTTTTATTCAAACCTCTAATTTCTGAACAGGAATCTAGAGGTTTATAACTCAATATCTGAACTGAAAAGTTAATTTCTTGCAGTGTTTTCTGAATGAATCAATATAAAGGGCCTCTCATTCATCAAGAGTTACAATTAAGAAATGATCCAATATCCATTATAAGTTATATAACAAAATAAGATAAGCTCTCTTTGGAGAAAGCATAACATAGATAAGAAAATAGCCTCATTCAATATCCATACACCATCAAGAATCAGAATCTATAGCTGATAATGCAAATCAAAACAAGCAAGAAACATTTCAAAAAAGCTGGGAAAATAAAATCAAAATCAAGAAACAATCTGAAAAGGAGTGTAAAAAAAAAAAGCTTAAAAATGTTAATAATGATAATAACAGGAAAATTAACAAACTATCACCACAACCCAGGCTCTGCTCCATGCACTTTCACATATTAATTCATGAGAATCATTAAGTACACAGAATCGAAGACACAGCTGTAGGAAAGGAAAGCATATATATATGGATCATATTCAGGAAGGATTAAATGGGAGTTTAGCACCCCTAGTTTTGTTCCATAGAGATGAGATATAGCAGTATTTTAAGCATGATTAAAAGAGAAAACTTAAATGTCATATATTACATTCTGGGAAAAATGTAACTCAAGTTAATAACATGATAAACTACATGGTTTGGGGGAATATAATTTCACTTAGAAATTAGAACTAAAAGAACATGGTTAGTGTTTTGGGTGGTATCAGTGGAAAATGAGGAAATAAAAATATTTTTTAACACTTTTACAAAAGTATAACAATAATATCTGTAAGAAAGGATGAGAGAAAAATAAAATGATGGTATGTCAGTTGTAAGAGTAGAAGGTTCATAGAATCTAATAAATGAAAATAAGTATGGAAGATTGTGCTTTGTGAATGATGATTTTAATAGGAGTTCTAGCCATACTGGAGGAATTGGAGTATCCTGTTAGAGATACTCTGCAGACAGGTAAAACATTGAATATTGAAAAAGCAAAGATGCTAAAGACAAATATCAAGTCACTAAAACCTGATGTCTTATAGATTAATTTTATTTTATTTTTGAAGATCCAATTTGACAATTTTACTTCTGACTGGTAAATTTGGTCCTTATACAATTATTGTCATTATTATATCACATTGTCTCCTACATTTTACTTTCTGCTTTGTATCTGCCAGCTTTACCATTACTTCTACTGTACCTTTCTTCCTTTGTTTTAGACTGATTTGGTTTTTTGTTATCTTTTCCATTTTCTCCTCTATACAACTTTGAAGGTTATACACACCTGTTTCTCCACTTTAGGTGGCTGTCCCTTAAATTTTGTCATTAATATTTAACTTAAAATCTAAAGTGATTCTATAATCTGAACCTCTTTTTTTAACAGAAGAATCAAATGCAATTTGATCAACTCCCAACTCAATTATGAAACTGTCTTTTAGTATATCAGTCTTTTTTAGCCTTACAAATTAGACATCATAATTATTTTTACCCATATATTGTTTAGACTTACCCACAAGTTTCCTAATTTCTTGTTGCTTACCACTCAAGTATTCTTTAGGTTTCATTTTTTTCTCTTCCTGTAGTATCTCTGTTAGAATTTTACTAAAAAAATTACACAGTAAAAGGTATTGCTTCTATAATTTATTTCAGGACCAATCCAAATTTAACAATATATCCTGACAAAGACTCTCGCCTTGACTAAATTTTAGTTAAGCTCCTCTGAGACCTATTCTTGACTATGTCTCAACCTTGGCCTTTTGGGTCTGTCTCTGCTGAGCAGTTTTAGCAAGAATCCTTGTCAGCCTAGGGAGAATATCCTCACCCTTGGTATTTCCTCACCCATAAGTTCCTCATGTTTCAGCCTTGATATGTAAACCCCTGGGCTGAATTTAGCAAGAATTCTGTAAGGCCAGTTTAGCAAGAATCTCCTTACACTTGATGTTAACCCTTAGTAATTTTCTACTCATTACCCCTTCACTCTGTTGACTACAAATCCTCAGCTGTCTTTGCTGTATTTAGAGCTGAGCTCAGTTTTATTAAAAAAAAAAACAAAAAACTTTATCCTTCTATTGCATAGCTAATGAATAAAATCTATACGGCCTTTAACTAGTATCTGGCTTTATTTCTCTTCGACAAATCTCATCCTTTAAAAAAATAGTTTCCTGAGTTCATTATTCTAGATTGACAAATTTTTTCTTTGCTTCAATTTAGATGTCTCTAGCAGTGTCTCATTCCTTAGGAGGCAACGTGATTTTCCCTCTGGCTGTTATTAAGATTTTCTATTTTGGAGAAGGAATTGCTTTTATGGAATACATATTGAATCTCTTTTATTCCTTATTTACTTCAAATTTTATGTCAGTTTCTTCTTGCTCATTTTCTCATCTTTCTGAATATAATTTCAGCAGTTCCTATTCTTCCTTAAGATTACTCCAATTTGTTTACTTCACTGAGTTTCAACTGTTTTCTGAATTTGACATCCCATAATTGTTTTCTAACTTACTAGCATATTTCTTGGATTCTTCTATCACAGAAGTAATCAATTCATTCTCCTATTTAAAATTCATGGCTTAATATTTTGTAACATTTCTTATATACTTTATAACTACTCTGATCATAAGGCAACTCTATCTAATCTACTACTTTTGTTACCTTTTCCACCCCTTTTTTCTTGTAATTGTCTTGAATGAATTTGTGCTGGTTCCTTGTTGATTATTCAGCTTCAAAGAACATGAGCTTTTTAAGAAACAGCTAACTAGATGAGGTTTACTTGGGAGAGGGAATAGAGCCATGTCTTAGGCCAACAGGATAATTCCTTACGAACAAGTGCTTTACACACATATCAGACTCAGTATATAGATCAGCTCAGATCTGCATTCCTTTCTCAACAGAGTAGCAAATGGCTTGCTCTGTTGGTAATCATGGAGTCAGGTAACTGGGGTTGACACCACTGCAGCTACCAACTGAGGAACACCAAATGTTGTGCTGACTTCACAGAGACTACATTGCCCAAGGAGCTGAACTGGAGCCATGAAGGCTCTGGCTTCCCCAGCAGTTATCTAGAGAGGCTGTCTGATGTAATCCATAAGTGCTGCTGCTGCTGCTGCTGCTGGGTCGCTGCAGTCGTGTCCGACTCTGTGCGACCCCATAGACGGAAGCCCACCAGGCTCCGCTGTCCCTGGGATTCTCCAGGCAAGAACACTGGAGTGGGTTGCCATTTCCTTCTCCAATGCATGAAAGTGAAAAGTGAAAGTGAAGTCACTCAGTCGTGTTCAATTCTTCGCGACCCCACGGACTGCAGCCTACCAGGCTCTTCTGTCCATGGGAGTTTCCAGGCAAGAGTACTGGAGTGGGGTGCCATTGCCTTCTCCATAAGTGAGAGGGAGTTAAAAACTCTACAGACCAGTCTTATCTAATGAGAGAGAGGAACAAGAAGACAGAAACTTCCCTTCCACCTCTCTGGTAGACTGTTTGAGGACGCAGTGGTTCACATGAAGACTATGAAGTCTTGCTGACTGTGAAACCAGAGGTGCTTATCACAGAGCCATAGCTAACTAGGTAATGGCCCCTTTGTGCCTAACATTCCTCTTTGCCAGCCTTACTCTTCATTTTCTCATTTTTTAAGGAGGTCTGTACATGAGTTTGAGTAAGCTCCAGGAATTGGTGATGGACAACGAAGCCTGGTGTGTGGCAGTCCATGTGGTCCCAAAGAGTTGGACACGACTGAGTGACTGAACTGACTGTACATCCTAGCTAATTGCTATCAAGTAAGTTTTTGCTTTAAATTCTGTGTTCTAGGATTACCCACTAAGATAGCATGTAAGTTTATTAACCCACATTTAAGTGTCTGAGAGGGTTTTTTTTCCCCCACAAACAGAAAGTCTCTTTTCTTACATTGTCAGAGAAATAAGAGTACTACTGAAAAATATGGTTTAAGTGTCGGTTTCCACACTTAGCCCTAATGAGTCTGCTTTGCAGAACCAAACTCCAGCCAAAGAAGTTCTACCTCCCTGGGGGCAACATTGTGGTTAACCTAAAGATCTAGGTTTCACACCTCAGAGTATTTACTTTACTTTGTCCCTGAAAAGTACTTTGCCAATTCCTCTTACTAAGAAAAATGCTTTTGTTTTCCATCCATCTGCAATAAATATACTCTTGCTTGAGTTTTCCAGTGATTTTGCCACTTGTATACTTGTGCTGATTTGGGATTTTAGATATTCTCTAGTGTCATAAACTGAGCTTGTATTGCTCATTTACATTAATGATTCTGGATGACCTGAAGGCAAGGATGGAGAAAATGCTGAGTTCACACATCCTTCTTCAAAGAAGTTTACTCTGTCCTTTAAATACTGTCTTCACTTAGCTACAGGACACCACATTCTCTGTTTGCACCGTCTGCAAATGCTCCTTCTCTTTTTTCTGCTGAGCCATCTCATTCTCATGTCTTCTGAAAGGTAGTGTCCCAGGGTATGAGCCTTCAGACCTTTCAAATATGTGCATTCCTCCTCCTAAGGAGAAATGTCATCTAATCCCTTAGCTTTAAATACTACATTTTGAAGCTTTAAATACTGTCATAGCTGACACTTTCCAAATAAATATCTACCACCTGTACTCTTTCCTAATCTACTTCTGCTTATACACCCAAATGCTGATTCACAAGTAAACCTGGATATTTTATAGTCACCTGAAACTTGATGTGTGCAATTTAAACTCCTATTGCTGCTAAGTCGCTTCAGTCGTGTCCGACTCTGTGTGACCCCATAGACGGCAGCCCATCAGGCTCCGCCGTCCCTGGGATTCTCCAGGCAAGAATACTGGAGTGGATTGCCATTTCCTTCTCCAGTGCATGAAAGGGAAAAGTGAAAGTGAAGTCGCTCAGTCGTGTCCGACTCTTAGCGACCCCATGGACTGTAGCCTACCAGGCTCCTCCGTCCATGGGATTTTCCAGGCAAGAGTACTGGAGTGGGGTGCCATTGCCTTCTCCGTAAACTCCTATTAACTCCTCTCAAACTGTTTCTCCCCAGTTTTTCCAATCTTGGCAATTGGTGCCCATTGATCCAGTTTTTCTGGATGAAACCCTCGGAGTCTTTTTTGACTCTTCTTTTTCTCACATTCCTTGTCCAATTCAACAGAAAACCTTATAGGTCCCCACCTTCAAAACATATCCAGAAGCCAATCACTTTTATTCTTCCTCATCACTTTCAACCAAGGATAAGCCACTGTCACATTTACACAGACAGAAATACTATTCTGACTGATGTTCTTGCTTTCAGCCCTATTCCCCCAATATTTTCTTCGCTCAGCAGTTAGAAAGATCAATTTAAAAGACATATCAATGTATGTTGCTTATGGGGTTAAATTATGCCAATTGCTTCTCATCTCACTCAGAATAAAATCAAAGTCCTTATCATGGCCCAAATGGCACTACATAATTTGAGCTCCCAGTGCCTCTACAATGCCAACTCTTACTACTCATTGCCCATTCATTTCCTCCAATCCAGAGTAATATTTATGTGTCCTCAAACACATCAAGTACATCCCTGCCTTAGTAGACTGACATTTGATGTTACCTCTGCCATCAAGACTCTCCATGATTCTCATTCTCATTTTACTCAAGTTGATATCATCAGAAAGCCCTTCTTGATATCCTTTCTTAAGTATAACACTCCATCATTCCTATCCTTCTCAATTTCCTTGGTATTTACTGGCATATTTTATGTATATACATGTGTTATCGTTTGTTGATTGTCCTTCTCTCCCTATCAGAATGTAAGTTCCATGAGGTCAGGGACAAAATTTAGCTCACTGATATATTTCCAACACCTAACCTGAGTGATGCTTGTGGGTACTCAATATTTGTTGAATGAAAAAAGGAACATATGAGCAACAATTAAGAATATAAATAATTCATACCTGTCACCAGGTGTCCTATTTAACACACCCTAACTCACCTGGGTAGCTCTGGCTTGGAGACTCTGCCTCTAATACCCATGGCTGCTCTCCTTGTTCCAACTTGAAGATCAGTTCTGGTTTAGGGATGCAATACCCTATGAACAGGAAATGACATGGGAATTTGGCTAGGCCCATAGGCTTTAGGGCTTCTGAAGAAAACAGAAAATGAAGCTTCAGACACTCATTTCAAACTTCTACTAGAAAAAGAAAAACATTCTTTGTAGTGTTTCAACAATCCTTTTAATCACCCTAAATCTGAAGCCTAAATATGATCAAACCCAAAAAAGCTTCCACAGGATTTAGCAACCAAGAAAGGATGTGCAACTAGGAATCTACATGGAAAACAATCCCTACCCACTGAGATGAGGTGACTACAGTTCTCCAGCATCACATCCTTGTACAGGGTCCTCTGAGCAGGGTCCAGCTTCTGCCATTCCTCTTGAGTGAAGCCCACAGTTGCATCCTCAAATGATAAGGATCCCTGAAATAGCACATTTGTGTTCAAATTCAAGTAATCATAACTGGAAGACATAGAAAATCTGCATGAAGTAGTTATACTGTTCACTATTCAGAATTAATAAAAATGTTTGTGATGTCTACTTTTGCATTCTACTCGGTTGGAGAGGGAGAAATCATAATAGATATTCCCTAGTACTGTTATAAGTTATTGGTGCCTGCAAGCCATAAAGAACTCTCCTACTTTGGGGGAATCTGAAGACAAAGCAATGTTACTTTTATCAAGGTGCATATCATCTGAAAACAAATATACATGCATATAACTACAATAAGAGGTTATTATAGCGAAAAGATGTGCAAAGTTGATTGAGGTTACAAAGGGGACAAAAGATCTATTCCTGCTATTAGGGTATGTTTCACTGAGGAGGTCAAAAAAATATTAGAGCAACATTCATGAACATGGGGCCACAGCATAACCATGTATACATCTAAAATATATAGTTAAAAGAATAACAATTAGCACATAAGAGAATGCCATTCAGGACTATGATAAGATAAAAAGCTATAGAGGTATTCAAGGAATGAGTTATTGAATAATTTTGGACCTAACACCTGTAGAATAGGTGTCCAAAATATCTGGTTACGCTTCCATCTGGGAAATTTATTTAAACATTTATGATTTAGAAAAAAATGTAGGTAGGCACCTGAGTATTTTCTTCCTACAACTGAACAGACTGTTTCACAGTTTTCACCAAGAGTAGATTCCATCTCAAGAAACCACTTTCTTTGCTCATTTATAAGAAGCAACTCATCAATAAAGTTTTACTAAGAGATTGGAGTAATTCAGTAACATCTTCATGCTCCACTTCTGATTCTAGTTCTCTTGCTATTTCTACCATATCTGCAATTATTTCCTCCCCTGAAGTCTTCAATTCCTCAAAGTCATCCATGAGGGCTGAAATCAACTTCTTCCAAATGACTGTTAATGTCAATACACAAACCTCTTCCTATGAATCAGAAACATTCCTAATGGTTTCCAGAATGGTGAATTCTTTCCAGAAGGTTTTTAACTTACTTTACCAGATCCATCAAAAGAATCACTATCTATGGCAGCTAAAGCCATACAAAATATATTTCTTAAATAATAAGATGTGAACAGCAAAACCACTCCTAGATGCATGGGCTCCAGATGTTGTATTAGTAGGCATTGAAAACAACATTAATCTCGTTGTACATCTCAGTCAGAGGTCTTGGATGACTAGGTGCACTGTCAACGAACAGTAATATCTTGAAGAGAATTTTTTTTTTTCTGAGCAGTAAGCCTCAATAATGAGCTTAAAATATTTACCAAACCATGTTGTAAACCAACGTGCTGTCATCCAGGCTCTGTTCTTCCACTTACAGAGCAAAAGCAGAGAAGATTCTTAAGGGACCTAGGACTTTTCATATAGCAAATGAGCACTGACTTCAACTTAAAGTCAACAGTTGCAATAGCCCCTAACAAGAGAATCAGCCTGTCCTTTGAAGCCAGGCACTGACTTGTCCTCTCTAGCTATGAAAGTCCTAAATAGCATCTTCAAATTTTAAAAAAATTATTGTCATTTTAATGATTTTTTTTTAAAAAAAAGATTTATTTATTTTGCTGTGCTGGATCTTAGGTGCAGCACATGGAATCTTCACTGTGGCAGGTGGGATCTTTTAGTGGTATTATGTAAGAGCTTTTTTTGCAACATGCGAACTCTTAGTTGCAGCATGCAGAATCTAGTTCCCTGACCAGGGATCAAACCTGGGCCCCCTGCATTGGGAGCATGGAGTTTTAGCCACTGGACCACCAGGGAAGTTCTGTCTTTTTCTGGTTTAAGGCTGTTTTGTCTACATTGAAAATCTGTTGTTTAGTATACCCACCCTCACTAATTACCTTAGCTAGATCTCCTAGATAACTTACTGCAGTTTCTACATCAGCACCTACTGCTTCATCTTGCACTTTGATGGATGGAGACAGCTTCTTTACTTAAACCTCATGAACCAGTCTCTGCTAATTTCAAACATTTCTTCTGAAGCTTTCCTCACCTCTTTCAGCCTTCAAGGAACTGAAGAAAAGAGAATTAGGGTCTTCCTCTGGATTAGGCTTTCATTTAAGGGAATGTTGTGGCTTGTTTCATTTTCTATCCAAACCACTAAAACTTTCTCCATATCATATTAAGGCTGTTTCACTTTCTTATCATGTGTGTGTTTACTGGAGTAGCACTTTTAATTTCCTTTAAGTACTTTTCTTTTGCATTCACAACTTGATTAACAGTTTGGTGCAAGAGACCTAGTTTTTGGTCTGTCTAGGCTTTCAACATGCTTTCCTCACTAAGTTTAATCATTTCCAGCTTTTGATTTAAAGTGAGAGATGTATGACTCTTACTTTCACTTGAACACTGAGAGGCCATTGGAGAGTTATTAACTGGCCTAATGTCAATACTTTTTTGTCTCAGGGAATATGGAGGCCTGAAGAAAGGTAAAGAAACTGGGAAACAGCTGGTTGGTAGAACAGCCAGAACACATACAACATGTAAGTTAATCTTATATGAATGTGGTTTGTGGGGGTCCAAAACAATCACGGCCCAGATAATCACGATGGTGTGATCACTCACCTAGAGCCAGATAACCTGGAATGTGAAGCCAAGTGGGCCTTAGGAAGTATCACTATGAACAAAGCTAGTGGAGGTGATGGAATTCCAGTTGAGCTATTTCAAATCCTAAAAGATGATGCTGTGAAAGTGCTGCACTCAATATGTCAGCAAATTTGGAAAACTCAGCAGTGGCCACAGGACTGGAAAAAGTCAGTTTTCATTCCAATCCCAAAGAAAGGCAATGCCAAAGAATGCTCAAACTACCACACAATTGCACTCATCTCACACGCTAGTAAATTAATGCACAAAATTCTCCAAGCCAAGCTTCAGCAATACGTGAACTGTGAAATTCCAGATATTCAAGCTGGTTTTAGAAAAGGCAGAGGAACCAGAGATCAAATTGCCAACATTCACTGGATCACTGAAAAAGCAAGAGAGTTCCAGAAAAACATCTACTTCTGCTTTATTGACTATGCCAAAGCCTTTGACTGTGTGGGCCACAATAAACTGTGGAAAATTCTAAAGGAGATGAGAATACCAGGCCACCTGACCTGCCTCTTGAGAAACCTGTATGCAGGTCAGGAAGCAACAGTTAGAAGTGGACATGGAACAACAGACTAGTTCCAAACAGGAAAAGGAGTACATCAAGGCTGTATATTGTCACCCTGCTTATTTAACTTATATGCAGAGTACATCATGAGAAACGCGGGGCTGGAGGAAGCACAAGCTGGAACAAGATTGCCAGGAGAAATATCAATAACCTCAGATATGCAGATGATACCACCCTTATGGCAGAAAGTGAAGAACTAAAGAGCTCTTTGATGAAAGTGAAAGAGGAGAGTGAAAAAGTAGCCTTAAAGCTCAACATTCAGAGAACTAAGATCATGGCATCTGGTCCCATCACTTCATGGCAAATAGATGGGGAAACAGTGGAAACAGTGGCTGACTTTATTTTGGGGGGCTCCAAAATCACTGCAGATGGTGACCGCAGCCATGAAATTAAAAGATGCTTACTCCTTGGAAGGAAAGTTATGACCAACCTAGACAGCATATTTAAAAGCAGAGACCTTATTTTGTCAACAAAGGTCCATCTAGTCAAGGCTATGGTTTCTCCAGTAGTCATATATGGATGTGAGAGTTGGACTATAAAGAAAGCTGAGCACAGAAGAATTGATGCTTTTGAACTGTGGTGTTGGAGAAGACTCTTGAGAGTCCCTTGGACTGCAAGGAGATCCAACCAGTCCATCCTAAAGGAAATCAGTCCTAGGTATTCACTGGAAGGACTGATGTTGAAGCTGAAACTCCAATATTTTGGCCACCTGATGTGAAGAGGGGACTCATTTGAAAAGACCTTGATGCTGGGTAAGATTGAAGGCAGGAGGAGAAGGGGACGGCAGAGGATGAGATGGTTAGATGGCATCAATGACTCAATGGACATGAGTTTGGGTAAACTCTGGGAGTTGGAGTTGGTGATGGACAGGGAGGCCTGGCACGCTGTGGTTCATGGGGTCGCAAAGAGTCGGACACAACTGAGCCACTGAACTGACTGAAAACAATTACAATAGTAACATGAAAGATCACAGATCACCATGACAAGTATAATAACAATGAAAAAGTTGAAATATTGTGAAAATTACCAAAATATGACACACTGATATGAAATGTGTATGCTTTTGGAACAATGGGCCAAATACTCAATGCAGGGTTATCATAAACCTTCAATTTATTAAAAAAATAATAATAATGCAGTATCTGTTAAGTGCAATAAAGCAAAGCACAATAAAACAAGGTATGCCTGTATTATACATGACAATGAAAAAATGGAAATGACAAGTGTCTTTCAGTAAAGAAATGGAAAACTAAAATGTGGTATGGTCTCATAATAAAACATTATATGGCATTAATAAATAAAGTATTAATCAATTTGGACCAATTTTAAGTAAATAATAAAATTTTTTAAAATTTCCTCTGTGACTTTAGACAGATATTATCCTTGCCTCCCCCTCACTTCTGATGGTAGCCAGCAATATGTGACAATCTTTGGATTGAAGGTGCAATACTGCAATCTCTGCTTCTGTCATCAGTCAGTGCTCTCCCCATTTGTCTCTATCCTAGTGATACTATACTGTGATATAGTAAGTATTATATATTCTTGTCTCTGGCAAGAAGAACATAATAAAAATTAGAGAGACAAATAAGTGGAGTATAAAAATAGAATGAACAAAGCCAAAAGTTGCTTCTCTGAAAATAAATCAGCAAAATTAACAAACCTTTAGCCAGACTGACAAAGAAAAAAGAGAAAAGACTCAAAATATTAAAATCAGAAATGAAGATACTTTTACTGACCTAACAGAAATAAAAAGGGTTATAAGAAAATACTACAAACAATTATATGTCAAAAAATTAGAAACTTAGATTAAATGAATAAATTCCTAGAAACACATAAATAACCAATTGACTCAGGAAGAAATACAAAAGTGAATAGCAAGCAAAGAGATCAAATCAGTAATCAAAAATCTCTCAACAAAGGAAAGTCCAGAACCAGATGACTTCACTAGTGAATTTTAGCAAACATTTAAAGAAGAATTAACACTAATTCTTCCCAAACTCTTCCAAAAATAAGTGGAAGAAATATAGTGACCCCTGAAAAACACAGGGATTAGGGGTGATGACCTCAGTGCAGTTGAAAATCTGAGTACAACTTTAGAGTTGGCCCTCCTTATCTGGTTCTGCACCTGTAGACTCAACCAACTGTGGATTGTGCAGTACTGTAACACTTAGTACTTAAAAAAATCTACATGAGTGGACCTATGCAGTTTAAACCTATGTAGTTCAAGGGTAAACTGTATTTCTTAATTCAATAAGGCCAGTGTTAATTACCCTAATATTTAAGCTAAATAAAGGAATCACAATTAAATGAAATTACAGGTCAATATGCCTTATGAATATAAATGTAATATACTCAACAAAATACTGTAAGATTGAGCCCAAACAACATGTTAAAAGGGTCATGGGGAATTCACTGGCAGTCCAGTAGTTAGGACTCTGTACTTCCACTGCAGGAGGCACAGATTCGATCCATGGTAGGGGAATCAAGATTCCACAAGCCACCTGGTGCAGCAATCAATCAATCATGAATCACGATGAAGTAGAATTTATACCAGGAATGCAAGAGCAGTTCAACATGAAAAAATCAATTTAATATACTAAATAAAGATGAAAAATCCCCACAAATTGCTCAAGTGAAGCAGAAAAAGCATGACTACATCAAAAACCTTTTCAGGATAAAATCATTCAATAAACTAGGAACAGAAGTGAACTTCTCAACATGATAAAAAGGCATGTATGAAAAACTCACAGCTAAAAATATTTAAGGGTAAAAAACTGAAAGCTTTCCCACTTAAGTGAGGAACAAGATGAGAATATTCACTTTGGGCACTTCTATTCAACACCGTAAAAGAAGTTCCAGCTAGAGAAAACCAGGCAATAAAAAGACATAAAGGCATCCAAATTAGAAAGAGTAAAGTAAAACTATCTCTATATGTAGAACATAATCCTATACACAGAAAATCCCAAAGAATCCATCAAAAAACTATTAGAGCTAATAAATTCAATAAAATTGTAGAACAGAAGATTAACACAAAAAAACTCTGTTGTTTTACTATACACTGACAATGAACAATCCAAAAGTAAATTAAGAAAACAACTCTACTTATGATTGCATCAAAAAGAAGAAAATACTTCAGAACAGAGTTAATCAATGAGGTACAAGACTTGTATTCACTGAAAATTACAATACTTTGTTGAAAGAAATTAAAGACCTAAATAAGTGGAAGGACATTCCTTGTTCATGGGATAAAATACTTAATATAGTCAAGATCAGAATACTCCCCAGAGTTTCACGTATTTGATGAAAAATCCACCAGACTGTTTTTGCAGAAATGGATATGATCTTTAAATTCACCTGGAAATGCAAGGAACCTCAAATAACCAAAACAACCTTGACAAAGAGAAGCAAATCACAGGACTAACACATCTTAACTTCAAAACTTGCTACAGAGCTAGAGAATCAAAACAGTATAGAACTGGCATAACAAAACACATATAAATCCAGTGAACGAAACTGAAAGTCTGGAAATAAACCTATCCTTACCAGGTGGGGCTAGTGGTAAAGAACCCACCTGCCAATGCAGAAGACATAAGAGACGTGGTTCAATCCTTGGGTTGGAAAGATTCCCTTGGAGGATGGCATGGTAGCCCACTCCAGTATTCTTGCCTGGAAAATCTCATGGACAGAGGAGCCTGACAGGCTACAGTCCACAGGGTTGCAAAGAGTCAGACATGACTGAAGCGATTTACATCTCTGGTCAACTAATTCTCAACAAGAGTACCAAGGCCATTCAACAGGGGGAGAAACAGTCTCTTCAACAAATGGTGTGGGGACAATGGGATATCCACATACAAATAAACAAGATTAGATCCCTTCCTGTTATATATGCAAAATTAACTCAAAATAGATCAAAAGCCTAAATATATGAGCTAAAACTGTAATACTTTTAGAAAAAAACATAGTAAATCTTCATGATCCTGATATGGCAACAAGTTCTTAGATATGACATCAACAGCACATACAACAGAAGATAGATAAACTAAACTTCATCAAAATTAAAACCTTTTTTGATTCAAAGTATATACAATCACGGAGAAGGCAATGGCACCCCACTCCAGTACTCTTGCCTGGAAAATCCCATGGACAGAGGAGCTTGGTAGGCTACAGTCCATGGGGTCGTGAAGAGTCGGGCATGACTGAGCGACTTCACTTTCACTTTTTCCTTTCATGCACTGGAGAAGGAAATGGCAATCCACTCCAGTGTTCTTGCCTGGAGAATCCCAGGGACGGTGGAGCCTGGTGGGCTGCCATCTATGGGGTCGCACAGAGTCGGACATGACTGAAGCGACTTAGCAGCAGCAGTAGCAGCATATACAATCAAGAGAATGAAAAAAACAAGTCAAAGAATGGGAAGAAATACTTGAAAATCATATCTCATAAAAGCCTAGAACTCAAAATGTTTTGATAATAAACAACCCAATTTAAAGATGGACAAAAGACATGAATAGACATGTCTACAAAGTAGATATAGAACTATCCAACAACCTCATAAAAAGGTGGTTACTGGTTATTAGGGAAAAGTAAGATATGACTTCACATACACTAGGAAGGCTATAATAAAAAAATGTAGACAACAAGTGCTGTTGAGGATGAGGAAAAACAGGAACTCTCATACATTGCTAGCAAATATGTAAAATTGTGCAGCCATTGTGAAAAAGTTTGGTGGTTCCTCATGTAGTTAAAAATAATTAACACAGGACCCAGCACCTGCACTACTAAGCCAATACCATAGTTGTAAACAGGTTTTCTTTCTTTCTGAGAAAAAATGAAATACAATTACTTTAATGAGAATGTTCAAGACAGGAAAAGATGCAGTGATACAGGCAGTAAACAGGTTTTCGAACAAAAATGTATACAAATGTTGACAGCAGCACTATTCACAACCTGCACTACTAAGCCAATACCATAGTTGAAAACAGGTTTTCTTTCTTTTTGAAAAAATATGAAATACAATTACTTTAATGAGAATATTCAAGACAGGAAAAGATGCAGTGATACAGGCAGTAAACAGGTTTTCGAACAAAAATGTATACAAATGTTGACAGCAGCACTATTCACAACAGCTGTAAGGTGTCTATTACTTGATAACTGTATAAACAAAATGAGGTACATCAATACAGTAGAATATTATTGAGTCACAAAAAGAAATGAAATCTTTGTAACAGGGTACTATCAGCTATAAAATGAAAAAGGTCTGAAGATATAATGTATAACATGGTGACTATGTCAATAACACTGTACTATATAACTGAAATTTGCTGAGAGAACTTACATATCTCACACACAAAACAGATAAATATGTGAGGTGGTAGATGTGTTTATTAGATGGGAGGAATACTTTCATATCAAACTGTCATGATATACAATTGAAATTTCTTACAATTTTGTCAATTATACCTTAATAAAGCTGGGGGGAAGGAATAAAGTCTGATACATACAACAATATGGATGAAACTTGAAAACATTATATTAAGAGAAAGACACCAAAAAACCACATATTATATGGTTACAATTATGTAAAATAGCTAGAAGAGGCAAGTCTTTAAAATCAGAGTGTAAATTAGTGGTTGCCAGTGACTGGGGTAAAAGGGGAATAGAGGATGACTTTAAAGGGTATTAGGTTTTACTCAGGGATGATGGAAATGTTCTGGAACTAGATAGTGATGACGCTTGCACAACACTGTAATGTATTAAATGCCACTGAACTTACACTTTAAAATGGCTAAGTAGGGGACTTGGAGGTCCAGTGGTTAGGACTCTGCTTCCACTGCAGGGGGGAACAGGTTTGATCCCTGGTTAGGGAACTAAGATCCTGCATGCTGTGCACACAGCACAGCCAAGAAAAACTAAAAACTAAAATTAAAATGGCTAATTGTTTATGTGTGTTTAAACAATATATATTATTGGTGACTTTTACTGACCAAATTCTAGCAAATGATGAGGAAGAATTCATTCTGCATGAAGGAGACTGAAATTTGATTATGTGCAGAAATGTCTTCTATTAACTGAACACTACATATCGAGCAAGATAGAGAATTTTATAAATTTATTGTAAGGACATGCAGTCAACTTATTCTGTAGATGTTCTAACAACAGTTTTATCCAGGAGTGGAAAAAAAAAACATCCTGTAGACAACAGAAAGCTGTCTACACGAGCATCAGTAATATGGTCTCCTGAGAAACCTCATTAACTGAGCTTTACTTGGGACCATTATTTGCATCCATTGAAGAATGATTTCAGGCATTTATTTCATGGTTGCCACCAGAAGGTTGTTCATCATTTACATGAAAAGAAACAAAAGGGTTTTTTTTTTCAGCTTTCAATGCCAGAAAGTCTTTAGGTTCCAAAAGGAATCAGGCAGCTTTATTCACTTTATCAATGAAAGCCATGTAACACAGAGTCTTATTTTGGCCCTGACTACCAGAACAGTCAGAAACATTTGCAGCTCACTCTGATAACCACATAACCTCTGAGTGACCTGCTATTCCAATGCTACTGGCCTGGAAAGGTTAATATCACCATCACCTGCAATCTCAGGCCTCATTCCAGGTTTTACAAACTTCCCAGGTGATTTTAATGCACATTAAATCTTGAGAACAATTATGCTAGACTGTTTCCCTCAGGTTCATTTGATATATTTCTACTGTTCTGTTTCAAGTCTAGGAGTCATTAACCTCATAAAATACATTGTAAAACAAATTGTAGAAAGACTTGCAACAACTCACACAGAATTTCTTCATAATTTGCTGGTCTTGGAAAAATGCTGAAATCTCTGAAGGTATAGCTGGAATAGAAAAAGAGGAATAAAATCATTAGAGGTACAGATTGCCTGCAATTCCTGGATTTGCATATTTAAATAGCTACAAACATCACCTGGGTAAAATGTTTCTCTGTGAAGGAATATCCTTTTCATCCTGGAGAAGGGGCAAGAAGGGACATATGGAAAAAGTATCCACATGTCTATGTGTGACTGTAATATGGTCATGCAAATACTGGGTGTGAAAATTTTTCACTGGCTGAATGAAATTAGTTTCTACTTTTTACACACAATATATGCAGCTCTTTATTTGAAAGAAATTAAAAAATTACAAGGAAATTGGTCAAATTACAATATTCTAAATGAAGGAACACTAAGCCTTCATTAAGTTGTACAGCAAATATTGTAATGTACATGGTTATTTTCTTATTTACTACTTGAAACAAAATTCACCCAAAGCTATGAAAAAAGGGAAGGAGGCACTTTAAGGTAACATTACTTTTTAAGTGTTTTTCCAATGTATATGTATAGATAAATAACAAGGACTTACTGCATAGAACAAGAAACTATATTCAATATCTTGTAATAACCTATAAGGGAGAAGAATCTGAAAAAGTGTGTGTACACACACACACACACACACACACGCTTCCCAGGAAGCACTAGTGGTAAAGAACCCGTCTGCTAATGCAGGAGACATAAGAGACGTGGGTTCTGGGTTGAGAAGGTTCCCCTGGAGGAGGGCACGACAACCCACTCCAGTATTCCTGCCTGGAGAATCCCATGGACAGAGGAGCCTGGTAGGCTACAGTCCATAGGATCACAAAGAGTTGGACATGACTGAAGTGACTTAGCAAGGATGCATCCATACATATACGTGCGTGTGTGTGTGTGTGTATATATATGTATAAATACATACGTAACTAAATCATTGCTGTACACCTGAAGCACTGTAAATCAATGATACTTCAATTTTAAAAAAATCAACTAATTAAAAAAAACATTTTAAAAATATGGATAAAAGTAAAAAAAAAAAGTGTGTATAGATCCTCAAAAAGTTGCCTTATAAGAAATGTTTTACCAGTGATGATGCAGCAGCCACTGGCCTGGGTATTAGGAGACTCAACATATCTTCTTGGCTCTGCCACTAACACAAAATCAGGGAAATTCATTTGCACCCTCAGGACCAATTTTCCCCAACTTTTTAACAAGACAAATAGAAAACTCTTCTTATAGTGATGTAAGAAAATCATCAGCATATTTTTAGATGCCAGATTCACTATGATAAGAGCTCAGAATCTGGGACCAGTGGGTGAAAAATAGAGAGTGGGGTTAAACCAGGATTGGTAAAACAGAATTTATTCCAATCTAGCTTAAAGCTCCTTTCCCCATACCGTATCCTCAAAACCTTTCTAAGGAAGTTGTTTCCTGAATAGCCTAACCCTCCCTCATTCCTTTCAGCCCAGTTCCCCTCTCTTCTAAAACCTGATCCGGACTTTGTTCCACTGGGCAGCCTATGATGGCTTCTGAATGTAGCAACATCATCCAAATCTCACTCATTCCAAACAGGCAGTTCAAACCTAGGACCTGCTCTGCTAAGAAACTCACTCAAATGGTGGAGCAGTTCTCTCCCACTTCGTATTCTGTTCCTAGAGGCTCCTCCTTCTTACTTCACAAGAGGCACTTTATTCCAAGATAGATGAGAAATGCACCTAAGGGACAAATTCATTTTACTGGAACCTTCACCAAGGCTTGCAGTTCAACTCTTTGTACACATTATTCCACAGAATATCAGGTAAGGCCTTGAATAAACTCAAACGCACGCTGTTCAGAACACAGAGAAAGCTAGACTGTTACTGAACTCAGAAACAAATATGCTGCCCGTCCCAAGGACTCCAAAAGCATTCAGAAATCTCAGACACAGAGCTGCTACATGGAAATATTCAAACGTTCAAATTATGTCTTAACACATCAAATTATTTCTGCTAAGTGCTGCGGCTGATACAAAGCTGGCTTTCATAATCAAGATAGTAAATTCAGAGGATCATGACATTTGGAGAAAATGTTTGTCTTCTAGTTACCCGATAGTTTCATGACTTTTAATATATAACTGTCCTCTCAGTCTCAATGTCCTAATTTGTCACAGTGAGGAGAGTTACACTATCCTAGATGAGAAGGTGTGAGCCACAAACTCATGAGTGAGAAGAATAATTATTTCTATGAACATCAGCAGCTAATATTTACTGCCAGGCACTGTATTACGTTATTTAATCTTCTGAACAACCCCACGAGGCACATGTTATTAATTTCTCGAGTTTTACCCATGAGGAAATGAAGTGTCACGTAGGTAACTTTGCCGGATAATTCCTATGTACCAAGTTCTGCCCTGAACCGAAGCGTCCCTCAAACCCACCCCCTCTTTCAGGCAGGGCTCACCCATCACGCCTATGCACGTGCCCGGCTCGCGTCTACGCAGTCCACCTGGCGGAAGGGCCGGACATACGCGGAACCGCAGCCTCACCGAAGTCCCGTGTCCCCACGCCCGACGCTGGCTACTTCCCCTGACAGAGACTCCGCCTAGGCAGCCCCCACCTGCCCGCCTTCTCAGGTTCTGACGCCGCGGGTCCTGACCCCCGCCCGCTCTCTGGAGCCGCGTAGGGTACCCCTCAGCTGTCGTCCAACCATTCTGCCTCGCCTGCCACTCCCACTCGGGCCGCACCTGCCCAAAGCGGGGCGCGCAGACCTGGACGCTTCGGAACAGTCTCCCACGATAGCCCGAGACTTTTTAGAGGTAGAGCCTAAAGGGTATTGCACATGCGCAGAAGGAGCTGCAGACTCCCGTAACCAGCAAGTCCCATAACCACGTGCGGCGAGCTCTTGAACTTCCAGGCTCTATCTCCCAGAAGCCGGCTCCCGGAGGACCTTGAGAGAATTTCAGAAATCCGACACCTTCTTTAGGAATTCAGAGTTTGTGGGCTAGGGTTATCACTTCTACTATTTGCAGCCCTGAGGGGTTTTTTGGGGTTTTGGGGGTTTTTTTTTAGTACCTCAGAAAAAGTCTCACAGCCAGTGTGCCTTTTAAAACAGCAAGTTGCCCAAAGAAGCAAAGTTGCAAATCAATGTCAATTATGAATAAAAATAGGAAAGTTACTTTAACTCCCAAGAAATAAATGAATTAACTAGGAAATACTATCAATAAGATGGTACTGTTTAAAAGTAAGCAATAAATAAAAGCCTTTCTTTCAGCAGTGAAAAACATAAGTAAGTTGACACTTCAGCTATCAAGTAAAAATCCAGGCTTCAGGTAAAGAGAAACATTTTTAAAAGACTATTGCAGTAGAAATAATGCCCTGATTTAAATATCAAAAAGCATCTCAAAATTAAATAGAAAAAGGCTTTTCTTTCCTAGGAAGGAATAAGAAGGATTAACAGGAACTAATTGGGCAAGTGAGTGGAGGAGGTGAACAAACAGCATGATGGGGTTGCCTGACAGGAAATTTGTCTGACTCTGATTAGCCCTTTTTAGAATGAGCCCTTAAGGGACAGAGGAATATTTCTGTATTTCTGCGTTTGGTCAGACTAGGAGAAAGCAAAGGTTCAGGGGCTTATGAGGGTGAGAGAAGCCTGATTAAAATTTGACCCAAGCTACACATACCATACAAGAAATTCTTAACTGAGTCTGTTAGCCTGAGAGGAAAGGATACTCAACAACAGGACAATAACTTAAAGTCATATTAACATATAAAGAATACCAGTAAAAGTTACATAGGTAAATATAAAAACCAGTATTGTTGGGGTTTTTGTTAGTAACTCTTTTGTTTTTCATGTAATTTAAAGGCAAACCCACCAGTGGTAATTATAAGAGAATATTAACTCCAGCCTAACAGAGGCAATTCTGACCTAACAGAGGCAATTCTGACCTAACAGAGGCAGAAGAGATTAAAAAGAGGTGGCAAAAATACACAGAACATACAAAAAAGATATTAATGACCTGGATAACGATGGTGTGGTCTCTCACCTACAGCCGGACATCCTGGAGTGGGAAGTAAAGTGGGCCTTAGGAAGCATTACTAGGAACAAAGCTAGTGGAGGTGATGAAATTCCAGCTGAGCTATTTCAAATTCTAAAGAATGATGCTGTTAAACTGTTTCACTCAATATGCCAGCAAATTTGGAAAACTCAGCAGTGGCTACAAGACTGGAAAAGGTCAGTTTTCATTCCAATTCCAAAGAAAGACAATGCCAAAGAATGTTCAAATTACCATACAATTGCACTCATTCACATGCTACTAATGTAATGCTAAAAATCCTTCAAGCTAGGCTACAGCAGTATGTGTACCGAGAACTTTCAGATGTACAAGCTGGGTTTAGAGAAGGCAGAGGAACCAGAGATCAAATTGCATACATTCACTGGATCATAGAGAAAGCAAGGGAATAACAGAAAAACATCTACTTCTGCTTCATTGACTACGAGAAAGTCTTTGAATGTGTGGCTCACAACAAACTGTGGAAAATTCTTAAAAGAGATGGGAATACCAGACCACCTTACCTGTCTCCTGAGAAACCTGTATGTGGGTCAAGAATCAACAATTAGAACCTTACATGGAACAGCTAACAAGTTCAAAATTGGGAAAGGAGTACGACAAGGCTGTATATTATCACCGTGTTTACTTAACTTATATGCAGATAAAATCGAATGAAATGTTGGACTGAATGAGTTACAAGCTGGAATCAAGATTGCCAGGAGAAATATCAAGAATTTCAGGTAAGCAGATGATACCATTCTAATGGTAGAAAGAGAAGAGGAACTAAAGAACCTCTTGATGAAGGTGAAAGAGGATTCTGAAAAAGTTAGCTTAAAACTCAACATTCAAAAACTGAGATCATGGTATCCGGTCCCATTGCTTCATGGCAAATAGAAGGGGAAAATTTTTCTTTTCCTGGGCTACAAAATCATTGTGGATGATGACTGCAGCCATGAAATTAAAAGATGCTTGCTCCTTGTAAGGAGAGCTCTGACAAACCTAGATAGTGTATTAAAAGCAAAGACATCACTTTGCTAACAAAGGTCCATATAGTCAGAGCTATGGTTTTTCCAGTAGTCATGTATGGATGTGAGAGCTGGTCTATAAAGAAGGCTGAGCACCCAAGAATTGATGCTTTGGAATTGTGGTGGTGAAGAAGAGACTGCAAGGAAATCAAACCGGTCACTCCAGAAAGAAATCAATCATGAATATTCATTGGAAGGATTGATGCTGAAACTGAAGCTCCATACTTTGGTCACCTGATGCAAAATCTGACTCACTGGAAAAGACCATGATGCTGGGAAAGATTGAAGGCAAAAGGAGAAGGGGGCAGCAGAGAATGAGATGATTAGATAGCATCACCAACCCAATGGACATTAATTTAAGCAAACTCTGGGAGACAGTGAAGGATAAGGAAGCCTGGTTGTGCTGCTGTCCACAGGGTCACAAAGAGTCAGACATGACCTAGCAACTGAACAACAACAAAATCAAATATTTAAAGAATTTTCCAAACTCTCCCATAAAATAGCAGAGGAGAGGTGACTTCTTAACTCATACTATGATACTAGCATTATCCTTGATACAAAGACATCAAAAAAGAAAAAATACAGATGAAAATTCCTATCACTATGGAAGTAAAAATCCTCAACAAAATACTGGCAAACTATTGAATAAATCCAACACCATATTAAAAAAAAAAGACTATACACCATGACTAAGTGGAATTCATTCCAGGAATACAAGTGGTTTAACATACAGAGTTGCTATCACATACAATTAGCCATCTTGCATATTTTGCAAATTAGTTCATAATAACAATTGAGAGTAACTTAAAAATAAACTATACTGATGCATAACATGAAACAGTAGATAGCAATTAAAAGTAATAACGTAGACATACTAACTCACAAGTGGGAGTGGTTTTACATGCTTTTAATAAAAATTGTAGTTCAACCAAGAATGTGAAAGTTCTCATTATTTCTTACTAATGAGAGTTAATCCTTACTAATTGAAGTTAATCCTTCAGTACTACAGTCTGCTTTATAATTAATAATTCCTTATATTAAATTTTCCCAGTTCAAGTTACTAAGTACTGTGTTGGCTCTAATCAATACAGAATTGACATCAGGATTGATCAATACAGAACTAATGCCAGGAGTGATCTCAGGAGACACTCACACAAAATGGAATTTTAGGAGTGGTTTGGCTCTGCCTTTTGATTTGAATACAGTACTGCTCTCCTTGCCAATGTAATCCATGACATGTAGCGACATCACAATTAATGAATCTACCATGTATGAAGCACTAACTGAAACATGTGTCTTGCTGGCCCAGGAGGCTACAGAACTTGACTACTGTAGCACTGATGAATATAAGGATTGTGGTGTGGAAGAAATTCTTCTGAGTGCCTTTGGGAATTTACAAAGAGAAAATAACAAACTGTCATTTCTCACCAAAATCATGGTGTGAGAACCAGACAATTTCCACGACAGCCCTAAAAGAAGCTCTTATTCATTGCTGCTGTTATGTCTGACACTGCTGAAATTCAAACAGACTTCTGTTTCTGGCCAAGGTGGAGTCATCCAATTTTTTACAACTATTCTCTCTTACAATGAAAATATCCTGAAGATAATACACCAAGAAACTATAGAAAGTCTCTGAAAGGTGGAAAGAAGGTGAACTATCTGTGGGACTACCAAGGCATATAGTACCACTAAAGCAATGGTGATGATTTCCACTGGTTTTCTTGTTACCTCTCATACATCTCAGACAGGGTACTGCAGAAGCCCCCAAATAAAACAAAAGCCAAGCTTTTCCCCTCTAGCCAAAGGACCAAGAAAAGAGTGGCCTAACAAAACCCACTCACCCACTTTGTGCTGTGTGGTAGCAGATGATGGTGCTCTGATTCCCCTACTCATCCACCACTCCTTCCTAGTGAAAGTAGGCAGTGTTTCAATTTCCCCTGCCAGGTCATACAACACAAGCAGGGATGTGAATTTCCATCTCCACTCAATAAGAAGCAGAAGGTTCTCTGATTAAGCTACCACAGAAGTGTCAATGGGGCTGAGGCAGGAGCTGATTTTTCATCTCTCACCTAGTGGAAGCAAGTGGTATTTGGATTCCTCTGCAAAGGTAATGACAGAGGAGTCCTGTGGTGACCTAAGCCTCTCTGATCCCTAGCCTCCCTGATCCCTGTGCTGACCTAAGCCTCACTGATCTGACTGAGCAAGGTAATACAACTCAGCACTCCACTTTCTTTCCATCTTTAGGATCAGTGAGGCCCAGTGGGTAGCTGAACCTATTTAGTGACCTGGCAGCAATGAGATTAAATAAGGCAATATAAGGGAGGGCTGGTCTGTAATTTGGTGCCTCCAACCACCTAATGTCAGGGGAGCCCAGTGAGCAGCTAAGTTTCTACCCCTACTGGCAACAATGAGGCAGAGCAAGTGATTCAAGGGAGAGCTAGTTGACACTCCACTTCCCATTTCTTTAGTGTCAGGTGGCACAGGAGAAGCTGAGCCTCCACAACTCAGCATCAAAAAAGCAGAACTATGGGTGGAAGGCAGGTACTGAGCTACCTTGTTCCCCTGGTATCAGCAAGGCCCAGCAGGGAGCTGAGCTTACATGCACAACTGGAGACAATGAGATGGTGTGAGTCAGGGCCCTTTTCTACAAGGAGGATGTCAATGAGACTGAGGCAGGGACTGACAAGGCACCCCACCCATCTACAACAAGGCAAAGTGAGTCAGAACTCCACTTTTTCCAGGGTAAGTGAAAAGTGAAGTCGCTCAGTCGTGTCTCTTTGAGACCCCATAGACTATAGCCCACTAGGCTCCTCTGTCCATGGGATTCTCCAGGCAAGAATACTAGCGCTGCTGCTGCTAAGTCGGTTCGGTTGTGTCCGACTCTGTGCGACCCCATAGACGGCAGCCCACCAGGCTCTGCTGTCCCTGGGATTCTCCAGGCAAGAACACTGGAGTGGGTTGCCATTTCCTTCTCCAATGCATGAAAGTGAAAAGTGAAAGTGAAGTCGCTCAGTTGTGTCCAACTCTTAGTGACCCCGTGAACTGCAGCCTACCAGGCTCCTCCATCCATCGGATTTTCCAGGCAAGAGTACTGGAGTGGGTTCCCATTGCCTTCTCCAGGGGATCTTCCCGACCCAGGGATTGAACCCAGGTCTCCTGCATTGCAGGCAGACGCTTTAACCTCTGAGCCACCAGGGAAGTATCAGCAAAGCCCCGTGAGAAGCAAAACATACACGTCCAACCAGGTTTTCATGCTACAACCAAACAATGGGACTGCCTATTTAAAAAGGATATGAAATAGGTCCAGTTGTCCTGAAATATAATATCCCAAATTTCCAGGCTACAATTGCAAATCTCTCATCACCCCAATACCTAGGACAAGAACAACTTGAATGAAAAAAAGACACCAACATCGAGATGAATTAAATATTGGAATGGTCTGATTGGGATTTTAAAGCAGCTATCATCGCAATTACAAATATGCCTGAAACCCAATGAAAAAATAGAAAAATCTCAGCAAAGAGATAAAAGTTAAGAGAGGGAGAGAGGGAGGAACAGGGAGAAAGACAGAGAGAGAAAGGGAGAGAGAGAGAGAAGAAAATGGAAATTAGAGAACTGAAAACATTCAGTAACTAAATTTTGTAAATAGCTATGTGGGATCAATAGTAGAGTGGCAATGAAAAGGACAGAATCAGTGAATCTGAGATCAATAGAGTTTACTCAGTTGACATTAAAAAAATGAACAGAGTTTCAGGATCTCTGAGATAACAATAAAAGAGCTAACATCCCTGAAGGAGAGGAGAGAGAGGAACTGAAAAAGTACTTAAAGAAATAATGGCTGAAGCTTTCATAAATTGGGGGAAAAAATTAAGCCATAATCACAAAATAAACTGCTCTGTGAAGTCACTCAGTCGTGTCCAACTCTTTGCAACCCCGTGGACTGTAGCCTACCAGGCTCCTCCATCCATGGGATTTTCCAGGCAAGAATACTGAAGTGGGTTGCCATTTCCTTCTCCAGGGGATCTTCCTGATCCAGGGATCGAACCCAGGTCTCCCACACTGCAGGCAGACACTTTAACCTCTGAGCCCCAGGGAAGCCCAAAATAAACTGAGCAAATCTCAAATAAAATAAGCTTGAAGAAATCTATACCAAGTTACATCATAATTAAACTTAAAAAAAAAAAAAACTATAGACAAAGAAAAAACCTTGAAAGCAGACAGAGAAAAAAGACACTTGGAAATTTACTGTCATTTGAATTGATATTCCCCTCAAATAATAGAGATGAAAGGAGAAACAGATGAATCCACAATTATATTAATAGTTCAAAACTTCAACACCCCACTCTTAGAACCACTAAACAGTAAATCAGTAAGAATATAGAAGAACAACACAGTCAACTAACAGTACCTAAGTGACATATATAAAACACTCTACTCAAAATCTACTCAAGTACCAAAGAAACATTCACTATGAGAGACTATACTGAGTCATAAAATAAGTTCATAAAATTTAAAATTACTGAAATTATACAGAGTATCTTCTCTAATCACAATGTAATAAAACTTGAAATCAATAACAGAAAGACAATAGGAAAATCTCTGAACACTTGAAAATTTTAACAGCATATCTAAATAACAGTTGATATAAGAGGTAGTCTCAAAGGAAAATTTAAAAATATATAGAACTGAATGAAAATGAAAATACAGCCTATCAAAATATTTGAGACAGTTAAAGCAGTGTTGTGAGAAGTTTATAGCACCAAATGCTTATATCAGGAACAAGGCAAGATCTCAAATCAATTATGTTAGTTTCTACTCCAAGAAACTTAAGAAAAAGAAGAACAAAATATACCCAAAGTAAGTAGACAAAGGAAATACTGAAGATAGAGCAGAAATCAATGAAATTGAAAACTGGAAAGTAACAAAGACTATCAATGAAAGAAAAAGTTGGTACCTCAAAAAAAATCAATAGAACTGGTAAACCTCCAGCAAGACTGACAAAGATAAAAATAGACATAAAACATCAGTGTGATTAAAGGAACAGGGACTTTCACTATAGCTCATTTACTCATTAAAATGATAATAAGAGAATACTGTGAACAACTTTATATGCATAAATTCAAAGACTTAGAAAAAACAGATCAATTTCTCAAAAACAACAAACTTACAAACTCGACCAAGATGGAATAGACATCTGAAGAGTCCTATAACCATTTTTTTAAAATTGAATTTGTACCTTTAAAAATCCCCTTAAAAAAAAGAATGCCAGACCCAGATAATTTCACTGAAGAATTCTATGAAAAATTTAAAGAAGAATTCATATCAATTATATACAATCTTGTTCAGAAACAGAACACTTCTCACCTCATTTTATGACATCTGTATTATCCTGATATCAATATCAAATCAAGACAGTACAAAACTAAAACTATAGACAAGTATTTCACATGAACTTAGATGCAAAAATCCTCAGCAAAATACTATCAAACAGAATCCAATGATGTATAAAAAGAATTATACACCATAATCAAGTGGAGTTTATTCTAGATTTGGAAGGCTGGTTCAGATAAAAAAAATCAGTCAGTGACATCCACCATATCAACAGGCTAAAGAAGAAAAGTCATATGATCATATCTGACTCAGAAGAAAGCATCTAATCAAATCCAACATTTACTCATTACTTTGCCAACAAAAGTACGTCTAGTCAAGGCTATGGTTTTTCCAGTGGTCATGTATGGATGTGAGAGTTGGACGGTGAAGAAAGCTGAGCGCCGCAGAATTGATGCTTTTGAACTGTGGTGTTGGAGAAGACTCTTGAGAGTCCCTTGGACTGCAAGGAGATCCAATCAATCCATCCTAAAAGAGATCAATCCTGGGTGTTCATTGGAAGGTCTGATGTTGCAAGCTGAAACTCCAATACTTTGGGCACCTCATGCGAAGGGTTGACTCATTGGAAAAGACCCTAATGCTGGGTAGGATTGAGGGCGGGAGGAGAAGGGGACGACAGAGGATGAGATGGTTGGATGGCATCACCGACTCGATGGACATGGGTTTGGGTGGACTCTGGGAGTTGGTGATGGACAGAGAGGCCTGGCGTGCTGCAATTCATGGGGTCGCAAAGAGTCAGACACGACTGAGCGACTGAACTGAACTGAACTGAACTGAACTCATGATATAAAAATAAAAACTCTCAGAAAACTAGGGGTAGAGGGGAACTTCATCTTGATTATCTACAAAACATCCTACATTTAACATCACAGTTAGTGTTGAGGGACTGAATGTTTTCCTCCTAAAGTCAGGAACATCATCATTCACCATGCTTATTCATTCAGGATAATACTGGAAGTACTAGATGGTACAATAAAGCATACGTATAGATACACAGCAATAAAAGGCATACAGTTTGGGAGGAAAAAGAAATAAAATTATCCCTGTTTGCAAATGACATTGTATATTGTATATAGTCTATGTAGAAAATCCCAAGGATCTATAGAAATCTTTGAGAATTAATAAGCAAGTACAAAAGGTCATAGGGTGCAAAACCTATCACATTTTCATATACTAACTAGGAGCATATGGGAACTGAACTGAAAAACACAATACCATTTACAATTACTCCATAGAAAATGAAATATTTAGGTGTAAATGTAAAGCCAGCAACTTATGAAAGAAAACCAAAAGTATAAACAAATGGAAAGGCAGATCTTGTTAATAGATCAAAAGCCACAACATAGGAAAGGTGGTTGCTGACCGTGTACCAGGAATTAGGACTGAAACAAGCATCTTGAATTACAATTTTGTTATTTGTTCTTTCCTTCATGTGGGACAAGAAATCTTGGTGGCTCAGACGGTAAAGAATCTGCCTGCAATGCAGGAGACCGGAGTTTGATTCCTGGGTCAGGAAGATCCCCTGGCAAAGGAAATGGGAACCCACTCCAGTATTCTTGCCTGTAGAATTTCATGGACAGAGGAGCCTGGTGGGCCACAGTTCATGGGGTCTTAAAGAGTCGGACACAACTGAGTGACTAACAACAAAAACCAAACTCATGTGGGACATGGAAGAAGAGTTAAGGAGTCTCCAGAGCTGCTACTGTAGGGCTTTGGGTGGAGTGAGCCACAAGCAGCTGCTCAAAGCTGAAAGTAAATGTGTCTCACTTGTGTGGAGATATTAGTATTTTCTATATGTCTCACTGATTCCTCATCCTCCATTTACCCTAACTTGAGCTGCTTCAAATGGGGGCTGAGTTCTTCCTATCCTTCAGGGGATCAAAGACCATAATAGATCAATCTGAATATGCTGGGGGACCTCAGGGAAGAAAGAGTCTTAAACTTTTAGAGCTGTATGGGATACAAGCAGCCTAGTCCCCACCCTACCTGGTCCCCTGGGGGAAAAAGGCATAGGACAGGGATGCAGAAGGTGCCGTGGAATATAGGGCAGAGCTCTTGCTTCATGTAAGGGGGCATAAAGAAAAAGCTCCTGAGCCCAGTGCTCCCCAGATGCCGAAAGGCACACAGGAGGAGATAAGACTGGGGATATGTACCAAAAAGAAAAATTAAATCTCAGATGCTTCAGCCATCTCCTCAACCTAGTATCCAATACTCTCCACCCTTCAATCCTCTCCTTCAAACCCCAGCCGAGAGGTAGCAAGATCTGGAAGCTGTTAAAGCCCTGGAAGCTGTTAAAGCCTGCACCAAGTAGATGTTAAGCTCCTGTGTTCCTGTAGGAGAAAAACAAACAAAAAACCACACGTGTCCAACTGAGCCAGTTCAAAGAAACAATGCAGTGAAAAAGAAAAAAATGTAAAAGTGACTTTGTGGGTGGGGCCCTTTGGACAGATTTGATGTACAGTATTTTAAAACAAGATATTTTTTATTTATTTCCTCTTTAAATTTTTTGGCCACATGCATGTGGCCCATGGGATCTTAGTTCCCTGAGCAAGGATCTAACTCATGCCCCCTGCGTTAAAAGCCTGGAATCTTAACCACTGGACCCTGGAAGTCCTTTGATGAATATTTTTACTGTTGTTTTTGCATTAGAATTATAGTAGAACATTATAAGCTCTAATTCCCTGTCTTATAAGTTTCAGAGGATATTCATCCCATGGCTGAAGGGCTGCAGGTAGAGAAGAATGTTGGGCCTGACTTCCTTGTCATAGCCACCAGTGATCAGGTCATGATTTAACAGGAGTTCCCCTCACCTTATTGAATGCTTTAGAAATTGGAGATGGTACAAGGTTCTGACACTGATGCCTTTTGCCTATTGGAACCTCTGGTAAAGGGACTGGTATTTCTTATGGTTTTGGACTTTGGGTTTTGGCATGGCTACTACAGCTATTACAATACCTTGTTACTGAGCTGTTGTCCAATTAAATGCCTGATCCTTAGAGACCTCGTGAGTCTCCAGCCTCCTATGTCCATTTTGGGGGTAAGTAACCTTGAATCCATGATTGATATGGTGAGAAAGGACCAAATAAACCTTCACTTGTGAAATGGATACGTACACTGGAAAATGCAGTAGCATCTCAGCTTTAATTGCAGCTATCTCTGTAGAGGAAATCTTATCTCCCTCTGTGCTGCCTCAGAAAAGCCCAAAGTCACTAGCTCTTTGAGGCTTTCATTTCACAGTTGATTCTCTGATGGCTAGGTCCTGGTTTACTAATGCTCCAACTAGAGTGAAACTCAATATTGTCCACTAGCAGCCTCAGAACTTGACCAACTATGCAGACTGAAAGGGCTTAGGGTTGCTCCTACTGTGGGCAGAATGAAGACTTTTCTTTCCTTCTTCTTTTTTTTATTTTAACCCAATAAAGAAACTCTCTTTGGGGCCAGGAAATTGGGAAACTGGAAACAAATTGTAGGTGAAGATGGAACTGTTTCAATCATGTAGATGCCCACAAAGAGCTCCCACTCTCTCTCTAAGACCAGCTGGAATCAGCTCCCAGCTTCCAGGTTGAAACAAATGTTGCCTGGATTCATTGCCTTTCTGAATATGACAACATGTCCACCTCCACAGACTGGGCATAAAGGGAAAAGACTGTTTCTGATGCAGAAGCTCCTGCTGCATGCCACACCTGTGACTCCTGTCAAAGCCAGGCTTGGACCAGCCATTTCAGGGCCTGGGGACACACACGTGCCTGTGAGCATGTGTGCAGGAAGGCAGTGCAGGCAACCTTGGAAACAGGCCGGGCAGGGGTAAGGGTGTCTGTGAGGCTAGAGTTCTTTTAAGGAGCAGCAGCCCTGGACCTGCATTTGTCTCTCGGTGGTGAGCCCACATTACATGGAGCATGGCCTCCCTGCCCACTCCTGGCAGATGCCAGCTTCAGTATTTGACCTCTTCTGGGGACTATCTGGCACCTTACCACTGCTGACATTTTCTTCAGGTTGCTGATCAACCAACTCCAGCCACATGAATCCATTACACATGTATGGCTTTCTGGACCATTTCCAGTTTCACAATCGGCACCTTTTTATGGCAAAAGGTACTCAACACAGACTGGTAATCTGCAGATCTCAATGGCATATTTAAATGATGGCCACTGAGATATTGCCATATTAATGATGCCTTATTAATTTAATAAGAATGCCATATTAAATGATGGCACATCTGCCATCACATATGAGAGGAGGAATAGATAATTGGTTTGAAGCAGAGACATTGAGCACCAGTCAGGAAGTGCATGTCCAGTAAGGACCTCAGAAGGTGCCCCACAGAGCCTGGCCCTGGGGAAGAGCTGGGCCTTGTTGACTGCCTGCCGCCATCTGCCCGAGGTAACATTCCCCATAAAAACTTCCGGTTCTTAACCATTTCCTCTGAAGTATTATCTTTTAGACCATTGCTCTCCTAGTCAGGACTATTTTGTAGCTTGACTTAAATGTTTAGCATCCTTGCAAAGTTACTTGGGAATGCAAGCCATGTGGCACAGCCAAAATAAATTTTTTTAAAAGTGTATGTAAGGATATGGAAAAATAGGAATCATCACACACTTCAGGTGAGAATTGAAAATGGTGACGTCATTGTGAAAAAAAGTGGCAGTTCCTCAAAATATTAACCATAGAATTACCATGAGAATCAGAAATTCCTAGGTAAATACCCAAGAGTAACAAAAACATGTTCAAACAAATCTTATACATGAATATTTATAGCAATGTTATTCACAATAGCTAAAAGATGGAAACAACCCAAATGTCCATCACCTGATGAAGGGATAAAGAAAATGTAGTATAAAACAAAAATATTCCACGCAACAGAATATTATTCAGTCATAAAAAAAGAATGAAGTATTAATACATGCTAAAACATGGATGAATTTTGAAAAATATTATGCTAATGTGAAGGAAATCAGTCACAAGAGACCACATATTGTTTGATTCTATATATATAGAAACAATAGATTAGTAGTTGCATGGGGTTGGGGGATGAAGGCACTGGATGACTGCTAAAGCATATGGAATTTGTTTCGAGTTGATGAAAGTGTTCTATAATTGACTGTGGTGATGATCACTCTTATCTGTGAATACACTAAAGATGACTGAGTTGTACAATTGTGCACTTTAAATGAATGAATTGTATGTTACATGAATTATATCTCAATAAAACTGCTATTTTTGGCACTTCCCTGGTGATTCAGTGCGTAAGACTCTGCACTTCCAATACAGGGGGCATGGGTTTTATCCCTGGTCAGGATCTAAGATCCCACATGCCATGCAGTGCAGCCGAAGGAAAACAAAAACCCTATTGTTTTTTTTTAAATGATAAGAATATGTTAAGATGATCCAGAAGCTAACCTACGATAGCTCTCAATGCCCAAACATAGAACACTTTGAACAACATAATAATATAGCAGTACTGAATGAAGTGAAAAGAGTGGGAGAAAAGGAGCTGACCTAAAAAAGTGGGGAGCAACAACATAAATGAATCTTGCATGAATTTTGCTAAGCCAAACCCAGGAGATACACATAATTCCATGTGACATTCTGAAAAGGGTAAAATTACAGAAAGAAAACAGATCAGAGGGTGTACCAGATCAGGGTGAGCATAGCCCTTAGTAGGCAGCCATTGCTATGCCTCATTACTCTGCACTCTGTTACCAGGCAATAGGTCTTGCTCAGCCATTGTTTGATGCCTCAGTGGGCCCCACCCACAAGCAACCAACTGTCAATGAGTGACTGTTAGTTGTCCTGCTCAGCTATTGTTCAGTGCCGCAATGGGCCCTGCCTACAAGTAACTGTTAATGAGGGACTGTTAGGGAAGTGATTCAGCCAAGGCTCAGTGATGTGGCGGTCACTGGGTGGTGCGTGAGGTAAGAGGCAGATTCAGGTCTTCTCCTGGAGGCCCTCCAGCTCATCCAGACTTGGGCCAGTGGGTGAGCTGGAAGGCCCAGGGAACAGACTAGGGACTATGTCATATAGGGCCCCAGGGCCCTTGCTAAGGCCCTCCACTAGGTGTTGGCCCAGGTATTGAGGTAGCAGTGAACCTCTCCCCCATCCTTGTCTCTGAGACCTAATAGCAGTGGCCGTCTGTTTTGGTCACAGTCTCTGAGACATGATTTTCCCATTTGGGCATCCTGAATAGATTGAGGGCCAGTTGGGCTGGGTGCCTCACTCCCTCAGGGATGACAACTGGGTAGGGTGTGGGAACCTGGCTGAAGGAACTGCCAACTGAGATCTGCCTCCTCTTAGCCAGGACTGGGACCTTGGAGGGTGAAAGCTATGCCTTGGGACTTTACCCTTTCTTTCAGGACAGAGACTGTTTGTTTGGTAGAGATTTACAGGAACATCTGCCATAACCTGACCTCAAGAAGATCCTACAGCAAGAAATTTGCAACAACCACACCCATCCCTCACCTTTTGCTTTTAAAGAGGCTTGCTGAAAGCTTTCAGTAACTTTGGGATTCTTAGGGCATCAGCCACCAATCTCCTTGTATGAATCTGTAATAAGCCTTTCTCTGTTCTAAACTCTGTTTTAGTACTCACTGTGTGTCAGGCATAGGGACTTGTGATTCAGTAACAGGTTGAATAACCATGGTTGTTTTAGGCAGTTAGAATAGGAAAAAGGAGTCCAAAATGGTGATGGCTAAAAGACAAAAGAAAGGAAAAAGCCCGTGAAAATGGAACAAAAGAAAATCTGCGATGGAGTGAGAACCTCAAGTGAAACAAACAGCTCTCCTGGCTAGCCCAGTTTACAAAAACATATAAAAAGAGGAGCCAAGATTGAGCCTCTCTCCTTTTCGGGTCAGCCCACCCTCATGCCTCAAGGATGTACTATCTTTTGCTTGCCAAATAAAACTGAGCTGTAACCAAGCTGTAACACAGGTCCGCCGTTTCAAATCTTTGCTGTGGTGAGACAGAACCAAGGAAATTACACACTGCCCCGACATACCTGGTGCCTTAAATCTGACATCTCGGATTTAACCTGGCTGAAACAACCCCAGCTCAGCTCCAGCGAGGCAGAGACCAAGCACAGCAGAAGCCCAAGTTGGCAAAAGCTCACGTGGTGGAAGCTGAATGCAAAGGAAACCCAGTACAGTGGAAGTGACAAGAAGCCTAGCGTGCTGGCAACTGGGACAAGAACAAACGGCAGAAAGCTCACGCGGCTCAGTCTCAGATTCCAGAAGACCTCCAGTTAAGGTAGGAGGTGCTCACCCCTATGTTTGGAAGGACGTATGGCTAACAAAATCTTAATTCCTTTACAATCTCTCGTTTCTTGTTTCCTCAAAACCCCTGTGAACAGACGAGCAGCTGTGGGTGCAATTGAGGAATTCTGGCATGGGCTACTCCCCAGTGTGTCCCAAAGGCTCCACTGCCTGCTGCACCCTAGTAGCTGTTGCCCAAGCGGGTGAGGGTTCTCCTGTCCTTAATCTCCTTTGTGCCAAGGATCAGGCCAATGAAAATTGTGTGCACAGGTCAGGTATTTAGCAGATTTTCCAGCAAGTTTTGAAAGGGGTTCCTTGGCACGTTTTTCCCACTGCTTTTTCCTCCCATCCTTCAGCTCCTCTCTCCATCTATGCCACTGTGTACAAAGTATTGAGCAGGTCATCATCTTTCCATTTCTGAAAGTTGTGTTTGAAACTGTTCACCTAAGATTGGGACTCAAACCCACGTGGCAGGTACTCTGTGCTATGCTTAGTCACTCAGTTGGGTTCTACCGGGACTTGAGTACAAAGTATTGAGCAGGTCATCATCTTTCCATTTCTGAAAGTTGTGTTTGAAACTGTTCACCTAAGATTGGGACTCAAACCCACGTAGCAGGTACTCTGTGCTATGCTTAGTCACTCAGTTGGGTTCTACCGGGACTTGAGCAAGGCCAAAGCCCACGGTGCCTGGTTTCAGGACCTAACGAAGCTCAGGTTCTTGATATTTCATTGCAAAAAGAATTCAGTGAGAGACACAGCGATAGGTAAGAGGTAGATTTGTTTGGATTCAGAGAGAAGCACAGAGTGTGTGCCATCACAGACAGTGAGTGTGGCAGCCATGAAATGTGTGGTTAGTTTTTGTGAGCTGGGTGATTTCATATGCTAATGAGTAAGAGGATCATTCCAACAATTGGGGAACCACTCAGTCCTTGGTCTTTTGATAGTGCCTTAGAACTGTCCTGCTGCCTCTGGGTATGTTATTTAGCTTGCAGATTGAGGATCAAGGTTTAGTTAAATTTGACTTGTCTGCTATCTTGGACCCATTTGATTTTAACCATGTTATGCTATGTCCTTGGGCTATGTTATTCTTTCAAAAGTTGCACTGTGCCCCCTTCAGTCCTGTGTCATGCTCTTTTCGTGAGGCCCATCTGGGCCCACAATATTGCGACTATAATCTTCTGGCAGGACAACCAGAAAACAGCTGGCCCTTGGGAGGGAAATATTGTATAATATCCAATCCCTCTAGAGATTCAGGTCTTCATCCTCCATGTTTCCTACAACAAGTGTGACAACAGCGCCTCTCAGTGGTGGGTGACAGGCACACAATATCTGCCATAAGTCCATCTGTTGCTGGCATCCCTTCAAGGGCAATTGGGCTTCCTGGGACAATGTTTGTCACTTTGGGAGTTAGCCCTGCAGGCTGTTTGGGCCCAAACCCTTACCACCCTTCTCCTAAAGTTACAAATATACCCCCGGATCAAATCTCCACTCCACTTTTATGGAACATCTGGTCTGTTGCCTACTATCAATTTATCCTTAAGCCACTTACTAACTCCTACAGCCAGGACCCTGCCCCCTTGTAGGCAACATCGCTCCACCAAGCTTATTATTAAAATATTCTTAACGCCCCTAACAGGACCAGATAACCCACTCCTTTGTCATTACTTCTGTTATTACCTAAAGTGGGTCTACGACAATGAAATGTTTACCATCGGAAACACCCTAAACTGCTCTTACAGAGGACTAGAGGAGGAAATCAGTGAGGAAATTATACTCTCTCAGAGTAATAAGAGGGTAAGGCTTATGGCTATTTTGCCACGTTCCCAGTCTCAGGCCACAGGCTTGGATTGCTTTACATCATAGTACCTATTCCTATCTGTGGTGGAGAAACTGGCAATGAGTTAAGATTACAACCCCTTAATCCTACCCAGCACTAGTCACGCTGGAGACCTTGGGGATGCCCAACTCCAGCCTGGGATCCCAGGAGGTCGACCTGCCTCGACCTGCCTAATCTGGTCCCTGGGAGGTTGTCACGCCTCAGCCTGCTCAGAGATCCACCAGCCCAGGGTCCCAGGAGGTCAACCTGCATCGACATGCCTAGTGATTTCTGGTCCCTGGGAGGTTTTCACACCTCAACTTGCTCAGGGATCCGCCAGTCCAGGAGTCCCAGGAGGTCGACCTGCCTAGGGACCAGGTCCTCGGGAGGTTGTCATGCCTCAACCTACTCAGGGATCCGCCAGTCCAAGGGTCCCAGGAAGTCTACATGCCTCGACCTGCCCAGGGATTTGATCTCCAGGAGGCGATCATGCCTCAACCTGCCTGGGGATCTGTACCTGACTCGAGGATGCCTGGCTCTCAGGTTGCGATAGTACTGGATAGGATAAGCTTCAGAAAAACTCACTCCTAAGGAAGTCCACCCATGGAAATACAAGGAAGCCTATTAGTTGTGGGAATGTACCTGGTCTCAGCAATAACTCAGGAGTCCAGCAAAAACAACATTTCCTTTCTGGAAAATCTAAAAGAGGCCCTCCAAAAGTTTACCAAGCTGGACTTAGACTCTTATGAGGGACAGGTGATTTTAAAGGACAAATTCCTGCTCCAAGGTGCATCAGACATCAGGATAAAGTTACAACAGCTACAGCAGAAGGGCCCTGCTGCCTCTTTAGATGAGATGGTCCAGACAGCCACTAATACCTTTCGTAACAGAACAGGAGAGGGAGGCCAAGGCCCAGGAAAGGGAGAAAAGGAAAGAGACAAGGCAGGCCCATGCTGGCTGCCCTCCTGGGAAGCCCTATGGCAAACCCCAAGTCCTTGAAGACTTTGTCCTTGACAAGACACTAAGTCCTTGCCCTTGACAAGACATGAGGTAAATGCCTAATCTGTATACAGGCGGGACCTTGGACCAAAGAGTGTCCAAACTATGGCGAGTCTCCTAAAATGGCTTGCTACAAATGCCATCAATTGGGACACTGAGCAGTGCACTGCCCTCGGGATGCAAGAGCCTCAAGATTAAGTGCCAAGTTTTCCCTCATGATGGTTGTTTGACAGGACTGAAGTGACCCACTCCAGCCAGCCCACCTGTCACAGATAACCATAATGGGGCTGGAGCCAAGGGTGCAGCAAGATGTGGCAGGTAGGTCAGAGAATTTCTTGGTTGACACAGGGACTACCTACTCTGTCCTGACCTCCTACTCTGGAGCCTTCTCCTCCCAAACCTGTATCATTTTGGGCGCTACAGGAACAACTATTACAAAAAGACTTACCCAAGCACTTCTTTGTTGCTTGGATGGACAAATATTTTCCCACCAGTTTCTGGTGGTCCCTGAGTATCCTACTCCCTTATTGGGAAGTGATCTTTCTCTGCTTTTGAAATCTTGCAGCTATTGCAGTCCTGATAGAAGATGCTTTAAAACTCTCTCTTGGGGGCCAACTAACTATTTTTACTAGCTACCAAATGAAACAACTCCTGAATGGGAGACGCCCATCAAAGGATCCTCAGATATCAAGTAGTGCTGATGGAAAAATCCAGTCCTGACTATATCCTGTTGTGAGGTTCTTCACTCAGCTATCCTCCTGTCTACCCGCAAGGGCTCTCTCCCCTTTCACTCTTGCCTAGAAACTTAGGACCATTGTTCAAAACCCCGAGAGAGATTGTCAGAAGATCTTCTGACCAATCCTGAGCAAATCTGGCACACTGATGGAAGCAGCTTTGTCTTGGATGGAAAAAGAAGAGCCAGATAGGCAGTAGTCTCCAATTTTGAGACCATAGAGGCTAAACCTTTGCCACCCGTACTTCAGCCCAATTGGCTCAGCTCATAGCCCTGATTTGAGCTTTAGAGCTAAGAAAAAGAAAAAGAGTAGCCACTTACACTGACTCCAAGTATGCCTTTCTGGTGCTACATGCACATGCTGCTATTTGGAAAGAAAGAGGCCACTTGACCACCCCAGGGTCCTGAATCAAGTATGGTGATCAAATCCTTAGGCTCTTGGAGGCAGTCCATCTGCCCGCTGAGATTTCAGTCTCCCATTGCAGAGGACACCAAAAAGGGAGCATGGAAGTGGCACAAGGGACCAAGCAGCTGATCAGGCAACTAAGAGAGCAGCATTACAAAACAATGACCTAATAGGGGTGGCCACCTTAGTTCCACAGACTAATTTGCCAGAAACTCCTTCATACTGAAGGTGAGACTCTTAAAGCTAAGAGTGAGGGCTTTCAAGAAAACCATATGGGGTGGTTCCAAAAGGAGGGACTCCTTGACTCTTTTTTCTGCCTGGGAACCTCCAGTAGAAGTTGGTTAACTCCTTACATGCCACCACTCATTTAGGGGAGAAGGCCCTCCAAAGATTACTAGAAAGGTCCTTCAGAGGGACAGGCCTCCAAATGACTATAAGTCAAGTGGTCTCCTCTTGTCCCACTTGCCAATTAAACAATCCCCAAGGGGCTCGAAGACCCCAGCTGGCCCAGCCTGTCCAATGACGTGGGACCTACCCAGGAGAGGACTGGCAGATGGACTTCACCCAGATGCCAGTTTCTCAAGAGTATAAATGCCTACTAGTCATGATAGACACATTCACAGGGTGGATTGAAGGTTTTCCCACCTGGACTGAGAAGGCTGAGGAGGTGGTAAAAAAAACTGCTCCGTGAAATCATTCCGAGATTTGGTCTGCCCAGGGAATTACAAAGTGACAATGGGACATCATTTACTTCTAAGGTCACCCAAGGGGTCTCTAAAGCATTGGGCATTACTTATTACCTCCATTGTGCCTGGAGGCCTCAGTCTTCGGGAAAAGTAGAAACAGCCAACCAATTCTTAAAATCATCGATAACAAAGATAACCCAGGAGACTTCCCTTGGATGGAAGGAGGCTTTACTCATAGCTCTCCTCCACACCCATATTGCCCCTAAGGAACAGGTTGGTCTTAGTCCTTATGGGATGCTATATGGGAGACATTTTGTTTATATCAATCACCTCTTCTTAGATCCAGAGGCTCAGACCCTCTGGTCTTACACCATGGCCACTGGGCAATTCCAACAAGAAACACCTTTGTGGGGTGTCAACCAGGACCCAAAAGATTCTAAAGAGCCACCACTATATGCTCTAGGGACTCAAGTCCTAATTAAAGTCTGGAAAGATGGGTCCCCAAAGGCTGAACTCCAGCCCACATGGAAGGGCCCCTACCCTGTAATACTTTCTACCGCCACAGCACACAAGGTACCAGGGCACAACTCTTGGATTCACTACTCACGAGTCAAGCCATGGAAGAAAACAGAAGAGGGCACTCAGTACACCTGTGAGCCCCTGGGAGAGCTCAGATACCTATTCAGGACTACAAATGAGTGTCATTCTAATGAACATCCTCAATTTAAGTTTCCAGGAATAAGATTTCTCAGGACAGCTCTAAAGAGCCAATATAGCTTGGCAGAGGTTTACTCCAAAATAGACAGGAGATAGATTTCCTGACCCCTGAACAAGGAGGGACTTGAGCCATCTTGAATGAGACGTGTTGTTGCTGGGTATATACCTCCAGCCAAGTTAAAAAAAAGTCTCACAGTCCTCAAGAAAAACATTCAGATCCTATGGGATCTCAGAGAACTAGCTGGAGAGTCCTCAGGGTGGCTACAATCTCTCTTTGGGGGATCCTTCTCCCGGCGAAGGGGAATTTGGAGTTGGCTAATGCCCCTACTAACCCATGTTATCACCGTATTAATGCTGCTTATGATTGCTCCATGTATTAGCAATTGTCTAACCCATTTTGTCTGCCCAGGTCAACAAGCTACAACATGCAATGCCAGTTCAACAAGGATACAGAAAACTACCCAACAACAGGAAATATCACTCACCCTTAGATGGACACTGCTATAAGGACTCTGAGGCTTGACACTAGCAAGAGAGGGAGGCCCAATGCCCCTCATCATCCCAGCTCAGCAGGAAGTAGCCAGAGAGACCTCGACGCCCCTATTCCCAAAGAATTGGGCCTCCCATCTCTTGAGGGGGGAATGTTAGGTAGTTAGAATAGGAAAAAAGAGTCCAAAGTGGCAGTGTCTAAAAGACAAAGAAAGGAAAAAGCTCGTGAAAATGGAACAAAAGAAAATCTGAGGACCAGAGTGAGTACCACAGGTGAAACAAAGAGCCCTCCTGGCTAGCTCAATTTACATAGGACAGGCTCAGGGGGAGGAGAAAAAACATATAAAAAGAGGAGCCAAGATTGAGCCTCTCTCCTTTTTGGGTCAGCCTGTCTTCACACCTCCAGGATGTACTATCCTTTGCTCTTCAAATAAAAGTGAGCTGTAACAAAGCTGTAACACTGATCCACTATTTCAAATCTTTGCTGCATTGAGACAGAACCAAGGAAATTACACACTCCCCTGACAGTTGAGAATAAAACAAATATTCATACTGATATAAATAAATGATGTTATAAATAAATTTGGGGAATGAAAATCTTCCCTTACAGAAGATTTCTAATTAATAAAGAAGAGGTGAAATATTAAATCACCAATTGGAATACCACAGTAATAACTGTTGCATGCAAGATCCACCAATGAAAGGTAAAATTAGTGGCCAAAACTCTTAAGTAGGAAGAGTATATTCGGATAACCTCAAAGTTTCTCAACCCAAATTTACTACTAAATGTGGCAGTTTAAAAATATCACCCTAAATTTGAGATGCAGCTTATTTCTGCCCCCACTGAGTGCACTGGACTTCATAACCAGTGTCTACACTGGACTTCTAAGCACAGATTGGAAAGGGAAAAATCCTAAAGATAGTGGAGAAACTTGTCAGACACGACCTTAACGAAGTAACCAAGGCTAATATAAGTTATGTTGATAATCATGTGTCCCCTCATACATAGGAAGAACACATCCTCTCTGTGATATTTCTAAAAATTTAAAACCTTAGTCCAATCAGGAGAAAATATCAGACAAACTTAAATTCAGGGACACTCTTCAAAATATGTGACCACTAGTCTTCAAACATCTGAAGGTAATAAAAGACAAAGAAAGACCAAGAAACTATTATAGATTGGATGAGACCAAACAGATGTGATGACTAAACATACTGTGGTATCCTGGATTGAATCCTGAATCAGTAAAAAGGGTATTAATGGAAAAACGAATAAACTCTGTAGTTTCATTAGAATTGTACCCATATCACTTTCTTAGTTTTGCTAAATGTACCACGGTTTTGCAAAATGTTAACAATTAAGGGAAACTGGGTGAAGAGTACATGGGACCAATCCGAGCAACTTAAAGTTATTAAAAAATTTTAAATGATGTTGACCAGAAAGAGTTAACTACATATTCTTTTATGAAAAGTTCATCATAAACTAACAGGCTCATATGATTATACTATGTTAAAAACGTCATGAGATCTTGCCAGCACTGAGTGTTTTCACCTGGTTAAATATTTGCTAATCTGGTCATGGGAAAATAGCATTATATTTTAGTTTGCATTTCTTTTTTTTTAATTTCTGGCAAACTAGAACATCTTTTCACGTTAAACAGTTTTATTTCTTTTGTGTGTTGTCGTGTCCTCTGCTCTTACCTACTAGGGTTTGATAGATTTGTATGAGCTCGTTACATATCAAAGATACTAACCCGTAAAAAAAAAAAAAAGTCATGAGAATGCCCACATAAAAGAATATATATTCGGTTCCAGGGAAAACATAGTTGGTTTGGAGAGATGAGAAAGTGCTTTCTTCCTTAAGCTTGATGTATGAAGAGTTTCACATATATGAACAATTTTTATTAATACTGAACTGCTAGGTCGCTTTTTTCCTCATTCCAGAGAACAACTATGCTGCTCACAGGTATCATTTTAGTTTACATAAATTTGCTGTCTAAACTGCTAGTAGATGTTTATCAAAACTAAAATAACATCTGTTCATATTCATAAATAAAATTCATGTACCACTTTTCTTGATCTGTCTAGTCAAAAATGCACACTATCTTTGTTGCAGGTCCAGGGCCTGAAATGGGCTCTTGTCTAACACTTAGAAATGAATTGTTCGAGGAGACACATGTGGTGACAAAGCAAGAGATATTATTGGGAAAGGGCACCCGGGTGGAGAGTAGTAGGCTATGGGAACCCAGGAGAACAGCTCTGCCACATGGCTCACAGTCTCCATTTTTATGGTGATAGGGTTAGTTTCCGGGTTGTCTTTAGCCAATCATTCTCACTCCGAGTCCTTTCTGGTAGTGCATGCCTTGTTCAGCCAAGATGGATGCCAGAGAGAAGGATTCTGGGAGGTGGTCGGACATGTGGTGTCTCCTTTTGACCTTTCCCGAACTCTTCTGGTTGGTGGAGGCGTATTAGTTTCATGTTCCTCACCAGGACCTCCTGTCCTAAAACAACTCATGCAAATAGTTACTATGGTGCCTGGCCAGGGTGGGCGGTTTCAATCAGTGTGCTTTCCCTAACAACTCCCGAGAGATTTCATACTCAAGACATTTTTGGGGAATTGGGGCGGAGGTCTCTTTTTTTTGTAACTTTTTTCTGCTGTGCATGGGCGTAAGCCTGTCTAGCAGAGCAGAAGTCTCTCTCTACCTGATCTAAGTCAAGGTATTTTTTCCTGAAAAAAGGATTCACCCTTGTAATAACAGCAATTTAGTATGAAACTGTGGGCTCCTCTCAGAGGTGAAATAGGGGTCAAATAGGAGACCTAACAGGATGGTCATCACTGGTCCCCAGAAACAGGAGGCAGCATTTGGGGTGAGGGCTGCAGGGTTTGTGACTCTTTTTTTTTTGATTGGTTGGTGGTGAGGCAACAGAGCTGTGCTCCAGGAATTTTGTGTTTAGTCTGAAGTTACCATCCTCCACCTGGGTCGGGGCTCCAGTTTTGTAGAAGTACCCAAAGACATTGTTATGCATATTTCTTTGAGTAGGAACCAGGACCCTGTCTGGAGGCTGTACCAACCTTTGATTGTTTCCCCTCTGTTTCTGTATCCCCTCCCTTCCTTGATTAACAATTGTTTGAATCTACCCTTTGGAACTCAGGGAAGGTCAAGGAGGCTGAATGAAGCCTATATCCTACAGACAAGAAGTGGAGAACACAGAACAGATTTGTACTCCAGAGCTCCACAGAGTTCTGTTTAATTTAGGGAACTAGGCAACTATGATTGTGATAACTTTTTGTCAAAATGGGGCATAGGACTGCCTCAGCTTGGAGAATAGACACCGAATTGGAAGTATTTTTGAGTTTTAAGTTCTAAATCTGAGTCTTATATGATTAAAATCTCAATCTCTTGGTCTGTCATTTTGGTGTAACATACTCAATTAGAAGTAGTTGGAGGAGTGATAACTGGAATTTTAATAGACAAAATAAATCTCATTTTTTTTTAGAAGAATAGGCTTGAAACCCAGCCTGGACCTGGCACTTTAGGGAGATTTGTAGCCAGGTAGCCAGTTGTCTAGTTTTATAAAAAGTAAGGTTGCAGTTACTAGCTTCCAGCAGACATTGTTTTGAGAATGGTGGTATCCAAGCTTGACACAACTCAGAGAACTCAAGTGTTTAGCAATACAAGGTCTAATCTGAAAGTACACCCATAGCATTACCTAGTTATTTTTCAAGATGTCTGACCCATAGCTACTCTATTTTGAATTTTAATTGTAAAATCTTTAATAGCCAAAGCGGATGTCACAATTAATGACATCAGAGTTTCTCTAGGTATGAGAAGATGCAAGGATTAGGACTCATAAAATCTTTTCTTGAAAAGATTTAACTATCTGAAGGCCTGTTCTGCCAGTTCTTCCCAGAGCACAGAGTGTCTCATTTTTTATTTTCACCCTTAACTCCTTTTAGGGGAGCTGAAGGTCAGCAGTTGCAGTGGCCATGATTTAATCTTTGTGGACGTAGATGGCAAATGTCAGTTTTCAGTTGGCAGAGCCCCTTTTCGCTCATAAACTTGACCATGATCCTGAGGGGGGCATTTCATGACCATTTTATACCATGGTGCTGAGAATGTCCATTCTCAGGTTTGGCAAAGATTTTGTTGACAGGCCACTCAATGTGCTGTTACTGGACTAGGCCATACAACAGTATCTCAAATTTTCTGGACCACCTGTCTTACTAGTCTCTTGGTCCAGGAAAACACTTTCTCTTGTTGCCTCTTCCCATATCTAGAGTTACACTGTTACCATCATCGATCTCATATGGAACTATGTATTATTTTATCAGAGGCCTCAGTCACACATTTGGCAGTGTAAAAAATAGCAATTTTGTAAAACAGGTGAAATACAAATAACATAGCCAGCAGTATTAGTAAAGTCACAAGTACGACTTAAGAGCTTTCATTAGATGTAGCCCAGTATATCCCAGGTCATCTGACTTAGTCTACTCTGTAGAATCTTTATCTTTTAGGGAAATTATATATTGGCACTGTCTATAAGGCACATAGCCCAGTTTTCTAGTGTTACTAGACAGATTATCCTTAGTATGATTTAATTGTTTCCAAAATAGAGGAGACTTTAAACCTAAATTACTATAGCCTGGTGTTATCTATATAAATCCATCCCATAATTGTGGGAGATTTTTTTCTCTTTTGCTGAAACTTTGCTTGTTGTTCTGATTGAGCTTGAGTAATAGAAGAAAGCTCAAATTTATAGCCAGAGTCGGAGCAGGCATTATTAATTGGCCCGGTGAGGGGATCTCATCTAGTAATATCACAGTGATCTGAATATGACTATAATTTTTTTTTTAAGTAAGTTTTTTCAGGGCCAACCAGTTAGATCCTTGTAGTAGAAAAACTGACCAAGGTAACCCAGAACTAGACACAGGTAATTGGGCACAAACCCAACAATTGGATTGATTTCTAAAACTAGCATAGGATCAAGCCTATGATAGAAAAGCATTCGATTTATATGCAAAGGTCTAAAAAGTCAAGAAAACATTATAAATGATCATACGAATCAGGTCCAGCATCTTGGGCAAGCTGTCTACCTCTGATGTCATCATCTTCTCATCCTGGTGTAGTATAGTTTCTCCTGTTTGAGCATCATTTTAAGGTGAGATCAGGTCAGCTGTTTTCTCTATAGACCAATCTAGTGTAGGGGACTTGGGAAGTGGGAATTAATCTAAGAGTTAATTTCCCTTTAGTTTTATTGTGCATGTGCTAGTTAAAAGTACCTGATAAAAAAGTCCTTCCATCCAGGTTGGAGACAGTCCCTTAAATTATGTCTTTTTCTAGTCCTGGTTGTAGGTCATGAGGCATCTCATCTTCATCCAAAGATAGATTACTGAGATAAGCTTCAGAAACAAACTTAGGGTGATTTTTAAGAATTCAATTCAATTTTACATTAATATCACATAACAGCAAAGAACTATCTAAGAAATGAGTCTTAGTACATGCAGACTTCCATTAACAAACTGGGATTTAACATTTATTGAAACATCTTTTTTCCCCTAAAATTACCCTCATTTTTATCAAATATAACCAAATTAAGGCTAGTTTGTTTGTAAAATAGTCTGTTCCCACTAATTTTGGTCTGATGATTTATATAACCATGATTGATCATAGACTTTATTTTGTTGAAACATTTATAGTCTCAGACTGAACTGTTAAAATAAAACAGGGCTGGGAAACTCACACCAAAGGCTTATCACAGATTTTGCCTAACAAATCTAGGTGAATTCTTCCCTTTTTAAGGTCTCAAAAATTTCTTGCGATTTTTGTACCTGTTAGTGAGATAACCTTCCTAACTCATTTGATAAACTTACTGGAAACCTAAGAGTTTCAAATTTTTGGAGGAGTCAGAGAGAAAATATAATTGTTTTGTTTATGATGTATAATTTTACCAAATTATTGTCATAATTAGTTTGAGAGGAAGGTTTTCCCTACTCCCAGAAAACATAAGATTCAAACCTGTAATTTTTCAAATAGAAACCATAAAAGTTATAAGCATATTTGATGGTTCATTCAGTCCTTTTGTTAACTTTTGTGAAGTCATCAGGTTTTCCATTAGAATACCAGAACATATTATCAGAATGTTAAGAACTCCATATAATTTCTAGGATATCTGTATTAGTAATTTTACCATACATTATAACATGAGTGCATTTATTACTCATTTGATAATCTTTTTCATGTAATTTAACCAATCAAATAAACACAGTTTAATATCTCTTTGGGATGTTTCAGGGGCCCTCTGAAGCACACCAAAGTTAGCTAGAGGTCAAAAGAACTTCAAAAGAATTCGATTTAGGAAGTTTTATCGAAAAGATTAAAAGGTTTAGAACTTCTGGTCAGATTTAGTGAACGTTGATGGGTGTATCATTTAGCTTGTTGATAAGTCACAATGGGCGTAAATATCAAGGCTCAAGGTCTAGTGAAAGTCAGCTCTGCCATCTTGGAACTAGTTGGCTTTAAGCAGTTTTTTCATGGCTGTGTCATTCCTGACAAAATTCATTTATCTAATGAACTGTAATCCCATTTTAGAAAATCTTGATCATGCATAACTCTTTTTAGTATTTTTTCATATTTTTTCACCTTTCTTTTTTAACCGAAAACACACTTCCGACTTTCCTTTAGCAACCAAGAACTAATTTTTACATTAGCATTTTATTGATTGGTGAGCATAAATACCAGCGATAATTTCTAAAACCCTTGCTTTCTTAGAACATTTTAGGATGACACCAAACATTATTCATTTATAGTCTCAAATCTCTTTGTTTCTCTGTAAAAGGAAATTAGTCTTTAGTAGTAAATGTTTCAAAATCTTATTTTATTTGGAAATGACCTAACTATTCAATAGGTTTTCAACACTTTGTTTAGCACAACCCTTAGAAATTCAAGTTATGCCCATCTGGAGAGACTATTTTAGACAGATATTTCTAAAGAATAATTATTCTTAATAGAGTTTATCTAAAAGCTCATATCTCATTTACATATTTTTTTAGAAGTTTCTTCACTCGAGGTAATGTCCTTGTTGACAAACTTGTAACAGATATGATAATATTTAACTTATATTAAACCTAGGTACAATGAAAATATTTTACTTAATGTTGATTATTCTAAGACATGTCTCTATTAGATAGGTCAACAAACAAACACTAATATCAGGTATTTAATGCTGAATATTTACCAGTTCACATGAACCTGGAATTTACTGTTTAGAAATATTTGATTTGTAAGCGCTTACCTTTCTTTAAGCCAATTAAATAGAGCTCATTTACGAATTTACCTCAAAAATATTACCCAGGGACAAAGACATACCAAAACATATTCAGACAGACACAATGCAAGATCTAGCTTCATTTTCTAAGTTTAGTCAGGAATTGGATATTACAATATAAATTTCACTAGTTTATAAAAAAGTTGGAATAAATAAAATTTTTTAAGGCTTTTCCCCATTTTCCCTCAGTCTCAAGAGTTAGAGATGGTCTAGATTAAGTGTTCCTGAGCACCCTGGTCTCAAGGCACAGGGAAAGAAAATCAAGTTCTAACAAAATCTCGGCAAGCCTAAACCAAATGTTGGCCAGACAAAGCAAAGTGGCCATCAAAAATCACAACACAGAACACAGAGTTAAAACACACATATAGACCTGGCAGTCCTCATCAGACACTCCCTTAAATACAAGAATACAGTCTCTCAGAAAATCTCCTATAAAGACACAGAACTTCAGATCCAAGTACTAACAGAGTAAATGAAAATATCTCAGGTCTTCAAACATTTCAAAGGGAGATAAGGAAGCCAGGTTGAAAGAAGGGGGAGGAGTAGGGGGAGGGGGAGAAAGAGGTGGCCTTACAGACGTCTCCTGCCGCCTGCAGATACCCAGGCATTATGGGACTGTACCCTGGGACTCCAGAGAAGGGAGGACTGGAACTCGGCCCTACCATAAATCAGACCAGAACAGAACCAGAATTCGAGTTCTCTGCCAAGAGGAGGTGATCAGTCTCCAATCCTCAGCTCAGGCTGAGGCCCTTCAACCAGATTCCTGTGTCCAGGACCGGGGGACTCGGAAAAAGGGGAAGGATAGGAAGGGTTAAGGAGAGGAAAGAGAGAGGGCAGGGGAGAGAGGTCAAGCTCTTGTTCCTTACCCAGTCGGGGCACTCTGGCCAGTTGTCTGCATCAGGAGGAGACCAGGGACAAAAGGGTCCCAGTTGCGGCTGCTGAGTCTGGTCCATTGGCAGGTAAGCTGGCCCCTGAGTACCCTGAGTGGTCAGGATGTCAGTCTCAGCAAAGAAGAGTCCCCGCCAGAGTCGCCATTTGTTGCAGGAAGGGGGACTCCTTCCAGGGCCTGAAACTGGGCTCTTGTCTAATACTCAGAAATGAATTGTTTAAGGAGACCCATGTGCTGACAAAGCAAGAGATTTTATTGGAAAAGGGCAGCCAGGTGGAATGCAGTAGGGTAAGGGAACCCAGGAGAACAGCTCTGCCACATGGTTCACAGTCTCGGTTTTTATGGTGATGGGATTAGTTTCCTATGTCTTTAGCGAAATCATTCTAACTCAGAGTCCTTCCTGGTGGTACAGGCCTTGTTCAGCCAAGATGGATGCCATAGAGAAGGATTCTGGGAGGTGGTCGGACATGTGGTGTCTCCTTTTGACCTTTCCCGAACTCTTCCGGTTGGTGGAGGTTTATCAGTTCCGTGTTTCTTACCAGGAACTCCTGTCCTAAAACAACTCATGCAAATAGTTACTATGGTGCCTGGCCAGGGTGGGCGGTTTCAATCAGTGTGCTTCCCCTAACACTTTGAGGTACATCTATGGGACACGGACAGAATCCCGGGTTCAGGTAGCAGGAGTGAGTATAACAGATAGTAATCTCTCAGTTCAGTCAATAAGGTGGAAACTCTCCAGCTGATTTCTACAGTGGGCATGGCGTACATTTGGGAAGATAATCTTAAGAAACATACTGAACAATTTATGTGCCAGACCTCATCCTAAGTGCTTTTACAAGACAAACATCCTGAATCTGCATAAAAACAGTTAGGTACTGTACTACTATTAGCTTACTTTTGCAACTAAGGAGTGAGGCATGCTTCTAACGGTAGAGCCACTGTTCCAACACAAACTACCAGGAGCTAAGCTCCAGTCGCCGCTACCGCACCGCGCCGCGCCGCGCCGCTCCCTCCCTCTGCGCATGTGCATCCCCGCCTTCTCCTCCTGGCTCGTCCTTCCGCGGCCTCCAGCCCCTCGTGGGAAACAATCCCTGGCCTCCAGGTCCACAGGCGAGGGAGCTGCGGGTGAGCCCCGGAGGGTGGGGGCGAGGGCCGAGCGGGCTCAGAGCGGCTGGGAGAGCCGGCCGAGGCAGCGGCGCCGGGTGGTGGGTTGGAGCCCCGCGAACACTGCGAGACCCCGGGAGTCTGCAGCGTCTGCAGAACTGAAGGGACGGCAGGCGGGGGCGCTTCTGCCTTAAGGGGCCGGAGTCCCGTGTGGGAACGCGACCTCTCAGGCTCACTCGGTTTGCAGGTGTTCCGCCCCTCAGCGGAGCGGGCGGCGCTGTCGTGTGGCCGCGGGTGGGGAGTGCGCGTGCGTGATGTGTGCGCTGGGCGCACGGGGTTGGGGGGCGGGTTGGAGGTGCGGGGAAGAGCGAATGCGCCTGTCCGACATCTGTGTGCGCACTTCACGTAGTGACGTATGCATTTCTCTTGCGCCGGGCTTTCGGGGAGCGGGGAGACTGTAGGAGAGGACCATTGTCTCCTGCAGGGCCCATAAATAAATGAATTTCCTCTACCAAATTGCCGCCTAGAGACTTGGTTTTCTTATCTGTAAAATGCAGACCTCTAGAGTGCTTGCCTCTTTGGGTTGTTTTGAGCGCCCACGTTTTGTTAGCTGCTGTTGTATTTGTTCTGTAGAGGCGGCTGCAGCTTGGACCCCTCAGTTAAGTCTTTTGTGACATGGATTGGAAAGGGCTGGACCACCTAGCCACCAAAGCCTTTTTCTGGCTCTGTTAACATTACTCAGATCCTAAGTTATTATTTGTTATATCTTCATTTGTTATTTGTTGTATATAATCATGACACGGTGTCCTGAAGCCATCGAAGGCTGTGTGATGGTGGAAGGTCTGGGACAAATTTAAGGAGAGAGGTGAGCTGGAGATGAGCGGGGTGGGCACACAGGCTACACCGGAAATGTCACCTCTTTTAGAGATTTGTGAAGCCATGGTTGGGGTTGAAAGGCTCACCAGTCATAGTTAAGATTCTGTCATTATCCGTCCCTAACACCTCTTCCTCTCCTAATTCTCTATCACTCTTTCCTGAGGTTAGCTGCCCTCAAGCAGTGTTCCATTGTTGATGGCATCTAGAGAAATGCTGAGGTTCCTGCTCCCCCTGGCCTCACACACACAGGATGGTAGTGCAGACAGGTCCTTTTTGGGTTATCAGTTTCTTATTGAAAGAGGCAAAAAGAAATGAGCCCGAGAAGATGACCGGCTCAGATCATGCAGTTTGTTAGTGACAGAATCACAATTGAAAGTCAGGTCTGCAGATTCCTGGGCCACAGCCCATTTTGTCATTTTGTTAGGTCAGAGTTAGTTTTTTATTAAAAGATCCTTTTGAAAATTGTAAGCAGCTTAGAACAAACTTTTTTAAAAAATAAATCTTGCCTTAAACACTCCATCCCTTTTTTCAGAGGTTTCTTTGGTTATCCAATCTGATAGGATTAATGGTGTCAACAGATGAGAGTCAGACAGGACTTAGTGACTAAACAACAACAATAAGGTGTTTTTACCCCCCTAGAACCTCAGTTCTGACGAATCCCTAGTGTATCCTTTAGTTTAATGTTCTGTGTTAAACATCCTCCCATGTTTTTAATTTTTCTGTGTCACAAAACCTAAATTGGTAACAAATCTTCCCAACCCAGGGATTGAACCCAGGTCTCCGGCATTCTTTACAGACTGAGCCACCAGGGAAACATGGTAATAAATCAGTAAGAAGCAAATGTTTACATTCACTCAGTGAAAAGTATCAGGTCTAAGGTCAACATAAATGGGAGCTACACATGAGCAGGTAAGTGTCTCATGTGTAGAGCTGTGTAGGCTGGTGAATCCAGAAACTACAGGACAAGCCAAGTTCTTACTTCCTTCTTTTTCCCTCAGCTCTCCCTCCTCCACTAAGAGTGAAAAATGAACAAATCCCAGGTGAGTTTGTTTTTTTATTCCCACTTTATCTAAAATGAGTTTTCTAAAGTTTTTAAAGGTTTATTAAACCATGTGTCAGCTCATTTGTGTTTCTAGCTTCAGTAGCAGATAGTCCTGGCTTTTGTTTCTGCATTTCCATTTAAATTTCAACCTAATACATGCAGTCTTGCTCCTTCAATACCTCTCCACCTGAATCATTTCTGGAAAAAGCCACCAAATCGTAGTCAAATCTAGTTTTTGTCTTTGTCTTAGTCTTACTGGACCCTTTTGCAGCATTTAATACTATTAGGCATAGTCTGTTTTGAAAGTCTCCTCTGTTGTTGTCTATGACGCTATACTCCTAGTTCCCCTTTTCCTAACTTTTGTGCCTCATGAAGTTGTCTTTGCCTTTTGCCCCAGTATTGCTTACCTCTGGGTGTATTGCTTATCCATTGTTTGTCTGTTCTTAGACAGCTACCCTTCTCAGTATACCTATTTTTCCTGACAAATTTTGTCTTTAAAATTGAAAATGCTTTAAAATTGTTAGTATATTAACATGGTTTTTAAAAAATGTAAGTGATACAGAGAAAGTAAAAATTCACATCCCTTCCTCTCTGTACCTTAGGCTTCCTCCAGGTAGGGTGACATTTATTTCTCATCTAAACTGTGTCACTTTCACTGAGAGTGAGAGAGGTTTTATTAATAATTATGCTGGGACAACTGGCATATATTGGGACAGTCCTAGATGAACTGCAGTGTATTGTCACTCAGCTATAGGTATACATCATTTCTGGTTTCTTGTTTGTCCTTCCAGTGTTTCTTTATTCAGTTGAAAGAAAGTATGTGCCCTCATCTTTTATTTAAAAGGGAATCTATTGTACTTAGGGCTTCTTAAGTTTAGATGCACCTTTACATACCTAGCAAGGTCTTAAAATGCAGATTTTGATTCAGTAGATCTGGGTGGGGCCTTGGAATCTGCACTTCTAATCAGATGAAGCTGATTCTGCTGCTCAGAGAACCACACTAGGTAGTGAGTCTAAACACTGTTTCCCATTCTTTCTTTCTTTTTTTGGTTGCTCTTTTCACTTCTTTTTTCAGCTTGACCCAGGGAATCTTTCTATAACAGAACATGGATTACTTCTTTCTTTGTTATAATCACATGGAAATTCAATTCTGAATGTTCCATAGTTTATTATAAACTGCTGCTGCTAAGTCGCTTCAGTCGTGTCCGACTCTGTGCGACCCCATAGACGGCAGCCCACCAGGCTCCCCCATCCCTGGGATTCTCCAGGCAAGAACACTGGAGTGGGTTGCCATTTCCTTCTCCAATGCATGAAAGGGAAAAGTGAAAGTGAAGTCGCTCAATCGTGTCCGACTCTTCGCGACCCCATGGACTGCAGCCTACCAGTCTCCTCCGTCCATGGGATTTTCCAGGCAAGAGTACTGGAGTGGGGTGCCATTGCCTTCTCCTTATTAAACTAGTAATTAACTATTTCCAACCTTTTGCTGCTACAAACTAGGTTTTAATGAATAACTTTGTACATTAGGTTTATTCTATCATATACATTCCCAGAAATGAGATTTATTCTGTCAGGTAAATCCCAGAAGTGATATTTGGGAATATATAAATTCCCAAAGGGTTGACTACAATTGATAAACTTGATCTGTTTGGTGGGATTATAGATACTTTGTATTTACATAGGCATTGCATGAGAGTGCTTTTTCTCCACAGCTTCTCCCATAGAAATAATGTGGTTCACTTTTGGATTTTGACATCTGATAGGTAAAAATTAGTATTTTATGTAGTTTACATCTGTAATTATCCTAACGCTGAGTGAGGTTGAAGATTTTTTTCACATATCTAAAAGATGTCTTGTTTTTATGTTTCTGTGATCTGTTCATATCTTTTACCCATTTTACTCTTAGGTTTCTGGCTTTTTTTTCTTTTTTTCAGTGTCTGGTTAGCTCTTTGCATATTAGTGATACTAATGCTTATCTTTCATATGAGTTACAGAATATTATTTTCTTGTATATCTTTTGTCTTTTGATAATTGTTCCTGGTTTCCCTCCCCTCCCCATGCAGGTGTTCTGCTTCACGATACCACATATCACTTAGTCATCATGTTTCCTTAGGCTCCTCTTGGCTGTGACAGTTCTCAGACTTTCCTTGTTTTTGATGACCTTGTCAGTTTTGAGGAGTATGAATCAGGTGTTTTGTAGAATGTCCTTCACATGGGAATTGTCTACTGTTTTTCCTATGATTATATTGGGGTAATTGTTTTCTTGGAAAAAGACCACAGAGGTAAAATGTCATTTGGTCACGTCTTAGCAGGGGTAAATTCTCTCACATGACTTTTCACTTTTCAACAAATGATGTACCACTGTTGATCACCAGCCTGAAGCTGTGCAGTATTAACTTTCTCCACTGTAAAGTTACTGTTTTTTCCCTCTGTTTTCATAATATATTGTTTGGAAGGAATTGGGAGATTATACCACACCGCCTTCTCAGTGGAGTATCCACATAAATTATTAGGCATTCTGCACAGGAGATTTTTCTCTTTATTAACTCAGTCAGTGTTTAATATCAATATGAACTCATGGCTAGTTATTTTTTTACTTATTATAGTCCAGTACTACCTTGTTCACTTTGTTGCTCAAATTGTTTGTCCCAGCTTGGTTATTAAATAGAGCACTTTCAACGAACCCCACTGCTGTGTTTTTGTTTGAGTACTTCTTCTATACTATCTGATGCTAGACAACATTCCAGGCTCATATTTCCTGCCCTAGAATAAGCCGTTTTCCCCTGAAGAGCTCTGCTTCCTTTTTTTTTTTTTTCTCCTTTTTTTTTTTCTCTGCTTCCTTTTATTGGAGCATGGTATTCAAAACCAAGATTAGGGGGCTGAGTATGCTATTGGTTTGTAATTCCTTATAGATCCTGTCAGCTGACTGAACAAGAAAATATATATGTATACTAACACCTATCTATGAATATTTCAGTATGTAATTATCTGTATTTATATTAAGCTAAGTATTAGTTCACACTAATGTCTCCTGCTGTAATCATTATAACCTGAAACAGTCTGACCTTGTCCCCTTGCTTGTCTATAACTCACATTCCAGAAGTCTGGCCACCACCATCCTCATTTCATTTACTTAACTGTTCAATTCCAGCATACATATATAAGTTATTTCAAAGTTACTAACCTATGGACTCTTGGTTCCTTCTAGTTTTTGGTCATTATGAATTAAGCTGCTAGAAACATATGTAGGTTTTTACATAGATATATGTTTTCAAATAGCTAGAGTGTAAAATTAAAAATATTTGATCATATGTTAAGACTTCAGCTTTGTACAAAGTTGAAACTGCCCAATTATTTTACAAAAGTGCTGTATCATTTTATATTTCTAACTATGAATGAGAATTCCTCTTGTTCTGCATCTGGACCTGAAATTGATGTTGTCATTGTTTTAGATTTAACAGTTCTAATAAATATGTTATCGTATCTCACTTTTGTTTTAATTTACATTTCCCTAATACACATAATGGGCTTCCCTGGTGACTCACTGATAAAGAATCCCTCTGCCAATGCAGCAGATGTGGGTTTGATCCCTGAGTAAGGAATATCCCCTGGAGAAGGAAATGGCAATCCACTGCAGTATTCTTGCCTGGGAAATCCCACGGACAAAGGAGGCTGATGGGCTACAGTCTATGGAGTCACAAAGAGTTAGACACGACTTAGTGACTAAACAACAACAACAATGACAAATGATATTGAGCATTTGTTCATAAATTTATGAACTATCTGTATGTCTTTACTTGACCTGTTTGTTCACATTTTTTGTCCATTTTTCAATTAGGCAATTTATTTTCTTACTATTAAGTTTTCAGAATTCTTTTGTATATTTTAAATGCAACTTCTTTATTAGATATATATGTTGCAAATATTTTCTTCCAGTCTGTGGCTTGTCCTTTCATTTTCTTAGAAATGACTTTTGCAGGGTAAAATATTTTTAATGAAAGCCAATCCATGTATTTTTTTAAAATGGAATGTGATTTTTCTGTTGTATTCAAAAACTTTTCATGAAACCCAAGATCACATAGATCTCCTATCTTCTGTATTCTAGAAATTTAATAGTTTTGCACTTTATATCTAGGTCTGTGATTCATTTTTGTTAACATTTGTATAAAGTGTAAGGTCTGTGTCTAGGTTCATTTATTTTGCATTAGGTGTAGAGTTGTTGAAGCATCATTTGTTAAAAGACTATCTTTTCTCAATTTAAATGCCTTTGGGGCTTTGTCGAAAATCAGTTGACTAAAACAAACTGATGAATACAACAACAAAAAAACAGACTCACAGATACGGAGAACAAGCTAGTGGTTATCAGTGGAGAGAGGGAAGTGGGGAGGAGCATGGTAGTTAGGGGGTTAAAAGGTACAAACTGCTATGTATAAAGTAAATAAGCTATAAAGTTATACTGTATAACACAGGACTGTAGTCAATATTATATAACCATTATAAGTGGAATATAATCTTTGCACCTTGTGAATCACTATGCTGTACACCTAAAACTTACATAGTACTATATATCGTTTATACCTTTTTTTATTTCATCAGGTGACTGTGTTTCAGTGGGTCTGTACCTGGACTCTATTCTGTTCCATTGAGATGTGGGCCTCTTTCCGCAATAACCCACTGTCTTGGTTATTTGTTGTTGTTGTTTGGTCACTCAAAGTGCCCAACTCTTTGCAACCCCATGGGCTGCAGCACACCAGGCTTCCCTGTCCTGCACCATCTCCCGGAGCTTGCTCAAACTCATGTCCATTGAGTCTGTGATGCCATCCAACCATCTCATCCTCTGTCGTCCCCTTCTCCTCCTGCCTTCAATCTTTCCCAGCATCAGCATCTTTTCCAGTGAATGGGTTCTTAGCATCAGGTGGGGAAAGTATTGGAGCTTCAGCTTTAGCATCAATCCTTCCAATGAATATTCAGGGTTGATTTCCTTTAGGATTGACTGGTTTGATCTCCTTGCAGTTTGATCTCCTTGAGAGTCCAGGGGACTCTCAAGAGTATTCTCCAGCACCACAGTTTGAAGGCGTCAATTCTTCAGAGCTCAGCCTTTTTTATTGTCCAACTCTCACAGCCGTACATGACTACTGGAAAAATCATAGCTTTGACTAATGGACCTTTGTAGGCTAAATAATGTCTCTGTTTATTAATATGCTGTCTAGGTTTGTCATCGCTTTTCTTCCAAGGAGCAAATGTCTTTTAATTTCATGTCTGAGTCACCATCCACAGTGATTTTGAAGCCCAAGAAAATAAAGTCTGTCACTGTTTCCATTGTTTCTCCATCTATTTGCCATAAAGTGAGGGGACCGGATGCCATGACCTTCGAATTTTGAGTGTTGAGTTTTAAGCCAGCTTTTTCATTCTCCTCTTTCACCTTCATCAAGAGGCTTAATTTCTCTTCACTTTCTGCCATAAGGGTGTTGTCATCTGCATATCTGGGTTACTGATATTTCTCCCACCAATCTTGATTTCAGCTTGTGCTTCATCCAGCCCAGCATTTTGCATGATGTACTCTGCATATAAGTTAAATAAGCAGGGTGACAATATACAGTCTTGACGTACTCCTTTCCCAATTTTGAACCAGTCTGTTGTTCCATGTCCGTTCTAACTGTTGCTTCCTAACCTATATACACGTTTCTCAGGAGGCAGGTGAGATGGTCTGGTATTCCTATCTCTTGAAGAATTTTTCACAGTTTGTTGTGATCTACACAGTCAAAGGCTTTAGCATAGTCAATGAAGCAGAAGTAGATGTTTTTCTGTAATTCTCTTGCTTTTTCGATGATCCAACAGATATTGGCAATTTGATCTCTGGTTCCTTTGGCTTTTCTAAATCCAGCTTGAACATCTGGTTATTTGTACATGTTATTTGGTAGCTTTGTATAAGTCTTGAAATCAGGTTATGTGTAAATCCTCTGTTTCCTTCTTCCATATTCTATTGGCTATTCTAGTTGCTTTACCTTTCTATATCAACTTTAGAATCATTTTGTCAGCGTCTCCAAAATAGCTGGGATTTTTATTTGAATTGCATTGAATTTGTAGATTAAGTTAGAAGGAACTGACATCTTAACAATACTGAATTGTCTTGAGTGATGAATATGGACTGTCTCTATTTAGATCTTTGATTTCTTCCATCAGTTTTTGTTTTTCTGCATATCCCTGTAGTATAATGTATTAGTTTTATATTTGAGTCCTTTTTTTTGGGTGGTGGTGGTGTTTTCAATGGTTTTTTTTTCATTCAAAATATGAAATTCCAGTTGTTTATTCTGATACGGGAAGTAGTTGGCTTTTTTATATTGCCCTTGTATCCTGTGATGTTGCTATATTTGCCTATTACTTCCAGGATTTTTATTCTTTTCCTTTTTTCAGAGTCTCTGGGATTTTCTACATAGACAATCATGTTGACTTCAGATAAAGACAGTTTTATTTTTTCTTCCTAATCATCTACCTTTTATTTCAAGTTTTTCTGTTTGTTTTGTTTTAGGTCTTTCTGTACTAGCTAGGACATGAATAATAGTCTTGAAACAGGGCATCCTTGCTCTTTTCCTGCACTTCAGGGAAAAGTGTCATCTCCTAACATTAAGTATTGAGAGGGTAACAAGCAGGAGGGCCAGGGGTCTCCAAATGGAGGAAATAGGCTACAAGTGTCATACATTTTTTTTTATCTCTCTTAGGCAGGAGGAAACAAACTAGTGATATATTTTTTCCCCTTCTCTACACAAATTTAAAAAGAGGTTTCTCTTAAAATACTGTGTTGCCATAATGACACCTGGTTCCACCTGAACTTAACTTTTCTCAAATTTTGAGCTAACAAATACATTTTTCTTATGGAAATATTTGTCTTAAGCTATGTTAATGTACTATACATTTACCTCAGACTCTGTCTTCAAGTCAGTTCCGCCTAAAGTCTCAGAACTGACTTGACAAACCAGTGTGTTATCCTCATACATTGTTCTCCTAATATATGTAAACAAAATTATTTGTATGGTAGTCTGCCTTTATACAAGATTCAAGTCAATCCTTTTATGGCCCCAGATGACCCCCCTGGTGCCAAGATTATCTCAAAATGCATCTTGTTGGTAGGGGGCCGGGTGCCATTCTCTGAGTTTTGAGACGTTGCTTTCTTTCATTAACAGACTGCTAGTAACTATATAACATCCAGCTAAAGACTAACAGGCGGGTATTCTTTCTGCCCCCTTCTGATGTCTATGTCAAAAGCTTTCTCTATCTCTTTTATACTTTAATAAAACTTTATTACACAAAAGCTCTGAGCAATCAATCCTTGTCTCTGGCCCCGGATTGAATTCTTCTCCTCTGGAGGCCAAGAATCCCGGCGTCTTCTGTGGTTCAGCAACAACCTTTCTGTATGATGTTCTCTTCTTCATCAAGTTGGGAAAGTTCCCCTCTATTCCTAGTTTACTGAGAGGTTTTTTTTTTTTTCTTTATCATGAATGACTGTTTTTTCTTCATTAGTTGCTATTATTGTGTCATTGACTTCCTGATATGTTGGATTATGTTGTTGTTGTTGTTTTTAATGTTGACCCAGCCTTTCATACCTGCAATAAATTCCACTTGACTGTCTTTATATTTCTTTTTATACATTGTCAGATTTGATTTGCCCATGTTTGAGGATTTTTGCGTCTATGTTATTGAGAAATAATCTGATCTTTATTTTTCTCATAATATCCTTATCTAGTTTGGTTTTAGGGTAATGTTAGCCTCATATAATGAGTTTGGAAGTATTATTTCCTGGAGGAGATTATGGAGAATTGTATTAGTTTTTCCTTAAATGTTTATTAGAATTCACTAGTGACACTGTCTGGATTGGTGATTTCTATTTTGGAAGTATTTGTATTGATTTAATTTTTTTTAGCAGAAATGAATCTGTTCACGTTTTCTGTATCTCTTTTGTGTGAATTTCATAGCTATGTCTTTTAAGGAATTTGTCAATTTCATCCATGTTACCAATTTTTCAGGGACAGAATTGTTTGTAGTATTCTGTTATTTTTTAATGTCATTAGGATTAGTAGCGTCAATCTATCTTTCATTTCTGAGATTCACAATTTGCTTCTTTTTTTCTTGGTTAGATTGGAGGTTTTTTTAAATTTTATTGATCTTTTCAAAGAAGCAACTTTCGGTTTCATTGACTTTTTCTAATTTTTTCACATTTTCAATTTAACTGATTTATTTTAATAAAAATTCCTTTATTTTGCTTGCTTTGGGCTCAGTTTGCCTTTTTTTTTTCTCTAGTTTACTAAGATAGAAGTTTAGGTTATTGATTTAAAATCTTTTATAATATATACATTTGATGCTATAAATTTCCCTCTGTGTACTGCTTTCACTGCATCCCACAAATTTTGATACATGATATTTTCATTTTTATTCCACTTCATTTAAAATAGTTTAAAATTTCTTTTGAGACTTTTTTTTGACCTATATGCTATTTAATTTTTAAGTATTTGGGGGATTTTTCAGCTATCTTTTGCTTATTGATGTCTCTTTAATTCCATTGTGGTCTGAGAATATATTTTTTATGATAGCTATTGTTTTAAATTTGTTAAGGTGTCTTTTGTGGCCTAGACTATAACCTATCTAGGTGAATATTCCATAAGAGGTAGAATAAAATGATAGAATGTGTGGCTTATTTTTTTGGATGGAATATTCTAGAAATTTCAAATCATGTTGATTGACAGTACCATTCAGGTCATCTATATACTTACTGCTTTTCTGCCTGCTTGATTTCTCAGGACAATTAGAGGGGTGTTGAAGTCTCCAGCTGTGCTTATAGATTTGTCTGCTTCTCCTTTCAGTTCTGTCACTTTTTGCTATATGTATTTTGATACTTTTGTTGGATGCATACGAAGCCGTCTAATGAGTTCTTAATTTCAGATATTATAATTTTCACCTTTGGAATGCCCATTTTATGCATATATGTATGTACATGTACATGTTTGTATACACATTCATCAGAGGTCCCCAAGACTATCACTAGGTACAGTGATTTTCTGGGATGACTCAGCATGTAGTTGTACTTAGGGCTGTGACTTATTAAAGTGAAAGGATACAAAGCACAGTCAGCAAAGGGAAAAGATACTTGGGGCTTAGTCCAGAGGACACTTAGCTTAGGAGCCTAAGCTTCTAAGACTTTTCCCAGGACAGGCTTTAAGTCCTATAGCAATGAGATGTGATGACAAATGTGAAATGTCTGCCAGGGAAGCTCATTAGACACTCAGCGTTCAAAATGTTTATCAGGGGCTAGTCACGTAGGTACTCTTTGCTTAGCATATAACAAAATTTCAGACTCCGGAAGGAATGTATGTGAGCAGCAAAAACCATACAGTTCACACAAACGGTTCAGGCTCAGTGAACCATTCTTACCAAGGACTGGTAAGAACCATCATGAACTTCAAATTCCCAGATACCACCCACAAGACATCCTTGTAGCAGATCTTTCAGAAGACAGCAGTCTCAGGCCTGCTCTATTAATTCTTTATCTACAACACACATACCATGTATCTGTTGACTTCTCCCATCCTTTCATTTATTTTGTTCATATTTTCCTCTTTTATATTAATTATAATTTGTTCTAAAATTCTTTTGTGTTACAATATCTGAGTCTCCTATGTTGTTGTTGTTCAGTCACTCAGTCATGTCTGACTCTTTGTGACCCCATGGACTGCAGCATGCCAGGCTTCCTTGTCCTTCACTATCTTCCAGAGCTTGCTCAAACTTATGTCCATTGAGTCTGTGATGCCATCTAACCATCTCATCTTCTGTTGTCCCCTTCTCCTCCTGCCTTCAATGTTTCCCAGCATTAGGGTCTTTTCTAATGAGTCAGCTCTTTGCATGAGATGGCCAGAGTATTGGAGCTTCAGCTTCAGCATCTTTCCAGTGAATATTCAGGATTGATTTCCTTTAGGATTGACTGGTTTGATCTCCTTCCAGTCCAAGGGACTCTCAAGAGTCTTCTCCAAAACCACAATTTGAAAGCATCAGTTTTTCAATGCTTATCCTTCTTCATGATCCAACTCTCACATCCATACATGACTACTGGAAAAACTGTAGCTTTAACTATACAGACCTTTTGTAGGCTAAGTAATATGTCTGCTTTTTAATATGCTGTCTAGGTTTGTCATAGCTTCTCTTCCAAGGAACAAGCGTCTTTTAATTTCATGGCTGTAGTCACCATCCACGGTGATTATGAAGCCCAAGAAAATAAAGTCTGTCACTGTTTCCATTGTTTCTCCATCTATTTGTCATAAAGTGATGGGACTGAATGCCTTGATCTTTGTTTTTTGAATGTTGAGTTTTAAGCCAGCTTTTTCACTCTCCTCTTTCACCTTCATCAAGAGGCTCTTTAGTTCCTGTTTGTTTTCTGCCATAAGGGTGATGTCATCTGCATAGCTGAGATGATTGATATTTCTCCTGGCAATCTTGATTCCAGCCTGTGCTTCATCCAGCCCGGCATTTCTCATGATGTACTCTGCATATGAGTTAAATAAGCAGGGTGACACTATACAGCCTTGACGTACTCCTTTCCCAATTTTGAACCAGTCCATTATTCCATGTCTGGTTCTAATTATTGCTTATTGACATGAATACAGGTTTCTCAGGAGGCAGATAAGGTGGTCTGCTATTCCCACCTCTTTAAGAATTTTTCACAGTTTGTTGTGATCCATACAGTCAAAGGCTTCGGCGTACTTAATGAAGCAGATGTTTTTCTGGAGTTCCTTTGCTTTTTCTATGATCCAGGAGATGTTGGCAATTTGATCTCTGGTTCCTCTGCCTTTTCTAAATCCAGGATTAATTCTGAAAGTTCATGGTTCATGTACTGTTGAAGCCTGGCTTGGAGAATTTGGAGCATTACTTTGCTAGCGTGTGAGATGAGTGCAATTGTGCAGTAGTTTGAACATTATTTGGCATTGCCTTTCTTTGGGATTGGAATGAAAACTGACCTTTTCCAGTTTTGTGGCCACTGTTGAGTTTTCCAAATTTGCTGGCATATCGAGTGCAGCACTTTCACAGCATCATCTTTTAGGATTCAAAATAACTCAGCTGAAATTCCATCACCTCCACTGGCTTTGTTGATAGTGATGAAGACCCGCTTGACTTCACTTTCTAAGATGTCTGACTCTAGGTGAGTGGTCACACCGTTGTGGTTATCTGGGTCATTAAGATCTTTTTTGTACAGTTCTTCTGTGTATTCTTGCCACTTCTTAATATCTTCTGTTTCTGTTAGATCCATACAGTTTCTGTCCTTTGTTGTGCCCATCCTTGCATGAAATGTTCCCTTGGTTTCTCTTAATTTTTTTGAAGAGATCTCTAGTCTTTCCCATTCTGTTGTTTTCCTTTTATTTCTTTGCATTGTTCACTTAGAGACGCTTTCTTATCTCTCCTTGCTTTTCTTTGGAACTCTGCATTCAGTGGGTATATCTCTCCTTTTCTCCTTTGCCTTTTGCTTCTATTCTTTTCTCAGCTTTTTGTAAGGCCTCCTCAGACAACCATTATGGTTATGCTTTTACTGTCTTTTTCCTTTGGCCTTGTCTGTTCATATAACATGAAATTTTCTGTTGGATGTTGAGCATTATATCTAACAACAGAGATATTAGGAGAGGCTCAAAAAATTATCTCAAGTAGAGAGTATTTATCCTTTTCTCTGCTGGGCAGGTATAATACAGAACCGGTCACTTGAATAAGTCATGAATGAGCTTGATTAGGGCCCATAACATATTAGTTTTAATTCTTCTTTTCATTTTAACAACTGAAAGTTTTACTTCCTTAGTGAAAGTTAACTTTATAATACCAAAGGTAATATGAAATAACTTTTTCTTGTTCATTCCGTTCTACTTTATGCATAGTGCTAGCTCCTACAGTGTCCAGTTTAATACATGTTAATGTGTATGTCTCCTCATTAAGAATAATATTTGTAGCAACTAGGACCATTCCACCCTCTCAGTGGAAACTCAATTTATACAAGATACTACTTTTATCCTATATAGTATAGCATTAAAGAAAAGCAAAAGTCACTCAATCATATCTGACTCTTTGCAAGCCCATGGACTATACAGTCCATGGAATTCTCTAGGCCAGAATGTTGGAGTTGGTAGCTGTTCCCTTCTCCAGGGGATCTTCCCAACCCAGGGATCAAACCCAGGTCTCCCACATTGCAGACAGATTCTTTACCAACTGAGCCACCAGGGAAGCACAGCATTAAAGAAAGCAGTCCTAAATTTTTAGTAAACTAAAGAGATTCAGTTCAGTTCAGTTGCTCAGTCATGTCCAACTCTTTGCGACCCTATGGACTGCAGCATGCCAGGCTTTCCTGTCCATCTCCAACTCCCAGAGCTTGTTCAAACTCATGTCCATTGAGTCGGTGATGCCATCCAACCATGTCATCCTCTGTCATCCCCTGTCATCCCCTTCTCCTCCTGCCTTCAGTGTTTCCCAGTATCAGGGTCTTTTATAATGTCAGTTCTTCACATCTGGTTGGCAACTTATTGGAGCTTTAGCCTCAGCATCAGTCCTTGCAATGAGTATTCAGGATTAATTTCCTTTCAGATTTTATCTCATTTTATCTCCTTGCAGTCCAAGGGACTCTCAAGAGTTCTCCAGTACCACAATTCAAAAGCATCAATTCTTTGGCGCTCAGCTTTCTTCACAGTCCAACTCTCACATCCATACCTGACTACTAGAAAAACCATAGCTTTGACTAGACGGACCTTTGTCGGCAGTCATTCTTTTTAAGTATCTTCCACTCGTATGGCTCTGACAATTTCATGTAGAAAGGAATATACTGTTACAGGAGCAAGTGTCATTCAAAGATGTGTGTGTGGACTTCACCCAGGAAGAGTGGTACCTGCTGGATCCTGCTCAGAAGATATTATACAGAGATGTGACCCTAGAAAATTATAGCCACCTTGTCTCAGTAGGTAAGAATTTTTTTCCACATGATTACCAGTAACATGCATTTCTTAGCTGATGAAATGTAAAAACTCCCTGTGAAATTTTCTGATGGAGATTCAAGGCCCTAAGATGACTGGTCCCTTTGGGCCACCATAAAGGATACTGTAGTCTTACCTCCTTGGGGATTAGTATTTTTAGGTACCTATTTTAGATAGCTCCCAAAGCTGTACCTTTCTTCCCCATCATTTTTTTTAGAGTTTCTTAAGCCAAACTGTTCAGCCACAGTCCTGTGTTACTCTCTTTACAGGAAATTGCATTACTAAGCCAGAAGTGATCTTCAAGATCGAGCAAGGAGAAGAGCCTTGGATACTAGAGGAAAAATTCCCAAAACAGTGCCGCTCAGGTGAGTTAGTGAGTTCACAGGCAGATGGAAGCCAGAGGAAACGGGATCTTAGGCCATTGGTGTATGATTCCAACCCCTGACCTTTGGAAGTGATTGACAGTTGGCCCACATACTTCTGTTACCTTAATCACATTCTTCTGTATGTCATTTTCACTCATAAATGCTTCCCTTTGTTCTTTGACATTTTAGAGTCATCTACCTATATCCATAATCCAAACTCATTTGGCTCCATCTGAGATAATTTTTCTTGATTATTTTAAAATTGTCCACCTTCCGTCTATTGTCTTTGGACATCTTTTGTTAGATGGTATGATTCATGTAATACTTCCATATATTCATTTAACAAATATATGATGAGCACTCAATATGACCCAATTATGTTTATACGTAATTAAAAGAATGTCTCTATTATCAGAGTGTGTATTACAGTGAGAGACAAAAAGCATACGTGTGTGTGTATGAAGATGTCTGTGCATGTAGACACACACACATGGTGTTGGGTGGTGGTAAGTACTGTGAAGAGCTGAAGCAGTGAAAAGGGGGTTAGAGAATGATAACGTGCTATTTGGTACAGAATTCAAGAGAAAATGGGCTTCCCTCATGGCTCAGCTGGTAAAGAATCTGCCTGCAATGCTGGAGACCTGGGTTCAATCCCTGGGTTGGGATGATCCCCTGCAGAAGTGAACAGCTACCCACACCAGTATTCTGGCCTGGAGAATTCCATGCACTGTATAGTTCATGGGGTTGCAAAGAGTTGGACACTACTGAGCGACTTTCACTTCACTTCAAGATAAAATGTATTTTATGAGGTACACAATAGATATGAATCTCTAGTAAATTAAAGTGTGAGCTCTGTGGATTCTGAATACTCCAGGCAGAGGGAACATCAGGTGCTGGTGCTAAACTTGTCAGACTAGTGTGCTGTTAGAGTGTCTGAGGAATGATAAGGATGTCATGGTAGCTGGAGGTGAGTGGGCATGGGGGAGATTGGTAGGAGATGATGTCATAAGTAGCATGGACTGTGGTAGATATATTAATTTTATTTTGAGTGATGTGGGAAATCCTCAGGCTTTTTTCAGTATATATAAATCAAATTAAGCTAGCAGATTGGATTTACAGTTTAAAAGAATCTCTCTGACTTCTCTGTTGTGACCATGTGATGGGTGGATGGTGCTTAGGCACAAGCAAGGAAGGAATACCAGTTAGGACACTATTGTGTACTCAGAGGAAAGAAGCTAGTTGCTCAGGCTATGTTGGAAATGCTGAAAAACGGTGGATTTCTACATGTATCTTGAACATGAGGCCAAGAGGATTTGTTACTGGGTTGGATATAGAGTGTGAGAGAAGGAGGAGTTGAGCATGAATTCCAATGATTTGTTTCCGGTACCTGATAACTTAGTACCATTTACTGAGATAGAGAAAATTTGGAGGAGAGATTAGAAGAGAGTTAGTACAATTGGACACAAGAAGCTTGGGATAACGGCTAGACTCTGGGAGACACATACACACAACTTCTTTGTAAAAGCCCATACAGTAAATATTTTCAGCTTTGTGGGCCACACGTGGTCTCAGTTGCTGCTGCTGCTGTTCCTCCTCTTACATCTTTCTCTTCTTTCTCTTCCTCCTCACTCCTCTCTGCTGCCGTTTCTGTATATTTCCCTCTAAAAACTTAAAAACATCCTTAGTTCTAGGCCCACGACCTTACAGTCAGAGTTTGCTGACCCCTTTGCTAGAGAGTGGTTGTTTGTAAATGAGAGAGGTAGTCGTGGGGCAGTACTGCTTTTACAAGATGTGTAAATCCACTGCTGCTGCTGCTAAGTCGCTTCAGTCGTGTCCGACTCTGTGAGACCCCATAGACGGCAGCCCACCAGGCTCCCCCGTCCCTGAGATTCTCCAGGCAAGAACACTGGAGGGGGTTGCCATTTCCTTCTCCAGTGCACGAAAGTGAAAAGTGAAAGTGAAGTCACTCAGTCGTGTCTGACTCTTCGAGACCCCATGGACTGCAGCCCACCAGGCTCCTCCGTCCATGGGATTTTCCAGGCAAGAGTACTGGAGTGGGGTGCCATCGCCTTCTCCAGTAAATCCACTAAATTTGTCATTAGAGGAGATTGAGGGGAACAGTCTGAGTTACTTGAAAATTAGAGAACCCGGTTTCCCAGGAGTCAAATAAGGAACATTCAGCCATCCATTACTACCTTAAATGGCAACCATAGGTTCAGTGTCCTGAACCTGTTATCCCCTGTTACTAGTTTTTTCAAATTCCTAATGTTATTTTCTTTTCCATCTTCTTCTTCTTCATCTCTTCATTTTATCACTTGTAACTGATACCTGACTTGATCTTCCTAGTTGTTGTTTTTTCCTACCTAAAGCATCCAGTTTATCTTTCACTAGCCTAACAAAGTTAATCCTTATTAATAAATGAAATCAAAGTCTCCTTTCAGTGACTGTCATAGTCTAGCCCTGTTTTGCATATCTGTGTCTTTTGTATTGCTCTTCAGAGTTCATTTTAAACTTCATGGTATGTCTTAAATTTCACTTTTAAATATTTTCTCTTTTTTCTATAATTTTCACTTTGGTTTATTTTGCCTTTTAAGTAACTTAATTAAAATTGGGTATGCAAAGTGTTTAAACATTGCATGGTCTATAATAATGGCTTATTATTATTATTTCACTTATTTTAAGTTAGTGATCAATTTTTTGCTGTAACTTTAATAGTCTGTATTTTATAACCCTAACCCACTAGCATCTGTAGCCCCAAAACTCAAACCTGATGATATGACTGTTGCTTAGAGTTTCTATCATTGCTGAGATTTTGTTTTCCCAAAGAGAAGCTTGAGATAATTATTAGAATCTGAGATGGAATAGGAGGTTTCATATATACATTACTCCAGTACTCTTGGGCTTCCCTCATGGCTCAGCTGGTAAAGAATCTGTCTGCCTTCAATGTGGGAGACCTGGGTTCGATCCCTGGGTTGGAAGATCCCCTGGAGAAGGAAACAGCTACCCACTCCAATATTCTGGCCTGGAGAATTCCATGGACTGTATAGCCCATGGGTTTGCAAAGAGTTGGACACAACTGAGCGACTTTCACTTTCAGTATACATATACATATATATATATATACACACACACACGTGCACACACACATACATATATATACATACACACCATATATGGTATAAAGTACATAGTTGAGGCCAGAACTAGAAGTATCCATACTTTCCTTTCATACTTTTCCTGATTCTGATATTTTAGTAATTACTTTGTTGAATCAAGTTTAGAAGAGATCACTCTTTTTCATCCATTCAGAAAGCATTCTATTGTATTTTTACTAAATGTACAGTCCCTTATTTTATCCTCAAGTACAGGTTGAAAATAATTCATATGCACATCAGTTTTTAAGAATCATAAATGACCTGTCTCCTCAGTGAAGTCAGAGGAAATAGAATTTTGCTAACACCTGCCTAGACTGTGGTCATGACATGGGGTGTATCATTGAGCAATGGACTTGTTTTATCTTACAGTGAGTTAAACAGGTAGTAACTTCTAAAGGCAGCAGATAGAGACTGAAAATAATAGGGATATTTTAGAGTTTGTTGGCTTTGTTATTTTATTATTACTTTTGTGGTTTGTTGTTTTAAATTAAAGTAGCATTTCCTGGAGGATGTTCGGGTCCCAAGGAGAGCCAAGGCTGGAGTGTAACTAATTACATAAAAGGTGTGTTGTTGGGAATGAGCAATTTGTTAAACATCCAGCTAGAACTGCACAAATATTTTTTAATGGACTTACAGAATTGTGACTTGAACTCATAATATGAATTCAGTTTTTGTTTTAATTTGTGTTTGTCAAAATAATAACTGTTATCAGTCTTTGGAGCCATGGGCTCAGGACTGTTTCAGATTTTTTTTAACATATGATTAACATTGTTTCACCTTGTTAGTCACTCAGTCATGTCCAACTCTTTGTGACCCCATGGACTGTAGCCCACCAGGCTCCTCTGTCCATGGAATTCCCCAGGCAAGAATACTGGAGTGGGTTGCCATTTCCTCCTCCAGGGGATCTTCCTGACCCAGGGATCGAACCCAGGTCTCCTCCTTTTCAGGCAGATTCTTTACCGTCTGAGCCACCTTGGAAGCCAGTTTCATTGAGTAGCAACAGTAAAGAATAATCAAGAATTTTTACAATAAAGTTTGTTGAAGGCCTCAGAACCATATATTAATAGAAAAATATGATCGTTATAGGTCTCATCTGTAAGTAAAAGCCACAGATGAGTCTAGATATGAAAGCAGAAAACCTTGATGTAAATGATAAACCTAGATATGAAAGCAGACTTAAAGATCGGTATTGGTTCAGGAACAAAATTGTTTTAGGGGAAAGTAAGGCAGTAGATTGAAGTAAAGAGATATATGCCTTGATGGTTGGGACAACTTCATTAACAGCTGTGAGCAAACAGAATGAGCCTGGTCCTTTTGCAGAGATGGTCTGTCCATCATCTGTTTTGTATTTCCTGTTGGGCATTTGTGTTGTTGCGAATCACAGCTTGATAGAGAGTTAGAGTCTGGATTAAAGCATTGTCCCTTAGAGCATGAGGAAGTAGGTACCTTCAGAAATTTGTTTTGATGTTCATGTATCAAATGAGAAAAAGGAATAGCAACATGCACATTAGTGAGGATCCTACCACAGTAATCAACCTGTGGGAAGGTAAGGACAAGAAAGCATGATCTGCCTCTGTCAAACTGAGTTCTTCCTCTAATATGTTTCTTAAACAGTCTATTTTTCTTTAAAAACATGAGCAAAACAAAAAACCTCTCTTGTTAAACTTATCCAGTTCTTGGAGTTTCCTGCTCCCTAAATGAATAACTCTTATAAAATCCCCATCCCTTGCTTACCATGTCTTGTTATAATTATTCCATGTGAATTAAAGGAATCCTGGGCTGTCAGACTATTCTTCTGAACCTGAGGCAGTTGGTGTTTTCAGAACTTGAGTCTGGTATTGATGTGTAGAGTAGAAGTGAGTACTCTTGTAGGAATCACACCAGGTAATCAGTGTCTGAGAGGGTTAGAACTCAACTGCTTTGTTTCCACCAAACATAGTTCATTTTCTGAAAGCCCTTGTCTACTAATCTTCAGTGTAATGATATTCAGTGTTCAATATCTCTGTTGGACTCACTCCATTCTCCTGAGTTTCCTGATTTCTGAATCAGCCACTCTCTGGTTCCCTGTGTTTTGAATGTATTTCACCTTTTTCTGTCTAGTTTTAAAGTTTGTATTAATAAAGTATTAAATGTTATTGCCAGTTTCCTTTTCCTATTTTTACTGAAGCATGTTTTTATTTTCTGCTCAAACCAAAAGAATAAAGAAAATGTGTGCTGGATTTTAGTTCACACCAGAAAACTGAGCCTAAAGCAAAAGAACTGACTGTGTAATAGGGCATTTGTGTAAAAGTTGAATTCCATTAGAAATGTACTAGGATTCATAAGATGTGGTTATTTTTCTCATTTCTAGAAGACTGGAAAGTTGATGACCTAATAGAGAGCACCCAGGAAAATCAAGATGAACATTTCTGGCAACTTGCTTTCACCAGCAACAAAACATTAAGTACAGATAGTGGTGACAGATTAAGGAAAACTTTAAATCTAGGTACCAACTCCATTCCTTCAAGCAATTTTCTGTATAAAATATGTGACTCATGTGAAGTGAGTTTGAAAAATATTTCAGGCTTAATTATTAACAGAAAGAACTATTCTAGAAAGAAGCCTGATGAGTTTAATGTATATGAGAAATTGCTCCTTGATATTGGGCATGACAAAACTCCTCTTGGAGGGAAATCTTATAATCAAAAAAAGAATGTCCTCAATCACGGACAGGATCTCACTCAGTCAACTTTTGACCAGCCTTTTGAGTATAATGAAAATGGAAGAGGCAACCATGGAGACGCAGCCTTTTTCACAAATAAGAAAGTTCAGGTGGGAGAGACACAATGTAAATATAATGAATGTGGAAAAACCTTCATCCAAAGTTTGAAGCTCAATTTATCTCAGAGAACTCATTTTGAAATGGAGCCATGTGAATGCAGCATTTGTGGTAAGTCCTTCTATATGGATTTAAGATTGGGACATCAGAGAGCTCTTACAGGGGACAATCCTTATGAATATAATGAATATGGGCAAATTTTCTGCAACAACTCAACTTTCGTTATCCATCAGGGAACTTACACAAGAAAGATTCCCCACGAATATAAAGTCAGTCACAAAACATGGGAAAAGTCAGCTCTCTTCAAACATCAGATAGTACCCATGGGGGGAAAACTGTATAAGCACAATGAAAATGGAAATACTTTCAACAAGAAGTCACATCTCACCCAACTTCGAAGAGCTCACTCAGGAGAAAAAACCTTTGAGTGTGGTGAATGTGGGAAAACATTCTGGGAGAAGTCAAACCTCACTCAGCATCAGAGAACACACACAGGAGAGAAACCGTATGAATGTACTGAATGTGGGAAATCCTTTTGTCAGAAACCACATCTTACCAACCATCAGCGAACACATACAGGAGAAAAACCCTATGAATGTAAGCAGTGTGGGAAAACATTCTGTGTGAAGTCAAACCTCACCGAACATCAGAGAACACACACAGGGGAGAAACCCTATGAATGTAATGCATGTGGAAAATCCTTCTGCCACAGGTCAGCCCTAACTGTACATCAGAGAACACACACAGGAGAGAAACCCTTTATATGTAATGAATGTGGAAAATCCTTCTGTGTGAAATCAAACCTCATTGTACATCAAAGAACTCACACAGGAGAGAAACCCTACAAATGTAATGAGTGTGGGAAAACCTTCTGTGAGAAATCAGCTCTCACTAAACATCAGAGGACTCACACAGGGGAGAAACCCTATGAGTGTAATGGATGTGGGAAAACCTTTAGTCAGAGGTCAGTACTCACTAAACATCAGAGAATTCACACAAGGGTGAAAGCTCTTTCAGCATCCTGAACATTCAGAAACCTTCATCCACTCTTTCAAATTTGTTATACAGGTTTTTAAAATGAGATGAATGAAACCCAAAGAATATCACAAATTCCTTTAGAGAGTGAGGTTTTGTTGTAGTTCAGATAATCAGTACTAGAATAAAACCTTATTCATGTTTTAAATATGTAAGAGCTTTCCAAAAACAGTAAAACTTTTCATCAGAAAATTTATATTGAAGGGAAATTCATTTACATAATATGGTGAAAAAAACACCTTTGTCTAGAATTTATGTTGTGTAGTGCCATATTCTGGATGTGATACAAAAATTTTATTGTTAATATAACGGATAATACTCATATGCAGTCATATTCACAGTAGAATCTGAAATTTAAAGAAGTTAAATGACAACAGCATTAAACGTTTATGTGAAGAGTCCTTGATGTTTACAGGCCTTTGGTGGGTATGCTAATATCATAGAAATTTAAGGTGTTCTTGATTTGTATATTAGAGCCTAACATGCTTGTGAAGAGAAAATCTAAACTCTTAAGTAACTATTATAGTTTATATTAATGTTTCCCACACTAGATACCATCAATGTCTTTTTAGGTTGTAATAATTATATATATATGTAAATGTATTTATACACACTTACCAATACACAGTGATGTCCTGCAGTAAGCTTATACTAACTTGCAAGCACTGCTAATAAATTTTCAGGAATTTTATGAGCCAGTTGTTAAACACAGTCATTATTTTAAAATTAAAGTATTGATTTACAGTTAAATAATATTAAACAAAGGTAATCATACTCAACAGTCATCATTTCCTAATTATTTCACTGTGTTTTGCTATTATCTTTGTTCTTTAGGTTATCTGTATTGTTAAATCAACATGGTGAATACTATATAATGATGTAGTACTATCTATCTGTGACCAGCCCTACGTTCAGTGCCATCGTGTTGGTAGTGTGGCATTAGTGGGAGTATTTACACCATGATAATTGACAAACTCTACAAATTAGGATTTTTGTTTTCTCAGAGGACCTGTTGTCAATTATTTGCATTGGTACATGACTGTGTATATTTGAAAATAGGTTTAGCAAATTTAAAATACTAGCCACATACCCCTTCTCCCATTTCCATAGATAAATGGCTGTGTCCATTACTGCTGAATGGCCTCTTCAAAAAAGAAGCCAAAATATGTTTTTTGTGAGGTTTTCAACTACCTATGCATCAATCCTATTTTCAGTACTACCAGAGACTCTCTGTAGTGTGGCCAGTATATGCTGTTTTACTACCTATTGCTTACCTTTCTTCTGACTTTGCTGGCGTATGTGAATGAGTATGGCCGTTATTACTGAGCTTCCACTTCCATAAAAAGGCCAACAATATTTTCCTGAGGTTATTCAGCTGCTTTGGGTCAGTCAATAATGTGAATGCTGTTAATAACAATGATAATTACATAAATTTTGCAAAGGTTAACATCAGTTATGAACAATAATGCTCACAATATTCGGCAAATAAAAAGTAGTGTTGTATAATGAAATGCTTCTGTCCTACTCTTGGTGCTTTATTGCTGTATCTATTTGGGCATGATGTGTGTAACCCAAGTTGTATGTAACTCAGGAACTATGTATTTGTATTTAATTTAATAAAATGTAATATACTGTCTCTCTCTCTCCTTTGTCCTACTGTTTTCTTTGCTTCTTTGGAAAACACTGATAACCAGTTCCAAGAAACACTGCCCACCAAATAGCCATTCCCTGCTTCTTCCTTGTTGGGCCATGTTTTGTCTTTTTGTCCATCCTTTCCCCAGATGATTTAGGGATAAAGCCACATTAGTCTAAGTTAATCATGAATATTCTGTTCTAGTGATTTTGTTGGGATGGACAGGTGAATAGTGAGATATTTGGAAAATATTCTCAGTGCTTTGGGGGAAGAACTCCATGATAAAATATTGTCATGACATGAAAAGAGATTGTCTCTCTGGACTTTTTCTTGGCTGTATGTTATTACTAGATTATAGCTGTGGCCTGGAAGGGCAATAGCCTGAAGAGAACAGTACACAAGATGGGAAAAGCATGACTTAGAGGTGCTGTCACTGAACTGCACAACTCTTTCTGGACCTGCTGTCTTCTAGGCGTTTGTATTACTGGGTCAAAAGAGGATTCTTATTTATTCTTGGAGATGTCTGTTATTTAGCACTGAAGGCATTCACCTGATTCAAATGAATTCTTTTCTAATAGAAGTGTTAATGTTCTATACAGCAGTTTTAGAGATGAATTATTTCCTTTGACAAATTAATATAGGGAGGGCTGTTTGTATCAGCCATGGTTCTAGTGAAAAACAGAATTCTGATCCAACTAAGAAGACTCATGGCAGACTTATTACACTGGTTTGGCCAGAAACAAGGGATATTGAAGCACCTAGAGATTAGTGTCCCCAGGACACTTATTAAGTCCGTAAGGGCAAAGGATGAAAGCAGGTGTTAACCAGAGCCCAATAAGAGCTGCTGCTCTTGTGGAGGAGGGGCCTCCTCATAGGAGATGTTGTCATCTCCAAAATTATGGACCACATTCCTGGAACCCAATCAGATGCCATCTGCAGGTGAGCCCACGTGGGCACAGAGAAAGTAAAGGGAAAGGTCTGGGTGGAGCTACTGGAGAATAAGCAGTACAGTGTTTTTTATTCCTGTAAACTCCTATATAATGGCTCAGTATTAGAAATAAAGTTATTCTTCTAGTTGAAAGTTAAGTATTTCTGCTTCATTGTGCTTTTATGTTGTCGTAAGAAAATTCCTTTTGGAACTGAGCACTGTGGCAGGTATGTCTCTCGTTTGATATATGTGAAGCAGACATGTCAACTTGATTATTCATATAACCCCACATGATGTTTCTTATCGTATATGGTATGAGGTTAGCAGCTGTGTGTTCTTCCAAATAAATAGCAAGTCCTCTCTGCACTGTTTGATTAATTTGTTCTTTTTCTTGTTGGCTTGATATGACCACTGGGGTAACTGGTTACCTCTCTTGGTAGCATAATAAGAGTAGATGTTTAACTCACATATTACAATAAGTACATTTTATGGTATTTTTAATTGAAATAAAAAATTTTGACAGTATTTCTGATTGGTAAAATTCAAATGCCCATAAAATAAGACTCCAGTATGTTAAATTCTCTATATGTAGATATATAAGGTTAAGAAAGTGAAAGTGTTAGTTGCTCAGTTTGTCTGACTCTTCGTGATCCTATGGACTGTAGCCCACCAGGCTCTTCTGTCCATGGAATTCTCCAGGCAAGAATACTAGCATGGGTAGCCATTCCCTTCTCCAGGGAATCTTCCCAACCCAGAGACTGAACCCGAGTCTCCTGCATTGCAGGCTGATTCTTTACTGTCTGAGCCATTAGGGGAGCCCATATATGTGTTAAATTGCATGGCAAAAGACCCAGGTTATATGCTGATCTAAAAGCCAATTGTTATTTCAAGGGAGGTAACTATTGCATGTAGAGATTGAAGAACACTCTTCTGTTACACTCCAAAGAGTATGTATGCCCTCTTCTCACAGTATGGGCCCTGGCATAATCAGCATAGTCCTAGGAAAGCGTAGGAAATTCCACTACCCCATGGGCACAAATCATCGCTGCCATACTTCACCAAGTTCTTCTATTTTAAGAAATATAATTAAAGACTGACAAGAGCAGAGCTTGTTGTCACTAGGGGCTTCAAGGAATTCTGAAAACCCTCTTTATTCTCTAAGGACTTGAGCCTCTTTTGAGGGGTTAGACAGCTGAGGACTTTTGGTCTGGGTGTTATTGGAAGTAAGTTCAGGATAAGATCACCTCTTTTACATAGGGATAACCTCCCCTATTTTGTAGGTAAGGATTCTGAACCCAGAGAGGATCAACCATCCCATACTCTAGATTCCAAACATGTTCAGGGTGGCATGAAAAATATAAAGCCTCACTTCTCCACCTCCCCAAGTACCTGAGGGGAACCTGCTCTCAAACAGTGTGTGTCTAAGAGTAGACACCAGTTCCTCATTGTCTGGAAGACAAGCCTGAGTGTAAAAGGAGGGGCAGGCTGGGAAAGGGGAGACTTAGTTCCTCAGACAAAAGGAAGGAATTTGAGATTATGTGCTTAAAGATTATGTAGTGACTACTGCAACTCTTATACATTCTTCTAGTAATATAACCTATTCTTGTGTACGTGGAGTTGGCATTTACCTCAGATGATACCATCTCTTCCTGGCCCCATGTCTGTATTCATCCAGGAACAATCCTTTGTTAAAAATAAGCCAACGAGAACCCATTCTAAAATATTTTTATCGAAAAGTCATCATGACCAGATAGCTTGTGTACTTCTTGCTGTCAGCAGCCGTATCAAGAAAATACATCTCCATGTGAGAACATGATGGTGATAAGTATAAAATTTTCCCATTTATAAACATACAATGGGAAAAGTTGTCAGGAAAAGTGATTTTATGTACTGTGGAAAGGGAAAGACCTCAATGGGGACGCCAGCATGGAGGGAAGGAGCCATTTGAATATCTGGAGGAATCTGTGTGTATGTGTGTGTGTAATGCATATATATGTATAACCTGTTTTGTTTTGGCATCGGGCCCATTTTCTATCTTAAACTTGACCTCCTCTTGCCTAATACGACCTATCACTTCATATCCAGTCTATACTTGGCAGGGAAAGTATACTTGGCAGAGCCATAGACTCTGGGAGGGTTCAACTCAAGGGTAAACTATATGTTTTCAGCCACTACCCCTGTTTATTGCTTCCAGTTGGAGGCTGCAGCTTCCAATGGGTAGGTTGCCCCAAACCTACCCCTTTACCTGTGTTTTCTGGGGAAGGCTTATCCTGTTGAATCCCTGTTATTTTCACACAGTCTTACTCTGCCATCCCAACACCACTTATTAAATAAGCCCATTTCTCTCCACTTCTTTGAAACACTATCATAGACTAAATTCTTTTCACAATCTTAGGACTTAACATGTATATTTCCCCACTCAAACTAAAATATTTAGATTATTATAGTCATTAAAAATACATCTTCAGATAAGCATTAGTCTCCATTTTCACAAAATGTTTGGCTCTTCCCAATATTACACATAAAATTTACATTTGTTCTAGCAACGAAACCAAAAGAAATAAGTAACTTGAGATTTTGTTAGGAATGTTGCGCCATAATATACTTCATTTTTTTTTCAGAAAAATGATTTGTACCTCTAATTACTCAAATCTTTTAACTGTTGTTTAATAAAGTTCATTTCCTTCATATAGATTCTGCATATTTGTTATTTATGTCTACATATTTTGCTTTGAACTTGTAAACATCTTGACTGTATTATTGTGGACATAAGAGGGACACTTTATATTATTAAAATTTATTTACCAATAAAGATTTTCACTGTATGCTCAATGAAAAGATAGTCACAAAGCATTTGTGAAAAAAAAAAAAAGAGCTGGTACTTAAAGTTAACTTTGAGAGAAGGGGTTTCTTTTGGGTAATATTTATTTTTTGTAATTCTTCATTTGTGTTTCATAATTGTGTAATTTTTCCAATTTAATATAATTTGCAACCCAGGAGAAACCCTGATTATCATGGATATGACACTTTTTAATTGTTGGCCTCTGTTTTCAGCTTGGAGAATTTTGAGCATTACTTTACTAGCATGTGAGATGAGTGCAATTGTGCGGTAGTTTGAGCATTCTTTGGCATTGCCTTTCTTTGGGATTGGAACGAAAACTGACCTTTTCCAGTCCTGTGGCCACTGCTGTGTTTTCCAAATTTGCTGGCATATCGAGTGCAGCACTTTCACAGCATCACCTTTGAGGATTTGAAATAGCTCAACTGGAATTCCATCACCTCCACTAGCTTTGTTCGTAGTGATGCTTTCTAAGGCCCACTTGACTTCCCATTCCAGGATGTCTGGCTCTAGGTGAGTGATCACACCATCGTGATTATCTGGGTCATGAAGATCTTTTTTGTACAGTTCTTCTGTGTATTCTTGCCACCTCTTCTTAATATCTTCTGCCTCTGTTAGGTCCATACCATTTCTGTCCTTTATTGTGCCTATCTTTGCATGAAATGTTCCTTTGGTATGTCTAATTTTCTTGAAGAGATCTCTAGTCTTTCCCAATCTGTTGTTTTCCTCTATTTCTTTGCACTGATCACTGAGGAAGGCTTTCTTATCTCTCCTTGCTATTCTTTGGAACTCTGCATTGAGATGGGAATATCTTTCCTTTTCTCCTTTGCTTTTTGCTTCTCTTCTCTTCCCAGCTATCTGTAAGGCCTCCTCGGACAGCCATTTTGCTTTTTTGCATTTCTTTTCCTTGGGGATTTTCTTGATCCCTGTCTCCTGTACAATGTCATGAACCTCTGTCCATAGTTCATCAGGCACTCTGTCTATCAGGTCTAGTCCCTTAAATCTATTTGTCACTTCCACTGTATAATCATAAGGGATTTGATTTAGGTCATACCTGATTGGTCTGGTGGTTTTCTCCACTTCCTTCAATTTCAGTTTGAATTTGGCAATAAGGAGTTCATGATCTGAACCACAGTCTGCTCCCGGTCTTGTTTTTGCTGACTGTATAGAGCTTCTCCATCTTTGGCTGCAAAGAATACAATGAATCTGATTTTGGTATTGACCATCTGGTGATGTCTATGTGTAGAGTCTTCTCTTGTGTTGTTGGAAAAGGGTGTTTGCTATGACAAGTGCGTTCTCTTGGCAGAACTCTATTAGCCTTTGTCCTGCTTCATTATGTACTCCAAGGCCAAATTTGCCTGTTACTCCAGGTGTGTCTTGACTTCCTACTTTTGCATTCCAGTCCCCTATAATGAAAAGGACATCTTTTTGGGGTGTTAGTTCTAGAAGGTCTTGTAGGTCTTCATAGAACCATTCAACTTCAGCTTCTTCAGCATTACTGGTTGGGGCATAGACTAGGATTACCTTGGTATTGAATTGTTTGCCTTGGAAATGAACAGAGATCATTCTGTTGTTTTTGAGATTGCATCCAAGTACTGCATTTCGGACTCTTTTGTTGACCATGATGGCTACTCCATTTCTTCTAAGGCATTCCTGCCCACAGTAGTAGATATAATGGTCATCTGAGTTAAATTCACCCCAGTCCAGTCCATCTTAGTTTACTGATTCCTAGAATGTCGATGTTCACTCTTGTCATCTCCTGTTTGACCACTTCCAGTTTGCCTTGATTCATGGACCTAACATTCCAGGTTCCTATGAAATATTGCTCTTTACAGCATCGAACCTTCCTTCTATCACCAGTCCCATTCACAACTGAGTGTTGTTTTTGCTTTGGCTCCATCCTTTCCTTTTTTCTGGAGTTATTCCTCCACTTATGTCCAGTGGCATATTGGGCACCTACCGATCTGGGGAGTTCATCTTTCAATGTCCTATCTTTTTGCCTTTTCATACTGTTCATGGGGTCATCAAGGCAAGAATGCTGAAGTAGTTTGCCATTCCCTTCTCCAGTGGACCACATTCTGTCAGACCTCTCCACCATGACTCGTCTGTCTTGAGTGGCCCCACATGGCATGGCTTAGTTTCATTGAGTTAGACAAGGCTGTGGTCTATGTGGTCAGATTGGCTAGTTGTCTGTGGTTGTAATTTCAGTCTGTCTGCCCTCTGATCCACTCTCTCAGTGCCTACCGTCTTACTTGGGTTTCTCTTACCTTGGACGTGGGGTCTCTCTTCATGGTTGCTCCAGCAAAGCGCAGCCACCGCTCCTTATCTCTGATGTGGGGTAGCACCTCTCGGCCACCGCCCCTGCTAACAATTTTGGTTACATGAATTTGATTTTGTGAATTTCATTGTGAAGTTGGGGTGGCCATCTTTGAATGTGACCACCAAGAACTGGGTGATAACTTGTTCACTGCTTTGCTATTCATCCTTTAACTTCAGCAGATCTCCAAACTGAAAGATGATGCACTACCATCAGCTTTTGAAATTTGTTATGCCAATCTTTCACTGTGTTCCTTGTCTTTTGATCACCATTTAGTACTGAGTTATAAACATTCCACGTTTCTGGTGGAAATTTTGCACCTTCTGGTGTTCTGCTTCTGCCATGCTTTCCATGGACATACACTCTCTCAACCTAATCCTTTAGGTATCTAATGCAAAAGTGTCCTTTACAACATGGATGTACACTTTTGTGGTGGTGGTTTAGTCGCTAAGTCATGTCCGACTCTTGCGACCGCATGGACTGTAGCCCACCAGGCTTCTCTGTCCATGGGATTTTCCAGGCAAGAATACTGGAGTGGATTGCCCTTTCCTTCTCCATGTGATCTTCCTGACCCGGGAATCGAACCTGGGTCTCCTGCATTGCAGGCAGATTCTATACCGACTGAGCTATGAGGGAAGCCCATACACTTATACATGTTACTTTCCATTGTCATATACTGTAGCATTAGATCCAAGGAAGATATTTTTCACCACAGTTGTTGTGAAACAAGCATCCTGTTACTTGTGCATTTGGTAGGGTTAGTTGAATCTTACTGACATTTGCATTCTAGAAATTCATTGTGTATAAAGAATGGTTAACACTGAGGTTTCTTTCCCATGCAAATGCAAGAATCTTCTCATATATGTATATCTTTAAGTGCCTTCTCACCATTTCATTGTCAGGGCATAAATCAGTGGCATAGTATAACCCAGTACTAGACTGTACACAGTAAATAAGTGAATAATTGAGTAAAAACTGATGATGCTGGGTATAGACTGGAGTAACATCCTGGAGTAGGCAGGGATCCTGCACTCAAGTACAGAATTCCTTCAGGTGGACACGGTGGTAATTAATCTACAGTAACAGGTAGACAGCAGAAAGCTACATGGGTGGGTGTGGTAGTGGAAATCTTTGGTGGTGGGAGTCTCCACCTCCATTTTTTTAGTGAAGTAGGAAGCAAGAAGGGGGAAGTGGTGGTAAGGATCAAAAAGAGAAGATGAGGTATGAAATACTCATTTAGAATAATGGCATAGATCAGGCAAAGTTAGAATTATTAAAGTGAGGGCAGTTCTGGGTTCTGGGTTTTCCTCCAGTTATGTTTATTTGCATTGCTGTAGCATGGAATAGATGGGCAACTGGGTTTATCCGGGGCCTTCAATTTACCAAGCAGGAATGATGAGGTGACAGGGAGGTGAGGTTGAGGATGCAAGACACTGATTATAATGATTGACCATGGACTTGAAACTAGTTTACTAGGGAGGGAGAAGTTTTAAGGGAATAAGTTAGTACTGTATCGGTTGGAGATATGGGTTGGGTCACGATGCTTGATTCAGGGCATTAGAGGGAGTAAACTGTAAGGAAAGCAAGTGGTGGTTAGAGTGGGATGCTTCTAGGGGTTCCAGTCCTTAGACAGGACAAAGTCCAGGTAGGGTACGATCTTAGGGAGCGTGAAAGCTTGAAGTAAGGCAGAGGATGAAAGTGTCATTCATGGAGCCAAGAGGTCGTTTGGAAGGATTATAACGTATATACTGAAATCTCCAAGAAGTGAGGGGAACAGTGTTGCACGATGTCACAAAATTATAACCTCTTCACAGATGAGGGAACTGTGTGCCCTGTACAGTAGCCTCCAAAGCACAGCACAGAGGATATAGAGTTCAAAGAGTGAATACCTGTGGGATGTTGAGGGTGAAAAGCATAGGTGAGCCTAGTTTTAGGAGGTAGAAGAACTGAGCCTCGGGTGCCTTGGTGGGATCATATTGAAACGAAAATCTCCAGGAGGGAAATTCAAATTCTGAAAATGTACCTAGCATTGTTGGCACTAGAGCATCTCAGATCACCTGAGAGGTGGAAATGGGCAGAGCCCCGGGCGGGGGAGTTGTGCCCCAAGAAAAAGGCTAGAAGTCCACCCCCCAGGGAAAAGCTGCGCTTTCAGGAACAGAAACTGGCCAAAGAATTTCGTGCTGGGTCAGAGTGTCCTTGCTCTTAAAGTCTGTTGGTCTCGGCAAGAGAAGGTCCTAACACTAAAGACAGACGTCCTCCAGCTCTGTCATCTTTAAGGATGAGCAACCAGTGCACACGGACCAACCAGTGCGACTCCCAGTGGAGTGCTACTCCATTTGGCCAGTTGGAAGATGCAGAGCACCTGGGGATTTCGAAGTGGATGGGCTCAGTGACTCCGGTGTGATTAGGGCAAATGTGTTATTTCTAGCTTTTGTCCCGAACCAGGGAACGGGTACCGTGCCGCACCATCACCACGGCCTCGGGGTGAACCTGGGCGTGTGCGGCGCCGGGGGGCTCCCAGACCCAGCGCAGCAGCGCCGGTGGGGCTGCAGAGCTGGGCTGCAGAGCGGGGCGGGGCCGGGCGGGGCGGGACTGGGCTGTGGGGCGGGGCGGGGCGGGACTCCGGGTAGAGCGCACAGCGCGGTCGTTGCCAACATCCGCCCTCAGCCAATCACAAGCCTTCCTTCTGGCTTTCCTCTGAAAGTCTTCCTCCCGCTGTTCTTTTTCTTTTTCCTCCTTGTTTCCCGCCGGCGTGTAGAGTCCGCTGGTAGGTTACATTTCCGCTTCCGGCGCTGTCCATGCGGGCCTGAGGAAGAGTAGCAGTTGTGAACCCGGTAACGGCCGCGGGCTGAGGGAAGCGGCGGTAGTGAGGTCTTCCGGGCTGGGACTCCAAGAGAGTCGCGAGTCGCGCGCGTGGTAAGGTCCTCCCTCGGTTCTCCTGGTCAGTCCGCTCCTGAGGAGCGTCTCTTGCGAGGGGCAGACATATTTCGTACCCGCCAGAAAAATGTTGAATGAAATTCACTCAGAGAGCCGGGACCGGGAGGGATGGTAACAGGGAGAGGTGAGAGGTCGTTTCATAGCTGGGTAATCCTAGCAGTGACTTAGACCTGAGCCAGATCTGTTGACTCCAAATTGTGCTTTTCTCATCACCCCCGCCCCCACGCCCCACCCAACCGTAAGAAGGAGAAAGTCATCAGTACAAGTTCGGAACCAAAATATATTCATAGTAGAGAGGAAAAATAATGTCTCTGAAATTCTGCACCTGTTTTAGTCAAAGCGTTCCTAGAACCCAGCTCTCCTAACTCCCGGCTAGTGTTTGGGTGTTTGTTTTTTTTACATTATGCTGGCATCTGTGGCCTTTCTGTTTCCTCTGGTGATTGTCTGTGAGAAGTCTGACTGACCGCCAACAATTGTGCAGACTTCTGATGTCCCTATAGAGTGTCACAGAACATGGGTTTGGGTTTCCTCCACTAGTTTAGATCTTAGCTGTAGTCGTCTCCGTGTACAATGCCTAGCTTATTATAGGCCAATGCAAATATTTATTGAACTGAAATAAATTTAGTACCTTAATTGAATTAAGTAACCTCACCCCACCCCCCTTTTTTCCAAGCAAGCATGTGGATTGTATGGGACCTGATTTCCTAAAAAACTCTCCAGTCTAGCGGTTCCTAATTTATGGGCCATGAATTCCTGGGATTCTCAGAAATCATTGGAAGGGTTTCTGCAAACCCATGTGGTGTCCAGGCATCATACAGAGTCAGTCACATCTCAGCATGGAGATATTGCCGTTTTTTAAAATACATATACATGTATTAGAACTTAAAAATTTTGCATATTCAACAATTGCTAAAAGTAATACTGCTATTATGTTGGAAGATTATAAAATGATTTTATTTTTCAAAATAAAATATCTTAAAAATATGTAAGTGTGAAAGCCATTTCATTAATCCAGTTGATTTTTAAGGCTGAGTTTATAGGGTAACCACTAGTCACATGTGGCTATTTAAATTTAGAGTTGAATTAAGTAAAGTTAAATAAAATTTAAAATTCAATTTCACTAGTTCTCAATACCTACACGGAGAAGGCAATGGCACCCCACTCCAGTACTCTTGCCTGGAAAATCCCAATGGACAGAGGAGCCTGGTGGGCTGCAGTCCATGGGGACGCTAGGGGTCGGACACGACTGAGCGACTTCGCTTTCACTTTTCACTTTCATGCATTGGAGAAGGAAATGGCAACCCACTCCAGTGTTCTTGCCTGGAGAATCTCAGGGACAGCGGAGCCTGGTGGGCTGCCGTCTATGGGGTCACACAGAGTCGGACACGACTGAAGTGACTTAGCAATACCTACATGTGCCTGGCAGCTACTGTGTTGAAAAATACAGGATATTTAAGACAAAATTAACCTAAGCAGAGGTAACCAATTTATAGCAAAATAGAAAAAAGTGAAATTGGGGATAATATTAAGCAGTTTCCACCCCTGTTGAGTAACAGGGGTGGGAAATATATATCTCTTCATAAAGATTTAAATGAAATTTACTATTTTTCTCTGGGTTTTTATTTTTATTTTTTTGATTGTAAAATGCTTCTCTTGCCTCCATCCCACTCAGTGTAGGTTAGAGTTACTTGTGAATTGGTAAAAAGCCACTATGGAGACTAAGGACCAGAAGAAACACAGAAAGAAAAACAGTGGTCCCAAAGCTGAAAAGAAGAAGAAACGGCATCTGCAAGATCTCCAACTTGGTGATGAGGAAGATGCCCGGAAGAGAAACCCCAAAGCATTTGCAGTCCAGTCTGCTGTGCGGATGGCGAGATCCTTTCACAGGTATGTTTAACTGGAGTCTAGCGGTTCTTCCGTTTATTCTCTTTAAATAGTAGGTGCCTCTCCAGTTATTTGGGTTCATGAGTCTGTTCCAACTCTGAAGGACATGGAGGTGCAAGCTGTGTTCCTTTTACTGAAATGTAAGAAGTCTTTCCTGTGGAAGCCACTTAGCCTCCAGCATCTGCATACAGATTGGCTTCTTTTGTCCAAGAGAAAAGCTTAAGAATTTATAGAATTTGTAAATTTTAAACAATTTCTATGATAACAGGTACACTTGTGTTATTTTCTGGATATCTTTCATATAATTACAGTGTGTAGTATTAAATAGCTTTCATTAATGAGTCCTTATTATAGGTATATTAAACATTATTGAATTAAATTCTTCTAGTAGGAGAGTCAAATTTAACCCCAAAGCCTCCACTTTTATTATGGTACGCTGCCTCCATGTTTGTCTCTTGTTTTCTTTTTAAACTATTGAAGTCAGCTAATAAGGCAAACGGAGAAGGCAATGGCACCCCACTCCAGTACTCTTGCCTGGAAAATCCCATGGATGGAGGAGCCTGGTAGGCTGCAGTCCATGGGGTAGCTGAGAGTCGGACACGACTGAGTGACTTCACATTCACTTTTCACTTTCATGCACTGGAGAAGGAAATGGCAACCCACTCCAGTGTTCTTGCCTGGAGAATCCCAGGGACGGCGGAGCCTGGTGGGCTGCCCTCTATGGGGTCGCACAGAGTCGGACACGACTGAGGTGACTTAGCAGTAGCAATAAGGCAAACAGATTTAAGATGTGTATAGTTTTCAACTCTGTACTATTGAAGTCAGCCTGATATATATATATTTACTGAAGTGGTTATTTGAATTGGGACCAGAAGTTAACAATGTGTAATTGTATTCACATATTGTCTGTTCTGCTCTCTTTAAAGTCTTTGCTTCTAGGGATAATGCCTTTTATATTGAAAGTGATTTTTTTTTTTTTAAACAAAAAAAACCCAAATAGGACTCAGGATTTGAAGACAAAAAAGCATCATATTCCAGTGGTTGATCGAACTCCACTAGAGCCCCCACCAATAGTGGTGGTAGTGATGGGGCCTCCAAAAGTTGGAAAGAGCACTTTGATTCAGTGCCTCATTCGGAACTTTACCAGACAGAAGCTGACAGAGATCAGAGGCCCTGTAACAATCGTGTCAGGTAAGAAGTGCTATCACAGACTGGCATGGCAAGTGTTGTCATCTGGAGGACATGCATGTCTTTGTTGACTGGTAAATGTTAAAGTAATATTGTCACTTCATGTTACTGCTCTTGTACTTTTATTGTGGCTATAGCTTCAGAAAAGGATAGATTCCCCAAGGTAATAATAATGTAGATGTATACCTTATTCTGACTGCTATATGGATTTGCAAGCTGTGCTCCTCTGAAAGGCTTGGCAGACCTGGGTGGGCTGGCTTGGTCATGGTGGGCACCTTCATTTAACAGATAGTGAGTACCTGCTATGCACCAGGCACAGCTGCTTGCCCTCATGAAGCCACATTCTTGTGGATGTGAGGAAGTTTTTCATTTCTTTTTCCTGTGAGAACTCATCTGCTGTGGGAAATGGTGAGCTTTCTAAAATCTGAGGGAAGATGAAACAAATTCCCATATGACAGTGGTAGAATCTGAAGTCTCTTCTGATAGCAGTAATATATTTGGATTAAGGCTTTTCTTTTTCTTTAAGGGATTCCCATGATTATGACTGATTTTTTTTTAGTTTAATTTAAAAACAATGATTGCTACAGGAACTTTGAGTTGCATTATGTTTGAGGGTTTTTTCCGCTGTTGTGAGAACAGGGAAAACTTTGATAGAGATAGAAGTGTTAACCCACTTCTAAATAGCATGATCATGGCCATCATGAAGCCTACTTATCTGCCCGTCCAGTTGGAATTTTACCTGTTTGAGCACTTGATTCATAGGACAGACTTTTGATGCTCTTTTAAAGTTAGAGAACAGAGTGAGAAAACTAAGATGGAGTTTGTTTGATTAGTTTTCTCCCCTAAAAGTGAATTTCTGATATACTCTTGTGAATGTATAAGGTGCTTTACCAGATACAATTAAACAATAATAACAATTAGAACTAACAGATTTTTTCCAAGATTTTTTAAAAGTAAAATTTTCATTTTTTCACTTATAGGTAAAAAGCGCAGACTCACCATTATTGAATGTGGCTGTGACATTAACATGATGATTGACCTGGCTAAAGTAGCAGATTTGGTAAGTCACTGGGGACAGCATGGGTTTCTGATGGGGACTTACAGCAATGAGATAGGTTATTTATCCCATGTTGAAGGAAACAAAGGTTTAAGATTATAGAAAGAATGATGAGTATCATCAGGGATACAAAAGATGTGTTTGAATTGGTGAGGATAATGATAATTGTTATAATAAAAATAGAACGTGCATAATGAAACGTATTCTGAAATCTAAAGGCAAACCATAGATCAGAGAAAACCTTTAATGAACATAGCTAATAAAAGCTCATTGATGGGACTTCCTTGGTTGTCCGATGGCTAAAACTCCCTGCTGCCAATGCAGGGGGTCCAGATTCAATTCCTGGTCAGGGAATTAGATTCCTCCATGCTGCCACTGAAGATCCTGCGTGTTGCAGCTAAAACCTGGCACAACCAAATAAATAAATATATATATATTTAAAACTCATTAAGATATACATACATACAAGTTTATAATAATACCATTTCTTGGACCTTTACTAGGCACTGTGCTAACCGCTTCTATAAATTTAACTCATCTAATCCTCACTATGCCTTTGAAGTAAGTAGGTGTTATAACTGTAGTTTACATACGATGAAATTGAGGCTCCCGGAAATTAAGCAACTTGTCTCAGGATGGGACCTCTGTTCTTGGTTGTGTCAGAAACTAGGGTAAAAAAAATCTCATGACAACTTATGAGTATTTACAATAGAAAAATTTATGCTTTACTTAGCATATGGAAATTTTATAGCCTTGATTGCATTTATAGAAATGTTAATGTCTGTTAATTACCTTTAAAACTAGCAAAAATAAAGCCAAAGAGAAAAAAAATTAAACCATATTGATTAGTAAGTGTGGGTTGACAGATACCTTTTTTTAAAAAAAAAAAATTATGTTTAGCACCTCTGAAAAGCTATTTGGGACAAAGAGCTGCAGATTTTATCCTTTGGCCCAGAAACTCTCCTAAAACATAAAAGTAATTTAATATAGGTGTTACAGTTGTGCCATCTTAATATCAGAGAAATAAATACTGTTCAAATTTTGAATGTATAATGCTACCATTAATAAAAATAAGTGTTATTGCCAATACAAAGTAGTATAAACTTATTAAATCTTGTGTACTTAAAGTGATTGAAATAGTTCAGCATGTCATTAGTTTCTCTTTTATGTAATGTACACCGTATACTAATTTTAAAAGCATACACGTATTAAGAAAAATGCCTTTCATATACATATAAGATTTAAAAAGGAACACATACCTTTGGTGAGATATTCAAATTGCTACAGGGTATTCACAATGCATGATTTTTGCTTTCCTTTCTCTGACCCCTCATTCTCAGTCCCCCTCCAATATCTTTCCAGATATGTATATAAACACACATACAACCCTTTTAAAGCTCACACTATTTATCATACATGCTGTTCTGTGCTTTGCTTTTTTTTCATTTAGTATGTCTTAAAGGTATAAAATAAGTACTAGAGTTCAACCTCATTCTTTAAGTATCCAATTATGTAGATACTTAAAGATTTATTGATTTATATATTCCAGCTTAATTTGATTGCTCTGTTCTGGGTTGTCACAAAGCCTCTGAAGTCACAGTGAAGGCACAATGGTATATGGATTTGTGTGCACATGTATGAACATTGTAAGAGTAACAGTGGCTTCACTTACCTTTAGTTGACAAAGGGTAGTGCGCTTCTCTATCATGGTGATTCCCTAAATAATCATTTGATTTAGTCTAGAGCAGGAATTGGCAAGCTTTTTCTATAAAGGACAACATAGTAGATATTTTAGGCTTTGTGGCTCCCAGTTTCTGTTGTAGTTACTAAGTTGGCGGTTGTAGTGCAAGTGCAGTGTAGACAATATATAAACAAATCATCCTGGCTGTGTTCCAGTAGAACTGTACTTATAAAACAAGTGATAGGCCAGATTTGGCTCATGAGCCATAGTTTGGTGGTGGTCTATTTTGGGTAGCCTCCTTAAGAAATTGTGTCTTCTGCTTTTAGGTTTTGATGCTTATAGATGCCAGCTTTGGGTTTGAAATGGAAACATTTGAATTTTTAAACATCTGCCAAGTACATGGCTTTCCTAAAATTATGGGCATTCTCACTCACCTGGATTCCTTCAAGCATAATAAGCAACTGAAGAAAACGAAGAAGCGACTAAAACATAGGTTCTGGACAGAAGTCTACCCGGTAGGAAGAGAATTAATTATTGAATACTAACACTGTAATCCTTTAAAAATAGAGTAAGTAGGAGAGATTAACAAACATCTCTACAGGATCACCGCCTTAGTTTCCTTAATATATCTGTTTATAGTCCCTGGAATATTGCCTTTAGATAGTCTTTGTTCTGGACCTCTTTCTGTGTCTCATTTGTCTCTGCATCCCTCCTTCACCAGGCAGTGTCTCACTCTTCAGTATTTTGAATTTGTGATTTAATAGAATTTATCCAAAGGTTTTCCTTGTTGCGGGACCAGGAACTATACTGCACACACACTGCCCCTCGTTCCTCTCCCCCATACCGCTGTATCCCATCCGTCATAGAATTTTTTCTGTGCCCAGGAGCCTGTGTTCCTTATGTACCATACTGCAGACACATGCCACTGCTTAACTTGAAACTAAATACATTTACAGTTCTGTCCCTACAAAGCCCTAACAATGTGAATCCTGAAAGAAGCCAGAGAAGTTCTGGAAGCGTTGGCACAGTGGGTTGCTAGAAGTCTCCCTTTCTTAGAATTGCTTCTTTAAAGGCCTTTATTTTGGTGCTGTATTGACAAGAATTTAATTTTTTGTTTTTCTTAATATTTAGGGTGCCAAGCTATTTTACCTTTCTGGAATGGTACATGGAGAATACCAAAACCAAGAAATTCACAATCTGGGCCGTTTTATTACAGTTATGAAGTTTAGGCCTCTTACGTGGCAAACTTCTCACCCTTATATCCTGGCAGACAGGTAAAAAGTGAATGTCAACTTTCCTTCCTGACTCATGTGTTTCAAAGCTAAAAAAGGTTAGCTTATTTTGTCTTAATTATTGAAAGTATGGAGAGAAGTATAGTTGATGGAAAATATCTACTGTTTTTGTACCATTACTTATAGATACTATGGCTTCAGGAGTAAGAAAAAAGTATGAAATGTTCAAAAAAATGTGAGGATTTTGAAGGCTATGGGATGTGGGCCCCATCCTGCTGTTTGAGCCTTAATTCTCAGTGATGCTGTTTTTGGACTGTGGTGCTCTGGTCACTCTGATGTGCTGTGTGCTCTCCTTTCTTTATGCTTTTTTCATATTTTTTATCAACCTGGAATACCCTTTGTCCACCTACCAAAATCTAAGCCACACTAAAAAACCCAGATCAAAGCTTATCTTCTCCCTTAAAGGGTTTTTCTGGATTTGTTCTCTGCTTTTCCTTAATCCCGGATGCATGTCATTTCCCGTTTCTAGTGTCTCGCTTATGAAATGTGGATCCTGTAGAGCCTAAGAGAGACATAGTCAGGTGTTGCTTCTTTATCTCTGGTAGATGGTGAACTCTGCTCCCTTATTTTTGTATTTTCTATACTTTTCTAAATAATATGCGTAGTGAATTACTGAGTGTGAGAATCATTGAAATGTGAAGAGAGTTATAAGAACTCTGACATTCATTTCTGCCATATAAAATTGGGTTTGTTTTTCTAGGATGGAAGATTTGACAAACCCAGAAGACATTCGAACAAATACCAAGTGTGACCGGAAGGTGTCTCTTTATGGTTATTTAAGGGGAGCACACTTGAAGAACAAAAGCCAAGTTCATATACCAGGTATCCTTTTGCTGTAAAATATATTTGTAGAACTCTTGGCATGATTTGAGTTCTCAGTTCAGTGGCTCAGTCATGTCCGACTCTTTGCGACCCCATGGACTGCAGCACACCAGGCTTCCCTGTCCATCACCAACTCCTGGAGTTTGTTCAAACTCATGTCCACTGAGTCGGTGATGCCATCCAACCATCTCATCCTCTGTCATCCCCTTTTCTTCCTGCCTTTAAAAATCTTTCCCAGCATCAGGGTCTTTTCAGTGAGTCAGCTCTTCGCATCAGGTGGCCAAAGTATGGGAGTTTCAGCTTCAGCATCAGTCCTTCCAATGAATATTCAGGACTGATTTCCTTTAAAATGGACTGGTTGGATCTCTTTGCAGTCCAAGAGACTCTCAAGAGTCTTCTCTAACACCACAGTTCAAAAGCATCAGTTCTCAGGAAAACCGGAAAATGGCCAAACAAGATAAAACCATGTTGCTGAAGTTTTAAGAGTAACTCAGCTCTACATTGGTCACCAGAGGTGTTGAGTTGACCAAATTTCCTCTACTCTGTCGGTGTTGTTTAGCTGGACGGGCACAGTGCTAGTGTCAGGCTCTGCCCTTGTGGTTGAAGCCTTCTGTATGTGTCATTTCTGCTACCAGTCACTTGTCAGCAAATGCCGACTTTCTGTGTCTGTCTTCCAGGTGTAGGAGATTTTGCTGTGAGTGACGTCAGTTTCCTCCCAGACCCTTGTGCACTGCCTGAACAACAAAAGAAGCGCTGTTTAAATGAGAAGGAGAAGTTGGTGTACGCACCTCTCTCTGGAGTTGGTGGTGTGCTGTATGACAAAGATGCTGTCTATGTGGACCTTGGGGGCAGTCATGGCTTCCAGGAATCGGTGAGAGGGAAGTCACGGGAAGTAATGTAGTCAGCTTTTATTTAACGAAGCTTTTTATCTTTATTCATATGTATGATAAAGGCCACAGTGCATGTTGTAAATGTTCAGAATATGTAAGTACAACAAGCAGAAAGGGAAAGTCATGACCTCCATACATCCCTGCTGCCAAGACACACCAGGAATCCCATGTCACCCAGTGTGAGATTTGGAAGCAATTTGGTGCCTATACTTCCCATTTCTCCAGCTCTCTTTGGTCATTCTCTTTTCTTTCTGTTTTTCTCTAAACATATACATATTTACTTAGATTGTATTCTAGATTATTATATATTATATGTAGATATCATATACATAGTATTTGTGTGTTAGAGAGACAGTGATAGTATTTGTTACATGCTGACTGTAACTTCTGGGGAGCACCTAAGAATATGTGAATCTGTTTTTCCCCATATTTGCTTCAGGCTTTTCATAGCCATGTTGTATTTCATTGTATAGGTAAGCTTTGTTTACTGAACCAATCATTGGAGGGCTATGGGGCTCAGTCCCAGTGTCCCCTAGTTTGAGCAGTTGAGTGCTATAGTGAGTGCCCTCACACATGCAGCTTTGCTCACTGGGAGGGATCTTGTTATGTGGTAAATTCCTTGAAGTGCAATATTTATATCAGAAGATAACACATTTTTTAAAAGCTAGACTCCAAATTTTTATTTCTTTGACTGTTCTGAAATGAGATTTTTCTGTAATTGCTTTCTGTAGCATTGGCAACACAGTATTCAGGTTATCAGATTGTTTACTCCATGAACATTGGAAGAGTTTAATGAGGACAGAGATCAGTGGTAGGCTTTGTTGTAGGAATTCTTTTTTGTTTGTTAGTTTGAGGCAGTAATAAAGGTTCTCAGGAACTGTGTTTAAGGTAATTTTGAGAAACTGATTGAAACCAGTGTGTTTTTCTTCAGAATCCTTATGCATTCCTCACTTTCCTTTTCTTTGTGGCCTTGACAGGAGGAGGTGAGGCCCACTCATGAACTGGTCCAGAGTCTCATTTCCACCCATTCCACTATTGATGCCAAGATGTCTTCAAGTAGAGTGACACTGTTTTCTGATTCCAAACCACTGGGGTCAGAAGATATAGACAATCAAGGGTAAGTGTGCTGTCTTTCTATTCTTAATATTAAAAAAAAAAAAACTTTATTATGTAAGATTATATCATACATCATTTTGCCATCATAAAACATTTTGGTGGGATTCATTCCTGGTGGTTTGGTCATGCTTTGCTTTGTGTTTGCTTCTGTTTCTGAGAGCTCTTCATTTATGTGATGATACATAGAAATATTTTCTTGAAATTATATGAAGGATTCAGTTTTCACAGACTCAGAATACTTCTCAAACATTACAAAGCCTTTTCCATGGGTTGCTTTTATTTCTTAGGAGTCTGAAGCCACTTGACTTTAATTGGCCAGAATAACAGGCAGAGTTCAGGTCTCTGTCCAGAAGCCACATACCTTGTCTCTAAAATTTTTACTTAGCTTGTGTTGTAATATCTCCTGTGGGTTACTTTCGACTAATATCTGACTTATGTGAATTATTTTCAGTCTGGGTTGGGAATTTGTATATATCTATACATAGTGGGTATTTTGGTTGTATATAAGTAGTGGTGACTTATGACTGCTAATAAAAATTAGTCTGAAAATGATTGAGATTATCTACTTTATAACTTATTATATATATGTATACACAAAAGCAGGAAACCATTTTTAGAAAAAAATCATCAGCTGCCCTCTAACTAGCAGACAGTTTATTGTGGTAGTTAAATTCAGTGCATCTACCAGTTTGGGGAAATCAATTTCCTAATATCTCATAGGAGTTATGATGATTAAACACAGTAGTGCCCATGCACTACTTAGCATGGTGCCTGACAGATAAGAAGGATCACTAAAAGATTGCTGTTATTATGATCATTATTATTAGCTATTACCATTTTTGAGCATTTCTCTAATCAGGGATACTTTAAGATAGTTACAGTTAGTTATAATACATGTAAGATTTTTGTATCTAATTGTAAGCATTTGCTTTTTCTATACATTCTCTTTATATAGTCATCATTTTGCTATTGATGTATTCTAACTTACCCATTTTCTTTTAGTTCAATTTTTAATATTTTTCCAATTGTTTTTTTTTCACAGTTTTGTATAATGCTGCTACATTAAATAGCTTGATAGTTTTTTATTTCTTACTCCAATTTTGGCATCTTGATTCTTCTTTATCAATTATTGCATTGGTGATTTCAAAATGGCAGTATTCGTAATCTGTTACTGCTTCTGTGTTTTTTAGCTGGCATTCTTTGACACAGACCTTTCACCTTTTTATTTTAGTATCACAGTTGAATAATGGGGTTTAAAAAGGGAATTTCCGAGCAGTCCAGTGGTTAGGACTCAGTGCTTTTACTGCTGTGGCCTGGGTTTGATCCCTGGTTTGAAAACTAAGATCCCTCAACCTGTCGGGGCAGCCCCCCAAGAAAAAAATTTACTTGTTATTATGCGATTACTATCATTATTGTTTGTGATGCCTTTATTGTCCCTTCAGTCTGTCTTCTGTGTCCTTTTGGCGTGTTCCTGTTAGTGCCAGAGCACGTCTTGCTTTCTAATAATAGGATATTTCAGGCTTGCTTTGTACTTTCCCTGCCTCGAACCTGGAGTCAGTTATTTCTCTGAGGATAATCTGTTTCAAGCTTGGAAATGATGGCTTTTCTAAAAGATCTATTAAACACCCACTTCCCTTTTGAGCCATTTCTTTCTAAAATTAGACTTTTTTTTTTTAATAAAAGTTATCTCTTTATTTTCTCTGTAAGTTCTTTTGAAGAGTGGTATTGTATAAATTTACATGAGTTTGCATATTACTATAACTATTCCAGTATTTATCAAATCATTCTTTTATATGCTGTGTCATTAAAACCATTTCTTGACATTATTTTCTGTTTCTTTGCATATTTATTGACTTGCCATCTCTGGCTTAGCTGGTTATTGTACAAATAGAATTATTTTGCGTTTTTTTGCTCATATAGGCAGTGGATGCCAAAAGAGGAAAAGCAGGTGGATTTGAAAACTGGTCGAGTGCGTCGGAAAGCCATTTTTGGAGATGAAGAAGAAGATGAGTCTGGAGATAGTGGTGATGAAGATGATGAAGAAATGTCTGAAGGTGACAGATTGGAAAATAGCTCTAGTGATGATGAAACAGAAGAAGGGCAAGATGCTGAAGTGACTGATAAACAGTATATGTCTGGTAAAGGTATAAAACGGCAAAAACTTGAGATGGAAGAAGACTTTGAGGTGGATTTGCCAGCGTTTGCTGACAGTGATGATGACCTTGAGAGGAGCTCAGTGGAAGAAGAAGCAGAGGAAGCTGATGAAAGTAGTGAAGAAGAGGATTCCACTGCAGAGGAAGAGAGCGATATTTTAGAATCTAAGGCTATTAGAGAAGGTGGTAAGCCAGAACTGTTACAAACTGATGATTCAAGTGATAGTTTGAATGTGGAGAAGTCTTTGACAAGGAAAAAAACAACTTTCACCACTTCAGATTCAGGTCATTGCACAGCTGAAGAGGCATTTGCATCTGAAGATGAACCTGAAGAAGATTCCTCTCTCAGTACAGAGGAGGAGGATTCAGAAAATGAAAAGGCTATTAGGAAAAAGTTTCCAAAACCTTCTCAGGTGGTCAGTAGTCAGAAACTGGGGTCAGAGAACTTAATTGATGAGACCAGTGATATAGAAGACTTACTCAAAGAAGAAGGTTATAAGGAAGAAAATAACTATTCCACAGAAACTTCAGGTATGCTTAAATTTATTTAACTGCTATTGTAAACTTGACACTGAAAGGGTTCTACAGATAGAATGTCTACATTTGAGTTTCTGCTGTTTTGGAGATTTTGTTAACTATTCAAATATTATAACTCATAAAAGGGTTTCAGGATGAATGCGCAATGAGCTTGAAGCATAGCGGACAGATAAACAGACTTAACTGATGTCTGTGTTGTCCTTTCAGGTGCCCTCAAGTGGAAGGAAGACCTTTCCAGGAAGGCGGCTGAGGCCTTTCTGAGGCAGCAGCAAACAACTCCAAACCTTCGAAAGCTTATTTATGGGACAGGTAAAAGAGCTCATTTTAATTTCTTAAACTCTTTTCTGAAGAGGAGATGAGATTGGTTAGAGGATTTCTGTCATACTTTTGACATCCATAAGATATTTCTGGCTGTCATATATTATGTTGGCAGATGTTTTTAATCATCAGCTGATGAGGACTGTAAATCAGTCATACAAAGTAGATTTATGAGTTTGCCATAAAACAAAACTTTTGATAAGAATACTCTTCTGTTATGTCATTGTGTACCCCCTGTAGAAAATCCTTCATGGGAATTTTTTTGTAGAATTTAGTATCAGAAAAAATTCTGCCTCTAAAGGTGTTTTTTCCTCTCTGAGAATGAGTGCTCTGTATAACTCATTCTGTTTTTTCCTTTTACCCTTCTCTGATTTTATATTTTACTAATTTGTATATATGTTCTTTGTGGAAAGAGCTTGACTCAGTAATGCCAAAGTGGTGAACCTGATATTGCAGTCCCTGTTTACTATATGATTAGAACAAAGCCAGACAATCACGATGGTGTGACCACTCACCTAGAGCCAGACATCATAGAATGTGAAGTCAAGCAGGCCTTAGAAAGCATCACTACGAACAAAGCTAATGGAGTTGACGTCCAGTTGAGCTATTTCAAATCCTGAAAGATGACGCTGTGAAAGTGCTGCACTCAATATGCCAGTAAATATGGAAAACTCAGCAGTGGCCACAGGACTGGAAAGGTCAGTTTTCATTCCAATCCCAAAGAAAGGCAATGCCAAAGACTGCTCAAACTACCACACAGTTGCACTCATCTCACACGCTAGAAAAGTAATGCTCAAAATTCTCCAAGCCAGGCTTCAGCAATACGTGAACCGTGAACTTCCAGATGTTCAAGCTGGTTTTAGAAAAGGCAGAGGAACCAGAGATCAAATTGCCAACATCCACTGGATCATCGAAAAAGCAAGAGAGTTCCAGAAAAACATTTATTTCTGCTTTATTGCCTATGCCAAAGCCTTTGACTGTATGGAACACAATAAACTGTGGAAAATCCTGAAAGAGATGGGAATACCAGACCACCTGACCTACCTCTTGAGAAACCTGTATGCAGGTCAGGAAGCAACAATTAGAACTGGACATGGAACACCTGACTGGTTCCAAATAGGAAAAGGAGTACGTCAAGGCTGTATATTGTCACCCTGCTTATTTAACTTCTGTGCAGAGTACATCATGAGAAACACTGGGCTAGAAGAAGCACAAGCTGGAATCAAGATTGCCGGGAGAAATATCAATCACCTCAGATATGCAGATGACACCACCCTTGTGGCAGAAAGTGAAGAAGAACTAAAGAGGCTCTTGATGAAAGTGAAAGTGGAGAGTGAAAAAGTTGGCTTAAAGTTCAACATTCAGAAAACTAAGATCATGGCCTCCGGTCCCATCACTTCATGGCAGATAGATGGGCAAACAGTGGAAACAGTGTCAGACTTTATTTTTCTGGGCTCCAAAATCACTGCAGATGGTGACTGCAGCCATGAAATTAAAAGATGCTTACTCCTTGGAAGGAAAGTTATGACCAACCTGGATAGCATATTAAAAAGCAGAGACATGACTTTGTCAACAAAGGTCCGTCTGGTCAAGGCTGTGGTTTTTCCAGTAGTTATGTATGGATGTGAGAGTTGGACTGTAAAGAAAGCTGAGCACCGAAGAATTGATGCTTTTGAATTGTGTTGGAGAAGAGTCTTGAGAGTCCCTTGGACTGCAAGGAGATCCAACCAGTCCATCCTAAAGGAGATCATCCCTGAGTGTTCATTGGAAGGACTGATGTTGAAGCTGAAACTCCAATACTTTGGCCACCTGATGTGAAGAGCTGACTCATTGGAGAACACCCTGATGCTGGGAAAGATTGAAGGCAGTAGGAGAAGGGGACGACAGAGGATGAGGTGGCTGGATGGCATCATCGACTCGATGAACATGGGTTTGGGTGGACTCAGGGAGTTGGTGATGGACAGGGAGGCCTGACGTGCTGCGGTTCATGAGGTCGCAAAGAGTCGGACACGACTGAGCAACTGAACTGAACTGACTGAAGAAGTATATGTGACCTAGAAGCTTTGAATTGGGTTGGTGTTTAATGATTTCTGTCAAGTTTTGCCTGAGTAATCTTAGTGATAAGAGACTCAGCACTCTTCAAGAGAAACTCTTTATGATAGTTGAAAGCTCTCTCTTTAAATGTCCCCTCCCTGCCCCAACCCCTAGTATTCTCCCTCCAGACTACATGCTGAGCAGTAGTTTTCTGGCCTTCCTGTGTCTGTGGCTGATGTACTTAGGGGCATCACCATATCTACCGCAAAGAGGGAGCCTCAGTGCCAAGTCCTCTAGTGGGTAGATTTGTTCTCACTTTTCTATCATGGTGATTTCTTTAGTGACAGAGGATAATGAAGAAGAAGATGGTGATAATGGGGAAGAGCTTGGAGGGTTGTTTCGTGTCAGCCAGCCTGCCAGTGAGTGTAAGCACAAGGCTGACTCTTTGGACTGCTCCAGATTTCATGTAGAGGCTCCCCATGATTGGGATTTAGAAGAGGTAAGGCTGAATATGAATAGCATATTTGACTTAACGAGAGAATTCAGGAATTGTTCTAAAAGATTATATAATTTCAAAATTGCCTACCTATTATTAGGCTTATTTTTATAACATAACAGGACATTTCTCCAGATATTGGAATGAGTATTTCATGCATCCTACGCAATAATATGTTCTGAGTTTAGTCAGACCATATGCATGTGTTATGGAACAAAGGAGAACAAGGAACAAAGGAGCTAACAAAGGTTAGCTCTTAGTGTGGATAGTATTATTAATCTTTATTTTGAAGTGTTGCATGTAGGTTTTCATACATGTGAGATATTTTGTCTTTTATAACTAGGAGATCTATAGTATCCCTGAGTTAACATTTAGAATTTCTACTATTTGTAAGGAAACAGATATCCAAAACATTGGTAAATTTTCATCTCCCACTCATCACTCTCTAGTCACGGAATTCATTCAGTTATCAGACTTTCAAGGTTTAATCCCATCTTAGACCTCTTGCCCTCTTTTCTATTCTGGAATGTTCTTCTGACCTTTCCATGGCTGGCTTCTTTTGATCATTCAGTTTAGTTGAAATGTCAGGGAGGGCCAGTCACTGTCAATTATCTGTTTTAATTCATTTTATATAATCCTTTTTGGAGGGGGGGCAAAATTTAATACAGATGACAGAAAAACCACATAAAGTAATTGTTTGACTTAATGGCTGACTGGGTGAGTACCTCTGTAACCACCGTGTGTCCATCCTAGTCATAGTCCACTCTTCTCTACAGAAGAGGGGTAATAAAATTATCTGCAAAGAACCATCCTATGTTGCTTGGCTATTGAGCACTTTAAATGTGGATACTGAGACAGAAGAACTAAAATTTTAATTTTGTTTGTTTTGTTTAATCTTAATTAGAATTTAAATAACCACATGCTGTAGCTACCCTCTGGACAACATGTCTCAATGTGTTTTACTTGTTGCTTGTTTGGTATCATATCTAAGAAACCATTGTCAAATCCAGAATCGTAAAAATTGACTCCTATGATTTTGTGTTAGAGTTTTACAGTTTAACTCTTACATTTAAGCCTTTGATACATTTTGAATTAATTTTTGAATTTGGTGTGAGATGAGCCCAACTTCATTCTTTTGCATGTGGATATCTAGTTGTCCTAGCCCCATCTGTTGAAAAGTCTGTCCTTTCCTCCATTGACTTGTCCTAAAACCGTGGGTGAAAATCACTTGACCTTAGATACACGGGTTTATTTGTGGATTCTTAATTATATTCCATTTATCTATACAGCTATCCCTGTGCTAGTATCATAGTATTTTGGTTATCGTTTCATCGTTAAGTTTTGAAATTAGGAAGTCAATCTCCTGACTTTGTTCTTTTTCAAGAATATTTTTTCTTTACTGCATCCTTTGGGTTTTCTGTATGTTAGAATCAACTTTTCCATTTCTTCAAAGAAACCAGCTGAGATTCTGATAAGAATTGCTTTCGATCTGTATTTTGTGTAGTATCAATACCTTAACAATATTGTCTCCTAATATGTTAACATAGGATACCTTTCCATTTATTTTTTTTCAGTACTGTTCTGTAGTTATCAGAGTATCAGCTTTGCACTTTTGTTGAATTTATTCCTAGTGTTCTTTTTTTAAAAAAATATTTATTTATTTGGCTGCATCTGGTCTTAATTATAGCATGTGGGATCTTTGTTGTGGTGCACAGGCTCTAGAGCATGAGGTCTCAGTGGTTGCAGTGCTGATAGTTGTTCTGTGGATTCCTCAGGGTTTTCCATATGTAAGATCATACAACCTATGAATAGAAATAGCTATTCTTTCTGAACTGGATTCCTTTTATTTCAATTTCTTGCCTAATGGCCCTGACTAGAACATCTAGTACAGTGTTGGATAGAAGTGGTGAGAGGAGATATCCTTATCTTACTCTTGATCTTAGAGGGAAAGTTTTCTCAGTCTTTCATTATTAAGTATGATGTTGGCTGTGGGTTTTTTAAAGGATGCCCTTTATCAGATTTAGGAAGTTCCTGTCTAAGCTGTTGAGTGTTTTTTATCATGGAGGGTCTGTTTTTGAAAATTTATTTGATCCCTGGTTTCCATAAGTCAGTTGTTAAGCTTCATGACAGCAAGGATCTTCTTAGAACAGTTTGTCATTCAGTGCCTGCCTGCAGAGCTTCTTGGTGTAGAACAGATGTTCAGTAATAACTAGTGAGTGATTGTAGGCATGAAGGGGTGAGTGAATACGCAGACTTGCTTTTGCAACCATTGTAATCATACTAGCTTCAGGGCTACTTTTTCTTTTTTTGGAGGACACCACTCCATGTGGCATGTGGGATCTTAGTTACTTGACCAAGGATTGAACCTGTACCTCTTGCAGTGGAAATGCAGTCTTGACCACTGAACCACCAGGGAAGTCCCCCAAGGCTACTCTTAGAGTGAGTTTATATATGAAAAACATGGATCATTATCAAAATGTTATCATGTGAAGATTTGAGCCCTTGGCAGTGAGGGACATGTGCTGTCTTAGGTCAGGTTCCCTAGGAAGCACTCTGAAACACAGAGTTGTGTACAAGTTTTAGTCTGTATTTGAGAAGTGCATCTAGCATCCACTACATGTATATACTGGATGATCTAGCAGATCTGGGCCTGGGAGCCTTAGTACGTCTTTGCAGTGTTGTACTCATACAAGATATTTTGTCTTTGTTAGAGTATTGGCTAGAGGAATTAAGTTTTCAAACAGCCATGATAAGTACAGATTAATGAATTGTTAAATGTCTGACTGTTTACTTATGAAGTCACTAGGCAGATAGTATTTCCCTATCCACTGTTAATGCTATGATATTTATGTTTTTATTTCTGTTATTATACTACCTCTGTCAAAGTTTGGAATGAAAATATCCATAGAATTAAAATGAATATATCTATAGAAGTATCTTGAAAAATATTTAAAGGCAAATTGTCAGCTACTGTTTCTAAAAGTGGTTATTTATTAAATGATTAGAGCCTGTCAACTGAGTGCTGACTTTTCTGTATAAGGTTATGAACAGTATCAGAGATTGCTTCGTGACTGGGAAGTGGGAAGAGGATAAAGATGCAGCCAAGATCTTAGCAGAAGATGGTAAGTAAAGGACTGTATTCTTCAGAGAAGACTGCCTTCTCTATATCTTATTTTCTTCCGTATCTTTAATAGTCAAGGTGAAGATACTAGTCAATTGTGAAACGCTTTGGGCATCTCCTTTGCTTGGTTCTGCCTGGATGCATATTGTGTCTGAGGTGGAAGACGAGAGTCTCATGCCCAGTGGAATTCCCCCTTGCTGATAACCCCTGGGCACCTGGTGTATCTCGGTGGAGGAAAGGAGATTCAGGCTCTTTGGGAAAGTGAGCACTTTCTTTCATCACTTAACTGTCAGTGGGATTCCTGATTTACCTGGATTGCTGGTGAGATCTAATTCAGTCTGAGGCAAGAATGAGCCTCTCTGGGCTGCCTTCTCTTGCTGCTTGGGGGTTGGGAAACACTGGTGTCAAGTTGCTTTTCTGTGGGTTGTGGTATAGGGAGACACAGGCCACTATGTCATTCCTCTGGTCCTGGGGACCCTCACCAACCCATCTTTGTCTTTCCACCTTTGAGAGTTCTGCTTTGGTTGTCCCTTGTGCTCTTGCATCATTTCTGGAGTTGATGGTTATACACAGTCAGGAGGAACAGAGGAAATATGTCTATACCATCTTTTCCAGACTAGAAAGCCTTGGTGATTATTTTCATTGTAACTGTGTAAACAAGAGAATTAGAATCTTCATGATACTGAATCTTCCTTTCCAAACACGTGGTAGTCTATTTGTTCAGTAGATAATACTAATACCTTCATTGAGCCATGTTGAAGAAGGTAGTTAAGGAACTTAACTTAGAGCAGTGCCTAGTATGTGAAGCACTTAAAAGCATCAGCTAAGGTTATTCCACGTGTCCTTTAAAAAGCATATTAAAACTTTGAGCATTTTTAAAATGAAGTTCCAACATATTTCTTGTTTAGATTAGTTCTAAGTATTTTATCCCTTTTTTTTTAATTAGTTTATTTTCTATTTTTTAACTTTACAATATTGTATTTGTTTTGCTATACATTGACATGAATCCACCATGGGTGTACATACCCTTTTTTTATTTTTATTACAAATGAAATCTTCCCATCTTTTGTATCTCTTCTGGTCCTTTTGCTTTTTGTTACATGAAAATATTTTGATACCTTTCTAAATGATGCCTCCCAAAGTTTAACTTTTCTGTTTCTTTTAAGGGTAGGATCCATAACTAAACTTAGAGCTCTAAAAATGAATGAATGAACACTTCTTCTGGGCTCTACATCCTTTTGGTACTACTGTTACTCTCAATGCTATGTTTTATGTAATCTAAGATTTTCCCTGGGCTTCCCTGGTGGCTCAGTGGTGAAGAATCCATCTGCTAATGCAGGAGATTTGGTTTCGATCCCTGAGTTGAGAAGATCTCCTGGAGAAGGAAATGGCAACCCACTCCAGTATTCTTGCCTAGGAAATCCATGGACAGAAGAGCCTTGTGGGCTACAGTCCATGGGGTCACAAAAGAGTCAGACACAACTTAGTGACTAAACAATAACACAACAACAAGATTTTCCCTAGGTATATCATATGGTTGTACTGTGTTAATCTTATATTGAGACTCTTTTTCACATGTGCTATTATCATGACATGGATTTTCAAGTCACTCTTTGAACTTTTGGTTTGGGGACTGATGTACATGGCCATGCTTGCCACCTCTGTATGCTTCTCTACTCCAGAATATCTATCACTAATCCTGGGAAGATAGCTCTTGGCTAAGTGGGATTTTGAAGTAAAATAGGGAAAGTTGGATTAAGTTCATTTACTTAACCTAAATAGGTGATGAAATACAAAATTTTACAAGAAAAAGAAGGCTGTATAAATGCAGGATTCTTTAGGGGTGTATAGCTATAAGAACAATGAAAATGAAGTTTGGGATGCAGAGCATATAGTGCACTTGGTGCTGGGTGGTGCTAGAGTGTCACATGCAGGGGAGTCATTTGAATGTTCTTTTCCCAGAGGAGCTCTATGGTGACTTTGAAGACCTGGAAACAGGGGACGTGCACAAGGGAAAACCAGGCCCGGATACTCAGGTATGACTCGGCCATGGCTTACCGTCAGCCACTGGCCCTTGCTTGATCTGTGGTCGGTATGTTCTGCAGGAGGCCCCATATTGAGAAACACAAGTCTTGCTTATCTGTGTAAATTACAGACTGGATGAATTTCTTCCTAAAAGTGAAGAGGTTGAGAACAGACTAAAAATTGTTGGTTTATTTGTTATCCTTGATTCCTTGAGTTTTTTGAGTGATACTTATTATCTCTTCTTGTTATGATTCTTCAGTCATTGAAAGTTTTAGCTCCTGGGTCACTGTCTTTTATCATCATTTTCCTCCTCTTACACTAAGTGCTGTTTTAAAAAAACTAATGCCCTGTTCTCCCTAATATTTTTTAGAACAGTTCCTGGGAGCATTTGGGTTGGGGATACTTCCTGTTATTTTTATTCATGTTTGGCATTCCCAGCCATATTAAGGAATTGCAGTTAATTGTAATGCAGTTGTCTAAATGTCTCCTGTTGCAGTGCATGTTATTTAGAGCCAAAGGCTTTGTTTTATTTTGTTTTCATGATGAGCATAACTATAATTTTTGCAGCTCAAATAGAACTTTTAAAATCTGCCTTAATATTCAATATTTAAAGAAAAGGTCTCCACAGATTTTCACAAAATTTACTCTTCTGGAAATTTAAGATTGAAGATGTGGAGGAAGAAGTTAAAGAAGAAATTGACCCCAGTGCAGAGGAAAGTGCCAAGAAAAAGCACTTAGATAAAAAGAGAAAATTGAAGGAGATGTTTGATGCAGAATATGATGAAGGAGAAAGCACATACTTTGATGATCTTAAAGGAGAAATGCAGAAACAAGCACAGGTGAGAAAAAGTTCCTATCAGCCTCATTTCAAGGTTGTAACAGTGATGTGAATATGTAACTTTGTTTAGGTCTCTGCTCCATGACCTGCATTTGGGCCTCTTGTTTGCACTCCTAGGTCGAGATGCAGATGAGTGTGTTTATTCATGCAGCCATCTAATTATTTCTTTAGTCAGACATTCATCAGAACTATATCAGTATCTATTTTGTACCAAGCATTATATGTTGCTGCTGCTGCTGCTAAGTCACTTTAGTCGTGTCCGATCTGCGCGACCCCATAGATGACAGCCCACCATGCTCTGCCGTCTCTGGGATTCTCCAGGCAAGAACACTGGAGTGGGTTGCCATTTCCTTCTCCAATGCATGAAAGTGAAAAGTGAAAGTGAAGTCGCTCAGTTGTGTCCAACTCTTCACGACCCCATGGACTGCATCCTACCAGTCTCCTCCGTCCATGGGATTTTCCAGGCAAGAGTACTGGAGTGGGTTGCCATTGCCTTCTCCAATTATATGTTGAGGAAGCAGAAATGCCTGAGACATAGCCTCCATTTTTGAGGCTCCCACAATGTAGTGATTTCAGACAGTGTGTTTATTTACATGCAGGCATTGCCTTAGTATTTTTATTACTGCTCCCTGGAGTGATAATTGAATATTTTGAATGGGCATGTGATTCTTGGCCTTGTGTGGTTTATGCACATACCAGTACTCTCCAGGGAAGATTTTCTGAAAACCCTCCTTGATCAGAGTTCAAAGGATACTTTGAATGTAAGGTCAGATACATTGGTAAAGGGAGCATGTAGAATGCTAAAAGGGAGATGGTGTGGCTCTGCTGTCTGGGGATGCTGAGCAGGCTGTTTGAGTTGGTGAACTCTAAAGTTAGAGACACAAAGATGTGTACATAGTTGATGGTGAGTGTTTGAGTTATGCTTTGATAGATGGGGCCACCAAGAATCCCTGTAAACTGGAGCACACCTTAATATGTCTTAAGCAGATTAAGTATATGATTTATTGGGGATTTTTCTGGTGGTCCAGTGGTTAAGAATCCATCTTCCAGTGCAGGGGTTGCAGGTTTGCTTCCTGGCCAGGGATCAAAAATCCCACATGCCACAGGGCAACTCAGCCTGCATGCTGCAGCTAAGACCCAGTGCAGCCATATAAATAAATATTTTTAAAAGTATGTGATTTGTGAAGATGCAGTTGAAGGGTTTGCTCAGCCTAGGCCTTTATTTAGTCAAAGAAGTATGGTTAGTCATTAGCATAGTGATTCCCTTCCTTTGATAGAAGTGACTAGGGAAGTGTAAGGCTAGTTCTTTTTAAAATCACCTGGAACACTGTGGGTCATTTATAAAGAACTTTGAATGTGAGATGTATAAGGGGAAATAAGAATGACTTACTGAAAGGAGTGGGTTGTCATAAGTAAAAAAGGAAAGCCTTTCACTGATGTCAGTCTACCAAGGAAGATGAAGTTGGGATTAGTTAGATTTGAGATACTTTTCGGACAAGAGGAGTGTCAGGTGGTCAATGAGGAGAGCTGTTGGGGGCCAGGGACTGAGATCTGCTGTCCTCAGCATCTGGTTGCTTTTTAAAGCTGTGAGATGGGTGGAGTGACCTGGGGAGTGAGTGTAGGGGCAGGAGAGGAGAAGATTGAGACTGACTCCAGGTACTCTGTGAGGCTGGACAGAGAGGATGAATGAAGCAGCAGTGGGGACTGAGCAGCACTCAGGAGACAGAAGAAATCTAAGAGAACATGAGGTACACTGGAAACCACTGTAGATGGAATTGATAAAGACAGAATTGACCACTAGATTGTGAGGCCTTTAGTGACTTTGAGAAGCATTTCAATGGAGTGTTGGTTAAAGTCTAATTTTAGGGCATTTAAGAGGATAGGAGTGGCATAACTGGAACCAGCCTTTAGAACAGGACTGTGGCATTTTGCTTCAAAGATAAGTGGAGAAATGGGGCAATAGTTACAGGAAATGAAGTCAAAATGTTTTAAGATGAGAGAAATAACAGGCAAGATTTGTTGGAATAAAGTTCAACAAGAGTACATGATCTAGGGTGCAAGTAAAGGTTGAGATTAAATTGAGGCATGGATAGTCTACCTAGTAGAGCTTCCTGTGATAATGGAATGCCACATGTTGATACTTACACCACTTGAAATATGGCTACTGTGAATGACTGAACTTAAATTTTATTTAATTTTGATTAATTTCAATTTAAATAGCCATGTGTTCCTACCATATTGAATAGTGCGGAGCTATAAGGCTGAATATGGGTATAAACCCTGGTAGAAGGGCTAATTGGAAGTTCTTTCAGATTGCTTAAATTTTAAGTGAATTAGGAGACAGTCAGCAGTTGAGAGTGGGGATGAGGAAGGAGACATTGATTGATGAAAAGAGGAGAAGTGTGAAATAATTGGAGAGTAAAAAGAGAATCTGTGGATGGAAAAGTTCAGAGTGTTTGTCAACCAACATTAAGGGCTTCCTTCAGAGTTGTTTGTATTTGCTATACTATAGCTTGGAGCACCAGAGAAGAAGACAGTTGGGACATATCCTCAGCAAACTGTAAAGATAAAACATATATTATTTTTAACTAAGATAAAGCCTAAGTAATTCTGTACATGATTCCTTTATTTAGAAATTGATTTTTTTTTTTAATTTTAATCTTACATTTAGTAAAGATAACAGCCTTGTGGATTTTTAATTGTTTCCTTTTTCCCCGTCTCATATATATAGCTTAACCGGGCAGAATTTGAAGATCAAGATGATGAAGCCAGAGTTCAGTATGAGGGTTTTCGACCTGGGATGTATGTGCGAATTGAGATAGAAAATGTCCCCTGTGAATTCGTGCTTAACTTTGACCCACATTACCCGATTATTTTGGGTGGTCTGGGCAATAGTGAGGGCAATGTTGGATATGTACAGGTAGGTACCCTTTGCTGCATACTTAACAGCTTAGGTTCTTTGGTCATACCTGAGGCAATAGTATTACTGAAATCTCTTCTCCCCTCAGATGCGTCTGAAGAAACATCGTTGGTACAAGAAAATCCTCAAGTCCCGAGATCCAGTCATTTTTTCTGTAGGGTGGAGGAGGTTTCAAACCATCCCACTTTATTATATTGAAGACCACAATGGAAGACAGAGGCTTCTAAAATATACACCACAGCACATGCATTGTGGAGCAACCTTTTGGGGTAAAAACAGAATAGACTTGCTTATAGGTTAATTTAGACCTTTTAGGATTTATCATTGTAGGTTTGCTTTTTTCCTTTCATGAAATCACAATTCATAAGATTTTTCTCTTTTATGGGGTTGGAGTATATATGTGAAACAGAATCCAGAATGTGTGGTTCACTGTATTTTTTAATTTTTTCCTGTTTCCTTTAAGGTCCTATCACTCCACAGGGTACTGGGTTCTTGGCAATACAGTCTGTCAGTGGCAATATGGTAACTATCTTGGATGTTTTATTTTATAGATTGTGTTTGAGAAATAATGTCTTGATTATAGAATATGTACCTGAAACTTTAAGTTGAAAATTACTCATTTTTGGTATTTATAGTCTTCAGGGAATGGCAACCCATTCCAGTATTCTTGCTGGAAAATCCCATAGACAGAGGAGCCTGGTGGGCTATAGTCTATGGGGTCGCAAAGAGTCGGACACAGCCTTCTCTTTGCTTTTAATTTTCCTGCATCTTTTTAAGAAGTAAGGTGTGGGAGCAGAGAAGAGGGAAGTAGAATTGTAATGGTACTGATAATGTTTTATATTTTTATGCTTTTATGGACATATTTTTCTAAAATTATTTAAGCAGTGTTCACCATGAGCTAACCATTCTACTGGGTTCTGATGTCCACTGGATACCAGCTAGACATTAGACTACCCCGTAGTAATGCTGGTTTAGCAAAGGATGTTCACATAGCCTTCATTTGACCAATCAGAGCAGGTTTTATTGGCCTCATTTAACAGCAAAGAAAACAGAAAAACGAGCAAATGTAATCCATCCTAAATGTCCAAAATTTAATTTTTATGCCATTGTAACCAAATTTTCATATTCCCTTTCATTTACTCATCTTTGTGAAACTGTGTTACTATGAAATCACCCTCAGTAGAATGCTCAAGATATCCTCAGTTTTGGCTTATGTGTATTAAAGTTTCAGATAACTTTTGTTAAAATACTGGTTTGTTCAGATATTCTTTTTTTTTAGGTGACTGTAAGTGAATTGTACTTCAGTAATTTATTGCATTACAGAGAAATATAGTTTTTCTCTTGCTAATATTATTCCTGTATTCAAATTTTGGGGGTTCCTTTTTAGCCTGATTTCCGGATAGCTGCTACAGGAGTTGTCCTTGATCTGGATAAATCTATAAAAATTGTAAAGAAATTAAAACTAACTGGTTTTCCATATAAAATTTTCAAGAACACTTCATTCATTAAGGTCTGTATATCTCTTTATATATTCAAGTATTTTTAATGTATATATTGTTAAAGGAGGAATGAAATACTTCTCATTTTGGTCTAAGATATAGTTCTAATGTTTTCAGAAAAGTATTTGAAATCTTTTATAAACTTGGTTTTTTATATTTTTAGTTTACTCCTTTATATTGTTCTCTGTGTTGCTTAAATATGCTCAGAAATCTTAAGGTGAAATAAAATAGAAATCTTTAATAATTAAGGCTATTACTTATTATTTCCCTGTGAGATTGTCACAGAGCCAATAGTGAAAATATGTAATCTCATTCACTAGGTTTTGTTTACTACCTTTCTGGTTTGTGTTGGGAGAGAGGGAAAATCATGGGTTTATCAAACAGATCAGTAGAAAAATAGACAAAGCAGTTCTCAAAATACTTTATTGGCAGGGGTATGGAGAAATGGATGTTATGTCAAGCAGTATAACATGGGAGGGTAGTGTGAGCAACATTTATTGAAAATTTCATTAGTGGGGTGTTTCCATTAAAAATACATAGTTAAGATGATCATAAAATGTTCTTAAGGTTATATACAACCATCAGCATTTATTTGTCTAGCTTTCTTTTCTTTTTGGAGTGTGTGCACATAAGTAATAGGATATGAGCTGTAGTCCAGCCCTGTGAGATGACAGCAAAGGCCATCTAGGCTAATTCAGCCAATAAACATCCATTTGTTCCTCTCTTCTACAAAGATAGCAGTAATGAGCATATTTATGAACCCACAATAGAGTCTTAATTAGTGTTTTTCAGGAAAGAGTTGTATTCCTGTTGACCTAGTAATTTTACTTTTGGGGGGAAATACATTTTGAGTATTTTATCACCCTTCAATGAATTATTTTCTGTTTTTTAACCAAGGATATATTTATGAACTAAGAGGTAAAATATGACTTTGTGTCTATATATTTTTAAAATATGTATATTTATGTGTGTATACCTATAGGGAATGTTTAATTCTGCCTTGGAAGTGGCCAAATTTGAAGGTGCTGTGATTCGAACAGTCAGTGGAATAAGGGGACAGATCAAGAAGGCGCTCCGGACTCCAGAAGGAGCTTTCCGGGCCACCTTTGAGGATAAATTGCTAATGAGTGGTAAATCTCCTTTGTGGTGTGTTCTCAACAGCAAGTTACTGTTCAGTATTGATTTCTAGCCAGTGTGAATTATAGGTGGGAGTTTAGATCTTTAGAAACAGGAGTCAGGACTTTCCTGGTGGTCCAGTGGGTAAGGCTTCGCTTTCCAGTGCAGTGGGTGTGGGTTCAGTCTCGGGTGGGGGAGCTAAGATCCCACATACCTCATGACCAAGAAACCAAAACATAAAACAAGTAATATTGTATCAAATTCAATTAAGACTTTAAAAATGGTACACATAAAAAGAAAAGAAAAACAGGAGTCAGCTATAGTTCTCCCCACTTGGAACATCATGTGCACTGTGCCCAGCCACAACCAGAGAACTTTTATGCTGTTCAAAAGTAGTTCACTTGGCACATTCTCTCTTCAAATACTATGCAACCAGCTAGAGAAGTTTGGAGTATTTTGTTTTTTTGTGTACTAAGATGGATATGAATCTTCTCCTGAAAATGTTAATGTAAATACACTCTCTTTCCAGATATTGTCTTCATGAGAACTTGGTATCCTGTCTCTGTTCCAGCCTTCTATAACCCAGTAACATCTTTGTTAAAACCAGTTGGTGAGAAAGACACGTGGTCAGGAATGCGGACAACTGGTCAACTTCGGCTTGCCCATGGCATCAAACTAAAAGCCAACAAGGATTCTCTCTATAAGGTACAGTCACGCATGTGTTCTGTAGATGCGTGTCATTCAGAAGCTTTGTATGTAATGTTTTTTTGTGGTTTGAGTTTTCAAGTAGAAAGTCTAACATTAAACTTGAATGAACATGTTTATGTTCATAGACTATTTTGGAAGGAACACAGGACAAGTGGTAAAAGTGGTTTTCTCTGGATTGGAAAGGAGACTTAAACTTTTCACTGTATATACCTCACGTGAACTATTTTTCTTTGCCCTAAACACGTATATTACTTTTAAAAACATTAATGTACTTATTCTCATCGAAACAACGTGGAAGGTTATTTTTGAAGGTTTTAATAAACTTTTTATTGAAGTGTTAACATACATACAGCTTCCTTGATAACTCAGTTGGTAAAGAATCCGCCTACAATGCAGAAGACCTCAGTTCAATTCCTGGGTTGGCAAAATGCGCTGGAGAAGGGATAGGCTACCCACTCCAGTATTCTTGGGCTTTGCTTGTGGCTCATCTGGTAAAGAATCTGCCTGCAATGTGGGAGACCTGAGTTCGATCACTGGTTTGGGAAGATCCCCTGGAGAAGGGAAACGCTACCCACTCCAGTACTCTGGCCTGGAGAATTTCATGGACTACAGTCCATGGAGTCGCAAAGAGTCAGACACGACTGAGTGACTTTCACTTTCACTTTCAAAATACATACAGAGAGGTACACAAATAATAAGTGTATACAGCTCAATGAATTTTTTTTTGCTTTTTTTTTAAATTGGAGGATAATTGCTTTACAGTGTTGTGTTGGTTTCTGCTGCACAACATTGTGAATCAACCCTAAGTATACATATGTCTCCTCCTCCTTCATCCTTCCTCCCATCCCCACCCTATCCTACCCTTTAAATCTTAAATCTCAGTCCCTGCCTGAATTCCCATTTTCATTCAGGTTTTAGTCTCTGAGAATGTCCATTATTTTGTTCACAGGTTAACAAGGCATTTGGAAAGATTTGTTTGTGTTAATGGTGGATATTTAATTGTTTTTTAATAAGTGGGTAATTCAGGATATTGGTTTATCATTCTGCTAGAAACAGTTTTCCAGGCATTAGTTTTTCTGTAAAATAGTTAATAAAATTTGAGTCATGTTGCCATGAATTGCTCTTAAAATATACTTGAGGACATAGTACCTATTGTCCAGTTTGTGGAGCTTACTCATTTTTGAGAAGGATATTTCTCTGAATTCTTTCACTGTAAAATATTTTAGTTTTTAAACAGAGAATATTGAATATTACTGTGGGCAATGTCTCTAACAATAAATTTAAAGATATTGCAGAAATATTCTCTATGTAGTCAACTTTAGTAAAGGTTTAGGGCAAAACTGTCATCTTACTAACTACTTTTGAGGCAGTTAAGGATTTTGGTCATCTCAGTTTAAGTATAGAATTTGGTTAGCTTGAGAATTGAATGTAGAGAGAGTTTTGCCTTCATATGTCATTTATATCGTACTTTTCTCAATCAGCCTTTTATTAGAAACAGAATAAACTTCTTAATGAGAATCAGGAATGGGGGCACTTTGGCCCTTCATTGGAGGAAGAACTATGTCCTTAAATCCAGAGAGGGTGATAGTCAAGATGAAAAGCTAGATTATTCTTGTCAGGCTAGAAAAAGCCATCTCAGTGCTCCAAAGATAAGGCCTGAATTTGCTATTAACAGAAAGATTGGATCTTTTCACCCAATCTATTAAGATCCCATTGCCCATACTGTAGAAATTTGCACAGTTGATTTCTTGGAAGAATTGTAAATAATGTATTCTATATATATTCTATATATTCCTTTGTTTTGCCTGTAGCTGTGCATGCTCATTGAAGCGATTTATATTTGATGGATGATTGAGTCCTCATTTCTCATGGTCAGCAAACTGTGCTATTACTGATTTGTAGAAAAATCAATCCATTGAGAAGATTTCATGCAAATTTTAAGTGTGCATAGATCATAATTTAAATATGTCATAGTCTTTGTTTTCTTTTTCTTTTTCAGCCAATTGTGAGGCAAAAGAAACATTTTAATTCACTGCACATTCCAAAAGCCTTGCAGAAGGCCCTGCCATTTAAGAGCAAGCCCAAGACCCAGGCAAAGGCAGGCAAGACTCCGAAGGACAGAGTGAGACCAGCTGTCATACGGGAGCCTCATGAAAGGAAGGTACTGTCAACGGATGGCTTCCAGTACATTGCATTTAGATGTGAAAATCATGCTCTCAGTAACACACTTGGCGTTCTTACTGCATTCTCACTTTTCATGAGGAAAGGATAAGGGTCAGACTTATTCAGGGCACTAAATCTGGAAGTTAGAAGAAAGGCCAGAATCCATTTCCCTTCTTTTGTTTAGTCATGCTCTGCCTTATGCATTTTAATGGGGAATAAGAACCACACAGCTGGCACATCACTCTATCAGCTGTACAGAGTATCCACAGAGTAATTAACAAAGGTGGTTTTGTGGTCAAGGCCATTATTTAAGTATTTTGCTAAGTCAGTATGCTCCTACTTATATTTCCATGCAAATTATAATTCCCTAGTTCAGGATCAGTTTTCACTAGATTAATATTCATTTGGATAATGAATTGATTCTCATTTTGATACAGTCAGCTACAATGTTTAGGATTCCTGAAACTTAGAAGGAAGGCATGCTATAGCTGTAAGAATATTCTGATGCTTAGTGGGTTTTGTCCTTGTCAGATCCTTGCACTGCTGGATGCTCTGAGTACAGTGCACAGTGAGAAGATGAAGAAAGCCAAGGAGCAGCGGCATCTCCACAACAAAGAACACTTCAAAATGAAGCAGAAGGAGGAAGAAGAGAAACTGAAGCGACAGAAGGACCTCAGGAAGAAGCTCTACCGAATTCAGGGTCAGAAAGAAAGAAGAAATCAGAAGTCCAGCTTAAAGGGGCCTGAGGAGCAGTTGAAATGAGCTGCAGACAGATAGACTGTCATTTGAACCCACAGTGATGAATCTTTTCGCATTGTAAATGACAAGTCAGGGGACTGGACAAGCCTCTTTGTTCGGTGCATTACCCAGACTGTGCCTTCGAGAGAAGTGAGACTGCTCATAGGAGACTGCTCATAGGACACCTGTTCATTCTCAACATCTAGGTTATGGCAAAATAAAGCTACATAATTTATGGTTTTCTAGATCCCCTCACATTCCTCTTAAGCTGTCTCAGTTTAATTTTGTGCTACAAAAGTATTAAAATATTTTCTTGTTAATTTTGGCTTAGTAGTTTTCATTAAGGATGAATACTTGATAATTGCTTTTTCAACCACCTTCATGATGTGTTTTCCAGGAGGGAAAAAATGTTAACTTGAATCCTCAGCATTAAGGTAAAATTTTAGAGATGGATATGTTATTCTTGTTTTTTTTGTCTGTTATATGTTGTGTTCTTTGATCATTGATCCTAATGGACATTTTACGTCTTCACGTTTTGCAGGTTAGTGTTAGCTGTGCATGCTCAATCACTTCAGTCGTGTCCAACTCTTTGTGACCCTGTGGACGGTAGCCCACAAGGCTCATCTCTTCGTGGGAATCTCCAGGCAAGAATACTGGAGTGGGTTGCCATACCCTCCTCCAGAGGATCTTCCTGACTTAACGGATCAAACCTGCATCTATTATGTCTCCTGCATTGGCAAGTAGGTTCTTTACCACTAGTGCCACCTGGGAAGACAATAATAGCTAGTTAACACTAAATACTCATTTAATGCTTTAGACCAGGGATGATGTATATCTGTGGAGATAGTTAGGCATACTGTCTGAAGTTCATATTGGTAAACCCTCTAGGTCTAAAATACATAACAGAGACATCAACACCTACCTGGGAGTGAGCGGAATTATCTAGGGATAGGAAAGGATCAAGATGAAACAGCCAGGTCTTAGTGCAGTGTTCCTGCCATTAGTTAAGTATCTCCACATACGTCAAAGAGCATCATCAAGTCCAATCCACATGTTCAGGCCAGCACCGAAGAAGCCCAAGTGATCCTGCTAAGGCATCCACTTGTCTAAAAGCTGAACAGGTCCAGCTAAGCAAGGCTGTGCACAGAAGCCAGACATGTAACACATGAACAAAGAGGGCAGCCTGTCCTTCCCAGTGTCCTAGAATGCTACACGCAGACTTTACCATCGCAGTGCTAGATGCAGGGAGGGGCTCAGTGGGGCTCCCGGCTCTGCCACTGTTCATGGTGTGACTCCAGAAGATGACGCTATGAAAGTGCTGCACTCAGTATGCCAGCAAATTTGGAAAATTCAGCAGTGGCCACCGGACTGGAAAAGGTGTTTTCATTCCAATCCCAAAGAAGGGCAATGCCAAAGAATGCTCAAACTACCACACAATTGCATTCATCTCACACACTAGTAAAGTAATGCTCAAAATCCTCCAAGCCAGGCTTCGACAGTACGTGAACCGTGAACTTCCAGATGTTCAAGCTGGATGTAGAAAAGCCAGAGGAACCAGAGATCAAATTGCCAACATCTGCTGGATCATCAAAAAAGCTAGACAGTTCCAGAAAAACATCTGCTTTGTTGACTATGCCAAAGCCTTTGACTGTGTGGACCACAATAAACTGGAAATTCTTCATGAAATGGGAATCCAGACCACCTGACCTGCCTGTTGAGAAATCTGTATGCAGGTCAGGAAGCAACAGTTAGAACTGGACATGGAACAACAGACTGGTTCCAAATAGGAAAAGGAGTACGTCAAGGCTGTATATTGTCACCCTGCTTATTTAGCTTCTGTGCAGAGTACCTCATGAGAAACGCTGGGCTGGAGGAAGCACAAGCTGGAATCAAGATTGCTGGGAGAAATATCAACCTCAGATATGCAGATGACCACCCTTATGGCAGAAAGTGAAGAAGAACTAAAGAACCTCTTGGTGAAAGTGAAAGAGGAGAGTGAAAAAGTTGGCTTAAAACTCAACATTCAGAAAACTAAAATCATGGCATCCGGTCCCATCACTTCATGGCAAACAGATGGGGAAACAGTGACAGACATTATTTTTGGAGGGCTCCAAAATCACTGAAGGATGACTACAGCCATGAAATTAAAAGAAACTTGCTCCTTGGAAGAAAAGTTATGATAGCATATTAAAAAGCAGATTCATTACTCTGCCAACAAAGGTCCGTCTAGTCAAAGCTATGGTTTTTCCAGTAGTCACATATGGATGTGAGAGTTGGACCATAAAGAAAGCTGAGCACTGAACAATTGATGCTTTTGAACTGTGGTGTTGGAGAAGACTCTGGAGAGTCCCCTGGACTGCAAGGAGATCCAACCAGTCCATCCTAAAGGAAATCAGTCCTGAATATTCATTGGAAGCACTGATGCTGAAGCTGAAACTCCAATACTTTGGCCACCTGATGCGAAGAACTCATTTGAAAAGACCCTGATGCTGGGAAAGATTGAAGGTGAGAGGAGAAGGGGACGACAAAGGATGAGATGGTTGGATGGCATCACCAACTCAATGGACATGAGTTGGAGTAAACTCTGGGAGTTGGTGATGGACAGGGAAGCCTGGCGTGCTGCAGTCCATGGAGTCGCAAAGAGTCAGACATGGCTGAGCGACTGAACTGAACTGGGCAAATTCCCAAGTATCGCTGAGTTTCAAGTTTCTTATCTGTAATATCGGGGTGATAAACTAGTCTCGCAGTTTGTGAGGCTTTAATGAGACCTAATACAAAATGACTGGCACAGAACAGATTTTTAAATTTTTTTTCTCTTGGTCCCATTTTAAAGAGTTGTATAGAGTCTAAGAGTTTTAACACTTACATAGATTTTAACACATATCTATATGTTCATGTAACCGCAACCACTGTCAAGATACAAAAGAGTCCCATCTCCAAAGCACTTCCTCAAGCTATGTAGCCCAAGCCTCCTCACTTCCAACCCCCATTAACTGCTGATGAGTTTTTCATCACTACTTGTCATTTCAAGAATACGGAAGTAAAACAACAAGAGTATGTAATCTTTTGAAATTGGCATTATGTCTTTGAGACTCATCCCGATTGTCCTGTGTATCAATGGTGCATTCTTTTTGTTTACTAAATAATTACCAGCTGTACAGACAGATCACAGTTGGTTATCCATTCTCCAGTGAAAGGTATTGTGGTTGTTTCCAGTTTGGGGCAATTAGCTGCTATAAATATCTGTATAGAGGTTTTTGTGTGAACATGTTTTCATTACTCCAGGGTAAAAAAATAACCCAGGAGAAGCACCTCTGGGTCATACAGTTTAAAAGAACTGTCAAACTTTTCTGGAGGGGCTGTACCATTTTGCATTCCCACCAGCTAATGGATATGTAGTGGTATCTTGCTGTGGTTTTAATTTGCATTTCCCTGATGACCAATAATGTGTAGCATCTTTTCATATGCTTACTTGCCTTTCATGTACTGTGTCTGTCCTCTCTGGTGAAGTCTGTGTTCAAGTGTTTTGCCTACTATTCATTTGGATCATTGTTGTTGATTTTGAGAGTTCTTTGTATATTTTGGAAGAAGTCCTTTGTCACATATGTGATTTGCTAATACTTTCTCCTAGTCTGCTGTTTTTTCATTTTCTTAAGAGTATCTTTAACAAAATTTAAGATATTTGTCAATCCTAATTTATTAATTTTCTCTTTTATGGATTGTGCATTTGGTGTCCTCACTAAGAATTTTTTTCCTAGCCCCAGGTCAAGAAGATATTCTTGTATGTTTTCTTCTAAAAGCTTTATAGCTTTATGATTTTCATTTTGAGTTAATTTTTATATTAAGATGTGAGATTTAAACTGGAGTCCTATTTTTCTTTAACTTAAATTGTTCTAATACCATTTGTTGAAAGGCTATCCTTTCTCTGTTGAAATACCTTTACATCTTTGTCAAAAATCAGTTGGGTATATTTGTGAGGGTATATTCTGGGCTCTGTTCTCTTTCTTCGATTGATGTGCCCATCACTTTGCCACAATATCTTGATTATTGTAGCTTTACTTTAAGTCTGTAAATTGAGAAGTGTGATTCCTCTAAACAGCTATTTTTTCAGAATTGTTGCTGCTGTTCTAGGCCCTTTCCCTTTTGATATAAATTTTAATAAGCTTGCCCACATTTACCAAAGAATCCTGCTGTGATTTTGATGGCTTTTGATCTATAGATCAACTTGGAAAGAACTGACATCAATATAGATTCCTCCAGTCCATGGCATATCTCTGTTTATTTAGGACTTTTTTTGGCTTCAAATTGTTTACTGATAGTTTTTAGAAAAATGATTGGTTTTTGTGTGTTGAACTTATACTTTGTGACTGTAATATGCCCATTTAGTCTAGATATTTTTGTGGGGAGGGGAGCAGATTTCTTGGGATTTTATATTTAGATTATCATGTGTGCAAGTTGAGAGGGTTTTTATTCCTTCCTTTATAACTGTGAAACTGATGTGTTGCGGTGTCTAGGACTTTCAGGATAATGTGAAATTGAAATATTGAATGTGGACATTCTTGCTTTGGTTCCATTGTAGATGCTGTTTCTCAGTTTGAGGAAATTCTATGTCTGGTTAGCTGGGAATCTTTTATCATGAATGAATGTTACAAGGGATATGGTTCTGTAGAGTTCCTACATCTATTTGATTATGGTATCAGGGTAATGCTGGCCTTATAAGATGATTTGGAAAATGTTCCCTCTCCTTTTATATTCTTGAATTGAGGGTAGAATTGTTGTTATTTCTTCTTTAAATGTTTGGTAGAATTTGTCAGTGAGGGAATTCCTTAGTGATCCAGTAGTTAAGACTCCATGCTACCAAGGCAGGGGAAATGGGTTTGATACCTGGTTGAGGAACTAAGATCTTGCAAGCCGTGAACTGTGACCAGAAAGATTTTTTTTTTTAATGTTTATTTAACAATGAATTTAATATATTTAATAGTTATAGGACTACTCAGATTATTTCATCCTGAGTGAATTTTCATAGGTTATGAAATGGAATTGATTTACTTCACCTAAATTGTCAAATTTATGGGTATAGAGTTATTTGTGTGTCCCTTGTGTGTATGCTCATTCATTTGTGTCTGACTCTTTGTGACCCCATGGACTATAGCCCCACCAGACTCCTCTGTCCATGGGATTCTCCAGGCAAGATTACTGGAGTGGGTTGCAATTTCCTTCTCCAGAGGATCTTCCCAACCCAGGGATCAAATCCGCATCTCCTGCATTGGCAGGTGGATTCTTTACCACAGCACCACTTGGGAAGCCCCCTGTATGAATCCCTTATTATCCTTTTACTATCTTTTGGGTCTGTAGTGACATCACCTCTTTCATCCCTAATACTGGTAATTTGTGTCTTCTCTACTTTTGTTCTTTGTCAGTATTCCTAGAAGTTTGTAAATTTTTATTTCAAAGAATGAGCTTCTGGTTTCATTGATTTTTCTCTATTCTTTTGCTGTTTTCAATTTCATTGGCTTCTGCTCTTTATTATTTCTTTTCTTATGCTTGCTTTGATTTTATTATGTTCTTTTTTCCTAATGTCTTTAGATTGAAGCTTAGGTTAATGATTTGAGACCTTTCTTTTTTCTTAAAATGAGCATTTAATGTCATACATGTCCTTGTAAGCACTCTGTAGCTGCAGGTCCCAACCAGCCTTTTATGGGTTGTGGTCACAGTGTCAGTTCCATTTACATACAAAGCCCTTGCAGTGTTATTTGGGTCAGTCTCACATGTGCATTACCTGTAGCCTCTGTGGGCCTGGGACATTGATCTATTTCTTTGGCCCATTCTCAGAGTCAATGATATGCTGCTTAGAGTCAGATCTATGCGTGCACAGCTCAGGAGAGCCCAGGAGCTCATTAACAACTGTTGAGGGTCACTGTCCGGAACTCTTCCCACTCCATGATTTCCTGGTACTTTCCCCATTTCCTTTTTAGCCCTCAATCTAAACACTACAGCTTCCATGCTGCGTCTGTGCCCACATTCAGAGTCAAGCAAAGGACCAAGAGAGTAAGAAAACAATGGTTAAAACAACACCAACAACAAAACTCCTTCCAACCTGGATCAAAAAAGGGCATGCTTATGGGCTGCAGGGGGCTGGGCAGGAGAAAATGGAGTAGAGAAGAGGGGAGATTTCTTGCACTCTCTCTGGGTTTTAGGAGACTCTTGCCTGCTCCTCAGCCTGAAGGCTTTCTTGAGCGGTCTTTGTTTGCACCTAAATCCACCTCGAGGTTCAGGCTGCCTCTCTAGGGTGAGGATAGCTGTGACGTACCAGGAAAGGGAAAATGGTAAAACTCTCCACCAGCTCAGTGTTACTTTGAATTATGGTCTCCTGTCCCAGTTCTCCTGCTGTTATTTTATTTGACTTTAAAAGTCCTCAAATAGCTCCCCTATGCATTCTATTCAAGTTTTTACACTTGGCATTTCAGTGGAAGACACAGAGAGTGTAATGTACTTACTGAATGTCTTTTCCTGATCTGAAGTCCCCTTTGTTTTTCCCTTTAAAACAAATTCCTATAAATAAGATTCTGAGGCCACTTTTTAAAAATTGCTTTTTGAAATAATTACAGATTCGCAGGAATTTGCCAAAAAATTTACAGGGAGTTTTCCTTGGGCCATTTACCCAGCTTCCTCCAGTGCTAACATCTGGCAGAACTGTAGTACAATATCAAAATCAGGAAAATTGGCCTCGGTACAAATCCACAGAGCTTATTCAGATCTCATGAGTCATTTATGTACGAATTTATGTGTGTTATTCTGTGCGATATCATGTGTGTAGCTTTAATGATCACAATCGTACATAACTGTGACATCACTGGAAGGCTTCCTCATGCTACCGCTTTAAAGTCACATGCCCCTCACCCATCCCTAACCTCTAACAACTATTAGTCTGTTTTCTATCTCTATAGTTATGTTACTTAACAACTTTATGGAATCATATAGTATGTGTCCTTTTAAATCAGCTTATTTCACTGAGCATAATTTCCTTGAGTTTATGCAAGCTGTTGCAAGTGTCAATAGTCTCTTCCTTTAAAAAAAAATTATTTATTTTTGGCTGTGCTGGGTCTTTACTGCTGCCAGGACTTTTCTCTACCTTCAGCGAGTTGGGGCTACTCTCTAGTTGCAATGTGTAGGCTTCTCATTGCAGTCGCTTGAGCATGGGTTCTAGGCATGTGGGCTCAGTAGTTGCAGTGCGTGGGTTTAGTTGCTCCACAGCATGTGGAATCTTTCCAGATCAGGGATCAAACCCACGTCCCTGCATTAGCAGGCAGATTCTTTACCACTGAGCCCCAGGGAAGCTCAGTCTCTTCCTTCTTAATGCTGCATGGTATTTCATAATATTATGTTCTACAGTTTGTTCAACATTCCACATTGAAGGACATGTGAATAGTTTCTGAAAAGTGAAAGTGAAAGTTCAAGTCAGTCAATCGTGTCCGACTCTGTGACCCCATGGACTTTACAGTCCATGAAATTCTCCAGGCCAGAATACTGGAGTGGGTAGCCTTTCCCTTCTCCAGGGGATTTTCCCAACCCAGGGATTGAACCCAGGTCTCCCACATTGCAGGCGGATTCTTTACCAGCTGAGCCACAAGGGAAGCCCAAGCATACTGGAGTGAGTAGCCTATCCCTTCTCCAGGGGATCTTCCTGACCCAGGAATCGAACCTGGGTCTCCTGCATCGTAGGCAGATTCTTTACCAACTGAGCTATTAGGGAATCCCTAGTTTTTGACTATTACAAATAAAACTGCTATGAACATACACATATAAGATTCTGTGTAAAAATAAGTTTTCATATCTCCAGTAAAATGCCCAACATTGCATTTTCTGGGCCAAATGATAAGTCCATTTTTAGTTTTCAAAGGAACTTCCAAACTATTTTCCAGGGTGGCGGTACCATTTTACAGTCTCACCAGCAATGTATGAACACCCTGGCTCTCTGCATTCTTGCAAGCATTTAGTGTTAGTGCTTTTTTAAAGCCATTCTAATGGGTGTGTAGTCATAATTCATTGTGGTTCTAATTTGTGCTTCCCTAATGACTAATGATGTTGCCCATCCTTTCATGTGTTTATTTGCCATCTATATAGCCTCTTTGGTCAAATATCTGTGTAAATCTTTAGTACATTTTCTATTTTGTTTGTTTAATGTTGACTTCTGAGAATTTTTTTAAAATAAATTCTAGACATCTTAAGTTCTTTGTTGGGTATGCAATTTGCAAGTATTTTATGCCATCTGTAATTTATATTTTCATCATCTGAACAGGATGTTTTGCAGAGCAAAGAAAATTTTTAATTCTGATGAAGTGATCCAATTTATCAATTTTCCTTTCATGGATTGTACTTTGGGTGTCAAGGTTTCAGAACTCTTTGTCTAGTCTCTCCTCCCTCCACCCCCCCCGCCCCCACTTCTGCCTGTGCCTTGATCTCAGACTTCTCAGCCTCCAGAACTGTAAGAAAGAAGCTTCTGTTGTTTAAGCCACCCAGTTAATGACATTTATTTAGCCCAGATGGACTAAGACAATGGGAGAAACCCAGGAGCTCAGTGCAGTGCCATCTCTCAAGTCTCCTTCCTGCCAGTCTGCCTTCCTCTTTCCACCTTACAAATCTTTTTATGATTGAAGGGATTTCCAATGCATTTAGTCATATTTAGAGGGAAGGAGCAGGAACAGGTGATTCTATACCATCTTGTCATGGAATGCCCAATCTTTCAAGTGTTTGGAATGTGTTCCACTCAATGTCTGTCCCTTGGGACGGCTGTAACAGTTCATAACCCCACCAGCAATGTTTGCATCAGTCCATTTTCTTCATCCATGCAAAAACATCTGATGTTGAGATCTTGACCCAAACCTTGAAGAAGTCACAAATGAAATAACTGATAGAGCCCAGAAGAAAGGTGAAAATGCAAGAGAAATCCATGGGAGGCAGAGCCAGGTAGGGTAAGGGAGGGGAGGGGAGACCATTCCAGTTTGGAAGCTGCTGCTCAGCTACCTAGGGCCAGGCCAGAGCAGCACCTCTCCTACTCATACCACTCTAGGGTCCCTGTCTGCCCAGCATTGCTCTTGTGAGGAGCAGATTCTGTGCCAGACACAGTCAAGACCAAAGCAGCCTGGAACCTACCTGGAGTGAGTGCCACACCACCTGGGCAGATCAGCTGGCTGCACCATGGCACCTCCCCATCCCAGGGGACAGTCAATTACAACTGTAGGTTGACAGCCCCAGGACAAAGACAACAATCAGGCTAGAAGACAGGGAGGTTCCCTAAGGCCAGAGTGGCCTTGCAGGGATGAACAAAAAAGGGAATGCTGAGCCAGCATCACCCTGTGCTTTGCCCTGAGGAGCATCCTGCCCGCCTTCTCTAATCTACCTGGAAGGTGCTGCCTGGGGTGAAGGCTGCCAGCTTCTCCTCCCGAGTGTACTCAACCGACTAAGTTGGCTGACCTTCATCAGGGAAAGTGAGTGGGACTTGCATGGTGGGCCGGTGGTTAAGATGCCACGCTTGCACTGCAAGAGCAATGGTTAAGGGAGCGTGGGTTCAATCCCTGTCAGGAAACTAAGATCCTACATGTCTTGCTGTGTGGCCAAAAAACGAACAAAAATCCCAACCAAACAAGTGAGGCAAAACAAAACAAACAGAAATAACAGAGAAAAAAAAATGGCTGTAGGGAAAAATGAGACGTGAGAAAACACCGAGAGGAAAAGATCACAAACTGAATACCAGAGGGAGCAGATAAACACAAGACAGGAAAAGCATTTACATGTGAATAATAAATATCCTCAGTAGGGTACTGGAAATACGAGGCTAGATGAGGCAGTTATGAATAAGAACCAGCTAGATGAGGCAGTTATGAATAAGAACCAGCTGGGGATAATGGGTGTAAACAATGTAGAAATGATGAACTCAATGGGAAGGTTAATGGGCAGAAGAACAAATGAATGAACACGGAGGAGCCAACAAGATGGAGAGTTAAGGGAGGATGGAGGTGAGAAGGGAAAGTGTTCCTATTGATCTATTAATAATATGAGTGCCAGAGGGAGAGGAAAAGATCAACAGATAAGAGAAAATATTTGAAAAATAACTGAGAATTTTCCCATTTCCGATTCATGCCAGTGACACATGTGCTCAATGCTTTTAATTTTTGCCAGTCTGGTGGGTACAAGAAATATTTCATTATCATTTAAATTTGCATTTTTATTAGATATCTAGAGGGCTTTAGCATCTCTTCAAGTGTTTATCAGCCATTCTCATATCTTCTGTAATTTGTGCATATTCTTTGCTTATTTTTCTGTTGGGCCATATTGACTTTGTAAAAGCTCCTTAGGTATTCTGGATATAAACCATGTGGCTGTTTATAAATCTTATAAATATTTTTTCTCCAGTATAACACTTGTCTTTTGATAAGTCCATGATGCCTTTCCTTATATAGAGGTTTTAAATGTTCATATGATCAAATCCAATGTTTTCCTATTTGGCTTTGAGGTTTTGTGTCTTGTCTGGGTGAGTCATTCTTACCTCTTTAATTATAAAAATGACCCTCTATTTTAAATATCCTCTTATTTAAAAAAAAATCTTTATGTTTTATAAATTTTTAATTTTTATTCTTTAGCTTAAAATATTAATAATTATTAAAGTATTTTTCTTTTCAATTTCATATTTATCAAGTGATTATTGGTTTTATTTATTTATTTTGACTAATTTATTTACATTTAGCTTAATTTAATTATTTTGAAGTAATATATGAACATAGATTGTAAACATCCCAACAATACAGGAATAGCATAAAAAGAATGGTTTTCTCTTTAACTTCCTTCCAAACTTTCTGCCTCACAGTTAACCATGTACTCTGTCTGATGTTTATCTTCCTGATCTCTAATTTTAGACACTTATATTCATGTATATTTATTTTCTTCCATGGAAGCTCTCTATTTTTACTACTGTATGTGTCTGGAGGACCTTTCTATATCATTGCAGCCTTTGTGTGTGTGTGTGTGTGTGTGTGTGTGTGTGTGTGTGAGATCCTTGTTCAGTCCGTTAATCCTGTAGAGAGAACTGGGAGCTTCCCATTCTCTCCTGTGTTCTGGTAACATCCATAACAGCCATCCCTTGTCTCTGGAGGTTGAGGGAGCCCTCCTTCATTACCTTTTCAGTTATGTTTATTATTCTTTTCGGGCTCCCCAGGTGGCCCTACTGGTAATGAACCTGCCTGCCAATGCAGGAGATATAAGAGACACCGGTTTGATCCCTGGTTCTGGAAGATCCCCTGGAGAAGGAAATGGCAACCCACTCCAGTGTTCTTGCCTGGAGAATCCCATGGACAGAGGAGCCTGGTGGGCTACAGTTCATAGGGTCTCATAGAATCAAACACGATTGAAGCAATTAGCATGCACTCACACCCACATTCGGAGAAGGCAATGGCACCCCACTCCAGTACTCTTGCCTGGAAAATCCCATGGACGGAGGAGCCTGGTAGGCTACAGTCCATGGGGTCGCTAAGAGTTGGACATGACTGAGCGACTTCACTTTCACTTTTCCCTTTCATGCGCTGGAGAAGGAAATGGCAACCCACTCCAGTGTTCTTGCCTGGAGAATTCCAGGGATGGGGGAGCCTGGTGGGCTGCCGTCTGTGGGGTCGCACAGAGTCGGACATGACTGAAGCGACTTAGCAGCAGCAGCAGCACACCCACATTGTTCTTTTCAGGTTTTCTGCCTCTTGTTAGGCCTATTTTGGTGATTTATATATTTCAGGAAAATCTTCCATTTGAAACCAATCAGAGTGAAGCTGTGCCTACCATCTTCTTGTGATTTAAAACCTCTCCTTCGTATCTGCAGTTGTGTCCCTTTCTTTAACCTCATATTTTCAGCTTCATACTTTTTCCCCTTTTTCTTTTGACTTTCCAGAGGTCAGCCTATTTTAATGGTCTTTTCAAATAACTGGCTTTTGGTTTTACTTATCAAATCTACTTTTATTGTTGTTTTAAAATTAAATTAGTTTATTTCTTATTTCATCCTTTTTTTTTTTTTTTAAAAAAAAAAGCTTGGCTGTATCTTTCCTATATTTAAGAATACCGATCGATTCTCAGGGCTTATCCAGCGGCTCAGCAGTAAAGAATCCGCCTGCAATGCAAAAGTTGAAGGAGATGTGGGTTTGATCCCTGGATAGGGAAGATCACCTGGAGGAAGGCATGGCAACCCACTCCAGTATTCTTGTCTGGAGAATCCCATGGACAGAGGAGTCTGGCAGGCAACAGTCCATAGAGTCACAAAGGGTCAGACATGACTGAAGTGACTTAGCAGGCAAGCATGTATACTCAAAGCTAAGAAATGTCCCCTTATTTGTATATATACTATAGGTTTTGATAGATCATGCTCTTATTGTACTGATCTTTCTCCACTTACAACAGGGTTACATCCTGATAAACCCATTGTAAGTAGAAAATATCATAAGTTGAAAATGCATTTAACACACATAATCTACCAAACATCGTAGCTTAGCCTGGCCTACCTTAAACGTGCTCAGGACACTCAGATTAGCTATAGTTGGGCAAAACCATCTAATATAAAGCATACTTTATAAGAAAGTTGTTGATAGCTCATGTAATTTACTGAAAGTGAAAAACAGAACAGTTGTCTGGGTACAGAATGGTTCTAAGTTATCAGTTGTTTATCCTTGTGATCGTGTGCCTGACTGGGAGCTGTGGTTCCACATCATGAGACAATACTGTACCACATTTCCCTAGCCCAGGAAAAGATCAAAACTCAAAAACTGAAGTATGGTTCTACTGAATGCATATCACTTTCACTGTATTCTGAAGTTGAAAAATCGTTAAAACATTTTTAGTCAGGGACCATCTATAAAGAGTTTTTCATTTTAGCTCTTAGTTTCTCTTCAACATAAGCTGCCCTTCTCTTTCCCCCCTTTTATTCTGTTTACTACAAATTCATTTGGGGATATGGATTTCTCTCTACTTCACAATTTTTTTGAACCCCATATTTTATATAAATACCTTATGGCTATTGATACCCAACATTTTATAATTCCCGTTGTGGAAATTAATTTGGGTTCCAAAATGCTTTTCTAATGTTCTTATTGTCCCTCACTGTACTGCACCTTGGTGACAGAACGTGATCTGTGAGAGATGCTGAGGGCTCCTCGCTCATCGACCACAGCATCAATGTTTCCAAATGCTCTACAGGAGCTTGACAAGAACATATGTTCTCTGTTGGGTTCAAATCTTTCTGTAAAAGCACATTAGAGATATTCCAATCTGTTCTCTTGTTTTGTAATAGCCTCGTTTGTTTTGTTTGCTGAAATCTCTCAAGCTAGTGAGACTTTTTAATGCATCCAGTATGTTTCTCTGCTTAGGCTGAAGGGGTAGAGTAGAGAGGGGCCAGATGCCTGTCGTCCAGGACTGGCACCTTTTCATTTGCTCTCATTGGTCTTGCCAGGTAAGCACTCCCCTGTCTCAGAGCGTAGTGAGCACAATGGCAGGGTGGGGTGCATTTCCCTTGGGTTGGGGGCAGTCCCACCTGTGCTGTTGCAGCTGAGACACTCCCCTCTCCCCTGCCTCATGATAGATCTTGTTGGTCAGCTGGCTCCCACCTGGCCTGGGATCCTGGCCAGCCCACAGTGTGGACATGGTCCCAGCAGGGATGGAGAAGAACTTAGGTTCCTTTGAGAGAACCAGGGTCTCCCCAGGCTGCTGCTGCTCTGACACCAGGATGTCTGGGAAGCCCTACACCTCTTCCCTAGTGGGCGGTCCTCTTCCTGTGGTGGCTTTCAGGGTGTCCCTCTCGCAGCCTGTCTCTCTTGTACTTTGTCTTACCCTGCTCTTTCACTACTTATCCTCTTCTCTCCCAAACTGACTCACATCTTCCGTGAGGTTTACGAAAACCAACTCTCACATGGTGCTCTAGCAGGTGCTAAGAGTGCATAATTCCTTAAAGCAGGGACTCAAACAGATATTTGCACATCCATGTTCTCAGCAGCGTTATTCCCAATAACCAAAACTTAGAAGAAACCTAATTGTCCATCAGTATATGAATGGATGAACAAAATGCGGTGCATCCATGCAATGTAATATTATTCGGCCTTAAAAAAGGAAGGAAATTCCAAAATATGCTACAAGATAGATGAACCTTGAAGATATTATGCTTAGCAAAACAAGCCAGACACAAAAGGGCAAATATTATGTGGTTCCACTTGTATGAGATATCCAGAAAAGACAAAATGGAAGGGATAAAAAATAGGACAGTGGTTGCCAGGGGTTGGGGGAAGGGAGGACCGGGAGTTGTTTCATGGGTTGGGCGTTTCACTTCAGGAAGATGAAAAAGTTCTGGAGATGGTGGTGACGTTTGCACAACATTGTGAATGTACTTAATACCACTGAACTGGACATTTAAAAATGGTTAAAATGTAATTTTTATTTATGCAGATTTTATCACATTTCTTTTTTTTAAGGCCTGGATTTGGAACCTGTCTGCCTGCCTTGGCTATTAAGTCGCTGGGTCTTAGGCAGGTTACTAAACTTCTTTGTTCCTCAGTCCTCATCTGTAAAATGGAAATCTTAGTATTTTAAGCATGATTTTGGGGGATAACACTGACAGAGTTGTTCAGTCGGCCCCGCCCAGTGTTAGCAACGGCCACTGCCACCTTCCCTGGGTGCCTCCTTGGGGGTGGGTATTGCAAGAAGAAACTCATTTTATCATCTCGTTTATTCCCAGTCTTCTTCCAGGAGAGCTTAGCCAGGGTTCCCCTCCCACCCAATGCTCAGCACCCCTCCTCATCCTGCCCTACTTGTTCCTTGACCTCTAATAACATCCGTTCATGCTCAGCTCTAGAGTGGCCGCCACCAGCCTCTCTGCCCACTGACGTCCGGGTTCTCGGTGAGCTCAGCGCAGGCATCCATGTGATGTCTCCTAACACTTCATTGCATATTTGTTGAGCCACCTGCTTCCGCCACTGAATGTTAAGATCCTGGACAAGGTCCGCAGCTGTGACTGACCCAGGCCATGGGGCCCTCCTGGATCCTCCGCTACCACAGTCAGCTTGCCGGGCTTGGCGCTGCGGGCCCCACCCGGGAACTGACCACGATGTCACGTTCTTTGCTGCCCTAACATCCGGCCCTGCCGCCCGTCAGCAAATGCTGCGGGGCTGGACTGGACACAGTGTGCCCTCTTATGGGACCTCACTTTCCCCATCTGTGATATGAACCGACAAGGCTACCGTAACTCAGATACTGTGTGCCTTCCTGATGGTGAGCAATGTCTAACCGGTGTAAGCTGAGCAGAGCCATCCAGGTGCGAAAGATTGTGCACACGTGTGCGTGCGTGCGCGTCACGTGTACGTGCGGGTAAGCGTGCACAGGTGTGTGTTCAGAGAGAGGACGGCCCGAGCTCCTAGCAGAGCGGAAGACTTTCTTTCTCTTCAGACCTTGGCGGATAAGAGGAGGAGAACTGTTTCCGACGTCTTGGGTGAGTAAATTCGCCGCTCGCGGGGATTGGGCTCCACTCCCCAGCGCTCGTCCAGGGAACTACACGCAGAGGCCAGGAGGGGGCGCCGCAGACAAGCAAATGCAGAGCGACGGCCGGTGGGCCTCGGGCGGATGGCGAGGGAGCGGGCCGCGCGTGATTCTGATCCTGGCCCACCGCTGATGGTGAGAGTGATAATTATGACTGCTCAGGACAGCTGGTGCTAATTTAGCGCTTATGCTCTCAGGCACTCGGCTGACCACATAATATGCATTGTCTCATTTTATTTCGCCAAAATTTGGAACTCCGTGTTTTTGTAAATCTGATGTTAAAACACCCCCGCTCAGGGTTGAACTAGAAGTGTAGAGACCCGAGTTCTGCCACTGAGTAGTTGTGTGACTTTGGACTCATCTTTGAGCCTGAAGTTCTTCTACATAAAACAGATTTTTTTTTTTAGCCTGTGTATGTACATATACAGGTGTGTGCAAGTGTGTTCATGGATGTGGCTGTGTGATTGTGTGCTTGCACGTGTACATTAAGGCTGTCTGAGCTGAACTTGAAGAAGTCAAGAGGCGAAGCCAGGAAGGCAGTTAACACAGGGCATTTAGTGCCCAGGAGAGATGCCACGGGCCAGATGCATCCCCGGTGTCGTGTTTTGGGGAGAGGCTCAGAACCTGCTTACAGGAAGAAAGGAGGAGCACTGGTGACTGGATCAGGACAGTCCCGTGCTTCAGGGGAGGTGAAAAGAGAGTGACTGAGAAGATGGAGAGAGTGGTTGGAGAAGGGAGTGGAAAGAGGGGACGCTGAGAAATGCACACGCTGCCAGGAGGGCATTCTGGCCCTTGGACTGAGGCTGTCCCTTGGGAAGGAGGCTGCAGTAGGGACTGTGCTCACAGCTTGGAATAGGAGCCCTTGAAGGAGGCCCACAGAGTGTGAACAAGTGGGCATAAGGTGATGGTGCCACTTCAAGGCACCACTGAAGCATGAGAGAGATGGGTTAATCTACAAAGGTAGTTGAGATAGGTAGTTAATCCATTTTTTAAAAAACTCATAAACTCACTCCTTACACTATGGTTTAACAAAGATTCTAGATGGATTAAACCTTTAAATGTAAAAAAGAGAGGAAAACTTAAACAGAAGACTTGTGAGCGGGTGGGTAATTCGAAGATGATTCCAGGAAGCAGGAGTGAGGGAGTAGAGAGGAGAAGGGATAGAGGAGATGCTGACAGCTTGGTGGCGGGGTGTGGGTGGGGTGAGGGGTTTGGGGGGTGTGGGAGATGGGACTCCTCCTGCCACTGCTCCCTCAGGAGTTCCTCCGAGATCTGGATGCTTCTCACATACAGGCTCCCTGATCAGGAAAGACAAGTGCTAGGGAAGACACAGTACTTGACATCACAGGGTCCACTGAGACCTTCTGGAGCACAAGCATCAGCTGCTTCCACAGGTTTGGTAAAGAGAAAAGTCCTGACCTGCCAAGACCATGGCCTGAGGACCTACTTGTACTTGCTTAGACCCTTCCATGCTTTTTTTCAGGTCTGCATATATTTCCATGGTTGCAGTCATGGAATGGGGCACTACTAAGCAGTCTGGACTTACGCACTTAGCTTTATTTATTTTTATCATTCATTTATTTGGCCATGCAACTTTGGGGTTCTAGTTCCTCGATCAGGGATTGAACCTGGGCCCTTGGCAGTGAGAACTCAAAGTCTTAGCTACTGGACCACGAGGGAATTCCCAATCTACTTAATATGAGTACTTGGATCTCTGTCCTGATATTGCCATTGCTGAGACCTCCCCGGTGGCTAGACACTTATGTTGCTGCCATCATTCTGCTCTTCCCATTGTAAAGGTTCTGCCCTAGGGCCTCCACGCGGCTGGCTGGCTGGCGTGGACTTCCCAAGGTGGACCACACTGTGAACTGCATTGCTATTTCCATCCTCACCATTATTGTCAGCATTGATGGAGAACTTTCTATGCACAAAGCCTAGTTTCAGGTGCTTTATAGGAATTTAGTCTCAGCCCTCATATGAGAAGCAGAGGCACAGTTGTCACCCGATTTACTGATGAGGTGCTAGAGCTTGCAGAGGTTAAATAACAAGACCAAAGGCACGGCCATTTTCATCTGCTTTGTCCCCAGACCAGCCCTTCTCCCTGTGCCTACTGCCCTTCCCACCATAACAGACACACCACCAGGAGTCTCGCTGGGTCCATCCAGCCGGCTCAAGGGGTTTCATCAGCCCCTCGGCCCCTGAGCTTCCCTGAGATATAGAGCTGACCTGGCCCTCCTAACTCTGGGAAGGTGGACTGTAGTGTGTATCTTGCTGTCAGAGCCTCCACAGGGCCTAGCACAGGGTCCTGGAGAGAGATCTTGTTCTATGAGCCTCACAGAATGCCAAGCCCCTGCATGTGTGCACACACATGTACACCTGTATGCACACACACACCCCGTATGCCCTCTTGTCTCTCTGAACCTTGAATTATACCCTCCCTTGCCCATCCCTGCCCATCCTTTAAGGCCATACTCCAAACCCATCTCAGCCATATCTGGCCCTCTTTTCTTCCCTTCCTCTTAGAACTGATGCTCTCCTCCGCCACTGAACATTCACTGGGTGCTTAGTGAATGTCAGGGCCTCCCATGTTAGGTGCAGCTACTGAGTGCAATCTATGTGCCAAGCCCGAGCTCCTCTGAGAAGCCCATGGTGGGCCGCCCCTGTGCTCGTCAGTAGGCCTGTGTCCTGGTTTCTAGGTGTTGTTTCTTCATCCCTGTATTTGTCTGTTTGTCCAGCAAATCAATGTGGAGAAACTTTCATGTGTACTTTCTCATCGTGGTCAGGACATCAGACTGTAGCTGACCTGAGAACTATTATAAAAACGATCCTTAGAGAAGAAACCAGGAGACATCGTTATAAGACATTGGCCTTGGGTGTACCCCTTAGTCTTCTGTGATTGGGTTAGTAGGAGTTGTGTCTCCAGGGTACTGGACCTGCAAAATGAAGAAGCAGACTTTAAGATCATCTCCCCCATCCCCACCATAGCCACTAACTCCAGTGGGAATGGTCCTGTCTTTTCTTTCTAATAACAATCAACTTAACAGCCACTTGGAGCTTCCCTGGTGGCTCTCAAGGTAAAGAATCCACCTGCAGTGTAGGAGACCCCAGTTCGATCCCTGGGTCAGTAAGATCCCTGGGTCAGCAAGAAGGGAATGGCAATCCACTCCAGTATTCTTAACTGGAGATTTCCATGGACAGAGGAGCCTGGTGGGCTCTAGTCCGTGAGGTTACGAAGAGTCGGACATGACTGAGCGACTAACACCTAACATCCACTATCATCTACTGGTGTTTTCTCTGGGCCAGGCTCTGTGTTTAGTGCTTTACACACATTCTGTTATTTGGAACCTCAAAACAACCCTATACTTAGCCCATTTCGGATAAGGATAATGAGCCCTAGTGAGGTTAAGAGTTAATTAAGTCCCTTAGCCAGTAGGTGGCAGCACTGCAGTTGGCCTCACCCCTGGAGCTCTTGGGTTTACATCCACAGCCCTGCATGGTATAATCTCTTTTCAGCAGTCTTGACAAGCAGCTGTGATTGGTCCTGCCCCACTGAGGTGCAGGCAGGCTGGAGCGAGGACCATCGAGCTGAAAGACCTGGAAAGAGAGTCCAGAGCTCGTGCCCTTGAGGAGGGGGCCCTGGTGTGAGCCAGTGAACTCAGATCAGCGCCCACCTGCTGCACGCAGGTTTCTTAGGCAGCCCTCCTTAACCTGTAAAACTAGGGGAACCTGTGATGTGGGGCCGCTGGGCAGGTAAGTGGGCCTTCCAATGCCAGGTGTCTGCACACGTGATCACAGGAAAGGCTGCCTCCTGGGGCTTGGCACCCAGTGCTGCTGGCTGGCCCTGTGATATCCCTGATCCCCAGTGGGGTGACTCCCCAACCCCCCACCCTGGGTCCCAAGCACTGGCCTTCCTCTCTCCTGCTCTGTCTGGTCCTGGTTACTCTAAATTGGCCACGTGTGAGCAGTAGCCCTTCTGGAAGCCACGTCCTCCAGAGAGATTTGATTATGTCCTGGTGGTGCCACCTCGCTAATGCAATCAGGAAGTTTCCTCAAGACTTCAGCTGCTTTGCTGGCAGCCGGGCCTGGCTCCCTGGACGACTGCACTGCTCCTTGGCTCACAGCTTCTCTCCAGGCTGAACGGGCCTCAGGGACCCTCTGCCATCCATGCCTGTGCCCACAGGGAGAGGCTGGCTTTGGGGTGTGGCCTCGCCAGAGAGTCTTCATGTTGCCTTCTCCTCTCCTCCCTCCCTTTGAGGTCCTTGGCTCTGGTGTTAATCAGAATCATTGGGAGTTTGTTTTATCTGCTTAGAAAAAGCACTCAGCATTCAAGAGTCAGTACTTTGGGCATTCCAGACAATGGCCATTTTCCATCAAGGTTAGGCTTTTAATTGAAAATTTTAGGAAGAGAGGAAAGTTGGGGAGAGTCCAGAAATTCTCTCCGTTATAAGCTGTAATCAGAACGAAAGAGTTGTGTTAATTCCCGGGGGTTCTCTCCTGGGAAGTGTCCAGAGTGCGGCTTCAAGAGACACTGGGACTCAGGGTGAGACGGAACTGAAGGAGTCAAACATTCCAGGAAGCAGATACAGGCATGGCGGGGGTGCACCTTGCTCCTTGGTTTTTCTGCACCCCCACCTCCTCACTCCAGCCTGCACCCAGCACTGACCTCAGAGGCAACTTGATGTCGTGCAGTCTGAAAATGTGGGGACTGGCCCTCCAAAGGATGAGTCTGAGTTGTAGCTGGGTGAGCGGGTGGTGTTGGGGGCCATGCAGAGCTTGTGGTGGTCAGGGTCTGGGGCTGAATTTAGGGTCTGGGTTTTCCCAGCCACGCGGGGACTAGAGATTGAAAGTGAGGTTGATGTGGGGGCTTGGGGGTGGGGTCCTTGTGGAGAGCAAAGTTTTCCAGGACACAGCCAAAAGAACCACTTCTCCAGGTGCATCTGGCCTGGCTCAATGGCACAGCCCCCAGTCTCTCTGTTTTATTTTTTAAAATATTTATTTATTTGGTTGCGCCAGGTCTTAGCAGTGCATGCAGGATCGTCGATCTTTGTTGTGACATGTAGGATCTTTAGTTATGGCACATAAACTCTTAGTTGCGGCATGTGGCATCTTGTTCCCTGACCAGGGATTGAACCCAGGCACCCTGCTTTGGGAACTCAGAGTCTTAGCCACTGGACCACCAGAGAAGTCCCTCTCTCTTTATTGAATAAGACTGTTCCTCAATTTTTGTACATTTTCCTCCCACTATTGCTGATTGTGGGACATTTTTTCTGGAAGGAGGTCAGGCATAAAAAGTAAGAAATAATAGGAGATGACTGTCTGTGAAGCGCTGTCTGCCCAGGATGGGTTATGGCTGTGGGCTGGAAAAGAATGGGACTGATGGCCTCAGGGAGCAGGTGTCAAGGAACACACACCTATAGGGACATCATGGCACGTCGTGTGACATATACTCGAAATACACAGAAGTGTTGCACGTGAGCATGGTTGAAACTTCCTATGCACAGGAGTGAAAACAAGATCACAGTCCATGCCCCTTATTCAGTTGTCACCGCGTTCGTATTTCTTGGCTGTCTTGGCTTGTACCTGCGGCGGCACTGTATGTGTTCGTGTTGTGCTTTGCTCACTGACCTCATGCCAGAGAGGGAAGCATCAGGCTTTACGTGAGCTTGTGTCTGACAGTGGCCTGCCTGCGTCTTGCTGAGATCCAGGTTGTTCCTGTTTTTCTGCCCCCCTGATGAAGATAGTGTATGCCTGTTAGTGCATAGGCTGTTTCTCTTCTCTTCAGTCATTTCTGAGGGTAATAAATGTGGAATTCGTGCACCTGAGGAGGAGGATTTGCATGCAGGTTATGTGTGGGGCCAGCCCAAAGCATGGGGCCAGTTCCCGGGCCACTGCCCCAGACACTTGCTCCTGCACTCAGACTTGTCAGTGCTGGGTTTGGCATTAAGACATTAATTTGGTGTAGCACTCAATCTGAATTTCTTTGACTGCTATGTAGTTGGACAGATTGCTCTACTTTTTGTTCTTGTGTTTTGTTTTGTTTTGCTATTTGTATTTCATTCTCTTAAACTATTTGTTCAGACCCATTACAACTTTATCAAGGACTTACTGAGTTCATCAAAACATGAGCAAATTTTTTATGTATCATAAAACTAGCCATAGGTCAGTCATATTTGGTTTTTTTTGTAATGTGTTTCATTTATTGGCTGCACCACAAGGCTTGTAGGATATTAGTTCCCCGACTAGGGATTGAACCACACTCCTTCTAGTGGAAGGTTGAAGACTTAACCAGTGGACCACCAGGCAAGTCCCTGGCCAGTTTTATTTGACAGAAGTATTTTCTAGTTTGTATTTCCTTCTGGAGAAGGAAATGGCTAACCACTCCAGTTGGAGAAGGAAATGGCAACCCACTCCAGTATTCTTACCTGGAGAATCCCGTGGACAGAGGAGCCTGGCAGGCCATGGTCCATAGGGTCTCAGAGAGTCAGACACAACTGAAGCGACTAAGCATGCAACCACTCCAGTATTCTTGCCTGAGAAATCCCATGGACAGAGGAGCCCGGCAGGCTATAGTCCATGGGGTTGCAAATGAGCCAGACATGACTTAGGGACTAAATAACAACAACAACAGATTTCCTTCTAATTTTAGTTTTTTTTTCCTTAGAAATTCAGACTGTTTTCTACCCATGTCATGGGAAGAATGTTCATGTCATGGCTAGAATATTCATTGGAAAGACTGATGCTGAAGCTGAAACTCCAATACTGTGGCCACCTGATGCAAAGAACTGACTCTTTGGAAAAGACTCAGATGTTGGGAAAGATTGAAGGCAGGAGGAGAAGGGGACAACAGAGGATGAGATGGTTGCATGGCATCACCAACTCAATGGACATGAGTCTGAGTAGGCTCCGGGAGTTGGTGATGGACAGGGAAGCCTGGCTTGCTGCCATCCATGGGATTGCAAAGAGTTGGATATGACTGAGCAACTGAACTGACTGAACCCATGTCATGGCCCTGATTTTTCTGGGGACCACCCCTGTCCCGATGCAGTTCCCCACCCCCATCTGGGGATTAACAGAGCCTGGCTGGGTGTGGTCTTGGGGTCCTGCACACCACATCATGCTATATTCCTATTCAGGAGTAAAGGCCCGGGAGCTGGGGAAGGGCACACACCTGGACGAGGGCTAGGGGCACACAGTGCCTCCTGGGATCAGAAGGACCAGGTGGGTGAGCTCCCCACTTGGCCCCAGGAGGGCGGCTACAAAGGAGTTCTTACTTAGGCTGTGTGGCTCTTAAAACCTTGCACACACATAAAAAGGAGAGTCCCAAGGACACGGCCCTCAGGGGCCACACAGTCCTCCATGTTGGTCCTGCACTGAGTGGGCCCTGGAAGATGCTCTGGGGATGGGGTAGGAGCACCCCCAGGGGAGGGTTTTGTGCTACAGAGTCAGAGTCAGGGAGGATCTGAGCCACATGTGCTGAGCAAGAAGCCCCCTCCCCAACCCCCCAGCGCTTCCCATTCTGCAGACCCAGCATCTCCTCAGCCTCCTGCCCACTATGCCCTCCCCTTGGGGTGCCTTGGAGGCAGTCAGTCCTGCTGATCATTCACCATACCCTCCTCACGAGCCTTCCCTTGCTGGCTGCTGCAGTTGATCCCCAGGCCTCTGCACGGCACTTCCTTGGTGTTGCATCCCAGAGGACTTCCTGGTAGAAGTGTTCCTGCTGGCTGTGTACCTGCCCACAGCTAGGTGTGGAAGAGGGCTGTCAGGCTAATGTGTTTGTTGGATGGTATGGTCTGAAGGGTGAGTAAGGTTCCTTTCTGGTCCCTCTGGGATCCCCTCAGCTCCCCCAGATGTGAGTGTGGACTTTTGGAGTTCTCTGGGTGGAGTGGGAGGTTGAGAGGTGCTCCTTTCCTGCCTCATTGCAGAGCCCAGGCTTAGTTCCAGAAGGCAGCTAGCCATCTCCTTGTCTCCGACCTCCTTCGTGTGTGAGTCACCATCTGGAAGTCGCCTTCATTTATTTTAATTTAGCGGGACTCGGCTCATCCTGGGAGCACGGCCACCAGCTTGTCCTTCCTTCTACTGTAGCTTTATGCTTCTGTGGAGAAAGGGGGCAGGGTGCAGAGTGCTTTGCAATAAAGCACTTCCCCCTCATCATCTTTTAAAAAAAATTTCTTAACAGAAGCAATGGGAGAAATTTACTGGCCTGTCAGAAAAGCCATTGCTCATCAGACTGGAGAAAGGAAAAGCAGAGGTCATCAATTCATGGGCAGTGTCTCAGGAAGGGATTAAATCATTTAGCAACATGTTCTTAAGAAATCATTGCAGCCTCACACTGCCGTTTTCTTTCTTGGACCTTCTCATCAAATACATTTTCCAAATGCAAGGTGAGTCAGCTGCTGATGGTCCGAAGGCTGAGCCTGCTCCATTTCTAGAAGATGATGCAGACCTGCGTGTGCATGGGTGTGTGGGTGATACACACACATGTGTCTGCATGTGCCAACAGATCTATATTTGTGTGATACGGTTGCATAAACACACATACAACCATTGTCTAGCTGTGACATTCGGTTTGTTGGGTTTTTTTTTTGGATGCATCATGGCATGTAGAATCTTAGTTCCCTAACCAGGGACTGAACCCATACTCCCTGCAGCCAGAAATGCAGAGTCTTAAGTACTGGGCCTCCAGGGAATTCCCTGATGTTCAGTGTTCTTATGTTTGTGTTATTTGTAAGTTGCCACAAATTTATTCTGATAAAAAAAAATATATATGTATGTATGTATATGTCCCAACTATAGGATTTCAGAGGCTAGGTTAGAGTCCCCTGGGTGTGTGTCACTTCTGTCATGTACAGGGCTCTACAGCACTTGGCCTCGTGTCATCAGGTGACCAGGGAGGCTTTAAACTGCCCCAGGCCAGAAGACCCCTTGAGAGTCAATAGCCCAGTAGTTGGGAGCTTTGGCTTTGAAGTCGGCTGGAACAGGTTCAAATTGCAGCTCTGAGCTGGTGAGTCATGTGGCCTACCCTCTCAACTGTCTCTTCCTGGGGCCACGTGAGCCTGGGGCCACGTGAGCCTGGAACACATGATGCTGTGACTGGTATTCAGGTTGATGGATGCAGGTTGATGGTTGACAACGTCCCTGAAATTCTGGCAGCCTCTCTCAGAAGGACAAACAGGGCACTAGGATACTTGACTAGGCATGAAATATGAATAACTAAGATATTGTGGTGGCTAATTTTATGTGTCAAACTTGACTGGGCCATGGGGCAGACAGATTAAGCATTATTCCTGGGTGTGTCTGTGAGGGCATGCATGGACAAGATTAAGACTTAAACTGGTAGACTGAGTAAAGCAGATTGCCCTCCCCAGGGGGGCAGCCTCATAATCAGTTGAAGGCCTGACCTGAACAAAAAGTGGAGGGAGGATCTGTTGCCTTCCTGCCTGTCAGATTGACCTGGAATGCCAGTGTTCTCCTGTCCTTGGACAAGGCTAACACCATCAGCCCCCCAGTACTCAGGTCTTTGCACTGGGGCTGGAATTACAGCACTGACTTGCCTGAGTCTCCAACTTGCAGATCGTGGGGCTTCTCAGCCTCCATAGTCACAGGAGCCAGTTCCTCATAATCAGTCTTTGTTTGTATCCATCTCATCAATCAATCTTGGAGAAGTCAATGGCAACCCACTCCAGTGTTCTTGCCTGGAGAATCCCAGGGACAGCGGAGCCTGGTGGGCTGCCATCTATGGGATTGCACAGAGTCGGACATGACTGAAGCGACTTAGCAGCAGCAGCATCAATCAATCTATGTATGTACCTATCTCCTATTAGTTCTATTTTTCTCTCGAGACCCCTGACAAATACAGACATGAAGGTGATCAAAACAACCAAGCTGGTCAAGAAAAACAACATAAAACAGATTAAATATCCCTGTTGCAATTAAATAGGAAAACTTTCTAAGCACTGATTGCTTCCTTTTGTACATCCAAAAAAAAAACTTGTCGAGTGTCTCCTTGTACCGGGCCCTGGTCTAGGGATCCAGGGTGAATCTGGAACCTGTCTGTCCCCTTGGGGCTCAGGTTCTTTGGGGAGATGGGCTGCGAACTGGTGAATGAGTAGAGAGGTGCAGCGGGTGGGCACTGTGCAGGCAGCAGCAGGGCCCTGGCAGTGAAGGGTGAGGATGGCCACACGCCTGTGGAGGACAGCACCGTGGGCACCACCCACCTCATGGGGCCCGGGGGAGAAGCTCTGCAGGTCTGTGGAGCAGCACGGGGCTTAGAGAGCTGTCAGACCCCCAGGAGCCGCCCCAGGCGAGGCAGCCGGCACTCAGCCAGGCTGACAGGCTACATCTTCAGTCTTCGTTTCATCCTACAGGAGGCATTCAGGCAGAGACTGCCCGAGGCAGGGCAGGCGTGTGGCCCTTGCAGGGCTCTGAGAGCCTGGAGCATCCCCCTCTGGCCTCCCTCCCTGGAGCATCTTCTATTTTCAGCTCTGCTTGCCAGTGTCATGCTTCCTGCCCAGGCTCAGAGGGGCCAGCCACACTCCTTCATCTGGTCCTCCTACAGTGTTACCTGCTGTCGCCCCTGGCCCCTTGCAGGAGTCAGGAGTGTGACCGGGGACCTGCTAAGTGGTCAGTGGCCTCAGCCAGTGGGTTCTGAGAGTTCCTGGTGGTGGCATGGTGCCTGGAGATGAGCCCATTTAGCCACCTTGGTGGGCGTCACCTGGGACTGGCCCAGCCTCACCCACGATCACTCCTGGAAGGTTCATGGGGCAGTTCTCACTCACCACCCCTTTCCTTGTTCCTGTTTAGGTGGTGACAGCTGGAAGTGCCTCTTAGGCAGCTGGAAACAGTGGTGGGTGGCACTATGCCAGGGATGGAAGACTAGTGTGATGGCCGGAGGCATCCTCCTGTTGGAAGACAGTGGGATCTGTAGTTGGTCTGGTCCTCCTGTGCTGCCTCCACCTCCCTCCCGGAGTCACCCAGGCTCTCTGTGTGTCCACCCCACACCCGAGGACTCTGGGCTGACCCTTAAGGCATTGGGGTCCCTCCCTGGAGCCTCACTGTTCCTGGGTCCTCAGGGGCCACAGTTCTAATCACAGCCTGGCCTAAGAGCTATCTCCGGGGGGCCTCTCCCTTGTCCCTCCCGCCATGACCCTCTCCCTGTAGCTGGATATGAGTCATGAGAATCAGGCACTGAGCTTTACCATGTTCTCCATGGTTCCGCTTCCCCCAAGAGAGACCAAGGGCTGAGGTCAGAGACACACCAAATCCATCTTTCATGCTTATTAAGCAAGCTGTAAGTGAATATGCCCCGTGCCTTTGGGCATTAACTGGATGGGGGATACAGAGTTAAAAACTACGGTCCCTTCTCCCTAGGAGCCAGAGCCTATGGGAATAGGGCATTAAGTTCTCAGGGCCTGCGGGAGCACACAGAAGCCCTGCCTCATGGGGTCGGAAGTAGGAGGGTGGGGGCGAGAGTCTCCCCAAGTGAGTCCTGAAGTGGGAAGAGCTGACCTTGAGGGGGAAAAGGCAATTCAAGCTGAGGACACAGCAGCACAAGACCGAGAGGTGGAGGGACATGGCTCATCCCTCTGACCAGGACTTCCCTGGTTTTAGCAACAAAAGTCCCAAGGGCCAGAAAAGTGCTGCATCCAGGTCCAGCTTGAATGGTTGGTCCTCCTGCTGGGAGGCAGGGTGTGGGTGTAAGAGGAGAGTTCGAGAAAGCAGGCCAGGCTCGGAGGGTGAGAAACACGCCCAGGAGCTTTAACTGGGCCCTGTGTGGTGTAGTGGATCCTGGGGGCCCACTGGGTCAGACTGTGTTTCTGAAAGGTCCTGAAGCTGCACTCAAGGATGATGGGCAGAAGACAGAGGTCAGCCAGGAGGCTTCTAGCAATGAAGGCCGGGCATCAGGGTCCCTCAAGTCGGCTGCAGTGGGGGGAAGGGAGGCATGGAGGAGGAGGTCAAGGACTGGGGGACCCAGTGAGTGTTCCAAGCAACTGACTGGCTGCATGTTGGATCCATGGAACAGGAGGTGTCCTGCACTGGTCAAGACAGAAGTACAGAGGACCCAGACTGGAGTCACCCTGATTGTAGGGTTCCCAGTGAGTTGGTCACTGAAGATCCAGAGGCCCTGGGAGTGTGCAGGCTGAGGGTAGCTGGCGGGCAGATGAGAGTGGGGAGGAGCCAGGGTGCCAAGTGAGGTGGCCATCGGGGCCAGGGAAGGGACAACAGGCAGAAGGGGATCCTTCAGGTTTGCCAGTTCCATGCCTCACAGGAAGACCAGTGTGAACCAGTGGAGACAGAGGTGTGACCGTAGATTCCCCAAATGGGTGAACAACTGCCTGTTGATCTCCCTTGGTGGTGGAGTGTGCATGTGCAAGAATGAGAGAAAAAGATACTGGAATAGGAGAGCCGGCCAGGCGGACCCCACCCAGGGGAGCCCCGGGCATCATCATTACCTCAGTCTCCTAGTATGAGTGGAGCAGTAGATCCCCTTGTCCACAAACTGGCAGAGCTTGTCTGAGGTGAGGTTAGTCAGAAAGCATCTGACGAACACAGCACCTGGATCTCTGCACCTGACTTTGTTGTAGTTGGTTCTGTGGGTAGATTTTAAATTCTGAATGTTCAAGGCATATTTAGGTTTTTTCTTTCTCTGTGAGATTCTGTGCAAGCTTTTGTTTCTTCAAGTTATTGTCCATTTTGCCGATATTTCAAATACATTGGCATAATAATGATCTGTATTTATCTTAAATTTTATGTTATATTTAAAATTATATCCTCTTCTGTCCTATGTGCTAATAACTCTTTGTCTTTCCATTCTTTTCATCATTTGCTCTAGAAGTTTATTTTTATTAGTATTTTCAAAGAACTACCTTTCCGTTAATTTTATTTCTGGCCACACTGGGTCTTCTCTTGTTGCTACGCGGGGGCTTTCTCTGGTTGTGATGAGCAGGGGCTACTCTTGCTTGTGGTGCGAGGGTCTCACTGCAGTGGCTTCTCGTTGCAGAGCATGGGCTCTAGGCACACGGGCTTAGTTGCCCCACGGCATGTAGAATCTTCCCGGATCAGGGATTCAAGCTGTGTCTCTGTATTAGCAGGCGGACCTTCAACCACTGGACCACCAGGGAAGTCCCAGAACTACCTTTTGATTTGGCTGATTCTTTCTGTTTTATCTTTATTTCCTGTTTCGTTGCTCTGATTGTGGTTACTTCCTTCTTCTTATCTAGAGATTATTTTCAGTAACTTCTTCTTCCTCATTTGGACTCTTAAATATTCTTTTTTAATACGTAACATTAAAGATCATAAATTCCTCTAGTGCATTTCAGTGGCATCCCTCAGGTTTTGATATGTATCATTTTCATCAATGATGTTTTATAATCAGTCATACAGTATGAATTATTTTATGCATCAGTTCTTACACTCAGCATTTGTGAGTTTTATCCACATTGTTGCCTGTGGCTATAACATATTCATTTTCTCTATTATATAATGTTTTATTGAATGATTATGTCATAATCTGTCCATCCTAATGTTGGTGGATATTTGGCTTATTTCTGATCCTTGGTTTTATGAATGATGCTACTGTGACCATCCTTGTACATGACTGTCTATTTGCCTGTGCCAGGTCTTAGTTTTGACACGCACTTTGTTTTTCTTTCAGTTGTGGCATGTAGGATCCAGTTCCCTAACCAGGGATCAAATATGGTCCCCCTGCACTGGGAGCATGGAGTTTTAGCTACTGGATCACCAGAGAAGTCCTGTACATGACTCTTGAGATACATGTCCACACATTTAGATTGGGTGTATATCTAAGAGTGAAACTTCTGGGTCATAGGATATGCTTATATTAAACTCCAATTAATAGTGCCATATGTTTTCCAAAATGTTGGTACAGTATAAACTCCTGCCAGCAGAGTGTGAGTACCCACCCCATTCTCCACAGTCTTGGCAACACTTGATATTGTCAGTCTTTTAAACTTTAGCCATTCTGATGAGTGTGTAATCGTTTCTCAGAGAGGTGTGAATTTGTATTTCCTTGACCAATATTGAGATTGAGGAAGTTTGCATGTGTATATCACCCCCGGTGTATCTTTTGTTTGAATTCCCTGTTCAGTTTTCCACGCTGTTTTTCTTTTGATTTGCCTGTCTTTTCCTTACTCATCAATAGGCTATATAGAGAGAATTAAAGTAATTTGGTTTTTTATATGTATTGTAAATATATTCTCCTAGTATGTGGGTTGCTTTTTCACTGTTAGTGGTATCTTTTGATGAATAAATATTCTTAACTTTAATGTAGTTCAATTTAGCAATCTTTCTTTATGGTTAGTGCTTTTTGTGTCCTGTTTAAGAGGTCTTTCCCTACCTCCCAAATCATTCTCCTGTATTATCTTCAATTCACCTAAAATGGATCTTTATGTATGATATGAAGTAGGAGTCAATCCTTATTTTTTTCCCACATGGATATCTGGTTGTCCTAGCATCATTTATTGAAAACTCTATCCTTTGTTCTTTGACCTACAATGACAAGTAAAATCAAATGCCCATGAATGAATGAGTCTGTTTCTTGCTTCTTTATTCTGTTCCACTAATCTGTCTATTGGAGAAGGAAATGGCAACCCACTCCAGTGTTCTTGCCTAGAGAATCCCAGGGACGGGGGAGCCTGGTGGGCTGCCGTCTATGGGGTCGCACAGAGTCGGACACGACTGAAGCAACTTAGCAGTAGCAGCAGCAATCTGTCTATTCTTGCACCAAGACTACTCTTTCAGGCAGCTTAAAATAATTTTTATTGATATCTGATAGAGCTAGTTCCGTCACCTTGTTTGTCTTCTTAAAGCATGTTTTTGCTATTTAGGGTCCATTTCATTTCTATTCTAAACATTTTAGGAACTAGCTTGTCAAATTCCTCTAAAAACCCTGGTGGAATTTTGTCTGTGACTGAATGATTTCGTTGAATCTATCTATGTGGGAATGATTAACATCTTTATTGTGTTAAATCCTCCAATCCAAGAACATGATACATCCCTCCAGTTATTTAGTTGTTGTGTTTCTATATAGAGCTCCAGCATACAGTTTGTTAAATTTATTCTTTTTTGATAGTTGTATATATGATATCAGTCTTCCCTCATAGCTCAGTTGGTAAAGAATCCGCCTGCAATGCAGGAGACCCTGCCGGTTTGATTCCTAGGTTGGGAAGATCTGCTCGAGAAGGGATAGGCTACCCACTCCATGATTCTTGGGCTTCCCTTGTGGCTCGGCTGGTAAAGAATTCGCCTGCAATGTGAGAGGCCTGGGTTTGATCCCAGAGTTGAAAAGATCCCCTGAAGAATGGAAAGGCTACCCACTCTAGTATTCTGGCCTGGAGAATTCCATGGACTATGTAGTTCATGGGGTTGCAAAGAGACACAACTGAGCGACTTTCACTTTCTTTCACTTTCACTTTCTATTTGATATCACTTAAAAATGTAAAATTCATTGTTGGGTCTTCCTTGATAGCGCAGTAGATAGGAATCTGCCTGCCAAGGCAGGGGACATGTGTTCGATCCCTGGTCTGGGAAGATTCCACGTGCCATGGATTAACTAAGTCTGTGAGCCACAACTACTGAAGCCCATGCACCTAGAGCCTGTGCTCTGCAACAAGGGACGCCACCACAATGAGAAGCCCATGCACCTACCACAGCAAGAGTAGTCCCCATTAGCTGCAAGCTGAGAAAGCCCATGCAAAAGCAACAAAGACCCAGCTCAGCCAAAAATCAAAATTAATTTAAAATTTCATTGTTGTTGCAGATGTATAACAATGCAATTATTTATTTATTTATTGAAATATAGTTGATTTATAATGCTGTGTTAATTTCTGCTGTACACCAAAGTGATTCAGCTATACATATACATATATTTTTATATTATTTTCCATATGGTTTACCACAGGATATTGAATATAGTTCCCTGTGCTAAACAGTAGGACCTTGTTGTTTATCCATTCTAAATGTAATAATTTGCATCTGCTAATCCCAAACTTCCAATTCATCCCCACCTACTCCCCTCCTCCTTGGCAACCATAAGTCTGTTCTCTATGTCTGTGCGTCTGTTTCTGTTTCATAGAAAGGTTCATTTGTGTCATGTTTTAGATTCTACATGATAAGTTATATCATGTGGTATTTGCTTTTCAATTTCTGACTTACTTCACTTTAATATGATAAACTCTAAGTCCATCCATGTTGCTGCAAATTTCATACTTTTTGTGGCTGTGTAATATTCCAACAATGCAACTGTTATTTCTAAATATATTGCTCTTTTATCTATCAAGATTGCTAAAATAATTTATTCATCTAAAATTTTATCTGTTGATTCCTTTGGATTTTCTATGTATACCATTAGATCATCTTCAAATGAAAGCAGTTTTATTTGTCTTTGTATTTTAACTTGGTTGCTTGACTAAGGCCAAAGTTGACAAATATCAATAACCACCTTTCAAGAAATACCTCAGATCCTTATCTTGCATCCCATTTTACTATTATTTTTCTCTACTATTTCAGTTCCAACTTGTTTTGTAGACCAAGCATTTTTAAATTTTGATAAGGTCCAACTTACTAATTGTGCTTTTGTGTCAAGTCTAAGATCTCTTTGTCTGACCTCGACTCCAGATATTTTCTCCTGTATTTTTTTCTAAATTTTTTTATAGGTCTATATTTTATATTTGAGTCTGTGATCCATTTTGAGTCAATTTTTGTATAACGCATGAGCTGTGGGTGGAGATTTATTTTTTGCTATGGATATTCAATTGCTACAGCCCAATTTGTAGAAAAAGTTATCCTTCCTTCCTTTTCTTTTTAAAATTTTTTACCTTTCCTTCTTGAAGTACTCTTGCATCTTTGTCAAAAATAAGTTGAGCATATTTATATCTGTCTTTTTCTGGGTTCTTGAGTCTGTTCTACTGATTTGTGTGTCTGTCCATTCACCAATACTTTGATTACTGTACTTATAGTAAGACTTAATATCAGGTAGAGTGATTCTTACTACTTTATTTTTATTTGTCAAGATTATTTTAGTTATTCTAGGGCACGTGTTTTTCCATTTAAGTTTTAGAATAATAATCACGTCTTGGCCTTTTGGCTAAGATCAAGTGTAAATTTTAGAATAAGCTTGCTTATGCCAAAAAAAACCTTGCTGAGAATTTGATAGGAATTGCATTAAACCTATCAATCAGTTTAAGGAGAACTGACATCTTTATAATGGTGAGTCTTTCAGTCCATGAATACAGTATGTGTTGACATTTATTTAGGTGTTCTTTGATTTTTTTTTTCTATCGGTATTTTGTAGTTTTCAGCATACAGACCCTGTACATGTTTTATTAAGTCTATACTTAAGTATTTAATTTTCTTTGGAGTGATTAGAAATAGTATTACAGTTTAGATTTCAGTTTCCACTTGTTCGTTGTTAGTTTATAGAAACACAATTAACTTTTGTGCATGATCTTATTTCCTGAGGGGCTTCCCAGATGGCGCTAGTGGTAAAGAATCCACCTTCCAACGCAGGAAACACAAGAGACGTGTGTTCAATCCCTGGGTTGGAAAGATCCCCTGAAGTAGGAAATGGCAACTCACCCCAGTATTCTTGCCTGAAAACTTCCATGGATAGAGGAGCCTGGTGGGCTACAGCCCATGGGGTTGCAAAGAGTTGGACATGATTGAGTGACTGAACATACACTTATTTCCTGAGACATTGCTGAACTCACTTAGTTCTTTTATATTTTTTGTGTAGGTTCCTTGGTTTTCTATATAGACAATCATGCCATCTGCAAATAGGGACAGTTTATATACTTCTTTCCAATTGTTATGCCTTTATTTCTTTTTCTTTTCTCATCACAACAGCTAGAACTTCCAGTCCTATGTTAAATAACAGTGATGAGAGTGAGCATATTAAGGGAAGGAATCCAGTCATTCATCATTAAGTGTGATATTGTGCTTAGTCACTCAGTCGTGCCTGACTCTTTGCAATCCCGTGGATGGTAACCTGCCAGGCTCCTCTGTCCACACAAGTTCTCCAGGCAAGAATACTGAAGTGGGTTGCCATGCCCTCTTCCAGGGGATCTTCCCAACCCAGGGACTGAAACCAGATCTCCCGCATTGCAGGGAAGATTCTTTACCGTCTGAGGCATGAGGGAAGTGATCTTAGTTGTGTGTGATGAAGGTGTTCTTTATCAAATTAAAGTAATTCCCCTTTGTGACTAACATGATGAGGGTTTTTTTGGTTTTATTTTTATAAAAAATGGGTGTTGTGTTTGTCAAATGCTTTTCCCGCATAACTGATACGATCACGTGATTTTTCTTCTTTAGTCTTTTGGTATAATTAATGATATTGCATACTTGGAATAAATCCCACTTGTTAATTGTCCAACAAACCAATTGTTGTAATTAGTTTGCTAACAAGTAGTTGAGGAATTTTGCGTCTGAGTTTATGGACAATATTGGTCTGCAGTTTTCTTTTTGTATACTTGTTTTATCTGGTTTTATGTGATAATACTGGCCTCATAAAATGAAAAGAGTTTCTTCTATTTTGGGGGGGTTGATAATGTGTAAAACTGGTGTTGTTCCTGTTTTAAATACTTGGGAGGATTCTTCAGTGAGACTCTCAGGGCCTGGAGATTTCTTGTTCAGGAGATTTAAAATTACAGATTTAAAGTTCAATTTTGTTAATGGTCGTAGAATTATAAGACTATGCATTTCATCATTGTTGAGTTTTGGGAGTTTTGGTTTTCATTCATTTGAGAAATGAGACTTTTCCTCCATTTTAATATAAGCATTTAGTGCTGGAAGTTTCCCCTTAGCATTGCTTTATATGTATATTTTAATATGTAGTATTTTTATTTCATATAGTTCTATGTATTTTTTAAATTTTACTTTGAAACTTTTTCTTTGACCCATTTCTTCTAAACTGTTGAATATATGAGCATAAAATTGATCATAGTATTTTCCTAATAGCCTTTGAATGGCTTCAGGATCTTCTGTGAGCTCTCTGTTTTATTTCTGATTTTGGTGATTTGTTTATTCTCTCTTTTTATCTGTCAATCTTGCTGAAGGTTTATCAACTTTACTGATGTTTGTTGAAGTATCAGATTTTTATTTTATTAATTTCTCTACTGCTTTTCTGTTTTAAATTTTGTTGATTTCTGCTGTATATTATTTCTTTGCTTTGGTTTATCTTGCTCTTCTTCTAGTTTCTTAGACCATTGATTTTGAGACCATTTCTCTATTAGTTTCCTTTTCAGATTGCTTTAACTGCATTTCACATTTTGATATATTGTATTTTTACTCTCATTCACTTCTATGTATTTTTAAAATTTTCCTTTGGAGCTTCAACTTTGACCACAGGTTATTTAGGAGTGGGTCGCTTAACTTTCGTGTGTTTAGAGATATTCTTGTTTTTATGTTATTGATTTCTAGTTTGATTATGTTATGGCTAGAGAAAATGATCTGTGTGACATCTATTATTCTAGATTTGTTGCGGTTTGTTTTGTGGCCCTGGGTATGGTACGTTTTGATGTCTACTCAATAGACAGTTGAAAACGAGATAGATTCTGTTGTTGCTGTACAGAGTGCCCTGCTGCTGTCATTGGATCCTGTTGGTTGACTCTGTTTTTCAAATCAATATCCTTACCAGTATTCTGTCTAGTAGTTCTAACAGTTGCTGAGAGGGAAGTATTGAAATCATCAACTGTAATTGTTGATTTTCTGTTTTTCCTTTCAGTCCTGTCAGTTTTTGCTTTATGTATTTTGAGGCCCTGTTTTTGGTACATATACATCTAGTTTTTATGACTTCCTGGTGGATTGATTCTTTTATCATTTTATAACATTCCTTTTTGTTTCTAGTAATTATCTTTGCTGTGAAATTTTTACTTAAGTAGATAATATAGCCAGTCCTGCTTTTTAAAAGCTAATGTTCATATGGTATATGTTTTTCTATAATTTTATTTTTAACCTTCCTATGTCACTGAATTTGAAGTGAGTTTTTATGTTTTGTTGTAAATAGTAGATAGTTGAACTATGGGTTTTTATGAACTATGTAAATAGTAGATAGTTTTTAATTTTTTTGTTTAATCCACTCCTCCTATCTGTCTTTGTGTTTGTATATTTAGACCATTTACATTTAAGGTAATCTTTGATATGTTAGAACTTAAACTTGCCACTTCATTATTTGTTTTATGTTTGTTTCCTCTGGTTCTTACTATTGTTTCTCTTTTGTTGTCTTCTTGGTTACTTGCACAATTTTTAGTATTTCATATTTATTTAGTTATAGTGCTTTTGAATATATTTCTTTGTATAGTTTTCATTTTGGTGGCTCTATATATTACAGTATACACATATGACTTATTACAGAGTGAAAGTGTAGTTGCTTAGTCGTGTCTGACTCTTTGCAACCGCGTGAACTGTAGCCCACCAGGCTCCTCTGTCCATGGAATTCCCCAGACAAGAATACTGGAGTAGATTGCCATTCTCTTCTCCAGAGGATCTTCCCAACCCAGGGATTGAACGCACATCTCTCACATTGCAGACAGATTCTTCACTGTCTGAGCCACCAGGGAAGCCCATTATTACAGAGTACTGGTATCAGTTTTTATCACTTAAGGTGAAATTTGAAAACCTTTTTTTCCATTTAGGTTAATTTGCTTTCCTTAATTTTATATTCTGTAGTCCTGAGCATCAGATAATGCCATAATTTTTATTTCAATCTTTAAATATGATTTATAAAACTCACAAGAAAAAGGATGGTCTGTTTTGTGTATATTTCCGATTATTCTGTTGTTCTTTCTTCCTTTCTGATGTTCCATGATTCCTTCTTTTTCAATTTATTTCATTTTTGAAGATTATCCTTTAGCCAATTTTTAAGGATATATCTGGAGGTGACAAATTATTTGTTTTCCTTTATCTGAGAATGTCTTTCTTTCATCTTAATTTTTTTTTTTGGGGGGGGGCTATGCTGGATCTTGGTTGCTGTGCTCAGGCTTTCTCTAGTTCAGTGAGTGGAGCCTACTCTTTGTTGCAGAGAACAGGCTTCTCACTGTGGAGACTTCTCTTGTTTCAGAGCATGGGCTCTAGGGCCCACGGGCTCAATAGTTGTAGCACATGGCCTTAGTTGCTCCCCAGCATGTGGAATATTCCTGGACCAGGAATTGAATCTGTGTCCCTTACATTGGCAGGCTGATTCTTAACCACTAGACCACTAGGGAAGTCCTCCCCTTAATTTTTGAAGGATAGTTTCACCAGATGCAGAATTTGTGGCTGACAGTTCTGTCTTTTTCAGTACCTGAAAAATGTACCAATACTGTCAGGTGTCCATAGTTTCAAATGAGAAATCCATTGCCGTTCAAATTGATATTCCCTTGTCGGTGTCATTTCTTTCTGGCTATTTCAATATTTTTTCTTTTTAGTTTTTAAAAGTGTAATTATGTTTAGTTTAAGAAGTTTAATTATGATATGTTGTGGTATGTATTCTTTGGGCTTACCCTGTTTGTGGATACTGTACTATCTTGAACCTATAGGTTTATGTATCATTCATCAAAATGAGAATTTTCAGCCATTATTTCTTCAAATACTCTTTTGACTTTCCTTCTTCCTCTCTTTCTGAGAATCTGATGATATGGAGGTTGGATCTTTTCTTATTATTCTACAGGTCTCTGTTCATTTTTTCAGCCTTTTTTTTTTTCTAGTATTTCAGTTAAGTTCAGCCACTCAGTCATGTCCAACTTTTTGCAACCCCATGAACTGCAGCACACTACCCTTCCCTGTCCAACTCCCGGAGCTTGCTCACTCTCATGTCCATTGAATCAGTAATACCATCCAACCATCTCATCCTCTGTCATCCCCTTCTCCTCCTGCCCCCAATCGTTCCCAGCATTAGGGTCTTTTCTAATGAGTCAGTTCTTCGCATCATGTTGCCAAAGTATTGTAGCTTCAGCTTCAGCATCAGTCCTTCCAATGAATATTCAGGACTGATTTCCTTTAGGATTGACTGGTTTCATCTCCTTGCAGTCCAAGGGACTCTCAAGAGTCTTCTCCAACACCACAGTTCAAAAGCATCAATTCTTCGGCGCTCAAATTTCTTTATGGTCCAACTCTCATATCCATGCATGAATACTGGAAAAACTATAGCTTTGACTAGATGGACCTTTGTTGGCAAAGTAATGTCTCTGCTTTTTAATATGCTGTCTAGGTTGGTCATAGCTTTTCTTCCAAGGAGCAAACGTCTTTTAATTTCATGGCTATAATCACCATCTGCAGTGATTTCAGAGCCCAAGAAAAGAAAGTCTGTCATTATTTCCATTGTTTCCCCATCTATTTGCCATGAAGTGATGGGACTGGATGCCATGATCTTAGTTTCTTGAATGTTGAGTTTTAAGCCAACTTTTTCACTCTCCTCTTTAACCTTTACCAAGAGGCTCTTTAGTTCCTCTTTTCTTTCTGCCATAAGAGTGTTGTCATCTGCATATCTGAGGTTATTGATATTTCTCCTTGCAGTCTTGATTCCAGCTTGTGCTTCATTCAGCCTGGTATTTTGCATGATGTACTCTGCATCTAAGTTAAATAAGCAGGGTGACAATATACAGCCTTGACGTACTTCTTTCCCAGTTTGGAACCAGTCTGTTGTTCCATGTCGGGTTCTAACTGTTGCTTCTTGACCTACATACAAATTTCTCAGGAGGCAGGTTAGATGGTCTGGTATCCCCATCTCTTTCAGAATTTTCCACAGTTTGTTGTGATCCACACAGTCAAAGGCTTCAGCATAGTCAATAAAGCAGAAATAGATGTTTTTCTGGAACTCTCTTGCTTTTTCGATGATCCAGTGGATGTTGGCAATTTGATCTCTGGTTCCTCTGCCTTTTCTAAAACCAGCTTGAACATCTGTAAGTTCATGGTTCATGTATTGTTGAAGTCTGGCTTGGAGAATTTTGAGCATTACTTTGCTAGCGTGTGAGATGAGTGCAATTGTGCATAGTTTGAGCATTCTTTGGCATTGCCCTTCTTTGGGATTGGAATGAAAACTGACCTTTTGCAGTCCTGTGGCCACTGCTGAGTTTTCCAAATTTGCTGGCATGTTGAATGCAGCACTTTCACCACATCATCTTTGAGGATTTGAAACAGCTCAGCTGGAATTCCATCACCTCTACTAGCTTTGTTCATAGTGATGCTTCCTAAGGCCCACTTGACTTCATACTCCAGGATGTCTGGGTCTAGGTGAGTGATCACACCGTCGTGGTTATCTGGGTCATTAAGATCATTTTTGTATAGTTCTGTGTATTCTTGCCACCTCTTCTTAATATCTTCTGCTTCTGTTAGGTCCGTACCATTTCTGTCCTTTATTGAGCCCATCTTTGCATGAAATGTTTGGTTGATATCTCTAATTTTCTTGAAGAGATCTCTAGTCTTTCCCATTCTGTTATTTAGGTGGGTAAATAATAATCAACAGATCTGTTGATCTGTCTCAAGTTGCTGATTTTATCCCCCATCATCTCTACTCTAGCCCATCCAACAAGTTTTAAGTTTCTGTTACTGTATTTTCAGTTCTATACTTTCCGTTTGATTTTTTTTTATAACAATTTCTTTGCTGGTGTTTTCTGTTTCTTCAAATATAATTGATTGTTGAAGCATTTTTATGATGGCTTCTTTAAAGCCCTTGCCAGAATATGTGACTATCAGATTTATCTCTGTGTTGGTGTCATTTGATTGTCTTTTCTCAGTTAAGTTGTTATATTTCTGATTCTTCATATGATGGGTGGTTTTTAAAATTACATACTAGAGTCTTTCCAGGTGGCTCAGTGGTAAAGAATCTTTCTGCCAATGAAGGGGACGTGAGTTTGATCTCTGGTCTGGGAAGATCCCACATGCTTCAGAGCAACTAAGCCCATGTGCCACAATTATTGAGCCTGTGGTCTAGAGCCTGGGTACTGCAACTACCAAAGCCCGTGCACCCTAGAGCCCATGCTCTGCAACAAGAGAAGCCACTACAATGAGAAAACTGAGCACTACAACTAGAGAGTAGCCCCTGCTTGCCGCAACTGGAGAAAAGCCCACACAGCAATGAAAACCCAGCACAGTCAAAAATAAGCAATAAATATTAATAAATATAATTTAAAATTGCATGCTAGACATTTAGTCTATTATATTAGAAGACTGATTCTTTTACTAATTTTTTTATTTTATATTGGAGTATAGTCGATTTACAATGTTATATTAGTTTCAAGTGTACAGCAAAGTGATTTAATTATACACATTCATGTATTTATTCTTTTTCAGATTCTTTTCCCTTACAGGTTATTACAGCGTATAGTTCCCTGCGCTGCACAATAGCACTACCCATTTTACATAATTGTGACTATCCATTTTACATATAACAGTGTATTTATATTAATCCCAAGCTCCTAATTTATCCCTCTTCCCTTCTTTTCCCTTTGGTAACCATAAGTTTGTTTTCTAAGTCTGTGAGTCTGTTTTTGTTTTGTAAATGAGTTCATTTGGATCATTTTTTTAGATTCCACATATGATATCATGTGATATTTGCCTTTCTATGTCTGACTTACTTGACTTAGTATGATAATCTCTAGGTCCATCCCTATCGCTTACAAATGGCATAATTTCATTCTTTTTTGAAGATATTTTGATTTATTTATTTTTGGTTGTGCTTGGTCTTCATTGCTTCACAGGCTTTTCTCTAGTTGCTGCGAGCGGGGGCTACTCTCTGGTTTCAGAGCACAGGCTCGCGGGCTCTGACTCCTGGGCTCTGGAGCACAGGCTCAATAGTTGTGGCACATGGGCTTGGTTGCTTCAGGGCATATGGGATCTTCTGGGATCAGGGATTGAACCTGCATCTCTTGCATTGGTAGGAGGATTCTTTACCACTAAGCCACAAGGGAAGTCCTATTTCATTTTTTTTAATGGCTGAGTAATATTCCATCATATATATGTACCACATCTTCTTTACTCATTCATCAGTCCATGGATACTTACATTGCTTCCATGTCTTGGCTACTGTAAACAGTGCTGCAATGAATATTCTAATTACAGTTTTGTGTGGATATATGCCTAGGAGTGGGACTGCTGGATCATATGGTATTTGTATTTTTAGTTTTTTAAGGAACCTCCATACTGTTCTGCATAATGGCTGTACCAATTTACATTCCCACCAACAGGGTAGGATGGTTCCCTTTCCTCCACACCTCTCTAGCATGTGTTATTTGTATACTTTTTAATTATGGCCCTTCTGATCAGTGTGAAGTGGTACCTCAATGTAGTTTTGATTATTATTTTCTCTAATAATTAGCTCAAATGGTAAAGAATCTGCTTGCAATGCGGCAGACCTGGGTTCGATCCCTGGGTCAGGAAGATCCCCTGGGGAAGGAAATGGCAACCTACTCCAGTATTTTTGCCTGGAAAATCCCACGGACAAAGGAGCCTGGAGGGCTACAGTCCATAGGGTCACAGAAGAGTTTGACACGACTTAGCAACCAAACGACAATAATTAGTGATGTTGAATATCTTTTCATGTGCTTTTTGGCCATCTGTATGAAGAAGACGCTGATTCTTATTTAAATTTTCTATTTTAGCAGATGATCACTGTGTTTAGGTTTAGTGTAAGGTGCTAGTTTACTTTTGTGGGCTGTGGTTCCAATGACAGTTTAATGTTCAAGCACTTTGTGGTATTATTTTCATTTTCTTAGTTTAAATCACGCTGTCAGGCTGCCATTGGTCCCTGCTCTTGCTACATGGAAGGCTGAGGAGTTTCTCTAGGCTTGTCAGCCTGTTGTCTCTGAGTGGGGAAAGGGAGTCTAAGGCCCACAGGGACAAAGAAGCCTTCCTGTCTGTGTGGCAGGTTCTGTCGTGCTTGTGGGGTACAGAGAGTGTCTCCCCAGTGAAGCATTTGTTTTGGTAGAATTCCCTTGGCCAGTGCTCTGTCCCCTGTCCTGCTATTTCTGGATAGGGAGACAAATCTCAGGCCTACAGAGAAGTGAACACTTCTTCTGGCCATTTATTGATAGTGGACTCCCAATCTGTCTCCCTGGCAGGTGGTACTGAGCTTTTCATAGGAAGGCACTAGGATGAACCCTCTTGTCTAATGGTGTGAATCCCTGTGACATACATGGAAGGCTCATATGGTTCTTGGTGATGTTACGCCAGTAGAAACACTGCCAAACTGGACTGGAGAGTTTAGAGAGAATACAAAATTAAATGAATACAAAACAAAAGAAGGCTGTTGGATCCCTAAAATTCTACAGGCAAGAAATGGGAACCCATAAAGCTACTCATGTGTTAACCTTTAAGAAAAAGGAAGGATAACTCTGAGGACAGAACCACTAGCTTAAAGGACTGAGCCTTGCACCACAGAGGATTAGTCCCAGACCGTGAAACAAAAAGTCTACATGGTGGGGGTGAGCCAAGAGGTCTTCTTCTCTGTTACCCTCACTGCGTCCTTGTGCCCTCCCTGTCTCGGGACCCCTGCAACCATCCCCTTAAGAGGGCTGAAAGCATCCACCTCGCAGGCTCTCTACCCACCAACCCCAGTACCTCTGTGTTCACAGATCTCTTGTTTTCCTTCTGTCTCCTAAGCCCACCTTCCCTGGCACCCAGCTTCCTGCTGGGCTCCTCAGGTGTTATCTGTTCCATCAGTGCTTCCTGCTGGACGGGGTGGGGAGGGCACTGTGTCTCAGGAGAGAGGAGACTCTGTCCTCTGTGACCTTGCCTGAGGCCTTGTAACACCACATGTACTAATTTTTCTTTTCCATGGCAGGTTGATTGGATTAACAGTGGCTACTGTCTATGGATCGTATTAAGCAAGGTCCCCCACAGTCTTCATGTTCTATTCCAGATGGGTTACCCATTTTCCCAATCCCTATTAAGAATCCTTTGTTGTTTGAATTCATGCTTGCTTTTTATAGATCCATAAAAGACCATGGTGAAAACTGCCCATTACTGTCTCAAATAAGGTAAAAAAGAGGTTACAATTGGGTGTTGCCTTAGTAACACAATAAAGGAATACAAATACTTATTTCCAAAGGGATGGTTATTTGGCTGTTCCTATAGGGGCTTGGCTATAAGTTGAGAGCAAACATTATGTTTTAGCCACTCGTTTCTGTGTGACAACCACTCTATGTAGTTTCTTATGAGTGAAGTAGAGGATCTTTTACACTGTTTACACTATGAAGATGAGCCTCCCACTCGCCTGTCTCTAGCTGTTCATGCTAACAGAGCGTGTGTGTCCCTCCATGTTAGAGAAAGCTTACTTCTTTTGCCTTGACCTTGGAAAGTGTCTAGTTCCAGGAGCAATATGTGTACGTTGGAGAGGAGAAGGAAGTTTATATTTTTAAAAATTATTTAAGATAATTTCTCTCTTCTTCCCCATCACAGTCTCTGCCTATTTCAGTGAATTTATTGTTTTTGTTAGGCTCTCAGTTGTGTCTGATTCTTTGCAACCCTATGGACTGTAGCCCATCAGGCTCCTCTGTCCATGGAATTCTCTAGGCAAGAATACTGGAGTGGGTGTAGCCATTTCCTTCTCCAGGGGATCTTCCTGACCCAGGGATCAAACCTGGGTCTCCTGCATTGCAGGCAAATTCTTTACTGTCTGAGTCACCAGGAAGACAGAGGACTAATTTGAAATTCATGGACCCTAAGAAGAGGGTTAGGGTATGGTTCTATTTCATCTTACTTTTGGAGAAATGTGGGCCTGGCAGGTAGTTGATGAGTAGTTTCTTAGCTAGAATAAAGAAAAAAATCCCCTTGTAATGTGTATTTTATTTGTCTCTTTTGTGAGCCAACATTTGGTGGAAGGTGGCCTGATCAGGACTGTTCAGAAGCAGTGATAGCTCACAGGGAAAAAAGCCACGTGTTTCATATGGTCTTGATCACCTGTGTTTGCCAGGAATAAAGTGAGAGGATGAAACTGCCAGATCACCCAGCAAGAGACCCAGTGAGAGCTGGAAGCCTGGCCTGTCACAACTAGAGGGCAAGTTCTTTCAATCTTGTGCATCCCAACACCCAAGTACCCCCTCCCATAAACACATAAATCAATTTTCTCATCAGGGTCATAACTGTCCTTGAAACAGGGCTTCTTCATGAAGAAGGCATCAGAGATGCTGGCTCAGGACCTGCGGTGCTGATTGCTTACTCTGCATCTGAGGTGGAGAAATGTTTGGGAATCACGATCATTTATAGCTCAAGGGACTGGGGTTGGTTTTTAGGTTAAGGAAGGCATGCGTCTATATCTTGGATCCTTCTGTCTCTTTTCTCCTCCCCGCCTCCCTGCCCCCCCCCCCCCCATAATTAAACTAATACAGTGAGGAGAAACCTTTAAATGCTGACCTTGGAAAATGAAATGAATTTCCTCTCATTTCTTGGAAAAGGAACAAAAACTAGGCCTGGCAGAAATGTAAGTTGTTACAAATAAGCCCTGAGGCCTCTGCTGTCCCTCATCCCCAATCTATCAGTGTAAAATAAGGGCCCCTGCTTGCCTCTTTGAACTAGGAAAATGGCTTTGGCTTAGCAGGGAGGGTGTCCTTGGGCAGAGGGGAGAAGGTGGCAAAGTTGTTCCCTCAGCAGTGGGTGCTGGCTTGACCACAATGAAAGGCACAGTCAAGATGTGTGGATCACAGACTGGGGCCCTGGGCATTGGGCAGGGGCTTTTAGAGATGCCCTGGGCAGAGTAGAAAAGAGCTTGGGCTGGGGGCTCTGAGTCCTTCCCCTCACTTCCCTGCTACTCTGTGGGGCCACTTCTGCAGGAACTGCGAAGATGGTTCCTCAGGAGCACTGGCTCCACAGGGAGGCTCCACCCTGTCTTCTCTGGTGACACCTTTCACAGGGACACAGGGCAAGACCCTACCTGGCTCCCTGTTGTTGGCTGAGTGGCCTGGGTCACTCTGAGCTGTGTTGTCAGAAGTAAAGACACAAGCATTGCAGCTTGCAAAGAAGGTGTTCATGCTGCTCTGAAAGAAGAAGGGCCCCACCAGTCATTGGAAGAGCAAGCAGAAGAATACTAGAGCCCAGTAGCTATGTGTGCACAAGGATCCAGCTTTAAAAACCAGACAGAGGTGATGGCAGTTGGATTATGAAGACTGTTGCAATGATGGAATGAGAAAGTCACAAGTGGAATAAAAAGGCACAACTAGAGGAAAGACGTATGCACACCTTGCATGTGTGTGTGTGGTAGGAAGAAAGGAGATGAGGTAGGAAAAAGAAAGATTGACAGGTTAAATTCTTGATTCTCTTTTATTGACCTCTGTGAGTTAGCTTGGCTATACATATGTATATGCATGCATGTGTGTACACACACGTGTGTGTTTTAGGTCAGGCAGTGAGGGGTTAAAGAAAGTGAGGCCAGACAGACTGGAGTTCCACCTGTCAGCTAGGTGACCTCTGGGCCTTTGCACGTGATGTTTTTTTCTGCCTGGTAGACTCACCCACTGCTTCTGGCCTGGCTAACTCCTATTGGTAATTCACTTCTCGGTTTACAGTTTGGAAGCCTTCTCCCATGCCTACTCCCACCTCTGGGTTAAGAAAGATACTCCTCAGCTGCCTGCATCCTGGCCTTTCCCCACATGTCACACTGCTCATGCTGTCCTGTGAGTGCCCTCTCACACACATGCCTTTTGATGAAGCAAAATGTGCATATACATAGAGAAGAACCTTATGCAATGCAATTGCACTATTTAAATAATAATAATCCAGTGAACATCTGTGTACTTGCACCTGATTTAAGAATAGGATATTTCTAGTTGCTTAGAATATACCCTTCCCCTTCCTTTCTCACTCCCCTGCCAGAAACAACCACTCTTCTGACTTTGGTGGTAAACATCCTTGCTCTACTTCATTAGTATATATAATGAATTTTATATTATTGCAGTTTTATTGCACGTGTTCTGTGATGCTCACTCTCTATGAAGTTTTTGGAATTTACTCATGATAAATTCATGTCACTATCTACAATTCATTCATTTTTCACTGTTATGAAATATGTATATACTATAAATTATTTATTTTTTCTATGCTAATATTCATATGGGTTGTTTTCACTTTTTTTCTGTTGCTCGTAGTGCTCCCAGGAACTGTGTGAGATACATGGGAAAGAATTTCTTTAGTGTATGTGTGTGTATTTTGCATGAAATATATGTATTTGTATGGTATATTTATTTATAGGAGAGAAAATCCTGGGCTGCAGGGCTTGCACATTTTACCTCTTCTAGGAAATGCTAACCTGTTCTTCCAGCAGTGAGTCAGAATTCCCATTGATCAAGTTCCTGTTGTTCAACATTACCAACATGGTATTGCCAAACTTTTAAACATTTGTCGATATGAAGGTAATATAGTATCCAATTGTGGTTTTGATTTGCATTTTTTTATCAGTAACATAGTGAAACATCTTTTCATATTTTATTATTCATTCAAATTTTCTCTTTTATGACTTCATAAAAATCTTCTTAAGTCTCTTGCACATTTTCCCATTGAATTTTCTTTTCTTATTGATTTTTGTAATGGAGCCGCTCAGACCAGGCTCATGAGAACCAACTGTGCCCATCTCTTCCCTCTACGCTCAGAGACCTCATGTTTTGGTGGCTTGAAATCAGCCAAGTGGGCCAATTAGTTAAAACTAATAAGTAATAACCTCAGATATACAGATGACACCACCCTTATGGCAGAAGGTGAAGAGGAACTAAAGAACCTCTTGAAGGTGAAAGAGGAGAAAGAAAAAGCTGGCTTAAAACTCAACGTTCAAAAAATGAAGATTATGGCATCTGGTCCCATCACTTCATGACAAATAGATGGGGAAACGATGGGAACAGTGACAGAGTTTATTTTCCTGGGCTCCAAAATTACTGCAGATGGTGACTGCAGCCATGAAATTAAAAGTAGCATGCTCCTTGGAAGAAAAGGTATGACCAACCTAGACAGCATATTAAAAAGCAGAGACATTATTTTGCCAACAAAGGTACATCTAGTCAAAGCTATGGTTTTTTCCAGTAGTCATGTATGGATGTGAGAGTTGGACCATAAAGAAAGCTGAGTGCCGAAGAATTGATGCTTTTGAACTGTGGTGTTGGAAAAGACTCTTGAGAGTCCCCTGAACTGCAAGGAGATCCAACCAGTCCATCCTAAAGGAAATCAGTTTTGAATATTCATTGGAAGCACTGATGCTGAAGCTGAAACTCCAATACTTTGGCCACCTGATGCGAAGAACTGACTCATTGGAAAAGACCTTGATGCTGGGGAAGATTGAAGGCAGGAGGAGAAGGGGACAACAGAGGATGAGATGGTTGGATGGCATCACTGACTCAATAGACATGAGTTTGAGCAAGCTCTGGGAGCTGGTGATGGACAGGGAAGGCTGGTGTGCTGCAGTCCACGGGATCTGAGTCCGCTCAGAGTCAGACATAACCGAGCAACTGAACTCAACTAATCTGTATAAATAATCTATTTATCAATTAACTTGTCTGATGGTTTGAGCATCCCTTGATTTTTTTTTGGCTTGAATCAGTTATTACAATGGTGCTACAAAATGGTTTCTAACTCTAGATCATTCCTTGTAAAGAAGAACATTCATCCATTCATTCATTTTCTAACTTTTGGTAATAGTATGATACTGTGTACTCTATTTTTATTTGCTGTCTTATAATCTATTACTGTCGTTTTTCATTTTCACTCTGATTATCTCAGGTTTTGCCAGTGGGAGCCTCTTCACTCTGAATACTGTGTCCTTCGTCATGCCTAATGAGTTTTCAAGCACTTTCTTGCTTTCTGGTACAAGAAAATGTACCACAATGTACTTTTCCTGCTTCAGTCTTGGATTTAGCCATTTGGGCCAGAATTTGGTTGGTCGGTTATTTTGAAGAAGGGATAAGGGTAGAAGGGAGAGCTTTGACTATCAATTAGATTTTGTTAATTTTTCCTGGTTTAACTATTCACATTCTTATGTACTTTTGACTTTCTATATTTTTATAGGATATTATTCATTTCATTTAGAATTTTAAATTTTTTCACATGTAACAAAATATTCACCTATTATTTTAAAAAATATCCCCTGTGTTTGTAGTTATTACCCTTTTTGTTCTGTATTTTCTGTCATACTTACTTTTGTATTAATACTTGTCTTTTTTTCCTTGAGGAGTACAGTGAGATATGTGTCTGTCTTTTTAAAAATTTTTTATTGAAGGATAATTGCTTTACAGAATTTTGTTGTTTTATGTCAAATCTCAACATGAATCAGCCATGCTGCCGCTGCTGCTAAGTCGCTTCAGTCGTGTCCGACTCTGTGCGACCCCACAGACGGCAGCCCACCAGGCTCCGCCGTCCCTAGGATTCTCCAGGCAAGAACACTGGAGTGGGTTGCCATTTACTTCTCCAATGCATGCAAGTGAAAAGTGAAAGTGAAGTCGCTCAGTCGTGTAGCCTACCAGGCTCCTCCGTCCATTGGATTTTCCAGGCAAGAGTACTGGAGTGGGGTGCCATTGCCTTCTCCGGAATCAGCCTTAGGTATACATATATCCCCTCCCTTTTGGAACCTCCCTCCCACCTCCCTCCCCGTCCCACCTCTCTAGGTTGACACAGAGCCCCTGTTTGAGTTTCCTGAGCCATACAGCAAATTCCCATTGGCTATCTATTTTACATATGGTAATATAAGTTTCCATTTTTAATTTTTACAATGATTTGTTTTGCTTTTGTTAATCTTCACTGTTTTATTTACTTGATCTCTGTCCTGATAGATATCATTACCTTCTGTGTTGTTTCCTTCTTTGGCTTTGCTGTTTTTCCAACTTTTTAAATTGAATGCTTAGCTTGTTTGTTCTTAATCTTACTTTTTCAAAAATGCATTTAATGCTACAATTTTCCCTCTGAAAATGGATTTTTTTTACAAGTTGTGTTTTTATTTTTTAGTGTTAAGTATCCTTCAATTTCTTTTTTTTTAACTCAAGGATTATATTTATTTCCAAGAATTGTGAGATTAAAAAAAACCCTCTCTTATCTTGGTTTTAATTGTCTTGTATTATGCTTAGGAATTACATTCTATGTGAAATTCATCCTTTAAAACTTATTTGTTTCCTAGTGCATGGTCAAGTTTTGTACATGTTCCATTTGTGCTCTAATTCAATGTATTCCAACTATCTGATGGACTTAGAGTTCTCTCTATATATCTGTTTATTGAAGTGTTTACATCTTGATATATGTGATTCTTTTCTTTGTCTGCTTGATCTATCAGTTTCTGAAACGGCAAGTTAAAGTATTGGTCCATCTCTGTACAGTTGCAATTTTGTTCACTGTGGCTTTATATATTTTGTTACTATCATGATAGTGGCATATATTTTCATGAGTGTGATATGTATATTTTATTTTTCCTTTAAGTAGTTCACCATATCTTAATTTTGCTTAACATTTTATCCTAAATTCTATTTTGTGAGATACCATATTTCATTGTTTCTAAGTCAAGCATCTTTCCACATTTTAACCTCTCTAAATTGAGTTGCTTCTTACACTTGGTGTCACAGAGACAGCAGATGTGACCCAGTTGTCATTGCTTGTATTTATGTGCACCTAATGATAGCTGTTCTTCTTGTCAAAACTTCAGTTGAATTATGTACGTCTTTGGCACTATAATGTGTTGAGTTTAATTGCTGTGTTATAATTTGCTAGTGAAATAATGAAAGTTATAATAGATGTGGAAAGACATGAAAATAGGTAATACATTCAATATTTAAAAGACTGTCATTGGAAAAATGACTGAAATTCTAAATTGTTATGCAAAGCAATAATCAAATGCTTTGTGGAACCCAAGAATTGAAGATACAAGTAGATGAGGTGTGTTTCTTTTATTACTAAGACTCATACAGAAGGGCTGCCTATTATCACCAAGTGCTCCAGTCAGAGGGAAGATACTTTGTTAGATTTCTTGGAACGGATGAAGAAAATTAAAAACAAGTGGCAGGCATGGCCTACTGATATGTCATGTAGGACTTCAGTCAAGATGTCATATATAAGTTTTGTCAGAAAATTCCTGCTGACTTGATCTGAAGCTATTTAACTTCCAGTAACACATGTTTCAGGGGCTTCGCAGGTGGCACTAGTGGTAAAGAACGCACCTGCCAATGAAGGAGATTAGGAGATGTGGGTTCGATTCCTGGCTTGGGAAGATCCCCTGGAGGAGGGCATGGCAGCCCACTCCAGTATTCTTGCCTGGAGAATCCCATGGACAGAGGGGGCTGGCGGGCTACAGTCCATGCAAAGAGTTGGACACAACTGAAGCAACTTAGCATGCATGTAACACATGTTTCAGGCTTCGCTGGTGGCTCAGTGGTAAAGAATCCACCTGCAATGCAGGAGACTCAGGTTTGACCCTTGGGTCAGGAAGATCCCCTGGAGAAGCAAATGCAACCCACTCTAGTATTCTTGGCCTGGAGAATCCCATGGATAGAGGAGCCTAGCAGAATACAGTCCTTGGGGTTGCAAAAGAGTTGGATGTGATTTGACCACTAAACAACAACAACAACACGTTTCAGTTGGGGAAAAAATGTGAAGGTATGAATTACATCAAATAAGAAATACTAATAAAACCCTGATGCTTTCATGGAGCTACTGCTAACATTGCCTTGTTATGAGCACAGGTTATAAAAAGTAGTGCATCACTATGTTGCTATGAATAACTACCCAAATCAAAACTTGCCACCGTATTTAATTTTAAACCACAGAGCAATAACTAAGAGTGAGATGTTTCCCCAAATATGCTACTGTGCTTGCACTAAAAAGAAAAGTAGGACATGAAGTAAACTGACAGCAGACTAACTTAAAGAATATGGAATAGGTGTCTAGGCAACCTAAGCAACTAGCCAAGTACATCTGTTTTGATGCATCTGATCAGCTAAAAAAGAAACTCACTGAAAAGTGAATTGAGTTGGTTGTTACTTCCATGAGGCATGACCAGAGTATGACCCCTTGATGATTCCATCAACAAACCATTTAAGATCTGCTTGAAGAAGGAAAATAATTTCTGTTTGTTATCCAAAAACCTTCCACTGGCAAGTTCTGGTAAGATTGTAGAAGCACACATCAACTTGCAGATTGATGTCAGTGTCTTGGAAGAAAAGAGAGAATAGTGCCGAAGAGAAGAGTGGACACTCTTACACAATGTTTCATCACGAATCTATCATTATCCCAGAGGACATGTTAGTGTACTTAAAAGCTTGAGTAACTGAGTGAAAAAGTAATTCAGAAGAGTTATACTCTAGTGTGAAAAAGTTTTAATTTTCCTTTTTATGTATGAATGAGGGTGATATATGATAAAAATCTGTATCTAAGTAGGTCTAAAAGAATTTTTAATTTTAATTTTATTTTTTTATCTTTTGGCCATACTGTGTGGCACGTGGGATCTAGTTCCCCAAGCAGAGATCGAACCCCTGTCCTCTGATTGGAGGTACAGAGTTTAACCACTGGACCACCAGGGAAGTTCCAAGAGTTATTTTAATATAGATATTAAAAATTCTATGTGATAAGAAAGAATTATTTCATTATTTAGCTGGTAGGGATTTTTCTTTCTTAATTATACATAAAATAGTATAACAGATGAAACCTCAGATACAATGTAAGTATTACAGTTATTCCACAAGCTTTTTGTTAGACATCTATTTTCGTGGAATGGCTATTTGCACCTTTTATGTTCAATTCTTCTGTGTCTCTTTGTTTTAAAAGTTTCTTCTGGAGACCACATATTGTTGGATACTGTTTTGTTTTTGTTTTACTCTCAGCCTTTTAATTGTTGGATTTAACACTTTTTATATATTTTGTAATTATTTCTGTGTACTTGTTTCATATTTCTCTTTACTTTTTTTCCATTGAATACATTGTTTTCTTTCATTGATGTAAGCTTACAACTATTATTTTACTTATACTCATGAGGCAATTGCCTTAAAATCCAAATACCTGTTTATTTACCTCTTCTGTCTTCTTAAGCATATTAATATATACATCTTTCCTCTAACAGTGTAAGTACATTAGACATTCACGATACTGTCAATGTTTTCTTCTTGTTCCTCCAATCCTTGTCATATTGACGTTGTTTAGAATCTCAATTCTTAGTTGCCATAAATACGTTTTCTTCTCTTTAGTGTTATATTTCTTTCCTACCTCTCTACCTCCCTTCCTTCTTCCCTGCTTCCCTTCCTTCCTGCTTTCCTTTCTCTTACTTTAATTTTTCCATGTCTTCCTTTCTTTCTTTTTTCTATCCCTCATTTCTTTCTAAAACAAAGACAGTGTTTGCTGATGTATTTGAGGATCCTTATTGCCCACATCTATAGCATACTTCTGAATTTCTTTCTCTTCTTATTTCTGTATTTTCTCTAAAACTATTCTCATGAGATGGTTAGATAACATCACCAACTGAATGCACATAAATTTGAGCAAACTCTGAGAGATAGGGGGCTTCCCTGGTGGCTCAGACAGTAAAGAATCTGCCTGCAATGCAGAGACCTGGGTTCAATCCCTGGTTTGGGAAGATCCCCTGGAGGAGGACATGGCAACCCACTCCACTATTCTTGCCTGGAGAATCCCAAGGACAGAGGAGCCTGGCGGGCTACAGTCCATGGGGTTGCAACGAGTCAGACATGACTTAACAACTAAACAACAACAATTCTCTTTGTGGATTTTTTTGAATCTTTGAGTGAAAACCTGAGGCCCTATCTATGCTTCAGCATATTTTTAATATATTCTTAGGTTTTCATGAAAAATTGGCTGGAGATTAAAATTCTAGTTTCAAAAAAAAAAACTTCTAGTTTCAAATTTCTTTTTCTTAAATACTTTAAAATATTTTTCAATTGCCCTGTTGCTTCCAGTGTTGCTTTTGAAAGGTTTAAAGCCAATATGATTGTTGTTGTTGTTGTTTAGTCACTAAGTCATAACTGATTCTTTGCAATCCCATGGACTACAGCATGCCAGGCGTCCCTGTCCTTCACTATCTTCCAGAGTTTGCTCAAACTCATGTCCATTGAGTTGGTAATGCTATCTAACCATCTCATCCTCTGCCTCCCCCTTCTTTTGCCTTCAATATTTCCCAGCATCAGGGTCTTTTCCAGTGAGTCAGCTCTTCACATCAGGTGGCCAGAGTTTTGGAGCTCCAGCTTTAGCAACAATCCTTCCAATGAATATTCAGGGTTGATTTCCTTTAGGATTGACTGGTTTGATCTTGCAGTCAAAGGGACTCTCAAGAGTCTTTTCCAGCACCACAATTCAAAAGTATCAATTTTTTGGCACTCAGCCTCCTTCTATGTAAGTGTTCTCTGGAAGCTTTCAGAATTTTCTCTTGTCTCTTATTTTCTGAGTTTGGGTAAACTCCGGGAGTTGGTGATGGACAGGGAGGCCTGGCGTGCTGCAATTCATGGGGTCGCTAAGAGTCAGACATGACTGAGCCACTGAACTGAACTGAACTTATTTTCTTAAGTGTCAATGTAATGAGAGTGAGTGTATCTTTATCTTTTCTGTTTGACACTTTATGAGCCCCTTTAACCTGAAGCCTTTATTTCTGGGAGATTTATCTTTACCTTTATTCAGATCTCTCTCTCTCTCTCTTTTGGAGGATTCCATCACCTCCTTCTCTTCTGGATGTTGGCACTTTAATATCTATCCTCCATATCTTTTAGCTTGCTTCTATAGTTTTTTTTTTCAATATTTATTTATTTATTTGCCTGTGCCGAGTCTTAGTTGCGGCTTGTGGGATCTAGTTCCCTGACCAGGGATTGAACCTGGGTCTCCTGCATTGGGAACATGGAGTCTTAGCCACTGGACCACCAGGGAAGCCCACTTTTATAGTTTTAAATGCTTTATTCTTTGCTGTCTTGTGAAATGTTCTCAACCTTTTCTGTCAGCCTCCTGACCTGCTCCACAGCTCTCTCCAGCATGGTATAAGGCCCAGTCCGATAGACATTTCGGTAGTTTCCAAACAACGTTTACCATGAAAAAACTGTAGTTAGTAGCCTACACCACTTCACATGTGTGAAAGGATGTCTGTAGGATAACTGCCACCCTCAAATTGGAAATGCTGAGTCAAGGGCATCTAATTTTGTCATTTCTGATAATTAAATTGTTCTCCATAGGGGTGGACCAATTTATACTTCAACCAGCAATGGGCAAGAGCCCCAGCCTCAGAGTATCTCACATTTTAAAAAGATTTTGCCAATCTGATAGATGAAAATAGTTTTTAGTGTAGTTATAATTTGCATTTCTCTTGATATGATGTGAAGCATGTTTCCACAGTTTTTGTATTTTTTTTTAATGAACATTCTAGTGGTGGTGGTTTAGTTGCTCAGTCTGGCTGACTCTTGCGACCCCATGGACTGTAGCGCACCAGGCTCCTCTATACATGGAATTCTCCAGGCAAGAATACTGGGGTGGGTTGACATGCCCTCCTCCAGGAATCTTACTGACCCAGGAATCGAACTTGGCTGTCCTACACTGCAGGCAGATTATTTACTGATTGAACCACCAGGGAAGCCTATCACCTTTACACATTTAGAAACTGAATTATTGATCTTATTCATGATAATTCTTAGAAGCTCTTTGTATATTAGAAGGTTCGCTCTCTGGTCTGACACAAGATACAGCGTTTCCTCCAGGGTATTATTTGTCTTTTGATACTGCTTATAGTACTTTTTTAAATTCTCTTATAGACACATTTATCAATCTTTTCTTTCATGTACTTTAGATTTTGAGTCATGGTAAGAAAGGCTTTCCTTCCTTCAAAGGTTTAAAAAAAACTTCCAAAAATGCTTTCTTCTGGAACATTTTTGTTCAATTTTTAATATTGTAGTCTTTGATCTGTTTGGAATTTTTTCTGGTTTAATGGATCAAGTACAGATATACTAATTTTATTTCAAAATGGGTACCAAGTTGTCACCAAATTATTTATCAAAAAATCCATTCTTTGAGATTCTACCCTATGTTGCATACTAATATGCTCTTTCTGAATCCATCAGTAGATTTTAAAATCTATTCCATTGATGCATCTGAATGTCCATGAAATCAATAACATACTCTTTTAGTCATTGAGGCTTTAGAATAATTTTAATAACTAGTTGAACTGTTGCTCCATCATTGCTTTTCTTCCTCAGAGTCTTACTCAACAGTCTTTGGGTATTTTTTTAAAAAAACTTTCCAGTGTATACTTAAGGACCAGTTTGTCTAGTTAAAAAAAGTCTATTGATATTTTCACTGGATTCACATTAAGTTTATGAAGTAAATCAGAGAGAATTCCCTTTTTTATGTTATTGTTTCTTCATACCCACTCCCATTTGTTCAAAAATTCTTTTTTGTTTCTCCAGTGCTAATATCTTAAGGTTTTCTTCATTTTATTATTTATTTATTTTAAAAGTGTATTTACTTTATTTTTTATTAATTAATTTATTTTAATTTTTTCTTTTTTTTTTTTTTTTGGCTGACCTAGGTCTTCATTGCTGCGTGTGGGCTGTCTCTAGTTGCAGCAATCCAGGGCTACTCTCTAGTTGCAGTGCACAGGCTTCTCACTGTGGTGGCTTCTCTTGTTGTGGAGCATGGGTTCTAAAGTGTGTGGGCTTCAGTAGTTGTGGCAAAAGGGGTTAGTTGCCCCAGAGCATGTTAAATCTTCCTGCACCAGGGAACCCGTGTCAGATACTTAACCACTGGACCACCAGGGAAGTCCAGCTTCATTTTAAATTTAACATATAGATCTTGCATATTTCTTGAGTTTACTCCTAGGCACCTTGACTTACTAGTACTATGTCAAAATTATAGCCTTTTCATAATTGATATTTTCTTTTTTAGAACTTTATTGAAGTATATTTCACATGCCATAAAATTCACTCATTTAAAATGGATTTTAGCATATTCACAGAGTTGGGCAACATCACTACACAATAATTTTAGAATACCATCGACCCCTAAAAGAAACCAGGTGAATGTTAGCATTCACTCCAATTCCCACTCCTCCCCCTGTCCCTACCTGTTCCAGCCCCAAGCAACAAATAATTTACTTTCTATCTCTGTAGATTTATCTATTCTGGACATTTTACATAAATGTAATCATACAATATGTGGTCTTTAGTGAATAGCATTTTTTGCACAGCATAGTGTTTTCAAAGTTCATTAATGTGGAGCATGTATCAGTACTTCATTTTTTACTGCCAAATAGTATTTCACTGTGTAGCCATACCATATTTTGTTTATCCGTTCGTTAGCTGATAGATATTTAGGTCATTTCCATATTTTGGCTGCTATTAATAATGCTACTATGAACATTCATGTACAAGTTTTTGTGTGGACCTGCTTTTAACTCTCTTGGGTATTAGGAAGTTCTGAAATCAGTTCCAGTGTGTGTGTAGGGTGGTTTCCTCACCATCATGCAATTCTTGGACTTCAGGTAAGTGTCCTACAACTCAACTCAATTCTGACACTGTTTACAGATTCCACAGGTTAAGGGCTCAGTCCCAAGAGACCACCTTCCCCACATCTGTTACTTCAGATGCCAATCAAAAGTCCAGGTTGTGGCATCTTTAGATGATAAATAAATATTAAAAATTCAGGCTGTCACCTGAGCTTCTGCCCAGCGGCTATATATTGGAAGTTCCAATAACCTCCTTCTTGGGTTGGATTAATTTGCTAGAGTGGCTCATAGAGCTCACAGAAACATTTTGCTTACTAGATCACTAGTTTATTATAAAATGATATAGTTCAGGAACAGTCAAATGGAAGATATGCATAGGTCATGTGAAAGTTGTGCAGAGCATCCATGCTCTATCCTTGAGGGTGCCCCTCTCCCCAGATCTCCATGTATTCAACCACCTGGAAACTCTCTTAGCCTAGTCCTTTTGGATTTTATAGAGGCTTCCTTACATGGGCGTAATTGATTAAATCACTAGTCATTGGTGACTGATTCAACCTCCAGCCCTTCCCCCATCTCCGGAAATCAGAGGGTGGGACTAAAGGTTCCAATCCACAATTTATGGGTGGTTCCCTTGACAACCAGCCCCTATCTTTAGGTGTTTACCAAAAATCACCTTATTAACATAAACCTAGTGTGGTGGAAAGGGCCTTGTTACAAATAACAAGACACTGAAGCCATTTCAGGAACTGAGACAAGAATAAAACATAAATATTGTAAAAGAAGATAATCCCATTTTTCTTATTACTCAGGAGATACGAAGGGTTTGGGGAACTATAAGCCAGGAACTATGAACAAAGACAAAAATATATGAGAAAAATATATTGGTCATCTGAATGGCCAAATATATATCTCTTATAAATCATGATATTGCAAATATATCTAAGGGTGGAATTATGGGGTCATATGGTAACTCTATTTTTAGCATTTTAAGGAACTGCCACACTTTTCTAAAGTGGCTCACCATTTTATATTCCTATCAGTAGTTTATGAGAGTTTCGGTTTCTATGCATCCTCATCAGTACTTGTTATTGTCCATTTTTTTTATTATAACCATCCTAGAGAGCATGAAGTAGTATGTCATTGTGGTTTTGATATATGTTTCCATAATGACTAATTATGCTCAAGATTTTTTCTTATGTTTATTGACTGTTTGTGTGTCGTCTTTAATGGTGTGCACTCAACTGCCGAGTTTAAAAATTAGGCTATTTGTCTTTTTGTTATTGTGTTGATAATTCATATTTTCTACTTGATTATTGCTTTTATTTGTGAAAAGCTATGGATTTTAGTGGATTAATTTTGCTATCTGCTAACTTTTAAAAATGTTTATTTTAATTATTCGGCTGTGCTGGTCCATGGGGTTGCAAAGAGTCAGACACGACTGAGCGACTTCACTTTCACTTTTCACTTTTATGCATTGGAGTAGGAAATGGCAACCCACTCCAGTGTTCTTGCCTGGAGAATCCCAGGGACGTTTGAGCCTGGTGGGCTGCCATCTATGGGATCGCACAGAGTCGGACACGACTGAAGCGACTTAGCAGCAGCAGCAGCAGCTGGATCTTAGCTGTGGCATACTGGATCTTTACTTATGGCATGTGGGAGCTATTTTCCCTATCAGGGTTCAAACCTGGGCCCCCTGCATTGGTAACATGGAGACTTAGCCAATGGACCACCAGGGAAGTCCTTGTTCTTTGCTAATTCAATAAATTGTCTTTTGTTTGTTATACTGTTTCAAAACACTGATTATCTTGGATTTTTCAGATATACAGTCACACCATAGTTTCTCTTTCCAATATTTCTGCTAATTTATTTCTCTTATCTAATTGTATTGGCTGCTTCCTCGAGTACCATATTAGATATAATATCATAAAGGACATCTTGTTTTGTTTCTGACACTGATAGGAATTTTTCTAGTGATATGAATTTTTGAGTTCGATATACATTTATCATATTATGAAGTATTAATATATTATTTTTTCATTTAAAATATTTAAGCTAAGACTGAATATAAATTTTTTATGCCTGTGACGGCAATCCAATTTTTTTCTTTAGAGCCATTGAATTCATGAATTAATTTCCTGATATTCAGTTATCCTCTTATTCTTGGAATAAATTCTACTTAGTCATAATAATGTATTTTTATTCTAGTCAATTGATAAGTTTTGTTTTTGAATATTCAATTTAGGATTTTAAAATTGGAATTAATAATTCAGATTGGTCTATATTTTTTTCCCCTTTTTGTGAGTACACTCCTCATCAGGTTTCAACGTTATATTTACTTCATAGAAAGACATTAGAAGTTTTTTCTCATTTTCACCACTTTGTAGTAGTTTAAAATGCACTGAAAGTGTCATTGTTTATTAAAAACTATGTAAATTATCTTATACAATTATCTAAGGCTATTCTGGAGAATAATTCATTGAAAACAATATTAGCTTGTTGGTGCTGCCATTGTCGGAGAAGGCAATGGCACCCCACTCCAGTACTCTTGCCTGGAAAATCCCATGGACGGAGGAGCCTGGTAGGCTACAGTCCATGGGGTCACTAAGAGTCGGACACGACTGAGCGACTTCACTTTCACTTTTCCCTTTCATGCACTGGAGAAGGAAATGGCAACCCACTCCAGTATTCTTGGCCTGGAGAATCCTAGGGATGGCGGAGCCTGGTGAGCTGCCGTCTATGGGGTCGCACAGAGTCGGACACGACTGAAGTGACTTAGCATTAGCTGCCATTGTAGGGTACCTCAAACTGAGTGGCTTCAATGACAGAAATATCTTGTCTCCAGTTCTGGAGTTTAGAAGTCTGATATCAAGGTGTTGACAGGGCCATGCTCCTCTGAAGGGTCTAGGGAAGGATCTGTCCCAGGCCTCTCTCCTAGCTTCTGGGGATCGCTTGTTCTGTGGCTGCATAGCTCCCATCTTCATGTGGCATCTCCCTGTGTGCCTGCATCTGTGTTCACATTTCCTCTTTTTATAAGGACATCAGTCATGCTGTATTAGTCCCAACCTGCCATAATGCAAGTTAGTGAGATTTCATCCTAACTTGGGCTTCCCTGGGGGCTTAGATGGTAAAGAATCTGCCTGCAATGTAGGAGACATGGGTTCAATCCCTGGGTCAGTAAGATCCCTTGGAGAAGGGAGTGACTACCCACTGCAGTATTCTTGCCTGGAGAATCCCAGGGACAAAGGATCCTTGTGGCTTCAGTCCCTGGGGTCACAAAGAGTCGGACACAACTGAGTAGCTAACACATCCTAACTTAACTGATTACATCTTCAATAACTGTATCCCTAAACAAGCGTACCTTTTGAGTTGCTGGTGGTTAGAATTTCAATATATACATTTTGGAGGACACAATTCAACTTGTAACAACAATCTTATCTCCTTCTTGCAAATCACTCTATTTAAATTTCCTAACTCTTTTGAAGTTAGTTCTAATAAAGTTATATTTTTCTAGGAAATTATTAATTTCTTAAATGTTTTCAAACATATTTGAATATAATTGAACAAGTAAGTATTTATCATTCTTTTAATCTTCTGTTTCTGGTTATGTCTCCCTTATCATTTGTTCTTTGTGATATTAATAAAACCCTTTTTCCTCATGTTAGTGGCTTATAGATTCTATCCTACCACCATCCTTCCCACAACAAGATTTTGAATTTAGTCATCAATTACTCTATTTTTCTTTTTTTCCAAATCACCAATTTATGTTTTCATCTTTGTTAATGACTTCTTTATGTTTTCTCTCAGTTTATTTTTTCTTTAAATGACTAAATGCATTTATTTAAAAATAATTATACAGTAAGACTGACTTTTCAAAAATTCTTTTGGTGTATAGCTCAATGAGTTATGAAACATGTATATGTATTTGTATACAACATATATATATATTTACATAGCGATCACAATAATCAGGATACAAAATTGTTCTATAACCTAAAAAAAAAGCAACTCATGCTCTTCACACCTACCCTCATTTCTAGCTCCTGTAGACCACTGATCTGTTCTGTATCACTATAATTTTGTCTTTTAGAAAATTACATTGGAGTAGAATCATATGGTCTATAACCTTTTGAGACCAGCTGCTTTCACTAAGCACAATACCTTGAAATTCATCCAAATTGTTCTGGGCATCAATATTTTGTTTCTTTTCATTGTGGAGTAGTATTCTATTGTATGGCTATATGACATTTGTCCATCATAGAAAATTTGGGGTGGTTTTGGCAGTTATGACCTGGTGGTTCAGACGGTAAATAATCCACCCGCAGTGTAGGAGACCTGGGTTTGATCCCTGGGTCAGGAAGATCCCCTGGAGAAGGAAATGGCAACCCACTCCAGTGTTCTTGCCTGGAGAATCCCAGGGACAGGGGAGCCTGGTGGGCTGCCGTCTATGGGGTCACACAGAGTCAGACACAACTGAAGCTACTTAGCAGCAGCAGCAGCCACACCAGTATTCTTGTATGGAGAATTCCATGGACAGAGGAGTCTGGCAGGCTACAGTCCCTGGGGCTACAAAGAGTTGGACATGATTGAGCAACTAACACTTTAACTTCACTCTTCTGGCGGTTATGAATAGAGCTGCTGGGTACATTTGTGTACAGGTGTTTGCGGGAATGTAAGTCTTCTTTTCTCTAGGATGAATCCCCGAGAGTAGGATTACTGGGTCATATAGTAAGGGTATCTATATCTTTTTAAGAAAATTATTAACTGTTTTCAGAGTGGCTATACCATTTTGCATTTTCATCATGAACTACAGGAACCAAACACTTCTAAACACAGCATTTTATAGAGTGATACTCTGAAATATGTTTCAACACTGCGTGACAAGATGAACATAGTTGTCTTTGTAAAGCCTTTAGTTTAGAAGTGTGTAGTTCTTGTAGTTCATGCTCGGTGAGACATGTTTAAAGAATGTGCTTAACAGAGAGAAGTGCATGAGGGAGTGATTTTATTTATTAACGTTTACCTGGTATATTTGTCCATCTTTTGGTGCTTATCTTGTGTTTGCTTAGAGTTGGACTTTATTTTGTGATATAATCTGAAAATCCATTTCTAAAAAACAGATGAGGGACACTTACAACTATTTATAGGCCAAATATGTTAACTCTGATCTCTGTTTCAAATCCTCTTTCTTTCTCTCAAATTCTTTTAGCTCTTTCTTGTGTGTTGCATTTTGGTTGCCTGTCTCATTTTTATCCTCCATGTCCTTTAATATGTTTTTCTCATGTCTACACTCCTTTTAAAAAGTGTTTTATTTATTTATTTTTGGCTGTGAGTCTTTGTTGCTGCACACAGGTTTTCTCTAGTTGCGGTGAGCAGGGTCTACTCTCTAGTTGGGGTACTCAGGCTTCTCATTGCAGTGGCTTCTTTTGTTGGGGAGCATGGGCTCTAGAGTGCGAGCTCAGCAGCATGTGGGATTTCCCTGGATCAGGGGTCCAAGCCGTGTTCCCTGCATTGGCAGGTAGATTCTTATCAACTGGACCACAAAGGAAATCCTACACTCTTTTTTTATTCTCTTTGGTTTTCTCACTATTTTGTATTTCTGCTTTGTGATCTTCCTTCAAATACGTTGTTGCTTTATAAAGTTTTTTTTTAATTCATAGAAAGATGTTTTGTTGTTAACATTTTATGGCAACATTTTTCAGATGAGTTTATTTTTGCCTGGTAATTTTTGCTGATCTTACTCACTTTCTCCCTACTGGGATTTCTTTATATTGATGCCATGCCAGCAGCCTTTTAGTTCTCTGTGTAATGAGTTGGATATTCCTTGCTTCGATATCAGCAGGAGGTTATTTTACGGAATGATTTTTACTGACAGTTTCTGAGAATTGTAGCCTCAGTCTCTGGATGTTTTTATAGAACTTCTTCCTTTTTTTTTTTTTCATTGGAGACAGTTTATTTATTTATTTCACCAAGCTGAGTGGACTCTGGGATCTTAGTTCCCTGAGCAGGGATTGAACCCATGCCCCTTGCAATGGAAGCATGCAGTCTTAACCACTGACCCACCAGGAAGTCCCAGCACTTCCTCCTTTGTTGAGTCTGTTGCCTCCTGCTTACTGCTCCCTGTGTCCCACAGTCATGGATACAGGACTATCACTCCAGAGTATGCCCCTTACTTATAGGAAAGGCAGGTTTTCTGCTTGTCTCCTGAGATCTGCTGCTCACAAGGAATCCTCTCCAGTTAATCTTCTTCCCATGTGAATTCTGAGCAGATTTCAGTTTATTAAGTGAACAATACAAAGAAATAGAGGAAAACAAGAGAATGGGAAAGACTAGAGATCTCATCAAGAAAATTAGAGCTAACAAGGGAACATTTCATGTAAAGATGGGCACAATAAAGGACAGAAATGGTATGGACCTAACAGAAGCAGAAGATAGTAACAAGATGTGGCAAGAATACACAAAAGAACTATACAAAAAAGATCTTAATAACCCAGATAACCACGATGGTGTGATCACTCACCTAGAGCCAGACATCCTGGAGTGCGAAGTCAAGTGGGCCTTAGGAAGCATCACTACAAACAAAGCTAGTGGAGGTGATGGAATTCCAGCTGAGCTGTTTCAAATCCTAAAAGATGATGCCATAAAAGTGCTGCAATCAATATGCCAGCAAATTTGGAAAACTCAGCAGTGGCCACAGGACTGGAAAAGGTCAGTTTTCATTCCAATCCCAAAGAAGAGCAAAGAATGTTCAAACTACTGCACAACTGCACTCATTTCACATGCTAGCAAAGTAATGTTCAAAATCCTTCAAGCTAAGCTTCAACAGTATGTAAACCAAGAACTTCCCTATGCATAACTTCCTGGATTTAAAAAGGCAGAGGAACCAGAAATCAAATTGCCAATGTCCATTGGATCATATAAAAAGCAAGAGAATTCCAGAAAAACATCTACTTTTAATTCAGGGGCTACACTGAAGCCTTTGACTGTGTGGATCACAACAAACTGGAATATTCTGAAAGAGATGGGAATACCAGACCACCTGACCTGCCTCCTGAGAAATCTGTATGCAGGTCAAGAAGCAACAGAACCGGACATGGAACAACAAACTGGTTCAAAATTGGGGAAGGAGTACATCAAGGCTGTATATTGTCACCCTGCTTATTTAACTTACATGCAGAGTACATCATATGAAATGCCAGGCTGGATGAAGCACAAGCTGGAATCAAGATTGCAAGGAGAAATATCAATAACCTCAGATATGCAGATGATACCACCCTTATGGCAGAAAGAGAAGAGGAACTAAAGAGCCTCTTGGTGAAGGTGAAAGAGGAGAGTGAAAAAGTTGGCTTAAAACTCAACATTCAAAAAAGTAAGATCATGGCATCTGGTCCCATCACTTCATGGCAAATAGATGGGGAAACAATGGAAACAGTGACAGACTTTCTTTTCTTGGGCTCCAAAATCACTGCAGATGATGACTGCAGCCATGAAATTAAGAGACACTTGCTCCTTGGAAGAAAAGCTGTGACCAACCTAGACAGCATATTAAAAAGCAGAGACAAAGGTCCGTCTAGTCAAAGCTGTGGTTTTTCCAGTAGTCATGTATGGATGTGAAAGTTGGACCATAAAGAAGGTTGAGCGCCGAAGAATTGATGCTTTCAAACTGTGGTGTTGGAGAAGACTCTTTGAGAGACCCTTGAACTGCAAGAAGAACAAACCAGTCAATCCTAAAGGAAATTAGCCCTGAATATTCATTGGAAGGGCTGATGCTGAAGCTCCAGTACTTTGACCACCTGATACAAAGAATTGACTCCTTAGAAAAGACCCTATGGAAAAGGGTCTAATGCTGGAAAAGATTGAAGGCAGGAGGAGAAGGGGACGACAGAGGATGAGATGGTTGGATGGTATCACTGACTCAATGGACATGAGTTTGAGCAAGCTCCAGGAGATGGTGAAGGATAGGGAAGCCTGGCGTGCTGCAGTCCATGGGGTCACAAAGAGTCAGACATGAGTGAGTGACTAGACAACAACAATAGAAAATTTCAATCCATAGATCATTACTGTGTCTTACCTTTGCTGAAGATAAAAAGTCTATGTCTTTTTTTCCACTGGGCTTCCCTTGTGCCTCAGCTGGTAAACAGTCCACCTGCCATGTGGGAGACCTGGGTTCAATCCCTGGGTTGAGAAGATCCCCTGGAGAAGGGAAAGGCTACCCACTCCAGTATTCTGGCCTGGAGAATTCCATGGACTGTACAGTCCATGGGGTCGCAATGAGTCAGACACAAGTGAACGACTGAACAACTTGCACTGCACTTTTTTTCCCACTACCCTGTAATTTTTGTAATCTATCTGAGGTTTCACATGCTACTCCCATGTTTGTACTCCAAGTCTCAACATCCCACGCTGAAATGATTTGGTCAGGGTATTACTGGTCTGTGTGACCCACAGCCATTGTTTTTAAACTGCAATCCATGGTCACCCACAGTGGCTTGTCTCTAACACCCTAACCACATATCTCATATGTCCAAGCATCATTTTGTGTAATCCTAACTGTGATCATCTCTAACAGCAGAGAGAAAAGTTGGCTCTACATATGGAGATTTTGCTTCCCAGGTGGTGCTAGTGGTAAAGAACCTGCCTGCCAACGCAGGAGACGCAGGTTCTATCCCTGGGTTGGAAAGATCCCCTGGAAGAGGGAACTGCAACCCACTCCAGTATTCTTGCCTGGAGAATCCCATGGACAGAGGAGCCTTGTGGGCTTATAGTCCATAGGGTTGCAAAGAGTCGGACAGAATTGAAGCAACTTAGCACATGGAGATTTTAGAGTGTTAAACCTATCATACCTACTTGCTTTATCATGTCAATTCATCTGTCATTAACATTTCCTTTCCTTTCTCTTGACTTCATGCTTGTCAAACAGGCTCACCATGGTACAGAAACATTCCATAGGGGGTTTCTGAGGAGCTAAGGCAGGGGCTGGGCCATCCCCTCTGGGATCATCAGTGTTTCCTAGCGAGTGACTTCTTTGCCCAGTCACATTTACAGGTTCATCTGCTCCAACAGAACACCTTCTTTGGCACTCTCCATGTTTTTGGATCTTGCCAGAACCACCTGCTTAAGTGTCATCACCATCATACTACATGTTGTTCTAAATTCACTAGGCACCTTCACAAGGTTGTCTTCCCCTGAAGATTTACCATCTTGGAACATCACTGTAGGTATGGGCTGCATGTTTGTGACCTCCCCAAATTCATATGTTGAAACTTTAACCACAATACAACAGTATTAAGAGCTGGGGTCTTTGGCGGTAACTAGGTCATGAGGGTAGAACCCTGATGATGGGATTAGTGTGCTAATAAGAAGCAGAAAAGAGCTAGGCTTCTCTTCTTTCTCTGCCATGTGAGGATACAACGAGAAGGTGGCTGACTAACCCAGAAAGGGTGTCCTCAGCAGAACCTGACCCTGCTGGTATCCTGATCGTGGCCTCCCAGCCCCGACAGCTGTGGGAAGTAAGTGTTCATTCTTTAAGCCACCCAGTCTGTGGCAGCCCAAACTCCCCGAGATAGGCACCAGTGAGTGACGGCCCCTGCTTTGAGCCAGCAGACACTGGCTGAGTCTCTCAGAGTTCCACTTCCTGCTGCGTTGTCTGTGACCCTTGTTTGGTGGTCAGGCTCTCAGCCCGGCTCCTATCCCTTGATGGGGACCAGGATGTTGCTGGGCTGGAGGGCCCAAGAGAAGCTTGGCTGTGGCAGGGGATTGGCTGCAAGGGCTCTGCTGCCCACGGGGCTAGTGTCCTCTGGGCCAGCCTGCTCACCACCTCCTCCCCACTCACCGCCTCTGAGTGGGCCAGGTGCCTCGGCACTCTAGTTTCTAAGAGGAACTTCAAATAGCCAAGAACTATAATTCCTGACAAATTCCTGTTCTCCCTCATGACGATATGTATGATTTATCTTCTGGGAAAGAACATCCCGGCCCTTGGCATCAATTCCTTAAGAGGACTCCCATTTGTTCATTCATTTCACGGGAGAGAAAAAAATCATTCATTACAGAGAGAGTGCTGAGAGTGAGGAGAGACAGGGAGACTCAGCCCCAGAAAGGCTGATCAGGCCGAGAGTCCCTGCACGGCCTGAAGGTGTGGCTCTTGGCCACCGCCCTGGTCTCCAACATCCTCTGCTAAATTGCTAGTCCTATTTCATGCCTCCCCCCATTCCTGATCCCCAAGCACTCTGCAGTCAGACGGTTCTTATGAACCCACTAGGGCACTTCTCCATTTTTAGATAGCCTGGCCTATCTGCAACTTTTAACTCTGCTGACCAACCTCTTTTTTTTTTTTTTATTACAAATGTAATGCATGCTTGCAAGAAAATGCACCTAAGACGGAAGCATGTTAAGTGAAATATAACATTTTCTTCCCTCATTGTCCTTCTCCAACACCCATCTCCATTTCTGGAGGTAGCTGCTGTTGATACATTGGAGAATATTCTTCCAGATTTTTCTCTGTACACCTGCACACACACACATTTGCACATCTATATTAGATACTGTTAGTGCTTGCCTAGATGTTGTTCATCTGACCAATACACCCATACCAGCTGATAATGGTTCAGAGTTGCACACTTTTGTGGAGAATCACCCTTAGCAGAAGTGATCTGCTTCACCCAGCAGTGTCTGGGAGGTCAAAGCATGTCCCGTGGGGCCAGCCCTCGACCAATGACTGCATAATATGTGTGTGTGTGTGCTGTGTGCTCAGTTGTGTCCAACTCTTTGCGACCGCATGGACTGTAGCCCGCCAGGCTCCTCTATCCATAGAATTTTTCAGGCAAGAATACTGGAGTGGGTTGCCATTTCCTCCTCCAGGGAATCTTCCCAACCCAGGGATCCAACACATATCTCTTGCGTCTCCTTCATTGGCAGGTGGATTCTTTACCACTGCCCACCTGGGAAATCAATGACTGCATAATGCAGGAACAAAAATCTGGTCCCCTTTCTTTGAGGTGGGGCAGCTCTGTGGTTCTACTCATGCTCTAGAGCTCCCAAGGGGATTGGGTGAGGCTTTTGATGGGTCCAGGATCTTCCCTGGCTTCTTTCTCTGCCCTTGCCTGCTTCCCTCAGTCCCTTAAAAATTTCACCTGAGAGCACTTTCTAAACAAATCCCTTGCAAATAAATGTTACTATATAATGTATAATATACAGGTGTGGGCATGCCAAGTCACTTCAGTCATGTCTGAATCTTTGTGACCCCATGGACTGTAGCCCACCAGGCACTCCTGTCCATGGGATTTCCCAGGCAAGAATACTGGAGTGGGTTGCCATGCCCTCCTCCAGGAAATCTTCCTGACCCAGAGATCAAACCCATGTCTCTTATATACTCCTGTATTGGCAGTCAAGTTCTTTACCATTAGGTCCACCTGGGAAGCCCATAATACATAGGTATATGTATGCAAATATACACATATGTATTTTCAGAAAGGAGTCCATGTTTATCTGAAACATTTGGTGGCTTTTTCACTTTACAGGATGCCATAAACACCCCTGAATGTAAGCCTACCTAATGTTTTCATGGTAGCAGAGTTGCCCTTGGAATTGATCTTCCATAATTTAGGTGATCAGTAGTCCTATTAATGAAATTGAATTTATTCATTCATTAAATGAATGGCTTATGAAGTGCTACAGCATGCCAGCTGCTGCCATATGCACTGGGGTTGCCTCCAATTTTTTCTCTCTTACAAAAACTATGAATATCTTTGTAAGCGTTTTCAAGCATTTGTGTAAGTGGTTTTGAAGGACAGATTCTTGGAGGTGGCATTGTGGGTCAACAGGAAGCTGCACTTATAGCCCTAATGGATCATTTTTAGGAAATTTTCTTCCTTCAGCTCCTCCCTGTGTATTCTTTCTTGGACCCTGTTTTGCAACTTCTCCTCTTTGCATCTTTTCCACCTGCCCAGTGAATGCTCAGAAACCCTTGGAGGGTCAGGGCTTTCTTCTCAGCCCTTTTCACTCTGGTGATGCTCTTTCTCTGAGCTGTGTCCATGCACCCTACCTGTTTCACCAGGCATTGAATCCGAGGACTCCTAGACCAACTTTCTCATGGTTTCCCACTGGATCTCAGGAGGGAGTGTACTAGTCAGGGTTCTCCAAAGAGACAGAACCAATAGGATATAGGTGGATGGATATATAAGAGGAGATTTACTGTAGGAACTGGCTTATGGAGTTATGGAGGCAGAGAAGTCCCATGACCTGCCATCTGAAAGCTGCAGAGCCAGGTAAGCCAGAGGTGAAATTCAGTCCTAGCCTGAAGGCCTGAGGATCAGGTGGGGCTGGTGGTACCAGTTCCCATCTGATTCTGAAAGCCTGAGAACCAGGAGCACCAGTGAGCTAGGGCAGGAGGAGATGGACGTCTTAGCTCAAGGAGAGAATGAATTTATCCTCTCTCTGTCTTTTTGCTCTATTTGGGTGCTCAGTGTGAAGCCCACTCACACTGGGGAGAGCTCTCTGCCTTACTCAGTTCACCAACTCAAATGCCCATCTCTTTAGGAAGCATCCTCCCAGACACACCCAGAAATAATGTTTTACCAGCTCTCTGGGCATCCCTTTTCCTAGTCTAGTTGACACTAAAACTAACCATCATGGTGATCAACTTTTCCCAAGCCTCTTGGCCAAATTTCTACCACATGTGTCCACTGGGATATCCCAAAGTCATTCCAGATTCACCTGTGTCCCAAATTCTCTTCACCTCTGCCCCCAAACTTTCTCTTTCTATGTCCTGTAATACCCAGAGGACAATGTCCCATCACCACAGACACCTTGCTTTCCTTCCCCTCTTTGTCAGGGATAGGTCCTCTTGACCGGCCCTCAGATTCATTTCTCCAACTGACCACTCCTGGGTGTCCCTCTGTTTCTGTCCTAGTCCAGGGCTGGTTTTATGGTCTCTGACTGGCTTGCCGCCTGGCCTGGCAGCACAGTTCCTCCTCCTCCTCACCGTCAGGGGAAAGCTCAGCAGGAGTTGCCCCACCCCTACCCCCAGCTCTGAGGGCATTCAGGACAGGGGAACAAGTAAGGGCTGGTACAGCATCCCAGGCTGACTTGGGCCATTCATCTCAAAGGCATCTTGGGTCCTGAGGACTTGGGACCAGCACCATGCACACCCAGTCCCCAGGAGCTGATGGACACGGCTCAGGCCACTTCAGCTGTCTCCCTGACAGCCTCCTCTCCCCTCACACACCCTTCTCCATCACACCCCCAGCACAGTTTGTTACCTCAGTGAGAGGTACTCACCAAGTGTGTAGGACACAGAGGAGAAGAACATCTCTATGATGGAGCCAGGAGAGGACTATGATGCACTTTTTGTAGGGAGGGCACTAACTAGCTTCGGTGGGAGTAGAAAAGAATGAAGGGCCATTCCCCGGGCTGGTTTCCTAGAGATCTGGGACTGGGCAGGTGACCACACCACTTGGCTTCAGGTGCTTCGTTGGCAAGTCCAAGGCGACAGATAGAGTGTCTCAACAGGCCGCTCTAAAAAAAGTAAGTTTCTTGAAGTATTTGGAGAACATTTGGGAAAACAGAACATTTTTATGGCGTCTTTGTTCTTTTCTGGATGGTGACTGTCCAGTGCCTCACTGCACTGTAGGTGGTGGGGAGATGTGTAATAAATGAGGGAGTGAGAACCTGGGCTTTCCCACCAGGAAAGTGGATGACTTTCCTGATGTAGCAAAAGCTGAGACAGGAACCTGAGGATATCATTTGCTTTTACTTCACTGGAGAATTGTTTTAAGTGGGAGTAACTGGTATACTGCTCGTGGTTGTGCTTGTGGTAAACTTTTTTTGGAGGTCTTTATGGAAAGTCCCCAAAGTATGCATGTCTTTAACTTATTGAAATTTTTTTTTTTGAAACATCAAGTCTGTTTTATTTTATTTTTTTTAAATAAATTTATTTATTTTAGTTGGGGGCCAATTACTTTACAATATTGTAGTGGTTTTTGCCATACATTGACGTGAATCAGCCATGGGTCTACATGTGTTCCCCATCCTGAACCCCCCTCCCACTTCCCTCCCCACCCCATCCCCCTGGGCCATCCCACTGCCCCAGCCCCGAGCATCTGTCCCATGCATCGAACCTGGAACGGTGCTCTGCTTCACATATGACAATATACATGTTTCAATGCTAACTTATTGAAATTTAGGATGTATGGTAAGTTTTAGTAACAAGACTCATCTTTGTAAATGCTATTTATAATAGAAAAAAAGTTGAAAACAACCCATGTGTCCAACAATAGAAGACTGGTTAAATAGATTCTAGAACTTATATACAGTGGACTTCTGTATAGCAGATAAAATTTATTATTGAAGTATATTCTTGATATGGAATAGGAGTCAAGATAAGTTATTAAATTGAGTCATGTTACAAAATAGTATGTACTCTATGGAAATTTCTTAGAACAAAAATGTATATACATGTATATTTTTAAACGTCTGGCAGGGCCTTGCTATCAAAGTGTCATCCCTGGACCAGCAGCCTCTTCATGACCCAGGAGTTTGTCAGAGATCTGAGTGGGTTCAGTGTGTTATACACTCACTCTCCATGTCTGCATGTGGGACGGTGAGGGGTTTTCATCCCTTCTTTTTGCTTATTTATTTACTTGAGATTTTTAAAAATTTATTTCACTTGATATTTAATTTTTAAAAATTTAATTTATTTGATGTTTTAAAAAAATCAGGTATAATTGATTTACAAGGTTGTGCTAATTTCTGCTGTACAGCAAAGTGATTCAGTTATATATATATATATATTCTTGTTCATATTCTTTTCCATTATAGTTTATTACAGGGTATTATAATATAGTTCCCTGTGCTATACAGCAGGACCTTGTTGTTTATCCATTCTAACTTCGTATCTTTTAACCCCAAACGCCCAATCCTTCCCTCCCCAACCCCCTGCTTATTTATTTTTGATTAATGTATATTATTGGCATAAAGAGGGGAAAAGAATGATAGGCCTTCTCCACAATGCACATCGGTGGGCTTCATTGTCATCAGACCTTTCTTGGTTCTTTTCCATCTGAAAATGTGGCAGATGGGCCAGGTCAGCACAGTCTGGGTTCCTGCCGACCACTCTCATTTTAAGCCTCGTTTTTCTTGGGTGCATTTCTCTCCTCCACTTTGGCTCTTGGCTTCAAGAGTATTGTGTTCAGAATCATCGCTGCTTTCCAAGGGACTCTGCTGCTCCTGGGGCAGGGCCTGAGGTAGAAAGTACTCTGCGCCCGCGACCCCAGGCAGGGACAAAACTGCTTTCCAGCCCTCCCACCCCACCGCATGGTGTTCCCATTAAGATTCAGGCTGGCTTGGCGGATGAGCTCATTTCTCTTCCAGTAAGCGAGTTGGCTGCTTATGTATTCTCCTGCGGCACCGATGCCAGACACATTTCTCAATCCTCCTCTGGTCGGAGAAGGCCAGGAACAGGCCGTTTCCACCTTCCTTGCGTCAATCTGTCAGGCGGTGGCAGGTGGCTGTGTTGGAAGCCACCGCCCTCGTCCTCGGCTGTCCAGGGGCCTGTCTGCCTCCAGCTCCGGTGACGTCAGGCGGATGCTCCACCTGCGACGGGAACAGCTGCCTTTCCCGAGTGCAACTTCCGGTCAGACTCCCGATAAGCCTAATGGGACCATGACAGTAGCTGGCAGCTCTCAGCATGCATTCACAGGAACGGGCATTGTTCGCCAAAGCCTCTGAAACAAGCAAGATTTTCGCACACACACACAAGATTTTCACACACATACACCCACACACCCCCCCACACGCACACACGCCCACCACCCACCCACCCGCAGCAGAGGGGGTAAACCGAGCCCTGAGGATTCTTCAAATTGAGTGAGGAGGGTCTTGGGTTCCTGTCCAACTCCGGTTCTAATGACAGATGACCTAAAGTGGAGATGCCAGTGCAAGTATTTGATGACGGTTTCCCATGATCGGAGTATTATCACAGTTTTTAAGACCCAGAGAGTGCTGAGCCCAGTCGCCCAATTTCATTTGCTTTATTCATTCCTTGCTGAGCACTGGCGTCCCTTCAGGTTTAGGGACAACTTATACCAGTGTGTTTAAGGGGAGGGGAGAGAGAACCAAGATACCTAAGATGGGATTGCATGTCAAGGAGCCTGTCACATGTCCGAGAAGGTCATAGGATATGGCTCCTTCCAGGACACAGGCTGAGGAACAAGGCCTGGGATGACCTCTGGGCTCAGAAGTTCATTTTCAAAAAGGTGCACCCAGGAAAGGGGAGGGTCCATGCACACAGCTCTGCTGGGAGGACCGGCTAGGGCCTGAGGCCAGGGCTTACAGTAGGGAGGGGGTGGAGGCAGACCCTTCTCCCCTGCCCTCTCCTCCTCCATCACGTCTCACACACAGTCTCCTGCAGATGGCACATGCGCCCAGGTGACCCATGTCAGCCCAGGGCGTGGTAGGGGACCTGTCCCCACTTTCAGCACTAGCCTAGCTTGTCCTCACCACTCACTCCAGGGACCTGGCCCTGCACCACTGTCCTTCTCAAGGTGGCACATGTTACCCCACTAAGCTTCCCCAGAGCAGCACCAGCAGAGAGACGTGAGGAAGGGTGTGCTATATTGTTCCAGCACTCTCCTGAATGTCCCCCAAATGTCTGACAAGACCAGAGGACAGAGCTTCCCTGGTGACTCAGTGGTAAAGACTGAGGAGACATGGGTTCAATCCCTGATCTGGTAAGATCCCACATGCCACAGAGTAGCTAAGCCTGTGTGCCACAACTATGCAGCCTGTGCTCTAGATCCTGGGAGCTGCAACTACTGAAGCCTGAGTGCGCTAGAGCCTGTGCTCCACAGCAAGAGAAGCCATTACCTTGAGAAGCAGCTAGAGGGTGGGCCCCACTCTCTGCAACTAGAGAAAAGCCTTCACAGCAGCAAAGACCCAGCACAGCCAAGATTAAAAACAACAACAAAAACGGAGGACACACCAGGATTCCTTGGCGACCGTTCCTCTCCCCTCTTTGGGTTTCTTTATTTTATTGTCTTTTACTTCCTTCCCATTCCTATTTGCCTCATTTCTTTCTCATATCCCCAGTCCTTCCTCCCCATACCTACTTGCAAAGACAGCACATGCTGTGCTGGTCCTCAGGGTCCCAGGCCTCTGCTGACCCTGGTACAGCCTCAGGGGTGCCTTAGATGATGGCTCATCTTGGGGCTGACTCCATACTTCGCTACGTGCATGCTTCAAAGGAGCCCCCACCTCAGTCTTAGTCAGCAAGATGCGTTATTCTTATATATACGACTTCTCATGGCTTGCACGCTATATTCCCGGAGCGCCCATGAAAGGAACACCTTGGCCTCTTGCTCTACCCAGGGACTAAGCGGAGAGGTGGGAGAAGTGATTCCAATAACATCTACTTATTGCTTGGTATATTACTATTGGTGTATTATTGCTTGGTATAATTTTATTGGCAAAACTATAGTGGCTCAGATGGTAAAGTATCTTCCTGCAATGTGGGAGCCCCATGTTCGATCCCTGGGTCAGGAAGATCACCTGGAGAAGGGAATGGCAAACCACTCCAGTACTCTTGCCTGGAGAATTCCATGGACAGAGGAGCCTGGTGGGCTACAGTCCATGGGGTTGCAAAGAGTCGGATATGACTGAGCGACCAACAGTTTCACTTTCACTTTCATAGTATTATTGGAACAGTCTTGTGTAAGGTCCTGGCAGATGGAGTTGGGGAGGGACACCGAGCCAAATCAGATCTGGTGCTCTCCCACAAGGATTACTCTTTGCAGGAGATGGAGAGCACTTGGCTGAAACAGAAAGGGAAGAATCAAGAAACAGTACCCATCTGGAGTGAGTCATCCTGATGGAAATCAGGAAAGGCTCCTTGGAGGAGGCAGCATTTGAGACTTTGATGATGAGTTACAATTGAAGGGATTGAAGAAGAGATGGGAGAGGGCAGTCTGGGCTGGAGAAGCACTGGAAGAGGGCGAGGAGGCCTACAACATGTGCTGTGTATAGAGAGTGTGTGAGTACCAGATTGTGTGGAGTGTGCAGAGGGAGATGAGCCCAGGCTGAGAAATCAGGACCAGGTTCAGGGTGGCCCGGAGGGCAGGTGAAGCAAAGGACCGGTGTCCTGGAGGCAAGCAGGAATAACGAAGGCCAACAGGGTGCCTATCTGTGACTGAAAGGACAGGTCCAAGGAGACACTCAAGTGTTGAAGGAAGAAGTGATCAGCCCTGTGCTTTAGTTAGGTCTTCTCAAAATGTGTTAGATGAGAAAGGAGTTCATGATCAAATAGATGTAGGAAATGTTGCATGCTTATTTGCTGCAGAATCTCTCAGAGCCTTTTATCTGGTGAACCTGCATTAAAAATTCAGAAGCAAGATTGGCAGTGAGTGGAGGGAGGTGAGGTGCAGCCTTTTCCAGTGCACCTGACAAAAGGACTTTGTGGGCCACTGACCCATGGGATGCACTCCTGTGAAGTGCCGATCCCAGGGGTGGTCATTCTGGGGCTGTTGGAGGGTGGGAGGAGCTGGAGGAGAGCGCAGAGCCTGCCCCTGGGGATGTCGAGGAGGGGGGGGTGGCTAGTAGTCAGGGTGGGATCCTCCCTGGGATGATAGCTGGTGGCTGTGTGGTTCCTCCTCTTGGTGGACCAGGTACCTCAGAGGAAGGCAGTAGGACACAGAAGGCCTACTGGGACACAGGAGGCTGCAAACTGGGGTGGGATTCAGGCTCCTTCGGTTTCTGCAGAGCACAGGCCGGGCAGACCCTGGCTGAGGCCTCATCCCTGCTGTTCCCTTTCTTTCCCATCGTGGCTCGCCTTTCCAGGAGGGAGAAGGAGCAGAAGGTTGTCATACCGGAGCCTTGCCAGTTTCCTTCCTTCCAGGCGCCTGAACAGCTTTGGAGGGTTCTTCTCCCTTCAGGTTTCTGCTCAGAACCGCACACTCCAGGCAGGGCTCTCTGCCTGGCCATGGCAGGGCTCCGTGGTCATTCCCTGCTGGCCCCAACATGGGAACCTCCCTCAGGGAGCAGTGCCACCCTGGACAGTGCCCTGGCATCTCTCTACAGGAAGCATAGAGGTGACCAGTGAGATCCCTGAGGCAAAGGGAAGTGAGGGCCAAGGTGATGGCTCAGGAGGGGCCCTGGGAAAGCCGTAGACTGCTAGGGGGAGATGGGGCCGTGGGGCTGAACTTCACTGGACAGCAGGGTGCTGCTGGTGGCTGGTGAGCAGGAGGAGACAGTGAAGGCCCAGGTGTACAAAGACGTAAGGTGCAAAGACTGGCATGGTGCCGGGGGCTGTGAAGCCCACACACCCAGCTTCCCAGAGCTCAGCCCTGTAGTTCTCAAGGGGATGTGGAAGGACACACAGCATATTTCGAGCCTGGTGGGTGCAGCCGACTGTCTTCTTCCCTCTGTTACACCTGCTGTGAACTGTATTCTGAGGCAGCTTCCGAGTGGGTCTGGACTCTTGTTCTGGAGACGCCTGCGTGGGAGGTGGGGAGAGGCTGGGGTAGCAGAGGAGGAGAATGGGCTGCCAGTGGAGGGGAGGCCCCTGGGCTGCAGAAGGCAGGTAGGCGCTGACCTCCAGCCCAAATAGGACTCTGAAAAAGGGGGCGGGGGGGAAGCCTTTCTGCTGAAAGGATGCTCCTATGGAGACCTAGATGCCATTTACCTGCAGTTTCATGCAATCCCACAGGCCAGGGCCAGGCACCCACCCCGCAGTACCAGTCACACACGCTCAGAAGCAGCCCAGCTGTGCACAGACCTTTCTGCTCAGAGCTGGGGTCATGACCCCGGACAGCTGCACAAGCAGGGCCCCTTCAAAAAACCAGCAGGAGCATTCCTGGCACCGCCCTTACGGCTGATGCCATCCCTCCCCCCACCTCCCTGATGAGGTATTTGAACTTCTGACGCCCTCTACGTGCAGGACAAGCCTGGTGATGTCACCGACTGATGTCACCGGCTGCAAAGGAACAGCAGGATGCTTCAGTTTTTCCCCGAAGTGCCCAGGTGTGCAGTCCATCCCCCACTGCTGCTGGAGTGTGGTGGGGCTGGTGGGCAGGTAGGGAACTCCTGAGGTTCTGATGTCACTCAGGCTCGGGCTGCAGGTGGAAGCCCTGCTGCTACCTTTTCCTCCCCTCTCACACCAACGGATGGCTCCACGGAAGTGGCAGGCCTAATGCTGTCCATGTAGCTCCGTCCGGCGGCAGGCTCTCTGGCCTCTGGCTCCTGCTGGGCTCAGACATCAGGAGACACCGACAAGTCACAGAGAGTGACCTGGGAGCATTTCCTCTCCCTATTCCTCCACTGCAAGGTTGTACTGGGTGGCCGCAACCTCTACCAAACACCCGGCTTCTGTCAAGCCCCGTCTCCAGGGCAACAGCCACACCATGCCCTTGTCCCTTCTTACCTCAAGAGGTCATTGCTTTCTGCCCTCCCCCACCTTTATAGACAGACTCTGTATTATCAGATGTCCTTGTTCGGATGCACCAGGGTCCCAGCTGGTGCCACTGGCTGGAGGCTGCTTGTTCTACCATGGCTCTCCTTGGATTTATTCCATGCCTTTGACGGGCATTCACTGAGCATCTACCGGGTACACCAGGCCTGTGTAGGTGCCACTACAGGGAAGAGTAAGACTTGGGTCCTGGCCTGCAGTAGGCTGAGCCACAGTGGGGGAGGAGGTAGGAGGGACAGTCAGGGGCCTGTGATCCCAGGGCCCCAGGTGTCCTTCTCAATATCCCAGTGCATGTCCCAGGAGGGGAAAATGGTACCTGTGTCAGTGTTGTGTAGTAGTTCACTGCAACATAAGTCACTGTCCACATTATTTTTATTGATAGTTCAGTGCTATCATTTCTCATTCTTTATCAGGATGGTCAAGAAAACCATCTATGACAAGATAGATTGTCCTCCCTTCATTTTTGTCATATTCTGGTTCTGCATGTGGGACAAGAAAGTCATGGAGCTGGGTACACACACACACCAGAATGCAAAACGTTATTTCTGTAGGAACAAATGTATGTGCATAGACACACACATAGTCTACAAGTATGCACACCAGCTTACAACTGTGCCCCCTCTGGGGTTCTATTAATAGACAGCAGCAAAGAGGAGATTTAACTTTATCTAGAAGGTCTGAGTTTTTTTTTTCAAGGGTCATTGTTTGTTTTGTAAATCAGCACAAGTTCCTGGATTGGTTTTGTAACTTAATCTTATTGAAGTATAATTTGATTTACAATGTGGTTTTAGTTTCTGGTGAAACTATTAATATCAGGGCTTCCCTGATAGCTCAGTTGGTAAAGAATCTGCCTGCAGTGCAAGAGACCCCGGCTCGATTCCTGGGTCGGGAAGATCCACTGGAGAAGGGGTAGGCTACCCACTCCAGTATTCTTGGGTTTCCCTTGTGGCTCAGCTGGTAAAGAATCTGCCTGCAATGTGGGAGACCTGGGTTCAATCCCTGGATTGGGAGATCCCCTGGAGAATGGAAAGGCTACCCACTCCAGTATTCTGGCCTAGAGAATTCCATGGACTGTATAGTCCATGGGGTCACAAAGAGTCAGACACGACTGAGCAACTTTCACTTCACTTTATTTAGTTTCTGGTGAAACTACTAATACAAGGTGATTCAGATATATATAACTGATTCAGGTGTGTGTGTGTGTGTGTGTGTGTGCGCGCTCAGTCGTGTCCAACTTTTTGCGACCCCAGGGACTGTAACCCACCAGGAATCTCTGTCCATGGGATTCTCCAGGCAAGAATATTGGAGTGGGTTGCCATTTCCTCCTCCAGAGGATCTTCCCAACCCGGGGATCAAACTCGTGTCTCATGTCTCCTGCATTGGTAGGCATGTTCCATTAGCGCCTCCAGGGAAGCCTAATATAGATATTGTTTTTCATCTTCTTTTCCATCATGGTTTATTATAGGATATCTAATTTATTTTTATTTATTTATTTATTTATTTATTCTATGGCTGTTCTGGGTCTTCGTTGCTGCGGGGGCTTTTCTCTAGCTGCAGCGAGCAGTGGCTACTCTTCACTGTGGTGCACGGGCTTCTCTTTGTGGTGTCTTCTCTTATTGTGGAGCACAGACTCTAGGTGTGTGAGCGTCGGTAGTTGTGGTTCCTGGGCTCTTGAGGACAGGTTCGATAGTTGTGGTGCACAGGCTTAGTTGCTCCACTGCATGTGGGATCTTCCTAGACCAGGGATTGAATCTGTGTCTCCTGCATTGACAGGTGGATTCTTTACCACTGAGCCACCAGGGAAGCCCTGTTGTTTATTTTAGATATAGTAGTTTGTATCTGCTAATCCCAAACTCCTAATTTATCCCTTCCCCACACTTTTTCTTCTTTGGTAATATAAGTTTGTTTTCTATGTCTGTGAGTCTATTTCTGTTTATGTTTCATAAGTTCATTTATGTCATATTTTAAATTCCACATTTAAGTGATATCATGTGAAATTAGTCTTTCTCTTTCTGACTTACATTACTGAGTATGATAATCTCTAGATCCATCCATGTTGCTGCAAATGGCATTATTTCATTCTTTTTGATGGTTGAGTGGTATTCCATTGTATATATGTATCACATCTTCTTTATCCATTCATCTGGCCCTGAACATTTAGGTTGTGTCCATGTCTTGGCTAGTGTGAATAGTGCTGCTGTGAAAATAAGAGTGCATATGTATCTTTTCAAATTATAGCTTTGTTCAGATACATGCCAAGGAGTGGTATTGCTTCATCCTATGTTAATGCTATCTTTAGTTTTGTGAGGAACCTTCTTACTATTTCCTATAGTGGCTACACCAATTTATATTCCCAGCAACAGTGTAGGAGGATTCCCTTTCTCCACACCCTCTCCAGCCTTTGTTATTTGTAGACTTTTTAATGATAGTCATTCTGACCAGTGTGAGGTGGTACCTCATTGTAGTTGTGATTTGCATTTCTCTAATAATTAGTGATGTTGAGGATCTTTTCATATGCCTATTGGCCATCTGTATGTCTTTTTTGGAAAAATATTTATTTAGGTCTTCTGCCCACTTTTTTTTGTTTGTTTGTTTTACAGTTTCAGTACCAATAAGTTTTTATTCATTGTATATTCCCAAGGAAAAGAAAGGGAAGGGAAAAGGGTCAGCAAGTATGTTACAAAATGATAGGAAATGGGAAAGGAAGTACCTGGCACAGCAAAATCAGCCATCAAATAAACACTGCCCAGATGGGGTCGCTAAGGCCCAAGGGGCTATGTCTCCTGCAGTTCAGGAATGAGAAGGGATGAGGGAAAGAACAGATGGGTACATGCTTTTCTACCCTCCTCCCTATAAATTCAAGATTTCATACAAAGCTTTGGTTTCTAGCAGTAAGCATGGAGTTACATTCAGCCATCTGCTGTTAAACAATCTTGTGGCTACTTTGACATAAGTTTCTTGCACCTGCATAATTGTTCCTAAGTGACTTGGATATACATTCATCTTTCCTTTTGTGGTCTCCCAGCCCCACCTTCTATATAGAAAGCCCTCTTCATTGCTCCTCTCTACCCTTGGATTAGACATTAAAGCTGGTCTTAATCCATCCAAATACAGCAGTCCATTTAACATGAATCAAATCAAGGAATGGACATGACTCGAGATTGGGAACAAGGGATGGAGAGATCTTAGCTTCTTCAGGATTTTTGCACAAATCGTTAAATTGCAGACACCCCACAAACTAAACGTATAGGTATATGGTCTGTTTTGGGGGGGCACAAAGGTGGAAAGAGGAAGGGGTAGAAATCTAGTTTTTAGGACAGATCTTGTTTGAAATAGGAAATAGAGGAAGGGGAACACAAAAGAAATTGCGGTTCAAGATGCTCCCACTTCAAGAAGAGGGGCCCCCAAGCTTATGTTTCAGATCTTTTTACCTGGTGCAGAACATTTTTTCAAAGATGCTTTGGCTATTTTTCTCAATATAAAAAGAAGTTTGTAAACAATAAAACCCCAAAAGAACATGGAGAAGACCAACACATTATATTTACACAAACTAGGCCACCTAGCAGTCACCAAATCAGCTACTTGTGAAGTTCTACAAAGCCCAGACAAATATAATAACTAGAGGGGGCAGCAGTTGGGGGAGACAAGGATTAGACACACATCACCCAATGCATTTTATTGCATTTGCCCCATGACAACACAGTGAGGTAGGTCTGCAGTGATCTCACAGCATGTAAACAAACCCCCCCTCCACTTTCTCCTTTAGCTGCCATGATACTAATCACTGCTTCAGCAGGGCAGGACCCTGGCTCTGGGAACCACAAAGAAGCCATTGCTGATGGTCTCTCTGGAAGCCAAGGAGGAAAAGCCCAGAATCATGAAAGATCTTGTCCTTGCTTCACATGTCCCTCCCTGGGCAGCTCAAGATGGGTACAGAGTCATTGTTCTTAAAAACCTCTCCATAACAACTTCCATTCATTAAAAAACACACACTTACACCCTGTTGTGTGTGGTCAGCCTAGCCCAGTCAGGTGAAGGATGGATCTGGTATATAAAGTGAGTCCTGTGCCCTGAGATTATAGATCTGGAACAGGAATCCTTTATCACACATACAGATGACCTTTACCTAATCTTGGCTTCCCCTCCCTACACTTCTTACCTGACCCAGCCTCTCCTAACCTCTATGCACCACATTTTCCTGTTCAGACCAATTTCCAATCTTACAGTAGGAAGGAGACCCAAGTCATAGGGCAACCCAGTTAAAACCTAGTCTCTCATGAAACGCTGAAGATGGAGGGGTTTCAAGAGGACACTATGGCAGAAGACCCACTTCTAATTGGCAAAAATAAGGTAGTTCAATAGGCTATACACTCCAAATAGTTGTTCTCTCTGGTGATACAGTAACAGAAAGCATTCCTGCCATGCAGACCTGGAGCTGCTGCCTACTTATCCCTGAGATTACTCACAAACCTAAGAACACAGTGCAGGAATGAGGGCCTTAGATTAAAATACACAAAATACAAAAACAGAATATTTATATTACGGGAAAAAAAGTTAAAATGCACAAGATACGTCATTCACACACAGCTAGTGCAGTTGACATCCTGGAGAAAGTGGGACCCAAAGTACAGTCACCAAAGGCAGCAAATAAATAAAATTGTGTTGGCCAAGAATGGGGTGAGAATGAGCTTAGAAGCGGCAGGTCTGCAGCTGTTCCCTCGATCACCCCTTTTTGCCTGTCATCACAACCTACTGCTTGAGACATTTCTCAGCATTCTGTCCCAAGAGGGGGTTATGAGGAGAGAAAATGAGGAAAACCCTGCCACGCCCCTGAGATGTTTCCTCCCACGGAATGTAGTGGCTTGTGGGTTCGGTCCATCAGTCTATTCTCTTCTTAATCTTTATACTCTGATATGGGAAATATTATTCCACATTCTTCTTTAAGAGTCAAACAACTTCCCTACCCAGGCCGCTTTCAAAAGCTGGAGATTCTGGGGTTGGAGACTCAGATAAAGCATGCAGGGAGGGTTAACCCCCAAAGCCCTCATGTGCATTTGGATAGAGCTAATTGGAGTTTCTTTGCCTCACCTCTTCCTCCCACCAAGAAGGAAGAAGGGGTGATGCTGTGGACTCCAGCCTCAGATATATGGCAGTGCCAGCTGCTCCCTACCCACCCTGTCCTCACTTTCTCCACTCTGCCGATTGATGCCTGCTCCTCAAAATTTTCTGATCACAAAAGGATAGCCCCCACCTACTGTGGCTCAACTCTGGGCCTCTGGGAGCATGGCAGAGCTATGGATCTCTTCTTCCTCTTCCGGAAAGTAGGCTGGCTTTCCTTGGGGGCTGGGAGCTTGCTGGGCCTTCAGTGGGCACGAGGCTACCACATGCTTGATGCTCTGGCGGAAGTGGCACTTCTTGGGCTGGGGTGGCAGTTTGCATTCCTTGGCATGATGGTCTAGACCGCCACAGTTGTAGCACCTGTCTCCCTTTGATCTGTGTTTCTGCATATTCTTCCCTTTGGGCCACCTTTCACTCCCAGTACAGAACACCCCACGAGGGCCGGTGACTCGGATAGATTCCAAGCCCTTAGCGGACTTCTTAAAGGTGAACTCCACGGCCTCACCCTCCTTCAGGCTCCAGAAGCCCTCCATGTACAGCTTACTCTGGTGCACAAAGATATCCACTGGGGGGTCGAGTGCGACCCCTGCACGGGCGGTCATGGACAGGAAGCCAAACCCCATGCGCACGTTGAACCACTTACAGATGCCGGCACCATGCAGCAGCTGCGGCTGCTTTAGTCACTGTTTACTGAGCTGATGGTCTGGAGAGAGGAAGGTGGACTCAACCTTCTACCCCAGGAGGGACTGGCCCTTTGAGAGCCAGGAGAGGGACTCACCCAATCAGCGGAACAGGGGAAGGTTTCCAGGAGTGACCCTAAGCAGTAAGGCAAGTAAGGCAAGCATAGGTGGTGGTGAGGATGGGAAAGGGGAGAAGTGGTCCTGGAAGAGAGAAACATGAGATAATCCTTTCAGTAGAGGGACCCAAATCTTCCCCTACTTTCCTGTCCTGGAGGACGGGGCCCAGTCCCTGGCCTTTGTGAGCCACCACCCTTGCAAGGGAGGCCCCGTGTCACACTACACCACTCACTGGCTGACCAGGGCACTCACTCTGGTCTTGGGTGATGGACGTGGTCCTCAAGGCCTCCATCGTGGGGGGAAATCCTTGGAAAGCTGGGGTCATGGAAAGGCAGGGTTCATGCCTTGGCCATCTTGTTTCTCCAGGGACCCTGTCATTACAGCTGGTGATAAACCTGCTGTTTTTCCCAATTAGCAGCCTTAATACCTCATGCAAGCCATTAACAGGCTGGTGCAGTGGATACACATCTTTTGATGTAATTAGCAATGTTGTTAGCCTAATCCATAATCGATACTCGGGTAATTGCTTCCTTGGGTTTGTATTTAGTCCTTGGGGTCTTGGCGTCATGAGGATCATCCATCTCCAGATGTGATAATGAGTGTGTGTCAGTCACCGACAGCCCTGCTTACCCAGGACCCCTCAAGGGACAGCTCAGCAAGCAGACACTGATGGTCAGGCTTTGTCCCCAGCATCCAGGAGCCTTTGGAGGATGTGGTTTCAGCGAATCCTGGGTCCATCAAGGGCTTGGGTTCCTGCTCTGGGAGTAGAGGTCAAAGGGTGGTCCTAGGGAAAGCTCAGACCCTCCCCCTCCCCATACTGCCACCCTTCCGGAAGAATCTAGGGAGAATACTGAGGATGGTCCCCCAACTAAAGGTGATGAGACATCATGTCCTTAATATTCTTCCTTCTCATGCTCCCTCAGCTCTCCCCCTCCAAGCCCAGCACACCGTGGCCTGCCTCCCCAGCTTGCTGGGAAGCCTGGGGCTGAGCCCAGTGCAATTTCCTCTCTATCTGAGGCTGGCGACAGCGATGGTGGCTCAAGGTCAGGCCAGAGCGGCAGGAGAGGAGCCTGTCAGAGGCAGTCCTTATGAATGGGTTCTCATCTGACTGTAATTGGAATTAATATTGAGGCTCCACTTCCAGGAACTTCCCCAGCAGACAAATCTGGGCTGCAGAGGTCTGAGCTGGAATGCTCCGAGAGCCAGCCATAAATCTCTCCCCAACATGACGATGCACAAGCTAATTGCTCTGGAAGCACACAGCATGTCATTCTGCGTCCTCCCAGGCTCGATCCCCTTGCTGGGAACAGGGCCAGGGAGAGGTGGACGGGAGCTGGCAAAGTCACCGTGAAGGAAAACATTTTAATTCATTTAATTATGAATCTCAGAAAACCAAGCTCTGTTTCTTCTTGAGCTAGTCAAAGGAAATGAGATGTGACACTTCCCACCCCCACCTTCCCCTTGGATAAGCTGAAACTGTTGGATGTGGGCAGCATCAGGCTGAGTGCATCCAGGAGCAGGTCCTATAGGGGGCAGTGGTCCAGCCCAAGCAGGCCTGTGCTCCCCAGCCCCTGATCAGCACCCGCCCCCATCCTCTCTCTCTCACACACACGCAATCAGCATTATCTCTTTCCCTTCACAATGGACAAAGTTTCATGCTGGATCTACCCTTTCTAAGTATGTGCTTGATAAATGGCAAGATGGTAATAGATATGAAACTTAAAATAATAATCATAAACTTTGAAATAATAATCAATAAACCTTTAGATGATAACCATAGCCCTTCACCAGAATATCTGTACCTATCCGTCCGTCCATCTATCCATGACGGTGATGTATGTTAGTGTATCCACAACGTGCCCCACTTAAGTACTGGGCACTGTTACTTATTGAGGATGCAGGCAGGGCTTGAGTTCCATTCTAAGGGCAGAACATTAGGGTTTAGGGCAAGAGTTGCCCTGGTTGATGCTTTTAAAAGAGTCAGTCTGAGGGACCCTGGATGCTAACCTGAAGAGGTAAGACATTCTCCTGGAGGAGACAGGAAGCTGGAAGGGGCTTTTCAATAGGGAACTGGCAGATTGTTCTTGCTTGTCTTTGGCCCCTTGTCCTGCCCAAGTGCAAATCCCAGCAGGCCTCACACCTGGCAGCCTGGGGAACTTGTCCTTCCTTAAGGAGCTTGTGTACTTGTGCAAGCCCTGGGTGCACAAGTGGCTTGTGCCAAGAGCAGAGCTCCCCTCCTCCCACTGAGAGGCCTGGGACAAGGTGTCCTTGCCGAGTTCTCTGTTTCCTTCTCTACAAGACAGTATACTGAATTTACACCATCTGACACTGATGTACACTTTAAAACACTTAAAATGGTAAATTTTGGGTTATGTCTATTTTATGACAAAAATTTTATAAAAATTTAATATCCAATTCATGATAAAATTCTCAGAAAAAGTAACAACAAAGGGGAAATAGCTCAACTTGATAAAGTGTTTTTATTAATATCAAAAACCTACAGTCAACATTATACTTTTTTGGCTACTATCCTTAACTTACTAGACATTTATTCACATTTATTAATACTAGAACTATTCCTACCTGCGAAGAGAGCCCTCATCCAGACTCACAGTCAGTACGGGCTTCCTTAAGTGCTCAAAGTAATTTGCTAATTAATAGTAGCAATAATCTTGTATATAGTTTCCATTGTTCTTATTGATTTCTTTTGTCTTTACCTCTCTGGGACTTTTGCATTAACAAATCAATTGAATAAACATTCTTCATTTTATATGTATTGTTTATTAATAATTAAAATAGTTGTTTATCGTTAATTTCACTAACAAGTGATTTTTGAAATTGATAATTGCCTTCCCAAGGGTTTAATAGAAAAAAATTACCCTCTTAGGGTGAGAGAAGACTTACAAAATTTTAAATATATTTTATTTCTGTAAAAATCAAAGTTTAAATTTTGATTTAAATTTAATGACAGAGACAACGTTGCTTTTTCCTTCCCAGGTGGAAACACTAAATGCTTTTCCCCCTCAGCTCAGGAAAAAGATAAGAATGACCACCCTTGCCACAACATTGTACTTATGGGTCTAGATGGTGCAATAAGACAAGAAAATAAAATAAAAATCATTCACCCTGGGGAGGAAGAAGTAATGTTGTCTCTGTTTACAGGTGACATGACTGTTTACATAGAAAATTCAAAAAAATATGCAAAACCCGCACCAAACCCTCTGAGAACCCTCTTGTTAAGTAAGTTCAACAAGGTCACATGACAAAAGATGAACAAAATCAATGTATTTCTATATATTAGCCTGAACACAGGAATACTGAAATTAAATTTAAAATAGACCTATTATACAATTTAGCACTCCCACTTTGGGGTATATCTGAAGGGAATGAAATCAGTATCCTGAAGAGATATCTCCACTCCCATGTTCATGGCACCAATACTCACAATAGCCAAGATAAGGAAACTACTTGAGTGTTGTAAATAGATAAAGAAAATATTATATATAATTATCCATAAAAAAGAAGGAAATCCTCCCTTTGCAACATCATGGATTAATCTGGACATTATGCTAAGTGAAATAAGCCAGATAAAGAAAGACAAATACTGTATGATCTCATCAATATGAGGAATTTTTTAAAAACTCAGAGAAGAAAAGAGGGAAAGAGTGGTTTCCAAGGTCTTGGGTGAGGGTTGGAGGAGGAAGTGGATAGATGTTGGTCAAAGGGTGCAAACTTTCAGTTATAAGATGAATAAGTTATAACTTTCAGTTATAAGATGAATACTGCGCAACATGGTGACTATGGTTAATAATACTATATTGTATACTTTAAATGTGCTGCGAGTAGATTTTTAAGCTTTCTGACCACGTACAAAAAAGGTAACTGTGTGAAGTGATAGATGTGTTAACTTGATTGTGGTGATTATTTCATAATGTATACATATATCAAATAATCATGTTGCATACTTAGTAGCTCAGATGGTGAAGAATCTGCCTGCAATGTGGGAGATCTGGGTTAGACCCCCAGGTCAAGAAGATCCCCTGGAGAAGGAAGTGACAAACCACTCCAGTATTCTTGCCTGGAGAATCCCATGGACAGACCATGGAGTTGCAAACAGTCAGACACGATTAAGTGACTAACACTTTCATTTTTCATACTTTAAATACAATTTTGTCAATTATGCCTCAATAAAACTGGGAAAATACAATACTATTTATAATCACTAAAACAAAACATGTACAGTATTTGAATGCCGAGAACTACTAAACACTGATGAAAGAAATCAAAGAAGATCTAAATAAAGGGAGATACATACTGTGTTTGTGTACTGGAAGACTGAACATGGTAGAGATACCTATCAATTTTTCCCAAATTGAGATTATTCTAAAACTTATATGGAAGGTCAAAGGAACTAGAATAACCAAAATAGTTTTGAAAAAGAAAAATAGAGTAGGGGGAATTAGTCCACGTGATTTTTAAGACATTATACAGCTATAGTGATCAAGACTGTGGTACTGGTAGAGGTTAGTTACATAGATGAATGGAACAGAATATAGAACCCAGGAAAAAACCCACAGAATAAAGCCTGACTGATCTTTGGCAAAGTGCAAAAGTAATTCAGTAGAGGACAGATAGCTTGTTCAACAAATAGTGTTGCAGAAATCAGATAGTCATTGGCCAAAAAAAGAGCTGAACTTCAATCTAAACCTCATATGTGATAAAAAAAAATTAACTTACTAAGGATGATAGACTTAAATGTAAAACTTAAAACCATAAAGCTTTTGGAAAAAATAAGAGAAAAAATTCGGGACCTAGGGTTAGGCAAAGTGTTCTTAGGCTTGACACTAAAAGCACAATCCATTTAAAAAATCAATAAATTGGGCTTCTTCAGAATTAAAAACTTTTGCTCTGCAGAATATTCTATTAAGAGGATGAAAGACAAGCTATAGACAATATATTTGGAAAATATATTTGTAGGCCACATATCTGATAAAAATATAAAATATACAAAGAACTCTCAGAAGGCAATAAAGAAAAAAAACTCAATTAGAAAATGGGCAAAGGACATGAAGAGACATCTCACCAAAGATGGCAAATAAGCACATGAAAAGAAATTCAACATCATTGACCATCAGAGGAATGTGAATTAAAACCACTATACATCTATCAGAATGTCTAAAATAAAAATAGTGACAACACCAAATGCTGGTGAGGATGCAGAGAAACTGGATCCATTGGATACATTGCTCATGAGAACATAAAATGGTAAAGCCACTCTAAGAAACAGTTTGGCAGTTCTTTAAGAACAAAACAAAAAAACAAGCAGCAGCAATAACAACAACAACAAAATCCCTAAATATGCAATTACACTGTGACCCAGCAACTGCATTCCTAGGCATTTATATATGAGAAATGAAAACTTAGGCTTGCACAAAAATCTGTACAAGAAGATATATAACAGCTTTTTTGGTAGTAGCTGAAAATTGGAAACACCCTAGAAAACAGTTTTTCATTGAGTGATTGGTTAAACAAACTATGGCAAATCCACACCATGGAATTTTACACAGCATTAACAAGGAACAAATTTTTGGTCCATGCATCAACCTGAATGAAACTCCAGAGGATTATGCCAAGTGAAAAAAACCAAAGCCTTTAGGGTTTTCTATGTAGAGGATCATGTCATCTGCAAACAGTGAGAGTTTTACTTCTTCTTTTCCTATCTGTATTCCTTTTATTTCTTTTTCAGCTCTGATTGCTGTGGCCAAAACTTCCAAAACTATGTTGAATAGTAGTGGTGAAAGTGGGCATCCTTGCCTTGTTCCTGACTTTAGGGGAAATGCTTTCAATTTTTCACCATTGAGGATAATGTTTGCTGTGGGTTTGTCATATATAGCTTTTATTATGTTGAGATATGTTCCTTCTATTCCTGCTTTCTGGAGGGTTTTTATCATAAATGGATGCTGAATTTTGTCAAAGGCTTTTTCTGCATCTATTGAGATAACCATATGATTTTTTTCTTTCAATTTGTTAATGTGGCGTATTACATTGATTGATTTGCGGGTGTTAAAAAAACCTTGCATTCCTGGGATAAAGCCCACTTGGTCATGATGTATGATCTTTTTAATATGATGTTGGATTCTGTTTGCTAGAATTTTATTAAGGATTTTTGCATCTATGTTCATCAGTGATATTGGCCTGTAGTTTTCCTTTTTTGTGACATCTTTGTCTGGTTTTGGAATTAGGGTGATGGTGGCCTCATAGAATGAGTTTGGAAGTTTACCATCTTCTGCAATTTTCTGGAAGAGTTTGAGTAGGATAGGTGTTAGCTCTTCTCTAAATTTTTGGTAGAATTCCGCTGTGAAGCCGTCTGGTCCTGGGCTTTTGTTTGCTGGAAGATTTCTGATTACAGTTTCGATTTCCGTGCTTGTGATGGGTCTGTTAAGATCTTCTATTTCTTCCTGGTTCAGTTTTGGAAAGTTATACTTTTCTAAGAATTTGTCCATTTCTTCCAAGTTGTCCATTTTGTTGGCATATAGCTGTTGGTAGTAGTCTCTTATGATCCTTTGTATTTCTGTGGAGTCTGTTGTGATCTCTCCATTTTCATTTCTAATTTTGTTGATCTGATTCTTCTCCCTTTGTTTCTTGATGAGTCTGGCTAATGGCTTGTCAATTTTGTTTATCTTCTCGAAAAACCAGCTTTTAGTTTTGTTGATTTTTGCTATGGTCTCTTTTGTTTCTTTTGCATTTATTTCTGCCCTAATTTTTAAGATTTCTTTCCTTCTACTGACCCTGGGGTTCTTCATTTCTTCCTTCTCTAGTTGCTTTAGGTGTAGAGTTAGTTGATTTATTTGATTTTTTTCTTGTTTCTTGACGTACGCCTGTATTGCTATGAACCTTCCCCTTAGTATTGCTTTTACAGTGTCCCATAGGTTTTGGGTTGTTGTGTTTTCATTTTCATTCGTTTCTATGCATAATTTGATTTCTTTTTTGATTTCTTCTGTGATTTGTTGGTTATTCAGAAGCGTGTTGTTTAGCCTCCATATGTTGGAATTTTTAATAGTTTTTTTCCTGTAATTGAGGTCTAATCTTACTGCATTGTGGTCAGAGAAGATGGCTGGGATGATTTCAATATTTTTGAATTTACCAAGGCTAGATTTATGGCCCAGGATGTGATCTATCCTGGAGAAAGTTCCATGTGCACTTGAGAAAAAGGTAAAATTGATTGTTTTGGGGTGGCAAGTCCTGTAAATATCAATTAAATCTAATTTGTCTATTGTATCATTTAAAGTTTGTGTTTCCTTGTTAATTTTCTGTTTAGTTGATCTATCCATATGCGTGAGTGGAGTATTAAAGTCTCCCACTATTATTGTGTTATTGTTAATTTCCCCTTTCATACTTGTTAGTATTTGCCTTATATATTGTGGTGCTCCTATGTTGGGTGCATATATATTTATGATTGTTACGTCTTCTTCTTGGATTGATCCTTTGATCTTTATGTAGTGTCCTTCTTTGTCCCTTTTCACATCCTTTATTTTTTTTTTTTTTTTTTTTTTTTTGACTTTCTTTTTTTTTTTTTTTTTATAAATTTATTTATTTTACTTGGGGGCTAATTACTTTACAATATTGTAATAGTTTTTGCCATACATTGACAAGAATCAGCCATGGGTTTACATGTGTTCCCCTTCCCGAACCCCCCACCCACCTCCCTCCCCCTCCCATCCCTCTGGATCATCCCACTGCCCCGGCCCCGAGCCCTTGTCACATGCATCGAACATGGAATGGTGCTCTGTTTCACATATGACAATACACATGTCTCAATGCCATTCTCCCAGAACGGCCCACCCTCACCTTCTCCCTCAGAGTCCATAAAATTGTTCCATGCATCTGTGTCTCTCATTCTGTCCCGCATATAGGGTTATCGTTACCATCTTTCAGATTCCATATATATGCATTAGTATACTGTATTGTTGTTTTTCTTTCTGGCTTACTTCACTCTGTATAATGGGCTCCAGTTTCATCCATCTCAGTAGAACCGGTTCAAATGTATTTTTTTTAATGGCTGAGTAATATTCCATTGTGTATATGTACCACAGCTTCCTTATCCATTCATCTGCTGATGGACATCTAGGTTGCTTCCATGTCCTGGCTATTGTAAACAGTGCTGCGATGAACATTGGGGTACACGCGTCTCTTTCAATTCTGGTTTCCTCGGTGTATATGCCCAGCAGTGGGATTGCTGGGTCATATGGCAGTTCTATTCCCAGTTTTTTAAGGAATCTCCACACTGTTCTCCATAGTGGCTGTACTAGTTTGCATTCCCACCAACAGTGTAAGAGGGTTCCCTTTTCTCCACACCCTCTCCAGCATTTATTGCTTGTAGACTTTTGGATAGCAGCCATTCTGACTGGTGTGAAATGATACCTCATTGTGGTTTTGATTTGCATTTCTCTAATAATGAGTGATGTTGAGCATCTTTTCATGTGTTTGTTAGCCATCTGTATGTCTTCTTTGGAGAAATGTCTGTTTAGTTCTTTGGCCCATTTTTTGATTGGGTCATTTATTTTTCGGGAATTCAGCTGCAGAAGTTGCTTGTATATTTTTGAGATTAATTGTTTGTCTGTTGCTTCATTTGCTATTATTTTCTCCCATTCTGAGGGCTGTCTTTTCACCTTGTTTATAGTTTCCTTTGTTGTGCAAAAGCTTTTAATTTTAATTAGGTCCCATTTGTTTATTTTTGCTTTTATTTCCAATATTCTGGGAGGTGGGTCATGGAGGATCCTGCTGTGATTTATGTCGGAGAGTGTTTTGCCTATGTTTTCCTCTAGGAGTTTTATTGTTTCTGGTCTTACGTTTAGATCTTTAATCCATTTTGAGTTTATTTTTGTGTACGGTGTTAGGAAGTGTTCTAGTTTCATTCTTTTACAAGTGGTTGACCAGTTTTCCCAGCACCACTTGTTAAAGAGATTGTCTTTTCTCCATTGTATATTCTGGCCTCCTTTGTCGAAGATAAGGTGTCCATATGTGCGTGGGTTTATCTCTGGGCTTTCTATTTTGTTCCATTGATCTATATTTCTATCTTTGTGCCAGTACCATACTGTCTTGATGACTGTGGCTTTGTAGTAGAGTCTGAAGTCAGGCAGGTTGATTCCTCCAGTTCCATTCTTCTTCCTCAAGATTGCTTTGGCTATTCGAGGTTTCTTATATTTCCATACAAATTGTGAGATGATTTGTTCTAGTTCTGTGAAAAATACCATTGGTAGCTTGATAGGGATTGCATTGAATCTGTAGATTGCTTTGGGTAGAATACTCATTTTCACTATATTAATTCTTCCAATCCATGAACACGGTATATTTCTCCATCTGTTTGTGTCCTCTTTGATTTCTTTCATCAGTGTTTTATAGTTTTCTATATATAAGTCTTTTGTTTCTTTAGGTAGATATATTCCTAAGTATTTTATTCTTTTTGATGCAATGGTGAATGGTATTGTTTCCTTAATTTCTCTTTCTGTTTTCTCATTATTGGAGTATAGGAATGCAAGGGATTTCTGTGTGTTAATTTTATATCCTGCAACTTTACTATATTCATTGATCAACTCTAGTAATTTTCTAGTAGAGTCTTTAGGGTTTTCTATGTAGAGGATCATGTCATCTGCAAACAGTGAGAGTTTTACTTCTTCTTTTCCTATCTGTATTCCTTTTATTTCTTTTTCAGCTCTGATTGCTGTGGCCAAAACTTCCAAAACTATGTTGAATAGTAGTGGTGAAAGTGGGCATCCTTGCCTTGTTCCTGATTTTAGGGGAAATGCTTTCAATTTTTCACCATTGAGGATAATGTTTGCTGTGGGTTTGTCATATATAGCTTTTATTATGTTGAGATATGTTCCTTCTATTCCTGCTTTCTGGAGGGTTTTAATCATAAATGGATGCTGAATTTTGTCAAAGGCTTTTTCTGCATCTATTGAGATAACCATATGGTTTTTTTCTTTCAATTTGTTAATGTGGTGTATTACATTGATTGATTTGCGGATGTTAAAAAAACCTTGCATTCCTGGGATAAAGCCCACTTGGTCATGATGTATGATCTTTTTAATATGATGTTGGATTCTGTTTGCTAGAATTTTATTAAGGATTTTTGCATCTATGTTCATCAGTGATATTGGCCTGTAGTTTTCCTTTTTTGTGACATCTTTGTCTAGTTTTGGAATTAGGGTGATGGTGGCCTCATAGAATGAGTTTGGAAGTTTACCATCTTCTGCAATTTTCTGGAAGAGTTTGAGCAGGATAGGTGTTAGCTCTTCTCTAAATTTTTGGTAGAATTCCGCTGTGAAGCCGTCTGGTCCTGGGCTTTTGTTTGCTGGAAGATTTCTGATTACACTTTCGATTTCCGTGCTTGTGATGGGTCTGTTAAGATCTTCTATTTCTTCCTGGTTCAGTTTTGGAAAGTTATACTTTTCTAAGAATTTGTCCATTTCTTCCAAGTTGTCCATTTTATTGGCATATAGCTGTTGGTAGTAGTCTCTTATGATCCTTTGTATTTCTGTGGAATCTGTTGTGATCTCTCCATTTTCATTTCTAATTTTGTTGATCTGATTCTTCTCCCTTTGTTTCTTGATGAGTCTGGCTAATGGCTTATCAATTTTGTTTATCTTCTCGAAAAACCAGCTTTTAGTTTTGTTGATTTTTGCTATGGTCTCTTTTGTTTCTTTTGCATTTATTTCTGCCCTAATTTTTAAGATTTCTTTCCTTCTACTGACCCTGGGGTTTTTCATTTCTTCCTTCTCTAGTTGCTTTAGGTGTAGAGTTAGTTGATTTATTTGATTTTTTTCTTGTTTCTTGAGGTACGCCTGTATTGCTATGAACCTTCCCCTTAGTATTGCTTTTACAGTGTCCCATAGGTTTTGGGTTGTTGTGTTTTCATTTTCATTCGTTTCTATGCATAATTTGATTTCTTTTTTGATTTCTTCTGTGATTTGTTGGTTATTCAGAAGCGTGTTGTTTAGCCTCCATATGTTGGAACTTTTAATAGTTTTTTTCCTGTAATTGAGGTCTAATCTTACTGCATTGTGGTCAGAGAAGATGGCTGGGATGATTTCAATTTTTTTGAATTTACCAAGGCTAGATTTATGGCCCAGGATGTGATCTATCCTGGAGAAAGTTCCATGTGCACTTGAGAAAAAGGTAAAATTGATTGTTTTGGGGTGGAAACTCCTGTAAATATCAATTAAATCTAATTTGTCTATTGTATCATTTAAAGTTTGTGTTTCCTTGTTAATTTTCTGTTTAGTTGATCTATCCATATGCGTGAGTGGAGTATTAAAGTCTCCCACTATTATTGTGTTATTGTTAATTTCCCCTTTCATACTTGTTAGTATTTGCCTTATATATTGTGGTGCTCCTATGTTGGGTGCATATATATTTATGATTGTTACGTCTTCTTCTTGAATTGATCCTTTGATCTTTATGTAGTGTCCTTCTTTGTCCCTTTTCACATCCTTTATTTTAAAGTCTATTTTATCTGAAATGAGTATTGCTAGAGTTAATCAATGAACATAGTAAAGTTGCAGGATATAAAATTAACACACAGAAATCCCTTGCATTCCTATACTCCAATAATGAGAAAACAGAAAGTGAAATTAAGGAAACAATACCATTCACCATTGCAACAAAAAGAATAAAATACTTAGGAATATATCTACCTAAAGAAACAAAAGACTTATATATAGAAAACTATAAAACACTGATGAAAGAAATCAAAGAGGACACAAACAGATGGAGAAATATACCGTGTTCATGGATTGGAAGAATTAATATAGTGAAAATGAGTATACTACCCAAAGCAATCTATAGATTCAATGCAATCCCTATCAAGCTACCAATGGTATTTTTCACAGAACTAGAACAAATCATCTCACAATTTGTATGGAAATATAAGAAACCTCGAATAGCCAAAGCAATCTTGAGGAAGAAGAATGGAACTGGAGGAATCAACCTGCCTGACTTCAGGCTCTACTACAAAGCCACAGTCATCAAGACAGTATGGTACTGGCACAAAGATAGAAATATAGATCAATGGAACAAAATAGAAAGCCCAGAGATAAACCCACGCACCTATGGACACCTTATCTTCGACAAAGGAGGCAAGAATATACAATGGAGAAAAGACAATCTCTTTAACAAGTGGTGCTGGGAAAACTGGCCAACCACTTGTAAAAGAATGAAACTAGAACACTTCCTAACACCATACACAAAAATAAACTCAAAATGGATTAAAGATCTAAACGTAAGACCAGAAACTATAAAACTCCTAGAGGAAAACATAGGCAAAACACTCTCTGACATAAATCACAGCAGGATCCTCCATGACCCACCTCCCAGAATACTGGAAATAAAAGCAAAAATAAACAAATGGGACCTAATTAAAATTAAAAGCTTTTGCACAACAAAGGAAACTATAAGCAAGGTGAAAAGACAGCCTTCAGAATGGGAGAAAATAATAGCAAACGAAGCAACAGACAAACAATTAATCTCAAAAATATACAAGCAACTTCTGCAGCTGAATTCCCGAAAAATAAACGACCCAATCAAAAAATGGGCCAAAGAACTAAACAGACATTTCTCCAAAGAAGAAATACAGATGGCTAACAAACACATGAAAAGATGCTCAACATCACTCATTATTAGAGAAATGCAAATCAAAACCACAATGAGGTATCATTTCACACCAGTCAGAATGGCTGCTATCCAAAAGTCTACAAGCAATAAATGCTGGAGAGGGTGTGGAGAAAAGGGAACCCTCTTACACTGTTGGTAGGAATGCAAACTAGTACAGCCACTATGGAGAACAGTGTGGAGATTCCTTAAAAAACTGGGAAGAGAACTGCCATATGACCCAGCAATCCCACTGCTGGGCATATACACCGAGGAAACCAGAATGGAAAGAGACGCATGTACCCCAATGTTCATCGCAGCACTGTTTACAATATCCAGGACATGGAAGCAACCTAGATGTCCATCAGCAGATGAATGGATAAGGAAGCTGTGGTACATATACACAATGGAATATTACTCAGCCATTAAAAAAATACATTTGAATCGGTTCTACTGAGATGGATGAAACTGGAGCCCATTATACAGAGTGAAGTAAGCCAGAAAGAAAAACAACAATACAGTATACTAATGCATATATATGGAATTTGAAAGATGGCAACGATAACCCTATATGCGAGACAGAATAAGAGACACAGATGCAGAGAACAATTTTATGGACTCTGAGGGAGAAGGTGAGGGTGGGACGTTCCGGGAGAATAGCATTGAAACATGTATATTATCATATGTGAAACAGAACACCATTCCATGTTCGATGCATGAGACAAGGGCTCAGGGCCAGGGCAATGGGATGACCCAGAGGGATGGGATGGGGAGGGAGGTGGGTGGGGGGTCCAGGAAGGGGAACACATGTAAACCCATGGCTGATTCATGTCAATGTATGGCAAAAACTATTACAATATTGTAAAGTAATTAGCCCCCAACTAAAATAAATAAATTTATATAAAAAAAAACAAAAAAAAACCAAAGCCAAGGTTACATACTTCATGCCTCCATTTGCATAACATTCTTGAAATGATAAAATTATAGAAATGGAGAATGGATTAATGTTTCCCAGGGGTTAAGGATGGGGCAGAATTAAGAGGCAGGGAACTCCTCTCCTTGGGGGAGCTGAGGCAGGGGGACATATATGACAATAAAATGGCAACATGAGGATCCTTGTGGTGATGGAAATACTGTGTCTCTCCACTGTATCTGTGGTTATCCTGGTTGTGAAATTGTAGTATAGTTTTACAAGATGTTATCATTGGAGGAAATTGGGTAAAAAGTACATTATAAATGTACTAATAAACCTTTCTGTATTATTTATTAGAATTGCATATGAATCTGTTTTTTAAAATTAAAAGTTTCATTAAAAAGTACTAAAAAAGTTGCCTAGATTTAACAAAATCAAGCTAAGCTGTGAATTTAATGACATAGAGCATTAAAACAAAGTTATCTTTGATTACCTGACTTTTAAACTTCATCCAAGCGATCTGTATACATTGTCTGTATAAAACATTTAAGCCTATTACAAGGCTTATAAAGAAAAATGGCAGTCCTTTGCCCTAACGCTCTCCACCCCTAGAAGGATCTCATTTAGGCTTTACAGCTCTTCCATCTGGTATATACTTTCAGATTCTAAGAAAAATGCTTACATTGCTATTTCTTGATTTTTCCATTTAGATGTTAACTAAGTGAACCTGCTTTCAAGGAAACTAAGAGTTTGGTTCTGCTTACATCCCCTCCTCCCTCCACCCCCTGCCCTCAACTTCCAGTGGCATTATCTCATGACAGCTTCTTTTTTAAAAAATAATATGTATTTATTTATTTGGCTGTGTCAGATCTTAGTTGCAGTATGCAGGATCTTTAGTTGTGGCACATGGGATCTAGTTCCCTGACCAGGGATCAAACCCAGGCCCCCTCCATTGGGAGCACAGAGTCTTAGCTACTGGATCACCAGGGAAGTCCCTCTTATGATATCATTTTAAATTAATTTTACTTTTTAATATATGATTAAGTAAATATCTTTTATAGCCGAGTCAGATCCTTTTCTATTTGTTCATCCAATCATGCATGCCTCGTATGTGCCAGGCACTGTTCTAGGGACTGAGGACCCAACACTGAACAAATGAAATGCTTCGCATTGAAGCTCAAGGAGCTGGATAAGAAACAAATATGTGATTATTTTTCTAGTCTTAAGCACTACAGAGGATCAGGGAATGGGGTGCAAAATGCTCTTGAACAATAACCACAAAATATTATATAGTAGATGAACTGCCAAGAATTGACTATATTAATAAGAAAAGGAACATGTCAATACAGCAAATGCTTGAGTGTCTACGGTTATTCCTAGTGCTGTGTTAGAATGTGAGTATTCAGACTGAGTACTAGTCCTTCCCTATAAAAGCCCACAATATAGAAGTATTGTCAAAAGTCAAAAGTTCGTATGGGTTTTTCCATCACAACTTACGGAAAAACCTGAACAATCTTTTTGGCCAACCCAATAATTCTGTGTCAGGTATTTCATTGAATGTTGAGTAACTGTCAATCATATTGTAACTTTCATGCTTAGGTCAAAAAGCAGTACCAGCAGCAGCATCACCTTTTGGTGATAATTTGACATTCATGATTTTTTTCCTATTAACTTTCATTTTCTGATTTTTCTATAATCATGCAATGTCTCTTTTTTATTAAAGATAGTTGATTTACAATGCTGTGTTAATTTCTGCTGTATAGCAAAGTAATTCAGTTATATATATGTATACATTCTTTTTCATACTCTTTTCCATTATGGTTTATCACAGGATACTGAATATAGTTCTCTGTGCTATACAGTAGGACCTTCTTGTCTATCTATCCTATATGTGATAGTTTGTATTTGCTAACTCCAAATTTCCAATCCATTCTTCCTCCTCCCCCATCCTCCTCTCCCTTGGCAACCACAAGTCTGTTCTATAGGTCTGTGAGTCTATTTGCTAAGTTTATTTGTGCCATATTGTAGATTGCACATTTAAGTGATATCATATGATATCTGTCTTTCTTTATCTGACTTACTTCACAGTAAACAATCTCTAAGTCCGTTCATGTTGCTGCAAATGGCATTATTTTGTTCTTTTTTTGTGGCTGAGTAGTATTCCACTATGTATATATACCACATCTTCTTTATCCATTCACTTATCTATGGACACTTAGACTGTTTCCATGTTTTGGTCATTGTGAGTAGTGCTGCTACGAACATAGGGATGCATGTATCTTTTCAAATTATAGTGTTGTCAGAATATATGCCCAGCAGTGGGATTCTTGGATCCTTTGGCAACTCAATTTTTAGTTTTCTGAGGAACCTCCATACTGTTTTCCATAAAGGCTGCACTCTTTTTTTGTTAGGATTTTTAGTAGAGCTTTGATTGAAATTCTTCTTTGATATTATAGCAGAGATATGTGATTTTCCAATTTATTATGCATTGTAGTTTTCCTAAAATATCAAGAATAATGGGGAGAACCTTGTCTTTAAAATTTTAAAAAAAAGAGGACAGTTTTTTTTTAAGGTGACAAGTTGCGGGAATAAGGAAGGAGAACAACAATTCTAATATAAAGACACATAGGAAGCATCTCAAGTGTTTGTTTTTTTTTAAGGCAATGGAGAAAGCTAAGTCTCATACATATATAAAGCTGGCCCTGTTGTATACCATGGGGATAGTTCTTTAAGCTAGTTGACCTATTTATGTATTTCATGTAACTGTGTCTCCACTTCCCCAGAAGCACTGATCTCTTGTTTCAGAGAAACAGAGGCCTCAGAAATCAAGCAGAAGTTTGCAACAGGCAGAACTATAGGATTCCTACATTGTAGCAAATCCAATGTTTGAAGCTTAGATTACCTTTCTTTTTTAAAAAATTAAATTTATGTATTTTTAATTGAAGGATAATTGCTTTATAGTATTGTGTTGTTTTCTGCCATACATCAACATGAAGCAGCCATAGGTATACCTACGTCCCCTCCCTCTTGAACCTCCCTCCCACCTCCCTCCCCATCCCACCCATCTAGATTGTTAGAGAGCCCTGGTTTGAGTTCCCTGCATGATATAGAAAATTCCCATTGGCTATCTATTTTACATATGATGGTATATATGCTTCCAGGGATGTATGGAGAGAGTAACATGGATTACTTTTCTTTGTAGTGGCCTGAGATATGTGAATGATAACATTATCTTTCTGGGCCAGGGCAAAGCAATAGGTGAACAAAAAAATACATCATAAAAACCTTTATGTTGTTAAGAATTAGGAAAAGAATGGTCAGAGATGGAAAGAGGGATGGGAAGAAATATTATTGGTCCAGTGTCTTGTGGCGAAGCAGTCAACCTCCATGTCAGTTACTTCTGTTCCTAGTCAATTGGATTTGAAGGTCTTCAGCATTTGCATGCTTTCTTTTTTTTTAATGTCATGAGCTTGTGTGTTAGAGATGTAATAGTGTCTATGTATTGGAATACAGCATGGTTTGATCTAAAAGTTTATCTAACTTCTACTGTTAAAAAAAAAAAAAAAGGAAAACCCAAACCCAATGCTCAAGTATTTGGACTTTTTAAAAGTTATTTTGATCAAGTATTGAAGACACAAAGTTCACCTTGTAATGGCCAGAAGAATTTAGGAAATAGGACTACTGAGAATTGGCAACTCTCAGATCCGTGCAGCATTTGTGTGTGTGTATGTGTGTGTGTGTGTGAAACAGAATGTAAAATATAAAATGGTATAGGTGCTGAAAAGGGAACAGTGTTTGCACTTAGCCTTGAAACAAACATAAGAATACAGAACACAGTACTTAAAAATTGAAGTAGAATTTAATATCTACTTAGTTATTTCCTTTCAGTTCAGTCGCTCAGTCGTGTCCGACTCTTTCCTTTAGGTAATATGAAAAACTGAGATGCAGAAGTAAATTGATACCAGGGATGAAGTAAGAGTAGATAAAATGATGACGACTCTGGGTGTTATTCTTCCCAGCAACTTGCAAACCCTCCCTGGGTCTCTCAGCAGAGCCTTACTGACTACTAGCAGAGGGCAGCTCCAGGGAGGGCTCCAGTCTTCTCAGAGTGGACGGAGGAGACACTAGGGGCCTGACAAGGGCGCGCGAGCCCTGTGGGTTTCTAGAGGAAGAGCTTATCCAGGCAGGAGGAACAGAAAGCTCCAAAGCCCTGGGTGGGAGTAAGCTTGGTATGTCCCCAGGCCAATGTGACGGAGCAATGGAAAAGAGGAGGGAACCAGAGGAGATGACAACGGAGCAGGGGCAGTGGCGGGGGGGGCGGCAGCTAACAGTCCCCCTTTCCACCCAGGGCCCTCCACCTCGTGGGAAGTCAGGCTCGCTTCTAACTTACTGATGCCCTGCCTGCCCTTGGCAGTAGCTAAGAGTCAGCCTTTTCCACTCTGTGAAGTCAGGTACCGCTCATCCTCCAAGTTTCCATCTTTCAAAATTCTGTGACACCCCACATCTGCTGTCCTGTCTTCGCCCCCACAGAAATCTGTCACCTCTTCCTGCCGCTCACCTCCCAGGGGTAGAAGCTCCACACCCGAGGGGGGGGGGCCCACCTGGAGGGCTGAGGCAGTCAGCAGAGATGTCGCCAGGGAAATGGAGCTCGAGCTGAACGGGAACAAGTGAGGAGGAGGTGAGGATGCTGCATTCCCAACAGCTGGGACGCGTTGTCCTTGTCACGCTCCGCTTCCCCAGCTCGGGCTATTTTGGGTCAGGCAGCAGGGACCTGCCACGGTAGCACCGTGGGTGGTGAGTGGCAGGCTCGCCTACCTCCTCCAGCTGCCCGGGAACAGGGCCAGGCTGGTCCCAGCTCAGGGTGGGTCCTCACCCCTGGAGGAGAGCCGGGAGGAGCCCTTGGAGCAGGGAGATCAGATCCCTGTCAACATCAGCTTCTGTGGTGCTCAGTTTAGGGAGAGAACAGGTGTCTAAGCAGAAACCTGCCAGGCTGGGCGGGCGAAGTGTGCACCACATGACGCAGGCCATAGGCAGTGTCTCTGGGTGGGCTGGGGTCTGGGGACAGTCTTCACTACCAGTCAGCAGTTGAATAGGGCAAGAGCAGAGGAGTTCGTTAGGCTGAGCAGTGCTGGGCAAAGAGCAAAAGGCAAGGAAGAAGGCTCAAGGACTCCTTGCTGGGGCAGGAGCCTCTCCTGGGGATGCTGTGGCTTTGTCATAGGTCCAGGAGTTGGGGGGCTCCCAACAGGGCTGGCATAGTGGAAGCAGCTGCTTCCCCCAGCTCCGAGCAACCCTTACAGCTACCTGGGAGGTAAAATTCCCTCATCTGAGGAGGCAGGATGTGTCTCCTGGCCGGTTTCAACTTCTTGTTACCCTCACAACTGAGTGTGTGCGTGTTTAGTCGCTTCAGTCATGTCTGACTCTTTGCAACCCTATGGACTGTAGCCTGCCAGGTTCCTCTGTCCACGGGGTTTTCTGGAGTGGGGTGCTGGGCAGGCCAATGGAGTGCTGGAATACTGGAGTGGGGTGCTGGGTGGGCCCTCCTCCAGGGGATCTTCCCCACCCAGGGATCGAACCCAGGTCTCCTGCATCGCAGGCAGAGAGCTGAGCCATGGGAGAAGCCCCACAACTGAGTGAAGCACTATCAGAGTCAACCTTTTGAAAAGTCACAACTCCCCACTTCTTAGGTGCAGGAGCAAAAGGGAAAGATAGAACCCCGATTACTCACTGTGGTCCCCGGTCCCCAGTCCCATGGCAGAAACTTGGGGTCTGAGTGCAGAGGCCACGTGGTGCAGCAGTAGAGGGTATGCGGCTGCACCGGTCAGAGGGTTCACCCTGGGACTCCGGGACAGAATATGCTGTCATGCCTCAGAGCAGGGATGTGTCTGCCAGTGGAAGGGCTCCCCTGAAATCCATCAGAGGAAAGGCCTCTCTACCTGCAGCTCAGTCACCCACACGTCGCTCAGCAGGGTTATCAGGGAATCACTCTGAACCGCTCTGACTCTTAGGGAGGCTTGGTGTGAGTTAAGAAGAAGAGGCAGCACCTCTGCACTGTGGGCCCCACATAGTTCCCGACCAAGCTGGCTCCCAGATTTGTGACCTCTGCGGGCCCAGTCTTGGCTGGTATCTTTGCTCCCAGGAACAGGACAGGGGGTCTTTCTCCTTCTCTTAGGGGAGCTACAGCTGTGGTAGGCAGTCCCAGCCCCTGGCATGGGGGTGCTCAGGTTCCCTGCTGGAGTCAGGGCAGGCTGGTCTGAGAGAAGGAGGGGCAAGTGTCTTGGATTCTGTGTGGTCTCTGCTCAAGGTGGCCATGGCCTTCCCACCTGGGTCCCAGCCAGCGGAGTGGCACAGTGTGCTCTTCACACACTCACCCACACCATCCCACTCCCGCTGATTAATTGCATAATTAGCTTGAAGCTACATGTTGCCACTCAGGGTGAATCTGGTCTAAAAATATTTTCTTATGAAAAACACAACAGAACCTAAAATAGCCCCTCTGCGGTTGCCCAGGGACACCTCCTGCTGGGGCCACCCCAAGCTGTGACTCAGGTTTTTGAGAGTGTGGAATCCTCAGGCAGCAGGCATGCTGGGCACAGTTTCCCTCCCCACGGCAGATGAGCTAGAGCTGTCCAACCTGTCTGGGCACTGCCAGGGCCCACAGACCCCCAGCTCCCAAGAGCTGGCCAGAAGTCCACCAGGACTGCCCGGGAGGCTCCCATTTGTGTTGAGGCAGAGTCCAAACATGAGCTTGGAAAAGAATTTCCTGACCCAGAGCATGTCAGAGGGAGTGAGTTTATTAACAGCAAAGAACAGAGCTAATGTGGGCACTGCAAGCACAGCGGGCTGACCTCCTGAGAGACCAGGAGGAATCGACACTTTTCATGGGTTAGTAGCCAACTTTTATGGCATCAGGACAAAAATTTCTGCTGGAAGTTTGGCATTAGGTGATTGGCTAGGGCACTCTAGATTGACAAGCAGGATGGGCATTTTTGCCTGATTTGGGGTCAGGAAGCCAGCTGGTGATGATCAGGGGGGCTTTTGGCAATGGTTGCAAAGGGGCTCAGACATCTTTGGAGGTGACCTTGATTCAAGCCCATTGTACAAGATCTCACAGACTCAACAGGTTACAGAGAGGACTTGCAGAGAGCCTGATTCCAGGGAAGCCATGATGGTCCCATGAGGAGGTACAGCCCACATGATACGGGGTCCTGTGAAAAGCCCTCCTCACCCTGTCTGAGGCATCAGAGGAGTCTCACAAAGGACCAAAGCTGAACTGGTGTGACTTCGAAGGCCAGAGACACCAGAAGGTGTGGGCCTCAGGACAGGCGAAAGGAACAGCTGCAGCAGAGTTCCTGGGGAAGAGGTCACTGCCAACCTGTGCAGGGGATTGAGCAGGGCTAGAAAGAGGGCAGGCCTGGGATGGAAGGACTGGGCTCAGGCCTAGACCCCCTAAACCAAGGTTGCCAGGCGCCTGGCCCTGTGCCTGCATAGGATTTGCACAGTTTGCTGTACGTTCAGTGGTCAGTGGGGACAAGCAAGAGCTGGGACACTGCCTCTGATTGTGCTCCAAGGTTCATGAGCAAAACCACACCCCTACTCTGTCACAGGTGTCTCCTTGGGTGTACTGATCAAGGGGGATGATCAGGAACTTATTCTTCCTCCCTTATAGTCTCCTTAACTGTGAGCCATCGCCTCCTACTGCTAGAGTCTGTCCAGGCCGTGCCTGCCCTCCATCTGATCACTGGGTAGGTGGCCAGCACTCCTTGCCTCCACTCCCTCCTCTGGCCAACTGAAGCAGCTAAGCGCACATCTGGGGCCTTCTCTCTGGTCCCAGGCCCCTCTGGACCACACAGGGAGGTGAAAGGCACAGCCAGGCTGAGCACTGCCTTCTCCCGAGCCAGGCGGTGGGTACTCGGGGGGTTCCTGCATGAAGAGAGCCAAGAGGATGCTCCCTGCACCCCACCAGCCTTGAATCTCTAAAGGGTGATAGGGTAAGTTGGGAGCCTATATGAGTCATATTCATCGGACTTGACCGTGGGTGCTGCCTTTGGCCAGCAGGGGACCTTGGGCAGGTCATTTATAACCACCGAGCCTTGGCTTCTTCATCTGTGAAAAGGAATGAACAGTCCCACTGCTCAGGGTATGTGTAGATTAAATGGCAGTGTATGCAAACCCTTGGAATTTGATAGTTTTTTTTTTAAATAGGTGGTGACTGTGTAGTTATTACCTGAGTCAGTCAGCTCTCCAGTGATACAGCTGGAGACGTGGCCATCTCTACCGCAGTGTATCACAAAATCCAACATCCCTGGAGGATTTGTTAAATACAAATGACTGGGCCAATAGCACTTGAGGGGGTGGCCTGTGATCAGGTAATGATATGTACTCTAAACTTTAAAATAAAATAACAAAACAGGGTTACAGCTCATGAGTTTTAAAAGGAAATAAAATGGAATCATAACACAGACTTAATTTATGCAAAAGGTAAACAGGAAAAGGGAAAAGGGAAAACAAAAACAGAGTTGCACTTCTGCAATTGCACCATGAGTACTTTCATAAAAAGTGAATTTCTATTGTTTTAAGCTACCGACTTTGTGGTATTTTGTTAAAGCAGCCACGACAAGCTGATACACATTCTGACATGGGGGAGTGGAGTGCCGCTGTAACGAATACCTAAAATAGGCAAGTGGCTTTGGAATTGGATAATAGGCAGGGCTGGAAGAATTGTGAGAACATGATAGAAAAATCCAAGGTTGCTTTGAACAGATAGCTGGTAAATATATGGTTGTTGAAGATTCGGCCTGTGAGGGCTCAGGTGTGCAAGGCTGCATTGTCATAGAAAATCCATGTATCATCATACACAGAACACTGTTAGAAACAGGAACATTAAAGGAACTTCTGGTGAAGGCTCAGACGGAAATGAGGAACATTTAGAAACTGGAGGGAAGGCAATCCTTGGTATTTACTGTCAGGAAACTGAGCTGAAGTGTGTTCCAGATTGTATGGAAAGCAGGGTTTGTAACAGTGATGTTGGATATTTGGTTGAGGAGATTGCCAAGCTTAGTGTGAAAGGTGCAGCTGTTTTTTTTTTTTTTTTTCTTCCTTGTTGCTTATAGTAAAATGTGTGAGAGAGAAATTGAGGAAAGAACTGATAGGCAAAAAAAAAACATTGATGAGTTAGAAAATTCTCAGCCTATCCAGTTTGCAAAAGATGCTACAATTAGGGGATTCCCTGTTAGGAAGCCTGCACCCTTCAGCCAAGGGTGTGGCTGAACAACCCTTTTTTGTGAATGCAGGGACTAGCTATGAGAATTTCCAGAACCGCATTCCCAGAGCCAGGGTAGAAGTATTGGAGGTGGTGCTTGAGTTTTCACCTATAATTAGTTGTGGGTGGAGCTAGAGAAAAATCATCTGTTCTATGTGAACCTGAGTTATCTTTACATGCTGAGTGATACCTCGGGGGCCTCTGCATTCTAGATCTGACATTCTAGTCCTCTCTGGAGGGCTTCGTCCTCCTCTCTGACTCTTATTTATGTCATTCTTAGACTACAGTTTACCATGTATCATGTATTTAAATTTATTATTAGTTTGAGCTTTGCTCAACCATTGTAGTGTATAGAACATAAAATTTAGTTTCACACATTGTTTTTCTCAGTATCTTTTTTTCTCCCATTCCTCAGACTTTCTCCCCCCAAAATCTCTGTCAAATATTCCTTTTTTAAGAAATTGGAGGATAATTACTTTATAATATTGTGATGCCATACATCAACATGAATCAGCCATAGGTATACATGTGTCTACCGATATACAGGTATACATAGGTATACTCTGATGCTGGGAAAGATTGAAGGCAAGAGGAGAAGGGGATGACAGAGCATGAGATGGTTGGATGGCATCACCGACTCAACGGACATGAGTTTGAGGAAGCTCCGGCAGTTGGTGAAGGACAGGGAAGCCTGGTGTACTGCAATCCATAGGGTCGCAAAGAGTCGGACACAAATGAGCGACTGAACTGAACTGACTGATGCATGTGTCCCCTCCCTCTTGATCCCTCCTCCCATCTCTCTCCCCACCCCATCCCTCTAGGTTGTAACTGAGCACCAGCTTTGAGTTCCCTGTGTCATATAGAAAACTCCCACTGGCTATCTATTTAACATGTGGTAATGTGTATGTTTCAATACTATTCTGTCAAATCAGCCCACCCTCTCCTTCCCGCACTGTGTCCAAAAGTTGGTTCTTTATGTCTGTGCTACCTTTGCTGCCCTGCACATAGGATTGTCAGTACTATCTTCCTAGATTTCATATATATGCATTAATACATGATATTTGTCTTTCTCTTTCTGACTTACTTCACTCTGTTTAATAGGTTCTAGGTTCATCCACCCCATTAGATCTGACTCAAATGCATTCCTTTAAGCTGAGTAATATTCCATTGTGTACACATACCACAACTTCCTTATCCTTTCATTTGTTGACAGACATCTAGGTTGCTTCTTTGTCTTAGCTATTGTAAATGGTGCTGCAATGAACACTGGGGTACATGTGTCTTTTTCAATTACGGTTTCCTAAGGGTATTTGCCAAGGAGTGGGATTGCTGGGTCGTATTGTAATTTTATTCCTAGTTATTTAAGAATCTCCATATGATTCTCCATAATGGTTGTATCAATTTGCATTCCCACCAACAGTGTAAGAGGGTTCCCTTTTCTCCACATCCTCTCCAGCATTTATTGTTTGTAGACTTTTTGTGATGGCCATTCTGACTGGTATAAGATGACACCTCATTTTAGTTTTGATTTGTATTTCTCTAATAATGAGCATAGCGAAGGAAATAGCAACCCACTCCAGTATTCTTGCCTGGAAAATCCCATGGACAGAGAAACTTGGGCTACAGTCCATGGGGGGGCAAGAGTTGGACATGCCTTAGCGACTAAATCAATAATGAGCAATGTTGAGCATCTTTTCATGTGTTTATTAGACACCTCTGAGTCTTCTTTGGAGAAAGTCTGTTTAGGTTTTCTGCCTGCTTTTTGATTGGGTTGTTTGTTTTTCTGGTATTAAGCTGCATAAGCTGCTCATATATTTTGGAGACTAATTCTTTGTCAGTTGTTTCATTTGCTATTATTTTTTCCCATTCTGAGGGTTTTTTCACCAAGCAAGGTCAAATATTCCTTTTTTATTGAGGTAAAATTCACATGACATGAAAGTTATCACTTTATATTCATTTACTTGGCGGTGCTATGTGGCGTGTGGGATCTTATTTCCCTGACCAGGGACTGAACCTGTGTCCCCTTCATTGGGAGTGTGGAGTTTTAACCACTGGCCTGCCAAGAAAGTCCCCTGAAAGTTACCATTTTAAGGAGTACAATTCAGTAGCTTATAGTATATTCACAATGTTGTAAAGCCATAGCTACTATCTAATTTCAGAACATTTTTATCTCTTCCAAAAGAAATCCTGTACCCATTAAATAGTAACTCCCCATCCTCACCCTTCCCCCAAGTCCCTGGCAGCAACTAATCTGCTTACAGTCTCAGTGGATCTGCCTGTTCTGGATGTTTCATATACATGGAAACATACAATCTGTGGCTCTGTCTATCTGGCTTATTTCACTCAGCATATTTTTGAAGTTCATTCATTTTGAAGCATGCATAAATATTTTATTCCTTTTTGTGGCTGAATATTATTTCATTAGATGGATATACCACATTTGTTTATCTGTTCATCACTTGATGAACATTTGAGTTATTTCTGCTATTTGATTATTATGAAACCAAACATGTGAATGTTTGTGTAAAAATTTTTGTGTGGACATAAATTTTCAATTTGCTTGAGTACGTACCTGGGGTGGAATTGCTGAATCATGTGGTAATGCTACGTTTAACTTATTGAGGAAGCATCTCCTATAGACAGTATACAGTTGGACCATGTTTTCTTTAATCTGAAAATCTCTGTCTTTAGATTTGATTGTTTAGTTCATTCACATGTTTTGAAGAAAGATTTGCCTTTTAATTAATTTTTCTATTGAAGTATAGTTGATTTACAATGTTATGTTAATTTCTGCTGTAAAGCAAAGTGATTCAGTTATACACATGTATACATTCTTTTTAATATTCTCTTCCATCATGGTTTATCACAGGATATTGAATATAGTTCCCAGTGCTATACAGTAGCACCTTGTTGTTTATCCATTCTATATGCAATAGTTTGCATCTGCTAACCCTAAACTCCCAGTCCATCCCTCTCCCACCCCTACCCTTGGCAACCATCTGTCTGTTCTCTACATCTGTGTATCTTTTTTGTAGATAAGTTCATTTATGCCATATTTTCAGTTCAGTTTAGTCACTCAATCCTGTCCGACTCTTTGCGACCCCAAGGCCTGCAGCATGACAGGCTTCCCTGTCCATCACCAACTCCCAGAGCTTGCTCAGACTCATGTCCATTGAGTCAGTGATGCTATCCAACCATCTCATCCTCTGTCATCCCCTTCTCCTCCTGCCTTCAACCTTTCCCAGCATCAGGGTCTTTTCCAATGAGTCAGCTCTTCGCATCAGGTGGCCAAAGTATTGGAGTTTCAACTTCAGCATCAGTCCTTCCAAAGAATACTCAGGACTGATCTCCTTTATGATTGACTGGTTGATCTCCTTGTTGTCCAAGGGACTCTCAAGAGTCTTCTCCAACACCACAGTTCAAAAGCATCAATTCTTCAGCACTCAGCTTTCTTTATGGCCCAACTCTGACATCCATACATGACTACTGGAGAAACCATAGCCTTGACTAGACGGACCTTTGTTGGCAAAGTAATGTCTCTGCTTTTTAGTATGCTGTCTAGGTTGGTCATAGCTTTTCTTCCAAGGAGCAAGCATCTTTTAATTTCATGGCTGCAGTCACCATCTGCAGTGAAGAATCCAAAAATAAAATCTCACTATTTCCAACGTTTTCCCATCTATTTGCCATGAAGTGATGGGACTGGGTGCTGTGATCTTAGTTTCTTGAATGTTGAGTTTTAAGCCAACTTTTTCACTCTCCTCTTTCACTCTCTTCAAGAGGCTCTTTAGTTCTTTGCTTTCTGCCATAAGGGTGTTGTCATCTGCGTATCTGAGGTTATTGATATTTCTCTTGGCAATCTTGATTCCAGCTTGTGCTGGAATCCAGCCTGGCATTTCGCATGATGTACTCTGCATATAAGTTAAATAAACAGGTTACTGATATCATATGATATTTGTCTTCTCTTTCTGACTTATTTCACTTAGCGTCATAATCTCTGGTTGCATTCATATGCTGCAAATGGCATTATTTCCTTCTTCTTTATGGTTGAGTAGTATTCCATTGTGTATATGTACCATAGCTTCTTTATCCATTGATCTGTCAATAGACATTTAGGTTGTTTCCATGTCTTGGCTATTGTGAATAGTGCTGCTGTGAGCATAGGAGTGCATATGTCATTTTGAATTATATTTTTGTCCAGATATGCCCTGGAGTGGAATTGCTTCATCCTATATTAATTCTAGTTTTAATTTTCTGAGGAACCACCATACTGTTTTCCATAGTTACTGCACCAACTTACATTCCCACTAATGGTATAAGCCTCTTGATGAAAGTGAAAGAGGAGAGTGAAAAAGTTGGCTTAAAGCTCAACATTCAGAAAACTAAGATCATGACATCCGGTCCCATCACTTCGTGGCAAATAGATGGGGAAACAGTGGAAACAGTGGCAGACTTTATTTTGGGGGGCTCCAAAAATCCCTGCAGATGGTGACTGCAGCCATGAAATTAAAAGACGCTTACTCCTTGGAAGGAAAGTTATGACCAACCTAGACAGCATATTAAATAGCAGAGATGTTACTTTGCCAACAAAGGTCTGTCTAGTCAAGGCTATGGTTTCTCCAGTAGTCATGTATGGATGTGAGAGTTGGACTATAAAGAAAGCTGAGCGGCAAAGAATTGATGCTTTTGAACTGTGGTGTTGGAGAAGACTCTTAAGAGTCCCTTGGACTACAAGGAGATCCAACCAGTCCACCCTAAAGGAGATTAGTCCTGAGTGTTCATTGGAAGGACTGTTGTTGAAGCTGAAACTCCAATACTTTGGCCACCTAATGCGAAGAGCTGACTCATTTGAAAAGACTCTGATGCTGGGAAAGATTGAAGGTGGGTGAAGAAGGGGACAGCAGAGGATGAAATGGTTGGATGGCATCACTGACTCAATGGACATGAGTTTGGATAAACTCCGGGAGTTGGTGATGGACAAGGAGGCCTGGCATGCTGCAGTCCATGGGGTTGCAAAGAGTAGGACACAACTGAGCAACTGAACTGAACTGAACAGTATAAGAGGGTTCTCTTTTCTCCATACCCTCTACAGGCTTTGTTATTTATAGACATTTTAGTGATGGCCATTCTGGCAGGTATGACGTGTTACCTCATTGTAGTTTTGATTTGCATTTCGCTTAGTGATGTTGAAGTTATTTTATGTGCTTCCTGGCCATCTGTATTTCTTCTTCGGAGAAATGCCTATTTAGGTCTTCTGCCCATTTTTTGATTGAGTTGTTTCTTTTGTTATTGAGTTGTATGAGCAATTTTTATATTTTGGACGTTAAGCCCTTGTCAGTTGCATTGTTTGCAAATATTTTCTCCCATTACATAGGTTATCTGTTTGTTTTGTTTATGGTTTCCTTTGCTGTGCAAGAGATTTTTGTTTGATTAGGTCCCATTTGTTTATTATTTTTTTTTATTCCTATTGCCTGGGAAACTGACCTAAGAAAACTCTGGTATGATTTATGTCAGAGAGTATTTTGCTTATGACCTCTTCTAGGAGTTTTATGGTGTCTTGTCTTTTATTTAAGTCTTTAAGCCATTTTGAGTTTATTTTTGTGCATGGAGTAAGAGTGTGTTCTAACTTCATTGATTTACATGCGACTGTCCAACCTTCCCAGCACCACTTGCTGAAGAGTAGTTCATTCACATGTAATGTTATTATATAGTTGGATTTATGTCTGCCTTTTTACTTTTTGTTTTCTATGATCATATTCTTCCCCCGTCCCATGTTCTTCTTTAATGCCTTCTTTGGTGTTAAGGAGATATTTTGTGGTATATCGTTTTGATTCCCTTCTTATTTATTTCCCTATATTTTTAGTTATTTTCTTAATGATTGCCTTGCAGGTTATAATTATCACCTTAGCTTATAAAAATCTAGTTTGGATTCATACCAACTTAGCTTCATTAGTATATAAAAACTCTTCTTTTATGTAGCAACACCTGCTTTGTGTTATTATCACAAATTAAGCTTTTGTAAATTGGATATTAATTGTCATAGATTTATAATTATTGTTTTATGTAGTTGTCTTTAAAATCATATGGAATAAAAGGGGGACTTGCTAAATAAGATATGTTAATATTGACTTCTATATTTATCTATATAGTTACCCTCACAGTGTACTTTGTTTCCTCATATGGATTTGAGTTATGGTCTAGTGTCCTTTCATTTCAGCCTGAAGGACTCCCTTTTAGTATATTTTGCACTAGTGATGAACTGTCTCAGTTTTGTTCTCTAAATCTGGGAATTTCTCTTTGATTTTTTGGAGGATAGTTTTGCTAGATATGGAATTTGGGGTTAACCATTTTATTCTTTCAACACTTTGGATATTTTATCCCACAGCCTTCTGGCCTCCGTTGTTTCTGCCTAATGTCTTTGAAAATCTCTTGTGTATTACAAGTGGCTTTTCTCTGCTTGCTTTTGGGATTCTCTCTTCATCTTTATCTTTCAATAGTTCATTTATAATGTGTCTCAGTGTGGATCTCTTTGAGTTTATCCTACTTGAGAATTTTTTAAAAATATATATTCACTTCTTTCTTCAAACATAGGAGGTTTTGGTCATTAATTAAAAAAATATATATGTTTTCTACCCTATCTCACTTCTCCTTCTGGCACTTGTATAATCCATATGTTGATACATTTGATGGTATCCCATACATCTCTTAGGATTTGTTCATTTTTCTTAATGATCCTCAAATGGAGAATCACAATTAACCTAACTTTAAGCTCACTGATTCAATCATCTGCTTGCTCAAACCTGCTGTTGGACCCTCTAGTGAACTCTGAGTGGCAGAACCAAAATTAAAGTCAAGTGCTGCTGAAAAGTTGAGGAATACATTCTTATGTTTCCTAACTCAGGCACAGCAAGCCATGAATTTTGGGTCCCTGATTACTCTCACTCACTTACAAGCAGTTGTTCCACACCAAGAAAAACAAACTGAGAAGATCAGAGGCTACCACTGCCACCCAGTGACCTAGAAGAGTGTCCAAGAGATTTTTCCCTGGGGGAGAGGCCATCCATGAGAACATAGAGCTCCCAAACTCTCTGCTGAGGAAGTCTTCATTTGAAATAGAATAGAGGCAAATTCATGCCTAAGAATTATCTAAGAGAATGGAGATTTTGATGGTAGGCAAAGAGGAAATTGATAACTCCATGAGCACCAAGCTAAATTATAGGCCAGCTAGTTTGCCAGGAAGAACCAAAGAGATAGCTAAGGAAAAAACCTCCTAGGGTCAGAAAAAAATCTGAAAATCATCCCTGCATAAGTTACTTGGATTGGACTATGGAATAATTGATGGGCATTATTAAAACATAGAGTATCTACCATCAAGTAGTGGAAACTGACAGTTGGATGTGGTGGCAAATGAGGTGGAGAGATGAACATAGAGATCAGGGAAAGAGAAAGTCAGAGAGAGCCCTGAGAAAGCCACTGTTATCCCACAGTGGCTGTGTATATATCTGAGGTTGCACCCTCTGAGTAGCAGAATGCTTCACTAGAAGAATTTTGCCAGCTCACTAAAAAAATAAAGACAATCACAATAGCAAAAGCAAGCCCTAGAGAGGATGAAGAAGGGAATCAGTATCCAGAGTTTCTGCAATCTATTGCCTGAACTCTTCAGTCTTCAACAGAAGATCATAAGATATGGAGAGGAACATGAAAGTATGACTTATACACAAGGAAAAAAGCAGGCAACAGAAAATTTCTGTGAAAGGGCCCAGATGTTGGATTTAACAGGCAAAGACTTCAAAAGAGCTATTAAAATATACTCGAAGAGCTAAAGAAAATCTCTTCATTTAAAAGATAAAGAGGCTAGGATGACAATGTCTCATCAAAAATAAAATATCAATAAAAAGAAGTTATAAAATGAACTCAGTGGAAATTCTGGAGTTGACCTTATAGAAATAAAAATAATTACAAAAATATTATGAACAGTTGAGTGCAACAAATTAGGTAATTCAGATGAAGTTCCTAGAAAGACACAAACTACTGAAACTGACTCAAGAAGAAACAGAACAGCTAAGCAGACCTATGACAAGTGAAGAAATCAAATAGTAATCAAAGTATTGCTCTCAAAGTAAAGTCTAGGTTCAGACATCTTTACTGGTAAGTTAAACCAAATATGTAAAGATTCTTGTCATTTGGACCATTTCTCAATGCCAGCATTCATCTACTTGGGTTCCAGAGAGCTCTGCATTTGGCAAAACAGATAAAATTAGCTACTGGAGTGAACTTAGAATCCAGGGTGGGACATTAAAAAAAAAATCCTTTACCTACTCTTCCAAAAAGCAGAATAGTCAGAAACACTTTCTAACTTACTCTATGAGGGCAATATTACTCTGATTCCAAAACCAGATAAAAACATCACAAGAAAATGAAACTGTAGACCAAAAAGTCTTATTACTATATAGACACAAATTGCTCAATAGAATACTTGGAAGCTGAATTTAGCAATATATAAAAAGGACTATAGGGGACTTCACTTGTGGTCCGGTGGCAAAGACTGGGTGCTCCCAATGCAGGGGGCTCCATCTCTGGTCAGGGAACTAGATCCCACATGCCACAGTTAAAGATTCTGCATGCCTTAACTAAAAAAAAAACAACAAAAAAACCCTGTGTGCTGCAACTAAGACCTAGAGCAAATAGATAAATAAATAAATATCTTTTAAAAGGACTATATACCATAATTAAAGGGGGTTTATTCAAGGAGTGCAGGGCTAGTTTAACAAACCAAAACAATTAATGTATATTAATTGTTATTGTTGTATATTACTATAAAGGACAAAACCCATGGTCATCTGAATCAATGCAGAAAAAGCACTTGACAGAATTCAATACCTCTTTAATAAAAACAATCATCAAATTGGGAGTAAAAGGGCACTTCCTCATCCTTCTAAATAGCATCCATGAAAATCGCATAGCTAGCACCATACTTGGGGCTTCCCAAGTGGCGCTAGAGGTAAAGAACCCATCTGCCAATGCAGGAGACTTAAGAGATGCAGGTTCAGTCCCTGGGTTGGGAGGATCCCATGGAGAAGGGCATAGCAACCCACTCCAGTATTGTAGCCTGGCGAATCCCATGGACAGAGGAACTTGGCAGGCTAACAGTCCATAGGGTCGCACAGAGTTGGCCATGACTGAAGTGACTTAGCACACAGGCACCCGACATCATACTTAGTGGTGAAAGACTGAGGATGTTCCCTTGGAAATCATAACCAAGACAAGCAAGTCTGCTCCTGCCACTTTTCTTCAACACTGTGCTGGAAGTTATACCCTGGCAATTTGGTGAGAAAAAACAAATGGCATCCAGATTGGAAAGCAAGAAGTAAAATTCTCTATTTGCCGATGGTATGATCTTTCATGTGAAAAATCCTAATGAATCCACAAAAAAATGTTAGAACTAGTAAACAAGTTCAGCAAGATACAAAGTCAATAGACAAAAATCAGTTGTAGTTGGGAACACTTGAACATCCCTATGTGAAATCTTTTTTAAAAAGTCTATTTACAATAGCATCAAAAGAATAAAATACAGAGGAATAATTTAACAAAAGTACAAGAATAGATACTGAAACCTATAAAACATTGTTGAAAGAAATGAAAAATGGCCTAAATAAATGGAAGGACATCCACATTCATTGATTGGAAGACAGTATCATTAAGTTGGCAACTCTCCTCAAATTGACCTACAGTTCTAAAACTCCCTATCAAAATTTCAGCTTATTTCTTTGAAGAAATTGATCCTAAAATTCATATGGAAATACAAGGGACCCAGAATAATCCAAGTAATCTTGAAAAAGGACAAAATCTGGACACGTGCTTTTCTATCTCAAAAGTTACTATAACCAGCCTGGATGAGAGAAGGGTGGTTTGAGGGAGAATGGATACATATATACGTATGGCTGAGTCCCTTCACTGTTCACCTGAAACTACCACAACATTGTTAATCGGCTATACCCCAATATAAAATAAATGTTTAAAGTTTGAAAAAAAACTCACTATAAAGCTATAATAAGCAAGACAATGTGGTACTGGCATAAGCCCCAACTTTATAGACCAATGGAACAGAATTGAGAATCCAGAAATAATCTCTTACATTTATAATCAATCCATTTTAGACAAAGGTGCTAAATCAATTCAATAGGGAAAAGTTAGTCTTCAACAATGATGCTGGTACTGCTGGATATCCACATGCAGACAAATGAAGGTGGAACCCTACCTCACACCATATATAAGAATGAACTCAAAGGCATCAAAGGTCAAAATGTAAAAGCTAAAGCTATTAAAATCTTAGAAAACATGGGTATGATTTTTCATATACTTAGATCTTGGCTTATCTTTCTGGATTTCCGTATTGTCTAAATGTTTTGACTTGAGAAGTTCTTGCTTTTTTGACTAATTTTTTAATGCATTTTAGAAAATTATTTTTGTATTTTGTCTAGGTTTTCAGTTGTTTTCAGTGGAAGACCTGATGTAGGTATCCAGCCAACCATATTGTCAATGTGTCCAGAATGACCCAATTTTTAGGTTTCCTAATTATATAATTTCAAAATTATGCAGTGCATTTTGTCTCTAAGATTTTGGGAGATTTGAGAGATCAGTCTTATCCACAGACGCTGACATCTCTTCCTTCCAACTGCCATACCCCCTACTCCACTCCACTTATAACATGTGCTTGCAGCCTGTGCAGGGTGGGGGAGTCCTGGAGTCCTCTGTGTCCTAGACTCCAGCTCTGACCTTCTTAAGGTCATGGGCCTCTTTAAGAATTGATGAAAGCTAGATGAGAACACAACAGATAAAAACACAGCGAACAGTTTCTGCTGGATACAGCCTCAGGAGGCTGTGGATCCTGTGTAGTGGGATCCCCTGGTTCCAGAAAGAGGACTGCCTCCTCCCAACTCCTCTGCCTCACATCTGTGGGTTTGCTGCTGGAAGGACAGAGGGCAGCAGGGGCTCAGCCATGGGTGTTCTGCTGTGAACCAGCTGTGCCTGTGTCACGTGCCAGGGCCATGATTAAGAGCTGCTAAGGCGGAGTCAGGATCTTCCCTGGTGGCTCAGCAGTAAAGAATCTGCCTGCAGTGTGGAAGACCTGAGTTTGATCCCTGGGTCAGGAAGATCCCCTGGAGGAGGGCATGGCAACCCACTCTAGTACTCTTGCCTAGAGAATCCCATGGACAGAGGAGCCTGGCAGGCTGCAGTCCATAGGGTCGCACAGAATCAGACACGACTGAAGTGATTAAGCAGCAGCAGCAAGGTAGAGTAAGATGTGGCCCAGCTCCTCCTGGGCTCCTCCAAGCCTCAGCAGAGACTCTGGCCAAGAAGTGAAGTCTCTGGCAGACATCTGGGGTTGTGAGCCATCTAAAGTGTCATCCTTGGCAGAGGCAAGATGCTCAGGTCAGCGACTGGGTGCTTCTGTGCTCACATAGGCTTTTTGTTGGAATGGGAGCTTCTCAGATCAGGACCCCTCTCACTCATGCAGGCAGCCACACCTGGCGCCCCACACTCCACTTAGAGGCTTCTGTCCAGCAGTCAGTTGGAGCCACCTCCCTGCTCCCAGCATCCCTCTAGGCTTAATGAGATCACACTGCAGGCATGGTGCCTCCATCTACAGGGCTCTGGGACAGAGAACTGGGAGCAAAAGCAGACACTTGCTTCCAGAGGCATGAGCGCCTGCAGGCCCCTGAGGAGCAGATGGGCTCAGGTGATGGGGAAGGCCTCACAAAGCAGGAATGGCCAGTGCGGCTTCCGTTACTGCTTCGCCCCCAGGCCCCTCTGCACCTCACTTACTGGGAAAACAGCCACCCTTGACCACCTGCCCACTGGCCCCTCCTGCAGAAGACACTCCAAGAAGCATCTGTTAGAATGTTCTCAGGGCTAATCACTGTTGGCTGTCTCCAAAGTACACTCAGCTGTCCTTGGGGCTCAGCCAGCCCTGCACAGAGGAGGGACAGTGCCCACAGAGGCAGGACTCAGCCACATGGCTCACGGCCTCCATCCCCAGGGCCTTCCCAGCCTCTCTTTAGAAGGCCTTTCTGTTGTTGCAGTATTAGCTTTGGGGTTGTTTACAGAGATTGTCCTGGCGCTATATTAAGACCACATATTGTTTTCCCAGTTTAGACTCGCTCTGAGGTGGTCCATGCTCCAAGGGTGACTTTTCCAGAGCTGCTGCCCCGGGCGGTTCAGAGCAGACCCTGACTTAGCCCGCCCAGCAGAGCCAACTCCCTCTGAGAGAAAGACAGATCAGCCCAGAGCCCTGGGTCTAAAGTCTCAGAGGGCCCCACCCAAGTCCTGTCCTGTTCTTGCTGCCTGTGTGACTTGGTGTGAGAGCCTCTCTGGGACTCCATTTTGTTTTAGTTTTTTTTAATTGGGATATAGTTGCTTTACAGTGTTATATAACAAGATGAATTAGCTATAGGTATACATATATCCCCTCCTCCCCCCTCATCCCCATCTAGGTCACCACAGAACACTGAGCTGAGCTCCCTCTACTGTACAGCAGGTCCCCACTAGCTGTTTTACACTTGGTAGTTCACATACGTCAATCCAAATCTCCCAGTTCATCCCACCACTCCCTCCCATGTCCAAATGTCCATTCTTTATGTCTGTGTCTCTATTACTGTCCTGCAAATAGTTTCATCAGTACTGTTTTTCTAGATTCCACATATATATCTGTTAATATACGATATTTTGTTTTCTCTTTCTGACTTACCTCACTCTGTATGACAGCCTCTATAGGTCCATCCATGTCTCTACAAACGATGCAGTTTCGTTCCTTTTTATGGCTGAGTAGTATTCCATTGTATATATGTACCACATCTTTATTCATTCTTCTGTAATAAGAGGAAACCATTCTTGCGTAGCTCACCATGCTATGATGGTTTAGGGGAGGGCCTGACATATTGCAAGCACCTACAGCAATAATGATCATGTTTATGGCATACCATCATTGTTTCTAAGATGTCCCTGAACAGCCAGCTCCGAGACCTCCCACAGACTGGCTCCTCCAGGCTCCAGACAAGCCTGTCCCACACTCACACCCTGTGCTGCCTGGCCTCCGCTGGCCGTTCTTCTGGGCATTCCTCCTCCCAGGGGCCATTACTGCCGCTCCCAGGGATCCAAAGTCTGGAGAGACTGTTCTCCAGCTCCCTCAGCTCCTTGGGCACCTGTGAACATCACCACCTTGTGCCCCCTCCACCTAGGCCCCACCCTGGCTCAGCCTGCAGTGTCAGCCTGGCCATGGGAACCCACTCCAGCCACTGGGAGTGGGGAGAAAGAGGCTAGCTGGGGCCATTTCTTTGTGCCTGAACCCAGTGTCTGTTGAACTGATTTATTGATCAGCAGTGGACCAGTCCCTGAAATCAGATCCTACTCTGCACTGGGGTGGAGAGCCTGGCTGCCACCCACCAGCCCGAGTGGGTGTGCCCGGGGCCCAAGCAAGGGCCTCCCTGCGCTCCTGGCCCCACATGGTGCTCATTTTTGGAGAGTGACGAAGCTTAGTGTCTCCCCATGAGCCCCAGTCTCATGCTTGGGTTCCCTCTTCACAGCTGGGTGCCCTGCTTTGCCTGCCCTCCCCTGCTCTCTTTCATGCTGGGCTCACATGGCAGGGCCTCTGTGTCTTTTATCTTGGGACAGGCTGGGCCTGGGAGGACAGGAGGGAGGGATGTGGGCTGAGAGGGTGGCCGCTCCAGCTGCTGCATCAGGAAGGGGACCAGAAGTCCCCAAGAGGGAAGTCCGAAAGCGCGGAGGAGTGCAGAGGGTGCGCTGGGCCGATGCGTCATCTGTCATCCGGGAGCAGGGGTTTCCTGGGGACAGCAGGTGGCCGGGTGAGCCGGCTGTGCTGGCTTGCAGGCTCGGAGGCCAAGAGCGATGACATCGTGGGCTCCGGCCTCCTGCCCAGATGTTCCCCTCGTGAGGGGCCTGCTCTGGGCTCCATCGACAGCCAACCCTCTCTTAGCCCAGACCCACTGGGTGGAAAGGGCTCTTCTCCCTCCAGGCACCCACCCCTGGGCCTGTGTCCACCAGGACTTGCCTCTGTCTTCTCACACAAAACAGCAATGATCACCACGGCAAACATTTCTTTCCTTTTTTTTCCCCTATAATTTTATTTATTTGTGGCTGTGCTGCATCTTCATTGCTGTGCCTGGGGTTTCTCTAGTTGCAGTGAGAAGGGGGAGGCTACTCTCTAGTTGCAGTGCAGGGTCTTGTTGCCATGGGCTTTCTTGTTGTAGAGCACAGGTTCTAGAGTGTGGGCTCATTGGTTGTGGTACATGGGCTTAGTTGCCCCGAGGCATGTGGGATCTTAGTTTCGGGACCAGGGATAGAACCCGAGTCCCCTGCATTGGCAGGTGGATTCTTAACCACTGGACCACAAGGGAAGTCCCACGGCAAACATTTCTGAGCACACTGCTGGCCAAGGCCCAACCCACAAAGGTCATGGGCATCACCAGTTGTCATAACTCTTCTCACCACATGCCAGAGGGTCCTGTAGGATGAAAGCCAGTTCAGAGCCCTCCTCTGTTCTGAGTAAAAGTTAGGATTCCCACGTGGCCTGTGAAGCTTTCGAGGCTGCTGCTGCCCCAGCCTGGAGGAGGCCTCAGTCCACACCAGCTCTCAGCTGTCCATCTGCAGAGCTCTTATACACTGAGGAGCAGGGTGTGTTTAAGGCTGGCCTGGAGAGCTGGCCGAAGTGGTGGTCTTATCAGGAACCATGGGACCCAAAGAGACCAGTCAACCTGGCCTAGAGCAGCACCTGCCAGCTGGGACAATTGTCTGGCCAGAAGGACAGAGGGGCTCAGGACAACTTTGGGTGGGATCCTCAGATTTCCATAGTGTGTTACCATTGGAGAGGGGTGGTACAGTGTAGAAGAAAATGATCCAGGGCCATGTGGGGTTCACAGGAGGGTGGGCTCCACAGCCACAGCTGACTCAGAGGCCACCCGCCTCACCAGGCCAGGCCCTTAGCGGCATCCTTTCTGTGCGTTTTCATCCTGGGGATGCCAAGCTATCGGCCACAGTGGGGAGACTGGAGGCCCTGAGCCCAGGTGGCCTCCACCCTCTGCCTGTAACAGGACATTTGTGTTCTCCGGTTTCCTTAGAAGTAAAAGGAGCCACAGGCCTCCTCAGTGGGATTGTCAGGAAGATTCAACAAGATGTAGTACTAAAAATGAGAACATTGACATACTGAGTGTTTTCTATAGGCCCTTCTGTCTTTTAGCTCCTTTGACCCCCACAACCAAAGCATAGCAGTTAGATCCTGGCTATGGTCCTCATTTTAGGGGTGAAGAAATAGAGGTGCTGAGTTGCTTATTAGGGACGTAATGGTGCCCCAGCTGGAGGCCAGGCACCCGGCCTTCACTGCTGTGGGTCAGTGTCCAGGGCTCCGGAGGGAGCCTGCTCCCATACGTTCTCAAGGAGGGGCCTCTCTAGCCCACCCCTCCCCAGACCCAGCCACAGAAACCCACTGTCACGTGGCCACCCCCTACTGTCCTGTTCAAGCTTTGAAATTCAGGAGTCCCTGAATGTTTTTACATAACATTACAGATGTTTAAAATGTTTGTATGTCTAAAGACAGCAATTACTATTAGATCTGCTCACAGATCTCTTTATTTAACACGTCAATAAAAAAGCCTGTGGATTACTATGTCTCAAATCTGCTTTTAACTTGATGATTGTCTATTTATTTGGTTTCCTCTGTTATCATATGTATTTTTATTGTACATTTTAAAATATTACAATAAGAAAGGGCCCAGGGACTTCCCTAGTGGTCCAGTGGTTAAGAATCCACCTGCTGATATGGGGGACACGGGTTCGATCCCTGGTCTGGGACAATTCCACATGCCACAAGGCAACTAAGCCCTTGCACCACAACTATTGAAGCCCAAGTGCCCTAGAGCCAGTGCTCCCAAACAAGAGAAACCACTGTAATAAGAAGCCAATGAATCGCAACTAGAAAGTAGCCTCTATTTGCCGCAACTAGAGAAAGCCCATGTGCAGCAACAAAGACCCAGCACAGCCCAAAAAAATTACAAATAAGTAAATTAAAAAAAAATTTTTTTTTTTAAAGGGCCTATAGGCTCCACCAGAAGCCTGAAGAAGGTCAAGGGGCCTGTTCTTAAGGCTTATTGTCAACCCTTTTTTTTTCTTTAATTTGACAGAAATCAGTTTTTTAAAAAAAATATATTGATTTATTTGGCTACACCAAGTCTCAGTTGAGGCATGCGGGATCTTTAATTGCAGCATGGGAACTTAGTTGGGGCATGTGGGATCTAGTTACCTGACCAGGGTTTGAATCCAGGTCCCCTGCCTTAGAAGTGTGGAGTCTTAGCTTCTGGACTATGAGGGAAGTCCCTCATTGTATCTTCTTGTTGGGAGTCTCCATGTGGCCCTGTGGACAGCCCTTCATGTCTGGCTCCTGAGGCAGCTCTGAAGTGTAATGGGCCTTCAACAAGTGACTGAATATGGTGCAAGATAGACCCCTGCCCAGTCCACTAGCTTCAAACCTCAGCAAGTTGTATCACCTCTTTCTCTCTTTTAACTTTATATTTTGAGACAATTGGAGATTCCCTGGCATCTGTAAGAAATAATAGAGGGATCCCCTTTTCCCTGTACTGTTTCCCACAATGGTAACACCTTGCAAAACTGGAGCACGGTGTCAGAACCAGGATATTGACATTGAGACAGAACATTTCCATCCCCACCAGGATCCCTCCTGCTGTCTTTTAGAACCACCCCATTTCCCTTCAACCCCTAGGGACTGAGCCATGTTATATGAATGGAATCATTACCTTATGAACATTTTGGCCTTGATTTTTTTCACCCTGCCTTGGAGACCCATCCAAGTTAGTGTGTGTATCAATAGTTGATTCCTTTTTAATAGAAATTTAAAGTACAGATAGTACTCCATGATACTGCAATTTTGTTTAACCATTCACTTACTGAAGAGCTTCTGAGTTGTTCCCAATTTTTGGTTATTATGAAAAAACTACTATGAAATTTTATGTAAAGATTTTTATGTGAATATAAGTCTTAATTTCTCTGAGATAGATGCCCAGAAGTGCAATTTCTGGAGTGTGTGGTAATTGTATGTTTATATATAAGAAACTGACAAACTGTTTTCCAGAGTGACTGTAATGTTTTCTATTCCTGCCAGTGACAAAAATATCCAGTTTTTTCACATCTTCACCAGCATTTAATGTTGTCACTATTTTTTTATTTTAGCCATTTTTACAGATATATAGTGATATCTCATTGTAGTTTTAACTCCCATTTCTCTAATGGCTAATGGTGATGAACATGTTTTCATGGGTTTATTTGCCATCTGTATATACTCTTATGTGATATGTCTGCTCATGTCTTTTGCCCATTTTCTAATTGGATTATTTGTATTTTTTAAAAGTATTGATTCCTGAGAGTTCTGTATTTATTCTAGATACTAAAAGCCATTGTCAGAGATGTATTTTACAACAATCTGCCTGTCTGTAGTTTGTCTTTTCATCCATTTAACAGTGTCTTTCACAGAGCAAAACATTTTTAATTTTAAGGAAATTCAGTTGTTTTTTAATTTTAATTAAATTTTGTTTTAATTTTAAGGAAATTCAGTCAAATCTAAGACTCTTGTTAGCCTGGATTATAAAATTTTTATCCCATTTTTTTTTCTAAAAATTTTATAGTTTAACATCCATGACCCATTTTGAGTTTATTTTTGTATGAGGCATAAGATCTAGATCAACATTTCTTATTTTTGCCTTCATTTCAATTGGGTGGCGCAGTGGTAAAGAACCCACCTGCCAAAGCAGGCAACTCAAGAGACCTGGGTTCAATCCCTGGGTCCGGAAGATCCCCTGGAGTAGGAAATGGTAACCCACTCCAGTATCCTTGCCTGGAAAATTCCACAGATAGAGAAGCCTGGCAGGCTACAGACCCTATGTCGCAATGAATTGAACACGACTAACCACACATCCATCATGTCCACAGGTCCTGCACCATTTGTGAAAAGGCCATCCTTCCTTCACTCAACTGCTTTTGTACCTTTGTCAAAGTTCAGTTAGGAAAATTTGTGTGGGTCTGTTTCTGGGTGCTATTAATCTGTGATTTGTCTGTCCCTCTGCTGATACCACACTGTCTCGATCAGTAAGCTTTAATATCAGGCAGAGCGATTCTTCCCACTATATTCTTCCTTTTTAAGATTCCTTTTGCTGTTTCAGGGCCTGTGCCTTTTTAGAGTAAGTTTTTCTATATCTACAAAGAAATCTTGCTAACATTTTGATCCATCTGTAGATCAATTTGGAAAGAATTGGCCTTGTTCTTACGTTGGGTCCTGTATATGTTTTGTTAAGTTTACACCTAAATATTTTATTACTTTGGGGGTGATTGCAAATGATCTTGTATTTAGTCAGTTCATCATTAGTGCTTAGAAATGAGATTGATTTTTTTGAGTGTTGATCATGTATACTACACTTTTGCTGAACACGCTTATTAGTTCTAGGTGTTTTATGTAGATTCCTTGACATTTTCTGTGTAGACTATCGGTCATATGCAAATAAAGACAGTTAATTTTTTTCTTTCCAATATGTATGCCCTCTCCTCTTTTTTCCTTTATTGGAGTGGGTAGAACTTCCAGTGGGGCTCCCCAGGTGGCACAGTAGTAAAGAGTCCGCCTGCCAATGCAGGAGATGCAAGAGACATGGGTTAGATCCCTGGGTTGGGAAGATCCCCTGGAGTAGGAAATAGCAACCCACTCCAGCATTCTTGGCTGGAAAATTCCATGGACAGAGGAGCCTGGCGGGCTACACTCCATTGGGCCACAGAGTCAGACACAACTGAGCAAACTGAGTGTGCACGTGTGTGCATGTGTGCACACAAACACACACACACACACACACACACACACACAGACCTTCCAGTGTTACATTGAATAAGAGAGGTGAGAACAGACATCCTTGCATGGTTCTCAATCTGAGAGGAAGAACATTCAGTTTTTTAATCATTTATGATATTAGCTATAGTATTTTTGTAGATGATCTTTATGAGGTTGAGGAAATTCCCTCCTATTCCTTGTTTGCTGAGAGTTGTTATCATGAATAAGTGTTGGATTTTCTTGAATGCTTTTTCTGTATCAACTAATATGATTATGTGGTTTTTCTTCTTTAGCCTCTCAGTAAGAGGTGTCAGAATAAGTCCCAACTGGTCGTGGTGTTGAATTTGATTTACAGGTTGCTGAATTTGATTTGCTAATATTTTGTTGAAGATTTTTGCGTTGAAATGCATGAGCGATACTGATCTTTAGTTTTCTTTTTGTGTACTACCTTTTGTCTGGTTTTGGTATCAGGCTGATACTAGCCTCATAAAATAACTGCTTCTTCTATTTTCTGGAAAAGATTGTGTAAACTTGGCATTAAGTCTTCGTAAATGAATAGAAGTTTTTTCCAATGAAACCATCTAGGCCTGTAGATTTCTTTTAAATTTCAAATTCATTTTTAAAAATTGTTATAGGACTATTTAGTGTGTATATTTCATATTGGCTGAGTTTGGGTAGTTTGTGGGTTTTGAGGAATTGGTCCATTTTTCTGTGTTGTCAAGTTTATGATTGTAAATTGTTTGTAGTACTCCCTTTAAATGGCTTCAGGGTCTGTAATGATATCTCTGTTTCATTCCAGATATTAGCTATTTGTGTATTCACTATTTTATCTTTAACAGTCTTGCCAGAGATTTATTTTTTTCAGAGAACCAGAGTTTTGTTTCCTTGTTTTTCTCTATCGTTGTCCTGTTGTCACTTTGATTGACTTCTGCCTTTATCTTTATGGTTTCCTTCACTCTGCTTGCTCTGGGTTATTTTGCTCTTCTTTTTTATGTTTCTTGGTGCAGTTATTTAGATTGTCAGTTTGAGACTTTGCCTCTTTTGTTTTCTTTTCCTTTCTCTCTTTCTTTCTTTTTATTTTCTTTCCTTCTTTCTTTTGATTTTTTTCTTTTCTTTTATAAAAGGTATTTATTTGACTGCAGGATCTTCAATCTTTGTTGCAGCATGCAGGATTTTTAGTTGGTGTGTGTGAATTCTTAGTTGTGGCATATGGGATCTAGCTGCCTAACCAGGGATCGAACCTGGGCCCCCTGCATTGAGAGCATGGAGTCTTAGCCACAGGACCACCAGGGAAGTCCCTCTTTTTTCTAATGCAAGTATTTAGTGCTCTACAGTTGTGAGCTTCAGGTATTCTCATTTGCAAATGAAAGCTTAACTGAGGCAGATGGTATAGAAGACAGAGAAACCTGGTCAAGAAAGGACAGGCTCTGTTGCCTGTCCATGGCTTGGTTATTTCAGCTCTCAGCACTTTCTCATCAGAAAATAGAGATCATATACCCATTGTAATGGACTTCTGGGAAGACTGATGCTTCTTGTCTCAGAGTATGTTTCCCCCACCAAGCAGATTTTCAGAAAACCTTTCTAACAGTTTGATTCTGTGATTAATTTAAAAATAACATATATTTTACATTATAAAGTAATTTTGGCCACCTGATACGAAGAGCCAACTCATTGGAAAAGACCCTGATGCTGGGAAGATTGAGGGCAAGAGGAGAAGGGGATGGCAGAGGATGAGATAGATGGATGACATCACTAACTCAGTGGGCATGAGTCTGAGCAAATTCCGGGAGATAGTGAAGGATAGGGAAGCCTGGGACTTCCCTGTGTCTCAGCTGGTAAAGACTCCGCCTACAATGCGGGAGACCTGGGTTCGATCCCTGGGTTGGGAAGATCCCCTGGAGAAGTGAAAGGCTACCCATTCCAGTATTCTGGCCTGGAGAATTCCATGGACTGTATAGTCCATGGGGTCGCAAAGAGTCTGACAAGACTGAGTGATTTTCTAAAATGGCTTCCCTGATAGCTCAGTTGGTAAAGAATCCGCCTGCAATACAGGAGACCTGGTTTGATTCCTGGGTCGAGAAGATCCGCTGGAGAAGGGAAGCCTGGCGTGCTGTAGTGCGTGGGGTCGCAGAGTCAGACACAACTTAGCGACTGAACCACAATAAATGGAGTAATTATATTCCTACTGGAGAAAGTTTGGAAAACATCAAAGAGTGTAGAGAGAGCAAGTATTCAAAAACTTTGCCTCTTCCACCACTTTTTGACTACTGCTGTCCTTAGGGACACCCTTCAAACATTTTTTATATGATCTTTCTTTTAAAAAAAAATAAAGTGCATGTGTATTTTGAACACATTCACTTAGCAATAATTCAAGTATATCTTTATGTTATTAAATTGTCCTAAAATACAATTTTAGCATATGTGGATATATACCATAAGTCCCCAGTTACTGTGTATTTAAGTGTTTCTAATTTTTGCAGTGGGTTTTGTGAACAAAAACATACATAAATCTTTAGATGGGTCTCTGATTGTTTCCTTAAGATAAACTCTTAGAAGGGGAATTTTGATGTCAAAGGATACGGTCATTTTTAAGATTGCCCTCTGGAAAATTTAATCCCAAATTAACTCCCACACAGTGTGCCCTACATTCTTCTATGTGGATGTTTGATTATTTTTAAAATACTGCATTTGCTTTGTGGTGATGGTTGTTTAGTAGCTAAGCTATTTCCAATTCTGTGACCCCAGCTATAACCTGCCAGTCTCCTCTGTTCATGGAATTCCCCAAGGAAGAATACTAGAGTGGGTTGCCATTTTCTTCTCCAGGGAATCTTCCCAACCCAGGGATCAAATCTGCCTCTCCTTCCTGGCAGGCAGATTCTTTACCACTGAGCCACCTGGGAAGTCCCACCTTTGCCTTTAGTATGGGTAAAATCTTATACCATATTGTTTTAATTTGCATTCCTTATAGTAAATCATGGGTCACTCTATGTATAATTTGCACATATGGAGAAAGATCTCATCTTTGTCTTTCTTAAAACCAACTTGCTTTCACTCCAGGCTTGGAACTTCCCTGTGGGGCAGTAGCCTAAGAAGCCCTTCTACACTGGTTACCCCTGAGACCCCTCAAGGTGCTAATGTACATGGATCTTTCAGATTTGTAGTCTTTGCTCTTCCTTCCCTACCTTGGCCATAAGACACCCCTCACCCTATTTCCCTCAGGAACCGGGCTCTGGATCCTTCTAGTGATGTAGCACCCAGACCCTTGCACTCATTCTTGGCTCTGCCAAGCCCCTGGCCTCTTTCTGCTTCTCAAATGTTCTCTCTGCCTTCTCCTCCCAGGACACTAAGCATCATCTATTCTGGGCATTAGCCTCTTAAGGGAGTGGCTACCCACCAGGATCTTCCCATTACCTGAGAAGGCAAAACAGAAAACAGCACACAATTTAGCAACTCACACAAAAAAATCACCTTGCTTTGCGAACCAGTCTCCGCGGGTTGCTGGCCTGCCTGCCTCCTCAATAATGTGACGGCTTTTGTTACTGGCTTCTGTTCACCATCTCCTTATTGAATTATAGGAGATCTTTATACAATAAGACAACAATCCTTTCGTTATCGTTCATGTGACAACATTCTCCCCGAGGGCAGTGTTATGTGCCTTTGAACTCTACTGAGAGCTTTGTGTGTTAATTTTTTTTTCTTTCCTTTTAAATTTTGTTGTGAGTTGAAGCCTTCATTTTTTTTTTTAATGGTTTTCACAGTATTTTTTATAATTGGAAAGGCCTTCCCTACACTCACCATTTGGCTTTTCATGGTTTCCTTGTTAATTTTAAAATGTAAATTGCTCTGGGATGCATTTTGGGATATTATTGGGTGGAACACTCTTGTTTTCTCGCTGGATATCAGATACACCAGTGCCTGCCATGAAAACACCTTCTGTCCACAGTTGACGTTTCCTGGGCTGAGTGCAAGGCCCTGGATCTCCGTAAGGGAAAGAAGGCAGTGGTGCAGAAGCCGGCAGACACCGAGGGGATCCCAAGTCCTCAGGGTGGTGTCGCCCTGCAGTGGCTGAGGCCCAGCACTCAAGGACACCCTTAGCTACAAGGCGGCCCCTCACTCCTTCCTTCCCGTGAAATGGGGGACAAGGGGGCTCTTCCTTCTGGTATCAGGAACCATGACCCCCTTCCTCTGCTGGCTGTTTTAGGCCCTTTGAAATGGTTTCTTTCTTTCTCCCAGGCCTGGCCAACATTCCCAGTGCTCAACAGAATTTGTTCCAAAGACAACATATCACCTAGGATATAACAGAAGCTGTTAGCTGATGGCTCCCTGGCAACCGGGACTGGGGCTCCCAAGATCAGGTCCCTCAGCTTCTGGCCAAGTCAGGGGCTGGGTTCTCTTAAGACACGAAGCCTGTCTCCCCTCCTGTGTTCTGTTCTCTGTTTCCCTCTTGCATCATCACCAGAAGTGTGTTGGGCGGGGTGGGCTGAGGGGCTGAGAGGGGAGCAGATGCAGAACAGAGACCCCGAGCTGAAGCTGCGGTCTTTGAATGGCTGCAGAGGCCAGCGCTGTCTTCCCAGGGCCCGTGCCGGGGAGCGGATGTGATCCTTCTTGAGATGTCATCTGAGGGTCCTAAAGTAAATTAGGAGGCACTTTCAGTCACTGTAATTAAAGGGGAGACAATTACCCAGACAAGGAGCCCTTAACCCTGTGGAGCTGGAGTCAATGGCAGGCCTGCGGGTCCGCCTTTGTTGTCACCCGCGCCCCCCTCCTCTGCTAGCATGACTGAGCTTCCCTCTGGTCCCTGGCGGCCCCTGCGTAGGGCGCTCCTTGTGGGGGCCCAGCCCCTCGGCTGAAGCTGGGGGAGGCGATATGTGGAGCGGCCACTTGCTGACCCCAAAGCACCAGCTTGGGGCTCAGATGCAAAGAGAGGGCATCTATCTTGCGTCTGGCATCTGAACAAGACGAAGAGATCCATCAAGTGCAATTAGGTGAACAGCTCCTTCCTGCTCTGCTTAGCTGAGTAATTCAATAGGAGCCAAACCAGAGGCCTGGCCCGGGAAAGGCGCTCCCAAATCGAATGAAGACCTCGCTTCTGTAGCCCGGCCGCCAGCATTAACATGTCAGCTTCCGCTCGGGAGTCAGGCTGGGGCCACCCCTGCCTTGAGAGGTACCAGGGCCCTGCTGCCACCACCCTGCCACCTTCCCACAGGCACCTCTCTGTCAGGCAGGGGCTCAGGAGGGAAGGGGACTTGTCATGTCAGCCACAGGGAGCAGGAAGCGCCACACCCCCACACAGGCCTGTCCGCAGCTGATGTTCTGTTCTTACCGGGTTCCTTTCTCGGCAGAGTGCTATGCTCTGAGCAGCGTTGCTCCAGGCCAGTTGGAGGGTCAAGTGGAAGAAACCGTGGTGGCGAGGGTGCTGCTGGGCTGGGGGAGGTGGGGACAGGCTCTGGGCACAGCTGGATTCAGCCTCCAGCCAGACCTACCGAGGGAAGCACAGGAGAGGGGCTGTGTGGCTTCCCTTATGGGGCTCAAGGCCAAGGCTGTGTCCCAAACACCTCTGGGTCCCTCAACACCCAGCCTGAATGGCTTCCTTCACTGAGCTCAAATCTTAGACCCAGAGACGCTGGCATCTCAGGACTTGAGGGGATTAGAGAGACCAAAAAGTCAAATTCCTACCTACCCAACCAGGGATTGCCATTAAGAGTAGGGTCTCACCAAGGGTGAGCAGCACTAAATCTAGCTGAGGTTCAGGCGACCCGGAGACATGAGACATGTATGACTAGTTAAGGATAAGGCTTTGCAGTGTTAACTTCTTAATGTGCATATTCTATTGATCATTCAGATTGGTTTTCCTGTGACTCATTCAATACCACTGAACTTCCAGGGCACTTTCTACATAAAAATGTGTGGTATACTCCTCCTAGGAGGTGGGCCAGTTCAAGGATGAGCCATCCTTCCCACTTGCAGTGGGGTCAAGTCCAGCACCCTCAGGGTACCCCCAGAACCTCTCAGGGTCAGGGCTTGATGCTCAAACCCACTCACTCCATCTCTGGGCTAGCATGACTGCATGGAAGCTCTTGAAATAATTTATTATTCATAGACTTTTTAGGATAAATAAATCCATACCTTTGGCACCCTCTGTTGAGATAATGGATTTTTTATTATTCTGTTTTGCTTTGTCTGTGTTTTTGTTGTTGTTTCAGTTTGGTTTGTATTAAAACTGATACCTGCACATGATCAATTTCAAACAATACTGATTTGGTGAAATATATAAAATTAAAAGCTCACCTCCCAATAGTCTCTAGAGTAACTGCTGTTAACCATTCACTGTGTATACTTTCAGAAAAAAATGTTTATGCATACTCAGCATCCACACAATGAGCATCATACTATACATTCACCTGAATCACAGTGCAAAAGCAACTCCTTTTTTAAAGTTTTATAGTAGATTGATCATGTGCAGCCCATGTTCCACAGCTAAGCAATTTCCCACTGGTGGACACTGAGGCTGTTTCCAGCCATTGGCCCCTGCAGACAACACTCCAGGACATCTTATAGGAAATTTTACTTGGCAAAATTTGCAGGTGTGTTCTTAGGATAATTTCCTGGTACTATAACTACCACCATCACCAAATTCATCTGGGCCAAAGCATATGTGGAAATAAGTTTTTAAAGGAATCTTGCTAGATTACTTCCAAAAAAGACCACATTTATATACCCATCTTTCAACAACACAGATTATCAATGCTTTCAAATGAACATATCATCTCATTCTGTTTTGCATGTATTTAGTCACAAGTGAAGGTGAGTGCTTTTTAATATTTTTGCCCCTGGTTCTGTGGGTTGTCTTTTTCCAGCTGGTGTGTGAGTGCTCTTGATCAATTTAGGAAATTAGACCCCCTTGGTTGTCCTGTGTATTGCAAATATTTTCCCCCATTTGTTTATTGTATCATACCAAAGTTTAAAATTTTTTAAATTTAAACACATGTATCAATCATTTTAAAATCAAGTTTGTTTGACATTGCTTAGAAAGGCATTTATTATTTTTAAAAAAATCACATTTACTTCTAATAATTTTGTGGTTTTATGTTTTATATTTAAATTTATTTTATATTTGGCATTGAGTTAGAGTTAGATAACTTTATTTTGCTCAAAATATTGCTTTATTTCTCCCAAATGGCTTATCTGTTGTTACACTGTTATTTATTGAATGGTTCATTTTTACCCCCATTGCTACAATGTCACTCTACCTTCTACTAAATTTCCATACATTTTGACTTAATTTTGGACTCTGTTCTATAAATTTCTTCGGAGAAGGCAATGGCACCCCACTCCAGTACTCTTGCCTGGAAAATCCCATGGATGGAGGAGCCTGGTAGGCTACAGTCCATGAGGTCGCTGAGATTCGGACACGACTGAGTGACTTCACTTTCACTTTTCCCTTTCATGCACTGGAGAAGGAAATGGCAACCCACTCCAGTATTCTTGCCTGGAGAATCCCAGGGATGGCGGAGCCTGGTGGGCTGCCGTCTATGGGGTCGCACAGAGTTGGACACGACTGAAGCGACTTAGCAGCAGCAGTTATAAATTTCTTATACAAGATTAATCTATCCTAATCGCTATAGTTGCAGAAAGGACTTTTCTGTTCTTTTTTTAAAAAAGAATTTTCTTTTTATTTTGGCTGTGCTGAGTCTTCCTTGCAGGGCTTACTCTTGCAGGCTATGGGATCTTAGTTCCCCAAGTTAGGGATTGAACCCACATACCTTGCATTGGAAGGCAGATTCTTTTTTAAAAAAAGTATTATTTATTTACTTGTATTTGGCTGTGCTGGGCCTTCATACAGGCTTTTCTCTAGTTGCAGTAAGCGGGGGCTACTCTCTAGTTGTGGTATGTAGGCTTCTCATTGCAGGGGCTTCTCTTGTGGAGCACAGGCTCTAGGGCACGAGGGCTTCAGTAGTTGCAGCACATGGGCTCAGTAGTTGCGGCTCTGGGCTCTAGAGCACAGACTCAGTAGTTGAGGCCCACAGGCTTCATTGCTCCTTGACAGGTGGGATCTTCCCAGATCAGGGATCAAACCTGTGTCTCCTGCATTGGCAAGCAGATGCTTTACCGCTGAGCCACCAGGGAAGCCCCTGGCCTTCTCTGTTTTGGTACAAGTTTTTTTGTATCTTTCAGTAGCAGTTCAAAGTTTTCTTCATGTAGCTCCTATACATTTATAGTTGGGATTATTTCTTGAGATTTTGCTTCAATGAATTGCTTTTGTATATGAAATATTTTATTCTATTGTGTCTTTATTTTGTTGACGTTTATGCATTGGAAAGCCCCTAATACGTGTACATTATTTTTGTTAGTATCAACTCTACAGAATTCTACTCTTACCTGTTTTGGGTTTACTGGGCAGTCAGTCATATCTGCATTAACAATCATTCTGCCCCCTCCCTTCTCCCATGTCCCATTTCCCCATCTCTTTTTTAACATTGTATATATGTGTATATATATAACTATATTGTTTATTTATTTGACTGTGCAAAGTCTTAGTTGAGGCACATGGGACCTTCAGTCTTCATTGCAGGATGCAGAATCTTAGTTGCAGCATGAGAACTCTTAGCTGTAGCATGTGGGATCTAGTTCCCCGACCAGGGATCGAACCCCAATCCAGTGCACTGGGAGCACAGAGTCTTAGCTCCTGGACCACCAGGGAAGTCCCCCGTTTCTCCCTCTTAATTGGCTGTGTCCTGGCTTCACCCCATTCAGTGGTCATAAATCTATGATTCTGTGGCTCTTGGGGTTGGTGCATGTTTGCTGCCCTATCTATTCTGGTTTCCCAGGTTCACGACTGTTGAATTGTATTCAGTGCCTTTGTAGCATTTATTAAGGTTTATGTTTTCTAGTCTTCAGGGGTTAATTTTGATCATTTACATAATTTTAGAAAATCGTTCTTTTTATCTAGGTATTCAAATTTATTTGTGTAGCAATTTCCGAAGCAGGCTCTTTTGAAGTTCTTTTGCCTCTGTGGCAATTTCCCCTTATTTATTTCCACTTTTCTCTCTTGTCCCTCCGCCACCCACTTTTCCTCCTCCTCCTCTGTGTCGGGAAACAACAGTTGCTGGCTGGCTGGCCTCTGACTCCAGAAGAAGGGCCACTGGCCTTGTGCTCTGCTCCTGACTGTCTGGTCAGATTCCAGCCCTGTGCAGTCCAGGTTGAGGAACAGTTTCCCTGCTGATGGAGGGGTGGCCCCTGGGTCATGTTTGGTGCTGGCACTTTCCTGTCTCTTGCCCCAGAATCAGGCAGACTAGAGAAACTGCTGCCAGGGGATGCTGAAGAATCCTGGGAGTTCACCATCCATTTGGGGTCTGCCTTGTTTCATTTTGTTTTATTAACCCTTTATTATGGAGAATTCCAAACATATGTAAAAGTAGACAGAATTATATAATGCACCCCTCCGTACCATCACCCCAACCCCAAACCATTGGCCTGCAGTTCCTACTGCCTTCTTCACACCCCAACTACTTTCCATTTTTGTTACTTTGAAGCACATCCAAAACATCATATCATTTCATCCATAAACATTGAAGCACATAGCTTATCTATAAAAAATGAAACTTTAAAAAATTGTTTGTGTTTTTAATTGAAGTATTAGTGGATTTACAATGTTGTGCCAACCTTTGCTGTACAGTAAATTGACTCAGGTTATACATATATATATACATTCTTTTTTTTATATATTCTTTCTCAGTATGGTTTATCACAGGATATTGAATATAGTTCCCACACTATACAGTAGGACCTTGTTGTTTATCCCTCCTATATATAATAGTTTAAATCTGCTAATCCTAAAGTCCCAGTCCTTCCCTTCCCTACCCCCTCCCCCTTGGTATTCACAAGTTTTGAAAAAAATGGACACTTTTAAAACATAATCACAATAGTGTTATCACATCTGAAAAATTAATCACAACTTCTTTTCATCAGATGTCTAGTGTTCAGATTTCCAGTTGTCCCCCCAAAATTCTCTTTACAGTTTATTTGAACCAGATCCAAGGAAGGCCCACTCTTTTCATCTATCATTGCTCTTCTATCCCATCCTTTATTGTCTTATAATATTCATTGAAGAATTTTTGCCTGTAGAGCTCCCATCTGCATTTGGCTGGTTGCTGCCCCGTGGTGGTGTATATCTTCCCTGACCTGGGCATTTTCTGCAAGTTGGCAGCTGGATCCACAGGCCACAGGACCTTTAAGCCTGTTATAGCATGTGCTTCTAGGGCTTCCCAGGTGGCACAGTGGTAAAGAATCTGCCTGCCAATGTAGGAGACACAAGAGATGTGGGTTTGATCCCTGGGTCGGGAAGATCCCCTGGAGTAGGAAACGGTAACCCATTCCAGTATCCTTGCCTGGAGAATTACATAGACAGAAAAGCCTGGCTGGCTATAGTCTGTGGGGTCGCAAAGAGTCAAACATGGGTAAGCACACAGCAGCAGCAGTGTGTGCTTCTAATACGTGGGGCTGGTGAGCTTTTCCTTGAAGGGACAAACAGTAATATTTTCGGCTTTGTGGGCTGTGGGGCCTCTATCACAGCTGCTCAAGTGAAAGCAGCCAAGACAATGTGTAAACAAATGAGACTTCAGTTAATAGGCTGGTAGCCATCTGGACAAGGCCCATGGGTGGCAGTTTGCTGGCCCTTGACCCTGAATCACAACAGTAGGAAAAGCCCCCTTGACTCTGCCTGGTGCAGGCCCAGGCTTACTGGGAATGACTTCCAGAAGGAGGACATGGGGTCCACATAGAGGAGACAAGGGGTCCTCACAATACTTCCTGTTTCTCACTTGAATCTGATGTCTGACTGCTAGAAGGAGCCCCAGGAAGAAAAGACTTATTTTTCTGAATACGTCCCAAAGGCAGAGTTAATGGCTTGGGCAAGGGACTGTCTTCTGAGCAAGTTGGCCATGGTAATGAGGACAAGAGACTGATTCCCTGACATCATCACCTGTGCTCTGAGGCAAGCTGGGAATGGACTGGCTGAGGCTCTGTTGGCCTCAGCAGTGGCAAGCGGTTTCTCTGCAGGCTCCGTGGGTCCTCTACAAGTATCCTTCTCAGCATAGGGTCCTGCTCTCCTATCGCCTGACTTTAGACTCCTCCGTCCACCAGCTGCCGGGCCCCCAGAGAGCCTGCCTCTCCCTTCTCTGCGACCTGGACCTCTAGTGTCAGCTTGGACCGTGCGGAAGTCAGGCTGTTCTGGGAGGCCCAAGGAGAGTCCCAGAGAGGCCGTGGGTGACGCTTCCAGTGAGCTGGCCCTGGCAGACCCTGGGATATTCCTGGGGTGGATCTGTCCAGGTGCTGAGGTTGCTCAGGGCCAGCAGGGTCCAGGTGCACACGCAGTGGGCATGATCTACAGGGAAACCAGATCAGAGGTCATGGGTAGAAAAGGCCAACTCTAGCACTTGTCCACTCCCTGTACCCCTGTGCCCTCTGGGGTCCCAAGATGAATGAGGCTGAGCTGGCTTCTAGGGAGCCCTGACCCCCTTTGCTGGCATGCAGGGCTGTGGAGTGGACCCAGGGGAGCAACTTGGAGGCCAGGGGGACCTCAGGAGCCTCCCTCATCTGAGGTTGGCAAACGTCCTCCAGGTGTCGCGTCTCAGGCAGCTCAGTGCACAGTAGGGGCTTTGAACTTCACTTGTGAAGGCCTGGGGACCCTGAACCCTGTTCTCGGAGGACGTGGATGGTATCAGCAGTCAGGTGCCACATACACACAAACACACAGTACATGCACACATCACATCCATACATCTATATGCATACCATACACATACACATACCACACATCACACATACACACCCCAAACATTTATACATATGGCACACACATATACACATGCTACATACACATACAGTACACATATACATATACTGAATGTGCCATACACACCACACACACCGCATACATATATACACCATATGCACACATACACAGATACCACACGCATGCACCACACATGCAGTACACGTGTGTACACACCACATACATACACATACATGCATCACACATACACACATACACACACTATGTGCACACAGTGTGTGCGTGCACACACACAACAAAAAATTCACACCCACACACTGCACATATACCTATCACACCACATACACATGCGCAGTCCAAGAGGGAAGTGAGGACATCCCAGGCCCTCAGTCCCTCACAAGAATAGGACAGGCCAAGCAGGAGGAGCCCTGGGGTCAGAGTTCCTGGTGCAACGCCTCACATCTCAGACCCGGGTCTTTTTTTATTGAAGTATAGTTGATTTACAATGTTGTGTTAATTTCTGATGTACAGCAAAGTGACTCAGTTAAACATAGATATATTCTTTTCCATTATGGTTTATCACAGGACATTGAATATAGTTTCCTATGCTATACAGTAGAACCTTGTTGATCCATTCTATACATACTAGTTTGCAGCTGATAATCCCAAGCTCCCAGTCCTTCCCTCCTCCACCCCCCCATTTGGCTACCACCAATCTATTCTCTATGTCCATGATTCTGTTTCTGTTTCATAGATAGATTCATTTGTGTCATATTTTAGATTCCACATATAAGTGATATCATATGGTGTTTGTCTTTCTCCTTCTGACTTACTTCACTTAGTATGATAATCTCTAGGTCCATCCATGGTGCTGCATATGGTATTCTTTCATTCTTTTTTATGGCTGAGTAGTGCTCCATTATATATATGTATTATGCCTTCTTTATTCATTCATCATCAATGGACATTTGGGCTGCTTCCATGGCTTGGCTATTGTAGATAGTGCTGTTATGAATGTAGGGGTACCTGTATCTTTTCAAATTAAAGTCTTATTTGGATATATGCCCAGGAGTGGGATTTCTGGATTATATGGTAACTCAGTTTTTAGTTTTTTAAGGAACCACTATACTGTTCTTCATAGTGGCTGTGGTTGTTGTTGTTGTTCAGTCGCTAAGTTGTGTCTGACTCTTTGCGACCCCATGGACTGCAGCACTCCAGGCTTCCCTATCCTTCACTATCTCCCAGAATTTGTTCAAACTCATGTCCATTGAGTTGGTGATGCCATCCAACCATCTCATGTTCTGTCACCCACTTCTGCTCCTACCCTCAATCTTTCCCAGCATCAGAGTCTTTGCCAATGCGTTGGCTCTTCGCCAAACTATTGGAGTGGCCAAAGTGGTCAGGTAGCCAAAGTATTGGAGCTTCAGCTTCAACATCAGTCCTTCCAATGAATATTCAGGGTTGATTTCCTTTAGGATTGACTAGTTTGATCTCCTTGCTGTCCAAGGGACTCTCAAGAGTCTTCTCCAGCACCACAGTGCTGTACCACAGTGGCTGTACCAACTTATATTTCCACCAACAGTGTAGGAGGGTTCTCTTTTCTCCACACCCACCCCCAGGATTTGTTAGATTTTTTAATGATTGCCATTCTGACCAGTGTGAGGCAGTACCTCCTGACAGTTTTGATTTACATTTCTCTAAAATTAACAATGATGAGCATCTTTTCATGTACCTACTGGCCATCTGGAGAAATATCTAATTAGATCTTCTGTCCATTTTTTGATTGGGTTGTTTGTTTTTATTATTGAGTTTTATGAGTTGCTTGTGTATTTTGGAAATTAAGGCCTTTCAGTTGCATTATTTTCAAGTATTTTCTCCCAGCCCATAGGTTGTCTTTTCATTTTGTTTACAGTTTCCTTTGCTGTGCAAAAGCTTATAAATTGGATTGATCCCATTTGTTATTTTTGCTTTTATTTCCTTTTTTTAAAAATTAGTTTATTTTCTATTTTTTAACTTTACAATATTGTATTTGTTTTGCCATACATTGACATGAATCCACCATGGGTGTACATAAAACTGACCTAAGAAAACATTGCTGTGATTTATGTCAGAAAACATTTTGCCTATGTTCTCCTCTAGGAGTTTTATGGTGTCATGTCTTAAGCCAGTTCAAGTTTATCTCTAATGTATGGTGTGAGGGAGTGTTCCAACTTCATTGATTAACATGCAGCTGTCCAGCTTTCCCAGCACCACTTATTGAAGAGACTATTTTTTCTTTATTCTATATTCTTGCCTCCCTTGTTGAAGATTAGTTGACCATAGCTGTAGGAGTTTATTTCTGGGCTCTCTCTTCTGTTCCATGGGTCCATATGTCAGACCTGAGTCTTTTACATCTCCAAGCCTCAGTTCCTTCACTTGTGAACTGAAGAGTGTCTGTCTCTGCCCCAAAGCCGTCATGAAGGTGAGTAGAGTGGAAGTGTGCCTGGTGACATTCCTACCATGCATGCCCTCTCACCCTTCCAGGATGCACTAAGGAATGAGAGGCCCTCGTCCTGGCCAAGCCTGTGCTGCCCAGCCTTCAACTCAGGAGGGAAGTGGTCCTTCACAGAAGGGGGCTGGCCCCAAGGTAAGGCCCAGCATGGCATGGGCCTCTTCTCTTCTTTCAGGGGCCTGGATTCAAGTGTCAGCCTTTCCTTGGCCCAACTGTCACTGCTGGGCCTAATAGTGACCTATGGTGGGGAGCTCCAGACTTAGGGGTCAGAGCCTGTTATATGGCAATTTTGCTGTGTTTCTGCCAGCCCAAGGTTAAGGCTCAGCTCCAAGTGTGCCCAAAGGGAAGAAGTGGCCCTGTGCGTCTCAGGACTGGGGTCCCCTCCAAAGGCAGCTGGGTGGGTAGTCATGGGACACTGGACCCAGGCTACAACACCAGGGTCTGCTCTGCTGAGATCTGGATGGCGAGGTGGGCACCATGTGACTCCAGAAGCTCACACCCTTCTCTCTGGAAGGCCCTGCAGTTCTGACTGGGCCTTTTGGGGGCTCCTGTGACCCATGTTAGCCCTGGTAGAACACTAGGCACAGCTCTCTTCAGCCAACCCTCCTGAAAGCCTGCAGAAGCAATAAATGGGAGACAGAAGCTCAGGGAGTTCTCTTGGGATGGTCATAAACTGGGGTTTCCTCATCCTGACTTTGAGGAAGGGAGGGGTGTAGGGCATCTTTCTGGTTCATCAGGAAACCAAGAAGCCCGTGCTTGGTGGTTTGGGTCCCTGCTTGGTGGCGCAGCACCTCTGACCTTCTGTGCTGCTTGGAAGACAAACTTTCTTCTTGGCCAAAGGGAAGCCCAGGGGAGCAGACAAGCTGCAAATGTGTCTGTGAGTCAGGGTGAATGCTTGCCCTGGGGAGGTGTGAGGGCCCAGGGCTCAACATCCTCGGGTCTCAGGCTGGATGTGCCTGGGGAGGGCTGCACTGAGGGGAGCACTGGGCTGGGGTGCATGGGTCTCACAGCAGACCACACACAGGCTGGAGTGCTGGTTGGGCAGGTCAGTGCCAGGGTCTGTTACTCTCATTCCTTTATCAGAAAATTGCCACATTCCCCATTAGGTAGGACTGGACATTATCAAATTTAGTTCTATTGACTTCTTTTCAGGACATATTTAATTTGTGCCAAATGAAAAATATCCTTGAATAGGCTGCTGCATCACATGGAGCTGCTCTTGGGCCCTCCCAGGGGCTTGGCAGGGAAAGGGGTAGTAGCCCCTGGGAGCCCACTTTTCACCTCTGCAGGGTCAAGGAGCTCTGCCCAGGCCAGGGAGGAGGGCCCAGCCTAGATGGGCCCCTCCAGAGGGCACATCCGGAGCCTAGAGGAATTGGGCTTTGCTAGCTCCAGGACGCACTAAGGAAGCGTCATCTCACTGTGACCCAAACAGGCTGGGATCTGCTGTTTAGAGCAGCATGGGAAGACCATGATACAAGGTGGGAAATGAGTGATGCCCATGGAGCACTGCGGGTGTCCAGGCCAAGCCTGACCCATGTCAATGCATCACATTGGTTTGGGGAAAGGACAGAAGCTGTCAAGATGGAATGGCCCCATGGATGGTGTTGGCTGCCCCCAACAGTGTCCCCAGTCTCCAGTGGACCTGGTGGCTACCATCAGTAGTCCCCAGTCATCGGATCCTGGCCTGGCAGAGAGCAGCCTAGTCACTCTGGATTGATGAAGAGGACATCAAATGAGAAAGGACAGGACCCTGCCATGGGGCTGTGCTGACACTTTCCAGCAGCCAGGAAAGGCTCCCTGGTGAAGTGAGGCTTACGAGGGGGAGGGGTGTGGGGTGGGGGCTGGTTGTGAGGGAGAAGGGCTCTAGGCAGGGAACAGCAGGGTTAGGACTCTGAGACCAAAGGCACCTGATGCCCAGAGCAGGACTGACAGTTCTAGAGTAGCAGGTGGAGAAGTGAGCAGACAAGCAGGGCCACCTGGCTCTGGCAAGAAGAAGAGGGCCATCCAGGAGTGGTGGCCAGAGGTACAGGTCCTCAGAGAGAGAGGAGAGCTTTGTGTCTGGTCGGGCTGTATCCTATTTTTTTAAGATGAAAAATATCAAACACAAAGGTTGGAAGAGTTGAAAGACCAGTACAAGCACAGCTGGACTGAGAAATTGTGAAAATTGTTAACATTTGCTAAGTTGGCTTTTCCTCTTCTCTTTCCTTCCCTTTTTCTCCTCACACCCTCATACACACCTATATACACAGATGCACAGGTAGTTTTACTGAATCATTTGAAGACATTTGATTCCTAAATACTTCAGCCTGTATCACACAATAGAAAGGACATTTCCTTATATTCTATTATGATACCTTGGAAAATTAAGAATGACTCCAGTATATCATGCAGTCTCCACTCCAAACTCTGACTTCCCAAAGCGACCCAAGAATCTGTTTTATGTCGTTTTAAAAAGCCCAAATCAATCTGGGACCATGCTGCCATTTGGTTTCACCCCTATGGTCTTTCTAGTTGAGAATTTCTCTTCTTCTGTTATCTTTTTGATGAATCCAGGGACCATTGTCTCACGGAAGACTCACGTCCATGATCTGCCTATTTAGTGTCATTGAACTTGTTCCTCTCTCCCCTGTATTGCCTGTAAACCAGAAGTTAGCCCATTTAGGAGAGACTGTCTCATAGCAGGGCTCCCTTGGTGTTGACCAGGGGTTCCCAGTGAGGTCAGTTCAGTTCAGTTGCTCAGTCGTGTCTGACTCTTTGTGACCCCATGAATCACAGCACGCCAGGCCTCCCTGTCCATCACCAACTCCCGGAGTTTACCCAAACCCATGTCCATCGAGTTGGTGATGCCATCCAACCATCTCATCCTCTGTCGTCCCCCTCTCCTCCTGCCCCCAATCCTTCCCAGCATTAGGGTCTTTTCCAGTGAGTCAACTCTTCGCATAATGTGGCCAAAGTATTGGAGTTTCAGCTTCAACATCAGTCCTTCCATTGAGCAACCAGGACTGATCTCCTTTAGGATGGACTGGTTGGATCTCCTTGCTGTCCAAGGGACTCTCAAGAGTCTTCTCCAACACCACAGTTCAAAAGCATCAATTCTTCAGCGCTCAGCTTTCTTCACCATCCAACTCTCACATCCATACATGACCACTGGAAAAACCATAGCCTTGACTAGACGGACCTTTGTTGGCAAAGTAATGTCTCTGCTTTTAAATATGCTGTCTAGGTTGGTCATAACCTTCCTTCCAAGGAGTAAGTGTCTTTTAATTTCATGGCTGCAATCACCATCTGCAGTGATTTTGGAGCCTAAAAAAATAAAGTCTGCCACTGTTTCCACTGTTTCCTCATCTATTTCCCATGAAGTGATGGGACCAGATGCCATGATCTTAGTTTTCTGAACGTTGAGCTTTAAGCCAACTTTTTCACTCTCCTCTTTCACTTTCATCCAATGAGGTCACCCACTGCCAGTCCCAATGCCTGGTGGGGTGCTGACTGCCAGGTCACCTCATTATCAGGGCTCAGTTTCCTTGAAGGGACATTTTCTGTCCCATCTCTTGGATCAACAGAGCTGGGCCTCATAGGCACTTCCAATTCAGGAAGTTGATATGCCTGACAGGGCTTCCTCAGACAACTGCCCAAGATACTTTGCCAAGGGACAGGTAGAGTCTGAAGTCCACTCTCCAAGCTCAAGGCTGGCTTGACCCACATAGGGCCAGATCCAGAGGGAACATCCTATCCGCTGTGGGCCATACCGCTAACTCTGACAACCTGGGGTCAGGGCAGTGGGGTCCCAAGTGCCCCCCGTCCCCCACTTTCCCGGCCTCTTCCACCATCCAGTGGACTCACTACTACCTTGAGTCCCTGCTCGAAAGGTGGCTGCCTTCCTCTGGGCAAGGTGGAGGAGCAGGCAGCAGGGAGTCAAGATTTATTACTGCTCCAAATCACCCCTGATTTCTTGGAGGCTCCTGCATGGGTGCATGCAGAGCTGGTGGGCTGGCTGGGAACAGTCAGGGAAACTGAGGAAACAGGCCCTACGCTGGAGCACCCAGAGGAAGGGAGAGGTGGGTGAAGTCTGCAGTTTGTGTGGGGTCTTCTCTTTCTTGTTCCCACCTCCACCCTTTTCCCAACCCCTATAAGAGCAGGAGTTGGCCACCAAAGCCATGACTCTGTCTTTGTCCCCAACACACGTACACACACGTGCACACACGCACACACACACACACTCATACATCTGTGTTCATGGGGACTTTATCACTGGGCAGGTGGGGGGGGAGGGCAGGTGGCAGGAAGGAGAGAGAGCCCCCCTGGGGTCCCTGGATAGAGAGGATAGGAGGCAGCCCCTGGTGGACTGTTCAGAGGGACTTGGGAAACTGGGTTGGGTAGATTCACTTTGGAGCCCACCAGTAAGGGGCTTCTCCCCACCTCAGGCCTGGACACCTGAGGAACTTCCTAAGGCGGCTCCTTAGCAGGCAGTGGCTGAGGCAGAGGTGGGGTGGGCAATAGGTAGCAAATGGGGACCTGAAGCTTCAGGCTGGACCTGCTGGGGCCCCAGCAGTGAGCCCAGAGCCCTGTGGAGAGGCTCAGAGCCACCATCGGGTGGGGGGGTGGGGGTGGGTTCAGCCCATCATGAGAGTCTGTGCTGCTTCACAGAAGAGCCCGAGTTTCAGAGCAAGGCTCTGCTGTCATGCTCCACCATCTCTCTACCAGTCCGTTGGCCTCCCTCTGGGCTTTCTAGAGACCTGCCCAAGGCCAAGATGTGGGGACTAAACTGCCTTTTGAACAAGTTAAGGCAGGAGACCACTGAACACTGAGGGGCCAATCCTCCATTCTCTCTGGAATCTGAGTCCCCGGGGTGAGGTGGGTACCCTGGGAGGAGGGGGCCAGGCCCCAGGCACACCCCCAGCAAGGCAGCCCGCCATGGCTCCTGGACCTCCCCCCATGGGGGGTGCCCAGATGAGAGGCCCTGTGGGAGGGGGAAAGCTGCTTCTCCAGGGGCGCCGGCCTCCCTCCAGGCTGCCCTGGGCTGACCCTGAGCAATTTGAAAGGCCCCCTGAGACTTCCTGCCAGCACAGGCCCTGGAGCTGAGCACAGCCCAGAGCAATCACACAGGCCATCAGTCACGGGAGCCTGGAGCCCCGCCTCCTCCAGCCTCCCCCGCAGGCAGCCCCCATCCTGCAGAGCCCCAGGCACCCCCAGTTTCCTTCCTGAGGCTCTGCACCTCCCAGAGCCTCCAGCATCGGCACCCATACCAGCTCAGAGCCACCCTGGGAAGAACGGGCGTGGGGCACACAGGCAGAGGGACCGTCCTGGGGGCAGAGGGCAGAGGGAGGCCGTAGTAGGACAGTGCCCTGACCTGCAGTGGAAGTCAGAAGGATTCTCTGCCCGCCCTGTGCCCAGTGAGACACCCGCACGATCTACTTCCCCATGCTGGTAACCCCAGGAAGAAACTGGAACCATCAGGGCCGGCAAATGACAGATTGGACAGCCCTAATCTCTCTGAAGTTCAAAGAGACCACCGAGTCAGGAGCAGGATTTCAGGCCAAGCTGCCCCCTGTACCCACCCTAATACCTGTTGGCATGGCTGATCCATCCCTGGGGACAAGCACATGCTACCACCAACCACCTCTGCACCCTCAGTCCCAGCGTGAACAGAGCAGAGGCGCCGACCAGGCGTGGGCTGGTAACTGCCCGAGGCGGAGCTCAGGTATGCAGGATGCAGGGTTCCTGGGCAGAGGTAGAGGTCCAAGGCCCAAAGATCCTGTCTTCTGGAAGGACAAGGGACACAACACCTCCAGTGAGTGTAATGAGGCCATTTTACCAGGCTGTGTGCGAGGATGGGGTCTCAGTTTAGACCTACTGATTAATGCTCACTTTGGGGACACGTCACAGGCAGATGAGAAATTCCCGACAGCTTGACGGTCAGGGTCCCTGTGTCCCTGTATATCAAGGAGAGGGAGATGGATTCCACACACCACCCACCCGCCCAAGGCCTGTATAACAGGCGCTGCAGAGGGCGATTGATGGGGGCTGTGACTAGGGCTGCGGCTGCTTCCTGAGCACTGGGAGCATTTTGGGCCGGTTCTGGGGTTAATGCAGCCCTCCTTATCTCCAGATCCACTGGGAGAGGATGTTTTTCTATGATTCAGCCACCAGCTCTCCCTCCTGCTGGCAGATAAGATTGATATAGTGAGGCTGTGCCCCTGAGAAGCAGAGCTCGCAGGGAGTAGCTCTGAAGGGGACAGAGGCTGGGCCCCCTGAGCAGGGGCAGCCTCACTGTCTGGAGGGAGGGCCAGGGCCGGCTGGGACCAATGCGTGCGGATGGAGGCTGGTGTTCAGGGCACCACATTCAAGCCCTGCTCCATCTTCCTAGACTAGGCTCCTGGGCAGGTTATTAATTCTCTCTGAGCCTTAGTCTGAGGCTTAGTCTCTGACCCTTATTGCCCTCATCCATGTAAGTATGTTGATGATGATGGTATCTCAGGGGGATGGGTAAGGAGGAAAGTCTTTAGTGAGAAGTCAGCAAAGGTGATGTTTTATGGAAAGTGTTAGTTGCTCAGTCATGTCCAACTCTCTGCAACCCTATGGACTGAACCTGCCAAGCTCCTCTGTCCATGAGATTCTCCAGGCAAGAATACTGGAGTGGGTTGCCATGCCCTCCTCCAAGGGATCTTCCCAACCCAGGGATCAAACCCTGGTCTCCGGCATTACAGGCAGATTCTTTACCGGGAAGCCCTGGTTTTATGTAAATGCTTGTTATTAGGCAGCCTAAGGAAAGACAGGGCATTTGGCTCTGCTCCTGAGAAGACCCTGGGGAGGTGGGTGGAGGGGGCAGGCAGCAGAGCCTGGGGGCAGCCCTTCCCTGATTCAGATCCTCTGGTGGGAACTTCTGCTTTCTGCAGACCTCTGGGGTCAGAGCACCTGGATGGACACTAGACGGGGCTGGAGGCCACAGCAGGACATCATCCTGTCCTCAGAGCCCTCTGTCTTGTGGAGAAGCACAGTTCCCACTGGCGCGGGGCTCCTCTTCACATTTGGGTGGGTGGGAGTGCAAACCAGGTCCCACTTCTCTCTGTTTTTGATTTTACAACTTTAGAACAGGTTGAGTGAAAAAGAGCTGTGCAAGTGCTCATTTGCATTAAACTTCTTACGTGCTACTTACTTCATGTTCTTTTTTTTTAATTTATTTTTTGGCTGCATGGGACTTGTGGCACATGGGATCTTTGTTGTAGTACGTGGGTTCCAGATCGTGTGGGCTTGCTCAGTAGCTGCACACGGAAAATGGGGTCTTAGTTCCCCAACCAGGGATCAAACCGGCATCCCCTGCATTGGAAGGCAGATTGTTAACCACTGGACCACCAAGCAGGCCCTGCTACTTCATGTTGATTCTTATAGATTACATAGAATTTTATGGTTGACCAAGAGTTTGGTCATCCTCATCTCTCCTTTGCTTGCCCCGTATATCTGGGAAGAAAGCAGGGCAGAGACAGGCAAAATTACTTGCCACTGTTTTACAGAACACAGGCCGTCCAAACCACAAAGTCTTAGAGAGTACCCAGGTACACTGAGAACTAGCTGAGTTACCTCTGCCTGGGTCAGAGACCAGGCCTGGAGGGACAGGAGAAGGGGGCACCGAGGTGCCTGGCTTCTCAAAACAGGGTTTCTTCCCTCCTCATCAATTTCATTAGTGTTTTAAACAGTAGAAATAGCTTTCAGCCTTATTTGTGCTTGTTTCTTTTAAAAGTTTTTATTAATCTCTGCCTTTTAGCACTTCTTTACTTGCTTTTCCAGTTTTTTTGATTTAACAACTTTAGAATTTTCCTTCTTGTTCAATGAATGTATTCAAGGCTGTACATTTTCCTCTAAATACTGATTTAGCTGAGTTCCACAAGTTTTATATTCCACAATATATAGTAATTTATATATTATATCCTGCCCTACTATGCTGAATGGTTTGAAATTTCATCTTGAGTTCAGTCAATTAGGAGTATATTTATAAATTTCTAAGCACACTTTTATGCAAGTACTTCATAAGTTGATTTCCAGCTTACCACACTGTAGTCAGAGTGTTGTTCAATCACTCAGTTGTGTCCGACCCTGTGACCCCATGGACTGTAGCACACCAGGCTTCCCTATCCTTCACTGTCTCCCAGAGTTTTCTCAAACTCATGTCCACTGAGTCAGTGATGCCATCCAACCATTTCATGTTCTGTCACCCCCTTCTCCTCCTGCCATCAATCTTTCCCAGCATCAGAGTCTTTGCCAATGAGTTGGCTCTTCACCAAATTATTGGCGTGGCCAAAGTGGCCAGGTGGCCAAAGTATTGGAGCTTCAGCTTCAACATCAGTCCTTCCAATGAATAATCAGGGTTGATTTCCTATAGGATTGACTGTTTTGATCTCCTTGCTGTCCAAGGAACCCTCAAGAGTCTTTTCCAACACCATAGTTTGAAAGCATCGATTCTCCTGTGCTCAGCCTTCTTGGGCTGTATCAATATCATCTTCTGAACATCCATGAGACTTCTTTTCTTTTCATTTACTAATTTTTGTCTCCTTGAGCTATCTGTCCATTTCTGATTTTTTAAATATTTAAAACTTCCATTGAAGGGCCAATTTGTTAGTTTTATGCAAATTCTTGCTAATATCATATTATTAAGTTCACACAAATCCCTGATCAGTGAGTCATATTGGCAAACATAACTGTGGTGTCTTTCTTTATCCTCAGTATTGCTCTCTGCCTAGCATTTTGTTGTGCCTGAAATTACTATTGCCATGTCAACTTTTTTTGACATTTTGGTCTAAGATTTTCTGGGCGTATGTTTTATCCCTTTTCCTTTTTTTTAAGATTTTTTTATGTGGACCATTTTCAAAGTCTTTATTGAATCTGTGACAATATTGTGTCTGTTTCATGTTTTGGTCTTTTGGCCGCAAGGCATGTGGGATCCCCTTTCCTTGCTGCTGCTGCTGCTGCTACTGCTTCTGCTGCTAAGTTACTTCAGTCGTGTCTGACTCTGTGACCCCATAGACGACAGCCCAGTTCCCTGACCAGGGACCAAACCCACACCCTCCATTTATTGGAAGGTGAAGTCTCAACTATTGGACTGACAGGGAAGTTCCCTGTACCTTTTTCTATGATCTGATTTTAGGTGCATCTGTGATGTCCACTGCATTCATGGGAACCAAGATCTGGTCTGTTGGAGGGACTCTAACAGTCCTGAACCCTCAGGAACAAAGAACCCAGAAGTATCTGTGCTCAAGTTTGTGCTATAAGTACACTACTGCACATACACACCTCACACACACCTACACTGTTACACAGCACACACATGCACACATATATACACACACATACACACACCTGAAGCAGTTTTAATTAACAGAAAATTTCTGTTTAAAAATAGCTGCTCATTCCTACCTGGGCATTATAGATCCTGGAGGAGATGAAGGAGATTACTGTAATTAGCACAATTCATTATACACAGAGGGAGCCTCAGTGTGACCCTTCTCTCTGGGGCCTTTGTTTTCCCTTCACTAAATGAGGCCCATCTGAGGGCATTTCCTGCTGAGCTGCTTCTAGCCACCCTGATGGGGCCTGCTGAGAGGGGAAGTGCTCCCTAGGGACTTTGGTTAGATGGATGTTAACTGCAGGAGGAGAGTTGGGAGGGGCCTTTGAAGCAAGTGGCCCCCTTACCAGTCAGCCACACACCATGGATGCATGGACACAGGGTTCTGCCTCCAGGTGTCAGACCAGGCAATTTAATTAAACACAAACTGAGCAGCCAGCAATGTGACATCATAGTTCCTGAAAGCTGAATTGTAGCCACAACTCTGGCAGCTTTTTATGCCCTTTAAGAGTTCTAAAACATTTTTTGTAGTATGTGTCTTTTTGGTGCTCTGGGCTTTGTTTGGTTACCTTCACAGGGGGCTGGCCTCTTCACGGGTGAGGCCCACCTGCTTGTTAGCAATCTCTCTCTGGCCTCACTGTGGTCCCACCAGTAATTAAGCCTTTTAAGAGATGTGGGAGCTTCAATATCAGTAATTCAATCTTCCCTGTTTACTGATCTCTGCCATTAGTAGAGTTGAAAGCAAAATGTTTTAATTAAAAAGATTGGCAATAAGTTGGTGTAATGCCGTAATTTGCACAGGCCCCTCTAGAAAATGACTTCGCCCTGTCTTGGTTGCTATGACAACTAATGGACATGATCGTTCCAGCGTGAGAAGCAGCCGGGTGCAGTGGGGACAGGGAGTGGGAAGAGGGGCTTCTGAGGGGGACAGAGCCACGAGGTGAAAAGACCAGGCCTCTGAATGAGCTCCAAGGGGGTCTTTCTACTCAGAAATTCCTTCTGGGATCTTCTCTTCATCCCATTTGGCTTGGAGAATCCAGCCCCCTGGATGGGAGACTCAGCAGTGTCTCCAGGTACCTTAGCTAATGCTGTCACTGGCCAGTGCTGTCAGAACTGGACTGTCTGGCCCAGAGCAGAGGATGAGACTCAAAGCAGCTCACTTTGGAACAAGCCATGGGAGCCTCCCTGCCTCCAAGCTGTGCAGATATGCAGAGAGGCCATTACAGCTTCAGGTAAAGGCACTATGTGCTGCCCCTGCCCGTTTCCCTTTCCCACACAGGGGAAGGTCACGGCCAAGGAAAGGGATGCTGGTACCCGGCCTCAGTTACTGAATGGCCGCCGGGACACCCAGGGCACAGACCCTGGAGGCCAACATACCACAGGTCTCCCCAGATGCTTGGAGGACTGGACAGAGCAGGAGATGCTCAGTGTCTGTCCACGGGGGCAGGCCCACCTGGAAGAGGAAAGCAAAGAAGGAGAGGCCTCATAGAAAGGGACCAGGAGCTTCTGAATCTTAATTCTTCATCTGTGAAATGGGAATAAATGTATCTTTCTCTCGAGTCACTCTAAGGATTGACCAAGACCTCAAGTTGAGTCCTACAGGTCTGCTGGTGCATACATGGGATGAGGAGAAGGACCGGGGCCCCTGCCAGTCAGACTCTACGATCTCCATCCTTGGCTCAGTTCCAGTCTGCACTGAGGGCCACAGGGCAAAGTGGGGGGCTCTGAGATGGCAGGACACAAAAAGTTTGGGCTTGAACCCCAGGAGAGGGGCACACTTCCTGTCCAGCCAGGATTGAGGAGGGCTGGGGGAAGCAAAAAGTATACAGGTGAGACAGAAGGAAAAGAGCTGGTCCTCAGTGTCTTGAGCCATAGCTGAGAGGGGAGCAGACCCTGCTGTATTCCAGGTCCCCCAAGTCTGCGCTGTGCCACACCTCCCCTGCCCAGCCAGGGCAGGGGACTCTTTTTTGTTTTGTTTGTTGGGTTTTTTTGGCCATGCAGCACAGCATGTGGAATCTAAGTTTCCTGACTAGGGATTGAACCTACACCCCCTGCACTAGAAGCTTGAAGTCTTAACCACCGGACCACCAAGGAAGTCCGGGGAGCTCTATTCTGACAGGTCCAAGAAACACTCTCCAGGGGACAGCCCTGAGCACGGTTAGGTAGCAACCTTGTGCACAGAGAGGATGACTGTGGACAGAGGGGGGCCGTTTCTGAATGCTAACTCAGGTGTAGGGCCCAACAGTGATGGGTGACATATGAGAACTAGTGGCTCTCACCTAGGAGGCCAATGAGGGGTGGCCTACAGATATCAGACACCCCAGCGTCCTCCACCATGACCAGGGCCACCTCATTCCCAGGCCAGTCCCAAATCGGATGCCAGGGACTGCTGTGTCCCCACCCTGTGTTGCCCACCACAGGTGCTCCCTTCTGAGTCATCCCAGACCAGAGGGCCCGCTGACAGAGGGCAGAGCTTTCTGAAGCTGGGGAGGCGGGGGGCTAGGAGGCTGTGGGGTCTCAGCTCTGGCGCCTGAAGGCTTGTCTGCCTGAGCGGAGAGCGTGCCTTATCAACAGCCAGGAGGGCGATCGATCACTCTCCGCTGTGCTGGTGTGGAAGGACAATAAAACAGATATTGACCGCGATCCTAATCTGGCACGCGTGCGCTGGGCCCCACAGAATGGAACGTGCTGAATGTTGGGCCCTGATGTGAGTGGAGGCCAGCCCACTTCTGAGCAGGAACGAGATAAGAAAATGCCCTGGTTTATTCAATTTAGTGAAGCAAGCACTTAGAATGTCTACTCTTTGCTAAGTGCTATGGGGGTACAGTGACAGATGAGATAACATGCGGCCTTTTCTGTTCTGACAGGCAGGCCCAGGGGCCCGTCCTGGTGGGGGTCGAAGGAGGCGGGTGACATATGCTCAGGGGGCCTGGGCTTCAGCCCAGGCAGGGGAAGGAAGGGCAGCGTAGGGCTGAGGGGAGCTGTGTGTGGAGCTGTGTGAACTGGCAGAGCTCAGGTAGAGCCAGGAGGGTCCTGCTGTGGTCTCAGCCCCGCTACTCTGTCGTCACCTGGTGCTGGCTACTTGGACTCATGCTCGGGCCCCGCCTCTCCCTGGGCCCCCCTCTCCTAGGCCCCGCCTGTCTTCAGCTGAGGCTCACCTGCCAAATGCACTCTTTGTATCCCCTTGACGCCTTTAGCATGTGGTACCCAGGACCCAGAACCACACTGAGATCTACCCCAGGTCTCCCTGTGTGAACTGACCCACCCCTGCTGCTCAGGTCAAACCCCCTTTGAGTCCCCTCACTGCCATTCCCTCACCCCCACACCCAACCAAGGAAGCTCTGTTGCCCACCTCCACAATAGCTCAGTACAGCAACACCTCACTCGGACCCGTCTCTCGAGGATTCGTCCACTCTGTCACCTCAGCTGCAATCCCAGCCCAGCCAGCCTCCATTCTCACCCATCCCCCACCCCACCCCCATCCCCCCCCAGCATCATCTTCCCAAGTGCACACTGGGTCCTGTTGCTTCCGGGCTTGATCCCACCACTAGCTGCCAATGCAGCCAAGACAACCCCTGCTCCTCACTCCTACAGAACTCTCTGTGGGCCCTCGCTCACCTTCCACTTTCACCTCCTTTCCCACCTCTGTGCCTGCATCAGATGCTCTGGCCAGTCTGCCCTCGCCAACCTCACCGCATCCACCCAGCCTCTGGGTCTTTGCTTGGCTGTGCCTTCTGCTTGGAGCTCTTTATCTCCTATCTCGGCAGGCCACCTCCTCCCCCCAACTCAGACATCCCTTCGGGGGCTTTCTCTCTAGCCTAGCCAGAGTCCCTCCCTGGGGTCCCCCTCTGTACTTTCTTATCAACGCCTGAGCCAAGCTGGCCCTGTTATTTGTTTTCACACTGATGGTGAGTCTCCCTCTTTCACTCTGATGTGTCAGCTGTTTGACTCTTCAACTTATTCGTTGTGATGCCCAGAACAGGGCCCTGGAGGTACTCAGTGCCCCACATATGCTGACTGAGCGGCCTCCTGTGCCTCTGTTTCCTCATCTGTAAAATGGGGGCAGCTACAGCGGCGTTGTGAGGATGAAATGAGGGATACATCTAGGTCCTCAGGACAGTGTGCAGTCTGATTACTATTAATGCCATTCATATTGAGCTGCTTAGTCTGTTTGGGGCAGTGCAGTCAGGCACAGGGCCATGAGGCCATCGTCCATTTGGCTCCACTCAGAGCAAAATGTACCTTCCACAGAGTCCCTCTTTTTCGTGCTGCTTGTGCCTGCCTGCCACTTCCTCCCTCACTCAGCAGTGCCCTTGGTCAGCCTGCTCCACACCACCTCTACTAGCTAGAGCTCTAGTCTCTTTGGTTTGGGGCTGGAGGAGTAGCAGGGGTGGCACCATTGAGGCTCCTGGGAGTCCCCGTGTACATGGGTGCCGCGTGGACCCCAGGGCCAGACTCATCTCCAAAGAACCAGATCCCTGATTTGATTTGGCACTGGTCTCCCAGCACCGCTTGCCCGTGTCCTGGGGCCTGTCTCTTTAGAGGGTAATTGTAGGAAGTAATTCTATTTGAGGAACAATCAGTCCAGCAACATGATGATGTACTCTAAGCTAACAGGTCCAGCGCCCTTGCATACTAAGGACATGTTTCCGCTGAGTACAGGGTGTTCTTCGAGAGAAAGGTCTCATTACCCGTCAAGGCGCTGCCCTCTGAGTGGTGAACAGGCAGGCTGAGAACAGGGGCACCGAGGGGAGGAGGAAGCTCAGAGGTGCTGTGTGCACTCAGCTCCTTCCAGGGTCCAGGGCAGCCTGGGGCAGAGGCTCGGCCTGTGGGGCCTGGGCTGTGAGCAGGTTCTCTGCATACCTCCCTCATCTAACCTCAATGTGCCCTGGAGAAATTCCCACTGTTAGCCCATTTTATAGGTGAGATAATTGAGGACGGAGAAGATAAAGGAACATGTCCAAGTCCACACACCCAGTGAGCAGGGAAGCTGAGAACTCTCCAAAAAATTGCTCACAAACTCCCTCACTCCCACTCTCTTTGGCTGACTCGGTTTCCCACTTCTGCCTGGCTCATGGCACTGCCTCCTCACTGTTTGCCCTGCATTTTCTCTTCCTCCAATCTGTCCTGCCCACCACCAACTTAAACCTCTAAATGCAAAATGTTCTCACTCCCCCTTTTTTGGTATCTTTAAAAATTTTATTTATTTTTATTGAAATATAGTTGATATACAATATTGTGTTAATTACTGCTGTATAGCAAAGTGATTCAGTTAAACATATATATACATTCTTTTCATTATGTTTTATCATAGGATATTGAATATAGTCCCCTGTGCTATACAGTAGGACCTTGTTGTTTATCTTACATTTATCCATTGTGAAAGCTTACACCTGCTACCTGGTGGCTCATACAGTAAAGCATCTGTCTACAATGCGGGAGACCTGGGTTTGATCCCTGGGTTGGGAAGACCCCCGGAGAAGGAAATGGCAACCCACTCCAGTATCCTTGCCTGGAAAATCCCATGGATGGAGGAGCCTGGTAGGCTACAGTCCATAGGGTCACAAAGAGTGGGACACGACTGAGTGACTTTACATCTGCTGACCCCAACCATCCACCCCTCCCTCTCCCCCCTCCCTCAGCAACCACAAGTCTTCTCTGTGTCTGTGAGTCTGTTTCTGTTTCGTAGGTAAGTTCATTCATGTCATATCTGAGATTCCACATCTAAGTAATATCATATGGTATTTGTCTTTTTCTTTCTGACTTACTTCACTTAGAATGATAATCTCTAATTGCATCTGTGTGCATGCATGCTAAGTTGCTTCAATCCTGTCCAGCTCTTTGCAGCCTCATGGACTGTAGCCTGCCAGGCTCCTCTGTCCATGGGATTCTCCAGGCAAGAATACTGGAGTGGGTTGCCATGTCCTTCTCCAGGGGATCTTCCCAACCCAGGGATCAAACCCAGGTCTCTTATGTCTCCTGCGTTGGCAGGTGGGTTCTTTACCACTAGAGCTGCATCCATATTGGTGCAAATGGCACTATTTCCTTCTTTTTATGGCTGAGTAATATTCCATTGTATTTATGTGCTACATCTTCTTTATCCATTCATCTTCCACTGGACATTTAGGTTGTTTCCATGTCTTGGCTATCATGAATAGTGCTGCTTTGAACATCGAGGTGCGTGTATCTTTTTGAGTTATAGTTTTGTCCAGATATATACCCACTCACTTATGCTATTAAAATTCTTCACTGCAGTTCAGGAGATGCTGGGGATCCACGATGCTGTGCTTGCACCCCTGTGACTAGTGCCTCCCTGCCTCGGGCTCCCTCCCCTGGCCACGCTGCTCTCCTTGCAGTGTCTTGTTCAGACATGGACACTCTCCTTCAATGCACACTGATTGAGGGCCCCCTGTGCGTCAGGCCCAGCTCTGGGCACTCAGACACCACAGTGACAAAACAAACAAGAATCCTGCCCAAAGGGCTGCAGTGTTCACCAAGGACAGGCAGTGTGGAGGCGCCAGGCAGGAGGAGACCCAGGGCTAGGTGTGCCCTGGAGGGTTAGAGATGAGCCCTGGGCCAGCAGAGTGCAGGAGCTGGAGGGTGAGCAGTGCATGGTCCAAGAAGCTGCTGCGGGGAAGAGGACGGTCACTGCTGGGTTCTGACTTTAGCCTCCAAAGGACTTGTGGCTTGTGGGAAGGGACAGACTGTAGGGCAGGTGGGCACAGAAGAACAGGCATGGGCTGGTGCGGGAACGGAGTGAGAGAGGATAGGGCTCAGGTAGATAGGTGGGCAGTGGTGGTGAGTGGAGGTCTGATTCTGGTGTATTTGGAAGGTATAAGTCACAGGGTCTGCTGGAAGACATGCTGTGGGGGAAGGGAGGAAAAGGCACTGGGAGACACCAAGACCCGGACCCTGAGAAACTGGAATGTTCCAACTGGGTTGGGGGAAGGGGAGGGAGATCAGGCAGGTGCCTTGTGAACACCTACTGGCCACCCCAGTGGAAGTGTGTGTGAGTGGATGTTGGATCTGTGAGCCTGTGGCCCCAGCCCTGGCCCTTGTCCCTGGCCTCCCACAGGGTCAGCACAGTACCAAGATGCAGCCAGTCCCCTGGGGACCCTGGTGGGTGTCATGGACCCCAGATACCACACACAGGCCCGGCACACAGGGGTGCCTAGTGAGTGTATTGTCCCTGATGGCTGTTCCTGCTTTAGTGGACATTCTCTGGGAGCCAGTGCTCTGACCGTGCTGAAGTGAGGGACAGGTTTGTGCCTTGGATTGGAAACCTTGGCCCTCTGACACCTGCCCTGTGCATCCCAGCCGCCGCTCCCAGGATCGCAGCTGCATGCCTTCCCTGAGACCAGGCCCCTGGGGCTTGAACTCCCTGCCTGTCACTATTGAGGGATGACTTTTCTTCTCTTCGCAAGCCGGCAAATTAATTCATACCATCTATTTCCCCGACTCGGATCAAAGGTTGTCAAATTCCTTCACCCACTTAATGATCTATAATATACCTTTCTATTTCCTGACCAGGCTATTAGATGAATTAGAATTCATAATAGCCTGCCGACAGCCTCCGTGCACCTGTGTACATGTGTGGGGTCAGGCAGGACCCCACATCCCCTGCAGCCAGGATGCAACATTTTTCAAAAGATTCTTCAAACCAGACCTCAAGCCATGTGGTACTCTTGATGCCAAATGGATTCTATGGTGCATGTGAAGCTAAAAATATATCACACATGTCCCACCACTGCCCATTTCATGCCCATGGCAGACATTATTGATTAATTATAGGCACTCTTCACCTCTGAGTTCAGACAGGAGCTTCCCTACTCAGCCATCAACAGATGATTTAAATCCAAGCCTGGACAAGGAAACCTCTTGACCATCTAGACAAGAGAAGTTCATTGATGGCTCTTCACACACTGCTTTCTTTCTTTCTTTTCTCTCTCCCTCTCTCGCTCACTCTCTCCCTTCCTTCCTTTCTTTTTAATGTGCATTACCACATCTGAGCATGGATAGCATCAGATGACTGAGCTCCTCACACTGGGCCTCCTCCAGGCTGTTAAAATGGGCCCAGCCAGGACCCTACTGCAGGGCCAGGAAAGAGCAGCCCCAAGCCTGCCTATCTCCCACCTTACAGGGCTCTTGTGTAGACCACTCCAGCTTTGGGGCCTGGAAACACTTTGCTAGACAGGGCCAGGATTACTGGCAGTCAGCAGTGAACAAGCCGTGCTCTGTTAGCTTGGTGACATTGAAGCGTGAACATCCAGGCTGACAGTCAAAGCTGAGAAAAGCCTGTGGCCACCCTGTCCTGCCTTCCCCCCTGTGAGGAGGGCTTGCTCTCGGCCTGAGCGTGACACCGGATCCGGGCACAGGTTGCTCATCTTCTCCCTCGTTGTTG